>NC_092814.1:257085300-258377800 GCF_023375885.2 Dermacentor andersoni | reverse complement strand
GCTCGTCCAAGGCACGAAAGGGGTGAACATAGTCTGGCACACAGATTATTTCTGTAGTGCTAGATTATTTCAGCTGGCACTTAGATTTAAGTGAGCAGGAAAACATGTAGGACTTTAGAACATTTATTTATGGTGCTGTAAGTGCTAATCATGATGTGATATCATTGCTGAGAGCATGGTGCAGTAGAAACCAAACAGACAGCAACATAATGTATTACGTGCGTTTGCAGCATTGCTAAAACTGGAACGTGGCTATTCCGAGGTGTGGGTCACCATCTTATTCACAACGGTTGCAAAGTCTCTCAAGAAATGTGGAAACTCAAATGTAGTACACAGCACAAAGGCAAATTCCATGTTTCATTCTTTTGTAATCATCGAAATTGAGTCCATGCTATTGTTTTCTTGTTATAAGAATTGGCTACCTGTCAGATTAAGCTGTGCGTAATTTTCTCACTTAAAACCCATAAAAATGGGGAGATTTAAAAATTGGGCAATATAGTACTTTGCTACACTCTGCTACTGGGTACTTGGGGTATTTGAGAAAATAATGATGGCTTCAGGAAAAGAAACAATATTTCAGAAAGAATTTAGACAGCACATAATTTGCTTACACTGTGTAACTGCCATTTTCAAAGGCTGTTCACCAGAATCACCGTTAGATTCAGTAATCAACTGACTGTGGCATCAAAAACGCCTGATGCTTGCTGATGTTGGCTACAGCTTCCACAATTGCAGCTGTTGGCAAGTTCTCAGTATTGTGTTGCTATTTCTTAGTTTCCCACTTAGTGGTAGCCTGATAATAGCAGCAGATTTAAATCTTCAAATTATGGGGACATGTGGTCATAAATGTTCGCAGCCTGTGACATCAAGGTTGCACAAGCCATGCGAAAAAGTAAATCTCTTATGTAGAACTGTTAGCAAATGTCCTTGTGCACAGAGAGTCCGAATATTGACTCTAGCACCTGGAACTGCTCGGCAATGGCCATTATTAAGTTTCCAAGCTTGCGGCTCATGGTGGCCTCCACCCAAGACTGGTTCCTTCTCTTTGCCCCAGATAGAAAATCATCATTAGAACTAATGGGCTCTTATCTTACCTAGAAGTCAAAAGATTGTCACATTCAAGAGGTTGGCAATCTCCAAGTCGTGACGATCGGCAGCTAAGGTAGGACTGCATGCATTTTCATCTCCTCAGATCTGCGGAATTCCGCAAGGTGAAGGAAGGTTCATGAAAGGAAAAATTGACATCCACCTGTATGTAGCCCAAAGCTACAAAGGAAAAGCACACGGGTTTCTTAGAAACAAAGCTTCGTAGTTGAAGAAAAATTTGTCCTGGTTCGGGAAAAATTTGTCCTGGTGCAGTGTTTGTTTAGTCTGTTGCTTTGACAGATGAATTAAATTTTAGAAAATAACAAAACCAAGAAACCGAAAGTCAGCGTGTCTTTGTTTTACTTCGTACCGTAGCAAGAGAGATGTACTTCCGTTTTGTCTGACTGTTCCCACATTGTGCAGGTGCGCATAGAGAGAACGAAGCTGTGTCATTTTCTACCGTGTTCCAGAATGTGATCATGCTCTGTGATACGCTTGCGTCTGCCTCAGTGTTCCTGTAGCACTGATTTCTACCGCTGGTCAGCTGTTCTCATGCACAGCACACAGCAATAAAGCAAGGGGGAAAAAGAAGAGACAGGAAAAGCTTCAGATCTCCGCGAGGGGTGGCAGCAGAACAATTAATACCTTGCGGTGCTATTGATTTGGCGATTTCGTCGGCAAGCACGTTACCTTCGATTCCTCTAAGGCCAGGAACCCAGCATACTACTACATGACTATGAGATAAATAAATGTTACACAAGAGTGAGTAAAGTTCAATAAAAACAGGATTTGTATGCTATTGCAAAGACATTAACACTTTTACAAGGCCTAATTATTGTTCTCTCAAGTGTTAATTTCTTTATATGTTTTACCGCAGACAGTACCATATAGGCTTCTGCAGTAAAGATACTTGTATGGGGGTTCAATACGTCAGATTTGGAAAAAGAGGGACAACAGGAGCGTAAGATACGCCAGCATGGGAATTTGATGTGTCTGTGTAGAACTCGAAGCAAGAGTACTTCGATTAAGTTCACGAAAATGCAATGCGATTTCAAGCTCAGGAGCATGCTTTGCGACCTCTAGGAAGGATAAATCACATTCTATAACCTGCCACTCCCAGGGTGGTAAGAGCTTAGCTGGGGGCATTAGGTGATGTTCGAGAAGTGGGACACATTCAGTTCTCTCACACGCAGTGAGAAAGGTAGTCTCATAGAGGGTCTATTACGAAAAAGTGTTGCACACGTCAAGTTGTTAAGGGTTGTAGAAGACGGATGTTCCTGATTAGAGTGCACTTTCAGAAAATAGGTAAAGTTGATGTACGTTCTCTGAAAATGGAGTGACCACTCATCTGACTCTACGTACAGACTTTCGACAGCGCTTGTTCTAAATGCACCAGTGGCCAGACAGATACGCAGATGGTGGACAGGGTCTAACATCTTTAGCATGCTCTGGACGGCAGAGTGATATACCACAGCACCATAGTCCAATCATCATCGAATTAAGCTCTTGTGAAGATTCATTAAACATTTCCTGTCGCTGCCACAGGATGTGTGAGACAAAATTTTCAATAAGTTCATTGTTTCTGGCATTTAACTTTGAGATATCTCATGTGTGAAATGAAAGTAAGTTTACAGTCAAGTATGATACCTAAAAACTTGTGCTCTTTGTTCACAGGTACTTGCTGCCCATACATTTCAACAGTGGGATCTGCAGCAAGCCCTTTCTTCCTGGTGAAAAGAACACAAGAACTTTTGTTGGGGTTCACTTTGAACCAGTTTTCGTCTGCCCACTTAGAAACTTTATTCAAGCACTGTTGTACTTGTCTCTCACACACTGTAAGGTTGCAGGATTTGAAACCTATTCGTCTATGTAGACGGAATTAAAGATAGCTGGTGGTTATAATGTACGAAGCGTGTTTATCTTAATGACAAAGAGTGTGCAAATGAGTACGCCTCCCTACGGTACCCGAGTTTCCTGTATGAATGCACACGAGAGTGCATTAGTGCTCGAAGTGTTCACCGAGAGCGTCGGCCTGGCCTTCCAACCTGTTTCCTTCTTTATCAACCAGGGGCAACAGATGTATTTGTTGTCCCTTAAGTCTCCTTAGCCCGTCCAATACTTTAGCCTCTTGAGTAGTATACGAATTTATAGCTGAAAGAAACCTCTGCCAGGCCAGCTTGCCCTCTTTGCCTGTCGTTGTATCCTTCTTCCCTGGGATTTAACATGTTTAAATTGTATTAAATTTTCGGCCGCAGGACATTCGTGTAGTTTGCCCCACACTTTATTTTGTCTCCTTCATGCCTATCTGCAATCGTCATTCTACCAGGGGACCCATCTTTTCAATGAAGTGCTACTTGTTTGAGGATAGAACTTTTCAGCGGCGTCAATGATAATAGTGGTAAAGTATGAAACAGCATCACCTATACTAAAATTATCGATAAAATCTTGTGATAAGCAGGTGGATTCCTTAAAACATTCACAGTCAGCTGAGGCCAGTTTCCAGCGAGGGACGTGCGGAGGGAAGTCATGTTGGTTTACTAAGTTCAGCGTTACTGGGAAGTGATCACTTCCGAATGGATTTTTTATTAGACCCCATTCTAAATCAGGGAAGATAGAAGTGGAGCCGATCGACAGGTCTATTGATGACTGAATTATGATGTGCATTATAATACGTTGCTTCTTTCTTATTGAGGAGGCACACATTGGAGGTTAAAATGAGATTTTCAATGTGTCAACCTCTTGCATCGCGTCGTGAGTCTCCGCACATCGTATTATGAGCGTTAAAATCTCCCACAAGAATATAAGGCTCCCGAAGCTGATAAATGAGGTTATATCAAATTTAAGAATATGGTTTGGGGGTATATGTATAGAACATACAGTGACCAATATATTAATATGAATGGCCCAAACTGACGCTGCCTCAAGGGCCGTCTGAAAGGCCACATGTCCGCAAGCTACAGACTTGTCGGCTACCATGGCTATACCACTGGAGGCGTTAGCCTCGTCTCAGTCTTTTCGGAAGATGTTCTAATTACGAAGAAAATTGGTGTTTGCAGGTTTGGGATGTGTCTCTTGAACCCACAATAACTTTGGATTGTGTTGTGTAGTAGTTCTATAATGCCGTCGAGGTTATGAAGAAGTCCTCTAACATTCCATTGTAGTATTTGTGTTTCCATTATGATAAACGTGTTTGGTGCTGTGTGTTTAAGAGATGGAGATTAGCTGACGCGCCCTTTGCAGGCGGTGTGACGTGAGGTTTGTCTTTTTTTGAGCGATCGCGAGAATCTCGCCGTTCCTTAGGCACTGGTGGCACGGTCTGGCTAGTTGTGTCCATTGCCTCTTGCGAAGCGTTGGACACACGCTCTTGCAAGCGCTGTGTTTGACATGAAGGACTCGACATGCCAGACGAGGCCTTTGAGGCCACCAGCCCGGAGGTCAATGGCCCCTTCTGCTGAGGTGGCGGAGCAGCACTAGCTGCACCCGCCAGGGGGCAGATGGTGTCATCGCCGGCTCACTGCGTGTGGGCCGAACAGCCACCGGAAGCCGTTGTGTCACTGCCCCCTGAAGCGTCACATCGGCAAAAGTGTTCTTGGGCAGGTAGGACACCCACCTGCATGCCTCCTTGAAACTTATGTTTTCCTTTACTTTAATTGTTACAATTTCCTGTTCTCTTTTCCAGGATGGGCACGACCATGAGTACGCGGTGTGCTCTCCATTACAGTTTACGCAGTGGAGAGAGTTCTCGCAAGATTCAGAGGTGTGTTCATGGGCACTGCATTTTGCATAAGTTTGGTGGCCTCGACAGTTCTGTGAACTGTGGCCGAACATTTGGCACCTAAAGAATCTGAGAGGATTGGGCATGTATCGCCTCACACGAAGTTTGATATACCCGGCCTTAATTGACTCCGGAAGGCTACTTGAGCTGAAGGGGAGTATCAGGTGCTTGGTCTGGATTTCTTTGCCATCTTGCCTCATCTTACTTTGTTTAACATTTATAACATGCTGTTCACTAAAGCCCTCCAGGAGTTCAGCCTCAGTCAGCTCCAGCAAATCATCGTCCGAGATAACGTCGTGGGTGGTCTTACGGTGCAGGGTTACTGTTACTTAGGTCTCCCCAAATGACGCTAGTTTCAGCAGTTTCTTACATTGCTTCTGATTGAGGAGCTCCAAGAGGAGATCACTGCTTGCATTCCTCGATGCCTTATAACCTGGACCAAAAAGTTCAGTCAAATACTTTGAAACAATTAATGTTGAAATGGTTCGCACTGGTTCGTCTGACTTTTCAGAGTGAATAATGTGGAATCGAGGAAAGTTCTGGATTTGGCGTCCAAAAACTGGAAGACATCTTTGGTGCGCCCTTGTTTCTAAGGGCAATCAGAGAGTTTAGGGAAAGCATTCTCCATAAGTATAGATGGGGTTTTCAGCAGCGATGCCAACCACCCACCATGGAGCCCAACAGGGGGACGTGACAGAAGTTCCCGCAAAGGAAGCCCCCCCAATGCCAGCCGTACATCGCTGCTATAATCAAATACAGCATAACCAAGACTGGCTAGCCACACAAGGTTAACCCTAGCCGCCGAGAAACTGGGAAGCAAGAAGTAAAGAGAGGACAGGAAAGATTAAAACTGAGAGAGAAAGATGAAGATTGAAGAGGAGGACAGGAAAAGGCGACTGCCGATTTCCCCCAGGCGGATCGATCTGGAGGTGCCGTCTATGTGAAGCAGAGGCCGAAGAGGTGTGTTGCCTCCGCCGAGGGGCCTTGAAGGTCCAAACACCCAGTATCGGTTCAACCACCAGGATCCCCCTTTCCCCTGACACGGCTACATGCGGGAGGGTCCAACCCTCGTGTGCTGGGGTACGTAGTGTCGCAACACACCAAACGCCTGCTGAGCAAGGCGCCCCTGTGGAGGGGCAGTCCTCCAATAGATTTGCGGTATCTTCAATGATATTGACACGTGTACTTATCTTTATTGGGCAACCACGTTTCGCCGCCTAACAAATGTAATCGCACAGCGTGGGACGCGCCTGCATGTATCCGAAGTTTCTGGAAAGTTATCGATGCTTCTATCCGCTGTCTGTTGTCACCGAACCTTATGTTATCTGATTTCATCACCTGACGCGAATGGTGTAGAACTTTGTGGAAGGCACGCGGGTCCGAACGATTAGTCTGGAACATTCGAAGACTGCTCTATAAAAGCCGGCGCGCTTGACCCGCTGATCAGATTTTCGACGATCGCCGACTGTGTTCGCGCTCTCGTTGTGCTGTAAGTGTAGCCTGTTTTGTGGCCACAGGTTCGCCCAATAAAATCTAGTTTTGCCTTTCACAGTATTGCTACTGTGTTCTTTGACGTCACGACCACGTGACAATATGAAAGTACCACAAACAGACCAAAAAGAGACCTAGGCCTCCCATGGTGGGACGTCGAGGTCTTGCCGCTTCACCGCTTTGTAGGGTAGCCCACTGCTGGGTAGCCCAGAGTTGGTTGTCGAGATGGGAGCTGCGCAGGGCGGCGTACCATCTCGTCGAGAGAGTCATGGGAATAAGGTCTGGGTATTGATGATCGCACTCCCATAGCATGTGGCGGAGTGTTGCTGATTGAGTTTTACAGATCTTGCACGTGTGGCTTGGCTAGATGTGGGGGTATACGATGTGATAGCGTGTGAGGGAGGGGTACGTATTGGTCTGTAACAGGCGAAGCATGGTTGCCTGTGCTCTATTTAAGTTGCGGTGAGGGGTGGGAAAGGTTCTTCCTTTGATGTAAAATGACTTCACAAGGTCGTTGTATCTTGTAAGGCGGTCACACCATGCGGGTGCACCTGCGCCCTCTCCGGCACGGTTGACTTGTTCTCGTGCTACGGAGTGTGTAACCTCGTTGAGGTTGGTGAGGTGCGGGTGGACATAGCCGTCATGTGCTGGGATCCAGACGAGGGCGATTTGATTTTCAAAAGAATGCGGGGCTTGTTGTAAGATATGGAGTGATTGTTGAGAAATATGACCCTTATACGACCCTTGATGTAGTTGCTGATTGCTGCGTGAGAATCGCTCAGTATGTTGCGACAGGCTAGGTCAAAAGTGGCCAGGGCGATGGCCACTTCCTCGGCCGTCTCGGCATTTTGGGTAACGATGTTGGCACAGCATGTTGGAGGAAGCCGCCTGCTGTGGCAACCGCTGCAAAGCGACGTCCATCTTGGTATTCAGCTGCGTCTGTGAAGGTGACGCCCGTGGTGTTGGCATAAGCTTTGACGAGGGAGGTAGCTCGTGCCTTCCTGCATTCTTTGTTGTGGTCTGGGTGCATGTTTTTGGGAATAGGGTCGGCGTGTATCCACTGCTGAATGTTGCATGGTATTGGGTGTTTGTCTCCATTTTGGCGGTGGTAGGCGATATCAAGCTTTGTTAGAATGCTGCAACCCGTTTCCGTGAGGGTAAGCTGCTCTAGTTGGGATCGACGTTGCGCTTTGATTAACTCGTCTAGGGTGTTATGGATACCTAATTGTAGTAGAAGTACCGTGCTGGTGTGGTTGGGTAGTCCTAAGACCTGCTTAGAGGCTCCTTTGATGATGATGTCCAGTTTAGTCTTTTCAGCTTTGTACAAGTTGAGAAAGGGCGCAACGTAAGTAATGTGACAGATGATAGAAGGTTTGACAAGGCGGATGAGGCTTTCTTCCTTCATACCCCATCACTTGGTCACTCGTTTAAGCAGTCTGGATGTATTAGTGGTCTCTCGAAGGATCTTGGAGATAGCCATAGATTTGGCTCCGTTGGCTTCTATGGTCATACCAAGAATACAGATGCTAGGGAGCACAGGTATGGGTCCACCATCCCTCAGATGGAGTTCGATCTCCTCGTATTGGCATTTATTCGTGGAGCCCCGTGTGGGGGCATCCACGGAGTGTGGGGCGGTATAGGAGAAGCTCCGACTTTTCATGGGAACAGCGGAGTCCCGTGCCTCGACAGTAATTTTCTACGACGTCAATGGTGTCTTGTAGGGCAGTTTCGATTTGGCCGTCACTGCCCTTTGCAGCCCAGATTGTAATGTCGTCGGCGCATATGGTGTGTTCAATGCCGTCGAGTTTTTGTAGTTCTTGTGCTAATCTGAGCATAACCAGATTAAACAGTATTGGGGAAATAAAATGACAGAGCCTTGCGGTGTACCCGTGTTGCTGAAGGAGACTTCCTCCAATTGAATGTCTCAGACCGAGAGGAAGGCCTTCCGATTGGATAGAAAGTCTCTCTTACGTAGTTGTAAGTGCGTTCACCAAGGTTGAGCAAGGAGATGCATTCGAGGATGGTGGAGTGCCTGACATTATCGAAAGCGTGCTCGAGGTTGAGGCCCAAGATCGCTTTTGTGTGATGGGATTTGCCATCTTGGATTTGATGCTGAAGTTGGAGCACAGCGTCTTGGGTGGAAAGATGCTCTCTAAAGGTAATTATCGAGTGGGGGTGCACAAATGTGCCGTCGAGATGAGTGTTTAGACGAGTTGGGAGTGTGTGCTCTATGACCTTGCCTACACATGAAGTTAGCGAGATGGGCCGGAGATTGGTGAAGCTAGATGGCTTACAGGGTTTGGGGATAAGAATTACTTTGGTTGTTTTCCATGTCGGAGGAATGGATCCTTGGTGCCAGCAGTTGTTGATGTATTCAGTGAGTTGTTTCACCAAGGTGTCATCTAGATTCCTTTGCGTTTTATTGCTAACACCATCTGGGCCTGGGGCCGAACGACTGTTCAGCTTGTGCAGGGCAGCATGAATCTCATGCCATGCTGAAATCCTCATCAAGTGCAGCACTGGAGGTCCTTGTGTATGGCCCGTGAGGTTGAGTGGGCCCAGATGGGATGTACTTTTGACATAAGGTATTCTTAACATGGTCCTGGCCATGCGTCTTGCTTTCTGTGAATAAAAGCTTGGTGAGGCGATCTTGTTGATACGAGTGGGTGGGGGTGCTATCAAGCAAATGTTTTGACGATTTTCTACGAGCAGGGGTGGTGGAGTTGCCCGTCTGGAGAGTTACAGAGGTCTGACCATAGCTGTTGACCTTCGGATGCGGCAGTGTGCTTCAATTTCCTTGTTGAGAAGTGTGTCCTTGCGTCTGAGTCTTCTATTGAGGCGTTGTCCTTTCTATATAGACAGGATGGATGTTCTGGCCTCAATAAAGTGGGTGAGTCTACTGTCCATGCGCTCAGTTGGGGCATCTGTTGTAATAGTGCAGGTCGCCGATTTAGTATCAGACTGTAGGTCGCATGACCATGATTCTATGTCGGTAATGGGATTGTCCGTTGTTGCTGTTACGTAACGTTTAGGGAAAGCATCCCAGTCCATCCAAGTAAAGTCCCTTGTTCTTATCATAACGGCTGTTAGGTCTGGGAGAGTAATTTCGATGATAGAGTGATCACTCCCGAGGTCGTGTTGGGTGTTGCACCATTGGGCGTTGTCTGCGTTTTTGGTGAAAGAGAGGTCTCGTGTCCTGTCTCGTTCAAAGGAAGTGTTGAGGCGAGTGGGGAAAGCTGGGTCAGTAATGAGTGTAAGCCAGAGATTATGGGAGTCTTGCCATAAGTTACGATCTGCAGCAAAGCTGTGTCTGTAACCCCATCCTGTGTGCGGGAGATTGAAGTCACCTCCGATGATGAGGGGGCTGCTGCCTACGATGTTCAGGGCCTTCTTGAACAGAGTTAGAAATCGGCTATGGCGTTGAGATGGAGTATTGTTGAGGATAAAGATTCCTTCATTTCATTTTCTGTGCGGGATGAGCTCAATAAAGAGGTGTTCAATGCGCCAATTGTGGAGATCGCGTTCGACTGCGGTAATTCTTTCTCAAATGAGTGTGGAGACTCCATGAGGAGCATTGTTCGCCGTGAAAGGTTGATATTTGGGAAGGTTGATCGGAGTGTTGTGCGTTTCCTGGAGTAAGATTACGGCGGGTTGACATGTAGAACGGAGGTATTGACGGAGAACGGGTTGTTTGTGGAGGCAGCCTCAGCAGTTCCACTGTCAAAACGTTGTGTCAGTGTTAGTGTGGGCCATGATGAAGGATAGGGGATGCCACAGGTGGCAGGGTGGTGGCGACAGTTCTTGTTGTGTCCATAGCTATGGCTTGAGTGGTGGAAGCGGTTTGTGTGAAAAGGGCTTGAGTCTTAACTTGCTGCTGAGTCTACAGTGAGAGCGGTAGTCTTGCGTCTTAGATGGTTCTTCTTCGGATAATTTTCGGCCTCATTTCTCGTCAGGGTGACCAGAACGGGAGGTACCACCAGCCCATCTCGGCGGTTAACTCTTCTGGGAAATATCTTTGCCAATTAATTGGACTTCCATGCTTCGCTGATGTGGCGAGAGGCTTGTGCGTCATAGCAGAGCTCACGCGGACACGCACAGGAATGCGCCATGCAGCCTGGTAGGCCGAGCACCTGGGAGCCCGAGCACCTAGCACGCACGCTTAGTCTTACCGCGGTGACGGTGTGGTCGTAACACAAAAGTGGTCGCAGTCCCGAAAAAATAAGTGTCCCACCTGATAACTTGGTATCTACAGAGTCCTGGTGGTATCACGGTTCAAATGGTACAAAATTCAGGCTGGTATTCAGAGAAAATTGCAGCGAAAACATTTCAAGAAGACAGGGCCGATGTGAGCACGTCCGCGCACCCAGCGATCACCGTGAATCATGAGAGATGGTTACTAAGCACAAACCTATGAAGCATGTTGCAACAATGGTGAACCAGCAGTAATATTAAAAATACCGCCATCACTGTTTTTTACTACAATTTCCTGCACGTGAAGTACTGCTATTATGACAATGCACATGTACAAAGTGCTCCATTGACCCCAAAGTGTGGGTGAAAAATGACACCCACTCATAGTGACATTAAATAAGTCGGTCTAGTAAAGAACTTGCTCGCAATTGGACAAGTTTACCTCTGGCAATGAAATAACCATAGTAACTGCACTGCCTTCTTCACAGAGCACTGTCGACATAACAGGTCCTCTGCATTTAACCTGCATTGCAAGGGGCACAAAACTGGGAACACACAATAAGAACTTATTTCGGGCTGCTAGGCCAGTTATGGCAACTATAAGGGACATAAAAAGTGATAACGAACCTTTACAATACGAAGCTTATGCCCTGGTCCTGTCCTGTAAAACACGGACACAGATCCAATGATCCTCTGCAGCTCACTGTCTGTCATTGCATCCAGGTGATCCCCAGAGAGCACAACGTTGCCCACAGCATGGAGACCAAGGCGAGCCGCTGCACAAGAACCATGCTGTCACTCATAAATAATAAGAGAGTTAGATTATGGGGCGCAAATGGCTTATGCAGGAGAGATGCTTGCATCTTTTACAATGTGCAGTGCAGCTGCTGCTAGTTCTTACATACGCAATCCACTTGCGTCCTTCAATTTACAACTGTCAAATATCAATGTTGGGAAAAAAAGGCACTTACACAGTTCATACAAGGCATACCCAACTCAAAATTTAAGGACAATTTAAGGAGGATGAAGCAAGCTTCATTTACACTCTTGTATTAGTGACCATTCTTTGAAGCTATTTCACAGCAACTGCTTATACACACGCGCCGAGAAAAGGCAAATGGGACAAGCACTACACTTCAACAGACCTTTAATTCACATTTAAAGCCTGTGAAAGTGCAATGCAGAAGGTATGCATACTCTGTACAAGGTATATCAAGTACAGTTGCCAACCAATAATTTGGACTCGGCAAGGATTGCCTAAAAGATTAAATAAACTGGAGTATGAGGAGAGGGGCAAGGATTCACCAGAAAAGCAATGTCCTTATTTCATGTTTGCCCCAGCGAGAGCTATCCAAGCAATGTGCATTGCGAGCATTCTGTCACAGCAGCAAGCTCGTCCGGTATTATGGTAACCACAGGAGGGCTTGGCATTTTGATGGATGGACAGAGGCGTAAACTAAAGCCCCTCTATACTACTACCACTGTGGTGAAGGACCATTAGCATAGACGTACGTGAGCGGCCTGATTGGCCTGCACGCCCCAGCCACCAGGTGGCGCAGAGCTTAACCAGCCAAACAGAGATAATATTGCTGTAAACAAATGTAAAACATTTTAAACATTTAAAAAGACATATTCATTGTTACGCTCCAGCCGAAAATTTACACCAGCAGCAAAGCAGAACACACTTGGTTAGTGCTATAATAGCTCTGTGCCACCAGGTGGCTGCACCGTCATTTGTGCTTGTGCTCACCCCATAAAATGCCCAGTCCACTTGCGCTTGCATTTACCCAAATACCGGACATGCTAAGCTCTATTGTGGTAGTAATCCTTCGGCGTGAAGTGACGGCCACAAACACGTAGATGCTGGTGCCGATCGGATACCGACAGCTTGATGCTCTGCAGCTGCTCAGCTTGCAAACTGCCTTGCAGAGGGACACGACGTCGCAGTTTGACATGTCACCCATCGCTAGATTTCCAGCCCACAACATAACAAGGGTGATCCCTGGTGCTCGCAGAAAACAAAGTTCAAGACCAAAACTGACCACACAGCTCATGTCAACATGGAGAACATTGCAACACTAGCAGACAACACTTGCTGTGCACTGGAAGTGGCTGAATGTAGTGATAAATTGTTGTGTATTCTCTTTATGTTACTTACTTCTTATAGAAATAAATTAACCAGCATTCCAACAATTATGAACAACATTTGTTCACCATAAATTTTGAAAAATTATCATTGACGTTACCTGGGTAGCCAATCGTATAGCTCACCCAACAGACGTCAATTGGGCCAAAAGCGTCAATTGCGAAGGGGCGGCTGAAACTCAGGGGAGCGGCACAGCTGCAATCAGTAGCCATGTACATATTTAAAACCTTAAAATAAATTACAAGTTTTACGTGGAGTACTTAAATGTGTCAATGATCAGAAGGACCTACTCTAACAACTCGGTAATTTGTACAAAATCATCAAAATCGTTTCAGAATCCCTTTAAAGAAGGAAACGGGCATCTCTGTATAAGTTCTAGTTCCATGCATACCAAGTTTGACTGCATGCACTCCCACTCCACAATGACCTCACTGTTTGAATACAGGCCACATAGTAACTCCACCATTTGCACAGTTAGACCCTTGCCCTTCAACTTATACCCAAGGGTACCCAGGTCAACATAGTCGTATACCTCCTCCATATCAAGGAAAGCGACCCACAGTTCCTGCCCTTGCATTTATGACAGTTCTTTGCACTGTGTGAGAATGAAGACATTATCCTCCAATCATTGACTGGCTCAGAACCCATTCTGTCTGGAGCTGCATTTGCAACACTTGGGCAAAGACCGTGTATAACACCGGAGTCCCACAAATCAGTTTGTATGACCTTTAGCTAATGCAGTTTATTGCTTCCCTGTATGTAGAAGTCATTAAATTACCTGGCACTGGCGTTTGGTGCCACATTCTTCAGGAGGGCCTCATTGGAGTGGCTGTAACTATTAGTGCAACAAAATTATGCAATATGCTTTTAATGATTGTGAAAGCTGATGTGGAGGAGAATAAGCGGACAAATTTTAAGAAATATCAGAAATTAGCTCTTTTTTTTATATTGTCAGAAATTTCCATTGTTCGGTGTTTTCTTGAAGTTAGCCCGACCATATCTCTTTATTGAAAAGCTATATAAATATAAGCTTTAGCAGTTTGATAAATAAGTATGCTTAGAATCTAATGTGCAATTATTGCCGCTCTGCCACAAGCCTTTTTTGAGATAAAGACATGCAAAGTAGACAAAAAAAAAACACTCCCCAGGCCGATTTGAGAAATTTTATAAAAACATCTACACCACCTAGAAAAACCACAAATAACTAAACACAAATAAAAACATGCACATATTAAGGCAAACAATTTTCAGCTACCTATTTTAAATATATTTTGTGTAATTTATAACTAAAGTTGGCCAAAACAGCAGAGCAGGTAAGTGTAGTACTTCACTTCTTAGTCATTATTGATCCCCAGTGCTCCGAAAAAAATTTTGGTAGACACCAATTGTGGATCTTTTCTTTTCAATCATCAGGAAACAATATATAAAAATTTGAAATATTTAAAAGGCCAACCAGCCATTCTTTGTTCGATCTTACATGGACTTGCCCTACAACTGTTTTTCTTTCATTGCCTCTGGATGATCACAAGATGCCACTTTCCTCGTTACGATTGTCGACTGAATCTCTTTATCCCACTATCTCTTGTGTTAACATTTTCGTTGCCTACCAGTGCCATGTCATGTTATATGGACTGCAGCTTGCACTCTTTGTATCAGGCACTCAGCAGCTTCGCTGTCGCCGTTTCCAGATGATTTGCTATCTGCACAATACGACGGTGCAAAAGGTATTGTTTTTCCCTTGACACCCAGACTTCCAGACTGATATCCCGTCAAATACCGAATTTCCAGTAGGATTCGGTTATGATTGCCACCTAAACTATGGCTGCCCTCTTCCTCAATGGTCACTTGAGCCAGACAATCATACACATTCTCCAACATGATAGCAAATTCTATGCTCAGCTTCCCACTACTCGAGGACCACATAATTACTCTCACACTTCTACTGTAGGTTTCAAATAACTAAATTGAATATAATTACACTCTTCAGCAGATATATGCCATTAGCATCAGTTTAGCAATCTACGGGGTCTAAAGCCTGTTTCACAGGACAGCAATCTTGGCACAAAAGCGGCACAGCGGCCAGCGCCACTGTGATCCCGATTGCAACATTTGGAAAAATTCGCCAGCGGTGACAGCCTCTTGCACTGGTGGAGCATCAGCAAGCAATGACATGAGGAGCACGTGACATAGGTGGTACTGAGGCACTGAAAACTTGTGCGTACAAGCTGGCGACACTTTTCTAGCAGACAGCTACCAGTGTGGTGCAAAATTGTGCGAATGTGGTACAATCGAACCCAGATATATCGAGCTCAAAGGGGATGGTGAAATAGTTCGATATAAATTAAAAGTCTATATAACGAACTTCAATATAACGAAATTCTCGGTATAACGAAGTATTTAACTTTTCTTAACCACTTGTCCATAGAACACCGTGTATTCAGAACCTCAATATAACGAAGTGTGCTTGTATGCGATTTGATATAACGAAATTTCACTGCCGCCCCAAACTAATAGCGAGACAATAAAGAAAAACTCCTGCGGATGCAGATGGTCAAAGGATTGAATTACAAGTGGCTCTTCGCACATGCACCTCTGAAATCGCGTGCTGCGCGACAAGAGCCACCACCGAAGTGGAGCCGCATCATGTCCCGTATAAAGTTCAACTGCAACAAGATCCTATCGCGTGCTGTGTGCTTTAGGTGCGAGTGAAAGCATGCAAGGGTAAAACAAGAAAGATGGTGGCTTCATGAGTGCCCCGTTCCCGCGCAAGCAAAGGGAAAGAGGGGAGGGGAGTGAGTTCGTGGTAACGCGATCAAGCACGTGCAACAGGATGTGGCAGAGTTGGAGAAAAGTTGGCGCACGCCTCAGTTTCTGGCGCACATTTTGGCCGTGCCTGCACATGGCTGTAGGCGCAGCTGAGCGCATACGTAGCTGCGCACCCTGCTTTAGAGGTAATCTGCCACGTGTGCAAATAGTGGGCGTGTCGAGACAGTGTGGCATCATGTAAGCTACCCTCTCACATGTTTAGTGTTGGAGGTTGCGTAATCTCGAGTTTCGTTGACCCGTTGGAGAGAGATGCAGACGAGGCATTCGCTCTCCGCTGCTGGCGCTTTTCATGATAGCGTCTTCCCAGTGCGGGCGACGCTACCAGCCGTTTGGGCGGATTGCATGCAAAAGTGTGGCTGGCTTCGCTTAATTCGCACCACAAATGTGAAGATATCGTCGATACGGCATGAAACCGTATCATTTGTCGCCGACTCCCTAATTCATCAAAAAGAATTGTTTTCTCACTCAAATTAACTTTTTTCGATTGTTTGATAATTCGGAAAATTCTGCGGCCCTTTTCCATGTAAGGAAAATCGATCAGTGACTGTATTTACTTACATAAAAGGTTGAATTTCAATACAACGAAATTTCGATACAACGAAGCAAATTGCAGATTTTACCGACTTCATTATACCAAGGTTTAACTGTATCAATAATCTGATATACAAAATAAAAGTTTTATACAAAAATTTTCAAGGGGATTTTACAGCTGCTCGTTATACACAAGAATTGATTATATCCAGGTTCCATATATCCGAGTTCGACTGTATTGGTTTTTTTTCGCTTTGCCATATTTTGGATGGTGGTGCCCATATGGCTCCAGACAGATGAGACAAAATGGCATTGCGTGCTTTTCATTTGCAGTGATTGCAAACTTTGGGCATCCATGCTCGCGGTTTAGCTTTGTGCTTCTTTGGTCAAAGGTCACTCCAGCTCTACTAGAACCAAGAGGCCGCTGGGTCCTTCTGCTCGAATGCCTTGAGGGGAAAAGGGGATGAGAGATTGGTTAAAAGCCAGCCATGCTTGGTCACCAGGCTGCTTCGCTGACCAAGGAAACCAACTTTTGGTGACCAAGGAAACCAACTGCTCACGAAGCTTTCCGTAAGCGACATGTATTGCAGTGGCGGGTGTCGCACCAACATGGTGCATGTAAAACGAAGCCGGGTCCCCACATTGTGGTGTTGCTCAGTTGCCAAGATTGTTGCCACTCAGTGACTTGCATTTGCAACAGACTTTAGTCTACACTGAAAACGCGGATAAATGGGATCTCATGCACAACCTGAAGTCTCTAAATGTTTTCCTGAAGGCACCCCAGAGCTCTTTGTTGAGTTCCTTCTGTGGCGACTGCTTTCTTTCGCCCAGCCAGTGTCTCTGTCAGCCATAGGTGTACTTTGAACGTAGGATTTGGTTTCCTCTAGTCCTTGTCCAGGCAAAAGTGTGCCTCGACTCTACCATAAAACCTTGGGCAATAGCAATATGGTTGTTGCAGATTTCCATTTACAACCATCCAGGAAGATCTGCTGTTGCTGATGGTGGTGGTACTAGTGGCGTGTGTAATGATTTGCAGCATCCCAAGTAACTAACATCTGCGATACTCCATAGTCAAACCTCGATATATCGAACACGGATATATCGAATTATTGCGTATATCGAACACTTTCTTTATCACGTGGAAAATCGCATGCATTTTTAATTTTTTATTTCGAACGGGGCCGGATGTAAAATGGATATATCGAACTCCGCCGCCCCAGACCAAGTGCGCTCTGTTGACAGGAGGCGAGCTTTCCCGCAACACTCTCGAAGATAGTGGCGGCGCGATGGGCGTTCCGGACTTTCCGGACTAGGGTGCCTCGATGTCCTCCTCGCCCGGAGCGGCGGGCGAGGAGGACATCGAGGCACCCTATTCCGGACGGCTGCGTACGACAGCTGCCCACATCGGTTGCGCCGAGGGCGCCATTTGAACGTGGCGGCGTACACACGCGGCGGCTTGGAGCCAGCACGGCCGCCTCGATCAAGCGCGCACGGCGGGGCAAGCCGCCTCGATTACGCGCGCACGGCGGGGCTTGCCCCCGCCGTGCGCGCGTGATCGAGGCGGCCGTGGAGCCAGTTGGAGCGCTTTGTCGGTGCTGAGCCACACAGCATGTGCATTGAGGACTTCGTTGGCGGTGACGACAGCACCGGAACAGTGGCGGAGTTTGCTCGAGCCGCCCATCGCCGCAAGCCGCACCGCACGCGTGCGGTCGCGCGAAATATTGCACGTATCAAACACTTGTGCACAAATTTCGGTTTACGATGTGTAAGGTATACACTGTGCACACAGTGTAAACGGTAATTTGTGCACAAGTGCTGGATACGTGCAATTTTTCGCGCGACCGCGAGCGTGCGGTGCGGCTTGCGGCGATGGGCGACTCGAGCGTAACCGTTTGGACTATGTTGAAGACGCCGTGGTCAAGCACGCGGTTGCCAATATGAAGTAGGCTACGCTGCTTCAGTACTTTCAGCAAACAAAATAAATACTTTGTTTGAAGCTTCATGTGAGTATCTATTGCGCCACGATTGGTTCATTGATTGATTTGTGCTAGTTTTTGACGCGTTTTCTACGTGATTTTATATATCGAATTCTGGCTATATCGAACTATTTTGCGATCACCGCGCTGTTCGATATATCGAGGTTCGACTGTATTACAAATTCTTTATAGTTATGCGATACTAACACAGAAAAATAATAAAATCTTGCTCATTACATTGAAATATGAAATTCGTAGTGCTAAAATAATTTGACAATAAAGCCATAGGTTTCAGATGGGCACTTTAAAACCTTCATTAACCTCTTCAAGCACCAATTAATTGTGTGCATCATGAATTTAGTTGCACCACATTTCTTGCATATTCAAAATTATTAAAAGCATGCAGATGCAGAACAGTTTAAGGATATTTAATTATTCACCGAGTTTTATCAAATTTAGAAAATGTCGACTCTATTGAGAACTCTTAACAGGAATGCCAGACATGAGAACATAAAACTAATTTATGGCTTGTGTACTAGGAAAGCATCTAAATAGCCACTGATGATATGCCTGATGTAAAACATTTTGAAAGAACAATGGAAGAAGTGAACCCACTACACAATGACATACTGATACAAAGAGTAAACACACAGCCGTCTACTTTCTAACTCATTTTAAACACTTTACACATATTACTCAAACTTGCAGCACATGACCAATAAGAAGTGTTTCGGGATGTATGCGGCACGTTTTAAACACCAGTATTTTTTAATTAGTGCTTTGATATTGGTGCACCATCTTGGCATGTATAGTCAACCACAAAAGTTTACAGACCACGCGATCTCAGAATCTAATGTTCGATTTCCGAGCATCTTGCAACAGTAGTCAGTAAAACCGAACATCGCAATGTTGTTCCCATATACTGCTACAGGCTGTAAAGGCTGTGTTGTGAGGCTGCACAGATATTCAGCTTTTTCTTAGATCTCATGTTCCGTAAAATTTTGTGGTTGACTGTACAATTGTGCAAACAGCACCTGAGGGGTTCAACTGGAAAGATCTTTAATAATATGAATTTCACAGTAATGAGATTTCACTGCCTCAAGCACACATTTTTTACCATGTTGAAACCTTGACCCTTTAATGGTGGCACATATAAATATTGGGAAATATTTTTTTTCTATCTAAATATACAAAACACATCAAGAATAATAAGCAATGAAAAGAAAAAATTTTTTGCAGAAAATTTTTTAGCAATAGGGGGGAACCTCAGCCTGAAAACTAGAAAAGAGCTTCACCCCAAGCCACTTAAGGCTTTGTTTGGAATTTGTGCAGACAGCTCTCGCCATATGTGAACCATAGGTGCACATTTCATTTGCTTTACATCACGTGTGCGACACAAATGCAGCCGGAGATCTTGCATCTGCCTGTCTTTCCTGACCGTGCTTTCAAAAGAAAGCAAGTCACATGCTAAACTTCTTTCTCATTCTGTGTTCCTGCTCTAAAGCAACAAATGATGCTTGCCGCCTGTCATTCAGTTTTAGCCGAAGACAGGTAGACAGCAACTTTGTACTCAATACCAGAACTTGGCAAGAAAAAAAAACTTTTTCTTGTATGTCGCCCATAGGCAACATTTGGCAATAAAGGGAAAACCCATTTCAGATTCACATAAACAGATGTGTAACTGAGCAGGCGATTCCTGTTTGATTCTTGTGGCATCACCCTTTCCTGAAGATGAACTGCCTAGTCCAACGATGAGTATTATTTAACTGCTCATGAGAAGCTGCTTGTCAGGGCTGTTAGCTTCAGCGTCCATGCACAAGTAATATACATTACTATAGAGTCTGTGGCCATAGTGATATGCCCACACATTTTAGAACGAGTGATGAACACAGTACTACAAAGGAAACTTTTGTGAAAGCCTGTAAGAGCAAGAGCATGCTAACTGAATATTTTTTTCATTTCTCTGCTGGTACAGAACTGCAATGTAACAAGATTGTAGGTCACCAAGACACTCAAGCCAGTATTTTTGTCAGTTGAACACATTTCATTGCATGCTAATGAAAGTTTAATTTTGTGTTTTAAACTGTTTTTGAACAGAGCACAAAGTGGGCACCCACCAACAGTACAGGCAGTTTCTTCAGAGTCACCAGTAAGCATCTTGACATTGACACCACTACTATGGAGTGTCTCAATGGAGTCACGCACTCCTGGTCTGGGAGGGTCCATAATGCCCACTAAACCCAGAAACTTGAGTTGGTTGAGATTTGTGCCACTTGCCAGAGAGAGAACTGCAACATTAAACAAGGAAAGCCAAGGCATCAGAAACAACATCGGCACGTGGTTCAATGTCGTGGAACAGACCACATGCAATTGAATTATACGACAAAACATGCAACTTGCCTCTGAGACCCTTGCGACCCATAAACTGAGCCTCCTTGATATACTGAGCTGTGCGTTCGGTTGTAATTGGCAATGGTATGCCGTGGTGACTGTAGTGGGTGCAATGGGCCAAAATTTTTTCCAGTGCCCCCTTCACAAAGTACTGCTCCTGTTCCTGCAATGAAGGAAGTAGAACACTGTTCAGATTACTTTATGGCATACGAAAATGTCAAGAGCAGACATTAAATAAATCTAAGAAAACCTCCCACATATACATTCAAACCATGAGCACCCCATTTAATGAGCTTTGGAAAACGAGTTCAGCAAAAATCTGCAACATGGAGTTTGATCCACGAAAGAGAAAGCTGGTAAACGGATTCTACAAGGAACCTCAGGTGGACGCCAACTTTCCCTTTCACGATGAGCCAATTCTAAACAACCAACTTTGTAATGTGTGATATTGATATCAACGAGATCAGCTTGGGAAAAAAAAGTTAGTGAGCTGCTATCAATGCAAAGAGAAGGTGCACACATATGCGCACGCACACACGCCTAGAAACACAAGGAATTGAGGGTCAAATATGTAAATATAAGTGGCACAAACAAGTTCCAAAATGGCCAATGCAGTATATTTATGGCACCATGTTAATGTTTAAAAAACATGCCAATTTTTCACCATTTTGCTGCTCAGACAGTGCTGCCGCCTTTTGTGGCTACAAGATTTTTTTTCTGCTTTTTGGTCTCTTACCTACCGTGGTTGCTTTGTGGCTATGGTGTTGGGCTGCTAACATGAGGTGGCGGGATTGAATCCCACCCATGGCGGTCGCATTTCGATGGGGGCAAAAAGCTAAAACACTTGTGTACTTAGATTTACGGGTGCAACGAAAGGAAACAGCCTGTGAGACGAAACCAAAATTAGCTGCGTGTGCATGCAGCAGTTAATTTTGGTTATGTCTCGCGGGCTGTTTCCTTTCGTTGCACCCGTAAAATCTGATGTCTATCTGGTTTATAATCACTCAGAGGGTCACTGTTGGGCGCTCGCTCATTTACTGCTCACAGGAGGGTGCTGTTCACAGGAGGGTGCTGGTACATAGAAACGATTCCACTGTTACAAGCGATATTGCCATGCCTGCGTTTGTTTTCTCGAGGCTTGCGAAAACTGATTGCCCCTCGTTGGCGATGGCATGAAGGATTACTGCAAGTTTCTGACTCATTTCGCTTTTCTGACAAGTGCACAACCATGGAGTTTTCTTGTGTGCGCTCGCATACATGGTTAGATTACGCTATGGACGTGCGCAGTGGTTTCTGTGCTACAAGTGAGTCGAGTGGCAATTCCTATAATGTGTAATATTGCCCAAGTGCAAAATCATAACATGTATATCTATTTTAATGTATGTACCTTTTTATTCTCATTATAAGTGTTTCTGCAAGCCCATCTGTATTCATGAATAAACAATGCATGTTTACCCAGGAAAATATTTTTTGTCACTTTATGGTCACTTTAAAAAAAATTGCGGTAAATTTTTTAGGTAACAGGTCAGTATGAAAATTTTAAATCTGCAATAAAAAAATTCGATCTTGGGGGGCCGCATCTGGTGAAAAAAATTGACCCTGAAAAGGTTAGGGGGAAAACAGATAGTTTTAAACCCTGCTCAGTGTTAAGGAAACTACATTCCCTGTGCTTATCATGCCACTGAATAAGCTGAGCTTTTACTACAAAGGACTGATTAACAACGGGAAATTGTAAGATTCATGTACTCGACTCTCTAAGAAGAGAAGACGATTTAAGCAGAAGTCTCAAGCAATGCTACCTGACAAGGGGAAGAAAATTTGCCAAACACACCACATGTGACATTAAGAAATGTAAGATCTTAAAATCTTAATTATGTACCTTGCATATTATGCAAGTTGGGTGTGACAGCCATGAAGTTTATTATACCTTCGTCACCTGCAGTAGTCATCAAAAGCAATGTCCACTGAAATACGTGAGCTGTTTCAGCTTTTTTGCATGAGCTCATGCAAAACAGTCATTTTCAATGGTCTGGGGTTTCATCCCTTGCTAAATGTCCCTGATTGACAGGGTTATTAAATGCCATTAGTGTAATATTTACAAGGCCAAGAATGAATCCAACCAACACTTACGTGAGGGATGCTATTTACGCCATTTCTAGAAACCATGTACCCCACATATAGTTTTTTAGGACTGTATACTGCAAACATATTTTCGTGATTTCATTCTGCGTGTATATACCCATATAGTTAACGGGCACAAGAATTCACTAGATATGTGCCAAAAGGAAGACTACTTGAAAAGTGGCACCATGCACTGTTTGCAACACCAATTTTTAATTAGACCTGTGATACATTATACAGTCAAACCACAATATAACGAAGTTTCACTTGCAACAAAAAAACTTTGTTAGATTGCGAATCTCATTAATTTGAGGTTTTAACGTTTCAGTAGTAAAAAATAATTGCAGAAATTCCCAGAACATTCCTGGTGGATAATATCTTGTCAGCAAGCATTTATAAACAAATCGCAAGAAGGTCGGGCATAATAGCGCAGTTATGAGCACCAGTGTGTGCGGTGATTTCGCTGAGAGCAATGCATCGGCACTGCTCATGGCTCCGACATTTGTGTGTGCTGCATCGTGAGGTAAAATAAACCTCAGACACCACGTCTGACTGCGCTTCGTGCCCGTAGCTGTCATCGGATGGTGCCCACAAATTAAAAGCAAGTGTAAAAAAGATACACATAATTGTCCAGAGAAAAAATAATGTTGCAGTTTCGCCAGAAAGACGGAGAATTGACGGCCATAGAAAAGAGACACTTACACAATGTAAGGCTCATGGTTTTATCTGTATCACACGCACTCAGGAAAACATGAATAGGTCTTGCTCTATCAGCATGAACACTGTTAGATACGGGACCTTTTCCTGAGCCTCCTTCGAGTTCACCAGACATCGAATCGCGCCACAGCTAATTAAGGAGCGCAGAAGCACATCTACCCCGTTCCCGAGGTGCAGCACGTGCAAACGAGTTAGCGTCCC
The DNA here is from genome assembly GCF_023375885.2 of Dermacentor andersoni. Taxonomy (NCBI): domain Eukaryota; kingdom Metazoa; phylum Arthropoda; class Arachnida; order Ixodida; family Ixodidae; genus Dermacentor; species Dermacentor andersoni. Next base: position 258,354,348 of record NC_092814.1, on the reverse strand, counting down.
CCACCTCGTGCGCCGGAGGTGGAGCTATTCACTGCTTGACTCTTCCCGAAAATGTAGCGGGAGCCTGGCATGGTTCCAGGTAACGCAGGTCCCGAACAAAGCTGCTTTGCAGCACTGAAACGTTGCCCCCATCCGCCTATTGTGACGGCGTTTGCAAGCCGGAAAGGCAATACCGCAGAGAGAAGTAAGCACTCGGACAATTGGGGCCCAAGGAGCGACCCTCGGCGCCGGGTGTGACACAATCGCACGGGCCCCTATCATTGGCCAAAAATGACGACACCTGAGCGGGCTCGCCGATTGGCCGAAAATGGCGTCACCTGAGCGGGCTCGCCGATTGGCTGAATGTGAGGTGAATTCGAGACGCCGAAGGGCTTAAAAGCCAGAGACTGGGAGCAGCAAGAGAGCATTCCTTCATTCATCTCTTTCGAGCTTCTTGCCACGGGTCGTAGCGTCCGAGTTGCTGCCGGCCCGTAATGACTGTATGACTGTTAATTTCTTTGTACTCTCACTGTAAATGATGTAAATAAACCTCCAGTTTTCATCTCAAAGTCCTCCTCAACCTCGGCCAACTCCCGCACCCAACGGCAAGGTCCAAATATCTGGGGGACAGCAATTGGGATTGCCCTCCAGAACTAACACCACCTACTATCACTACACAAACGAACATTTTGCACTGTGTCAAAGAAACTTGACACTGTGCTGCCGCCAACACTAGATGTGCAGAAACACAATGCACCAACCATCTCAGCTCGACCTTTGCACTTAGCACAGACTACCTCCATGATACAGCACATGGCTTGTGTATGGACATGCATGAGCAGCCACAGCAAGGGTAGAGGAGGCATGCACGCTAGGAGAAGAGGGCAGATAGGCACGTATCTATTTCATGTGCAGCACAGGTCCCGGCCAAGGCTGGCACACGTATTTGCATGCGAAAGATGTGCCATGCTTGCACAAGACTCATGCAGGCAGAAAGAATGGCTTTCGATGTGCAGTCAAATAGCATCAGTTAAAATTCTGCAAGTCATAGTCTTCCATCTTCTGACCATCAAAACTGAGTTTGCATTGCAATGAACATGACACATTTTTCTCTTTTATAGCTATGAAAATTGGGTGTACATTACTTATTAAAATTGAGTAACTACATAAACTATTCAAGGTTGGCAAATTGACATAGAGGTAAAATCATTTAATAACCATTGGTAATAACTTTCAAGCTACAGGATCAGGTTACTCATGCCATTTACAATTTTTATGATCACCTTGTTCAGCAAACTGTAAACTGAACTACAGAACAATCCATATATGCCCAAACACAAAGCAAAGGAAGGTGCCTCACCCCTCCAAACTTGGGGATGACCTTCACTGCCATCATTTTATGTTCAGAGCTGAAAGGTATCTCTTGAAGCCGCACATAATGGTTTCGCACATCATAAATTCCCATCTGCAATGAAAAGTGGACAGACATGTGTATAACACCAGAGGTACAAAAATGCTGCTTAGCGAAAATAAAATGCTATTCTTGAGCACTAAAAAACCAATCAGCGATGACTGTCAAAGTTAGCAACAGCTTCTGTGACCATAATTATGTGTAAACATAAACGGTGACACACGCAGCACGCAACTTGAAAGGTTCTGAATAAAATGTTTGGCGAAGTATTTATCTGCAGCTGCAGTCAAATGCCGTGGTGAAGCATGCTGACAAAAGGCCTCAAATCTGTTACAGCCTCTCACACTCATCCTTTTCCTCAGTAGTCGTGATGGGTTACATTGTTTGCAGGCTTCTTTCATTTGTTCCAGTCGGTGCTCCCTTACTGCCCCTTCTTTGGCAGTAAGGGAACACTGACTGCACTAAATAGAAGTGTGCTGTTCTCGAGTTGAAAGTAAACAAAAATCCTGGCTACCCCTTCAAGGAGGATTACCTTTCCAACTTTTTGAGGCAAGTAATCCAGTTACAATACCTTGTGAGCAGCGGCCAACAAGGCCCCTTCTGTTGGCTGTCCTCTGAGCTCACTTCCCAAGATATCAGCATTATTGCAGATGGAGCCACACTGCAAGAAAGAACAACATGGCAATGATCATAAGTGTGTGCAGGGTCATTCAATAACGGAGCTAGAGCATACACAGCTACCTTCAAGGCACCTTCTGCAGATCAGCTTTACTGCAAACCTGCCAGACATTAAACTAGAAAACACTAAGTAATCTTCACCCAAACAAGGAAATCTGAGTGCCTCCTCACCCTGTTTACTGTCCTAAAAAGAAAACTAAAGGCAAACAATAAACCAGGCAAGATTATTACGCTTACCAACATTTTTTGACAATTTCTGATTTAAGAAAATCTAGAAATCAAACAGTGAAGCTGTTAAGAGCACTTTGTAACATTTTTATTTAAAATAAAGATGTGCAATTTGTCTAGTATTATTCAAGGGCATCACTTCAAGAATCTTTTCTAATAAAAGGCTTTTCTTAACTGCACAGAGCCGACCGCAAAAGTTCTCGGACAACAAAATTCACGAAAAAATTTCTTCACTGCGCAATTTCACCACTCAAACCTTGAATTTAGGTGAGAAATTTGATGATCATATAGGGAAGGATTCAATGCACCTTTAACTTCAAGAGCAGGTGCAATACATGCAACAAAAGATAGTTTTTTTCTCCGATTCTGAAACTCTTGCAATTAAAGGCACTTTGTGTGAGCACAGTTACCTTTATGCAATAAAATGCCACCCCCTGGCTAACCTCAGCAGCCTTTCTGTTCATTTCGTCATTTATGCTGTTCTTGAAGCTGTGCAGCAGTGCTGTCACATAGCAAGACATGTAGCTGCAACTATAATCGCAGCAAGTTTTAGTATTAGCAGAGCTTCATTATGTGACACCAGATGATGTCAGCAACAAACTTATTAGTCATAAGATTACTCTATTTTTAGCCCTGCCAAAGATATGACTTAGTTGTGTTGTCTAAAAAAAATACAGTACTTACAGGTGGGTAGCAATAAGCACGATACTAAGTGACAGAAATTTCAAGTAACTAAATTGCAGGTAGTCTTGAAAGACTGCCTGCAATTGAGTGCCCGGTGGGCACTCTGCTGCATGCAGACAGTATTGCCACTGACAGCATCGTACACTACACTATGACACTATGACAGTATTGTATACTGACTAAATCTTTTCTTTATGCATCAGTTTTTCTTTATGCATCAGTTATGCAAAGTTTTTCTTTATGCATCAAGAATTATTGCAGGGCAGCTTTTCCCGAGGATTAAATTGAAACAAAGTATGAATAAATTTCCTTTCCCAATTCCTTGTGTGACCAGACAACACTACCATTGATGGCATTATTTGATGTTGCCAGTTTGAACGTCTTTTCCCAATTTTACCCAGCCTTTAATGAACTGCACCAAATGCTTACAAAGGTTTCATGAATTTTTCTTTATGCAAATGCAATGCCATTGTTTTTTTATTTAACAAATCAACTTACAAGCTGTGGCCAGTTGCTGCTAGTTTCTGCAATATGAGAGGAACCTGCATCCACATTTCAACATTATATAGCACAACATAGTCTTTTATGTCATTTTCTGTATACCAAACCTCTGCTCACAGTAAAAACTGGGATATTTATCCTTTCCAAAGAGTGATTACCCTTCTAGCTTTGTGAAATATTTTTCTTTGACCTACTGAATATTGTTTTTTCTTTCCCTGACTAAAGGACACTCAGGATGGCTTTTTACAACTCATAAAGAAAAAAAAAAGAAAGAAAACTGCAAAACAATTCTTTCAGTAATAATGCCCGATGAAGGGGTCTACACTAAGTGGCACTAACTGGCAAATATAACATGTCCGCTTCACTGCTGCCTAGTTCTGAAATCAAAATGTTTTTTTTTTTCATCAACCAATCTTGGTAAAATTATGCATACTTGCTTAGTTTTTCATGCTGATTTCGAATGTCATTATGTATTTTGTACAGATCAATTATTTCACGAGTTACTTAAAATTAATAAAGAATCTCATACTATTGTTTTAAGTTCTTATTGTTAGAAAATGTAAAAATAAAAATTTAATTTTAATGCATGGGTCCAAAGCCAAAAAATGAAGATTGAAATAATGCAAGCATATTTAAAATGTGGTCAACATAAGCATCATTATAATACATTGATGTTTACGTTTTGCAAAGTGGGAACAATGCAACCAGAAATAGAGCCAAATAAAATTAAATTTTGAAGCCAGAGCTTTAAAATCTGCTTGCCATTACACCACTTATCACATGTGCAGCTTTCTAATGTAAAAAAAAATTTCGTTAAGAGAAAATTCCAAAAAATGACTAAAGAGAGGAGCGACACTGGTTTATTGAGTAAATTTTGTTATTACTTCATCAAAATATTGATCCTTGAGACGAAATACTTTACAGATTAGTACAAAAAGAGTTACAGATTCAGAAAATTTCAGTTCTATAAATTCTATATTTTCGTGATTTTCGGCCTCATAAGACCAGGCTGCCCTCTTCATGCTGCACTGCCAGCACATATTCACAACAAAAGAGGCTGAGAACAAACTTCGAGTAAATTAGGCTGTTATGTTGCTAAGAAAATTATTTCACAGCTTTTACACCGCTTCCAAAGGGGCAACTCACACGAAACAATCATGCACACATCATTACTGAGATAGGCTCAAACCGGAGGAAACACTGAAGGTTCAGGGCACCACTTCATTTTTTTTTTTTTTTTCAATTTTACAATGTGTCTACAGGGTGGCAACACATTCCTGTGGTAGGAATAATGCTTCCACATGCCAGTAAAAGGGTTATAGTACAGGCATGAACTTGTTTTGCTTTCTTTTAATTTGTTAGGCAGCCATTAACTCCATAATTCTGGTAAAAAGCATAAACTGCTTCAGTGCACAACATCATTAATTGCATCTACTCTTCATGTGACCGCAGCAAAATGCACACCGAGAGCACTGCAGCTAAGCTTGTGAAACAGACTTCCTTGTGACATCACAAACCCCTGACATGTGCATTTGTCATGGTGCAGTGGCTGAAAGCCACACCACGACCAGACCAGTGAAAGCTGGGCTCACATTGACAAATCAGCTCTAATGTTCTCGCTCCCTACTAATTTCTTTGCATTCAGCAAGTCATGAACCTGGTTCGCTGCTTTCATTACTTGGAAATGTGGAGCCTCTCTCTCAGCTTCTCTCCCCTCTTACCCATTAAGTGCTCAATGAGCTGAGCTTTTGATGGCACAGTCACACTGCATGCACAGTCACACTGCATGCTGCATGCGGTGCATGCTGCATGCGGTGCATGCCTGAGTGTCCGATAAGCCAAGCTGACCGGTGCATGCTACTTTAAAAAAAATTCAGGGGTTTTACATGCCAAAACCATGATTTCGTTATGAGGCAGGCCTTAGTAGGAAAATACGGATTAATTTTGAGTGCCTGGAGTTGTTTAATTAGCACCTAAATGTAAGTACATCAGTGTTTCTGCATTCCACCTGAATCGAAATGTGGCCTCGAGCTCAGCAGTGCGACACTATAGCCATTGAACTACCATAGCGGGTGGTGTATGCCTTCTTGTTAGAGGTGCCATGTGATCATGTCTTGACCACCTCCGACTGCCACGGAATAATGTGCGGCCTTCTTAATGCCTGAAGCCACACTGGACTTATCACACCTTTTCAATTGGTTGCATTAACAAATGATGTAATTAATTATTTGTTGTACACTTGAGTTATTGGGGGTTCACTGTGTAATTACGTGGTTGACAGCTATTCATTAAAAAAACAACGAAAAAACTGTGTCATTACTTTTTCAGAGGAAGCATTACTTTGGGAGCTTTATTTAAGTACTACATGAAAACTGAGAAATTATTTTCTTTAGAAATCTCAGAGCCATTTTTAATGAGGTTTGTTGTACTTATGCCATCAATTTCTTTTATAAACATGTGTGCAAATTGAAAATTTCAAACAAATCAAGCAAGTTTACAGTTTAGCAAACATTTAGGCCTAGCGCTGCCGCGGTGGTGGTTACCAGCAGATCTCTATGCGAGAGCACCTGTTCGAGGTGGCGAGATAATCAAAATGGCAGCAGTGGTGGCTTCGATCAATGCTGTTTCGGACCTGCGGCCATGGCAAGAACTCCAGCAAAATCGGACAGCGAAGAATTTTTGAGTCCAAAATGTCAGACATGTCTTATACATTGACTCTATGCGGTGCTGCGAAGGCGCCCGAATTATCAGGCATGTCCGAAAAATCGGGCGTCCAGAAAATCAGTCGTTGACTGTATACCAATAATTTGTGAATAGGATCTTGTAGCACTCATGTAAACAATGTAACAATTTTAAGTAAGCTGTTTAATATATCATATCTATCTACTTTAAACAACCTAAAAGATACAGCTTAAGAATGGGAAGAAGAAGAAGCGCAGAGCAGTGCAGACGTGGAAGCATCGGCTCCGTCTCTTTTTCCATGCTCCGCTCGTCAGTTTTGAGAGTGCAACGAAAAGAAGCATACCACTGGATCCGCGAAGCGACGGCGAATCTACTGACACCAAGATTCGAGGTGGGGCTTGTTTTTTCACAATCTTACGGAACGTTTTCTGCTCCTTAGTGAGGAGTAGGGCCTTTGTTGGGCCTAGTAAGCCCACCTGACCGCAGCCATGGCGGATACAAACATGGAAGATGAAGATTTTACTGGACATGAAGGAAACAATGGTCAGGACGACTACGGCTGGCAAGTAGTGGCTGGCCGAAGATCACGAGCTAGCACAAAGGCTGTGGATCAGGACAGCACATTGCCACGTAATCAGCGAGAGCATGGAGTCAAGGGAATCACCGTCGGTGGAATGGTCAAGAATCGGATTATCAAAGCTTCGAGGATGCCTCAACTGCCCGAGGAGCACAGAAAAATCATTATACGACCTCGAGGAGGGCTCAATTTGAACAAGGTGAGCACCACCACGATTGGTTCCGCAGTCATAGAGGCGTCCGGCCTAACGGAAGAGGAGGCCCATGAAGATGTCTGCCCGAACTTCACTCAAAATATCATCGTAGTCAGCACACCTAAGCCCGAACATGCTGCGAAGTATGTTAGAATCAAGTCTTTCAAGATTATGGAAGCGGAATACGAGGCAAATGCATACGAAGTGGCACCACATGCCACATGCAAAGGCGTCATCCGAAGAGTGGACATCAGAGACTCGCAAGCTATAATAACAAGAAACATCGTGCATGACTTGAACCCGCTTGCGCTGGCTGCCAAGCGCATCAAGACGTCGGGATCGGTCATCATACTTTTCGATGGACTCAAAGTGCCCAATTTTGTCAGGTACGGATCCACACTAGTGAGATGCTACCTCTACAGGAAGCAATTCGACGTCTGCTTCACCTGCGGAAGGGTCGGGCACCGCTCTGATGTGTGTCCAACACCTGACTTTGTTCAGTGCAGGGGATGTGGAACTCGCAACCCCGGAGATGAACATGTGTGTGTACCTAAGTGTAACTTTTGTGAAGGAGATCACCCTACCGGCGACAAGTTTTGTAAGCAAAGATTTCAAATCCCTTACGTCGTACGACTTCATCGAAGAGAGCGCAACAGGACTCGGTCGACAACAAGAGTGCAGTCGGAAGCGCAACAGCTGGCACCCAACCATCGCCCCGAGGACAGGGAGCACTCACGCTCCAGGAGTCGCACCAGATCCAGGCATCGCTCACTATCCAGGGAGAGAAGGCGCTCCAAGTCAAAGGAAGCACAGGTGCGCTTCGTGCAAAGAGACTCAATACCTGGCGAGAAGACGACGCCAGGAACCACCTTAGCTGACAAAGTCAAAGGTTTGGCGAGGGTTGTTGGGGGCGCCTCGGCGGCTGTGGGTGATGACAATGATGCCAGAATAGAGCAGTTAATTAAAAAAGTAGCTTCTTTAAGAAAAGCTAATGAAGAATTGACCAGGCAGGTAGTAGAGCTTCGTAAAAAAGACCAGTCAAGCCCTGCTAGAGTAGAGATAGATAGACCTGTAAGCAAAAGCAGCGATCCAGGAGAATCCAGCTCTCCTGCCCCTAAAAAGAGGGCGGTGAGTTCCGAGGATGAGTCAGTCTTCTCAGCCCTCAGTGAAATAAAAGATGCAATTAATGCGATAAGAGAGACAGTGGAAACGACCAACTTTAAAGTGGACAAATTGTGGAAATGGAGACTAACGGCGGAGAAAAGACTTAGAAAAATTGAGACGCGAGGGGATGACGACGATGAGTATCTGCCATCGGAGGCGGATAGTATAAAATCCATTCCTGGATTGTCGGGGGCCATCACAAAGAGGAAAGTAGCGGGTAATAGAAAGGCAGCCTCACCTAATAACAATGGACAGTAATCATGGATTTAACGTGTGGCAATGGAATTGTCGCGGGTTCCAACACAAAAAAGCAGCACTGCGACAGGTGATCAGGTCATCTGAGGCCAGGCCAAAAGTAATTATGCTGCAGGAAACCTTAGCGGACGAAATTATGCTTACTGGGTACAAAGTTATATGTAGAGACAAAAAAACGGGGAGGGGGTTGGCGACCCTCATTGAAAAAAAGTTGCCATACATTGAGCATATTTATCTTACACATTCCAGGTTTGAATTTATTCTAGTTGAGATAATACTTAAAAGGAACAGAGGTAAGACGCAAAGCATTTTCTGTTTGAATATTTACAGCAGTCCTAACGACATGAGACAGAGGTTTAGAGCACTCTTCAACAAGGTGCTTTCGGTTGCCAAAAACTCCCCGCTCATTATTGGAGGGGACTTTAATGCTCCCTATCACACATGGGGATACACTTGGAACACAAAGAAGGGAGAGGAGCTATGGAGTCTTGCCATGGATTTGGGGTCATGCTTGATTACTGATCCGGCGTATCCCACCCGTTGTGGCACGTCCACAAGCAGCGACTCCACACCAGATCTTGCTTTCGTAAACAACTCAAGAGGAGCCAATTGGGAAAATTCAAACCTGGATCTCGGGAGCGATCATTATATCATACACATAACCATACGCATACTGAGACAGGAAACTAGAATCTTCAAATTCACTGATTGGGATCAGTTCAGAAAAATCAGGGCGAACAGAAGGAAAGTGGGGCCTCTGGATGCCGAGCAGGATCCCCTTCACACGTGGGTCACCCAGCTCAGAGAGGACGTCAAAGAGGCCACTAAAGAAATCGGGACAGAGGAAAATATTGAGGCTATGGACAGCAGGCTGGCGCATCTGATTGAGGCCAAACAGTCTATATTACAGAGATGGAAAACGCAGAGACTTAACAGAAGGCTAAGGAAAAAAATTGCGCAATTAAAAAGAGAAATTTACGATCACTCGAAGACTCTCGTGAAGCAACAGTGGGATGAGATCTGTAATTCGGCTAATGGTAGACTCAAGCATGGAGGTAGCTGGAACCTCCTCAAGCACTTGCTCAACGAGAATGAAACAAGGACAAGCAAGAGAACAGCTATATCTAAGTTGGTTCATCAGGAAAGCCAAGATAAAACACAGAAGGATATCATGGATAGTCTCGCAGCCAAATATCTCCCACTTAAACAACCAAACGAAGAAGACGACAGCCCCGAATATACGGGAGGCATATGTGAAGAACTTGACCGGGACTTCACTGAGAGTGAAGTGAGGGCGGCTCTTCACAGTCTTAATAGTAGATCGGCGGCTGGACCTGACGGAATAACTAACAAGATATTAAGAAATCTGGATGATGAATCAATTTCTTATCTAACTGAACATTTCAATGAGTGTTGGAGAAAAGGGGTATACTTAGAGGAATGGAGGGTGGCCAATACTATCCTCATACCAAAGCCAGGAAAAAAACTCACTCTGGACAACCTCCATCCTATTTCCTTAACGTCCTGTCTAGGCAAAGCTATGGAACATGTCATCCTAAATCGACTCACTAAATACGTTGAGCAGAACGACATCCTCCCATACAACTTGATCGGCTTTCGTCCCGGGCTGTCAACTCAGGATGCTATGCTGCTGATCAAACACCAACTTATACAGGCCAGCCCAGCGCATACGAAAGCTCTTTTGGGATTGGATGTGGAAAAAGCTTTTGATCGTATAAAGCATAAGGCAATACTTTGCGTCCTCTCGGAGATGGGGTTAGGTAAGAGACTTTTTAACATGATTAAGGACTTTCTTAGAAATCGAACTGCACAACTCATGCTGGGTGAGCTTAAATCAGAACCTAAGAATTTGGGAAATAGGGGCACTCCACAAGGGGCTGTGCTCTCACCCATGCTATTTAATTTAGCAATGTCCAAGGTTGCAAGAAATCTGGAGAAAATTGAGGGTATACATTATGTGGTATATGTCGATGACATAACCATATGGAGTGCCAAGGGTAACGTAGGACAGAGACCAGATTACAGGAAAGTTCATGTGTTGTAGAGAACACACTGAAAGACATGGGGTTGAAATGCTCGGCAGCCAAATCAGAACTCTTGGTCATTAAACATCGCAGAAAAGGTCGCAAACCAAGACGTTACATTCCGGAAGATGAGCCAAGAGTGTGCTTATACACTCATGAAGGATCCGCAATCAGGCTAGTTGAAACAATCAAGGTTCTTGGTTATCACATAGACGGAAACAATGCTAACTATAGAACAATACAACATATCTCGAATAAAACAGATGAAGTCATTAGGTTACTAAGGAGAATTACCAATAGACACAGAGGCTTAGGAGAGGACAGCGCTTTGAGGCTAATCCACACCTTTGCTCTCTGTCACTTCACTTATGTGGCTGGATTATTCAAATGGAAGCAGGCAGAACTTAACAAACTTAATGTGATGCTCAGGAAGCTCGTTAAAGTAGCCCTAGGGATACCCAGTAACGCTGCAACTGACAAACTCATGAGTCTAGGGGTGCACAACACAATGGAAGAAATCGCGGAGGCCCAACAGCTAGCGCAACACGAAAGATTGACAAAATCCCGAGCTGGCAGGAACACATTACAGGCAATAGGTGCAGAACTGAATACATCAAGGAGCCCAATAGAGGCTGAAGTAGAACTAAGGACTGACGTTAGGAACAAGATCAGAACCAATCCTCTCCCCAGAAACATGCATCCAGAATATAATGTCGAAAGGAGAAAGGCAAGAGCTAAAGCACTCTTGCAGGAAATAGAACAGCAAAACGAATTGGAAGCTATAGTTGATGCAGCCTGGGTGAAAGGTAAAGAAGCATATACGGCCATTGTCTCAAATTAGCAAGGGAAGGTGCAAGATGCTATCACTACTTTTACCAAGGACCCCATGGTGGCGGAACAAGTGGCAATTGCTCTAGCCATCAGGAGTAATAAGTGGGCCTGCATTTACAGTGATTCGAAATCCGCTATAAAGTGTTTTGATAAAGGCTACGTAGCTGGTGTTGCAGCTAAACTTTTTGAAAACATTGAGATTATGAGAACTGAAATTCGATGGTTTCCTGCGCATATGAGAAAAGTGGACGAGACTCGGATAAACCTCAATGAGGTTGCTCATGACTTGGCACGAGGACTTGCTAACCGTGACAGTCACAACCGAGCCGTTCACCATCAAGCCAGGGAATCTAGAGATCATTTAATAACATACACTGACATTACCAAACACTACTACTATTTAGGACGCAGGCAATTCCCATTGCCACATTAAAAACTGAACAGGGCTCAGGCAGTCTCACTGCGCTTATTGCAAACAGGTACATATCCCACACCGTACACCATTAATAAAATATATCCAGAGAGGGAGATTAAGATGGACTGCAACGTTTGTAATGGCATCATTGGAATCAGACATATGCTGGCGGGGTGCCCCGCGATTCTCCCCAACATCGTTGAAGAATGGACACAGTGGGAGAAAAGGATTCAAAGCCCATTGTTTCAGGACCAACTAAGGGCCGTCCAGAGGGCCCATGATGTCGCTGAAAGGCTTGGTCTGACAGTGCCAACGTGGGAGCCTTGATTTAAGAAGTCGAGCCTCCGGACCTCATTCCAATAAATGTTTTCACACACACACACACACACACAGCTTAAGAATTGTGATAGCCAGTCACAGAAAAGGTAATTACTAGGGATGTTTGAATATTTAAATTTACTAAGGGAACTGAATATGAATATTCAGAAATAATTTACTTTGAATATTAAATTGACTATTAAATACATGCTGTATTGGGAAGTAAGCACAGTATGGACAAACATTAAAAATAAGGTCACGCAGCCTCTGAGAGTTGTCTAAGTATACGTAAGCATTGTGCCACTTGCTCATCTCCACGCAGCTCGGTGTCATTATAAATGTTATGAAACTTTACTCAACCAGTATAAATGACAGCACTGCGGCGACACGAACTGCCGCAGACGGCAGCACAAGGTGAATTGATGATGCAAGCAAACTACTGCAGGTGGCAGTGCCTGGTGCACTGATGACGTACTGATCATTATAGGCCGTTACCGCTCATTTTAGCACCTGATCCATCCATGTCGAATCATTATGAACCGTGATCAACCGTACTCCGGCGGCGGCTGTTATGCTGCGGCCACATGGGCCCTACAATGAAAGTGATCTGCGATGGGGGCAGAGAGTGTGGCAAGTGCTGATAGCTTCATGAGCACTGTGCTCTCGCTGCTTATTTCGAGTTGAAGCAAGAGGCAGCACAAAGGTGCATTCGTTCGCTGCTGCAGACTATCTCGAAAGCGATCCTCTTATGGGGCAGATGAGCAGACAGTTTTTCTCATTGGGTAAGCATAGAAATGTTTACTCATTTAAAAATTCATTAAATGAGAGCTCTTAGTCTAACTGCAGAAGCAAGTGAACATCACTGTCTTGCATAGCTCAAGAATAGGAGGCGGTAAAAAAATTACTGTTAATTGTGTGATGAGCAAAATAAAAAACCTGGAACAAAATAACTGCACATGATCTAAATGCACCTATAAAGTGCCACTGATATTATAGTCTCCAAATAAAAACAGTATTTTTTTTTTCAAAAAAGAACTAAATGTAACACCGCTCACCATATTACTGATGCAAGCATGGTATGTAGGCTCTCCTAGGCAACGCTAAATTACTCAAAATATATATGTCAATGAGTTTAAAATAGAGGCTTTCTTATTGGTTTAGTGGAAGTTCTAGTTGCTTGCTTAGGAACTACTCCACCTTATCTGCAATACTGCCTCATGCAGCATAAGATGCACCTCATTTGGAACAGAGCTTGCACAAATGGTTAACTACTTCTAGCTAGAGTTGAGGTGCCAGCAAACTGCAAGCTTTTATACATAACACACAGCTATTGTTTGCATCAACGTTTGCATCATGCAGGCTTTAGTAATCATACTATACTTGATGTTTCTACAAAATGAATATTTGAAAATACTGACTATCAAACTTTCTATTCAAATGGCAGAAACTATTCAGAATATTCTCGAATATTCCCAACTTCTAATAACAATTAACGACCCATTAAAGTGGCTTTTTAGTGAATCAAGAGCACAATGACAAATCTGAACTTCTAGGTAATTTACGCAACAACTAACAAGAATAGTAGTGACAGTACAGATTTTTTACCTCAAGAAATAGCCTCAGCGAATCCATTTGGGCATCTCTCTCTCCAGGCTCAGTGAGAATCACATGCCCATCTGCATTGTAGCCAACTCCTGTAACCTGTAAGAATTTAAGAAATGGTTGTTCTGAACAACTCCAAAGCTGGAGTTGTACTCATCCTGCCAGTTTGTACTGACATCACAGAGTACAAATCCTATTCATCCATACTACAGTTTCCTTTGTGTTGCTTGTCAGGAACAAGTTATGTGTTACGTTGTAGTGCTAGAGCTACCACGAGCCAGTGGTGGCACTGTTCATGGCAGTAACAACGGTACAAGAAGGCAACCAGCAACGAGGATTTGCCAGTGGTTAACGAGCCAGCACAAGCATGCTACGTGTACAAAATAAACATCCACTTGTTCTTGTTCGACTTGGTGTCTTCATATCAACTGGCAACAAAGGTGGGATTATTACACCACAGCGAGTATGCCTAAACTGCAACCATTCACCAGAGAAGGCGGCCAGGAATGGGAAGAGTATGGGGAGCGTTTGGAACAGTATTTTATTGCAACTGACGTTGCAGAAGGCAGACGCAGAGCCGTGTTTTTGAGCGGCTGTGGGCGACCAACAAACTCACTTCTACGCAGGCTTCTGGCACCAGATAGACCGTTGGAGGCTTTACTAGTGAACAGTTTGGAACTGCTGCCGGTGCACTACTCTACAATATTTCCAGTTATCGTGCAGCAATATCATTTCTAAGGCAGGTCGCAGAAGACCAGGGAGAGTGCAAAAGAGTTCGTGGCCACCCTTCATCAGCTCGCCAACAAGTGCAAATTCGGACCGGAGCTCGACCACAATTTGCGTGACCGCCTGGTGCACGGTATGTACGAGGACACCATGCGCAGACACCTGCAGAAAGAAGCAGATTTGACGCTGGATGAGGCAGTGAAGATTGTGTCGGCAATGGAAGCTGCCGCACATGGCGCTGAACAGATTACGGTCCAAGTTGACGATGTGGCTATAAGTCACATCGTGTCAGAGCCAGCACAGCGTTGTTTTTTTTTTGCGGTGGGCCCCATCAAGAAAATACCTGTAGATGGATTGGGCGGCGTTGTTTTAAATGCCAGAAACGAGGTCACTTTGCTCAAATGTGCACGAACAAGAATTCAGTAGTAAAGCAGACAAGTGACCGGCGCGCACGTCACATGCACACCATAGTTGACAATGCCGAAGGCACCACAAAGGCTGTGGCGGAAGACTACGACTCAGATGCAGCCACCGTTGGGAAACTCTGGGTTTTAAGAATGGCACCGTCACCTGAAATGAACAGTCACATCACATAATACGGCCGAGCGAAAGGTGCTGCCCATTTTTGTTGAGGTTATGATCTAGGGGAAGCCAATTAAAATGGAATTGGACACCAACGCCGTGGTTTCAGTCACTGATGAAAGAAAGTTCAAGAGCCGTTTTCCCGACTTCAACATGGAGCCATCAGACCTCAAGTTGCAAGAATATTTTGGTCAGCTTTCGTAAGTTTCGGTGGACAACGAGGGTCAACGCAGAATTCGCTGGAAGAGCAGGGAAGTTACCGTTGTTCATGGTGCCAGGCGGCACAAGGGCTCTACTTGGGCGAAATTGGGCCAGAGCATTCGACATGCCTTTGGAAGACATAGCCAAGGTTCACCAGTTGAGCAGTGCAGATGCACTTGTCAGTCATTATGGCTCACTGTTTGCCGACTGTATTGGGACATTTGAGGGCATGCAGGCCAGCATAAAAATATCAGAGGGAATGCGGCCAGTATTTTGCAGACCTCACAATGTACCATTTGCTTTGCGTGATTTAGTAGAGGCAGAACTTCAGCGGCTACAGTGAGAGGGCATCCCAAGTACTGTTCGATCATCGGAATCGGCAGCGCACAGCGTGCCGGTGCTGAAAAAGGATGGTAGGGTCAGGATCTGTGGCGACTTCAAACTCACAGTCAAAGAGACTGGCATTACTGAAGTGTACCCCGTACCGAGCTGGAGGAAATGTGGGCGAAGTTAGCCGGGGGACAGACATTTTTGAAAGTAGATCTACGGGACGCCTATTGGAAGATAAGTTAGATGTTGTGTCAGAAAAGTTTGTTGTTAACACACAAAAAGGTATTTTCCAATACAATGCAATGCTGTTTGGTGTGGCTTTGGCACCAGCTATCTTTCAAAGGGAGATGGAGGCGTCGTTACGAAGTTGCGAAGGCAAGGTGGTGTACTTTGAGGACATCCTTGTAACTGGATCCACTAGAGAACACCAGCAGAACCTGGAGGTAGGGTTGAGGAAAATGCAGAAAACCGGGTTGAAGCTGAAGTTGAGCAAGTGCTTGTTTTTCCAATCAAGTGTAGAATACCTTGGGCATGTCCTTGATGCTGAGGATTTACAACCGGCACCTGGCAAGGTTGAGGCAATTCTCAAGGCACCTGAGCCAAATAATGTCAATGAATTGCAGAGTTACTTGGCCCTGCTAAATTTTTACTGAAGTTTCCTACCGAATATGTCGACAACACTCCAGCCCTTGCATGAACTCTTA
Organism: Dermacentor andersoni; assembly: GCF_023375885.2. Classification (NCBI taxonomy): domain Eukaryota; kingdom Metazoa; phylum Arthropoda; class Arachnida; order Ixodida; family Ixodidae; genus Dermacentor; species Dermacentor andersoni. The sequence goes on along the minus strand of NC_092814.1, from coordinate 258,338,242 downwards.
CAGAGGCGCACACCCTGGAAATAGGGTGGAGAGCAAAAATCAGCTTTCACCAAAAGCAAGACACAGCTCATGTCAGCATCAGTGCTGATGTACCACAACTCTAAACTGCTGCCCATGTGTTGCAATGCTTTTTATGGCGTGGGAGCCGTTTTAGCTCGCAGGCTAGAGACCGGGTTAGAACGGCCAATAGTGTTCACATCCAGACGACTGACGCCTGCAGAAAAGAACTACAGTTACCTGGAAAAAGAGGCCTTGACTGTAATATTTGCAGTCACGAAGTTTCACCAATATGCTTGGGGATGCATGTTCAACATTTTTTTTTTTATCACAAGCCATTGTTGGGTCTGTTGGGCCATGATAAAAGAGTACCCCTCAGCAATGTTCACCAGGGCTGTTGCGCTGGGCTTTGACATTTGCTGCTTACAAGTACCACTTGGCATATCGTAAGGGATCAGAGCTGGAAAATGCTGACGGCCTCAGTCACCTGCCACTAGCTGGCTGCCCAGAAAAAGAACTGGTGGTCGGCGAGGTGTTCATGCTGGGAAAAGAGTACCCGACCCTGTTATCATTGGCAGCTATGTCCTTAGCTACCAGTCGAGACCCTGCGTTTGCCATTGTTTGTGAGGCATTGTGGCATGGGAGGAAACTATCGGGGAGATGAATGAAAGCCATTTGCTCATTGCATGGACGAATGCTCAGTACAAGAAGGTTGCGTTCTCTGGGGATGCTGAGTGGTGATGCGCACAGCGTTTCAGCAGGCAGTACTAGGGGTGTTACATCAGACACACCCTGGCATGGAGAAAATGAAGATGGTCGCAAGGAGTGATGTGTGGTGGCCAGGCTTAGATGCAGACATAGAAAACAAAGTTAACAGCTGCACAAAGTCCCAGGCATATCGGTGAAACGAAAAACCAATGCACCAGACATCATGGCCTTTTCCAGATCTTCCATGGTCACGCCTGCATGTGGACTTCGGGGGGCCATGGCAAGGGGTCTATTTTTCTGTCACGGTTGATGCCTACCCCAAGTGGGTTGAGGTCGTTCATATGGCTGGTCCCTCTGCAACAGCCACTATACCATGCCTGAGGACTATATTTCCCACTCAAGGCTTACCAGATGTAATGGTGAGTGACAACGGGCCAGCGTTTACCAGCAGCGAATACGAATAGAGTACCCCTCCTACCATCCAGCGTCTAATGGTACAGCTGAGAGGGTGGTCCAAACAATAAAAAAACAAATTAAACAAGACAGGTGTGCGACACTTTGACACCAGCATATCAAACATTTTGTTTAATTACAGAACAACTATGCACCACCTTACAGGTTGTGCACCAGCCAAGCTGATTATGGGCCACCAACTGAAGACTGAGCTGGATAGGCTGCATACGGATTTGAGAGTTCAGGTTGGCTGGAAGCAGTTGCAACAAAAGGAGAGGCCTGACAAGAATGCGAGAACAGGGGGACTGCCTTAGCCTGGCACAAGAGTGTGGGCACGAAACTTCAGAACTGGACCACCATGGTTTCCCGCAAATGTCGGCACAACAAGTGCATCATCCGTGTCAGTGATTCTCGAAGATGGCTCCTTATGGATATGCCACGGTGACCACTTGAGGCCGTGAGCATCAGAAGCATCATGTCAGGATCAGCTGCAGCACAACCAGGAGAGAATAAGTGAGACTGGCTCCTATTTAGAAATGCAACAACCAGGAATGCTGCGGACAACCGAGATGCAACTAAGAGCCTCATTGACAACTGAGATGCCCAGCGCACAAGAACCTGAGGCAGAAGAATCCAGAGGATTGGCAGAATGTATGTAACCCAGCAGTCAGCGTAGTGTCTCGATTACCACCACTTAGAAGGTCAACCAGGCAGTGACGACCAGTCGTGCGCTATTCCCCCTGAAGCTTGAACTGTCTTTTTCTTTCTTTTTTTTTCTTTGTGTGGGAAAGGAGTGTTACGTTGTAGTGCTAAAGCCACCACGAGCCAGTGGTGGCACTGTTCATGGCAGCAACAACAGTAAAGAAGGCAACCAGCGACGAGGATTTGCTAGTGGCCAAAGAGTCAGCACGAACGTGCTACGTGCATAAAATAAACGCCTATTTGTTCCCGTTGAACTTGGTGTCTTCATATCATTACGCATGTCAGCTTATTTCACTACATATTGCTGAATTTTGGCACTTATGCACAACACTTAATATATATTTGTTTTACTGGCTTGTGCTCAGAGACTAATATATAAAACTCATATGTATTTTTAGAAAACAGGCTTCCTCATATCCCATTTTCTCTGTATGCTAATGCTAAATATATTGGATAAACCACATGCATATATTTTGAACGAGGACACTGAGTGAGTCTGAAAAAGTAAAAAAAAAAAATTATTAAAATTCAAAGGTACTGACAACTGATCTTTAAGGCCCCAGTTTCCTATGGTGCAACGAAAAGCTCACCCTCAGTAGTGCTTAAACCTGCAGCATGTGTATATTTTGTAAGCAGAATTTTTCGATCTGAGCAGCACCCAAAAAAAGAAAAGAGTCCCTCCTCCAGCAACACTCAGAAGCGAGAGCAATGATGGTAGCCTGCCTTGCAAATTGTGAAAGCCACCCATTGTTCTGCTTCCACAGAAGTGAGTGCAACTTTGAGAAATTATCTATATTTTGACCTCTTCAACCACTTTTGAAAATCAAAAGTTGGTACAATAAGTTTGCGTTGTTGTACAGAACATCCTTAAATTTGTACTGCATTTTGCCCCAAGTACACGCTGCCCCAAGTACATCATGGCTGGCTGGCCCCCAGCGTCGTTATTCTGTGGATAGATGAGCCAAGCCAATTCATCGAAGACAATAAAGGCAGTAACAGTGAAGGCAACAGCACTTTTCTACTCACTACAAACGAAGGCTTTTCTGCACATTAAAAGTTAGAAAAAAAACTTCGAAAAAAAGTACTGCAGGTCAATACTAATAAAAAGAACAAGAACCGTGCAGGCTAGTAGAAGGACATGTGGTAAGTCACTTATGCATCTTCGTGTTTTTGCCGTGTGGGGCGCCAAAGGTCATTTTTCACAATTTTCAGTGAAGATATAAAAAATATAAATCCACGCTTAGTGAGAAAGACAGGGCTCGTTTTAGCCAATCCGATAACGTACCCGCCAAGTTCGGAGAAACTAAATCCAGGAGATCTTCTGACTGGGGGGCGGGGAGTTAAAGGGTAAATGCTATCAGAAGTAAATGAAGACAGGGCAAGAAAGGCTGCATTGAGTTATGTGCACAAAAAGATCTCAGTCAGTGCTTGATGAATGCAGCCCACTTCAAAAGAAGCACATCCGACTAGAGCAGCTGCCCAACCATGCTGGGAGTGTAACATGAGGCCCAGTGCACAGCGCCGAGTCAGCGATGGTAAATTATCCATATTAATGCTGGTAATGAAGGCAGGCACATTACCTCAGCGTGGTAAAGCTCTGATGTCATGATGGAGCAAACAGTCATCTCATTTTTCGTCAAAGTTCCTGTCTTGTCCGAGCACACTACATTAACACAACCTGCAGGGAATAAAAAAATTTGCATTTTGTACTTCCTGTGCTTCCAGGTAACTCACACTTTGCAAACAACAAAGTGCTGTAAAATATATCTATAGGCATTCAAGCTAGAAAGACATCAAAAGATACTGCCACAGGCAAAGTCACATGTCACAAGTGAAATGGAATTTGGCTGCTCTACCCCATATCACTAGTACCTCATATTACCTTGTGCAAATGTGAAGCTTAAAAAGTCCAAGGGCACCTAAGCACTTCTTACGACTTATGAATGCAAAAGCATTAATGTCCAATTGAATACCACTGAGCGATCCTTCAAGTTATGAACTCCTCACGGGCAAGCGAGCACATTGAGACGGTTGGCCAATGCCTCCTAGATAGCACAAGGCCGCTGCACCTTGATCCGTGACGTCATGCTATCTTGCTTGGCTGCCATAGGATCTAATAGGGATGCTCTTGAGTAAGCCATGTTGATTTTAGCATCACCGCTTTGAAAATGGAAATTTAGGTCCAAGTAGCCTAACATCATAAAGCAGAGTGCACACGCCAACTATCTAGAAAGGGTTGGCTTGGCACATCTTGATATGGCCTTACCAAGGCACAGTTATAACACAGGCGAGAGCTTGCGCGAACAAGGAATGCACGGATAACAAAGGCTTCCAAGAGCAAGAGCGAGGATGGCGTGGTGTTACGGCGATGCCATCTACCCTCATGCAGCACCTGGAATGCTATTGCGGCAGCAGGTGCACCCTTTCGCCCGCCCTGCTCCGTAGAGGCACGCTCACGACGTTGCATTGCAGCCAATGGGAATTTAGGTGCTGTTTTTCGCTTGTCCAGATGACAGACACCGCCTTTTACGCTCAATGGGCCATGTGATGCTTTTGCATCAAAAAAGCACGCTAGTCAGCAAGATGCTTTACAGCTATACAACCACACTAACTAATAAAGAAGGTCAGATGGTTGGTGCACAGACATTCCATCTTCTCTCCTGAATTTCAATTTTATAATGAGTTGAACATTGCTGCAACGAAGTCGTATCTGACAGGAAAATACCTTCATTGCATCCTACATTCCCTTATGAACATGTGTTCGCTACATGGTGATATCGGAGACAAACATGTTAGATTTACTTTGTTATATTCACCTGCCATGGTAACTTAGTGGCTATACACTGCTAAGCACGAGGTAGCAGGTTATATTCCGGGCCACGGTGGCTGGATTTCTATGGGGGTAAGATGCAAAGTCACCCGTGTACTTAGATTTAGGTGCACGTTAAACAACCCCAGATGGTCAAAACTAATCCGGAGTTCCCCATTACAGTGTGCCTCATAATCATTGTGATTTTGGCATGTAAACCCCCAAAATTTATTTAAATTCTTTTATATTCAATATCTTATTAAATTCGTGTTCATTAAATAGAGTATTGAATGTTGATAGTTTACATGTTTAGAGAAGTACCAATTGTGCAAGAATTCTGCCAAGGCTGTGATGTAGTTGATGATTATCTCCAGGTCACCGTCTCCACAGTGCTAGGAGCCTGTACCCTGGAAGCCTGTCACCAAATGGGTAAACAGAAGCACCAAAGGATAGGATTTGTGAGTTCTGGAGGCACAATGCAGCCACCAAATTGGCAGCAATATTGCAGACAAGCTAACTGGCATTTCCTAAGCCAGTACACTGCATCAGTGTGCTTGGAAGCATCAGTCTTGTGGTGTACAGACAGAAGCGCCAAGGAGAGAAGCATGACCACAAATTGAAAAAAAATATATATATATACCGTATAAGGCACTAGTGCAGTTCGGGTAGCCAAGAAAAAGAAAATAAATATTCACACTAATATAAGATGATACAGTCGACTTCCATTAATTAAGCAGCACATATTTCGCAAAGTGTGATGATCGGACTGATTAGACATTGATAGGCACATAGATCGTGTGTTGGGTACGTGGCGACAAAATTTACGCCAATTCAACAGTCGTCAATAACCCGCATGCGTGACCTAGGATCCGACCACATGATGAGCCACTTGTATAAACATACCAGAAAATTCCGAGCAAGCGCCCCCTCCTTTTCTTCACCCTGTTCACCGCTTCATGCATTTTCACCGGACCACTTGGCTACAGGTTTTGTCAACTTTTTATGAAACTGCATAATAAATAACATAAAATGACACAATTCAGTAAGAAATAAATTTACTGTTTAGCTGCATAGCCTAAGCCTTCGTCAGTCCCATTTTGGTCAAACGTGCGAAGTGTCACATGTGAATTAAGCGCAAGACACATCGTGCGATCTTGCATGCGATCCGTAATATGACGCATCAGAGTCCGACTTGCTGCATACGACGATTCGGGACACATGATACGAATGAGAGAGCAGCGCATAGCTGCACCCAGAACCGGCACCCCTGCATGAACTCTTGGAATGACTTCGCAAATGAAGAGAAAACAAACTTGTTTGCACAGATAATTCGTTTTAAACAAAAGATGCGAATATAAACACGACTATACGAGCAGTGTAGACGTGTTTCTACAAGGCCACGTCTGCAGTGTCAACTCTTTTGACAGCCGCCGATAACTAAGAGCTGGCAGGCCTAGCTTGCTGGTTGGCGCTTGCAACATGACCGCATGCAGCTCGTAATAAAACACCTATGTTGGTAAGAACAACATGTACACAATTATGTTGCACTTAAATTGCAATATATTTGATTCTATCAATGCCAACGGAAAATAACGAGCAAGCTGTAATATCCTGTTTCGGTTTCGAATCGTTACCTCAGGGCTGCTGTATAGCTGCTGCTTTTCCCCTCGCTGAAATAAAGTCATTCTTTGCCTGGTCCCCGACTCGAGCAGTCCGGCTCTTCTTTTGCGGTGCTTCGCGCCAGGTCATTAGGCCTCATGCCGTAGGTCCCGCGTGCGGCTGTTCCGTCGAGGCTACTACAAACTGGCGACGAGGTAAACTGTTCTTCTGCTTACTACTTGCCTCTGCCGTTCTATTCCTGCTTCCAGCATGCAAGACGCAGAACTACGTCTGCTTCTCCGCCAACCTCAACTCCTCCGCCTATGCTCTCGGTGCCCAGCATGGTGTTCGCACCCTCCATGCCGCCTTTCCTTGCCCTACCCGGTACTCCTGCGGTACCGTGGCTCACGTGGAAGCGTTCTTTTTGCACGTTTCTCCAGGCGACCGGAGGTGAGGCACAAGACGACAGGAAGAAAGCCATTTTACTAAGTAACTTAGGCTTCGAGGGGCAGCGTCTCTACGACAACCTCGCGTTGCAAACGGACCTGACAACTACAACGTTCGAAGACATTCTTCACATCTTCTACCAGCATTACAAAAAAAGCACCAATCCCCTGGTGCATCGCATTATCTTCAGGAACAGGAAGCAACAACCTGGGGAAACCTTTCAGGAGTTCGTCACCACGTTGCAAAGGCTAGCGCCTGCTTGTGCGCTCGGCGCTTAGCACGACAAGTCCCTTCGCGACTTAATCTTGCAAGGCGTAGCATCAGCAAGAATACAAGAAAGGTTACTCTACAAAGGATCGTCCCTCACGCTCGAGAAAGCCGAAAAAATCAGATGAAGCGTGAAGCAAGCTGACAAGGAACTTCCAAGTCCAACAGCTCGTCTGTCCATCGCGTCTCAACACAATGCCAAGATGGCGTCGACAGCCATCACCTTCCTCGCCCGGGCGCGCAAGATGGTGGTCACCGCCACCTTTCTCCCTCGACCCGGCGGGTTCAAGATGGCACTCAACGACATGACAGGAAGTCGCGACCTGGTGAGGCTGGCGAACATAGCGCCCAACCCGAACTCCGCGAAGCCAGTCGAGACATCGCAGTTCATTGCTACCGATATGGTTCAGCTCACCACATCGCATCTGATCTAGGCTGTCCGGCCAAGCACGTGACTCGCCGTGCGTGCGTAAAAGTGGGACACAAAGCTTCAGTTTGCCGTTTGAGGAACCGAACGCATCAACAGTCCCCTGCTCAAATGCAGCTTGTTTCCGCTACTGCCGATGCAGAATCAGCCAATCAGTCTGTGCTTACAATTCAAGCACCAAATTTCCGTCCAGCAACAATTTACGCCGAAGTCCTCATTCCGAATACTACACTCAAGTTGCTCGTGGATACAGGGGCTACGGTGTCACTGATGAACAGCTCCCTGTACGAAGAACATTTCAAGGTTCTTCCCTTATCTCCTTCGAGTCTTCGACTCAAGAATTATTCTCAGCAAGAAATTTTGCATTCAGGCCATTTCTCCGTGCTGGTCAAGTGCCGCAACAAGGCTGCAGTAGTGACATTTCACATCACGAATCAAGGCACTTGTCTTCTAGGCTTAGATGCCATTCAAGCTTTGGGCATTGACATTCAAGGGTCTTTGCTCACATGTCAACAAGTGTCAGGAGTTCCAGCCAAACCAAGCGTTCAGCTTTCGTCTCTTCCGCACAACGCTCCATCGGAGTTCGCCCATTTGTACTCCATGCAATTGGGACTTGTAAAGGGCTTCATCCACGATGTTCGCCTTCAAGCTTCAGTGCAACCAGTCTCAGCGAAACTGTGTCCTTTACCTTTGGTTCTTCGTGAGCAAGTCTCCGCCGAACTGCAACGGCTGGAATCAGCTGATATCACCGAACGAGTCTCAGCGTGCAAGTGGATTTCTCCGCTCGTAGTGGTTCCAAAGAAAGACAATTCCATTCAACTTTGCATCGATCTTAGAGAACCCAACAAGGCTATAGTCATCGATGCCTTTCCACTACCGAGGGCTGACGAACTGTTGCATCGACTCGCTCAAGCTACTGTCTTCATTTCTACTGGTACCCATTTTCCTGCTGCATCCACTTCATGACAACTGCCTGTTTCACCCCCGCGACTGGGTTCATCCCAGGCAGAAAGGCCTCCTGAACTTCCTTCCTACACTCCCTCCCAAGACAGCTCCTGAAGGCACTCAGGACGCCGACACACATTCCAGTTCCTGTACGAGTAACAATTACTCTGATCCCACTCTAAAACCAGAACCAGTCCTCTGTAGGTCTACACGTCATAGACAACCTCCAGTACGGTTTAAGGATTATGTTTCCAAGTAGCTTTCTGCCTTGGTTTATTGTCTACAGAGGTTTCAACCCTCCCATGTGAATTTGGCTCTTACGCCAAAAATGTCTTTCCTTTCACGTTTTGTTAGATAAATAGTACACAAGTTGTATCCTTCAAAAAGGAGGATTTCTGGCAGCATAGAGGTGCAATACGCACGTCTCCAAGTTACTCTGCGTTTACTGCTATACTGCATGTCACTTGCAGCCTAAACAGTGGATCCTAGTGGTAGGAACATCTTCAATTAAAAAAAAGAAAAGCTTGTAGAGTTTGTAGTATCCTCACAGAAAGGATACCTCACATCTTTTGTACCTCACATTTCTTGTAGCGTAAACGTGCAGTACGCACATTATCACTACTGTACTGGCCATCATACAAATTCGTCTTTTTATATTCCAAAGAGTCTCTTGCATATTACTTAGGTCCTGCAGTTTCATGCAGTGTAATGTGCCTTATGCACACAATCTTCAATCCACGGCAGCCACAGAGCTGTCTCAAGTCAAGCTCAGAGCGAGTGAGCCACCCATCAGTGTTGTCCAAGGGGACACACGGATGTTTGCATTGTCTGTTTCTTGTACTCAGTGAACTCTTATCATGTATGGCGTGTGTCTGCAAGTGTGCACCTCATCGTACTCCCAAGATGGGTACTCTTCAAAAAAACTGCAGTGCAATTGTGTTCATGAACGTGTGTTCATTTTCAGTGTCTTTATGTGTATGCTTCTTTCTTTCAAATTGGGGAAGCCTAGACGTCTGCTTAGCAAAAAAAAGCCTGTGATAGGCACATGTACCTGAATTTTCTACTGTATAAAGATGTCATCACCAGCACTTGTCTTACAGTGCTCACATGTGATCATCTCTAGTCAATTCATTTCAAGTTAAACAACATGGCATGTAGTGAGCAACATTTCCACTGTATTTATTTTTCCATTAGGCCAACACAAACTAAAATGTGTAGATGATACATGTCCATAACTGATACTAGTAGAAAATCCAATTCATTCTATAATGATAAATGATAACATGTCCAGAACTTACACTGGAAAATCTTCATTATGTAATGCTTACACTTCTGTGTTCTTCTGTAACTCATGACTTGCTTTTGTTGCGAGGAAGCGAATGGCACATTTTTCTCTCAAGGGAGAGGTGATGTAATATCCTGTTTTGGTTTCGAATCGTTACCTCAGGGTGCCACTCAGCGCCAAACACTGTAAGTATACTTGCTGCATTTCCCCTCGCTGGAATAAAGTCATCCTTTGTTTGGTCCCCGACTCGAGCAGCCTGGCTCTTCTTTTCCGGCGCTTCTCACCAGGCCGTTAGGCCTCATGCCATAGGTCCTGCATCCGGCCGCTCCGTCGAAGCTACTACACAAGCCAGGCGAGCCTGCAATCGCTGAGGGATGGCATAGGCCTAGCTTGCTGGCCGTCGCCAACACCCCTTGAATTTCGGTCCACAGACGAGCAAGGGCTCCCCCGCAAAGGTTTCTTGGTTTATCTTTCACTTTACTAGCGGTACTAGTAACAAGCATCCTATGACGGCTGGCAGTCCGTTACTACATCGGCCAGCGGAGAATTTTCGTCATGGCCACACTGCCTAGGCCATTAGGCCTAATTGGCGCTGCTTCATCAAGACGCCGGCAATTAAGTTACGGTTGGGTGCCAATTGACGCAGATACATTCACAGCAGCCGCACGACACTCGAAAATTGCCTTGCAAACGAAAGTGAGTAGTCTGGATTCTAGCAATGTTGTTCCCGGTCGCAATCTTTGCGATATAGGGAACGGCAATCTCTTGTTACCGATGCCGTTTGTAGAGCCACATCGTTTGTTTCTCTTCTTTTGCAGCTTTGACAAGCCCGCCACAAAACTAGCTTTGCATTTCCATGACGGGCACGAAAGTGTCATGACGTGGTTGCATGCATTGGCGGGGATGGCAGATAAACAAGGGGATGGAAGGGTGGGGTGGTCGGGGGGGACACCTGACAATGAAACGAAGCGAATGGCACATGCACTTCACTGTAGGCGTCGGCAACAACAGTCACGTGATATGCGGTCCTTTCTTCTGTAGCGCAAATTGGCCTTGTGAAAACCACCTGCCGTAAAGTTGAGATAGCCCTTCTGCATTTTAGAGAAAAACTGAAAGGCAACACTTTCTATGCAATAAATAAATGATTGCCACAAAACACATGTACAGCATTAAACTAACAACCCCATTGCTATTCAATACAGCCATCACAAATTAATTAGTTTCAGAGGAAACAAAGCGCTCGATTCTATTCAACATAAATTTTATTGATAAAAAATATTTCCCAGACCTTCATATACTAGAATTGAGCTGTAATCAGTGCTGGTATACTAATTTGGTGTTCCTTTCAATAAGAGTAGACCGTACTGTATATCTTGATTTCTATGTATTTATGTTACTGATAGCTAGCTGATGCACGTGTAATGCGAAGATGTGGGTTCAGGCCCCACCTGCGGCCAGTGTGGGTTTATTGTTCAGTTGCCTTCACCCCAAAAGATCACGTATACATGACGTCTGCGACAGAAAGGATGTTTCACATCCACCGTTAGGGCCGTGAGTGGTGGCGCTGGCTAACATTATCAGGTTTAATTCTAGCTGATAAACAAATACCTCAAAAAGTGGATTGGAAAATGCCGCCGCGGTAGCTCAATTCATAAGAATATGGCACGCGTAATGCGAAGACGTGGGTTCAAGGCCCACGTTCGCGCAGTTGTTTTTCATCCACTTTAATTTCCATTAATCATTTCTTTAGTTCAATCAATAAGTACAAGTAATTTCCCCTATACTGTCCTTGGTGTCTTTGTTTGTTGGCTTCTTATGATATGATAGCTTGCTAGATTCTTGTTATGCAATGCTAGGAGACTTCGAAGCATAAGCAGCACTGTATTTTCTTGACCACAATTTCTAGGCATTCAATTTTCTGAAATAGTTTCTGATATTTGAGTGAATATTTGGCTTTTTTTTCCTGATTCGATTCGAAATCTACTATTCGGTATTCGCACACCATTACATTATATCCTTCTGAGACCCGAAGACAGCTAACGAAGATGATCCCTTTTCAAGTCAGTTCTTATTAGCAACTGGTACATTATGAATGTGAAAATCTCATTTTTTTTCTTCAAATATTATAGTTATGTCAACTGCAGCATCTCCATGCACATGGAGAAAGTAGCAGTCACCTCATGTTAGTAGTTGTGTAAACCGCTTTATTTTATTTATTTTTTTATTTTTTTGTTCACACAGAAAGACAGAGGTAAAACATCGCATGGTAGGTTGGCATGTTGACACTGCATTCTGAAAATTCATGTCAATTTACGGTATTTGGAACGCACCTCTTGAGAGCTTTTCATTGTTTCTGACAACAGTGGTGAAGATTAAAATAGTGTCTATTTCTCAGTAGCTGACGGCAATATCACTAAACCACTTCTATGCAGTTTGGCATGAACATCCCAGATAAATATATTTACTTGTGTAAGGTCCAGGCTTTCTTTTTTTTAGGATTTCTTTCTGGGTAGGCTTATAGCTAGGAAGCAGGCTTATAGGTACTCAATGGACCCTCGACTATATTCAGACTGTAATACAAACTAACACAACTCCTGGCAGTTGACTATGAACACATTTATAGTGGCTGATAGATTTTTTTGGAGACAGACAATGTCGCAAAATTGACCGAATAATTGGACAGTTCAAAAAAACAAACTGCAACAGTAAAACTGATGTTGCTGTTCTTCAGAGTAGCAGCACAGAAGAAAGAAAATTTGTTTACAAGTTTTTGGTCAGTGTTGTGCTGCATTAAAGGTTACTTGAAATTTCATGATGGCCAAGGTCACCAATGCGTTTGACATTTTACCATTGCACAGCCCGATGTGCATCACGGGTCATCGTGAAGTGCAGATACTGTACAGATGGCCTGAGCTCCGTGACACTGTCAGTTTAGGCTGTCTTAGTTTTTAACTTTGTTAGCTTTATGCCCACGCGTGGGCTTATGCTGTTCCGTTCATAAGTGCACACACAAACATGGTGGCGTTTGCAGAAGTTTCAAGCTGATCATTCGCGGACCCAGGCTCTGCTTCTCGCATATGGCCATCAGCCTACACCATGCACGTTATGTTACACACAATTGCAGATTTAGTCTACTGGTACAAATATTGCAAGGGAAAGCTTCCTGGTGGGTGCAGCGATTTGCTGCACCTGCTCGCTCAGCCTAATCAGTGCCACCATGCCGATTTGTCGGAGTCAGTGGCCAAGGTTGCAGCATGGCAAGTTTGGCGCTGAGTGTGACATACAGCGATGAATAAAGGTGTCGTCGGCATTACAACTAATGCCATCTAGTAGCAGCTCGTGGAAATTAACGAGCACTCGGGTATGCACATGAAGCTTAGTGAAACTTTTTTTCAAAATTTTCACATTCCCAAAGTGGGGGTGCAGGGCTTACACTAGCGCAATCCTTACACAAGTGAATACAATATTTTACATACGAACTTACGAGTTGAACTTGAAAGCAAAGGCAATGTGCAATACACTGTTCGAGGGGTCTCTGGAGATATACATAGGGCTAACTATATCTTTTAGTTTGTCATTCTTAGAAAACTTTCTTTAACGACAATTATTGCAGCCTTTCGTGCAAACTTTGTTCTTTTGCTTCACCACAGACAGAGCACAAAACAAGTTTCCCACCTAAAGTTTCCACAGTTGGCAGTTTCTTGATGATGGCCTTACGCTTTGCCATGCGCATCACTCCAAGGGCGAGGGTGACTGTGACCACAATAGGCAGACCTTCAGGGATAGCTGCCACAGCAAGGCTTCAACAAGAAAGATGAAGACACATATAAGAAAGCCCAAAGCAACAGCAGGCACAGCTGAATCCTACTACTGTAAAACTCATTACCATAAACATTTTTACCATAAAGTGGTCACCATGAGATCAGGAGAAAACTACAGATTGAACATGGATGCACATGACTTGACTACTTCCAAAAATCAGGCAGAACTGACCAATATTTTCTCTAAATTTTTTTAATGAGTGTGCAGGATGAAGTTTTGCCCAGGCATAAGGCACTCAGCTGCATTCACATGAAAATTTTTGGTGGCACAAAAGCAGTCATACTGATCTGAAAAATAGGTGGGAGCATTGTGAGGTGTTCTGAAAGAATGTACATGGACATGCAGTGAAGCACACTTAGAAGGAACGTTGGCAGTGACGTTTGTGGGGTTCTCCTCCCGTGCTCTTGGGACAAAGGAACAACAACACAGTAGTGCAAACAATCACAAGGGCATTTATTGCACCTTTCATAGATCAATGCCTGCTAGCCGAGTTGCTATCCCCAAAACATAGCGATGGGCGCGCGACAAATCTAGGAAGTCCGACTCACCACGACCGGATAACAAGCGAATATGTTCGCCCCATGCGGGATCCCAATGCCTGGTCGTTCGCGCGTACGGTCACACGAACGGTGGCGCGTTCGAACGAGGCCTCACGAGACGGTCTCGCAGACCATGGATCGGCGCACGCGCGGAACGTCCGTGCCGCTTGATGACCTCGAACCAAAGAGGAAGAGCCTTCTCCTTTACGCGCCCAAGTAACCCAGCCGTGAGGCGGCGTTAGCAGCGCAACACTCGCCCCATCTCTCGTACTGCGCTTCAACCACACCGACCGCTGCGGGTCCCAGGCCACACGGCGAAGCCGGATCACAGGAGACGGGAACCATGCAGGAAAACAACATATAAAAGCACGCGTGAGAGTCGTGCATCCCCACATCCCCCCTACCTTAAATCACTACATATTCCGGCGAAACATGTCACACGGTCTAACATCAACGCATGCTTCACAAACAAGGTAGTACATTCAACAGTGGCAGCGCCGAGGAAATGTCCACACGCTGTCCATAACATGCGAGCCAACATTGTCCTTGGGTACACCGCTGGCGTCCACTGGTCAGAGCAGCAGCTCTGCAGACTCGACAGCACGATTCCAGGCCAGGACTCCGGAATGCTGAAGTCGCTGCGCAGAACTGGCCACAGCATCAACCAGGGGTGACTTCAATCACGCTGCGTAAACTCCAGACACTCGGCAAGCACTAAAGTAGTGCAAGAGAGAGGAATTCTGCGTGCGCATCAGCCACGCGGTACGATGTTCAACTTGGCTAGCAAAAAACTGGGCAGCTGCTCAGATGCTAAGTTCAGGTGTACGAAGCTCGCTTTCTTGAGTCGAACAAGTAATCTCAATTCGTGCGAGGCTAACTAGAATGAGGGAAGCAAAGTGCAACACCTCAACGCCACAGTCCACTAGGCTGTGTCCCTCCACATGCGCCAGGCAGCTTCGTAAAGCTTTATGCCTAAAGCGTCGCTACCCTGACAACAACCGGCATCCAAAAAAACAACACCCAAAATGGGCGCAAAACAGGCAGCCGCGAGGAGATGTCAGCTCTGTTAGGTGGTCCTACCCCACTCGGTGCACACAGCATCCGAGTTGACAGCGCCCACCGTCCCAGACGGTGTCGGAGCTCCCGGTGCCAGGCCGCAATACCAGCCAGCCTGTAGCGGCACCCGTGGCCCGCGGCCACCCGGCTCCCAGAGCCGCGACTTCATCAGAGTCAAAGAAATAGAAGAAGCTATTTACATAAGAAATTCGGACCACCCATGAGGCTTCCGTACTCACTCGCTTCAGGCTTGCCAATGCTCCGTGGGCGCTAAGCCTCGCTCTCCCAGGATGCAGACCACGTGGCTTTCGTACTGACGAATGTCATTAAAAAAAAAAAACACTTGCGAAAAGGCTTAGCATGTTGAAAAGTTCAAACACACTACAGCCACTGTCGCCTCGCTCAAGAAAGCACGCTGCCGACGCTAGCAATCAAAATCCACTTTAGCCCTACGCTTCGGTTCAAAGGTCTCGACCGAAGCAAAACTGTTAAACTATCGTCCGATGCCCCAAGAGCCCCACGTTGGGCAGCCAGATGTGGGATTCTCACACCCGTGCTCTTGGGACAAAGGAACAACAACACAGTAGTGCAAACAATCAGAAGGGCATTTATTGCACCTTTCATAGATCAATGCCTGCTAGCCGAGTTGCTATCCCCAAAACATGCCGATGGGCGCGCGACAAATCAAAGTCCGACTCACCGCGACCGGATAGCAAGCGAATATGTTCGCCCCATGCTGGATCCCAACGCCTGGTCGTTTGCGTGTACGGTCATGCGAATAATGGCGCGTTCGCACGAGGCCTCACGAGACGGTCTCGCAGAAGCATGGATCGGGGCACGCGTGGAACGACCGCTGCGCTTGCCGACCTGGCGCCAAAGAGGAATAGCCTTCTCCTTTACGCACCCAAGTAACCCCGCCGTGAGGCGGCGTTAGCAGCGCAACACTCGCGCCATCTCTCGTAGTGTGCTTCAACCACACCGACCGCCGCGGGCCCCAGGCCACGCGACGAAGCCGGATTACAGGAGACGGGAGCCATGCGGGAAAACAACATATCAGGGGACGCGTGAGAGTCTCGCATCCCCACATGTTGGCTCCCCCTTCCTTGATAGTAGTCCAGTGATGCTAAACATGCATTGTGCAATAGCTGTGCATATTGCTAAAGAGTCTTATTCCAGTACAAGTTTCAAGTTAGATAGATGAAACGTGCATGGCAACATTACCTTGCACAGTGATAAACACTCCTATCCCAACATAAATGTCTATTACACGTAATGTGGATAAAAAAGCAGATGCACATCTTGACATTACATTACATTACAACCTTGACATTAAAAACACACTAAAAGCAGGGCGGTTGTTAGAAGCTCTACTCCTTTAGCTGGTAATATGAATGAGAAAACTGTCGGATTTTCGGGCTCTGACCTAAAAGGAATGGACGCTAACCCCGCTAACCCCTTCCTAACGAGAGCTCCCAGAGCATCGCCATAATGCCTTCTGGACTGTAAAGCTGCGGGGAAGACCCCATTTAAAAGCACTGCAGAGTCAGCAGTATGCGAGCTTTGAACATGCACACAACAGCTTACATGCAGGGTGCTCTCTGTTCCGAAGTAATGGTTTATACTGCAGTCTAACAAAGAGCATGATTTCTCATAACGTGGTGGAAAAGCTGCTGAAGATGCCTTCTATGTGAGCTGGAAATCCCGAGATGTCTGCTCAGTACCTATAATCCGAGTGCAGTCTCCCGATTTCACGGCATCACCAAAAGGCAGTTAATTACCATAAAGGAAGATGAAATGCCCGAAAGAAAATTACTGCTGTGACAGAAATTTTAGTGCATGGATTTTTGTGAATTACTGACTGAGAATTAGAAGTACTGTTGCAGTTTATGTCCTGGTAAGCTGCTGTTTACTGTGCAAGAGTTCAACTATGGCATGATAAAAATTCGGCAGAGACACTTAAGACTGCTTACATGTGAGAATGTGAAAGCATTATAGTCCCTTTGGTGAAATGCCTTTTTCCACGTGTTCCTTGTCCACGCAAGCGTTCACCTGTATTCTAACTGCGCCTCAGTTAGGCCAAATAAAAACGCGCTCGCTTTCCCGTGTGCAATGATGCACACACTAGTCACACCTTCAGTCAACCAGAACCGTAGAGCCACCATGGCGTTAGGGAAGTGTACGCACCCTAGAGACTTGGGTTCGATTGGCACCCAGACCAAAATTGACCAAATTTTCTTTTCAAAGGCATTAATTTACTTTGTTTACGAAAACCTGCCTGACAAATTTGATGTCAATCCGAGCATTTTTATGTGTTCTTGCTCTTTGCAGCATCGGGCATTTTTGGTACCTTTCGGTCACGCCGACGAATTTTCCCGTAATGGGGCATATAATGCTTTCGCATTAATAACTATGCACAGCGTCAAAACCTTACTTCATGCTCAGGTGACCATTATGGCAGACACTGGAATCAACAAAATAACAAGTGCAACTTCCAACTGACCTGACACCAATGTTGAACATTTCAAGCAGGGGCCTGCCCTGGATCCAGCCCAGAAGCATGATGAGACCGATAATACCAAATGAATATAATGACAGCTGTTTGCCTAAGCTGTCCATACTCCTTTGTAGTGGTGTTTTCGGTGCCTGACAACAAAGATAATAAATCAGATACAGTCTAAATAAAGCACAATGCCTGTAATGCCTGTAATGCTAGCATGTAAATATAGTGCCATATTTATCTGAATCTAGGCCAGCCTCAATTCCAGGCTGACTACCGAAATTTGGAAGGTTAGAAAAAGAAAAGGGGGGGGGGGGGGAAGAAAAAAAAAGAACTTCACTTGAGTGTAAGCCAAATGAAAAAAGGGCATTTGACTGCAAGAAGAATCACAATGTTGCACCTTTGAAATGCTCACATTATCAGACTGGCCAAAATTTCATCCCTTGTTGTCGTGACCCATTTCACTACCAGGCCAAGTGAAGTAGACATGGCAAGGGCATGTCGAAGTAGACAGGCATGTGACGGTCTCCTGAGTGATGCCTCAAACATTTACGATTGCTTTCGCATCCGCCTGCTTCATCTCCGTCGTTACAGACATTACCACTGCTCTTCACATCCTGACAAAATCAGCAACATCTTTTTCTACCTCATCGTATCGACCTTTCAACAGACGGCAGTGTCTGGCAGTTACAGCCACACTGTGTCATCGAATCTAAGCTAACCGCCGATCTTTGTTCATTATTTTTTTTAACTATTAGCTTACATTCAAGTAAATACAGTAAAATGATGTCAAAGGAAATAATTTTTTTAAGTAGCCATCAATAAAGAAATTTAAAATTTATTAATGCTAGAAAGAATACAGTAAAACCTCGTTAATTCAGATTTCATGGGACCAAAAATAATAGAGTTTTAGTATAGCGTAAAATCCTTGCGTTAGCGTTAGCGTGCGATGCAACGCTAACGCAAAGTAACACTGCACTGCGAGGCACAAGGTAGTGTTTTAGAATAGCGGAACGGAGAAAAGCGTTAACGTTAACGCAAACAAATACAGCGCCATCTAGATGTAAAAACACAAAGTACTGGAAAGCCAAATCCTCACGAAATGTCGAGCTTATCCAATGCCGAATCCGCAAGTGTGTCCCTAAGTCAAGCTTATCGAAAGCCACAGTCGCTGCGTTAATTACGCATGTAAGTGTTTGGTTTGAGCGTTGTTTTGTCGAGAGTCGCGAAACACACCGATTAATCTTGGCATGCCGCGATCGAGTGTTCTGTGGGACCCATTTTACGTGTCCTTTTTAAGTTGGGATGACATAGACGCCCTCATGCTTCGGGAATGAGAGCGACCGCGCAGGTTATACGTGTCCTCAAGATCCACTCAACGTCGAAGCTATACCGGAGGGGACGTTTCGCCGGCAATTTCGCTTCCAGAAAGCGGATTTCCCACTTCTTTCCAATTTTTTGCAACGGACGCCCACCTTGACGTCCATCCTAATGGGTTCAAGGCGAAAACCTCCTTCACGAGGTTCATATCGTCGTCGTTGGTAAAACGCACACGCATTGTGACCACAGCACCGACCACACTACTATGTTTTGCCGCGGAAAACATGACATGCATCGGCTTCACATGCGGCTTTACACCAAGCGAACGAGCGAAATACACTTGGGCGCCATCTCGAGGCGGATACAGCAAATATGAGCAAACATTAGCAAACCCTCTAGTTAAGCCAACTGCCCGGCTAATCGAGGACGTATATCGCAAACAACGCCCATTTGTCACCTGTGCGCCGCTGCCGAAGCATCATCACACAAATCTAAGGCGAACACGAGCATTAGTGGGGAAGGATAGAGCCTAGCAGTGCAGGCAGACGACTCGATAGATCCGAAGCGGGCTGCTCTCACTTCGACTGGCGCCGCCATCTTGCCGTACGTAAGGCTCCCCTTGCGTGCGTTAGCGTTCAACGCTAAATCCTGAAAATAGCGTACGTACGTAAGAGCTCCAGCAGCGTTTACGTATAGCGCATGCGCAGTGTGGTGCACGCAACGCTAACGCTAACTCTTTGCGTTTGCTGCTTTACGCTATACTAAAACTGTCTAATGTTCGAATTAACCGAATGTTGAATTATCGAGGCATCAGGAAAACAATAGTGAAATGCTTACTACGTCAACACGCTTTTATTTACTGAGCAAATCCTGTTCCTATTTGGCACAAAAGTAATGCGGAAGCTGCACTTTTTGTCACTGTGACTGATTGGCTCTCGCAGCGGCGAAGGCCACGCGACTTCTATCGCAGCACGGCCGCGGCATGCGCCTTCATTTGAGACATGCTTTTCACTACCGTGCGCACATCCAGATTTTTTTTTTTCCCGCTAGTGAGCTGGATGCGAACTGATCGTCCGTTCATTGCGATATAGCCGGTGCGCTTAATCCTCGACAGTTTTGCACCGAGTCAAGACGAAATGACCGTTTGCTGACTACTGTGGACGAAACCACGATCACTATTGATGTGATCATGGATCGCGACTACGCAGTTATGAAGGCATACGGCTGACACACCCACTGAGTCAAAACGAAACTGCTGTTTTCTGCAACCGCTGCGGACAAAAGCGCAGCCACTATTGACACAATCTTGGACGGCGATCTTGCAGTTCTAAAGGTACACAGGCCGACGCATGCACTGATTCAAGATGGCAATAGGCGCAAAGAGGCACGAAGCGTTCCGGCGTTTCTGGCATTCCCGTAGGATTTCCGCTGATGACTATGGTGATGCAGACTCCACCACTTCGTTTCAGTTGGACGCTAGCGCTGTTCTTGTTCTTTTGCGTCGCACCTTTGCAGCACTCCGGGCTCGCCGAGGTTCAAGTTGTCCGAATCAACTGATGTGCAGCCAAATACAACTGAATTGACAAGAGTTTGATTGTATTAAATAATGCATATGCCTGACTTGATACCAGAGGATGAGTTCGAATTAGCCGATTGTTCCTAATTAACGAGGGTCGTATTAACAAGGTTTTACTGTATAGTGTGTCATTGAAAAAATCTTAAACCATGCACCATTTGAGTGGAGTCAGTACTCATAATTTCAATTAGTAACATATTGTTACGTGCAAAACGCTTGCTTAAGAATACAAGGCAGATCAATCGAGTCGGTTGGAGTTTTTTGGGATTGTTACAGATGCAGCCAGCTGAACGTCACCTTCCTTCTCTACTCTCAGTCTTTATAGTCATTCGTGCTCTTTCTGCCCTCTGTTATGAGAGGTAGTGATATTTCCCCGTTGGCAGACGAAGCCCGCACGCCAAGTCAGTCAGTTGCTCATAGTTTGTAAGGATTCAGGGGGGCAACGTGCATGACATTGATTTTGCCCGAGTGTTGTCCACTGTTTGTGAGGTGTGCAATTCAATACAGTGCAGACCACTTATAACGTAACCGCTTTTAGCGCGGGACCAGTTATAGTGTGGTTTTTTTTTACCACCGATATATATCCCAGATAACTCAATGTATAGGCGGACCGTTTATTGCGTCGGCGCGTGAAGCAGAATACCGGTTATAGCGCAGTTCCTTTAAGCGCGTGACCATGAAATCGGTGCATGGAGCACGGCCTTTTCTCGGAGGCGTTGAGCATGGCCCGCACAGCCGCACGGTTGCCGGGCGCGTAAACGCGGAGAATGGGGAGCGTGGGCGCGCGCGTGGAGACCAGCTGCGAAAAGCGAAACAAAAAGGAGGAGAAGGGCGGGAGACTTTAGAGGCAGGAGGGCGAGTGATTTCGTCACTATAGCAGCGTCCAATCAGGGTGCGCGATGCGCGGAGTGCGGGGTAGAAGAGATAGCGGCGACAGCGCACTCATTTTTTTTTTCAGTTTCTTTGTTGCATTTGGTGTGTGCACGTCATGATCTCGTCGTGTCGTAGTTGTCCTCTGTGCATGTGTGTTGTTGGGCTTTTGTCACCATGGCGTCGGCGGCGTCTTCAAGCGGTGTGAGAAAGAGGCATGCCTTATCGCTGGAGAAGGAATGCGTTATAAGGGACATAGAAAGTGCGCTGAAGAAGGCGTCGGTGGCGGCCAAATACAGCGTTTCCGACACAGCCGTGTCAACTATATACAAGAACGACGACAAATTAGGGCAGCAACTGCAGCAAGATTCGTCTTCCCTGTCACGGAAGAGAACACGTACGTCTAAGTACGAAGACGTGGACGTAGCGCTCTTCAGACGGTTCCGTGAAGTTAGGACTCAGAGCATACCAGTGAGTGGCCCTATGCTCCAACAAAAAGCGAAGTCCCATGGTGCTCTTTTAGGCCACGACGACTTCAACCCACTTAATGAATGGATCCAGCGATTCAAGGATCGCCATGGCATCAGCTGCAAAGTGGTGTGTGGTGAAAGCGGTGATGTCAACGACGAGTTCATCGAAATTCGGCTTCGCTTAAATTTGGAAACCATGCTGTTCACGTATACGGACAGAGACGTATACAATGCCGACGAAGCTGGCGTATTTTATAACCTTCTGCCCAACCGCACTCTTGCGCTGAGAGGTGAAGCCTGCTCTGGTTGCAAGGCCCCAAAAGAGCATACAACTGTGTTCTGCGCTAACATGGATGGAAGCGACAAGCGCCATCTGTACGTCATTGGAAAATAGGCAAGGCCGCGTTGCTTTAAAAAGCGAGAGTGCCTGCCAGTGACATACAAATCCAACAAAAAAGCTTGGATGACGCAAGACATGTTTACAAACTGGCTTTGCAAGTTCGATGAAGACATGGTGGCAGAGAAGCGACAGATCGTGTTCATTCTCAACAATTGCACAGCCCACAACATCAAGCCAAAGTTGTCTGCAGTCAAGTTTAATGTTTCTGCCTCCCAACACGACTGCAAATGTCAGCTGCTCGACCAGGGTGTCATCGCAACCGTAAGGGCACTTTACAAAAAACGCATCAGTGAAAGAGTTTTGCTGTGCATGCAGCAGCAGCCTCTTAAAAGTGAATTTAAGGGGTGCGATTGATATGGTTGCCGCTTCGTGGTGGCAGGCAAAAGCCACTACAATAAGCAAGTGCTTCAACAAAGCAGGCTTTGTGCGCAATGCAGAGGCTCTTGACGCCAATGAGCGGAGCGACAATGTTGCCGATGAGACGGTCAACACCGTCGGCGTGTGGTCCGGCCTCGTTGAAAGCAAGTTCGTTTCCGCCACAGACACCTTCCAAGAATATGTCGGTGCCGGTGAGTCGGAGCTTCCTGTCTGTGAGGAAGCGTGCACGGATGATGCGATCATCGCGGCGGTAACGGAGAGCTTGCAATCGAAGACGAGTCGGCCGACGATGTCGACTCGACACCAGACCCAGATGTCCCGTGCAAAGAAGCTTTGGAATACCTCAGCAAAGTGAAGATGTACTGCGCAAAGAACAGTTTGAGTAAGAAAGCGCTTCAATGCTTAAGCCTTGTAGAGGACGAAATTGTTCGAAGCGCTGTTAAAAAAAAACGAAATAACAGCGTTCTTCCGCTGATGTCGCACTTGCCAGGAGAACTTGGCTTCTGTGCTGTGTTGCGATTGTGTTGCATCTGGGTGTGAGTGAAATATGTAATAAATTGTGTTTGAAAGGTGGGTGGTCCGTTTGGCATAGGCAAAAGCCGAAAAAAAGCATGCTTTGGTAATAACGCGGTACCGCTTATAGCGCGGATTTTTACAGCTCCCGCAACTTACATTACAAGCGGTCTACACTGTAGTTTACCTCGTTGAGGCATTAAGTATAACATAGGGCCCAACATAGTGGGCAGGCACGTACCTAAGATTTTTTTCCGGAGGGGGGGGGGGGGGGGGGCAATCTAAGGTAACTTTTCTATGCAAATGAGGGGGGTACCTTTACTAGTACAAATGTAAATAACGCCCACCATTTGCCATAAAGACCCGTAAAGCCGCAAAAGAGAAATTAAATAAGGTGTATCTCACAGGTAGTACACCTGTGAGATGCACCTCTTTTTACTTGGCAAACAAGGAACGACATCGAATGGGCTCGCGCAGGAAAGAAGCGCAGGAAAGAAGCACAGGAAGAATACTGCGAAGAACAAGTAAACAAAGGAAAGTGCAAAATAAAGATTTCTATCATCATCATCAGGTAGCCTATTTTATGTCCACTGCAGGCCGAAGGCCTCTCCCTATAAATGAATCTCAATAAATATTTTATAAAAAAGCAAAGCACAATTGCACAAAAGACTGCAGCTGTGACCTGCAGAGAAGCTTATAAGCAGACACCTGCCGATGAGATCTCTTGATAAGGCTATTTATTCAAGTAAAAAATTTCGAACTATGGCCCTATATCTAGCTGCACAAGAATCTGCACTCGCAGGCCTCATAGCTTTGGCTCTGTGAGGAACTATTGAAATAAAGTATATGTATGTTACTTAACTCTTTCTGTACCCCACCCATTGAGCATCGTTAGCTCACTACCGGTGGTTTGAAATGCCCCTTTCAAGACTTTCCGAGCCGCCCACAGAGACACTGCACTATCGGACATGAAGGCGGAGAACTATTCTTTCGTTTTCTATGCAGTTTGCTTTTTCCCCACAAGGCATTAATTTTTTAATGTACTCCGAAGTTTTGTGGCCGTCAAAGTAGAAAGCAACAATGGCCGCCTCGGGGAGCAACGTGTGCGCTTCGAAAGATCATAGATCTCGTGATTCTGCTGCATTTGCGGCTCATTTTATCGGTGAATCGGACAGCAGCGAGTTTTAGGATGCTGTCTTTTCATTGGACTTTTGACTCCGAGAGCGACGACGACACAAGCCAGTCCGGAATATCGGCTGCAGCCCGGCACAACTGTAGTTCTCGCACTTAAATTTTTCTAGCGGAAAACTTATCGAATGAAAAATTTTAATTTTTGGGGGCAATATAGTGCCTGTTAGACAGCAATACATTTTGTATATTTCATAATTATTGTTCTATTTTTTTAGTAGATACAAGCGTGTCTTTACAAACTTTGTTGCAATTTTATCCCACAATCTCGATTTTGGCAATTTATATCTCTTTTATGACATGTCGTTAATAAAGCTTTTATGTGTGAAAAGTGCACTCATTCATTCTTTTTGTTTATGTATTACATAAAATATTGAGTGCAGTAGTTCCTTCAGAAAAAAATATCTGGCGTAACCTGCAAAAACAGCGTAACCTGCAAAAACCACCTATTTTCTCCATGGTACGGAAAGAGTTAGAAAGGAAATTATTGTCTATGCATAAAGCACAGCCACTATATGTGCTTTGTCTGTTCCCTTGTTTGCTGCCAAGTAGAGTTTGTAGGTCTCGCCCAAATCCACTGGCAAATATTTGTTTGCAACATGACCATCATGCAAATGCACACGGATGAAGTCCACAAGGTGGGAACAGCTTTCTGAAAGATACAGGTGGCTTTACTTTCATTCACATGAAGGTTCACTTCCTGCCTCCCACCATCATATCTCAAAATAGAGTTGACAGTCATTAAGTTTGAGCTACTTCTCCGGCAGTACAGTGCAGTCAGGTTAGGCCACCTTTTTCTTTACAATTACTTGGCTATTTTGAGAAAACAAGGCTTGACTCATAAGAGTGAATCTCTGTGTGAATAAAATTAAGTCTGAAAAACTATTATAAAATTATGGAGCACAATTTTGTAAAGTCCAAAGCAAGCTAAATTCACTAGCATAACTTTGCGTCTCACCTCTTCAGCTTGCATCATCTTGAATATGTCTCCAAACTCAGATTTTTCTCCAGTGTTTATTACAATCCCCTGAAAGGTTGTAATAAAAAAAGAAAAGTATTCAGGCATTGTACAGGGTATTTCAGCTAACTTTGGCTAAGACTTCTACAAAAATGTGGCTGACGCAGTAGTGTTCACTGCTCTCTTCAGCAACTAATATTTTTTATGATGAAACTGACAAACAGAAAGTTCTTATATTTAGCTAACTTTCAAATGATTTATTTCAGCAGAAAGCATTTAATGAAGAAGCTGTAGAATGTATTGAGAAAGATCAGATTAATTCATTTCCACGAATGGCTGTTAGGGATTTGACTTTTCATAGCTCCAAGAAAAGAGCATGAGATCGAAAAAAGTACCATGTGACTAAGTGCTTGCACACAGCAACTTTATTACCCTCAAGCATGCTACTAATGAATCACCGTTGTTGCATACAGCATGGCGGATGAATATGCCATTAGTGACAGCAATGGATCAAAGAGCATGTTGTTGGTCAATAGTTTTATCAATAACGTGAAGATCGCCACCCTTTAATCTACAACTAGACAGTGGCACATCTCGCACTAATGCTATATTTTGGGGTGTGGAATGAAGTTTATGGAAGTCGTTGTGTTGTCAGCGGCACTGTCTCTTTGTCTCTCTCGGCAGTTACCTTTGGGCCTAGCCCTGCTAGACCTAAACAAATAGAATTGAGATAACTTGCCTGATAAAGTGATGCGGCCATGCCAGGTGACTTAGAAGCGTTTGGGTGCAAGCTAATTGGTACGGGTCATTAATTTTAAACAGCACCAAAAAACACATGGACAAGAAAGAGCACAGGACCAGGAACAACGCTGGTCCTGTGCTCTTCCTTGTTCATGTGTTTTTTGACGCTGTTTAACATGAATGCCAGCTGAGATTGTGATTAAACGTGCACGGAAACTTATTGACTATGCCAATGTTTTTGCCACGGACAGAATACACAAGTGCAAGCAGGATGCAACAATGGCGGTCATGCATCTACATAATAGTGGAAGTTGTTTTAAAAATTACTGTGATCGCTTACAGCTTATTGATAGATTCAACGTGCGTGTAACACAGATTGTTAATTCGGAACTAGCTTGAGGATGTGCTTATGTCACTGCATAGAAGTGCTTAGTAATATGGTACATTTTCAGATTTTGTGCTCTTTCTTTGGAGCTAGGAAAAATTTTACCCACAAGTATTTTTGCAGAAAAAGAAATTAAATTATGGGGTTTTACGTGCCAAAACCACTTTCTGATTATGAGGCACGCCGTAGTGGAGGACTCCGGAAATTTAGACCACCTGGGGTTCTTTAACGTGCACCTAAATCTAAGTACACGGGTGTTTTCGCATTTCGCCCCCATCGAAATGCGGCCGCCGTGGCCGAGATTCGATCCCGCGACCTCGTGCTCAGCAGCCCAACACCATAGCCACTGAGCAACCACGGCGGGTTATTTTTGCAGAAACACTTTGATTGAATCTTTCTCAATATGCTATGCAACTTTTTTCATGAGCATCATGCCTTGGATGCTTTAAATGTTAGGTAATTTATCAAGTGACACGAAGAACACAAGGCCAAAGTGAAACCACAGCCCCCCAAAAATATCAATGCCTGGCCACTTGGATGGTAAACCCGGGCAGTTCTAAGATGACAGAAAATCATAGGAGTACGGAAAAAGAAAAAGAGGCAATGCTAACCCTGCCATTGCCATAACGAACAAGTGTGCCCATAAAGGCCAGGTTGAGCTTCGAGGCAATGCCATTGCCTGCTTTCTCCAGTGGTGCAGTCACCTTGGCAGCTGGTTCAGTTTCACCTGTGAAACTACTCTCATCAATCATTAGGTCGACAGCCTGCACAGAATTGCAACAAAACACTTAAATTATGGTTCTGTTATGCCATCCCAGAGATAATTGAAACAAACTGTCACATGTAGCTTGCCGGGCATGTAACTCGGGCACAGATTTCACTGTCTGCAAAGCTTACAAGCATTCCCTCAAATTCATGCAGAAGATCAGAAGTGCTTTACTAAGAATCTCCAAAGCTTCACATATGCAATAGATCACAAGATAGAGCATCAAAAAATAAATTAAACTGAAGTTACGCAGCCTTGCACGCAAAGCACTTGCATAGTGGAGCAAATATTTTGCATAACAAATGCAACATTAAGATGGACGGTTCCTATATTAATATACTGAAGCAGTCCAGCTCAAGTTGTCAACAATGTGTGGATTTAAATGGCAGCAGGTGCCTGACACTAACTAAGGAACCATTTCATTGTGTTGCGAAATGGCTCTCTTCTCACTGAAGAAAGTAAACATTATTAAATAGAAAGCAAGAAAAACCCAATGTGCCCTATTATTTTATCCTCTTTCTTACCTCAATACGTTTCCTTTGACAAGAACGTTCGCTCTTATGAAACTACGATAACTCATATTCACATATCTGGTGTTTGCAACATGCTCACTGCATGTACCACCAAAAAGGTCAAGATAACAATAGTGTCTGAACACAAGAAATATTACCAACAATATTCTGTTCTATTACTCCAATTCTCACACTTACACATTACTCACAAATTACAATTCCCACACATTACTCACACTGAATAGTCTGATGTCAGCTGGCACACGATCTCCAACATTAAGAATAACAATATCACCAGGCACGAGATTCTTTGCAAGAAATGTTTCTGCTTGGCCACCTCTTAGGCTGCAAAAGTAGAAAGAATATATATTGCACTATTCACCTAAAACAAACTATAAAAGCTGCAAGTATTAATACTTGTTACAAATACTATACCTACTAGGTGTTCATATCATGAGAAGCCAACAAAGACACCAAGGAATACATAGGGGAAATTACTTGTACTTACTTATTGAATTTAAAAAAAAAATTTAATTATGGGGTCTTACGTGCCAAAACCACTTTCAGATTATGAGGCACGCCGTAGTGGAGGACTCCGGAAATTTCGACCATCTGGGGTTCTTTAACGTGCACTTAAATCTAAGTACACAGGTGTTTTTGCTTTTCGCATTTCGCCCTCATCGAAATGCGGCCGCCGTGCCCGGGATTCGATCCCGCGATCTCGTGCTCAGCAGCCCAACACCATAGCCACTGAGCAACCACGGTGGGTACTAATTGAATTAAAGAAAATGATAGATTAATGGAAATTAAAGTGGATGAAAAAAACAACTTGCCCCAGGTGGGAAATGCTCCTACGTCTTCGCGTTATGCAGGTGATGCGAAGACGTGGGATCAAGAGCATCGCAGGCGTAATGCGAAGACGTGGGATCGTTCCCCACCTGCGACAAGTTCTTTTTGCATTCACTTTCATTGCCACTAATTTATCATTTCTTTAATTCAATTAGTAAGTACAAGTAATTTACCCTATGTTGTCATTGGTGTCTGTTTGTTGGCTTCTCATGATATGATTAATAAAAATCGGGCCCCTTGGTTAATCCCTTTTCTTCGCCCTTACCTACCAGGTGTTGTTATGTTTAAAGTTTTAGAGATCAACACTAAATCAGTTTAGATTGGTATGTTTTAAAAACCCCACTTCCATTCATTTGGTGGAACAAGGTTACTACAGATGGAAGACGTTATAATGAAGTCACATCCAACATGAAAATACCTTCATCATATCCAATATTCGTTGCAAGCATACATGCTGATATCAGGGGAAAGAAATCCACGATGAGGTCTATGTGAAATAAACGTAAGTGTAATGCCTCTGACAGGTCAGCAAAATGTCTTTGGCAGGTTTTGATGGGCTGTTGGCCCACCAAAACCATGCCAATAAGCGGCCCATGCCGATAAGCGGCCCGGAAAAAATAAATTGCATGCGCTTTGCACAGTCACTAATATGCAACTGTAAAATCAGCATGATCCCGTGGGACTTGCATGTTGGCTTGCTAGCAGGCTGTGGACTGTGAAGCTGCTGGCCAATTATCAAGACAATGACACTTAAAGACAATGGACCATAAAGAAATATGGGTTTGTACATTTACAAGGCGTTCGAATGTACTGTTGTGGTACACGATCCAGATGCTGCGATGTAATTTTTGCTTTCCCATGCTTTCTATTCAACAAGAATTGCCACTGAATTTTCTCCTGTAAATAATAAATAATTAATATTGCATCAGATGGTTATATTAGCTAACTACCTAATTATAATACTGATTAGCAGTGAACAACAATACACCAGTATTATCAGCATAGGTTTCATTATATTTAAGAGAAGGCCAATGTTAGTTGGGACACTATGTACGTGCCCGTTAAAATCTAAGCATGTTTAGGTACACCCACAAAAATGTTCCTGTTCACCCCCTTTCAGTTACCACAGAATTTGCTTCTTTAATAAACAGAACAAACAGAGGTGAATCGGAACAGAGGTGAATCATCCTGTATTAAAGTCAGCACTTCTTAATATAAGAATAGTACCTAAAATTACTAAAAATTGACCCTCTTTGCCACAGTAGGGAACATTATAATGCAATCGACTGTCAGCTGTAAGAAAGACATACGTATGTATTAAATATAAACTCACCAATGGCATGTTGGGGGTACTAATTTATTCAACTCTTCGAGCGATTTTTCTGAACGATATTCCTGCATTGGAAAATAATAAGACAGATATACGCAATATGCTGAACCCCACTGAGAAAAATATCCATTCTTTATTTTTATTACTACAAGACTTCTAAGTTCTCTGACAAAGGTTGAAGCAAATAAACAAGCAAAAGAACACTCGTAATGCTCAAAAAAACTACGCAAAAATAAATAGTCACACTGATTTATATTTCTTTTTAACACACACAAAATAAGAAACCTACAATTTCTAAGATATTGCTGCTTGAGGCTAGCAGGTGATGTTTTCCTCCAGTGCAACATCAAAAGTATTTCACAACAATTTATAAGTATAACAGAAGCCTAGAGATTAACAAAGGGTAGAGAATTCTATTTACAATCACAGTTAGTGTCAACAAACTTGAAACTAGAAAGCAAATGCTACATTGAAAAGATGATGGAAATTTTGAGACATGCACAATGAAAAATATTTGTTGTCGTAATAATGTCAATATGACTGATGAAATGCAATGTCTTGGCACATTTGTAAAGCTCATAATTATAGGTGCATGCAAACAGATCCCTCTAATATAAGGCACCATTAGGTCACGGAGCATAAGTATAGTGTAGCCCACTGCTAAGGAGAACATGCGAGTACACGGCATGAGCACATTTCCCTGTGGCAAGCCTGGAAACAGTCGGCCCTGCAGCAAACCACTCCCAGCAAGTGGTGCTTGTTTCTCCCAATGCAGTGTATTGACACTGCCTCTGCTGCTGCACCCGCAACTATGGTGTTCCAACAGTGCGAGTTAGGTAAAGCTAGTATATTGGATTTAGCGGCAGATGTGCATCTGACGCTAGATTTCCAACTTTAGAATACTTATCTGATTTTATTTACCCTGTGATTGCTTCAGTTTCAGTTTATTTGTCCTGCTTATTCACTGGAGCGGAAGCAGAAGCTAAAGGTTATACAGCCTGATAAAGGCCTCTGCTCCTAATGCACTTGAACACACAGGTCGACGAGCAGAAGCATGCAATAATGATATAGTGATCAAAAATCATCAAGCAAGTACACTGAAAAAAAAAAAAAAAAATATATATATATATATATATATATATATATATATATATATATGCGAAGGTTGTGGGTTCGGTTCCCACCTGCAGCAAGTTGATTTTTCATCCACTTTAATTTCCATTAATTTATCGTTTCTTTATTTCATTTATTAAGCACAAGTAATTTCCCCTATGTAGTCTTTGGTGTCAGTGTTTGTTGGCTTCTTATGATATGACTATATATATATAACCTATGTATGCAAAAATAAAACAGCTTGTTTTAAATCTTTGTGTTGTAAAGACTTCACTCAGCTTTATAATAAATTACTTTGCCTTATGTTGCTATTCTTGCCAGTTAACACAGCTTTTCAAGTAAGTTTGTGCATGTGCAGGGTTGTTTACTGTTAGGGTTGGTTGGGGTCGATTATGTTTGATGTCCAAAGCAGCACAAGGACTACAAGAGATGCCATAGTGTAGTGCAAACCATACGGGCTAACCAAGCATGGGACACAAAAGCCTTTGCATTCTGTGCCTGGACCCTGAATGCGACCTTGACCTCTTGCTCAGCAGTAGAACACTATAATACATCACCAATTCATTCATGTTCAAGCACTGACAGTAGTTTAAATTAAACATGATTTGCAGGCTAATCTTTCAGTAATAGATGTCTGGCTAGAGTGTCATATTGATCACTTTTCTCCCATGATAAAGATAAAACATTTCTCTGGTGTGAATACTGATCAGCTTTAGCTGGCAAAAGTGTGACAGTGATGCCACATGTAATACCCAAAAATGGCAGCTGGTAATACTACGAATTTAGCAAATACACTGCGACCATGGGTATTGCTGATAGACAACATGCGAGAAAGGATTACAGGTCTAAGGTGAAGTCAATCACCACCAAGATTGAACTCGCTATATATGGATACCATCGAATTATCACTCGAACTATCTACCTTTCGTTTAGAAGCATAGTAATTGACTGCCATAATACAATGATAAAGGCAAAGATTATTCCCAAATTAAATTACCAATATCTTAGCTTGGTCAGACATTATTAAAGTTACCACTACTCAAATGAAGAAATAATTTGCCCAGTAGCTCCAACCACTGGCTTTTATTTATTCCGTATATCAGAGTATTTGTCAAATGAAGAATGAAGCTGTAAAGTTCTGTATTAACATGCATTAAGAATTGAGGTTATTTCTCATCTATTATTTCACATAGGTCCGTTGTACACAACAGGTATAAGACAAAAGCCATAAATGTATATGCAAAGTTAGTTTTTAACTAGCTTAAGGCTAGTTTCACTTGCTCTCCAGCCTTAGTACACAATATACAATAGGGAACTCACCTGAACAAAGGCAACTGTCACCACAATAATGATAGCCTATAGGGAAGAGAACAAAATGTAACTTTACTATCTGAGCATACTCTAAAGATATAACATGAAAAAATAATAACAAAAAGGGATAAATAGAAGATGAAAAAAAAAAAGAGCCATGCCAGTTTGATTTTAGACATCACACAGCCCTTATCCTAAATTAACCTTAAGGGCTGTACGACCCATCTTACAACAACAATTTGATTATCTTCAGTTTATCATGCATACGGTTACAGGAAGCACAGAAACACTGTCCCACTTAGCAGTATATTTTGATGGACTGTGTGCAAATGTCAGAAAATGCTCCCATTAGCACATTCCAGTGAGCTAGCAACACAGTTTCACACTAAAATTACTATAGGTAAATGGGGAGCTGTGTCTGTCTCAGACACTGGTATGGAAGAATGTAGACTTTGTCCTACTGGCTTCAAATGTTTTTGCGGCTTCTTATATTATGTAGCCTTCTTGAAGCTACTGAACAGTAACACATTTGCTGGAGAGCAATGAGTTTTTGTTAGCCTCTGCAGACTCTTTTCATAATAGTGCAGAAGACCATAATGAATACACAAAAAATAACAATCATTACTGTTAATTTTTCATACAGACTGTTGCCATTTATGTGCACACAGAAAGTTATGTGACAGACCAACTTTGATATGAATGCTAAACACTTGACTGCTATGAAGAAATGTGATCCATGCACACAATATATGTTGTGAACTTCAAATAACAATAAAAGAAGCCACAATAAAGGTAACACATGAAGCAATGCAATGTTGTAGAGAAATACACGCACTACCTACAATCCTTAATGACTGGAGAACTTCAGCAGCACATTTCCTAATAAAAACTATAGTATGAAACTCTTTGGGTATTGAGAGATTCTTGAGTTGATGGTGTTTTGGATGACCAATGATGAGTGCCTATTTGATTATTTAATTCAGTAAACTGCTCACAGCTGTGCACAAACATAGAAGTGCATGCACACCCTAATTGGACATATCTTGTGCAAAGTTTTGTATGACTCAGCAAGTGTGCTCCGGTATAAGCAATGACAGTTTGCACCATGAAACTGCAATGTGTACTACTGAAAACTGCTTTATCACCTTGCTGAGCTCGGTGTTATGAAAGCAGGGCAAATATTAGGAACAAAATAAATGTTTCAGGCACAAGTAGGCAATGTTATAAAACAAAAGTGCACTTAGGCCATAAGCAGGTAATAATAGTATAAATTTTGACAGAAATGCAAGCAATTTCAAACAGCAATGTGTGCAACCAAGAATCATGCCAACAAGAAAACAATCAATCATGAGCTGTAGCATCACCTGACTGAGAGCACAACAAATTGAAGTGCAGTCAGTTGAGATTTAAGCTGATTGAATGGCTATGCTAGAACACACTGAGCGGAATATGAACAAACAACTATGTATGTTTCATGTAACTTGAATAAAAAAATTTTTAAAGTTGTTTATCAGATGAAAATGTGACCAATGGCCTACTACTGTAGTAATTTTGGTTATTCACACGAAGTGCTTTAAGCTAATTGAGCTGAATTAAGCAAATTTATAAATATTTGTTTTGGGACATAAGTTCTACGGGAAAAGTTGTCAAGCATGCTCAAGAACACATAAGAAAGTTGTTTTCATGATATCATTTATATGGTTCCTTTTCCCGGGCTCTGAAGAGAGGTTCTAATGGCAGTGCAGGTGCCAGCAAGGCCTTTCCAAAAGGTTACAGCAGCTGCATGTAGTGTGTGAAAAGAACATCCTTACTGCAGAAAAAAGTAAAATATGCTACGTACATCTGCAAAGTATGCTTTAGAATAGAAGACAAAAAAGTCAAATTTAGCAATTCTGTTGCAATGGGTAAACACAATAACAGTGAATGGAAAGCTTGTCAGAAAACGTAGTTTGTTAAAATATATACTTCAAATGAGAAGCAAACATTTACTGCATAGCAGTTGTACCAACCACAAAAGATAGTTGCTTCTTTGGAGTAATTAAAACGATGACAAAATGTGAATCTACAATCTACAGGTAAAGAATACTACGCTTGTTAGCATAAATTTCTGCTCGCAAAGATTGACAACAAAACAATGCACATAACTTCTAGTTGGTTGAAGTCCATAAATTGTAGCAATCATATTATATAAAAAAAGATCACACAACACATGGAGAATTATGAAAGCCTCCCATTTCATTTGATGCTTTTGCAGTCGACCAGTGCAAAGACCTATAACTAGTGTACAAGGGCATTTCAGCTTGTCATAAGTCACCACTGACACCTGCCAGAGCTACAAGATAGCCAGAGCTATGGTTGACCTTTCTGCACTGAGCACTTTTCAGCAGTGCTATCATTACTTCATGCACAGATTCAATTTTTGTGGGATGTTTCTTTTGTTACTTTCTGTCGGCAGTGATGAGTCAGATCACACACACAAAATAACATGTTTAAAGTGAAGCGAAAAAAAATAAAAAAGTGAGAATGACGAAAGAGCTAATGTAAGAGACCAACTACACATAAATTTCAAGTTATCATTTTAAGTGCCGGTTCGCCGTAGCATGTCTCATGCTATCCAGAAAGAGAATTATTGCTGCATAGTCACCTCGACAACAGTATAGGACAGCACCTCAATAAATTTGAGGTGCTGTTGTACCTGCCAGACCTTTTACTGCACCGTCTCAGCAGTTTAAAAAAAAAAGAATGGCATCGGACTAACCAAAAATAAAAAATGTCAGAACAAAACAAAACGATCACTATCAGGTGGACAATGTGGCAGGCTTGATACATAAACTGAGAATTTCACTTGTAAGTGAAAAAAAATAAAAAAGGAAAACCAACGTAATACTATGTGGAGCAGCTGTTTTAGTTGCCTTCCTGGAAGCTCTGCCAGCTATGCAAAGAGCAGTGTGCACACAGCTGTTGCAGTAGTAAAGGGGGGGCTTGTGACTGCCAGTGATTCTTTGTTTTTTCAATACTATTACTAAATATTTTGCTCCATCGGGATGTCTACAATGATGAAAAGGGTGTCTACACCTAGGATGTCTTCAGGGCAACTTGTAGATGTCTCCACCTAGGAAAAGCCTTATTTGTTAAACAGCAAACAGTGCTTATATCAAAAACACAATGCCTGTATAGCATGGTGCATTCACTTACAGCAGTAATGCTGAACGCATCATCAAACTGCTGCATGCAGACACTGACAACTGCAGATGCCAAAAGGAGCACAATGAGTGGATTCTTGAACTGTGGAGAGAAAGAAAGAGGCAAGGTGTCCAAAAGTTGGCACAACCAGACATATCAGTAATCTGAACAAGCTATCTACATACAACTAGCTTGGTAGATATCATAATAGCTAAAACATACTGAGTCGCTTTAATGAATTCCACAAGCTGATTGAGTGCTACATTAACTGAACTCAATAAGCTGCCAACACAAAAGCTTTATTAGCAAGTTGTATACTACTGTTGTAAGCAGAATACTAACACGCACAGGACTAATGTCTACAAATAGGATGCATCTGTATAACCTATGAAGGAGAAAACAAAACATGGTCCTCGCCATGTTCAATAACTCAGTTTATAACGTGGCTGCCATGCAACAGTAAATCAGTATGCAGCAAGACTTTTCACATGCTATGGCTACAACATTGGACAATGAGAACTGAATTACATAAACTATTCTACAGATATTCTTGAATTACAGAGACACTATTTGCTCATACATCATTTTGACTGCATTTTATTTTATCCTGTTTAATGCGACGTGAGCAAGTACTGCATGGCATTATTCTCACAAGATAGCTGCACAGCACTAACAATACCTACTTCAAGATTTCATGTTGAAATTAAACATTCAGGGATCAAACTTTTGTACAATAACTCCATTTCACAAAAGAAGAGATTTCCCATGACATCATAAGCAGCAAAAGTCAGACTGTGGCTTTTACTGGGTTACATACTGCTTCAACCAGCTGTAAGGCATTAATTGTCACTCATTTAACTTTGGCTCTACATTCTAGAAAGTATTCTCATCTTTTTTTCTTCCGCACTTAGCCACGTAGCAACAACAAAATGTGCAGACTTTAATTTTATGTTGATTTTTTAGTGAAGTTAATGTATACACAAAACAGTGCCATCTTTAACATGATAAAATAGAATACCTTGTGAGGAAAATTGGCACACACCTGGTCTAGGTACTTCTTACATAGTGGCTCTTCCTGGCGCACCTCAAACTCATTGGCCCCGCCGGTGAGGAGACGGCGGTGGGCCTCATGCCAGGACAGGCCCCGGCGGAGGTCTGTGCCGAGCCGCTCAGCCACCACATCAAAGGGCAGCTGGCAGGCCTCCTCAGTGCGCATGCCCTCAGCTGCCCCTTGGGCCAACGGCAGTGCCTCCGAGTCGTCAGAGTCGGAGGCGCCACCTCCACCCGCCTCCTGCATATCACAACGCCCTATGTCCAAGGTCGCAAGAGCATACAGAGTCACATGAATGTTACTAGCCATCTGCAAACACTCCATAAGCTGTGGCACTTTTGTCTTGCAACAGTTAAGTGCTCAATTATGGTGGCGCAGTAACTGACATGGCAGTGCTCAGCTGCAGATGATCAAAGGCACACATTGTGCTTCAGCACTTTCAGTGAAGTGCCATATACCTTTTCAGGTGCTGCATACGCAATTGTACTCACTAACTCACTAAGGTATGAATTCTGGAGTTTTACGTGGCAAAACCATGATTTGATAATGAGGCATGCTGCAGTGGGAGACTTTGGATTAATTTTGACGACCAGGGCATCTTTAATGTGCCCCCAATGCACAGGACACTGGCGTTTGCATTTCGTCCCCACCAAAATGCAGCCGCTCTGGCCGGGACTTCATCCCGCAACCTCGTGCTTAGCCACACAACACCATAGACGCTAAGCCACTGCGGGGGGTTTACACACTAAGATAATGCCTACAATTAAATAATTAAATTATACTTAAAATGTGTTGCATAACTATTTAAGACATTTCTGAATTGACCTATGCTGCACAATTTATTAAGTAAACTGTTTTAGAGAAAAGAATCGAAACACAGATTTCCTGGGGTTTGCTCACGGCTCCATACAATTCACTACCCAGAAGAACTCTGCTGGCAGTTTGCATTTTTTGGACGTGTTAATCAAAAGAAACGCTCGCTGCCTTGGAAAAGGAGACACCGGGCGATCACTTCACTTGACTTCCGTTCGCCCAGCCTATCACAAGCGCTCAGTTGCCACTTCCCTGACACAGCAAGCCTGGATTGTTTGGATGAATCAAGATAACCAAGTCTCTAACATGCTAAAAATGCCCTGCAACGTTTCCAAGTGCAGATACCCAAAAGTTTCAATTATTCCATGAAACGTCATTCTGGGAGGCCTGCTACATCACGTACCGCATCCCAAAGCCTGCGTCGCCATTCCCCATGTCCCTGGAGTGAGTGAGGCCTTAGCACATGTTCTGGGCACCTATGCAGTGCATGTGGCACAATTCCTGCATGTGAGTTGCAGCATTAACTGGTACACGTGAAAGACAAGCTGAAGAAGAAAATGTTTCCAGGTGTGGTACACAGAATAGGCTGCACAACTTGCAAATGTTTACATCAGCGAAAATGGCAATTTCTGAAAGTGTTTGGAACAACATACGTACATTATCGAAAAGAAGAATGCAACTTCTGATTAACTTGAAGCACGTGGAAGTCTCTAATCATGACATTGACTGGGACAATGCTTCCATAATCTCCAAGGAAAAAAAAATTGCATTTCATGGCAGTATCTCCAGTCTTTGGCTATCCAGACACGAAAAATGCTGAATCACAACAATGACCCTCTTAGGACAAGATGCTGAGGTCAGTTTATGTTTTGTGACAAAGACTTCTTGAAGATGAAATGTCTTAATACTTGTCAACAACTTTTTGGTCAGCATCCTTCTCTTGCTTTAGAGATGAATTCCTACCTCACCAGGTGAGATCTCATCATATCATCAATTTCAAAGTTTGAATTAAGTTACATAACACAGGGCACACACTATTAAGCTGAGCAAAGTGAAGGCCATAAAGAAGCCAACAACACAGCGGGGACACTTAGCGGATCAAAGGGATTTTCTTTATTTTCAATGAAAACTTCTCACTACATCATCAAGATACAGCTGTGTGTACACAGTTATCCAGCAGTTCTATTATGCGTGACCCATTTCGCCAGAATTCACTCTGATGTGACAAGGGTGCACAATTGACAGTGCCATGCATTCCTATGACGGTGCAATAATGATGACATTGCTTTGGGCTTACAGAACAAGGAAGGAAAGGAAAGAGAAAAGCAGAAGGCAGGGAGGTTAACCAGAATAACATCTGGTTGGCTACCCTACACCGGGGGAATGGGAAAGGGGAAAACAAAGATGACAGGGAGACAGTGGAGGCAAGAAAAGAAGGAAATTAGCGGTGAGTTTGCTGATGCGTGTGGTCTAATAGTTATTGCACTAATATTACAGAACAAAGTACTGGGACCTTGCTACTGCCAAGAAGCATTCAACTGATGAGCTCACGAGAAACTCAAGCTAGTGTACCCAGCCCTGTTAGAATCCTTGAAGAACACTATCCGTACACAACTATGCGACTGTTTCACATCCAAAGTTGTGCTGCACATAGTGTGCATTTTGACCTGGATGCATTATACGATAATGTAAATATAATGGTTGCACTCTCAAGGAAGTGAGGATTCATACTGTAATTACTGGGTCAATA
Source organism: Dermacentor andersoni (assembly GCF_023375885.2). Taxonomy (NCBI): domain Eukaryota; kingdom Metazoa; phylum Arthropoda; class Arachnida; order Ixodida; family Ixodidae; genus Dermacentor; species Dermacentor andersoni. The sequence goes on along the minus strand of NC_092814.1, from coordinate 258,299,212 downwards.
TCCATCCATTAAAGATTAAAAAAAAAACAAGAAACAAATATTGTTACTAGTTTTTTAATATTGTTTTTTTTCTTCATTTTCTGTTCCTCATTTTTGCCTGCAAGTCTTCAACAAAATGAATAACTCAATTTCTGTTTGCATCTACTACAAGATGCTTATACTGTACTCCTTTCTTGTACATGGCTAACTTCAATGGTGTTCGCAGCACACACACACGAGGAAATAAAGGACAGGCAGAGGGTGAAAGAGCGCCGACTCCCAACTAATTTTATTTTCATGAAGAACTGAATTTATGTACTGGTGGAAAGAACACTAGGTTAAAAAAAAGCGACTGATGTGACACATCAACTATCGTGTTTCAAGCATGTGTCCGCAATTGCCTCAAAGCCCAGCAACATATTCAAATTGATGTTTTAGCAGTGCAGCAGGAGGTGTACCGACAGACATCACCAAGCTTATTTATCATTTCAGCCTCGATAATTTCACTAATTAGCTGGATCATACACTTTGCCATCACTTTGCATTAATTAAAAAGAGGTGCACAACAGCAGTCGCAGCACTGAATGCCCAGATGACCCCGCGTACCTGCATTAGTTGGAAATCAGCACTTTTTCGCTCACTGCCTGTCCCTTATTTCCTTAGTATGTGTGTGATGTGAACACCATCAAAATGAACCATTACCAAATTGGTCAAGCTTCAACACTTCTATACTGACATGGTAGGTTTAGCTGTACTGTAGATTTGAACAGGGTTTTGTTAACCTCATCTAGCTTCAACCATGGTACCCGCCGTGGTTGCTCAGTGGCTATGGTGTTGGGCTGCTGAGCACGAGGTCGCGGGATCGAATCCCGGCCACGGCGGCCGCATTTCGATGGGGGCGAAATGCGAAAACACCCGTGTACTTAGATTTAGGTGCACGTTAAAGAACCCCAGGTGGTCGAAATTTCCGGAGTCCCACACTACGGCGTGCCTCATAATCAGAAAGTGGTTTTGGCACGTAAAACCCCATAATTTTTTTCAACCATGGAGTCTCCCCAGCATTTAACTCTAGCCCATGAGACCAATTGCTATAAACCCAGTATTGAGAAGAGCAGCACTTACTCTCATTATTTTCACCAGCATCCGCTAGGCACAGCCTTCAGTACCAGTCACACTGCAGTGCTCAATGCCTACAACAGAGAGCTAGAGCATCATTCAAACTAAGATTTTCATTTCATGTCTCTGGCAGAAGGGCACTTCTGAGTGTGCTTGAGTCAACTGCAATTAAACTCAATGCAAGTCAAGTGCTGCTACTTGGTAATTTTCAAGTGCACATGACTTTAATCCTGCTTGACCTATGTTAAATGCAATAAAGAATCTCAAGCATGATCAAATGCTGCCATCTGCACACTTGACCTTTGTAAGCTATCACATGCTAAATAACAAAAAACTAGCCACAACATTAAAACAGTAAGTACTAACATTTGATGTTAACAGTATTTAGCACAGTGCATGAATTTTCAAACCCACTCTTGTAGTTGCTATGACATGTAATATTAATTAAAGATGCCTTGCCCACTGCTGAAAAGTTATTATATGAAGTGGATTTTCTTTACATACATTACCATCAATAGTTCTTGTTGCATGAGGAGGCACATTTGTAAAATGCAGATTTTTGTTTCCAGTGCATTCAGTGACATGTGGTACTTAAGAGAGATCAACATCAACATTTTTATGAGCATTGAGTGAGACCATGCAGCTGCTTGGTTTCCAAATTGCATTTGAAATTTTTAATCCAAACTGGCTAAAATCGAGGCTTGATACTGCCTGTATGAAAGGACCATAAGTTAACGAGTTTCAAAAAAACCAGTTGGTGTAGAAAACCATGCAGTTGTGTCGTCTTTTTTCATGCAGGATAATAAAAACTAATCTGGCTGCGATAAAATGTGGGGCAGCATGAACAAGACTGGAAACATGAGGGCTTAAATGACATGCCCCAACAGCACAGCAGTAATTTCAAGCAGTAAGTTAACAACTACTGCGACGGTTTCGCAGTGACCATCCAGCAAGCATCATGTAAAACACATACTGCATGCTGTGCGCTAGTGCGACAGGTAGCTCTCGCATGAGCACACGAGAGGTTGCACGAAACGAGTACACAGGGAAAAAAAATTATCGCACCGTAATGTTAAAAAAAAAATGGATGAACAAGCGAATGATCGGTGAACAGCAAAAGGAAGGTAGCATGAAAAACGTTGCAGCTGCGATCCTTCCAAGACCCAACAGCGACTGTCGCACGCCGGTAAGCTCTAAATCGATAGTTTCCGTCAGCGACTCATCGATTAAGCTTTCCTTCATCTGGGTGGGTGACGCAAACCGGTGTCTATATTTACGCCAGCTTACCGTACGGATCAATGCCGTTCCTTGGAGTATGCGGCGGCTTGCAGCCCACGGCTTGGCCACAAATTTTCGCTTGCGAAAAGACACATCTGCTAATGATTCGCTCATACTGAAACCGTCCAAAGTAGAAGTCGTGAAAGTCGGGTCGCGTATGGTCAATTCGCCGGTACCATAATTTGTGATGGTGTTAGATGAAGGTAAAAATATATCTAGGTATCAATCGTACTTGGGCACCCTATTAACACCTTCCTACGAGGGGACATTGCCTTCAGTTTGGATAACGTGGAGAAAGTGGCGAACCAGCTTCAACACGAGCCAAGACAGCGCGTACTGGCACGTGTGCACGAGCATTGCAGTACAGTACTTTCTTTACCTGTGCCGGGCCGGCTGTGCGGTTCAGAAGACGCGACAACTTCCCCACACGCCTATATGTCGTCAAACAGCGAACACACCGAAAGTGGTTAACCTCCAATGATTTCCGTCTTCAAACGGCAACCATGCTGCTATCTACGACTACCGCGGCTGGCGCAACCGAAACATGCCTCAGGTAGAGCAAGACCACATTGGCCGTTTTTATTCAGCCACTGGCCACTGCTCAAGAGGCAGCAGCCAATTAGACATTCTGCGCACGACATGACGTAGCATGGTGGGTCAAACGAGCACTACCATAGGCAACGATTTGTTAAAAAAAAAGAACAAGGTTGAGAAACCGGAAAGAATTGCCTATGTTACCGATAAAGTATACAACAGCTCACCGAAAGGCTATGCTGTGCGTTTTGCCTCGTTGGCGATCCCTGGCGATGAACTTCCGTAGGAAGCTTTTCGTAGTTTGTCTTCATGCCGGATTTGCAGTTCCCGTTCTTATTTTTGTTTGCTGTTTCTATTTGCAACAGTTTATGTTACATGTGCGGTGTGTTCACGGCAACCTACACACTCTGGGGTAGGCGAAGACGCACTGCATGCATACGGTTTGAGCATGACGCTCAAACCCAGCAACGCAGAGATGGCACTGCTGTACGCACCATCCGGACAACGTAAAGCACGCAGAGGCGATCCAGATGTATTGCCATAGAATAAAGAACCAACTTGTATTGCCTTCTGAAACGACGCTTGAAAAAAAAAAAAAAAATGACGGAGTTACATAAGTTACTTGCGTAGTGTGCTAAAGTGCACGGTCAGTTTGCGGTTTCGTATGAAATAAAAGTAGTTCGGAGCTACATGCAGGCATGATGCTCTGTATATCTGCACATATCGTGGCTACCGATCTGTCCATGTACAGTTTTATTGTTATTTGTAAATGCATTTTGACATACTAGTTCCCGGAGTCGATGTAGGATAACACGTTTCCTTTCTCTTTCCCAGTTTATATGCAGAAAGTGATTTGAAGCCTCTAACTACAGATTTTTTCCCATTAGAAGCTGGCTAAAGTTGACGGCAGTCTGCTTGCGATCGCTCTCTGTGTTCGAGCTGTTTGAACCATTCTGTGTTTGAACTTTCTCACAATTTATTTTTGAACGGAGGAACGGAGTGTCGCGAGTTCATTAATCTCGAGATCATCAAAGGCGAGCCCGTTCAGGTCAGGTAGTGCTATTTGCGCTCAATTCGCGATACCAAAGCTGCGGCCAGTGTTAGCGATTTTGATGCTGAGATACCGCCCGTATTTGACAGCCGTGACCTTGCACTCGCGCTACAGTTTGCAGTTATGTTTGAAAGTTCCTATATAATTATGTGAAAGCCTTCATTGCGACTATGGCGGCGGATGAATATTATACGTTTTCTCAGAGTGACCTGCCAGCTTCAAGTTTCGGACTTATTGAGGAAATTCGGAGGCAAGGGAAGCTATGTGACATCACACTCAAGGTAAATACCTTGTATTCATTGCTTTTATATAATGAGTGCTTCGAAAAAGGCAGCACTTCGCCCTGTTTGGTTACCTAGGTCGACGATGAAATCTTCACTGCACATAGGATTGTCCTGGCTTCCACGATTCCCTACTTTTACGCTATGTTCATGCACGATATGATGGAAAGCAAGCAAAAGGAGATCACCATTCGTGGCATTGAGGCCTCGTAAGTTAATATTTCATCTGTGCGTGCGAGGAACACACATTCCGTTTTGTATTTCAGGGCACTGGAAGCTCTCATTAATTTTGCGTATAGCGGCAAGGTGAATATCACAGCAACAAACGTGCAGTCTTTGCTAGTTGGCGCCTCATTTCTGCAGCTGCTCAAAGTGAGGGAGGCCTGTTCAGAGTTCCTTGTTAAAAGGTAAGTCTTGCTATCTTAAATCTGAACTGAATATATACGCATCGTTGACGTTTGCATTAAGACTTCCACGTTAACCTATTACTGTCTATTTTGCGCAGGCTTCATCCTAACAATGTGTTGGGCATACGTTCATTTGCGGACACACTTGGCTGCCCTGCCCTGGTCGAGGCCACTAATAAATTCATTCAGAAGCACTTTCTGGACGTTTGCCAGTCAGATGAATTCCTTGCACTCCCCCTGCAAGATGCTATTGAAATCATTGGTTGGGATCAGCTCTACGTCGTGTCTGAGGAGCAGGTACTGGTTTTTTGTTTCTGGGTTGAAAAAAAGTCCTTGAATGGCGTATTTGTTCAGGTGACATTTGCACACCAGATGAAAATGAAAGGCAATGCTTCAATAGCATGTTCTGCTGTACACTTTGCATGCTGTTGAGGATTTGCCCCCTTTGAAATCCTACATGTGTCTCAAAATGACCATAATGGACATTTAATTTTATTTACTGTCTTACTTGCAGTATCCCATTAATATTTCTAATCTCTTCGTGGGATAAGGTTTTACCTGAGTGGCAGTGTTGAAACGGTCGGTGAGCGCGTGCAAACTGGCTCTGCTAGCACGTTATGTGTTGCAAGTCTTCGCACAGGTAGGTTTTATCAGGAATCGTATGCTTACGAAAGGAAGCTTGAGCAGTTGCCAGGCAACATAATCAAGCAGGACATTTCCTTAGTGCACTGACCAGATATTTTCCTTCATAATTGCTTCACTTTTCATTGGTTACCAACCACACAGGTTTTATCAAATTTGCATTTTCTGCATTCTGTGTGCCTTGTGCATCATTCCAAATAAACATTGTTGTATGTTTATGCGTGTATGCAGTAAAGTGGATGATGGGGAAAGCAGAATGGATTGTGATGTGTGAAAACAAATAAATTCTGCTAAGGAAAGGCAGGAAAATCATAATACATACACTATACAACTTGTCATTGGATGACTAGTAAACTGCTACGGTAGCATGCCGTAATCTGTGTCATACCGCTTTTAATAGTAGTAGCCATTATGTGGCAGGTTTCTTGGCAGGTCATCGCTGTGATGAAGCCTTGACCAGCAGCAGATGTGTTGCTTTTACCAAAATCATTCAAAGCTGCTGAGACTTATGTGATCGCCTCTTTATTTCTAAATTGCCATTCAGCAAATTGCACCATAAAGAATGTCACTACCTGCATATTCACAGAGTAACTAGTGTTGCTTGTGAAATGTGTGGTGCACGCTTTACAGTGGTGTCCATCTATCCTTACACCAAAGCAGGACTGAGTAGAGCGGTCAAGTGATTGCTATTATAAAGTGTGTGATACTTCCAGAGGAAGTTTCATTTTGAATGACATCCACAGAACCAGGTTACAAGATTTGTCCGTAAGGTGAAAACAGCAGGGAGTGATTTTCAAAGCTTGGTGTGCACGACAAACAATACCTAAAGAGTACCCTGAGCCCACGGTTACTACAACGAACTGAAAAGCAACTGTGGCTCGTAAGGTGGTGTCTCACATTTTCTTAACAAGAAAGTGAGAGTGTCATTAATATTTTCTCATACTCCTAAGGTACTCACTAAAGTGCAAGAATGTGCAAAACAAATGTTTTAAATGTTTTGGAGGAGTACTGACATATATTCAAAATTGTAGAAATTGTACTGCATGCTTCCTGCACATAAAAGGATGAGAATGACTATGAAGATTGGGAAACACTGATAAAGAAAACTTTCAGTTGGTAATAACGTTAGTCTTGAAATTCTGGACCTGGCACCATCGACGTTATCATGGTGTCGTAACACACACCAAAATTTGCTGACCTGTAGGCATAAAGATATCTCTGATATTGTTGCTCATTAAAAATAAACAAGAGTGCTGTGCATGTTTTTGTCCCTGCGCTCACTAGTGGCAACTGCAGTGATCGCAGTAACGGAGTGAGCCATTTTATCATGAAGTCCTGACACAACGCATTTGCCTCCTAGCTACCAAAACCGAAATTTGTTGGTGGAAACAAATATTTATAGTAAATTCTTTAGGGAGCTCTGATGCTTGCCAGTATTTCTTTACTGGGGTTTAGTCCTTCATTTGCCAGAAGAAAAAAAAAAAGTCAAAATTGTCATGTCAAGACACCTGAATTAAAAACTGAAAAGTCTGGCGTAATGAAAGATTTAAAGCTCACTAGTGTGTGAAGGAAAAGCAGTGTATTTTATTCCATTCTGCTGACATGCAATGGGACACCCTTGTCACTCATCCTTGATTCTTTCATGCAGAACTTCATTGTGTTGAGCCTAGGGTGAAGCACAATGTGCTGATGCAACTGTGATACTTAATGCTGGCTACCATGATCAACTGCTTTTGACTGGCATAGAGAATTTGACAATTCTATCTGCAGTAGGTACAGTACTGCTTGGCATTATATTAAAACAAATTAAAAATGCCATTTCTTAAACAGGAAATTTATGTTTCAGGATTGCCATCATACCTAAAAAATTTCTTGCCACATGAAACTGGTCTCAGTGCATCCATTTCATTTCTTGTCAATGGTGCAGTTGGTGTTATTTGCCAACTGTTGAGAACTTGCTTTTTCTGTACTCTGTTCTTTGTCAGGTATGGAGCAGACACTGAGTGACATCACACTGTTAAAAGCACACATATTTTATGCGTTGTCATCAGAACAAAATTTTCACTCGTCAGCAGTTTATTACTTTGGCGACATGTAAAGTGCACGGAAGGCTACCTGATTGTTTATAACCCTCTCATGCTTGGTAACAACTTATAACGCACCGTGTGCATGCAACACATGAGCTCGCTTTTTCACATGTTCCATTCACAGAAACTGCATTCTGTCAGGGGATGCTAATTCAGTGCTCTATATGTGCTTGCAACCACATTTAGTTGTAAGTACAGCAAGCCACACCTGAGTGGTTCACCATGCAAATTTTTTTGTGCCAATCGCTAAAGGAATGTGATTATAGCAACTAGTGTTAAGTTTTTCATATGTATTTAGCACAGCATGACTCGTCTATGTTCACTGACATCGGGTTCTGCACAAAGGAACCAAGGAGGGTGAGTGAGGAGGGTCTTTTGCCCAGCCTTTCGTGCCCACTGTGTAGATTCAAAGTTAGCCATGACAAGAACACTAATGTTTCAGCAAATATCGTTACAGATTGGTACCTTAGAAAATGAGGGAGCTGATGCCGTTTTGACATAGCACACAACCTTGTCTTTACTTTCAATATGTTATATAAATTTGGCAATGCCTGTATGCATATTTGCCGCCACCTACAGAGCTCACACCTTTATCAGTGGGTTACCAGAGGATCCTACCCTTCAGCAACCTTTAGCTGTTGTGCTCAAGTTGCGCATCAGGTGCACTAATGCAGCTGATGTCCATGCTAGTGATGGCAATGCACCAAGACCTTTATGCCCAGCTTGTGGATACTGCTGTGAAATGTTTGAACAATTGTTTTTACAATTCCAGACTTTCAACAGTTGTCATTCTGTGCTCGTCAGCAAATTGCAACAGCTGGATCTTTCACTCTTTGCTCACTGACTTTTTATTGCCAAAGGGTTAACGTTCAAGCTAATACAAGGCCTGCACACTCGACTTGAATATCTAGTGATCGTTCACTGTCTGTATGCATTGTATTTTGCTGTGCTTTTTTCTCCTATTCAAGTGGTTGTGCTTCATGCACCTGAAATTTCCAGCAAGCTTTTCTTTCTATTTTGTGTTGTGTTTATGTTTCTGTGAAATAATAAGGGCTATACATTTTCAATAACTGAAACTGTAGGGTACCACCACAGTAGTCTATGAAGAAAAATAACACATCTGCCCATTGCATAGTGCATGGCTTAGTAGCTAGTAGTTTATGTAATTGTTATTTCTGGGATTCACATTTTAGCCACCCAGCAATGAACAGTGCTGGCATAAGAACTCTGCACTTGCATTTCGTTCCTTTGCAGGTGTTTGAAGCAGTGATGTCATGGGTGCTATATGATCGTGAAAACCGGGGCGCTCTACTGCCGGAGGTGCTGGCACATGTTCGATTGCCGCTGCTGAGCCCCCAGTTTCTGGCAGACCGGGTGGCTGCAGAGCCCTTAGTGCGTCGTTGTCACCGGTGTCGTGACCTACTAGATGAGGCACGTGACTATTTACTCATGCCTGAGCGCCGGCCATTGTTGCAGGGATTTCGCACTCGACCTCGCTGCTGCCCAGATGTGGCAGGCCACATCTATGCTGTCGGTGGTCTCACTAAAGCAGGTCAGTTCCACTACTTTAGGTGCAATGGCTCACAATGCATAAGTGCAGAAAAACCACAAAGGGTTGGCTTAACTGTCATGTCAACACCCTGTTTCTAGATTTTTGGGGTGGAAAGCATCTGTTGGAAGATGTATGCTCACAGCTTTTTAGCTGGTGCAGTTTGTGATAAGTAGCTATAAAATTAAGTCGATATCCACCATAGCGTTTATCTATAGTAGATAAACACTCATTTTATTTTAATACATATTTTATACTTTGGTTCGACTGAAAACTTACTCAGCTTTAAAAAAGGTCAATTTTATCTCCAACATAATGTGCTACAGGCACTTAGGAGCATGAGTGGGTTGCGAACAACCAGGCGGAATTCCGTACTCTCTTTATGTTGCTGCAGTACCTTGTTGCTGCTTATTGAAGGTTTAAGTTCTGATAATATGCGTTTTAACTAATTAGCAAAAAGAGATCAGAAATCAGAGCTCACATATGTATGTAAGCACGGAGGACTACATGGATGACAGTCATGATGATAAACTGAAAACCTTTAAATGGCCATGTAATATAACCTACATTCTAGAGTGTGTTACGTGGGAACTACAAAAATTCAAAAGGTGAAGTTTTTGCCATAAAAATTCAGTTTTAGTCAACAAGCTTTCGGCTGATCATCAACCTTAAAAGATATCCGTAAACAGATCAAAGTACGCTGTGTGATGCACCTTTATGGTCTGCATCAGTACCATGCGGAGATAGCACAGTGCGTACAACATCGCTGTGTCTGACGAGGTGGGCACTTAAGAAGGAGGGTGTGGACCCTGCACATATAATTAAGAAAAGAAAAAAAGGGAAAGAAACTTAGGCATGCAGTCGTTACACATGAATATTGAAATGGAGCTTCTTGCTTCGTGTCTGAAGCCATGGTTTGGTACATGCTGTGCCTTCGAACATTTTCTTTGATACTGTACATACGCTGTCAACAGGTTTTTCATGTCCTGACATTCTATTTTAAAATGATTGATTTCATTTTCCTTTCATTGTTTGCTCTGACAAAGTTGCACCATGATGTTATTGCCAGGATCGGCCACTTTGTGCGTCGAATTGTAAGGGGAATGGCAAATGGAAATGGATTGTTACTGTGACCTCCTTCTAATGATCCCTTTCATTTTCCGTTCTTTTTGCACTTAGTCATTGGCTCGGATGTGCCTCAGGTGCCTCTGCGGCACCAGTGTCACTGTGTTAGGATTGGTCACAGTATGCAACGCACAATAAAAGAAGAATGCAATATTGTTATGTAGGAAGACACCGACGAAAAGCTATTTACAAGTATATTTACAAGGCAATACGCCGCAGTTGGCCAAGAGGCAACAGCCCGCGCTAGCTTCCAATTGTCGTCGTCGTCTTCTTACTGCTCGGCTCTTCGTCATTGGAAATACTATCCCGTAGCAATATGAAATAGACTGTTAATAAATACAGGCCCTGCTCTTGCGCTTTCAGCAGTCATTCATCTTATCAGCATTTCTTTATGTGTGCCTTGGAGCACTATCCTTTTGCAGTTTATTGCAGGCCTTTGCATTAGCTTCAGCTTGTACACTACTAACTTAATGCAGGAGTTCTCTCCCCTTCCTGCAACAGGCAATATTTGCCATGAGAGCGGACAATGTTTATAACAAAGTAATAGATATAACTAAGTAATTTTGGCTCCGCCTAAATTACTTTGTTATAAACCTCAATATAATGAGGTTTATAAAAACCTCGATAAACGAACTCAGGGAAATTGTCACTTTACCTTGTACTGAAGTTCGACCTTTTATGCAAACGAGTAGAGCCACCAGTGTATTTTTCTTACATGGAAGGGGCTGAAAAATATTTTGAAATATTGGGTATTCGGAAAAAGCAAACTTCAATGCAAAAAAAAAGAAATTTGAACTACAGTGTTCAAAACCGAAGGTACAGTTGCATGTGGAATATTTTCACATCAGCGGTGCAAGTGAAGCCTGTGAAGCATTGACATCCTCACCACCGCCACAGCTGATAGTGTCGCCTGCAGAGGGACGATGCTATCACTGAAACCCCCACCCTGCGCTCGCGGGAAGACATTTTCCTTTACCAAATTTTGAGAATTGAAACTCCTGTGAAAAGCAATAAAAATATAATAATCCCTAAATACATGGGATAATTACACAGAGAATGTGAATACAATGGGTTGAATGTCTTCTACGAAAGATTGGTAATCTGATACCTGAGAAAAAGGTCACTCAGTGTCCGAGTCATTCTCGCTGGACACACTTGCATTAGATTCGATTGCGTATGCTTCTACATTCAAATGTGAATGTGTATAGACAAGTTTTTGAACACGTTTATTTGTGAGCCTGTTGTGAAGCTTGTTAGGAAAATTTCTAAATAAAGACCAGTTTTATTCACAGTTGGCAGGTGGTGAAGGTGTCTGCGTCAAAGGCCTTGCCACCAGGTTGACAGTCTCGGAAGAGAACAGCAGTTTATGATAGGTAGCGAGGCACTGGAAGTGGTAAGGGAATACATCTACTTAGAGCAGGTACTGACTGCGGATCCGGATCATGAGATTGAAATCAGAAGAATAAGAATGGGCTGGGGTGCGTTTGGGAGGCATTCTCAGATCGTGAACAGCAGGTTGCCATTATCCCTCATAAGAAAAGTGTGTAACAGCTGTGTCTTACCAGTACTCACGTACGGGGCAGAAACCAGGCTAACCCCGCCTGCTTCAACATCACCACCACCACCACCACCACCAGAAACCTGGAGGCTTACGAAAAGGGTTCTACTTAAATTGAGGACGATGCAACGAGCTATGGAAAGAATAATGGGTGTAACGTTAACGGATAAGAAAAGAGCAGATTGGGTGAGGGAACAAATGCGAGTGAATGACATCTTAGTTGAAATCAAGAAAAAGAAATGGGCATGGGCAGGACATGTAATGAGGAGGGAAGATAACCAATGGTCATTAAGGGTTACGGACTGGATTCGAAGGGAAGGGAAGTGTAGCAGGGGACGGCAGAAAGTTAGGTGGGCGGATGAGATTAAGAAGTTTGCAGAGACAACATAGCCACAATTAGTACATGACCGGGGTAGTTGGGAGAAGTATGGGAGAGGCCTTTGCCCTGCAGTGGGCGTAACCAGGCTGATGATGATGATGAACAATGGTGTGGCCTTGTATGTGGATGTTGGCTGTAGGTGAGCCCAGGAGGTGGGGGTTCTTTCTAGGGGAAACCATGAAAAGTTCAGATCTTTGTGGAGCACATCGGAGCCCATACGACTTGACGTAATCATTGACCATGCCGGCTGCCATTTGCAGGCAATCCTCGATTTCTCCTAGGGATACCATGCCCGACCAGATGTTAATATCATCAGCATATGTGCCTCATAATCGTATCTTGGTTTTGGCACATAAAACCCCAGAATTCAATCATCAGCATATAAGCTGTGATGTATGCCCGAAATGGAGTCCAATAAAGGAGGGATTCCGATGAGTGATGAGAGAGCGAGCGTAAACTTTATTTTGAAATCAATAAGGTTTGAGTCTGCCATCTTTTTAGTGGCTTTGGGCACCTGCCGCGGACGCGGTTCCGAGACCTTGTCTCGAAGCGGCTTCCTCGGCTCGCTGGACGGCCCAGAGTTGTGCTGTCAGGTTCGAGCTGAGCAGTGCGGTCTTCCAGTGCGCGCGGAGGCTGGCCGTGGAAGAGATGGAGGGGTCGGCACTGCCCGACTTGTTTGTTAAGTGCTGACATTCCCATAACGTGATTAAGTGTGGCAACCTTGCCACATGATGTGCATCTGTTTGTAATGTACATGTCTGGATACATGGCATGCATTAGTTTCTGTAAGAATCTGTTTGTAATTGTCTGAAGTGTACTGCTTGCACCCTGTCTAACCTAGCGTGAGGGAATGGGTATACGCGTCTTTGTAACTGGTAGTGTGTCGTAATGTCGTGGAACCTGGTCATACGATCCTCCCACGCCCAGACGTTTGCAGTACCCCGCGGGGGCTCTTCCTCCGATGATGCTCGGTGAGCGAGGCCTCGAGCAACGCGGTGAGCCACTTCGTTGGGGGTGCTCAATCCAGTGTGTGCCGGGATCCATAGCAAATGCCTTCGGTTATCGAAGTCAGCCTCTCCCTGGTGTATGGGATGTCGCGGGAGTATGTGATTCGCCTCTTGCGAGATGTACCCATTTGCAAAATGTGAATTGCTATTTGCGAATCGCAGATCATGTATATCGCTTTGGTTTGTGCGATGGCCAGTGCTATGGCCGCTTCGGCATGTGCCGTGTTCACGGTGACGCTCATGAGGTGGTTGCCTCTGTGGCTAATAACTGCCGCCACGAAACTCTTCCTGTCTCGATAACGGGCTGCGTCGGTGAAGACCGCCTCCTTGTTGTTGGAGTAACTTTGGTTCATGTGTTGTGCCCTGGCTTTACGTCTCCTCGTGTGGTGTTGGGGGTGCACGTTGCGAGGCAATGGGGGTACATATAATTGCTCGCGTATGGTTCTAGGAATTTCTGCTTTGATGCCGTGCTGCGTGTGGTACGTGATGCCGAGCTTTTCGAGCACGTGTCTGCCCAGGCGGGTCTTGGATAGGCACTCGAATTGGGACACTTGTTGTGCCTCCACGAGTTCCTCGAGCGTATTGTGTAAGCCTTTGGTATCACCTGGAAGACAGCACACATCGTGATAATCGCGGAGGGTCATACATAGAGTGATGAGGGAACGAGACAGCTTTTATCTTTCAAGGAAAGTATTGTGCTAGCTATAGATGGTGGGAATTTCGCCCTCGGGCTTTTCGTTGACTTCAGGAAAGCGTTTGATCGCCTCAATCATGATATTCTTATATCTAAGCTTTCACTGTATGGAGTTCATGGCAAGGCAATCCATCACCTTTGTTGTGCCATCCTACGAGCACCATGTGGCTACCACGAGGCGACGGGAGGTGCCATACTACATGCACCACGTGGCTACCACGAGGCGACGGGAGCTCCCACTTTTCCGCGACGAATCAAGAATTCGACACGGGAAGGCGACTTGGGTGACGTCATCACCCTGCCCTGCCTGGTTCCTGCCGACGGGAACTCGTCCAAACTGGTTCCTGCCAATGAGGGGTCGCCGAAGGGATTTAAGGGAGATCCAGCCCATTGTGAAGAGAGAGAGAGAGTCGCTTCCAGCCGCCCAGTCGGTCTGATGCGCTCTTACTGCTACCTGTACGCTATCATCCACTATCTGTGAATATTGTATAAAGTTTTTCATTTCTTCTTTGTGTCGTGTCCGCTGCCGGAGAGGTGATGCGAGCAAAAGACTGACGCCACTTCGATGTAGCCACGAACTCAAAAAGCCCTGTGTTTATTAGACAGCCGCTTTTTATCCCTTTTCCTCAATGACGTCACAGCCTGTGCACACGACTGCTTGGACAGATCAAAGATAACCGATCACACTACATTTACCCTTTTCTTTTTTTTTTCTTTTTTTTTTACAACACATAGAAAACAAATGAACCACAAAACAACCAAACAGTATGAAATATACAAATAGGATCAGTATGCATCGCGAATCGTAACAGCACCGAGTTGCAGTATGCATCTCTAAAGTGTAGCCATATTGCTTTGGCGGCCTTATTTCTCGACCGTAGCGGGTCATATAACCACCGGTTCTTCCATCCTCATATGGGGCAGCAGCCGGCGTTGAATTAAGGGGAGACACGGGTCTTCTGGCCCAAAAAATCTTTAAAAAATTGACTTTTTATAACAATTTTTTTCGCAATCTAGACGTCTTAGAGAAGCTATTGCTGCAATAATAACGCGTTCTGATGAGTACTTATTTTGTTATTGCGCTCTAAAGTCAGCTTCATCACTGCTTTCGCTCGCAAATGCCCCTCGAAAAGAGGCGAATTCAATGCCTTCGTCTACGCCAACCGTTACCCGCAGCGCGGCCATTTGGGAATCATTCGAAAGCTGGATTCTTCTACATTCCGTTTTTAGTGGGAAAAGGGCACCAAGTCTGGCTACTATGAAGGGACACGCTTTCGAAAGAAGGGGAACACTCGCACGGCATTGGCGCCTTTGTACCACGTAGGGTAAATCCTGATCTCTGATTGGACGACCGGGAGTTTCGTTTCTCCGACAATGTGAGACGCCATGTTAGACGTGGTTTTCACGCAGTCTAGTGCGCCGTAGCAACGCGAAGATGGCTGGCGGTCGACGGAAGTTCGCCACGGCGCATGCTTTCGGGAAAAAACGCAAGCGACGTTCTCGGATACCCAAGTGGCGTCGGATGAATCGGCAGTGACGGTAACCAGCACAGCGACATGCGCCAGCGAGCGAACGGCAGCTACCAAAGCTATGGCCGCGCGCGCGATGCCTGTGGCCAGCAACACGTCGAGGGCAACGCACGTCGACACGCTTCTCATCACAGAAGCCGAACAAGTGGCAATTGAACGTCGCGCGGAGGAGGATCGACAGAAGCTGTCTTCGTTATCAACTACCCGCCGAAAGCAGTAACTTATCGGAGATTCCCCGGAAGCGGCGGTGAGCGGGACCGCATTTACGATTCTAAGCCTAGTGGCTCTAAAACACCTGCTTCGGTGCGCGAAATGCGAATTCTGCCGTGGCCCTTTTAACGTGTTAAAAGGCGACTGGGAATATGAAGTGGCTGTGAAACTAGTGGTGAACTGTGCCATTTGCGACGACATAAGCACCGGATGGAGCTCACCAAGAAGAGGTAAATACAGGCTGAAAAAGACCAGCACCGGCTAGTGGCGTCTGACTAGAAGCACGCCAGAGCAGAAAAGTTCATGCATGCCATAAAGAAGAGGCACATGAAAGAGAGCGATGGTGATTGGTGCCTGGTGGCTTCTAGTGCAAGAAGGACTTGATTTTCTTGCCGTAATTGCTAAGAATAAATCTAGATCATGTCCCGGAACTTCGTGTTGCGTTTTCTCAAAAGCTGCATTTCTCCTATGACACATGCTGTTGCCCACAGTATCTTTTGATGTAATAGTCCGATTTCAATTATTCTTGTTGCATTCAAAAGCTTATGAGTTACTACACACAATAAAACTAATAAAATATGATATACCTTATGCTAGAATTTCTTATGTGGGAATACAACAGATAAGAATTTTGAGCTTCATAACCACCACATTAGATATGGCAATAACATTTGTAACAATAGAGCTAAAATTACAGTAATAGTCTAATTGTGATCTCCGATTGTTCTAGAATGTGTACATATAAATTTCTCTCTGATATTCAGTGGTAAATTTGTTGAAAAGTTGGGCAAATTGATTTTCAGAAGGTATTATCTCAAAAACTACTTAAAATAAGAAAATATAGATTGCATATAGGCTTCTAGCAGGCTAAAGTACACCTTACCTGAAAATTTCATTTGTATATGACAAGAATTTTAAAAAAAATCAAACACCAGTGTCTCCCCTTAAGCACAGAAGGCTCTGCCAGAGCCATGTTTTCCTCGGATTGGCCTGCAGCATCCAGAGTCACAGGAAAGTCATAGGACTGGTGATGCACGCCGATGCACTCGCTGTACTGGACCATTGTGCATCTGTTTCTCTCAAGTTCAACCCTGTGGTCTGTTCGCACCCGATAAGACAGAGGCGGCATTGCTGGACTCAACACATTTGCTAAAATTTTATCTTTTATCCATACCCAGTTTCCTGGAGCGAGTAGCGGTAGCTATGTGACCACATGGCAGTGGTCGTAGTCGAGTTTTTGCTTATTCCGCACTCTCTTGTCTTTGTATCAGAGGCTCCTGAGGCGACTCGTCATTGATGGTACTAGGTTTTTCGGGTGCACAGGAAGCGTAGAGCGCAACCGTCGGCCCATCCATACAGTAGCTGGGCTGGGCTTGTACCCAACGGACCTGGGGAGTCCCTATAAGCTAGGAGGGCCAGGTAAGGGTCAACCGATTTTTCCAAGCTCCGTTTTACCGTCTGCACTGTACGTTCGGCCGCTCCATTTGACTGCGGTTACCTAGGGCTAGACGTGACGTGATGGAAGCCATAACTTGTCGCAAACAATGCAAATTCTACAGAAGCGAATTGAGGACCGTTGTCTTGAGGAACATTGGAAGCCTTCTACATCAAGAAAGCGGGTCCAAACTGTGTTAGTGACACATCGGTTTTCCTTTACGAGGCTGAGCTGAAGTTTCTATCACGCCTACTCTGATAAGACTTTTTACTCCATGTTGCCTTGTACGCGTGCGTGTGCGCGGTGTTTTGGAGGGCTATATATGTAGAGTGCTTTCACCCTCATTAAACAGTTGAGGTAGCGCCCGTGGTGTCGTCATCTTTCTTGTGTGTGTTGTTTTGGCGCAAAATCTTTTTAGTATGCAAGATCACCAACTAGCCCAGCAGTTAACTCTTCTATAGTTACAGGCAGTTATACATAAGGGTACAATGGGTATGACATGTACTTGGCAGAGCAGAAGGTGCAGAGCACTGCACTCTCATCCAGAACCCCCATGAGGGGTTATGAGCTTAATTTTAATACCTTCATTGCTCCTCTGAAACCACATCATGACAAATCAAAACTTTTCATTCAAATGATTGGTTAAACTGTGATCTAGAATGCACAAAATTACCTCCCTCTCCCCATTGTCCAAAACATTGCTAGAAAAGGAAATGAACAGGAAAGACACCTGCCTAAAATGTTGCCACTCGTGTCATGCCGTTCTCAGAACATTTTAAGATAAATTGGCTTATTCACTAAGAATGTGAGTCTGTTCTGCTACTCGCTCCATATCCTTTCCCAAAGTGTCCATTGGCAAGGTGGAAACATGCACTGGAACTGTGGAGTGCAGGGATGCATTCATATATTGACTAAAGAATTTAACTGCCCAACCTATATCCAAATGACACATATTGCACATTGACTCGTACTATGCCACAGGTCACTGGGTGAACCATACTGCGTCACCAAGTCTTTTAACCCGGTGACAATATGTCATGCCTCATTCCGCTCAAGTTTGCCTGAAAGTTGATGAATTGTGAACTGTCTTTAGCCCTGTGACTTAGCTGCAGACGCCCCTGCCTCACGTTGCCAACCTTTGCGTATATTAATTCAAGTTTGACTCCACAACAGAACTGAACATGTTGTTGCTTTGTTTAAATAATTCATTAATTTTGTCATTAATTTTTGTTCTAATTTTTTGCATAATGTACTGTATTTAGCCATTTGGATTTTTCATTGTACCATTAATTGCAAGGCTTGAATAAGAGAGGTGCACTGTGATCAAAGTAAATCGATAACAGTGCACCTCTCTTTAAAGGGCTCCTCACCAGGCCACATAGCAAATTTTCCAGTTATACACTAGAAGCTGTTACATGCCCTCTAGGGAGCGTTCTGCTGCAAGAATTTTTCAAATTGGTTCATTAATATCCGAGATAAGAATATTTCAATGCCGTGAACCCATGATTCCAGGAGGTGAGGGCCACTGCCAAGAGAGACGCTCTTTCCACTTGCCCCATCTAGTAGCCTCCGCAAGCAAAATTCCTTCCCTGCGTTCTCCCATACCAGAGCTTGAAGATCGCGAGATGCATACATCATGGGCCCGCGCCCTTTCTTTTTTTTTTCCCCCTTGCTTTTTTGCTGTGCGGCGCATTTCCGCTGGTGGCGTTGTGCACGAGCTGTTGTGTTTGTCTTGTTTCGCACAGCACACGATTTTGCGCATTGTGCACGAGAACACCTGACTAGTGGTATAAGCCAGTGCTACTTGAATACTGAGGCAGACACAAGCGGTTTATAGAGCATGATCTTGCACTGGAACACAGTAGAAAATGACATACTTTCGTTGTCTGCATGCGCGACTGCACGACGTGGGAACAAGCAGACAAAACGGAAGTACATCTCTCTTGCTGCGGTGTGAAGTGAAACACAAGCACACAGACATTCGGTATTTGTGCTTTATTATTTCTCTAAAGTTTAATTAATCTATTCACTCCACAGATTACACAAATAACAGATGCTGCCTTGAATAATTCTTGAAGCCACGTGTCACCACGAGCGACGTCACAGCAGTGTGATATGCATTGACTCTCCGACTGGGAGCACGGCGCCCACAAGGAGAAGGGCAAATGGCATTCGGTTTGAAATTTTAGCTCTTTCGGCAGCACATAGTGATATAATACATAGCCGACATGATCGTTAGTGCGCATTGTATGCACGGCACTTGTCAGCTCAAAATGGCCAGACCTGGTGAGGGTCCCTTTAAAAAACTTCGAGCATTGCCATTTAACAGTTTATAAATATATACAAGGTCATGCAAGTCACTGATAAAGTGGTAAGTAAGAAAAGTTTATTTCTATTAGGCATATTTAGTTATTGACATTACCTACATTGAATACAGTTTACTCTCGTTACAATGGACCCTGATAATTCGACAAAAAAATGTGTGTTTTATCCGAAGTCAGTAATATCCAAAACGTCTCACTTCCGAAACTTTCGTCATGATGTCTAACAACTTTATTGCAAAGATTGAATGTCGAACGTCCAGAGTAAACAAACAAAAAGTCGCAGTTTCACCTGAAAGGCGAATCATGGATTGCGATAGCAAATTAAGCAAGATAAGCATGACAGCAGTAGTGAGCGAATTGACCTTCGTGCTCTCTCTCGCTTCAACGCGAACTAAACGTCGAAAGCACAGCACATATGAAGCTGTCAGCACTGGGTGCTCTTTGTCCACATCGCAGATCGCTTTGAAGAAAAGGCCCAAAAGGATGCACACTTCGCTCACATCGCAGATCGCTTTCAAGATATGGTGCCCGCATGGGTGTGCACTTTGTCCACATCACGGATAGCTTCCTAGATACGGCGGCCGTGCCGTAAGCAGAAGCTGTGGGAGTAGAACCCCTCCCCCCCGGGTCTCGTGCGCAAAAGAAAGCGGCGCGTTTTCGCCCCGCCTTGCTCTCTTGCATGCGTGATACTGAGCTGAGATCATAGGCTGACAAAGTATGTTTTATGCGCCCGATGTTGAAAAAAAATGGCCAGGCTTAGCTTGGTTAAGCCAAGAATGCGTTGCATATTGCGCGCGAGTTGGGGCCCAGCTTTTCCTCTGGCTGTCGCGACGTCACGTCACATGGTTGCGCTAAAGGTCAATGGTAGCTGCCCGGCCGCGCCCAAGGGCTGAACTGAGTGATTGCAATATGCAACGCATAAAACTCTAGTGTAGGGGAGTGAGCCACTATGATGGCTCATACCCCCAATGGTGGCTGCCCGGCCGCGCCCATGGGCTGAACTGAGTGATTGCAATATGCAACGCATAAAAATTGTCGCTAATTTCGTCCGCTGTAGCCGATAGTTCGTTGTAGCATGGTCCATTAAAAGCAAACTTCTTTGCATTAATAAAATAGGTAGAACAAACTATGACTGAAATATGGTCCATTATATCTGAAAGTCTGTTGTACGCAGAGCCGTTGTAACGAGCTGAATGTACGAGATATGGTTACGGAAGAAGATTAATTGAACTTAATGGGTCCTTAATTTTAAAATCTGTTTTGAATTATGTGAAAGATAACCTTTTTCGCATGCTGAAGAATTTTTTATTAAATATGTGACAAACTATTTTTGTGAGTGATGAAATTCATGTGTATATTTTATTACATTAGAAAATTTGTGTATGCTTTATGTTGTATTTCTAACAAAAAAAGTGCATTTTGTGCGTTTTCTTCAACGAACCTGACACTAACCATGATAGCTATTGGGTCCAACTACGTTTTGATTTAGTATAACTAACTATGATATCTATAGTGTCCACCTATGTTTTGAGTTAGTGTATGTAAACTTCTTGGCAAAGACTAAGTTAGAAACAAGCTTACAGTGGTAAAAGAGGAAGCAGAGGGTAATTCCCAGACACTCTTTGAAGGCTCGTGGAAATTGCAGACTCCAGAAAGTCAGGGAACTTCTTGTTTAGGGCATTACAAGCCTCAACCCTAGACTGAAGAATCTTTGGACTAGATATGTACAGGGTCGTCCACTCTTGGGGTGAACACGGCTCTGCGTGGCCTCTCCCCGGAGCGCCAGTGCATCTGATGTGGCTACGCATCAAAGTGCAGCGGCGTACATAAAGACCTAGAGGAGGTGTTTTGCGTCGTCTACTAAAGCGCTGGAGTGTGCCGCTCTTGCTTTGCTGTGAAGTACACTTAATTAAACGCAGGTGACCAAGCGCTGAGGCAGTGTCGCAGGAAAGCACACTTCACTCACTGGAACATTTTCCCGCTGGTTTTGTCTACAACTTGCGAACAGCCTGCTTAGTCAATATGCACAAACAGAAACAAGCTTCTCAGCACATAAACGACATTGCGTTCTTTTTTTAAAATTCTTTGTAAGTGATGAGGGTTAAAGAACAAAGTTATTTTTTGCGTGCTCTTTATTAGGCTGGGGCCATTTTATTTTACTGTCACAGGTCTTAGTGCAGTGCATTCAGAAAAACCCATCAGGAGCACTTTTCATGATTGGGGTCATGACGTGATGAGCCTGGTGCGTCATTTCACGCATCTCTTGATGCTATACCGAATTTGGTTAATTGACCTAAGAAAATGATCAACACTTGCCATAAATTTCACAGAAAATTATAGTGATTGTGCAATTGTGCCTATATATTTTATCATGTTTGTCATCAATTCTACCATTATGAAGAGCTAAAAGACAGTACTTCAACAAATCTACCTTCAGTAGCTAAGCAGTGATATCCACTTCTCTGCAGCTCTCTTGTTGCCATAATCTAGGAAACTGCTCTTTTTGGCATAGCAACTGATTTAGCAGTAATTTTATGCCCCATTCTTATCTTTCTATATCCAATAAAAAATATAACTCATTTTTGTTGTCATACTCTATCTGAAATCTCCGAAGCGGTGCCGGTCCTTTGACGCATACTTGACACGAGCAGCCACATTCTCGTTTAGAGGAATCGTCAATCAATTCTTTGATAGCATTAATGAGCTGGTAATAAGTGGGGCAGACATTTTTTTAATGTGTATGTCCCTGGAGCAATGCACACTGCATTCGAATGCTGCTCCTGTCAATTTTAAATAGGTGGTAGCAGCAGAAAATCTAAGTGACGCGTCAGCTTTCTAGCATACATTAAGTTGTGTTTTTTGAGAAAGATGTAAGACAAGGAAGTCAAGTGATAGAGGAAAGAAACGAGTGACATATATTTACAAAAACATTTCTGCGAAGCTAGACACGAAAGAAAACGTCGACGAAAAGACGTGGCGAAGTTGGCAGCAACGTATCAGTATCTTAAACTGATCAGAAAAGGTAGCATGACCTAAGCAAAAAAATTAACTCTGCGGTAGATTGTGCAGACACCCATGGCCAGTTTAAAGTAGACGGCCTGACCTCAGCCGTATGGGTTATTTATTTACATCACCTTATCAATGTAATCAAAGGATTGATCGATGATTCCTCTAAATGAGAATGCGACTTCCCGCATCATGTATGCAACAATAAACTGGCACTGCTTCCGCAATATTACACAAGGTATGACAACAAAAATTTGTTGTATATTTTATTGGATGTAAAAAAATGAAAATGGGAAATAAAATTACTGACAAATCAGTTGCTATACCTGACAGTGCAGTTTCCTACATCACGTAAAGTGATCCATGCGCATTTAGAGTGACATTAACACGGCAATAAGAGAGCCATGGAGCAGCGGATGTCACTCCTTAGTTACTGTCGAAGTAGTCTATTTGACCCTCCATATTGGTAGAATCGATGACAAACACAATGAAATATATATGCACAATTGAACAATCACTCTATTTTCTGTGGAAATTTATGGCAGGTGTTGGTCATTTTCTTAAGCCAATGAACCAAATTTATTATAGCATCAAGAGATGCGCAAAACAGAGCGTTGGGCTCATCACATCATTAACCCAATGGTGAAAAAGTGCACCTGATTGGTTTCTCCAGATGCACCGCACCAGCAGCTGTGGGAGTAAAATAAAATGGCCGCTGCCTAATAAAGAGCGTGCAAAAAAATAACTTTGTTCTTTTACCCTCATCACTTACAAAAACATGCTAAATTGTTTATGTGTTGAGAAGCTTGTTTCTGTTTATGCATATTAACTAAGCAAGCTGGTCACAAGCTGTAGACAAAACAAGCTGGAAAAATGCTCCAGTTAGTGAAGTGTGCTTCACAGCAAAGCAAGAGCGGCACGCTCCAGCGCTGTAGCAGACGACGCGAAACACCTCCCCTAGGTCCCTGTGCATCTGCGCCGCTTTGCTTCAATGTGTGGCCGTGCCGGACTCACTGGCGCTCCATGGAGCGAAGCCACGCTGAGCCATGTTCACCTCAAGAGTGGACGACCCTGTACCTCTTAATTTTGGCAGTTGCCTTGTGTGGATTCAACCACTGGGGTAGCTCTGTGGCTATGTCGTTACGCTGATGAGCACAAGGTTGTGGGTTTGATTCCGGCCACGGCAGCCACATCTCGATGCAAAAGGGCTCATGTACCGTGCATGTTCTGCTGTTGTGTGCACAAATGTTAATTGTAGCCTTTGAAAAAATGCCGATGTAACTAGTAGTCCATTATTAGCCCCAAAAAAAGAATAAGATCTGTGGCAAGTCATCATGTTGTGGCAGGCAGTTCATCAAACTGCATGTGTTTTCATGCACATTCTCTAGAGAACACCAAAATGGGCTCAAGGGCAGTTGGTGGTTCTCCATTGTATGTGGCTTTCAGTGATAAATTTTCTATTTTGTGTTTCCAGGTGATTCTCAGAGTACTGTGGAGGTTTATGATCCCAAGCTCGGACACTGGCAGGTTGCTGAAGCAATGTCAATGACTAGAAGTCGAGTTGGTGTTGCTGTACTCAGAGGAAAACTATATGCCATTGGTGGCTACAATGGCTTGGAACGGCTGCGGACTGTTGAAGTGTTTAGCCCTGAAAGCCGCATTTGGAGCCGGGTGGCATCAATGAATTGCAAGCGCAGGTATGTCTCCGAGTATAGACTGTTCCCTTGTGTCAGCAGCCTTTGTCTGTAGAAAGGTTATTTGGAAATGGTACATTAGAGCTTTTATATGATTGTAAATAAAGTTGTGTGGCACCAATGAGATGCTAGCACGTGACTTCCAAGATTAGAGAAGCGTAACTTATTCACACCATGTTAGGTACCATGGTCATGCTTATAGATAATCAGGTAATACTGTTGAATCTCGATAATTCGAACTCGAAGTGGCCCGAAAATTTGTTCGAATTAAAGGAAGTTAGAATTAAAAGAAAGACTTCGTGCACCATAGCACGATGCACAAACTGTGCAAGTTGTGAAATTGTGGTGCATAAGCACACAGAAAGCGAGGACCACGAAACTACCCACGCTGGCCAACGCTCGCTTCCCAATAACAGCAGAAAACGGAACTTCAGGGAGCAGGCTAAGCTTGCCCCAGCATGGAGGTGCGCGCGCGGAGACCGTTGAAAGTGACGGAGTTAAGAGGGAGGGAGAAGTGAGCGTAGTTGCGAGGAAGGGCGGGATTGCAGTGGGGGGGGGGGGGTTGTGCTTTCCCACCAGCTTGATGGATGGCGATAAATACCTCTGCCACCTAAGACTACTATCGAAGCAGCGGAATTGCCGAGGCCGGACTGGTCCTTAGCCGCTGCTTCCCTCAGCGTGCTTGCATGCTTTTTTTTTCGTCTGCTGACGAATTGGCTCAATGTTTACATTCTTCGTCTTGAGATCTTAACACGAGTCAGGTCTTATCAAGATGACGAATCTATTGCCACTGATCATAATCATGTTGGTGTGCTCCTTCCTCTTCAAGCATCGCCGCGTTGAAAAGACAAGTAGAATGAGGTACTGGGTGTCGCCTTCGGGTCTTTGTATTCAGGGTCTGTCTTGTCGTACAGAATCGGATACGACGCACTGTCTCCAACAACCATTCCATCGGGACGTCTTGATTTAGACTCATCATTGTAAATTAGCAACTGCGAACGAGACCAAACCAGACCAACCAAAACAAGCGAGAGCGGACGTGAGCAGACGTTAGTGCGAAGCAAGCGGTCCAGCTGAATCAGACATGAGTACGAATAGAAAGGCTGGGCGAGTCCACATGACACCAGTTTCCTGTGTGTACGTCACTGTAAAGGCCACTCTCATTGGTCTCCTCTGCTCGCGGCCCGCTTGCCACTGCGGCGAGCCGCGAAAAATTGGCCCAGCACCGATCCCTTCCACGGCACGCATTTTGCCGCTAATGTGGCTGGAGCATTACGGTGCAATGCAGAAACGGCGACCTTGCCATTTGAGAGAGGGTGAAATTTCCACCACGTTTCTTTTTTCTTGCGCGCAGCGTCGAAAGGTCTCTCATAAGGTTTTCCTCTATGCTGGAATCAGAGCAGTGCTGGTGGGAGGCGCCGCCGCATGATTTGGCATGCTGCTGAGAGCATTGTCAGATCACAATACGTTCGAATTAACTGTCGCAAATGCTTGCGCGTTCAAATTGTCGGGCGTTTTCACCCATTGGAATACACATAACTTTGACGGGACCATAGTTTTAGTTTGAATAAACAGGAAGTTCAAATTAACAAGATTCGACTGCATAATGTAAAAAGCAGCATTCATCAGTGCCTCGGTGATTACAAGGAATGTTCACATTATGGATATTTAGGCCGTTTATTTTGCAGCATTTATTTTGAACAAAAATGTATATTGTGTTTATCTGTTTTTCAAATATCACTGCATTTTGGTGCAGTGCCCTGTGGAAATACATGCTGAATTTGGTCAATTGATCTTGAAAAAATTAAACCTGCAAACAGCTTTAAACTGCCATTAGGAGCTCTTCACTTCTACACTGTGTTTTGCATTGTTTTACTTGATACAGATTCTTATTGCATGTTAAACAGGCTCAGCAAGAGATAGATGCACAGTAGGATTCAAACAAGATTGGATGCGCTGTGACTAAGTTCTTGACCCAAAAGATGACCAATGTATAAGCGCACATAACGCTGCACATACATTTAGAAATGCACTAAAACAACCAGTGTATGAATATGCCTGGTGTTACATGTAAACATATGTAGCAGTGTTGGAGGAGCTATGTGTGACAAAAAACAAAAGCAAAATCACAAAGGACACATTGGTGCATTATGATTGGACGAACACTAAATTGAAAGTTGCTGCATTTAAGTTCAACTGTTGAAACAAGAACTGTCCTTGCACGTTGGCCTGCCACAGAAAGCTTAGCAGTCTCACGAGCTTTTTAGGAACATAGGTGCTTTTAGCAAAAAGATAAAAGCAGGTGATAATTACTTTTTTGCTAGTTTTGTGTGGAAAAAAAAATTTGTTCAGGTAAAAACATTACCAAATTGATCATCTCTATCTAAGCAGAACCTCATTCATATGTTAAAAAAAAACACACACACAAAAGAAAATGTACTACCGTATTTACTCGCATAATGATCGCACTTTTTTGTCAGAAAAAATTGACGCAAATTCAGGGGTGCGATCATTACGCGGGTTAAATTTCCCGCGAAAAAAAAAAAATTTTTTTCGTCCCCCGTTTGCTGCGGGATGCGGGTGCGGGACACCAAAACAAAAATGGCGGCCGGCTGAGCAAGCCGAAAGCGCCGAACGCGATTTTTTTTTTCTTCTCGTGAGTACATTACATGCATTGAAACAGTTTTTTCCGTATCAGTAATGAATAATATCGTTAATATCGGTAAGTTTGCGGCAATAACGTAGCCATGTCCACTTTGAGGGGGCAGAAACAGATGGGCGCGCTTAGCTGCCAGTGACATAGAAACACATGGCGGGCATGCTGCGGAAACTGCGGCATCTGTCTTCACTACTATCCTAATACCGCACGTTTGCGCTAAGGGTGGGTGAATATCTTAGCTGTGTTACAAGCGTTGGCGTATGAATAAGGTACACTTTTAACGTATCAGTGTAAACGTGGCTACTATCGTTGCCGCTTGCGATTTGTTGCTTGCCCACGAGTGCAGATGAGAAGAATCGAAAGGCGCCTTTTTTATGCGAAGCATATTACTAGAGCTCAACCCAGCTCCTCAGGCGCGGCGGTGTCGCCTTCAATACCACGTGACACCGTGACGTCACGACAGAGGAGAAACGGGGCTCCAACTCGCGCCGTCGCTCGCGGCGTCGCCTTCAAGGCTGACCACGTGACATCGTGACGTCACGACAGAGGAGAAACGGGGCTCCAACTCGCGCCGTCGCTCGCGGCGTCGCCTTCAAGGCTGACCACGTGACACCGTGACGTCACGACAGAGGAGAAACGGGGCTCCAACTCGCGCTGTCGCTCGCGGCGTCGCGGCGGGATATAAGCAGCTGCGCTTGTTTCTAGGTGGCTTTGGCTCAACTCTTGCAAGATGGGCTGGGTGGGAATCGAATCAGGGTCTCCGGAGTGTGAGACGGAGACGCTACCACTGAGCCACGAGTACGATGCTTCAAAGCGGTACAAAAGCGCCTCTAGTGAATGCGGTGTTGCCTTAGAAACGAGCTGTTTCTAAGGCTCAGGCGTGCGTCACTTGCTCAGGCGCACATTTCGTTGCCGCGCCGAACGCTGCGTTGCTCGACGCTCACCGCGTCCAATGCGGGGCGCGTAGTCGCTGCGCCGTAGCCCATTGTCTTACACCCCTTGGCGGGTCGACGGGAACGCTGTCGCGTTCCACTCTTGAAGGCAAAGCAGAGTAACGCATGAGTTGTTTCTTCGTCTAGCCGAACCAAATATAGCCAAGCAACAGCAGTTCACCAGGCTAAACAGTGGTTCAACAACTAAAATAAAGGCTAGTATGCTTCGCATCCTGGGCTTAACCTTAGCTAAGCCACAGCCATTTTTTGTTGTAGACCACAACCATTATAAAGCCTACACATAATAAAGGAAAGTTTGGTTGTACCTCTTTTTGTCATGGAAGTGCGGAAAGTGATGAAAGTAATGAAATGAGGCATCTACTTAAGAGTGTTTGGTGAGTGCAGACCACCTGGTTCGTCTTGAATAGTCATTCGCGTAGCATTCAACAGATGGTAAGCGCAATCATTATTAGCTAAACTTGGCACACGACATATCGCTGCAGCAAGTTCGGGGTGCGATCATTACGCGGGAAATAAAAAAAATCGAATTTTGACGACAAAATTCAGGGGTGCGATCATTACGCGAGTGCGATCATTATGCGAGTAAATATGGTAACTGGAAAAATGTGTGATCTGAAGTACCCGAAAAATAACACATGTGACATTCTGAACTGTAGTTGGCATGTACATAATGCGAAGCTTCGCACGAATTGTAGCAAGAGGCACGATATGCTGGGCGGGCAGGTGGGGCTCTGGCAGCACGAGACACATTTTGCTGTTTTCCTATTGCGCAGTGCTTTAAGACGTCAACTGGAAACCGAAATGAAATTGAAATTCACTCCAGATGCTGCTGGAGTGAAACGTGACACTTGCATCGTGCCGCCTGCACCAGGAAATGGCTGCGTGTTTCGGTTCTCAGCTCTTAACGCTTTAAGGGTCAATGACGTAAATATACGGCGCCGCGAACAAGTCAAAATGGTCAATGCCATATATTTACGGCGCCATCTGTGTGTTTGAAAGCGCACCGATTTCCCGATTTCTTTTTTTTTTTCGGTATACCTACATCACCTGCACGGCATTATCGTAGGGGGTTTAAAATACAGGTGGTCACAATGGAAACATTCAGCAACATTAAAAGAATACATCAGTAAATACAACGTTGTTTAAGCACTGAAATTCGCAAAAGTGGAAGACAAACTAACAAAGTACCAAACAAAGTAAGTAACAAAGTAACTAACAATAAAAAAGTCGCGTATGTGTAGAGATGATTAACAGAACAATCAAAGAATATGGCTCTCAATAACATTTTCAATACTAGATACTGCCATCACTTCATTAAGGAGCTCATTCCAATCGTTAATCATGTTAGGAAAAAATGAATGCTTAAACACATTGGTACGGCACTGATAAGCTCTAATTTTGTTAGCGTGGTCTCTCCTAGATGAAATGTAATGCGGCTCCTTGATGAACAGTGTTTTGTCGATACCAGTTTTACTTTTATATACATTGGAAAGAAATTTCAATCTTAGGATTTTTCTGCGTGAAGAAAGTTTTCCAACCCAACCCTTCCCGTATTCCGGATCCTCTGATAGTACTAAAATTATTTGATGTTACGAAGTGTGCTGCTTGCTTCTGGACACATTCTATTTTGTCTGTGAGGTTTTTAGTGTATGGATCCCTGGTAACGCATGCATATTCTAGAATAGGCCTGACATTTGTTAAATACAAGGTTGCCTTCAGTGATGAAGGCGGGGTGTCTACCAACCGGGAAAACCGGGAATTCTCAGGGATTTTTAGTAGTCTGGAAAAACTCGGGGAAAACTCAAGGAATTTGTGCCTCTAACAGGGAAAATTAGCTCTAATTTTATTGATAGGGTCGAAAGTCGCGGTAATGCTGGCTCGAGTAACAGACAGGAATCGTAACGAATCGTCTTTGACACCCTGTCGTCGGCTGGAGGAGTTGCCAGCGTACAGTCAATGACCAACTTACCCGATTCTCGATAAATTGGACAGCTTCGCGGCACCACCACGTACCCCATAGAGTCAATGTATCAGAACGTTTGAAATTTCGGACGCAAGAACTCTGACCTCGCCGCCTCAAACCGGCGCTATCGCACGCAGATCCGCTGGAAGCCATAGCCACCACTGCAGCAACGCTACGCCTAGCTCCTTCGACGTTCGCTATTAAGCTTCTTGCCGTTCGGTGCCGTGTTTCTTCATTTCTCCGCTGTCAGCAATAATTTTGACTTCGAAGCTCGGAAAGCACGGCGCATCCCATAATACTGGTTCCTGAAAGTTAGTTTCGCCTCAGTACAGTTGTGTGACGCGGTGAAGCATTAGCAGAAGTATTGCGGTGAAGCTTAAGAAGCGTAGCAATTGTCACTGGACACGGTTGTATTCCTTAATTTTACATGCGTGCACCCACCCTCTCCTGTCACAGTAGGAGCACCGCTATGCCTAATAAGTGTACTGACAGGCATTCAGAGCTTTTCCGGACGTGCCTGTGTCGATTTCAGCCCTTAAAAGCACTAAAAGACATGCATTTATTTTTTCGGATGGCCTGATATTTCTGAAGTTTTCGCAGCCGTCCGAAAAATTGGACGTTGACTGTAAACTGACCAAGAGTATGCTTCAAATGGTCCTAGTGCGAACGTGCAACAAAAAGAGCACGGGAACAGAAAGGACTGATGCATTGAGGAATGAACGGGGAATGAAGTATGTGAGCGCTTCTTTGAAGGAGCCTGAGCTCCAAAAACACTCTTGGCTGACGCCGAGATGCAGGTGTCCCTCATACAAACGAAAATAAACTCTTTAAAGCAGTGAAACACAACACTGAGGCGTCGTGCACGGGCTGAGAGTGTGTCAGGACAGTTAAGGTTGACTTACGAGCTGTTGAGAGAGACTCTCAATTGTGACAAAATTCGGGCCTCATACCACTGAGCTTCCTATCAGTTGGTATAAATAGCTCACATTCGAAAATATTTGCTTCTGTGTGCATCTCCATTTTATTTGTATTTGAGAATGTCTGACTCGATTTGCAATTTCTTTCGAATACATTTTATTTGCTGTGCATTTTTTTAACCCCTACCTTCTATTCTGTTTTTGAATAACATAAGCACTACTCCTTAGTATTCAAATTGGATTTTCTTTTAAAAAATTTGTTTCATATGCTTACTAAAGAGTGACAGCATCGGGCGATATGGTTCCAGCCTCTCTTGACATAAAACATAGTTCTGCATCACTCAGGGAATTTCGCAAAGGCACTCAGGGAAAACCTGGAAAACTCAGGGAATTTGGAAATGTCAACTTGGTAGACACCCTGGAAGGAGAATGCTTAAAATTTCGTCGAAAAAAGTGAAGAAGATGGTAAGCTGTCGCGCTAATTGAGTTAATATGATTAGTCCAGTCAAGCATTTCAGAAAACGTAACTCCGAGGTACTTAACATCCTTAGCGGTACTGAGTGCAATATTATTTACGCAATAGGAACTGTGGAATTTTTTCTTTTTCTTTGTAAACTGCGCATGGTACCATTTACCAGTATTCAGAGTCATCTGCCACTGCTTGCACCAGATAGACACTTTTTCAAGGTCGTTTTTCAACTCAATGTTTCATTTGTTCTAAACATTTAATTCTTTACTTTGAGCACCTAACACCTGCCTGGGAGGTAGTCCTTTTCCTGTGAGGACACATTTTCTTTGCATTTTGATGTAGTTTTTCGCTTCTTTGCAGTAGTTTCATGCACCTTAGTTGCCTTTTTGATGTGTTGTGCATGCATGCATCATGCAGAGGTAGATGACAGCACAGTCAAAACGTCCGCTCTTATCTCCTCTCATTGCACAACCTCTTTGAGAGTTGGAGCTGAAATCTACAGCTAAATATTTGATGTGAAAACTTCTGCTCTCGCCAATGCCACGTTGCCATCATGACCACACACGGACGCGCCGTGACCACAGCCCACGGTGACGTCACCATAGACTGCGGTCGTGTCTTCAGCACCGCATGCAGACGTGCTTTCTTGGTCACCCACATGCGCTGGTCGTGCCTCGTTGGCAAGGTTGGTGGCATCCGCTTCTACAAGTAGTTTTCTCCCCCTGTTTCACGCCTTTCATGGTCTTTCGTACGCGTGGGCCGTTCGGAACTTTCTTCCTTTGGGGCTCATCACAGAACACGTACGTTAAGCTGCCACGATCGTCAATCACATTGATCGGAATGCGTAGCTCGCTGCTGCACAAACACGTGTGAGAGAGGTTTGTCAGCAATTCAATTCTACAGCAGCCAATAGGAGCGCGCCCTATGCACCATGTGGCTACTGCACCCAATCGCAATGCCGCTTTTGCCTTTTTTTTCACTCCCATTAGCTGGTTTATTTTTCGTTAGAGAAACCGTCGCTGCAGCTATCTTGAGCTCCGATCTCTCCACTTTACAATGATACCAAGATAGTAGCGCTGCGTCAACGGATAGCCGAGCGATCCACGGTGTGATGGAGTTTTCCGAAGCCTAATTCTGTTGCAAATTTTTGATGACAGCGCTCTAGGGAACTGCTCTTTTCTCTATTTATACCGCGTATTTTGTTATAATATTTCACCACTAGAGGTCTGTGGATTGCGAAAAAAGAAAAAAATCTGAAATTCCCCCCTTAAAGTCTGTGTTGTTTCTTTTCTTCTTTTTTTGCACAATAAGTTTGGCCGATAGAAATAGCAAAATACCTAGCGTGCGCATGTGTCTGTTGTGTGTATAAAGTGCGTGCATGCATGAACTTGTTTGTTTCAAAAACATGATACCCTGTACAAAGATTAGTCATGGAGCATTACCTATAAAATAGGTTAAAAATGTGTAAATGTGATATGTGGATTGCGTTGAAGCAGTAAAAGCCTATGGTAGTTTTTTTGTAATTTGATTAGTGTTTTTGATTCCTTGCCAGTTGCACCCAAAATACCACTCTACCAGTGATACAGGCAGGGTGTCTACCAAACGGGAAAACCGGGAATTCTCAGAGATTTTGAGTAGTCTGGAAAAAGTCAGGGATAACTCGGGGAATTTGGGCTTCTATCAGGGAAAATTAGCGGTAATTTTATTAAAGCTGGCTCGAGCAACAGACAGGAATCCTAATGAATCGTCTTTGACGCCCTGTCGTCGGCTGGAGGAGTTGCCAGTGTACAGTCAACGACCGACTTTCCGGATTTCCGATAATTTGGACGGCTTCGCGGCACCGCTACGTACACCATAGAGTCAACGTATCAGAACGTATGAAATTTCGGACCCAAGAACTCTTCGCCGTCCGATTTCCCGGACGTTTTGCCGTGACCACAGGTCTGAAACGGCAATAATCAAAAGCACCACCGCTGCCGTTTTGATTACTTCGCCACCTCGAAGCGGCACTCTCGCACGCAGATCTGCTGGCAGCCGTTGCCGCCACTGCGGCAACGCTAGGCCTAGCTGCTTCGACGTTCGCCATGAAGCTTCTTGTCGTTGGGTGCTGAGTTTTTTATTGAAAGAATTAGCTGCTGACAGCAATGGCATGGACTCCGCCTTTGTGGTCCTCGCGATTTTCTTAGAAACTTGGAAAACACGGTGCGTTGCATAATGCCGATTCCCGAAAGTCAGCTTCGCCTTTGTACAGAAATGTTACTTGGTGAAGCATACGCAAAAGTATTGCAGTAAAGCATAACAAGCGTGGGAAGGGGCTATTGCCACGGAACACGGTATGTATTCCCCAATTATACACACGTGCACCCGGTATTTCCTGTCGCAGTACAAGCACCGATATGCCTAATATGTGTACCGACAAGCCTTCAGAGCGTTTTCGAACGTGCCTGTGGCGATTTGAGCCCCTAAGGGCAGTAAATGATATGCATTTACTTTTTCCAACTGGCCGATTTTTCGGACGTTTTCGCAACCCCTAGGGAGTTCGAAAAATCAGTTATGGACTGTGCAACTGACCAAGATGCTTCAAATGGTCCTTGGGGCGAACGAGTGGCGGAAGGAGGACAAGAGCAGAAATAATCTACACATTGAGGAATGAAGGGGAAAGGAAGCTTGCTGCCGCCGATTTGAAGGAGCTTGAGCTCAAAAAACAAAGTTTTGGCTGATGTCGAGATGCAGGTGTCCCTCATCCAAACCAAAATAAACTCTTTAAAGCAGTGAAACACAGCACTCGGGCGTCATGCACGGGCTGAGAGTATGTCAAGACAGTTGAGGTTGACTTACAAGCTGTGGAGAGAGAATCTCAATTGTGACAGAGTTTGGGCCTCATACCACTGAGCTTGCTATCAGTTGATAGAAATAGCTCATATTCGAAAATATTTGCTTCTATGTGCATCTCCTTTTTATTTGTATTTGAGAATGACCGTTTCTATCTGCAATTTTTTTCGAAGACACTTTATTTGCTGTGCATTTTACTAACCTCTGCCTTCTATTCTCTTTTTGAATAATATAAACACTACTCCTTAGTATTCAAATTGGATTAAGTCGCTTTTTTATTTTTTTCATGCGCTTACTAGTGAGTGACAGCATCAGGCGATATGGCTTCAGCCCGTCTTCACATAAAACATAGTTCTGCATCACTCAGGGAAACTTGCAAAGGCACTCAGGGAAAACCTGGAAAACTCAGGCAATTTGAAAATGTCAACTTGGTAGACGCCCTGGAAGCAGAATGCTTAAAATTTCGTCGAAAAAAGTGAAGAAGATGGTAAGCTTTCGCGCTAATTGAGTTAATATGATCATTCCTGTCAAGCATTTCAGAAAACGTAACTCCGAGGTACTTAACATCCTTACCGGTACTGAGTGTAATATTATTTACGCAATAGGAACTAGGGAATTTGGAAATACTATCAACTTGGTAGACACCCTGTACAGGGTTTGTGCACGGAAATGTGATTTCGCTACCACATAGTTTTAAAGAAATTGATGCTGCTAAATTAAATATAATTTAAATATAAAATATAATTAAATAATTGATGCTGCGTGTTCATATTGTTATAAACCACAAAAACACATTGCTTTGTGCGTGTTATCGGCCGCCAAATGCACCATCTACTTTTTGCGATGAACTACATGACACTGAATTTTCTTATCTCAGAATTTCCACACTTGCCGTTATTCCTTTTAGGCGATTTTAATTTTCCCAAAATAAGGTGAACTTCGGTATCACCCTTCGTTGTCGGTACGTCCGCCGAAAGTCAATGTTTCCTTAACTTGTGCCTAAATTTTAATCTTATGCAACTTGTTTCTAGGCCTACTAGAGCTGGCACTACTTCATCTAACACTCTAGACTTGATCCTTGTCACTGAACCAAACTTAGTACATTCTCTAACTTGTTTCCCCGGACTAAGCGATCACTGTTTTGTACATTTTTTTGTAACAGGCCCCGTTAGATGTGAGAAGAATAATGCAAAATTTATCAGATATTATGCGAGCGGTGATTACATTGCAGTTAATAATGAGTTTGCAGCATTCATTGACGACTGTATACCAGAATTTTTCAGCCGTACCATGGAAGAAAATTGGAACTTGTTTAAAAACAAAGCCACATCACTTGTCGCTAAATATGTGCCACTGCGCAGACTTTCCGGAAAGAAACGCTCTCCTTGGTTTTCCACTTCATTAAAAAGACTGTCAAACAACAAAAAAAAAAAACGCCTTTTCCGTCTTGCAAAACGCAGTCGAACATCTACTCATTGGAATGATTATTCTAATGCGCTGCATGCTTTTCGTACCACATTAAAAGAAGCGAAGGACGTTTTTTTAATACCCGTCTACCCTCACTTCTTTCTACAATTCCATAAAAATTTTGGAGCACTGTTCAAATAAAAAAGAAAAATAAGATATCTCTTACAGATACGGATGGTAACACCATGAGCAATGCAGAATGTTGCAATGTCCTGAATGATACTTTTGCCAAATCATTTTCTGTTTCCTGTGATGATACAGTAGCACACATGCGCAAAGAAGATTTGTTTACCATGCATCCGCTTGTCGATTTTGCGGGGATGTTGAAGTTAATTCAAGATTTAAAACTATCGTCTTCCTGTGGTGCCGACGAAATTAATTCGAAATTTTTGAGGAATACTGCTGTCTACTCCTCTATATTTTTTATGTACCTTTTCACCCAATCTATTGAGTGCTCAACTTTGCCCGCAGACTGGAAGGTGGGGAAGGTGGTCCCTCTGTTCAAATCACATAACCTGCATTCTCCTCTCTCTGGCTATGGTATTAGGCTGCTGAGCACAAGGTCGCGGGATCGAATCCCGGCCACCACGGCCGCATTTCGATGGGGGCGAAATGCGAAAACACCTGTGTACTTAGATTTAGGTGCACGTTAAAGAACCCCAGGTGGTCGAAATTTTCGAAGTCCTCCACTACGGCGTGCCTCATAATCAGAAAGTGGTTTTGGCACGTAAAACCCCATAATTTTTTTTTATTCTCCTCTCAATTACAGACCCATTTCACTTACCAGCGTGCCTTGCAAAATCCTTGAACACGTCATATATTCCAATCTTGGCTCATTTCTTGAATCCAACTCTTTCTTCACTTCATTTCAGCATGGGTTTCGAAAAAACTGCTCCTGCAAAACACAACTAATATCATTTATACACAACATTTCTTCTTCTTTAGACAAAGGCCAAGTCATTGACTGTATCTAGATTGACTTTCTAGATTTTGCGAAAGCGTTTGACAAGGTGTCTCGTCACTTACTGCTTCTTAAACTTAGTACTCTTAATATTGACCCTAATATTCTGAAATGGATAGAATGTTTTCTAAACAACCATACCCAGTTTGTAACAGCTAATGATTCTGCACCCCGGCACTGTGCCGTGAAATCAGGTGTTCCTCAAGGCTCCGTCTTGGGGCCATTATTATTCCTAATGTATATAAACGACTTGCCTGCCGTAGTTAATAGTTCTATTAAACTTTTTGCAGACGATTGCGTTCTGTACCGTGAAATAACTAATCAGCATGATAACTTTATGCTTCAGACAGATTTAGATAACATTTCAAGGTAGTGCTCACAATGGCTAATGTTCTTAAATCCGACTAAATGCAAAACTATGTCTGTCTCGCGTCGTTCAAACTCACCAACTCCTTTCAGCTATATTATCAATGAAACCAACCTTGAGCATGTGACTTCCTATAAATATCTTGGAATCCAACTAAACAATAACGTTTCGTGGCATGCGCACATCGAACATATCACGAACAATGCAAACAGATCTCTTGGCTACATTCGGAGGAATTTTTCAAAAGCCCCACCCCATTTGAAGTTACTGCTCTACGAAACACTAATTAGACCGAAGCTAGAGTATGCGTCATCTGTCTGGTACCCTGGTCAAAAAACATTAGCAGATACCATTGAGTCAGTTCAGAACAGGTCAGCACGTTTCATCCTTTCAAATTATTCCCGCACAGCTAGCGTTTCGTTAATGAAGTCAAACCTTGGCCTTATTAATTTGCAGCTTCGAAGAAAAATTTCCCGTCTCTGCCTTCTTCAAAAAATATTTTACCAAAATAACTCGCTTAAGCAAGAATTTATTTCAGAGCCTTTGTACCTGTCGTTGCGTCTTGATCATCGGTTTAAAGTGTTCATTTCTTTCTGTCGCAGAAATGTTTTCTCTGATTCATTTCTGCCAAAAACCAGTGCCGAGTGGAACCGCCTTCCCGCTTCCATCGCCTGCATCGAGGAGGCATCATCGTTGAAGATTGCAATAACTGATTTTGTTTTGAGTTTATCACCTAAATACTAATAATTGTTTGAATGTGTTGTATATTTTTTATTATTATTGTACCCACCCCTTCTGTAATGCCCTTCTGGGCCCTGAAGGTACTGTAAATAAATAAATAGTTACCTTTACATGGTTTTATGATATGAGTCACGAGCTTTATCTGTTAGGTTACAGAATCGCACATAAGGGCTTGAGAACCTTACGGCACCCAACCTACTGTACCAGCGCACGAAGTAGTACGAATGGCCCTTCCGAGAAGTATCGCAAGCAGTTTCCAACTGCATGACCTTGATGCAGCCCAATCCACTTCGATCGCAGTGCTGCCACAGTATTTTTCGTCGTCGCGCCTTTCATACATTCTGCTTTCTAATGTTAAGCTCAGTTCCACTGCTTGAGGAAATTTAGAAAAATTTACTTATTGTTGTAACAAATACTCTCTACTTGCAACAAAATTTTTACTCCAATTGTTTCTTCTGTGTAGAGGCTACTTTACTAAGGTTCTGGAGTAAACTACTAATACATGGCCCTCATCTTCATCTGCTGTTTTGCATGCAACTAAATTTGTATTTGCTATTTTGTGCAGTGCTGTGGGTGCAGCTGTGCTTCACGACAAGCTGTATGTGTGTGGTGGTTATGATGGAGTATCCTCGTTAAACACAGTGGAATGCTACAACCCTGAAAAAAATGAGTGAGTGCATTTGGTTTTGCTTTTTTTATAAAGCGATGTCACTACAGCCAAACCCAGTTATAACAATGAGAAGCTGCTGCACCGTCAACTTTTGTATGTTTTCCATGGTGATATAACCCACTTACTATAATGCCCTGATGCCGCATTATCGGTTATTACGATTAAGTTTGGCTGCTGGGTGTCCGAGCTGAACGGTAGTGAAATGCGAAATCCTTGACAAGAAAAAAAAAAGAGAGAAATAGCCACCGTGCGCTCATTTTCTAGCCATCTCCGCACGCCTCTCTTCCGTCGCCCTTCCCCCCCTCCGAACACGAATGGGCTGTGCGCACAGCTCGGCTGCGCACACAACTCAGCTGCGCACACAACTCTACGCCACCCCACCCTCGAAAACATGAATGGACTGTGCGAACTGCGCTGCTTGCAGGTTGCTCACATGTTGCTCGCTGGCTCCTCATTAAAGGGACCTTGAAACGATTTTTCGCGTTATCGGCCGTCCCTTTACACAGGAGGATTACTACCACAATAGCGTTTCGCGAGTCTCGTATTCGGGTAAACGCAAGCGAGTGGACAGGGCCTGGCCGCTTTACCTTGCCGTTTCACGGATGAGCAGAAGCGCAAACGTGAATTACGTGCACGGTGCAGCCACCTGGTGGCACAGAGTTCAACCAAACACAGTAGCAGTAACCGGAAGTAGACGGCACGATGTGCCATCATGATGCAGAGCCAGTGAAGGCGGAGCTTAGCCCTGATCACTCAGAGAACGAGTTGAGGAGAAAATGCATAGCTATGGAGAAGGGTAACTTGTAATTGTCCATAGCTCTCTTAATATGAGACGCTTCACACTAGTTGTGGTGCGAATTATTAACTTATGTACCTTACGCGTCTGCAAAATTTGTCCGAACCGTTTCAGGGGCCCTTTAAGCACAGTTCTGCAAACGGCTTAATCGCTCATGTTGGTCATTGTTGTTTATGTCGAAATAGTTCCTGGCCACGTGGCTTCTCCCACCGAAACGAAAGATGACTGATCAGCCCGCTGATCATCGGCAATGCACAACATTGCCGGAGAAAAGATCGCGCACAGCGATAGATTTGAAAACTAAGTGCTTCTAACCGATAAGGCGATCGTCGTGAACCTGCTTGCATCAGATAGCAACGGCGATGACGGTAGCAATGACGCGGTAGTGCAGGCTGCCTCAACCTTGTCCTCGCAGGAGGCCCGGCAGATGATTCAGTCCCTCCGGGGCTTCGTTTTTGCGAGGAACCTTCCGCTGCACTATGTGGAGCACCTGGATACCTTGGAGAATGTAGGCAAGCTTCGCGTATAGCATACAAGGCTGACGGACATAGAGTTTTTTTGTGCAAGCCAGTGAGAAGTGCATGGCGAGATGCTTGCGGCGATCTCACCTCAGCGTTTCTTCTGGATTTGTCAAGCTGACAGACTGCTGCGACAGCCTTCTCGCAATTTTTAAAAGGCCCCTTTTGGGGCCACCAAAGCGATGCCTCGGCATTGCTCGCATGTCACGTGCTGCCTGTGATCCCTCTTTGAAGTTGTTATAGCAGTGCCATTCTGTAACGCCAACAGCCGTGGCTTGTTACACGTGATCGGAGCTCCCAGGAAGCAGTTAAACGAGTGAACACAATCAGCAGTTGGATAGAAGAAGGTGCTGGAGAGGGGCACTGACCTCCCTGCTATTATAGTTTTCTCACATCAGCTCTGCCATCCCCTTATTTTGATTTTTTCGTGCAACCCAGTTATAACAATTATTAGTTATAATGATGGAATTTTCGTGGCACTTGAATATTGTTATGAGTGGGTTCGACTGTATATAAAAATCATTTGCAATAAAAAAAACTTCTTATATGCTTTTATTACCATGAAGAAGCTCTACCAAATTTCTGCCATATTAAAGCTATCAGGAAGCAGTTTCCTGTCGTATAGCTTTCTCATCCATGATTACAATGAAGGCACCAAATGAAACAACAGACGAAGGAAGGAGACACGAGACAACCACGTAGGCGAGGCGCTTACGTGGTTGTCTCGTGTCTCCTTCCTTCGTCTGTTGTTTTATTTGCCGCCTTCGTTGTAATCATGCATAACCAACTCACCCACCAGCACATGCTCAGTTTCTCATCCAGTTGTGTTACTGATTCTGGATTTAGGGATAATGCTCAAAGTGAAGCTTCATAGCAGAGTTTCTGTTTCATGCATATGCTGGGGTACTGAAACCGACCCTCTCTCTTGCCTGTGTCATTCCTGCAAACAGATGCATGTGTTCAAAAAGAAAAGACAAAAACACAGGCAGTCATTACCGGAGAACTAGCTGGAGCAGCAAATGACATATTGAAAATACCTGTAGGTGCTAGTATAGCTTCAAATTTTTTGCATGGTGACCTTTGCCTCGTGGGGTAAGCACCATAATATACATACACTATGTGTGTAGAATAGGTGTCACCATGAAATCCAGAGCTGAGCAGAGTAATGCTTACTAATTTTATTGTCCTAGCCTTAGTTAATCACTGCAAGTTTGTGAGGCTTTTTTTCATCGTTTATTGATGACTTTGAATAAGATTTATTGAAAAATAAGGTGTCTTGTGTCTTTTTTTAACTAGGAGGATCCACAGTTTCTTTTTAGCATTGTATATAGCACAGCAACATCTCACTTTTTGTTTGACATTCAGTGTGTTCCATGAAAGCATTGGTTACAGATGTTTATATGTATGCATTGACTGATGTAGGGCTTGTATTGAATTATTCTAACCATGGATCTTTGACAGGTGGACTATGGTAACGAGCATGTCCAAGCATCGCAGTGCAGCTGGAGTTGTTGCTTTTGACGGCCACATTTATGCGCTCGGTGGTCATGATGGACTCTCTATATTTGGATCGGTGAGCGTTAAAATTTGCTAAAGCTTGTGGTGCAGCATATCAGGTTTGGTCTGGGTCTAAAAAGTCGCAGTGTTGTTTTTCTTTACATTAACTTTAAGTGGCGTGGAAATATTCAACACTTCGAATCGTTTAGTATTCAATTAAATTTGAAACATACTTTTACTATTCGAAATATTTGAACGCCAAAAAATTGCTTTTGTCAGTAAATCAGCTTCACCCTAGCACAGCTGTGTTGTGCGACAGAGCATCCAGACTGTATTTTGGTGAGGCATATTTGCCATGCAGTGAAGCATATCAAAAGTAAGGAGACTCGTTCACGGGACCCCTGCTGGTGTTTATGGCTACCCGACATTATCAGCACAAGTACCCACACTGCACTGCCTCTTCATGATGCATCTGGACAACAGAAGCTGCTAGGTGGAAACCTGTGTTTCTGCTACTGATCTGGCTAAGTGCCTGAAAACACAGTTTGCAAACTACAAATTTGACCAAGTAGCAAGCTTGGCAATGTTTTAGACCTTTGTTCTAAAGTAGTTGAGTACCACCAGGGTGCTTCATTGGCAAACTGGATTAAAAACCTGACTTTAGAGGAAGCAAGGAAAATTTCAACACAAAGGAAGCCAGATATATCCTCAAGAACGAAAGCTGAAGGGGCTCCTTCCACCTCAGCACTGTGGCAAAACTTTGATAAACTCATCAACCAGCAGCAATTTTCACTGCCACAAGCACAGGTCGAAAGGTATGTGCATGATGAAATTTTGGGCCAAAAAGATCTATGCGAGATGTGTTTGATGTGTTGCGACGCCATAGACTCGTGCACATAGGGATAAAACTCTCCTGCATTTAACTTTTATGTGGCTTAGCTGTGTCTGGGGAAAAGGTCATCCTGGGGGTTGAGCCATTGCTGTGTGTTTGGAGCATTAAAGCTCCTCAGCAGAGGCAACACACCCCTTTGGCCTTGGCTTCATGTAGACGGCACCCCTGAACTGACCCGCCCAGGGGAAATCAGTAGTTGCCTTTTCCTGTCCTCCTCTCTAATCTTTGTTATATTTCTCTCGCTTTCAATCTTTCCCGTCTTTTCTTTACTTCCTTTCACCACTTCAGATTTTCCAGGCGGCAAGGGTTACCTTGTGTGACATAACCAACCTAGATTAATTATATTGGGTTATAGTGGGCATGTACCGCTGGCGTGATCAGAACTGACTACTTCAAGTCCTGTCGTGTCCCCTTGTTGAGCTCTGTGGTGGGCGGCTGGCATGCCTGCTGAATATTATTAATTTTCCTGCACTCCCTGTTTGCCCCCTCAAGGGGGGGCACATCGATGGAACTTCCAGTTTCATACAACAGAAAGAAACATTCCCCAGGTACGATGTCGTGTCAATGTGAAAATTGTTGAGTGACATGAAAATTCTCCGATACTGCTTTAAGCTGCTCAGTACGTGCTATATAAGAATGTTTTTCTGAACGTGAAAGAAGCCTGCAAATGCACTCAAAATTACCGCGCGCCTCGCCGCTCAAGGCACCTTGCGTGTATTCGCAAAGTGCCTCGAGTGCAAAGTGCCTTTCACACTCCGAAAAACACTTTTATGTAGCAGGTATTGAGCAACAGAAAGCTGTAAGGGGAGTTTTTCATGTTGCTCTACAATTTTCTCGTTTACACTTTTCATCTAACTATAATATTTGAGAAGTTGATTAATTAGGATGAATTATGTAATTAGGTAGAATGAAAAAAAATAATCTGAGTACCTCCAAGGGACAACAAACAACATTACCTTGGTTCTGTCCAGCTACGTGGCACTTGCATATTTTTAAAGTTTGGCTAAAGTTATGTGGGACACCCTGTATATTAAGGTGATTGTTTTTACGTCTTATGGAAGTTTTTAAAATATCTTGTGGTAGATAGGGTAATTCTTGTCCTTGAGTAAGAATTTGAAGAGGTGGACATTACTACCTAGTACAAGAACTCAAAACACTTAGCCAACTAATTAACACACATTTACTAGTTCCTAGTTAAATAATTTACGGTACATATTGCCATTTTCTAACAGTAACCAGTGAGTTTGCGCGACATGTCCACTTGAATTGAATCTCCTGGATGACACCAGTCTCAAGATATTATTTCCCAAATTGTGGGACGAAATATATGGGCGTTCGCGGTGCCGTGAAGGCGTTGGAATTATTCGACGTATGGAAAATCAGTCATCGACTCTAGTTGCATAACCCCACTGAACACATTGCAATGCCATGAAAACATGAAAATGTTGCACTTCTGCACATTTGGTGCAAATGGCACTTGAGTGGGCACAGCCAGAAGCAGGCAAGTCGGAATTGTAGCAAAATGGCGCAAATAGCGCAATTGGATCACCACTGCAGATAGCACAATTCTAGTTCATGGGCTGGCCTACTTGAAGAGGTGGACATATTACTTACACAAAAAATTGAAATGCATAATCGAGTAAGACAAACGCACTAATTAAGTTTTTAACTAATTACCTCATGGCACATATTCTAATTTATAAATTCTAGCGGGTGAGACTGGAAGGCATATCCACTTGAAAAGAATTGTGTGGATGACACTGACACCATTTATGAGATACAAGCCATCAAACTTATGGTAAAAATGCCCTGTTGTTATGCATTGAAGCACAAACATAACTGAAATGCCGATGCATTTATCCGCCATGTTCAGGAATTAATATCTCTAAAATATTGTCATCCTCTGAATTCACTCCAAGTGGATCTACCTTATGAACTCCTTGACTGTAATTTGTCATTTCCGATATGTACCATAAGGTAATAGTTAAAACTCTCATTTTGTGATTTTGTTTAATTAGTCTGCTGTGAATTTCGATTTTTTGTGTAAGTAATGTCCGCCTCTTCGACTAGACCAGCCCATGAACTAGAATTGTGCTATCACCTGCCACAGGCAAATTTTAACAAAATTGTGAAAGTGTTCGCTGAAACACCCGGTATACCGTTTGTCACTGACCACGCCATCAACTACATCATGCCATTGCTTTGTGGTCTTTGGCCTTCCCTGGCCCTCGTGCCAGAAAAAAGAGGAATACTATCATACGAGGTGCGGTGTAAGCTTGTTGCCCACTGTTGGCTCTGCTTGCGAAGAGATACCTACCAACACCAGGCACTGGTGTATCAAGGGAGCAGCTCTTTTCGGTGTCTGAAGGAATATTGACATGCAGGATGGTGGTGCTGCTTCCTGATCACATTGAGCAGCTGTCCTTCCTTCATGGCGTAATTAAATAACCGCCTTTATGATACTATCAAGCAAAAGTGTTGTACTAGATAATTTTGTTGCCCAACAAAGGATAATATTCCATTTTTTTCAGCTAGGGCCTCTCAACGTGCTCAATTTGTTTTTTAAATAGTAAGTGAGAACCATACTTAACATGTCATTTTAAAAAATCTTTACTTTTATCATTATTAAAGGGTGGCTGAAATAGTTTGGACAAATTTTGTAGATGAGTAGGGTATAGCTACAGTAAAACATTCACGACACAAATTAAGTGATGCGTCTCACAAGTTACCCTCCTCTCTAGCCATGTTTTTTCTCCACAACTCGTTTGCTGAGAGATTGGGGCTAAGCTCCACCTTCACTGGCTCTATGTAATGATGTGTTGTTGTGTCTATTTCGAGTGTCTTGGAGCCAGCACGCGAAGCCTTTCCAACCTCTCCGCTAGCCATTGGC
Source organism: Dermacentor andersoni (assembly GCF_023375885.2). Classification (NCBI taxonomy): domain Eukaryota; kingdom Metazoa; phylum Arthropoda; class Arachnida; order Ixodida; family Ixodidae; genus Dermacentor; species Dermacentor andersoni. The sequence continues at coordinate 258,254,735 of NC_092814.1, read as the reverse complement.
TGTCAGTCCTCAGTCAGAGCTATCCGAGCAGTGTGCGTTGCGAGCGTTCTGTCGCAGCCCCCAACATGTCCGGTATTCTGGTAAATGCAGGCGAGCTGGGCATTTTGACGGATGGGCAGAGGCGTAAAGCCCCTCCATACTGCTAGAACTGTGATGAAGGGGATTTAGCGTTTATGTGAGTTGCCTGCACAGAGCTTAACCAGCCAATTGCAGAGCTAATATTACTGTAACCAAGTTTAAAACATTTTAAACATTTAATAAGACAATGAGTTCACGATTACACTGCTGCTGAAAATTACACCAGCAGCAAAGTAGAAGACACTTGGTTACTGCTATATTAACTCTGTGTTTGTCTCATTGAGATCTTTGCCACAAGGTGGCTGCATTCTGCAGGCCGCTAACATTGGCATCTCCACCCATCTGGAAAGATGCCCAGTCTGGCTGCAATTACCGGAATACCAGACAAGCTAAAGCTTTCCGTTGTGGTAGTAATCCTCCGGCGTGAAGTGACGGCGACAAATACGTAGGTTCTCCCGCTGATTGAATACCGGCAGCCTGGTGCGCTGCAGCCACTCTGCTCGCCTGTTGCCTTGCAAAAGGACACAATGTTGCAGCTTGACATGTCATCAATCGCAACGTTGGCAGCCCACAAGCAACAAGGGCAATTCATAGTTCTCACAAGAAGAAACCTCAAGAGCAACATTGACCTCGCAGCTCACATCAAGACGGAACACATTTTAACGCAAGAAGACGACTCTTGCTGTGTGCCTGAAGTACTTGTGCGTAGTGATAAATTGTCGCGTATTCTCTTTGTGTTACATTTTTTTTATAGAAACAAATTAACCAACACTTTAACTATGACAAAAACATTTGTTCATCATAAAGTTGGAAAAGTTATCGATGATACTACCTTGGTGGCCAGTTGGATAGTTCGCCCAACTGACATCGTGCACCAGCTAGGTAGATAGTAATGGGGCAGCTGAAAAATTGGGGGAGTGGCGCCACTGCAATCGGTAGCGATACACATTTTTAAAACCCTATAATGAATTACATGCTTTATTCAGAGCACTTAAATGTGTTACTTAACGATCAGAAGGACCTACCCTAAGGACTGAGTATGTTTGTACAAATTTGTCAAAATCATTTTAGAGTCCCTCTGAATTCTGTGTTTGAGTGCTTAAGTTAATGTTTTGAGATACCACTGACGTATGATATCCAGCAGCCCATTAGTACCAATTACATTTCGGGCTGGTATATTTATTCAAAATGTGTGACAGTAATGTTTGCATGATGTGAAGTGAGTGGTAATTTCCTATGAATGGCATCATACAAGTTCATTTTAAAAGTTTTCTTTTGATAGCATTAGTATCTCGGCCAGTTCGTGCATCTGGCTTTCACTAGCTGCTGCCACTGAGCGAATGTGCTGTCTCTAAGAGAGGAAGTTTTCCAGTTGGGCAGTTCACTGGCATAACGGCTGCATAGCTTCTATCATTAAATTGTGATCTGCAACATTGTGATGTCTTGCTTGGAGAAAAGGTACTATTAGCCATTTATTGACCAGTGTTGCCTACAGGCAACATACCAGAAAACGTTTTTTGCTTGCTGAATTTCAGTATTGAGTACGAAGTTCCTGATTACATGTCTTCTACCAACACTGAATGACAGGCAGCAAGTGTAATTTGTTGGTGTAGAGCTGTAACACAGGACGAGGAAGAAGTAGTTTGGGATGCAACTCGCTTTATATTTAAAGCAATCGCAGGATACAGACCGATGCAAGATCTCTCATGCAGTGGTGTCACACATGTGATGTAAAGCAAACAAAATGTACACTTAGTCTACATATGACAAGAGCTGTGTGTACAAAAAACGAAACCATAGGTGGCTTGGAGTGAAGCCCACTTCCAGTGTTCTGCCATTTGTTTCCCCCTATTGCTAAAAAAGTTTCCATAAAATATGTATATTTCTTGCGTTGATTATGCTTATTCTTAGTGTGCTTTGCACATTTAGATTGAAAAGAAACATTCTTTTTCTGGTATTTATATGTGCCGTCATTAAAGGTGTAACATGAAAATTTATTGCTGGAAGTGAGCGCAGTCTGCTTCAAGACTACCCTTGAAAGTGGATTAAATTTGCAGCCCATGGACATGCTCATTGGTGAGTAAAAATGCACTGCTTTTCCTCTTTGAACTTTTAATCGCTTTGCATGCTAGTCGAATAAAACATTCCTGTAGTCATTTCCTAAAGCTGTTAGACTGATGCAGTCATCACTCGATTTAGCATGTCTACAGTGATGGCACCATGTTTAAAAAAGTGTAAAATGTGAATTCCAGTGACATCCTCAAAAACTGTTTATTTCACTTACATTTTGTTGAAAATGAGGCACTTGTTTTTTTGCCATGTATACCCGTGAGCAATAGTATATGGATCAGGAATTCTGTGGTAACGCCTATGTTCTTCTCTGCCTATGAATGTAACTTGAAATTGAGGACTGGAGTCCACGTTTGACATTGTGAACTTCTTAGTGCTCTCATCAATTTCAGGTCGTGCATCTCAATTACAAAGAAATTGAGCTTTTTTGGTGAGGCCATGGTCTGTATACTTTTGCTCGCAGGTGTACATTGCTGAAATTTCTGCCAGGGAGAGCAGTATTAGAAAAAAATAGTCTTGCATGTTTTTGCAATAATGAGTACACTACAATAAAAAGGCACATGTATTCAACATGAATTTTATGCCTAATTCACTGCATGTTAGTGCCTAATGTACCTACAGCGTTACATTTAAATTATTTGCCCTTGAGACACAGTAAAATGAGTTAGCATATTTAGTATCATAATACGAAAAGAATTCTCATCTAATTGAGACTTGACTAAGCACAGCAAAAACACTCCTCACCAGGAAAGGACAAGCTTGAAGACAAAGAAAGAAAGTCAAGCTTGAACAAAGACACTCCCTCACCACAACAGGAATTGGCCTCCCTGGTGCAGTATTCGGCCACAACCTCCCAGATGAAATGATCTCCTCAATGAACCAATGGCCCTCAGTCCCCAGCAGCTGCGGAGCACCTGACCAAGGCGGTGATCAGACTTGCAATGCAGCAGAGGTGCTAAGAATACCTGGGTCTGGACAGGCCGCCTATGGTAACTGACCCTTGCAACGTTTAACACCCGAACCCTCTCGAGTGAGGCTACCTTAGCAGGACACTTCGAAGAACTATCAGACATTGTTTGGGATATTATTGGCCTTAGTGAGATTAGAAGAACTGGTGAGGCTTACACATTGCTGAATAACGGCCGTGTCCTCTGGTATAGAGGTCTCCCAGATAAGAAGCAATACGGGGTGGGATTCCTAATCCATAAAGACATAGCGGGCAACATTGACGAATTCTACAGCATCAACGAGAGGGTAGCAGTAGTCGTAATCAAACTCGATAAAAGGTATAGATTAAAGGTAGTACAAACCTACGCTCCAATGTCCAGTCACGACGATGAGGAAGTAGATCAGTTTTATGGAGATGTCGAATTAGCGATGAGAAAAGTGTAAACGTGGTATACAGTAGTAATGGGGGACTTTTATGCAAAAGTGGGGAAAAAGCAGGCGGGTGAACAGGCAATTGGCAACTACTGTGTCGCTTCTAGAAACGCTAGAAGTGAGGTGCTGGTAGAATTCGCAGAAAGGAATAAGCTGAGAATAATGAACACTTTTTTCAGGAAACGTAGCAACAGAAAATGGACCTGGAAAAGCCCTAATGGTGAAACAAGAAATGAAATTGATTTCATACAAGAAATGAAATTGATTTCATACTTTCTGCCAATCCCAGCATAGTGCAGAATGTAGAAGTAATAGGTAGGGTAAAGTGTAGTGATCATAGGTTAATGAGGGCCACGATTCACCTCAATTTGAGCAGAGAAAGAATAAAATTGGTGAAGAAGAAACAGGTCAACTTACAGACAGCAAGGGTAAAAGCAGACAAATTTAGGCTGGTACTACTTGCAAACAAATATGCAGCCTTAGAACAGAGAGATGATGATGATGATGACATAGAGGTAATGAATGAAACTGTAACGAGCCTGGCTTCAGAGGCAGCAATCGTAGTGGGAGGCAAGGCACCAAGGCAACCAGTAGGCAAGCTCCCAAGTTACAAAGGACCTAATAAAGAAACGACAAAGAATGAGTGTCTAACTCAAGAGATAGATAGAATTTGCGGAACTGTCAAAACTGATCAACAAGGCGAAAATAAGCGATATTAGAAATTGTAATGTGAGAAAGACTGAAGAAGCTGTAAAAAATGGACGCAGCCTTAAATCAGTGAAAAGGAAACTTGGCATAGGACAAACCAAGATGTATGCACTGAAAGATAAGCAGGGTAACACCATCAGCAATCTCGAAGGTATAATAAAAACAGCACAAGAATTCTATACTGACCCTTACAGTACCCAGAGGACTCGGGAGCACTCTATTCAAAACAGTAATGAAGAGTATACAGAAACTCCTCCTATAACTAGAGATGAAGTCAGAAAGGCCTTGCAAGACATGAAACGGGGAAAAGCGGCAGGAAAGGATGGAATAACAGTCGATTTAATCAAAGATGGAGGAGACATAATGCTAGGAAAACTGGCGGCTCTCTATATGAACTGTGTGTCGACTGCAAGGGTCCCAGAAAACTGGAAGAATGCAAACATTATACTAATCCACAAAAAGGGCGACGTTAAAGAACTAAAAAATTATAGGCCCATTAGCTTACTCCCAGCATTATATAAAATATTTACCAAAATAATATCCCATAGAATAAGGACAACACTGGACTTTAGTCAACCAAGGGAGCAAGCTGGCTTCAGGAAAGGTTACTCTACAAGGGATCACATCCATGTCATTAACCAGGTTATCAAGAAATCCGCAGAGTACAATAAGCCTCTCTATATGGCTTTCATAGATTACGAAAAAGCATTTGATTCGGTAGAGATGCCAGCAGTCGTAGAGGCATTGCATAATCAAGGAGTACAGACCGCTTACGTAAGTACCGTGGAAAGTATCTACAGAGATTCCACAGCCACCTTAATTCTACACAAGTAACAAGATACCTATAAAGAAAGGGGTCAGAAAGGGAGACACAATCTCTCCAATGCTATTCACTGTGTGCTTGGAAGAAGTATTCAAGCTATTAAACTCTGAAGGTTTAGGAGTAAGGATCAACGGCGAATACCTCAGCAACCTTCAGTTTGCCAATGACATTGTTCAATTCAGCAACACTGCGGACGAGTTGCAACAAATGATTGAGGACCTTAACAGGGAGAGTGTAAGAGTGGGGCTGAAGATTAATATGCAGAAGACAACGATAATGATAAATAACCTGGCAAGGGAACAAGAGTTCAAGCACATTGGCGAGCTGGTTGGTTAGAATCCATGGTAGAGGGTATAAGCGCGACTGAACGAGGACGTAGAAAGAAACAGATACACAGACACAAGCGCTGTGTCTGTGTATCTGTTTCTTTCTACGTCCTCGTTCAGTTGCGCTTATACCCTCCACCAAGAGTTCAAGATTACAAGTCAGCCTCTAGCGTCTGTGGAGGAGTATGTTTACTTAGGTCACTAATCACAGGGAACCCTGACCATGAGAAGAAAATTCACAGAAGAATAAAAATGGGTTGGATCGCATACGGTGGTGGTGAAAAGCATTTATTGGGCTATATATATATACAGAGAGGTGCTCGGGGAGAGACCTCTAGTTGGTCGCGCCCCTTGCAATACTGGGCGGAGTCTCTCATTCCGGGACCCCGTTGGTCTTGACCGCTACACAGGTCCACCGAACTAGGGCTTGTTGGGCCGGTAGTTCCTGGCAGCCGAGTAGGGCCGCCTCCCAGTCCTCTCGGGAAGGGGAAGGGGTGATGGGGGGGAGAGAAGGATTTTGCCTGCATGCCCAAACCATGTGGAAGGTGTCGGCCACCTCCCCACAGAAAGAGCAGCGGCCGTCAAAAGAAGGGTCAAAGTGCTTGAGAACCGCCGGGCACAGCAAGGTGTTTGTAAAGAGCCTAAGGAGAGTTCGTTCGCCAGCTTTACCCAGTCCCTTCATAGGAACCGGGTAACGGCGGTGTTCGGCACGATAGTGCTCAGTAATGTCTTTAAAAGAAAGAAGAGGGCTGTGATCTGGGGTCAAGGTCCTCCCAAGTGATGCCTGGTGCCCGGTAAGTGAGTGCGCGGGCTGCCTCATGGGCGGCTTCGTTACCTGGCATGCCTTGGTGGCCGGGGACCCATATTATTGAGCGATGAGTTGGATCGCAGTCGCGAATACAGCGGCGAAGAATTTTGTTGGCGAGAGGAGTGATCCATCCCAATTGAAAGTTGCGACAGGCTCCACGGGAATCTGTAAAGATGAATTTAGAGTCGGGATGGGAGGCTGCGAGGGCGATCGCCACCTCCTCCGCATGCGTTGAGCTGGGTGCTTTGAACGAGAAACCGTCCACTTGTCTTTCCTCGTGTATGATTGCAGCCGTGTACCATCCCCCTGCAATATCGACGTAGAAGACTTGTTTCTTAGCGCCATAGTGGCGGTGCAGGGCATCCGCCCGCGCCTGGCGCCGGCCATTATGGTCCTCCTTGTTCATCTTAGTTGGAAGGGGTCGAACGTAGAGGGTGCTTCTCCACAGTTCGGGCACTCAAACCCTTTCCATCATATGGTGGTCATGTTTAATATGTAACCGGTCTAAGAGGCGGCGACCGGACACGGTCTGGGCGAGACGCGTGTATTGGTTAACGAGATGCGCCTCGCGAAGTTCCCGATAGGTGTTTACCATCCCCAACGCGAGACGACGCGCGTTGGAAGTGGAGATCGGGAGGTCGAGGGCTCTCTTGAACATTTCGCGGAGTACTACCTCCAAGCAGTCTTCGTCATGTTTCCGTAAGCGTAGGTATGGGGTCATGTACAGTACTCTACTAGTTACGAAGGCATGTGCGAGCCGCAACGCATCCTTACTTCGCAACCCTCCTCACTTGTTGGAAACGCAGCGAACCATCCGGCTCACCTGGTCGCCGACCTTGCGGAGTTTGGCAAGAGTTGTGCCTGCCTTGCGGTGTTGATTACTGAAGACACCGAGTATTCGAATCTCCTCCACTTCTCGGATGGGGCCACTGGCGAGAGAAAGCTGAACTGAGATTTTGCATTTCGGAGAAGTTCGAATATGCACAAATTGAGACTTGGACGGGGAGCATTGGAGGCCGCAGTACGTGGCATAGTGGTGTACTATGCTCGCCGCTGCTTGCAGGCATTCCTCCATCTCTCCTATGTTTCCCGTAGTGGCCCAGATGGTGATGTCGTCGGCGTACAGTGCATGCTGAACACCATCGACACCCGCCAGCTGTGCCGGGAGGTGTGCCATGGCAATGTTAAAAAGAAGCGGGGACAACACAGCGCCTTGTGGTGTGCCCCGTGTTCCCATCACAAATGGGCCGTACTCGGTCTCTTGTAGGCGTATATAGGCCAAGCGGTCCTTCAAGAAATGTTTGATATAATTGAATGTATAAGCGCCGCAGTTGGTCTCACTAAGGTGCTTTAGTATGATGGCGTGCTTAACATTATCAAAGGCACCCTTGAGTTCGAGTGCCAGGACTATCTTGTCGTTATGTGAGTGTTCTGTGGGTTCGAAGATCTCGTGGTGAAGCTGTAAAAGGATGTCTTGTGCCGACTTATGAGATTGGAAGCCGAACATGGCGTCGGCGAAGGTGTCCTTGCTCTGGAGATATTCCGAGAGGCGGTCACGGACCACCGTTTCCACGAGTTTCCCTACACATGAAGTGAGGGAGGTGGGCCGGAGGTTGTCTATGTTTACCGATTTCCTCGCCTTTGGGATAAAGGTTACCAACGATGTCTTCTAATCGGCTGGCAACGAAGTGTCGCCCGTCCAAATGGCGTTGATGTATTCTAGTAGGGTTTCGTACGCCCGATCTGGAAGGTTTGCCAATAGTTTGACTGTTACCTTATCCCTCCCGGGCGCCGTCCCCTTGCGCATTCGTGCAAGAGCCGCGCGAAGGTCGTGAAGCTGGAAAGGCTGATCCATTTCCGGATTATCGCAGCCTGCATACGAATAATCCATCCCTCATGGGTCTCGATCCTGATTGAGGTATTGTGAGCGCAAAGCGTTCGCTAGCTGCTCCGTGTTTCCTTGAAAGTTGTGTAGTGCGCGTGTGAGGTGTTTCTTGTTTTCCGATCGCGTTTGTGTAGGGTCTATGAGACTCCTGAAGAGCCGCCAAGTGTTGCGGCTCGACATCTGTTTTGCTGCGCTGTTACATCTATCTACCCAGTTAGTGTCGGCGAGCTGGGCAGCGTACTCGGCTGCTTGCTGAGTAAGGTCAGAGATACGAGCGCGGAGTTTACGATTGTGTTTCTGCCACCGCCATCATTTGGTTAAGCTGCGGCGAGCTTCCCAGAGGTGCATCAGGTGGTTATCCACGTCCAGTGCGCGTTCCGTAAGCTGTATCTGCTTTTCGTGTGAACGGAGTGTTTGCATGAGTCCGTGCGCCCAAGTGGAGTAGCCTTATTCCAAGAGAGAAGTTACTGGGAGGGCCTGGCGGAAAGCATTCTAGTCAGGGAGTTTGGCTTTTGCAAGGGGGTGATGTAAGGGTCGAGTGTAAATGGTAGTGTTCAGTATGCAGTGGTCGCTACCGAGGGTCTCCTCGGTGTTGATCCAGTCTGCGTGTCGGATGTGTTTCGTGAGAGTAAGGTCGGGGCAGGTGTCCCGAGTGACAGAATTCCCTACACGTGTTGGGTGGACCGGGTCGGTTAGAAGAGTGATGCCCAGCGTAGATATAAGTCCCGCCAACTTACGACCACGCGGCTCTTCCTTGCGATAGCCCCACAGATAGCCCCGCAGAGTACAATAAGCCTCTCTATATGGCTTTCATAGATTACGAAAAAGCATTTGATTCGGTAGAGATGCCAGCAGTCGTAGAGGCATTGCATAATCAAGGAGTACAGACCGCTTACGTAAGTACCGTGGAAAGTATCTACAGAGATTCCACAGCCACCTTAATTCTACACAAGTAACAAGATACCTATAAAGAAAGGGGTCAGAAAGGGAGACACAATCTCTCCAATGCTATTCACTGTGTGCTTGGAAGAAGTATTCAAGCTATTAAACTCTGAAGGTTTAGGAGTAAGGATCAACGGCGAATGTTTACCGATTTCCGAATATTCCAGATTTAGGTCGAGATCAACCTCCTGCGCTGTGTAGCCTTTATGGACTAGGAGACAGGTGGACGGGTCTCGCTGAAAAGTGTTATAGCCCGAGAGCTTAACCGCAGCCCCTGTTTCTTGCAGTGCAAGTACTGCGGCGGGGTATTCGAGTCGCATACGGCAGACATCGCAAGCTCCTGACTGGGAATTCATAGTAAAATATTTAGCGCGCACAATTGACATGGACACAGTGAAGGGGGACACACGAGCGCTGTGTCCCCCTTCACTGTGTCCTTGTCAATTGTGCGCGCTAAATATTTTACTTCTATCAGTTCTCCTGACTGGGAGCTTACCGTTATCATTGAAAAGGAAAGTATACAATCAGTGCATTTTACCTGTGCTGACATATGGGGCAGAGATTTGGAGACTGACAAAGAAGCTTGAGAACAAGTTAAGGACTGCAAAAAGAGCAATGGAACGAAGAATGCTAGGCATAACTTTAAGAGACAGAAAGAGAGCGGTTTGGATCAGAGAGCCAACGAGTATAGTTGATATTCTAACAGACATTAAGAGAAAAAAAATGTCGCTGGGCAGGTCATGTAGATAACCTGCCCAGACTAGATAACCTTTGGACCATTAGGGTGACAGAATGGGTACCAAGAGAAGGGAAGCGCAGTAGAGGATGGCAGAAAACTAGATGGTGCGATGAAATTAGGAAATTTGCAGCTACTAGTTGGAATCAGTTGGCGCCGGACAGGGTTAATTAGAGATCCCAGGGAGAGGCCTTCGTCCTGGAGGGGACATGAATAGGCTGATTATGATGATGATGATGATGATGATGATGATGATGATGATGATGATGATAAGCATAGCATACACAAGGACACACTTGAAAGAAATGCATACACAAAAAGTGTTGTGTATGTGTGTGTACTTTATTTTCATGCAGCGTCATTGTGTCCAGTGCACCTAGTGAGACGTGATGTGCTGCGTGGGTCGAGGAAGCATTCAGTACCCTGCAGTTACTCGGAGCACACCAAAAGCTGCAACCCATGGGCTGCAGTTGCCTTTTATTTTCTGCTACCGTCAGGGAGCAGCAGCTTTGCAGTGTTGCCAACGTCAGTCTTGCTTTCGCACTATGTAGATGCGGCTGGAGCATGCAAACATTACACTTGTCCCCCCTTAAGCACAACATAACTTAACAATCAGCCTAGGTAAACACATAGTCTCCCAAATGGCATTTCGAACTTGCTGCGTATGGTGCAAACATGGTGGGTCAACCGTGGGTGGTGGTTGCATGGATTGGCATGGTGGGCTGACCGGTTCCGTTGGTCCCTCAGTCGGTACTGACTGATGTGCAGTTGTTCCATTTGAAGGTGGCACCACTGTTTGTTGTCGCTCTTCCGATTCGCTGTGCTCTGTAGTCTCACTGCTCAGCCCATCAGTTGCAGGGCATTTGGCAGGCTGGACCTCTGGTTGCTTTTACGTTTTTGCTGGATCTGGTGTCGCGGTAGGTGCATTAATCCGGAACTGGAGCTGGTCCACATGGCGGCAAAGTACTCGGGTGTTCGGTAGAGTGACCTCATGTGGCAACGGCCCTGTGGCTCTTGAGATCACTGTTGCAACCCACGTTGGGCCCTGACCACAGCTGCATACGAAGACAAGGTCTTCAGGCCAGCACATCCGCGGGGCAGACACAGGTATTGTCATCAGCCGGGAGGACCTGTATGGAGACCACTCTGGATGCAACCAGTGTAGCATAGTTGATAGTTGGAGTTCCATTAAAAGTTTGGCCAGCGAACATCCTTAAGCTCTGTGCGGAGTTACGTGTTGTTCTACCATGAAATAAGCCAGTCGTCTTGCCCAGGTTCCTTGGGTGCTGCAAAACAGAGCTTTGGGGATGGGTCAAAGGGCGTGGATGTTACCTGATGGATTATAATTGCATCAAGAAAGTTTAAGAATTTGAGGGACGTGAACTGAGGTCTATTATCGAAGATGACCGTGTCTGGAAGTCCATGCATTGCGAATAGCTTCCACAGGCTGCCAATTACAGTAAATGATTTCATCGATGACTCTAGAATGACCTTGAGCCATTTTGAGCACTAGTCAACTTCTATAAGGAAGGCCTGCTCTTAAAACGGCCCAGAAAAATCAACGTGCAGCCGGGACCGTGGCTTCCCAGCGGTCTCCCCCTTGGCCAAACCTTCCACACCCAGTTCATTACGTGAGAAAGGGTGCGATGTCTCACAGAACATATGGCTATGTCCGCAGCATAGTGTGAAGGTTCAGGAATTATGTCCAACAGCATGATGACTTCTGCTGTTGCAGGATCATTGTGGTGCAGTTGCAGTAGAGGCATTCTGCTGAGGCCGTCTGCGTGGCCCAGCTATCGTCCATGCTTGTGGAAAATAGAGTACTGGTATGCATTTAGAAAGATGGACAAGCACAACATACATGGTGAAAGCATTTGTGGTGTCTGGTGGTCAGGGATGAACAGCTCAAGCAGCGGCTCGTAATCCGTGTGAATCTGAAATGGGCAGCCAAACACATAGTCATGGAACATTTTTATGCCTGCCAGAAGAGCAAGTGCCTCCTTGTCAATCTGTATGTCGTTATGTCAAGATTCTTGAGTAAAAGGCAATCGGGGCCTCTGTGCCATCTGGAAATTCGTCTTGTTTCCGTGGGATGCATATGCAGCTGTAGCATGCAAACATAACAAGCCAGGAATCGCAAGCTCATCCATGCTTCAACTTAGTAATCTAATCAGTTTTTGTCTTATTCTTCCACCCACAGCCTCCAAGACGCAGCCCAAATTTGTTCACATCTTTGAGCCCTATTGCCTCTGGAGGTACCTCAAGTAAACAGAGAATGTTCCACTGCTGGAAGTTGCCTGAACGATCAAAATCCTCATAAGATATGTTTTTGGTCACTTCACCTGTAACTGTGATTCACTCATCTAAAGGACCAATTTTTGCTTCACCACTTTTTGCTTACATGTTTGTGGTCACTTCATTTCTCTTTTCAGGAACACAGGCAGAAACTATTGGTCTGTAAGCTACCCATGCCAAGCAGTAGAAAGCTGAATGGTCATTGAAGTATAAACAGGCTACCTTGAACCCTGGGCCCCCACAATTAATTATTTGCAAGTTTACTAGGCGGAGGGATGTAGGTTCTATACAGGAAAGCAACAATAGTACATGGTTCTGTATTATACAGAACAGAAATGCTGAAATTTGGCATACTCTATTTGGCTCTCCCACTTTTAAAGCTGTTTCTTGACAATTGGGGAAATAACACGTAGAGTCCTAACATAGTATTTCTCTCGCAGTCGTTAGAACCGGAATGTCCAAAATGCACGGTAGCACATACCTACTTGCCCAACCACAAGCTCTATCATCTGCTCTTTGCAAGTGAGCTTGGTGGGCAAAGCCACAAAGTATTACATGCCTCCTCACTGCGATCTGTTCGAACTAAGATGCTAAAAATAAACCCTTCTAGGTGGATGGAACCATGGAATGGGCCCAAGCCCCCTTCTTTGATCTGCCAGTTGTACACACTCGTCCCTCGATTAATCAAAATGTTCATTTCATGCAGTGGCCACTTGCCAGAATGTTGACGACTGGATCAAACTCTATGAACACGCCAGTGCTAATAACAGGTGGGACCCAACGATTATGCTCGCCAATGTTGTCTTTTATCTCGGCGGCACCCCATGCGTGTGGCACCAAACGCATGATGACGAGATAACCAATTGGGACAATTTCAAAGAGAAGCTATGGGAACCGTTCGGCGACCCCATTGGGCTCAAGGCTGCCACGAGAAAGGCTCTTGCGTCGCATGTTCAGTCATCTGCGGAGCCATACATTTCCTACATCCTCGACGTCTTGGCTCTGTGCCGCAACGCTGACGATGCTATGTCCGAAGCCGATAAAGTGTCGCATATTCTAAGAGGCATCGCCGACGACGCTTTCAATTTGCTTGTTTTCGGCAACATCTCGACTATCGACGCCATCATCAAAGAATGCCGTCGCCTTGAACAAGCTAAGAGCCGCCGTATCACACACCACATCACTCGGCTACCCAACACTGCTGCTACGTCGACATGTGAGGGTCGACCACGTCAGACCACCACCCGTGACGACGTCACCCGTATTGTTCGCCGCGAACTCGAGGCCACCTGTTCACCAGCTTTCTCCACGACGCCTCCCGATCCGCCAGCAACCACCATTGCGATGATCCAGGCCGTCGTCCGACAGGAATTTGAGAACATGGGTCTGAACTCTGTGTGTTCCACGTCTCAACCCAGCAGCCCCCAGTTCTCTAGCAGCCCTCCTCGTCCTCGGCAGTCCTTTTCCGCCACATCTCGCCGCAACCCGTCTGATTGGCGTACCCCTGATGACCGGCCGATCTACTTCCACTGCTGTCGCATCAGCCACGTTGCTCGTCACTGCCGCAACCGACGGCCACCACCTCCTCGGACATACACCGCCACTTATTCCCGCACCTTTGGACCTTCCGCTCCCTATACCACCCGCCACGAATCCACTGCCGCTGATGCTCCTGCTCCAAACCTTCGGTACAGCCGCTCGCCCTCACCTCGACGCCATCAGTCTTGTTCGCCCCAACCCGGCACTTCTCTTCGCCGCCTATCGCCTCCCGGATCCAGCCGGAAAACTAGGCACTGCAGCTTCTGGAGGTTAGGAATGGCCGTACGGGCTGGCAACGTGCCAGCTATTTCAGCCCGTTGCACGTGTTCCAATCCAACCAGACGGGGTGCACTTCAGAGAACTGCGAATAACCGGCAGCCACGTGGCGCGGGATCAGCTCAGGAATGTGCTACTCGCCAGCGCCACCCTTGACGGAGCGGAGTTCTACGAAGCCCCCCTGACGTCGGCTCCGGACCTTTACACCTGTGTGTGTGTGCAACACGAGTATGTGAGCCCGCCTCCTCCAAAAGGGCGGGTCATCTTCGGTGACGTCGAACGATGACTAAACAAACGTTTCCGTTCGCTTGGAATCAAGGGGGGGGGGACAAGAGCTTATAAGCAGCGATTGTCGGCTGCTAGAGGGTGCTCGTTGTGTGCTCGTTGTCGTGCTCGTCGTAGTGAGCTGTGTGCTCGTTGTCATGCTCGAAACGTACTAGTGAGCTGTGTGCTCGTAAGCTATTTGCTGTATGCGTCGTCTTGCGGGCCCCATTTGGGAGTCACGCTAGACTGTCAATGTATCTTGATTAACATGTAAATACTGCAAATAAATCCTGCTCGCCTAGTCCTGTCGCCCCAAGTTCCTCCAATCGTCCTACAAGCCCGACTCCAAATCTTACAAGGTGAAGTTGCGTTGTCGACCCTGCCCTCAAATCCTCTGCTCACGTTACTCACGAACCGAAACCTTCTTCACGTGGACGTTGACGGCTATCCTGTCACGGCACTCATCGATACAGGAGCACATCTTTCAATTATGAGTGCTGCCTTCCAACCACGACTGAACAAGCTCCTCACCCCAGCGTCGGCACGCGTCGTCCGCGTTGCGGATGGCGGTACTGTGCCTATCATCGGCATCTGTACGGCACACGTCAGCATCGCCGGCCGCCACACTCCTGTCCTCTTCACCGTAATTGCTCATTGCCTTCACGACCTCATTCTCGGCCTCGATTTTTCTCTCCGCACATTCTGCTCTTATTGACTGCTCTTCCAGTACCCTTCGCCTTGAGTTGCCGATGATCGCAGAACCTTCTGACGCACCCCACTGCCGCTTACGTTACAACGGCTTTCTTCGCCTGCAGCCTAAGTCAATAGCCTACATTGAACTGTTGTCTTTCCCACCAGTTCCTGATGGCGAGTACCTCGTCACTCCTCTGCCCGACATTCCAATAAGGTATGACGTTACAGTGCCTCACAGTATACTTAATATTACTGGGAACCGCACTCGCATGCCTGTCTGTAACTTTGGATTGGCAAAGCAAATTCTACCGCAAGGTATTTGCCTTGCCACGATTGATTGTCTCGGCGACCGATACGTGGCAGCGTTATCGACCGATGGTTCTCGCGAGCTTAGCAGGCCCCTCGCGCCAGCCTCGGGTGCCAATCCTAATATAAATAAATGGTTGCGACGGACCTGTCCTCGGCGCAGGCTGAAGAGCTTTGCCAAGTATTATCGTCCTACCGAGATATTTTCGACATCGACGATCGCCCTTTAGGCCAGAAGCTCGCGGTCAAGCATCGGATTCTTACTGGCGATGCTGCGCCAATTTACCGACGGCCGTATCAAGTTTCTGCATCGGAACGCGGAGTAATTCAACACGAAGTCAACAAAATGCTCGATAAAAACATCATTGAGCCTTCTTGGAGTCCCTGGGCGTCACCTGTGATGTTGGTTAAGAAGAAGGACGGCACGTGGCGCTTCTGTTGAGACTATCGTCATCTGAACAACATTACTAAGAAGGACGTCTACACACTCCCACATATAGACCACGCCCTTGACTGCCTGCACGGTTCCAGCTATTTCTCGTCTATTGATCTTCGTTCGGGATACTGGCAGATTGCTGTTGACGATATGGACAGAGAAAAAAATCGCGTTCATCACACCTGATGGCCTATACCAGTTTAAAGTAATGCTGTTTGGTTTATGCAACGCCCCTGCCACCTTCGAGCGTATGATGGACTCCTTGCTCCAAGGTTTCAAATGGTCCGCATGCCTCTGCTACCTCGACGACGTCATCGTCTTCTCGCCAACGTTTCACACTCACCTTGAACGTCTCGCAACTATACTTGATGTATTTCGAAAGGCGAAGCTGCAACTTAACTCGTCCAAATGTCGTTTTGGCCACCGGCAAATTACTCTTCTGGGCCATCTCGTTGACGCTTCCGAAGTACAGCCTAATCCCGACAAAACTCGCTGTCAGAGAGTTTCCGGTTCCGAAGACAGCCGCAAACTTTCGAAGTTTTGTAGGGCTATGCTCGTGCTTTCGTCATTTTGTTCCAGATTTTGTGACAATTGCTAGACCCCTAACTAATCTTTTAAAGAAAGGCGTACAATTCTCGTGGGGCATTGGAGAGGCCACCGCCTTCTCTCGTCTCGGCACTCTTGTAACCTCACCACCCATTCTCACCCACTTCGACCCTGATGCCCCTACAGGATTGCATACAGATGCCAGTGGTCATGGCGTAGGTGCCGTCTTAGCCCAGCGTCAGCGTGGCCAGGATCGCGTTATTGCTTATGCAAGCCGCCTCCTAGCACCATCGGAGTGCAACTATTCCATTACGGAACGAGAATGCCTTGCTGTTGTCTGGGCAGTTGCGAAGTTCCGTCCTTACCTTTACGGTCGCCCTTTTTCCGTAGTCACTGACCATCATGCTTTCTGCTGGCTCTCTTCGCTAAGAGATCCTACAGGCCGGCTTGGTCGATGGGCTTTGAGGCTACAAGAATTTTCATATTCCGTGGTGTACAAGTCTGGCCGCCTGCACCAAGACGCTGAAAGCTTGTCGCGTTACCCTGTTGATGACTCTGACTCCTCTAATATTGCCAGTGCTTCTTGCGTATTCTCTGTATCACAGCTGCTTCATTTCACCGACGAGCAACGCTGTGACGCCTACATCAGAGCACTCATCGGCCGTTTTGAGCACTCTCCGGCCGATGCTACTCTACGCCTCTTCGTCCTCCGCGACGGTACTCTGTACCGTCGTAACCTTCATCCGGACGGCTCTGAGTTCCTACTTGTAATACCTAAACACCTCCACTCCACCGTTATAGAAGAGCTCCACGACGCACCAACGGCAGGACATCTCGGCGTATCTCGAACCTATGATCGTGTACGTCGCCGTTTTTTCTGGCCGGGTCTTGCCCGTTCCGTACGACGTTACGTCGCCGCTTGTGAAGTTTGCCAACGACGCAAGAAGCCTTCCCAGCTCCCCGCTGGTTACCTGCAGCCGCTTGACATCCCTGCCGAGCCCTTTCATCATGTCGGCTTAGACCTTCTCAGCCCATTTCCGGAATCTACATCAGGGAACAAGTGGGTTGCAGTCGCGGTGGACTACGCGACCCGCTACGCCATAACCCGTGCTCTTCTGACCAGTTGCGCAACTGATGTTGCGGACTTCCTCCTACATGATATTATTTTGATGCATGGTGCTCCGCGTCAATTGCTAACAGACCGTGGCCGTATGTTTTTGGCCAAAGTCATCAACGACATCATGCATACCTGCTCAATACAGCATAAATTTACCACCTCCTACCATCCCCAAACAAACGGCCTCACTGAGCGCTTGAACCGCACCCTTACATGCTATCCAAATACGTTTCCGACGACCACCGTGACTGGGACCGGGCTCTTCCCTACATTACCTTTACATACAACTCTTCCCGTCTCGAAACTGCTGGCTTTTCCCCCCTTTACCTCTTGTATGGCCGCGAACCAAGCTACCACTGGACACTGTGCTTCCGTCCGCCACAGCTACTACTAGCGACTATGCTTGTGATGCAATCGCCCATGCTGACCGCGCTCGCCAACTTGCGCGCGCTCTTCTACAAGTGTCTCAAAACAAGCAGAAGCAACGCTACGACCTCCGTCACCGTGATGTCCATTTTGTGCCCGGCAGCCTCGTGTTGCTTTGGTCACCTTCGCATAAAGTTGACCTATGTGAAAAACTCCTTTCTTGTTACACAGGTCCATATCGCATGCTCCGCAAAGTGACCGATGTTACCTATGAAATCCTAGCCACGCCCGCTACATCCTCCGCTGTGACAACCAGTGACATTGTCCACGTCGCCCGACTCAAGCCCTACAACTCTCCACACGCCTTGGATATTTAACAGCACCGTGACGGTGCTTTTGCCGCCGGGGGGGGTAGTATTACGATATCATCGAGCGATGCTCAAGAAACGAGCCGCCGCGAGAACGACGAAGTTGGTCGGTGCGCTTGGCGCGAGCTAGTGTCGGCCTGGCTGCCTGGCTCCAGTGTAAATAGCCTCTTCTGTCTGTGTCTTTCCACATGCAACAATATTTTGTGGGACAGGTTTAGTATTTGTAATGCAGTGTGGACCTTTCTTTTCAGGTGTATTAAACCACTTTTCCTGAGTAGTTAAAGGATGGCATGATAACAAACATTCTGTTGACAAGGAGGGCTGCACTGTTGCATCTTTGCAAGTATATACAGTGGAACCTCGTTAAATATAACTTAAAGTGGACCGGAAAATTTTTCTGATAGAACAAATAAAACAAGGCAAGAACCTTGTCAAGCTACAAACAAGCAGCTTCTAATTCTTGCCCCAGTGTTCATTTTTGTAAGTGGATGAATGCGAAATAAAGATTGATTGATTGTTTGATTGATTAATTGAATTAACAAAAGAGAGCCTCTTTGAATATAATGCTTGGTAATGTGCGCAATAGTGCAATACAGTCACTGACCTATAATTTTGACTCGGCGGGGACCACCTAAAAGGGGGTCGAAATAAACAGTTTCAAATACCGTCAAATTCCAGGAATTCGACCCTGGGACCGATAAAATTGATAGGCTTATCCAGCAGGCCCAATTAAACAAGATGCAGAAACAGTGCCAGAATACACTGCAGATTTATTTGGCTGTATTTACCCTATCCTAACACGCCCCCAAAACAAATGCGCGCCCACTTTCTATGTGTCCAATGTAGAAAACTAACATAAAGATTACATTAAAGCTTGTAAACAAAGTGGAAATCTAACACATACCCAATTTCTTAGCAAGAAAACTGGCAAGGGTCTAATATGTGTTGCACAATGGCAGCTGGTTTCTAAAGACAGTTTTGCTGCACTGTACTTTAATGTCAACTTTGCCACAATACATCTGTTGTGCAATAAAGCACACGAATGATACAAAAACTGCTTTAGTTTTATGTCCTATTCCAACACAGGCAATTTTCGGCCTAATTAACTTGGAAGAAAAGGATTAAAAAAATTTATCTGCCGATTAGGATACTCCCTAATGCGAAGTTTAAGTGCAGCTGTTTAGGTGTTTTGAATTCACAATATATTGTGGCAAAGAATTTGATTCTGAACGACAGGGTGCTCTCGGCGGTAGCGCTGAGCCTCTGCTTGGGCAGCTTGTTTATCAGCAGTGGCAGACGAAGCGTTTCCACCGGTTGCACCGCTCATTGTTCAGAAATAAAATATAAACACAGGAACACGAGGCTCACGCAGAGCACATTCTCTAGCAGTGGTGACACCACAGGCAAAGTAGCACATGCGCAGAGGGTCCAAAGCCCATGCCAGCACTTCGTGTCCACCTTTGCCGCATGCCTGGTTGTCGCCGGAACTCTTGCTTTCTTCCTCAACCTTTCGCCATACCCTCCTCCGCTTTCCTCCTCGCGCCTCTTCGCTCTCACCACTTTTTTATCCCCCGCTGCGCACCATGTGCGCTGTGATCTTTCGCTGTGCTCATTCACTCAGTTTCAAGTGATGCCGAGGCTCGCCGCAGGAATAGGTGCCTAACAACTGCGCTCTAAAAAGGTGCACGCTAGAATCTGGTACATACCGTAATCGGACATTGCAAACTTTCATTATTGCTTGAAAATCCTCCTAGAGCAGGCCAGAAATAGGACTTTCTTTGATGGGAGATGACGTATGTTTAACCCATTCACTGTCCCCCTAAGCTCCACCGAGACGGATGCTGCCACTAAGGGGTTCACTGTTGGGGTCACTTTAGAGGTCAGGCATGGCGCCTGCCTACTGGTGAAGTTGAAACTATTCAGCAAACACCAATTTTAGGATCGAAATAATGAAAGTTTGGGCCCACACAAATGCATGGGCGCTAGTCAGGACTTTGGTCAGGATCGATATAACCGAAAAATCTAATTAACCGAAGTCAAATTAGTGGAAGTCCAATGTATCAGATTTGCTAGAAAATAAGTCTTTATTCCATAAGCAGTAAGAAAAGCTGGTCAACATATCACAGCATATGTGCTTGGATGCGACCTGGTCAATCAGTATTTTGACCATTATCATTGTTGCCCCAACAGACAGATAAAAGTGGTCTCCAAATGCAACAACTCTCTATCCCCCGGTAACAACAGAAGTTGACCGCGCTCTCTGCAACAGTTATTTGTCTGGCCAGTGCCTCACTCAATTTACCTCTTCAATGGAGATGTCAAGGGTGGAGCTGGTGCCGTTCATAGATGCTTGAAGATTGCGACCCACAAAAATTCATAATAGCAGTTAGAGAAGTTGCCCAAAACCATGTCACAATTTTACTCCTAAAGGAACAAACCTGGATGTGGGGAATTCATGCGACAAGCCACAAAACCGCAAATTAGGCCCTTGACAACTTGGCGGCTTGGATTGGCTTGTGTCGTGGTTTGGGTGTAGTCTGTTATAACTGGATCAACTAGGCAGACCATTACTTTTGGCTTTGAGGCAGCGCCAGTGACGTATTAAAATATCACTTTTCTACTCAACATGGTCACCTCGGTGGCTGAATTGGCATGTGGTTGTACAGGCGGAGCGGGGATGAGTGCGAATTCTCAAGCAGCACACTGTAAGGTGTCAAAAAATTTCCTTAAAGCTGCGCAAATGATTAGTTGGCAACTGTATGACCGAGGCCTAGTGCTTTTCCATGCATTTTTAAAAGCGCCGTCTCAGAAATTACAGACCAATGAGTGAGTGCAGCTAATTTAAGCTGGGAATGCAGAGAGAAGGATAATCGCACTGGTGTTCTCCGTGGACTACGTGCATATCAGATAACGCCACAGGATTTAGTGCTGGTCATTCGTTGGCGATGCGGAATGCCTTTGAAGTGTTAACTCTTTACTGTATAAATAATTTGCTTATCCGTTGAAGCGTGCTCACGTGCTCGTGACGCTGGCTTGCGCTTGCTGGCTTTTGGGTCTTGACAGAGCAGAGCGGGCGAAAGGGAACATCTGTTGCCACGGTATTGCGTGAGGGGAGAGTGCTTCACCACGATGCAACATCACCCTCACTCTTGCTTTTGGTTAACTGTGCTTTCCTTGTCCACGCAAGCTCTCGCCTGCGTTCTAACTGTGCCTCAGTAAGGTTAAATCAAAACGTGCTCGCTTGCCCGCGAGGAGTTCATAACTCAAAATACCGCTTACGGCATTCATGGATGAAGTCGAGACTATGACGGAAGCCCATCTGGTCGGGATGATGCATACTTCAAAGGAAGAGGTCCGGACATTGACCAAATATATTTATGTTTCAGCTCCCCTATGGGAGCCTTGTTCACAATGAAACAAGCAGCAGAGCTAGTGCCCTCTTTATGTGCGGCTCAAAACATGAGTCGTGTTTTGAGCTGTACATAAGAAGGGCGCCAGCTTTGCCGCTTGTTTCATTGTGAACGAGGCTCCTGTGGGGGAGCTCAAATGTAAATATATTTTAAACCATTTTGGTCGGTGTCCGGAACTCTTCCTCTGAAGTAGAGTTCAATTCGACATTAATGCTTTCGCATTCACAATTCATAAAAAAATTTAGGTGTCCTCAGATTTTTTTGTCATGGCCATTCCAAATATAAATCTCCTTGCTGAAACACTGACTCCAAACTAAGGCTTGCCTTGTTTGTCCACTGTTTCTCAATTGTAGTGTTCATCTTCCTGCAACCTCTTTGCCTTGTTTGAATCCATAAAGCAAGTTTCTTTCTTTTGCAACATAAAACTGTAAAATCTGTTTTGGAGGCTGTGTGACTATTTGGCTTGTTTACATGTTTATTTAGCATCCTTGTATTAATCTTTGCAGAATTTTCTGTAAGATTGTTTTCTCCACAACATTTCCTTGTTTCTTTATGTATTCCACTTGTGGTCAAAGCGTTTACTGCCATACCTGGATGCTAAATGTGCAGCAGAAATGTTGAGAGCAATTGGGCTATTAGGGGCGACAATATGTGCTAACAAATTTAGTGTAACTTCTTTTTGCTGTATTTTGTGCCTCATGCCACTGTGTTATTGGAATGGGACATCGCTGCTTTAGCTTATCTTGTTGACACTTCATCTTTGCCAAGCACTTTCAATGACTTCTTTTTTTCTGAGTCAAGCTGAAATTGTCAAATGGAGACAGAATGTATGTATACATATTGTGTGAAACATGACAAGCAGCATTCTACATAACTTCAGTAGAAGGGTAGCTCTGTATAAATTTCGTTGTCTGCAAACATAAAATGTGCAACATAAAAGCGAGCTTTTTCGGCACAGAGTGGAGCTCGCATGGATCCGTACTCTGCTACTGTTACGATCAGTCTAGCTTGTGCATCTGGTCTTTCACTCGATCACCAATAAAGTCTATAAGTGTGAACATATTGGCGGCGAGCTTCCCATGAGGACTTGTTACCAGCCACTTCGTCGGTCACATTGTTTAGGCCACTAGGCCTAACCAGCGCTGCTTTATCGGTAGTCTGCAACCAAATTTGCTTTTTTGTGCCAGTCACCCTGGCAGAAATCTTGTTCATATGAATGCAGTGAATCATCTAATTCTACCAGAACACTGTGAAAACTATACAATGTTTAGGAGTGCTACTAGTCGCACTCACAGCCTTGCTGGAAAAGAAATTGTGTTGGCAACCAAGATTACATGATGTGTTGAAAAACATAACCTAGTTTATTCAACATTTTTGCTGTAGACTGGCATTTATAAAAAAGAAAAATGTTTTGCATGCGTTTCTGTTCAATTTATGCAATTTCTTCCTAGTATAAAGCCTCTACATACAACTTTTACATTGGAGAGAGTAATTAGCTCAACAAAAAAATTATCTGCCCTTTTTGGGACAACAAGTCACCACAGTCTTAAGAGAAAGCTTCAGCTCGGGCCCAACTCTGATGCGGCCTATTCAAATGCATGTAAAATGCAAAAACGCTTTCCTGAGGTAACCCCTGGAATGATATTAATGAAATTTGTTGCATTTGAGAGAGAAAGTTAAATTCTAGTGACTGTTGGAAGCGGAATTTTGATTTAGGCCTGAATTTCGTGAAAAGTATTTTCGAAAGTTCGAAAAAGATAGACGCATGAAGTTTATAAATTAATAGCTCTGCATCAAGAATATATAGCGGTTCTGTAAACAGCATCCATTAGATCATTCAAAGCGGACAAATTCAATATGTCAATTTATATTTTGCGTGAATTTGTTACATTGTGCACAAGGGTTCTGCAAAAGCTATATTTCCATATTACTACATTTCTTTAGATTCATGTGTAACATATCAATTTTGTCCGCTTTAGATGTACTATCAGATGCAATTCACGGAATTGTGATAAATTTTTTGCTGAGTTAGTGTTGTAAACTTGATAGTTTAGTTTCCTGAAAATTCTCAATTTTTGTCAATTTTAATGAAAGATTTACGATCTCAATAAAAAATTCAAAACCAACAGTCACTAGATTTTAAGTTTTTCTTTTAAATGCAAAAAAACCTCTTCAAATTTCGCACAGTAGTTACTGAGAAAAACTAATTCTCCTTTTACATGTATTTAGATCGGAGCACCCGAACTAAAGCTTCCTGTTAACCCATAGACACACTTGCACACAAAAGGTGGAGAAAGGAAAAACATGGCAGAAGTAAGGATGATTTGTGGGGGGGAAGGTGGGGGGACACAGCAAGGAGAGTTTTGTGACTGGAAGCTTGTAGAGCGAGGATCACATGCTGTGCTAGACAGATCCTAGGACAATGTTCTTATTTTTATTGGTTGAAAGACACTTTGTCTTTGGAGCAGGCATCAAGGCAATGGGTTTATTTAATTTGCTCCCAAGAAAAAGTTTAAAAAATTCATAGATAAAAAGCTATTTGTTCTTTCTTTGGGCACAAGTGGGCGTTTCATTTTTTTCGCAGTTGTTGTTTCTGAAGGGACAGGAAGCACTTTTTGTGTGGAGTTCTTGTTACTTTCTCCAGCTTGAAACTGTACGTACAAGCTCTATCAGGAAAGAAATCGTATGAATTGAACATGGAGACTTGGAAGATCATTCTTGACAAAGGCCAGTCCCAGGATGAAACATTGATTATTTCTTAATGCGACAATGTAAATGTTTTTCAGTGATACGTGTGATGTAAGGCATTTTCTGAGCATGCACAACTTTCCTCAGGCCCCCTTTTGTGGCTGTGTTTTCTCCGTGCGATTGATATGGTTGGAGCAATCTTGGGGGCCACAGGTCTGCTTTTTAAGTTCAGGACGTCACTGCTACTCTTATTTCTATTGCAGTTTGAAAGGTGATGTTTGACTCCCTGATGCTGTCAGGTTAAGCTGCGCTACACAAAATCAATTTGGAGCTTTAATGGCTTTATGCTCACATATGAGCTCAGATTGTTAGGTCCAGTCAGCATGCATATGAACTTAGTAGCCATTCCTAGTAGTTGCCAGCTGATTGCCCACACGTTCACAGCCGTCAATCCAGCTCGTGCACATTGCCTCATGCTTTATCTCCAATATAGGTATGAACATAGTGATGGCTCACCGCCGACTAGGCTTAACCAGCACCGCTTCATCGGAAGTCAGCAACAAAAGTTGTGGTTTCGTGCCAATTCAACAAAACTAGCTTCAGTTGCTGTAATACATTGGTTTTATAGAGTAATTGACAGTGGGAGGGAGGGGGGAGGCACGGAAAAGTCTGATTTAATCAAGCTGGTCTGAGAAATGGCGACATAGTTCAGTGTACTGATGAGCAATCTCATTAAACATAGGTCATGATAATAGATTGTGCATTTGAAAATTTTTCGTGAGAATGACATCAAGCATGCAAAGGTAACCACGGTGCACAAGGATTCACTTGCCACAAGAGGCATTCTTGCACTTAGACTCTCAGAAAGTTTACACATGAAGCTCTGATGCGGTAAAACATGCTCAGAGGTGCCACATAGTTTTACAAGGTATCTTAGCATTGCATTTGGATGTAACCTTGCCGAGAAAGTAAAAAAGAAAGGCAGGAAGGGTAACTAAACAGACTCCTAATTGGCTACCCAGCATGAAAGCCTGTCTTAATCAAATTATGGCCTCCATTGTTGTGTCTACCTTCACTTTGCTGATATTGCATAAAGTGGATGAGGTCCTCATTTCAACTGGGCTATTCCATTCCATTGTCGCAGGCATCGCGCTCGACAACCTTAGATTTTCGTAAGAAAAATTTTGTTCTTATTACTGTGATGTAGATATCTTTCACCAAAAATATCGTTCCTGAAATTTCTGGTCATAGGCAAAACTACCTGTCTTATAAAAACATTTTAAACGGGAGGATTCACTGCAAGAATTATGGCTGTGAGCTCATATTCCACGACTAAAAAATTGCAGGAAGTGAGAACCAGTTAATTGTCAACATTATAGAGGCACAAAGCATATTAAGCTTCGAGGACAGGTGTGTCAGTATTGTTATAATTTTCTTGTCTACTAAAGAATGTGTAATTCTAGGCTGACACGTGTGTGATATGGTTGGGTACTTTGGGACATATTTAACCTATTAATCCGCTGAAACATTTGTTGCAATATTTTCTTGTGCGAGTTGTTGCTTGGCATGTACAGTGAGCTCCTTTGCCCAGTATAAAAGTGCTCGCAAGCTTCCTTGAAATAAACTGTTGCGAATCAGTGCCAAATGTGTCGTTTTTTGTCTACAACATGTTACATTTTTTTGCTCTGATAAGACATATTGCGCCACTGCAAAACAAAGTGTAAGACATTCTCTTTCACAGGTTTTTAAGAAAGAGACTATATGCTTTTGAGGTGCGGTAAAAGCATATAGTATTTTGTCGGGGCACATACTTCACCCTAATGCTTTAAATGGATGGGGGAAAATGACTAGGAGCGCCTCTTAGACTAGAAGACAGATTTGATAAAAACAGCACTTTTGTTCATATTAAGCTACAGATTATGCACTGAAGTGGTTCTAGCAAACATAGATGACCAAAGACACTTCTGTTGACGATTAGTATAGTAATAGTTCCTTAGCTTTCCTCAAACAAATTGCTTATTAAATGCGAGAAAAAAAAAATTTCATTGGTCAGCTGGGATGTTGATTGCTAAAGACAAAGCACGACCTTTGTGCATTCTATTAGAATGGAAAGTAACACAAACTCTGTTTTGCATTGTTTTCTGTTCTATTACGATGTACCAACTAGCCCAACAGGAATGCTCTCTGCATATGTGCAACCAAGCTGCTGCAGCTTGACCACGCTACCCGCTTCTAAAACATGCGCAAGTGTTCAGTGTCCTTTCTTCAGCATTTTTAATTGTGTAGCTAGAGTAATTTTTTAGCCATTTACAAATCTTGGTGATTTGCCTGCACAGGTGGAGCGATACGATGTGCAGACTGGCCAGTGGAGCCCCATGCCATCAATGTTGACACGTCGGTGTCGCCTTGGAGTGGCAGTGCTGCAAGGGAAGATCTATGTCTGTGGTGGCTATGATGGGGCGACGTTTCTCCAAACTGCAGAGGCTTTTGACCCTGTGACCCATCAGTGGCAATTTGTGGCACCAATGAACGTCACACGTAGTCGAGTGGCACTTGTTGCCAACTGTGGCCGGCTTTTTGCTGTTGGCGGTTATGATGGTGTATCGAACCTGAGCACAGTTGAAGTCTATGACCCTGAGGCTGACCAATGGATGCCCATAGCTTCAATGTGTGCACATGAGGGTGGCGTCGGAGTTGGAGTACTGCCACCTTTGTAGGAGAGTGCTCAGAATGCCAGTGTGGCTTGTTATTTGGGCCTTTCTTTCTCAAACGGGCACTGGTATTCTAAGCAGTTCCAGGTGCGATAGAAGAATGCACACAAGCTTTAGGTTCTACATTCTCACAATCCTTCCTTTATTCCACTGGCAACTAAAGAAATGAATAATAATAAGGTAGCATCACCAGCTACATAAAAGATCGGTGCATATTTAGCCTGTAGGTGACATAAATAAAAATATATATGATTGATTGTAATATTGTGGTGTAGCCACTGTGTCACTAAGAAGAAAAGATAGAGTATCCTTTAGTCAGACATTGCACTAGCTTTCTTGGGTGTGTTACCATCATTACCTTTCTCATGCATTTATGTTATGTAAATGTTTTGTGTAGACCTTTTTTTTTCTTTATTAAGTGCATATTTTTATACACTGATAACCAAAAAATTTTCGATATAACACAAGAGGATACATCACAGATGCATATATTACAAAGATGTTCATGTAAAGTCCATTGCTGCGCATGTTACACCTAGCAGTTTACACCTGGCATGCCTTGCAGAGCTGCAAGGCATGCAAGGCAAGAATGAACAATTCTTAGTTGCATAGGAGAAGAAATTGCAATGTCTCAATTATTAAAAATGTGCCCCCATGTATTCAGCATTTATTATATCATTTTAGGTCTCATGTTCACGAAAATTTTCACTTGTTTATGCGTATTTTATGTTATGTAACAAAATTTTTGTCACAGTGCTCTACTACATTGGGGGCAATAGTTAAGTCACATGATATACATGCTGCTATCACTAGCAGCTCACTGTATCTACTCAGGACTTTGACGTACATGTGCAACTGCAGAATTGAATAAGTTGGTTGTGGTGCTTGTTTTAGCGAGTTGCTGTATGCTTTGCAGAACAAAATAGGCTGCTGTTTGACTCTTATTTTGTCAATTCTAAATATTTTCTGGCAGGCTTAATAGAGCTCAGTGAAACTGTAGCATGTCTGTGACAGGTTTTAACGATCCAAGTGGTTCCTTTTCTTGAATTACATGGGTCAAAATGTAATTACGATACAGGCATCTAAAATGAAGCCCTGGCATGACAGTAGTTATGATTCCGTTTTCTTTTTTAATTATTATTATTATGTCATGAAGCTTGTTGCTGAAGCTGGAATTAACTAGCACTGCAAGTAATGCCTGATCATCTATATATAATAGAGAATAGTGAAATCAATTATTCTGTAAAGAAAATGAAAAGGAGTGTTGTCTATGGAGAGCTTTCACCTTTGGTGCAGGTCATTTCATATGCAATATATGCATGGTGTAATTCAGCTGATAATAGGCTGATAAGCAGTGTGCAAAAAGCATTGAATTCATGACATAAAGTGTTCTGGTATCGTTCCTGCTTATTAATATCTAGATTGTTCGCATTGTTGTCAGATGTTTTCTTTGTATACATGCAGCTTCTTTTCACTAATACGATGTTCATCTTTTGTTAATGCTTTACAAAGGTGTAAAGTATAAACCCCATTCAAGCAATCTTGCGCGTGACAAGCGACGCGATGGAGATGACTGTCGCGTTCGCTTGTCACCCAGAAGTCAAACTCCAAGCGAGCGACCACTGCGCGCGACGGCTCTCCAGTGTTGCCGATATTAGGGGATCGAGTTAGCGCCAAACCTGGCGTGATACTTGCTATAATTATTTAAGTTGATTTGTTTGGCTGTACAAAGCAACATGAAGTATTTCTGAAGGGTCTTGCAGTAGGTTTTTTTTCGTTTACATATCAAAATTCGGTAGTTCGCTCGTTCCATTTGTACACTGAGGAGCGCACACATGCACAAACCGGTAGTACGTCACTAATGTACAGTGCTCACGGATTGAAATAGGACACGGAGCATTTAGTACAACCCTACATATGTGCAAAGTACGCGAGAGCACAATGTCATGTCGCTAGGAATTTGGTCACCAAAGGTGACGAGGGCTCCGATGTAAGTGTACGCGCCAGAATTACGTCGATGTGACACGAACTGCAGCCGGTTGAAGCGAAAGTATGCGCATTACTTAGCCCTAAATTGACGCGTTTCATTCCGTGAGCACTGTACATCTCGTTCTAGCTGCCTACTATTGGCTAGTCGCTCATAGCACTTCCGAGCGACGAGCGACGAATTCTAGATTTGCAGAACCGAGCAATCTGTACGAGCAACTGCCTGATCCGTTGCTCGTCGCTGTCGCGCACAAAATCGCGCTCATGGGATTTAGGCTGAAAGGTAACGTTTTGTAAAAGTGTGCTGGTAATGTGGTAGAGTATGTGTTTATCATGTGCAGAAGTCTTGATTGTCTTGCCTGCACATAAGAACACATAAATGCTTTAATTGATGAATGACTGCAGTGATTTGAAGCTTTTTCCATTGAAAAGAAAGCAGTGACTAATCGAAGATGTTTGACTCAGGTCTTCAGTGTTCTCTAAATATTGCTTATATTACACAACTTTAAGGTTTGAAATTACAAGCTGAAGTGACTAGCGCAAGAGTGGACACAGGACATTAAAAAGGCGACCAGGACAAGCGCAAGGATTGCGCTTGCCCTTGTCACCTTTTTAGTGTCTCGTGTCCACTCTTGCGCTAGTCTCTTCAGCATGGAATACCAACTAGCTCGGTCACACACCTTGAATTTACAAGCCTATAGGCTTACACTATTGGGGGCTAACAATGTAAACCAATATTAGAATTTGAAAATGTACGCTTTCTAGTTCTTTGAATTGCAAAGAAAATGGGTTATCTAAAATCTAATTTTTATACCATGTATTTTCAATCAAGCACAAATTCCATGAACATCTTGTCCCACCAGCATCAAAGCGTTAGAGACACATGAAAAATCATTTTTGCCACGTCAGCCTGAAATTCAGTTTTACACTTTACTCTAGCTCAGTGAAACCTCATTATAATGAAAATACCTTCATGTTATCTGATATTCGTTTTGAGCATATACTTTTATACATTGATATCTGCGATATCCGTGTTCGGTATGTCAATGTACAACTGCATATGCAATCAACATAGTGTTGTATTGTTTTACTGGCTGCAGGCACCAGCTGTGTGGGAATTCAGCTTGTTTGCAAAACCTGCAACCTGTATGCTTTTGACGTCAGTGGTACATGACAGAACATGCTTGTATACATTGTGATTTACCAATGCTGAAGCCTCAGCTATATGTGTACTGTTGGATTGTTTTCTGATGCTCACATTCAGTGTTTAAATTCTGGTACACCGCAACATATTTAGGCTTTATATTTTTGGCAATTTTTTATTATTGTTTGAGAGACCAAAACAGACATCTGGATTTGATGTAGAGTTTAACTTCATCTTAAAACTTTTTGTGCGCAAACAAACAGGGACAAAGAATAGGGGTAACACAAGGACGAGCGCTTTCTAATAACTGGTTTTATTTTTGAAGAACCACCTGCTTAAATACCCACAGATCTGCGCGATCTAGTCAACAGAGCACGCCTGTAGCGCGTATGATACCCGCAGATCTGTGCGATCAAGTCAAGAGAGCACGTCAATAGTACATATAACACTTGTGATAAAAAAAGACGTGGACAAAAGCCACCCGGTCAACATAAAAACAGCAGGGTGCATAAAACAACCACTTACAATAAAATGCGTTACAGATGTGATGATAGAAGCAAAAGTTATGCAGTAAAAGTGGTATTTTCGGCAAAAAACAAAATAGGTAGTGTGTGTTCTAAGGTTAAAAAGAAGTTCGAAAGTAAGGATGATGTAAAGAAAGAATGTAGTGTTAAACATCCGCGCAAGAACCAATTTGTTGATTGCGCGAAGAACGTTGTTTATCAGATTCCTATGATGTATGGTCATGTGTACGTAGGGCAGACTGCGAGATGCATTAACACAAGGTTAAGGGAGCACTTGCCTAGTCTGAAAGGTCGCCCTAGTACGCATTTGGCAATGCATTGCCAAGAACATGATTGCTCACCTTGTCTTAGTAGCACAGACATTTTGTATAGGCATAGGAATCAAACCGCTAGGGAAATTGTGGAAGCACACTGGATTGAAAAACAAAAAGAAAAATACATCAGACATCCTTCTGTTTCATCGTTGGATAAAGAAAATTCGCTTCTATCATCACATCTGTAACACATTTTATTGTAAGTAGTTGTTTTATGCACCTTGCTGTTTTTACGTTGACCTGGTGGCTTTGATCCACGTCTTTTTTTTTTTTTTTATCACAAGTGTTATATGTACTATTGACGTGCTCTCTTGACTTGATCGCGCAGATCTGCGGGTATCATATGCGCTATAGGCGTGCTCTGTTGAATAGATCGCGCAGATCTGTGGGTATTTAAGCAGGTGGTTCTTCAAAAATAAAACCAGTTGTTAGAAGCGCTCGTCCTTGTGTTACCCCTATTCTTTGTCCCTGTTTGTTTGCGCACAACAAGTTTTAAGATGAATCTGTTCCAACTAGGCCGACTTGCTGTTATGCTTGAGTTTAACTTCTAACACTAAACTGGTGGCTAATTTAACTCTCGTTTAATGCAACAGAGTTTAGTCAAATTACTGCAGCAACTATTGTATGAGAGGCTTTATGCATTATAGCGAAATTAATGGTAAGGAAGCCAAACGCTAACATTGCTGTCTACAGTCTACAAGGTTAACCTG
The DNA here is from genome assembly GCF_023375885.2 of Dermacentor andersoni. Lineage (NCBI taxonomy): Eukaryota > Metazoa > Arthropoda > Arachnida > Ixodida > Ixodidae > Dermacentor > Dermacentor andersoni. The sequence continues at coordinate 258,223,286 of NC_092814.1, read as the reverse complement.
CAGCATTAACCCTTGCTATGCCAAACGTTTTTTCAGGGAACAACCGAAATTTCCCACATTATTTTATGACTCATTTATCACGATCAGCTCTTCTTATTACAATATCAGCAGCTATATTTTTGTTGTCTGTTACATAGTGAAACAAACAAAATTTAATTGGGTCATATTTGCAGAATATTAAAGAACTATTAAACAAAATTGGAAGATTGCCTATTCAATTTTAGTACCAAAACCAATGTCATACAATTTGATCAACTTTCCTAGAGTTAAAGTATTCACGCGCCCTTCGTAAACAGCTCAGGATGAGAATGCCATGATGCAGCAAAACATTGCTGAACATTTCCGTTTATGTGTTCATTGTGTAATATTCTGCCCATGTGTACAAATTTGGGGTTTGTTTATAAAATATAAAAGCTAGAGTCTTGTTCATACACCAGTGTAAATATTTCATCTCTTGTTGCACTGTGTGCAGTTCAGTTGAAATGCTCGCACTTGCTTAATTTCTTGTTCTAGTGACTAGGAAAATCTGCGAAGCGTGTTTGAGTTTTGTACTTAATTTAATGGCATAGTAAGTGATGTGACATGGGGGGGGGGGGGTAGGCTTTGATGCCTGTTGGAAAGCAGTACGAGTGCATTGAACACCATAATGCAAGATGAAATAGAATATATGTAAAATGTCACCTTTAATGAACATAACTTTTTCTCAAGATCCAGTGACAATTGGCTATCTTGTGCAGTCTTTCACTACAAAATGGTTTTAGACGCTACTGTGTGTATGATGCAGTGCTTCAACGTGGCTACATTGCAAAGTGCCATATCAGAAGGCTTGACACATCAGTTTTTGTTTGCATATCATAACAACCAAACCTGCCCATTGATGCCCTGCATTTAATTGTCGTCGTGCAAGATGCAGATTATGGTATCGAAGGAGTAGGAGCACAGTGTCCAAGGAAGCGTGTGGTGGTACCTTGTCATTTGTCATGCTGAAGCCATGCTTCCTTCAGCACATTCAGAAGATTGCATATCTAATCCCCCGCTAGTCTTTTTGGTATTTATACTGTGTAAAGGAAAAGAAGGGTAATTTTTGTTTAATGTTTCGAAACGAATGGAACTTTAAAAATGACAAAAATGGCTATAGCCTCTGTGGGGACGCTAGACTGTCTGCACCTACTTACGTTATTTTCCCTTAATCTGACTTCCACCGCATAGCCAAGCGCCGCCTGCATAAGGTGGCAGTGTGGGAGAATACTCGCTCACACTCGCTCACCGTAATTTTTCCAGGCCCCGCGCTCGCTCACATTCACACTCACCTCCACTCAGACCCTCAAGCGCCCACTCACGCTCGCACTCACTCTCACTGGCACTCACTGGCACTCAATCGCACTCACTCACTCGCACTCAATTGCACTCACACTTTTTAAATGAGTGTAAGTGAATGTGAGCGAGTGCACTCATGAGTGAGTGTGCTGCCCTCTGCCGCTCACAATTTGTGTATATTCGACTGAAGCTTCCAGTTTAGCACCTATTACATCTGGAATGCGAGAAGGCTGTGTTTTGAGCCCAGTTTTATTTTTAATATACATGAACAATTTGTCTTCCGATTACATGGTAACATCCGTCTATTCGCTGACGATTGTTTTTCATACCACGAAATTAATTGCAATGATGATCATCATGTACAAAATTCTACCTCTTCTTGGTGTCAGGAGTGGCAGATGACTTTAAATGCCCAAAGGTAAGTAATGCTAATAGGAAGTAGAAAGAAACAGATATCTGATTTTACTTACATTATTAATGACACACCTCTCACTTGTGTATTTCAGGGTAAATATTTAAGTGCCCTTTTAACACGCACTCTCTGACAGGAAACCCATGTTAACAACATAACCTCAAGTGGAAATCAATGTATGTGCTGAGCACCGAAGCGACTCATCTTTCTTAGAAAACGTCTTCGACTTGTGCCAGCAGATACAAATCTGCTAGCCTACAAAATGCTTGTCTAGACCAGTGCTGGAGTGCGCATGTATTGTTTGATTTACGTAAACAAAAGAACTCATAAGAGGGGGTGCAGAGGAAGGCAATAAGGGTTATTTATAATAAATGCAAGTTAATGGATTCATCGACTGAATTATTAAAAAGAGCCGGTTTATTAACACTTACAAAGTAGGGCAAAACTAGCACGACTAAAGTTGTTTCAATTTATTCATGGTGACAAAACCATTGACACATTCGTACGAAGTTTTTTTTAGTCGTTCTAGGTCAACACTCCACAAGCACTCTAGAACACCTAATAATAATAATAATAATAATAATAATAATAATAATGCCTTTATTTGTGTCACATGTAGGGTACATGACACTGGAGACCAGCAGTAAAAGCTGTCGTAAATAACAGCTTGACAAAGCCGCAGGCCCCCATGCACTTGACAGCAGTATAGCGGCATTGCTTACATCAGAAAACAAAAACAAAAAACAGACACAGTACAGGACACAATACACCCTGATAAATGAATTCCATTTTCCGGAAATAGAAACAGAAATGATCGTGATACTATAAGGTAAAAAGTAATGACAGAGCAAATACCTTGAAGCAATTAAAATAAGAAAAATATTCATACAAAGGTATAGCCTACTAAGGTAAGAAAAAACAATTCACTACAATTCGAATTACAATTCAAAATACAATTAAAAAATACGTCATAAATACAATTCACTCATCAGGTGGAAATAACATCCACATGCATACAATAAAAGTGGGTAATGAAAACATGGTCACTTAGAATAAGGAGAAAGGACTTAATTAAAACATAAGTAGGTTGAGAACAAGGATAATGGACTAAGGATGAAAAGAGAGCAGCGTAATTACAGATTGTCAGTGACAGTCAAAGACATGATCATTCGGACATATAATATTTCCGGAGTTCTTTAAATATACATATTTCCGGCTGTATATTTTCTCTATTCAGTTTCATAATCTCGGCAACTTATTTTCCAGTGTTTGAAGGCCATATGCCGTGCGGTATGTTTTTACATTCCAGTATTAGTTGTAATGGGTGACATGGCTAGGGGCGTCGCTATGTAGGTTCGCTAACTGTTTTAAGAATGTGCCGCCATTTTTTATTTCCTGTTTATAAAGCTTGCTTAGTCGGTAATCGTATATCATCGTAGTAGGCATAACGTTGTATTTTGAAAATATTTCGTGTGTGTGAAAATGACTGTGCACATTTTCTGCTGTATGAAGAAACCTTTTTGAAGTATGTGGAGCTTTCGTATATTTCCCTTCATTTTAGACACCCACACTAATTGACAGTAGTTTAACCATGAGGAAAACAGGGTGTTATAGATGACTGGCATAATCTTCCGTGACAGAATACTACGGTTGCGGTATGTGAGGTATAACTTGAGATAGTTTTGTTGCTAGATGGTTAATATGATGATCCTATGATAAAGTTTGATGAAAAATTACTCCTAATGTTTTAAATGTAGACACAATTTCGATCGGAATAGAGTGCAAGGTTATATTTCTATTTACAGTTATATTTCTTCCTTTTGACCTGAATAATATGCATTTCGTCTTGGACACATTGATCGTCAGGCGGTTTCTTTCAGTCCATTCTTCTAAAGCAAGCAGTGTGGATTCTGCGGAGTTAAATAATTCTTCACTATCTTTTCCTGTTGGGAAAATACTCATGTCGTCGGCGTATATAATAAATTGTGCTATAGGAGAAATGTTTGTAATATTATTTATATACATATTGAACAGAAATGCGCCTAAAATACTGCCCTGAGGTGCGCTGCTAAAAAACCGTAGTGGTTCGGAGATAGTCAGCTATTTTAATCATTTGTTTTCGATGTTCCAAGTAAGACTGGATTAAACTTAAGGCTTTGCCACGATAATCATACCGCTCAAATTTTCGAAATAATATTTTATGACTAATGAGGTCAAACGCTTTGGAAAAGTCCAGAAATAATCTAAGTACAAAATTGCCTTGCTCGAAATGCGTTAAAATATGTTCCTTTAGTGTTAGAAGGGCAAATTCTGTACTTAGCTTTCACCGAAATCCATACTGAGAGTTAGTTATTATCTTGTGTGTCGCTTCAAATTTGTTAAATCGGCTTTATGTAACTTTCTCGAATTCTTTAGATAGAATAGGTAGAATAGAGATAGGTCTGTAACTGTTCTTGTCATTCTTGTTTCCCTTTTTATAAACAACAGTTATACCCGTGCAAGCTGCATGTTATGCGGAAAGACACCTTGACTGAGACAAAGATTAAAAATATGTTTTATAACTGGTGCAAGGAGATCAGCGATATACTTAAGAGGTTTAGTTTTAAAACCATTGACATCTTTGCTATCACTGTTATTTAGGCTAGCTATTGTTGTAAATACTTCAGCCTCGCTTGTCGGGTTGAGAAACATTTTTTCTCCATTCCATCGAAGGTTTTCCCGATTGTTTTCAACGGTATCTTGTACCTTAAGATTAACAAAATATTTATTAAACACATCTGCAAGTGGTTTTCCCGTTAGTTCGGTACCATTTATAATCTGTTTCTGTATCACATTTGGTGAGGCCTTATAATACAGTAATAAAGCTAATCTCTTCCATGTGACATCTGTGGATCCTGTTTTAAAATCTAGATTTGCAAAATATTCATGTCGCGCTTTTGCTAAGTCCTTGTTCAAACAATTTCGGTAAACTTTAAAATCTTTATATTTATTCTGATCTTTAGCTTTGTTAAGTAGATTGTAAAGGTCATTTTTATTATTTATTTATGATTTATGAATTTATGATTGATAAATTGTGCTATAGGAGAAATGTTTGTAATATTATTTATATACATATTGAACAGAAATGCGTCTAAAATACTGCCCTGAAGTGCGCTGCTAAAAACCCGTAGTGGTTCGGAGATAGTCAGCTATTTTAATCATTTGTTTTTGATGTTCCAAGTAAGACTGTATTAAACTTTAAGGCTTTACCACGTCAGTTCAGCTGTAACCCAAGGTTTCCTTGTCTTTCTCTTTTGTTTAACAGATATTTCAGGAAAGCTGGTTGCATATATAGGCTGCAGTATTTAAAGAAACATATCATAAGCTACATTGGCATCGTCAGTTTCTAAGACGTTCTTCCAGGATACTTCCTCTATTTTTTTTATTATGTTTTTGAATATCAGAAGGTTCTGTTCTGTAATATGTTGGACTGTCAACGTCTGTCTTGACAACTTACTGCATACGTATCCTTTAGTGCAAAGAAATATCGGTAAGTGGTCACTCACGTCGAAAGAAAATACCCCCGACCTAAATTTATCCTGGCTTATATTTGTAAGAAACATGTCAATAAGCGATTGTGAATTCACAGTTACTCTTGTCGAGAGATTAATTACATTTCTAAGCCCATTGGTATTTAACAGGATCTCAAAATTGGTTTTTGTGCTATCATTTTTCATCATATCAATATTCATGTCCCCACCGCAGATGAGGCTCAAGTTATTATTAGTGATACAGGTAAATAGTTTGTCTAAGTAGTTAAAAAAATGCAATGGTGAACCGTTTGGTGGGCGGTAGCACACAACAAGTGCTGTGTTTTGTAGTTTAACTGTCGGAATTTCATAATCGCTTGTTATTACTGAACATTCTGAAATAATTTCGCAGTCATAGTCCTTTCTAACCAAAATATATATCCCGCCACTGCGACCAGAGGGACGATTTTCGTGTGCCGGAAGTCTGTAGACATTGTTTCATCAGTGCTCCATGTGTCGGTTAACATAACACCAAAAGGTTGTCCTACTTGGTCAAAAAACAAGCTTAAATCCGATTCCTTTCTGTTAATTGATTGCACATTAAGGTGAAAGCATTTAAAGGACTTGAGGAATTGTTTTTCAATGTAGTTCTCGAAGGATTCTGGGAGTAGGTAGGTGTCAGTATCGGAACTTGCCATACTGTATAACTTTAATCGAGTTTCTCAAGATCAAAAGGACTTGAGATGACAATTGCCATTTCCCCTACATCCTTCCTGACTAGGATTCGACCATTTGAGTGCCAAGCGTACTTAAAGTTGTTCAGTTTGGCCCAGCTCTTTGGAAAAGTAGGTCGCGGGCCTGTTTTGTCATTTTTCTGCACGTAGACCTTATCGTCGTTTTTCCTCAGTTCCTTTCTGCTCTGCCACCACTTGTCTCGGTCAGCTTGTTTCGTAAACTGGCAAATTGCACCCGGTGTTTTGCCTTTCTTAGCTGGCAGGCGATGAACAGTAACTACATTCTGTTCCGATAACTGTGGCAGCTCAGTCTGCGCAGCCAGCTTACTTATTTTAGTCAGTAGATTATCGTTCTGCATTACTGGAATTCCGTGGAACTCAAGGTTCAACTTTCGGCTTCGCCATTCAAGAGCATCAACATCGGCTTTTAGCTTGGTTATCTCAGCATCCTGTTTTTCCACTTTCTCTAGCCTCTGTTTGACATCTTTTATGTTTTTTTCTTGTTGTTCTGTACGCAATAAGAGGGTGTCATATTTTTCACTCATGAACTGCAACGCCTCAATGCTGTGGACAGATTCCGTCAAGGGCAGCAACTTGTCAAGTTTGGCACTGATTTCCTGCATCCACAAGTGTACATTTTCACGAGTCAGATTCTGTGCTCAGTTGTTCGGTTGCTTCTACATTAGTTTTTCTACGTCGGCAAGCTGTGCAGCGCCACACTTTGCGATAGACTTCACCCTTTGCTTTCAGCGTGGCTTCTGAGACGCCCGCACATTTTTCTGTGTAATATTTACCAGCACACTCGCTGCAGTCAACGACAGCCTCTTCTTCACAAATCTGCTCATCACATCCTAGGCACTTCATAACTGAAGTTAAGTACACCTTGGCAGCAGCAGCAGCACCAGGAAGTGCGAGAAAAAAAAGATTTTTTTTTTTCAGTGGAAAGAAATAAGCACTAACCTGCAATTAACTACAAGTACGGTGTCTTTCGGTGCCAATGTGTTGGTCGCCTCCTTCCGTGCTTCTTTTATAGGGTTGATCCGTTGACGGCAGCGCCCCCTCGTTGCAACGACGATGTGACGTGTCTTCAGGCAGGCTTCTTGCGCCTGTCTTCAAATCGGCGATATCACCCCGGCTCGGCAGGATCACATCGGCTTTTTTGCTTCCTGCAATGATACAGGGCAGATTCTTAAGTACAGTGTCTTTCGTTGCCACTGCCGCTGCCAATGTCACCTTTAACTCAAATTGCTTTAAATGTTCATATTTCCTTAAAACAATTGGGGAACGGAATGAACTTAGTCCTTCCATTACTAACGCTTTATATTTAAATAACTTCATGACTTCGAGCAGCCGCCAACTTCAACAGCATTCGCTCGAAGCTTGCCCCTCATTGATCATCGAGGAGGGAACGGCGGCACGTAGACGAGGCGACGTAAAACAATCTGGTTTAATACATCGCTACGGGCGAGCGAACATTCAGCAACAGGTTCTTGAGTAGTGTATGCCAGCAACTACAAAAGTTAGAAGCAATTATCTACAAAGCAGCGTACTCTTAATTTCTTCATATCCCTCATGGGGTTCTGTCTTCACAGCACTGGAGTCTGGTAGAAACAATTCCAATGCGTCTTTATGCTTTGAAGGATGCATTGGCACTATTTCGGTACTCGCGCGTGATGTGCCGTTCATTCGGTGTGTGTTTGAACGAAAAAAAGCTATTGCGCAGCATAGCGCGCATGCATAAGGAACGCGCCCTGGGCACAGGCAAAAGTAACAACAAAAAAAAAACTGCACATGCGACATCGGGGGGGGGGGGGGGGGGGGAGCGGGTAGCGACCCGGACAAGTCACTATAATAATTTTTAAAAAGCTGCTTTCGAGAGAAGGTGCCGCGCGGCTGTTGTTCCTGTTGCCATGACGATGTAAACAACCATGTGCGCCGCCACTTTCCTGAAGTATTGCCCGCCCGAAAGGGCCGTAATTGAAGGGCGCCTTGGCGCTAGCGTCGAAAAGAGCGGCTGCATTAAAGGGCCCCTCACCAGGCCCCATAGCAAATTTTGGTTATACGCCGTAAGTTGTTACGTATCCTCTAGAAAGCGTTCTGCCACAAAAAAATTTTCGTATCGGCTCATCAATAGCCAAGATAGAAATATTTCAGTGCCGAGAACCCATGATTTCAGGAGGCGAGGTCCACTGCATAGCAAGACCCTCTTCACTCACCCTGTCTAGCCTCCGCAAGCGAAATTCCTTTCCTTCGTTGTCCCATACCGGACCTCAAGGATCGCGTGACTATAGTGCCTAGAACTATATCGTGACGCATATGTCACGGGTCCCGCCTTCATTTTTTTCTCCGGCTTTTTTTTTTTCTTTTTGTGTCGGTGCTGCGCACGAGCTGTTCTGACTGTCTGGTTTCGCGCTGCGCAGGATTTTGCGCGCTGTGCACAAGGACACATATGACACGGTATAATTCGTGCTACACGAATACTGAGGCAGAACAAGCAGATCGCAGAGCATGATCACGTGCTGCATGGAACATGGTAAGAAAATGGCAGTTTCGGTACCTGCGCACTTGACTGCACGACCGTGCGAACAAGTAGACGAAGCGGAAGTACATCTCGCTTGCTTCGGTGTGTGTGTGTGAAAACATTTATTGGAATGAGGCCCGGAGGCTCGACTTCTTAAATCGAGGCGGGCCGCTCCCACGTTGGCACTGTCGGGCCAAGCCTTTCAGCGACATCATGGGCCCTCTGGATGGCCCTTAGTTGGTCCTGAAACAATGGGCTTTGAATCCTTTTCTCCCACTGTGTCCATTCTTCAACGATGTTGGGGAGAATCGCGGGGCACCCCGCCAGCATATGTCTGATTCCAATGATGCCATTACAATCGTTGCAGTCCATCTTAATCTCCCTCTCTGGATATACTTTATTAATGGTGTACGGTGTGGGATATGTACCTGTTTGCAATAAGCGCAGTGAGACTGCCTGAGCCCTGTTCAGTTTTTAATGTGGCAATGGGAATTGCCTGCGTCCTAAATAGTAGTAGTGTTTGGTAATGTCAGTGTATGTTATTAAATGATCTCTAGATTCCCTGGCTTGATGGTGAACGGCTCGGTTGTGACTGTCACGGTTAGCAAGTCCTCGTGCCAAGTCGTGAGCAACCTCATTGAGGTTTATCAGAGTCTCGTCCACTTTTCCCATATGCACAGGAAACCACCGAATTTCAGTTCTCATAATCCCAATGTTTTCAAAAAGTTTAGCTGCAACACCACCTACGTAGCCTTTATCAAAACACTTTATAGCGGATTTCGAATCACTGTAAATGCAGGCCCACTTATTACTCCTGATGGCTAGAGCAATTGCCACTTGTTCCGCCACCATGGGGTCCTTGGTAAAAATAGTGATAGCATATTCGGTGCCAAGTAAAACAAAAAACACGCAGACATTCAGCTTGTGGTTTATTATTTCTCTAAACTTCAATTAGTCAATTCAAGCTACAGATCACACAAATAACAGTTGGTGCCTTGAATAATTCTCGAAGTCACGTTCCCCACGAGCGACGTCACACTGCGGGTCTGAGTACGTAGGCGCAGGGACGCGAGTACGTCACCGTCCGGCTTGGAGCGCAGCGGCCGCGAGGGGAAGGGAAAACGGCGTTCGAATTGAAGTTTCATACCTTTCCGTGGCGCGTAGCGATGTAATTACTTGCAAACACGATCGTTGGCGCGCATTGTATGCTCTGCGCTTGTCGGCTCAAGATGGCCAGACCTGGTGAAGCGCCCTTTAACTCGACCAATGGGAGCCATACGGAGATCGATTCACACGGCGGTCTGGAACACGAGCACGGTTTCCTAGAATACTGGGAGAATGTCCAAAGCGCCAGCTCCCGCGTCAGGCTTTTGCGAGGAATTGCCGCGCCCCAAACCCGTTATATAGGACCCGTGGGCTTTGTGCGCTCGGGAAGCAAGTGGAAAGCCAGGAAAGTCTGCTACGCGCTGTGGTTTTCTTGCGTTCAGTTTCTACGGAAGACACTTAGAAGCTATTTAATTTCAATGGTGCGGTACTGTATGGAACTTGGCCATCTTTAAGCGTTGTCTTAGTGCTGGAGCAGCAAGATAATAGAAAAGTCATGTGTCGAACGGCATCAGCGCGGCCTAGTTGCGGTGCTTGAGTTCGGAAACGTAATGCGGGAGCTGTACGTGCGTAGGAACGCGCAAAATGAAGTCGCACGCACAAGGAGGGAACGAAAACAAAGTTATTCGCATGGGTAAATGGGCAAAAAGGTGACGCATGCAATAATTAAGAGTAACGAAAAAAAAAAAAACTAAATTGCCCGCTCAGTCAACTGCAATACATAGGTGTAGTTACAGCATCGCGCTCACCACTATGAGCTTTCCAGTCACGGTTGCCAGTGGTTTACAGCCATATCCAAATTCTTCGTTCTACAATTTATTAGCTTCGACTAGTACTTTATTATCCAAAGAGCACCGAAAGAGAGCTTAAGGGAAACGAAATAAAGAGTAGAGACTGCCGTAGCTAGCGCTGTAATCATGTTAGCTAATTTCGCTTCAGAGATATAGCGTGCAGCAACGAGCTTCGCCGTGCTTAGACTAAGCTTGTATTAAATGCACGCATTGAAAACAAAAGCAATGCCAGGTAAACTTTTTTCTATAAGGTTTTACAAGTTGTTTTTTCGTCCACTTTAATTTCCGTTAATTTATCGTTTCCTTATTTTCATTTATTAAGCACAAGTAATTTCCCCTATGTTGTCCTTGGTGATACCTATTCTGAAGCCATTCTGGAGTTCTCCCAAAATTCCATTATTATCTGCCCAAGCTTGAAGCTTTAATTTGATTGCCTGCATTGCTAACCTGTATATTACCGATGTAATGGTCAACTGTCTATACGAGTGAATTCTGTCTTTCTCCCCCTTGCCTTTATAAATTAAATTAATTCTACTTTGTCGCCAACTGTCTGGTATTCGTCTAGCTTTTAAAGTTTTTTCCACTGCTTTCACCAGAGTTTCCTTACTTTTTGGTCGTAGTTCATTAATCAGCCTAACGGGAACCTCGTCTAGCCCTGTGCCTGTGCGCTTAGGAATTTTCTCTTCCGCTTTCTTCCAGTTGAAATTTGTCGCACGAGCTCCTTTTCCACTTGGGTCTCTTTCATGCTATTTTTTTCTTCGAATACAACCTCGTCATTGCCTTGAAAAGATTCGGCTGTTATTTTTCGGATGTAATTTATTGCCGCTTCTCCTTCCAGTCTGTTTTCATTTTCGTCTAGGATATGTTGTTGTATTGTTGTTGACTTCCTGCCTAATAATTTTATGTGGTTCCAAAATATTCTAGGTGCGGCCTTCTTTTTCTCACGTATTTCTGACAACCAACGTTCACTTTCACCTTTTAATTTTGCTTGCACCAGTATTTGAACCATATACTTTTTCTCCCGGTATATTTCCCATTTACTGGTTACTTCATCCTGTGGCAACTGCGCCTTCTTTGCCTGCCTGTGCTCTCGAGATGCTTTCTGTCGTTCGGCGATGGCTTCTCGTATCTCCTTGTTCCACCAGCTTTTCGGTTTCTTTTTTCCTTTCCAATGAACATGTTGTTTCTCTTTCCGTATTTCTGTCGTTACTACACTTAGAAGCTCACCATATTCCCACCCCTTACTTGGCGACTTGCCAATTTCTTCCTCCACTCTAGTGACTATATTTGCTATTTGTTTAGCGTTCAAATTTGGACTGGCCATTTTGCTTTCGTTGCTCTCTTTCCCAACTACATATCCCATTTTCAAAATGATGCGTTTATGGTCACTCCCTATGCTGCTAAACCCTTCCTCATCGATGACCATTTCTCTCAACTTATCATGAATTCCTTCTGTCATCAGACAGTAATCAATGGTCGATTGCCGGTTTCCCACTTCCCATGTGATCTGTCCTTCACACTTAGGCCCCGTATTCACGATAACAAGGTTATGTTGCTCACAAAGGTCTAGCATTGACTTCCCGTTGTTGTCAGTATAGCCTTCTAAATCCTGTATGTGGGCGTTCGTGTCACCTAATGGGACAATTTCAGCACCATTCCCGAAACCCTTAATATCAGCGCTTATGCATTCCACTAACTCTTTATTCTTCTCTGTGCAATTATTTCCGGTCCACAAATACGTAATGCCCAGCCAAGTTTTTTTCCCACTCATTGTACCTGATAACCAAAGATGCTCTTGACATTTTGAATGTACTCTTTTCCATTTGGCTCCCTGATGGATGGGCATTCCGACTCCCCCTCCCTTTCTTTCCGACTTATTTCTGTTGCACCCTTCCCAAACATAATTCTCAATAACTGGCGGCTCTTCTGAGGCTCTAAGGTTCGTTTCTGTAACCGCATACACCCCTATTTGTTCTCTATTTAACTGCTCCTCAATCTCTGCCCACTTTTCCTTTCTCGTGCCGCCCTGCATGTTTATATGTAGCCGATTGCAACGTTACTAGACTTGCTTTATAGTCTAGCAACGTTGGCCTATTGCATGGCGAGCTCTCTTTCTTGCTTTCCTCCTTTTCTTGCTATCGACGGCGATGCTCTTCTGAGGTTCCTCTAGGGGACTATCATTACTATCTACTCTGGCCTCCTGAGTGCCCACGGGCCCCCTAAAGAAGCAACAGCGCGACAACCGATTCGCCAGCCCACTTCTTGTGCCAGCCTGTAGTGGATCCCCTCTCGTTTAAAACCACCACACCTTCTCACTTCCCTGTTTACTTCGACCACCTCGAAGCTTTTCTCTCGGATCATTTTCCACATTGCCTCATTAGCAGCCATTACGGCTCTTTGTACGTGACTGTCACATACAGGCACCTCCGGCACCGTGCACACCACGATCTGCACCTGAGGGGATAGCTCGCGCAAGTCGTCCACCCCCTTCGCCAAGCGCTGGGCTAGTCCTGGCCCTTTCCTGTTTAGGACGTCATTTAGCCCACCTGCTACTATGACGAGGTTGCGCACGTGGGCATTTTCCGCGAGCTTTTCTTTTGCTCGCTCCATGATAGAACCAAGTGTGCGCCCTGGAAATGTCCCTACCGCCACTCTTCTGCCGCCTTTCACCCTCTCCACAATTGCTTTTGAGCACCCAGCCAGGTTTGAATCGCCAGCGATAATGACCATTTCACTTTCTCCTACCTCTCCCTGCTTCCCTTTGTCCTTTTCCGCGTGGTTCGAACTCGACAAGGGGCATTGTCCCCTGGGCTCCTGCTTTTTCCGTGCGGCGGCCTCGAGGTAGCTGCCGCTCTTTCCAGCTAACCCGACATCACGCTGCACGAATTCCACGTACCCTGGTGACACTCCCCGGCCTGTCGCATCAGAGGTCGGCATTCCATTGTCACGCACATTCTCGTTCACAATGGCGGCCATGTTCAGCTTTTCCTCGGCTGCTTCAAGTCTCTTTTCAACTACCTTCCGTGCATCACGCTCCCTGTTTAGCTCATTTTTGAGTTCTTGCACCTGTTTGACAAGCTCTTCCTGGAAAGCCTCCATTTTCTGCAGCCTAGTATAGACATCACATTGTGTGCCGGTTGGTTCGATGCCCTCTCCATTCTCATCCGTATCCTCATCTGCCTTGAGGGACCCCCGCGCACTGCCTACTTTCCCGGCTTTCTCGCCATGTATTGTACGGCTTTTTGCAAATGATATAATACTATAATAATGCTACTACTGATGCAAATACTACAATGCTGTACCACTATATCAATTCAAAGCACGTGCCTTCTAGCAAGAACCAATACGCACAAGATCCAAATCCTCAAAATGTCGCAAAGCAACTCTCAGCACTGTTTCAAAAGCAATCAATGCCGCGGAGACCGAAGGTATGACACGCTCTCGCACGCGCTCAACCACGCGGCCACGCTCTCACTTTCCTACGAAAAACATGCACAGTAAAACCACCTAATAGCTATTAATCTTGCCACCTCCAAGCTACCACTTAATGACTAATAACACTCAACGTCCCAACCGGCTGCACGTGTTGAAGCACGTGGCGCGAAAGGACGCTCTAACAATCCTGCAAAACCAAATGTGCACAAAACACACCAGCGCACCCGAAATACGAGAGACAAAAAAAAAGAAAGAAAAAGAAAAACCACCCAATTACTATTTAAAGGCAAAGAATCAGCAAATCAAAAACAGAAGCAAGCTCAAAGCATGCACAAAAACTTATGATTTCGTCGCCGCCAAGGAGCCCCGAAAAGCACGTCCATTCACCACAATATCCTATCCTAAAAAGCGTCCTCTGTCCTGAACTGGGTGGTACCAAGCTCAGTCGTCTGCTTCGGAAGGCACGTTTACAATATGGACCCGCCACTTTCGGTTTTGTTGTACGACGGCTTGCAGCTAATATCGGGCGCCGAAGATTTTTTTCAGGGGTGGCACGCTGCGTAAAGGCAATAAATTATGCAACGCCGAATACGTGTACGCTGTTCAAGAAATAAGCGGCGAAGTTTTAGCGCGGTGTCAATCGCAAGTGAAGCGAGTCGCATACGAAGTTGAACTTCAGGTAAGGTTTGCACGCTGCTAGATTCAGGCGCACAAACGCGAGGAAATGCTTGCTATAAATGAATTCACAGCAGCGATAAGCAGACATCATGTGTACGGAACTGCTCGAGCGCACGACGGTACGCGCCGCTACGGCAGCGGTCTTTCAGCATGCCGCGATGTACGAACTGCTCGAGCGCACGATCGTACGCGCCGCAACGGCAGCGGTCTTTCGACAAGCCGCGAAATGACGGGCTTCCTGCAATCTTTGTTGACTGCATGCCGCTAGACAAGCCTGCACTGTAGTAACGGCCATCTGTCCCTTTAGCAACTGATAAATAACTGATGCAATCCATATGAGCTCGCAGTAACGTAGTACGTGCGAATCGCGCTGCTCGCTTGATGTAGCTTTTAATGACAGCGCTCGAACATCGACGTGCTGCAATCAATACTACCTTGCTGTGCTGCTCGAAGTGGGGTAGTGAATTGACACCGAATCAGCCCGACCATTTGTGGTCATTTGCACACACCTGGTCACTTCACCACTTCGCACCGGTCGAATCGTTAATTGCCGCTGTGGCCGGGTCTCGAACCGTGAATCACCAGCTATGCCTGCTGCTATGTCGGTCTGCGGTCGGGACTGTAGGTGCAAAAGGCCGAATTTTAGAACGCAGATAATCAAGCAAGCTTCACGACATGCGAAACAGTCAGCATGGCGCGAAGTTTCGCTTACCCAGCGCGACGAACTGCAGCTATCCAGCGCGCCCCACGCTCGATCCGCTTCGTGAGGTCTTGAAGGAAAACGGTAGAATCTGATGTTGGGATTCAGGCCTTCATGGCAGCCCACGACGCAGAAGTAACGACGGTGACGCTTTTTCGAGGCTGAGCTAGGTCTCTCCGGATCAGCGTCGCCGATTCCTTCTGCTTCCAGCATTACGTCTCACACTATATCACATCACATGGGAATGCGAGAGAAACAAGACATTCCACAAACATACAACCCCAAGTGCGGCGCAATGGGAGAGCCGGCTCACCAGCTGCGAGCTAGGGGTCCAAAGGGCCCTCATAGCACACGCAAGCGAGGTGGCCCGACTCAGTGGGGCCCTGGACTATACCGGCCCACCCAAGGCTGAAGAGGACCCAAAGTTTTCAAGAATGAAGGCTTAGTCCTCAACCCGCTAATATCTTAAAGAACCAATAAAGTTTTCCATTCCATTCCATTTACTGGAATGGAAAGGAAACGGCACAAAGCGCATTAAAAAAAAGGCATGGTACATGTTGATGCTTGCGTAGCACCAGACAAACTGGATTAAGAAAAAGAAGCAGAGGGTAATTGCTCGCTTAGAAGACCTATAAGCATCCAGTGTGATGCTAATTGAGAAATAATGATATTGAAGCTTCGAAGACTTTAGAAGAAAAGAAAAAGAAAACACTGAATCATCGCGACGGCACAGCACAAGTCGCCGTATAGACGTCGGAAGTCCCTAGCTATAACGAAATTATTTTTGAATAGCTCTGATAGTGTACATGCAACAATGGTTGCTTGCGTACGGTCAAATGCTCGTATACTGTGGCACAAAGCTCACGGCACGGTGCGAAAACGCTCTCGCAGCGAAAGCGAAACATTGTGCGCGGACATGCATGTAGACGCGCCGTCGGTCACAGCGAACCCGTGCGATCGCTGCATTGAAGCTTCATTCTGTGATGCTCCATTTGGTTATACACAGGCGGCCCACTATAAGAACATATTTCACATAGTTTTCTCTCAGCGATTGCTACCTTTAACGCAAGAAACCGGTTCGGGGGAGTCGATCGCGGCGGCCGCGCGCAGTGTCCCAGCTATATACCGTACGTAGTAGGTAAATAGATAGCGTCTGTAAACCATTCTGTGCCTTCTGTTTGTCCAAGATTATTATTTTAAAGGTAAGGTGCTTCTGTCATTTCGAGAGTACTTGCAAAAATGTCCAGGAGAGCTCCCGCGTAGTATGTTTATTTAGCGCCGATAGCCAAACCTATGCGGAGCGCGCCGCGTTATCCCTCAGACTACGCAAGTGAGGCGCTTCCGACAGATGGCGCTCCGTAAGTCCTTGCCCAAGCACAGAGCGCTATGGGGATACAATAGGTACGAGGTCCTACGAGGTATGTGGAAAGGGGTAATGGTTCCAGGACTTACTTTTGGAAATGCGGTTGTTTGCTTTAAATCAGGGGTACAATCAGGGCTCTACGGGAACCAAAGGTCTGTGGGTCGCCTCGCATTGGGTGCTCACGGGAAGACTACAAATGAAGCTGTGCAGGGGGATATGGGCTGGACTAGTTTTGAAGTGAGGGAAGCTCGCAGTAAAATTGAGTATGAAGAACGGCTGAGGAATATGGAAGAAAGTGAATGGGCTGGGAGAGTGTTCAGGTATCTGTACAGGCAAAACATTGATTCACAGTGGAGGAAAAGAACTAGGAAGCTTACCAGCAAGTATGCGACCTGTGGGGTGGGCAACACAGCAACAAAGAAGGTCAAGCGGAAAGTTAGAGAGGCTGAATTAATCTCATGGGTGGCGGCAATGGAAAAGAAACCTGCCATGAGTAACTACTTAAGAGGAAAAAACGAAATCAGGAAAGAAACCATTTATAATAACTCAAAGGGAAGCTCATTACTTTTCGAAGCGAGATCGGGATGCCTTAGAACACGCACCTATAAAGCGAGATATAAGAAGGAAGAAGAAGCATGTGCTTGCTGCGGTAAAGCTAGGGAAACGACGGAGCATATTTTATTAGAATGTGAAGACGTCTACCCAGCGGTCGATTTAGGCACCACTGGCCTCCTTGAAGCCCTTGGGTTCAGCGGGAGCAGTGATAAAGCAAACAGGTCCGCAATAGACATTAGTAAGAGGCGATTGGAGGATTGGTGAAAGAAAAGTATGGAAACGACAAAAGACGGAGACGTACAAAAACACAATTCGCAATAGGGGATCAGAAAATTTGGACGTGTTAGTTAGTGTTTTTTTCTTTTCTTTTTTCTTTGGTTAACCTAGGTAGGATATCAGGCAGCATAGTAGCAAGAGCTTGGTGGCGCAACCCACCGCCCCGTTCCAAAGGGGACGCTCATAACATCCATCCATCCATCCCCAGAGTTACTGTATATGCTACCAAATACCTTTGGTAGCATATACAGTAACTCTGGTAGCACCTTTGGTAGCATATACATCTCAGTAAGGTGCCTGGTGGTGGTCTCGTGCCGACGATGCCCTCTCGGTGAGCGCATATTTCCCCCCTCATCTTTTAAGAGGTTCAGTACATACAAGCATTTGTCTCGCAAACCATATTTATTTCAAGGAAATTTTCCACGTCTCAATAATTTCTCTCGTCGTATTCGAGTGCTGATTGCCGTGTTATAGTTTGTTAACGAAGCTTTCCCTCAAGTCTAAATATTTTAAGGCAGTTTGTCGTGTGCGTATCATGGCCACGCACGCTTATATCGCCTTCCGTTTCTCTACCACGGTTGCGCTTTAAAACCACGGCGCTGCAAGTTTGCTTCAGAGACTTTCGCCCTTAAACTGGCTCTCTTAACTACTACACGCAGAGACAAAGCAACAGCGCGCGCATTAGATACTATAGATGAGATGAATATTTACAGTTATTATTAGGGTTATAATCATATTCGAGTGCTGATTGCCGTGTTATAGTTTGTTAACGAAGCTTTCCCTCAAGTCTAAATATTTTAAGGCAGTTTGTCGTGTGCGTATCATGGCCACGCATGCTTATATCGCCTTCCGTTTCCCTACCACGGTTGCGCTTTAAAACCACGGCGCTGCAATATTGCTTTCCTTTCCTTCCTTCTTCTCCGCCCTTAAACTGGCTCTCTTAACTACTACACGCAGAGACAAAGCAACAGCGCGCGCATGCGATCCCATAGATGAGATGAATACATATATATAGAAAAGTATCAGTCATAGCTCTCGTAGTATAGCCTTCTGGGCCGTTTCCTTTTTTTTTTCTTTGAAAGTAGTCCTATTAGGGTTATTATAATTACACGAAGGTATTTCGCCCTCGTCAGCAGCAGTCCTTGAGATAGCTATTATGGCGGCTAGCTTCCCACGCTATGCGTGCCGCCCTCGCACCTGCTTAAGCTTTTCCTAGACGCTAGAGTTAGTATACTTTGTCCGCGCAACCTTGAGCGATCGGAAAGCGCGTTTTCCCCTCTTGGCCGGCGGAGAGGGGAGGCTTCGATCCGGCCGCGAAGCTCTCCACATCTCAGTAAGGTGCCTGGTGGTGGTCTCGTGCCGACGATGCCCTCTCGGTGAGCGCATATTTCCCCCCTCATCTTTTAAGAGGTTCAATACATACAAGCATTTGTCTCGCAAACCATATTTATTTCAAGGGAATTTTCCACGTCTCAATAATTTCTCTCGTCGTATTCGAGTGCTGATTGCCGTGTTATAGTTTGTTAACGAAGCTTTCCCTCAAGTCTAAATATTTTAAGGCAGTTTGTCGTGTGCGTATCATGGCCACGCACGCTTATATCGCCTTCCGTTTCTCTACCACGGTTGCGCTTTAAAACCACGGCGCTGCAAGTTTGCTTCAGAGACTTTCCTTTCCTTCCTTCTTCTCCGCCCTTAAACTGGCTCTCTTAACTACTACACGCAGAGACAAAGCAACAGCGCGCGCATTAGATCCTATAGATGAGATGAATATTTACAATTATTATTAGGGTTATAATCATACTCGAGTGCTGATTGCCGTGTTATAGTTTGTTAACGAAGCTTTCCCTCAAGTCTAAATATTTTAAGGCAGTTTGTCGTGTGCGTATCATGGCCACGCATGCTTATATCGCCTTCCGTTTCCCTACCACGGTTGCGCTTTAAAACCACGGCGCTGCAATATTGCTTTCCTTTCCTTCCTTCTCCGCCCTTAAACTGGCTCTCTTAACTACTACACGCAGAGACAAAGCAACAGCGCGCGCATTAGATCCTATAGATGAGATGAATATTTACAATTATTATTAGGGTTATAATCATATTCGAGTGCTGATTGCCGTGTTATAGTTTGTTAACGAAGCTTTCCCTCAAGTCTAAATATTTTAAGGCAGTTTTCCTAGTCTCTAAAGCCGCTCGAGTTCACTCTTCTCCTCTGCCGGCCATTTTTCCAAGAAATTATGCCTTCCAACCACTCGGAACCAGCAAAAATCGACTTTCGCGGACAACATCAGTCCCTTTCCACGTAAGTATAAGGCTCGGAGCAGGAGCTTTGGCGCTTGAAAGTAACCTGTGGCTTTACGAACCAACCAACTGAGCTATCTTTCCGGGCAACATTCAAGGGTCACGAGTTCAAATCACATGTTATGTTCCTTTTTTTAATGTCTTTTCCTTCATTTTATCACTGTACGGAAACCCTCTTAAAAAAAAATTATATATATCCTCAATTATGTATGGCCACACATGTGCAGGTCATAAATACCAGGTTCTCTAGCCGAGTGCCATCCGTGCGGTATAACCGAGCTCAGAGTGTTCCACCTTGACTGATCAAATAGGGCACCACTGCAGGTTAAATGTGGCGTACAACTCCTGCGGGACCCGCCGTGGTTGCTCAGTGGCTATGGTGTTAGGCTGCTGAGCACAAGGTCGCGAGATCGAATCCCGGCCACGGCGGCCGCATTTCGATGGGGGCGAAATGCGAAAACACCCGTGTACTTAGAATTAGGTGCACGTTAAAGAACCCCAGGTGGTCGAAATTTTCGGAGTCCTCCACTACGGCGTGCCTCATAATCAGAAAGTGGTTTTGTCACGTAAAACCCCATAATTTAATTTTTAATTTAACTCCTGCGGGGACGTTAGAGTATCCGTCTCCCGTGCAAGAGGACCGTGATTCAAATCCCGGTGCCGCGCAATTCTCCACCGGAAAATACAAAAAAAAACCGTGTGTTGAGAAAATTGCACAAACAGGCCTGGAGTGCGGCCTGATCCCGGTGACCAGAACCGGTAACGCACTCTCTCACCAGAGCAGGATTGGCCACCCTGGTGCAGTACTTGGCCACAACCTCCTATATGAATACAACAATCAAACCCCGGCCCTCAGTCCCCAGCAGCCGCGAAGCAACTGACCACGGCGGCGGTCAGATCTGTGACGCTGCAGAGGGTGCTAAGAATACCTGGCTCCGGACAGGCCGCCATTGGAATCTGAACCTGGCAACGTTTAACGTTAGAACGCTATCTAGTGAGGCGAGTCTAGCAGTGTTATTGGAGGAATTAGAGGGTAGTAAATGGGATATAATAGGGCTCAGTGAAGTTAGGAGGACGAAAGAAGCATATACAGTGCTAAAAAGCGGGCATGTACTGTGTTACCGGGGCTTAGCGGAGAGACGAGAACTAGGAGTCGGATTCCTGATTAATAAAGAAATAGCTGGTAACATACAGGAATTCTATAGCATTAACGAGAGGGTGGCAGGTCTTGTTGTGAAACTTAATAAGAGGTACAAATTGAAGGTGGTACAAGTCTATGCCCCTACATGCAGTCATGATGACCAGGAAGTCGAAAGCTTTTATGAAGACGTGGAATCGGCGATGGGTAAAGTCAAAACAAAATACACTATACTGATGGGCGACTTCAATGCCAGGGTAGGCAAGAAGCAGGCTGGAGACAAGTCAGTGGGGGAATATGGCATAGGCTCTAGGAATAGCAGAGGAGAGTTATTAGTAGAGTTTGCAGAACAGAATAATATGCGGATAATGAATACTTTCTTCCGCAAGCGGGATAGCCGAAAGTGGACGTGGAGGAGCCCGAATGGTGAGACTAGAAATGAAATCGACTTCATACTCTGCGCGAACCCTGGCATCATACAAGATGTAGACGTGCTCGGCAAGGTACGCTGCAGTGACCATAGGATGGTAACAACTCGAATTAGCCTAGACTTGAGGAGGGAACGGAAGAAACTGGTACACAAGAAGCCAATCAATGAGTTAGCGGTAAGAGGGAAACTAGAGGAATTCCGGATCAAGCTACAGAACAGGTATTCGGCTTTAACTCAGGAAGAAGACCTTAGTGTTGAAGCAATGAACGACAATCTCATGGGCATCATTAAGGAGTGCGCAATAGAAGTCGGTGGTAACGCCGTTAGACAGGAAACCAGTAAGCTATCGCAGGAGACGAAAGATCTGATCAAGAAACGCCAATGTATGAAAGCCTCTAACCCTACAGCTAGAATAGAACTGGCAGAACTTTCTAAGTTAATCAACAAGCGTAAGACAGCGGACATCAGGAACTATAATATGGATAGAATTGAACAGGCTCTCAGGAACGGAGGAAGCCCAAAAACAGTGAAGAAGAAACTAGGAATAGGCAAGAATCAGATGTGTGCGTTAAGAGACAAAGCCGGCAATATCGTTACTAATATGGATGAGATAGTTCAAGTGGCTGAGGAGTTCTATAGAGATTTATACAGTACCAGTGGCACCCACGACGATAGTGGAAGAGAGAATAGCCTAGAGGAATTCGAAATCCCAAAGGTAACGCCAGAAGAAGTAAAGAAAGCCTTAGGAGCTATGCAAAGGGGGAAGGCAGCTGGGGAGGATCAGGTAACAGCAGATTTGTTGAAGGATGGTGGACAGATTGTTCTAGAGAAACTGGCCACCCTGTATACGCAATGCCTCATAACCTCGAGCGTACCGGAATCTTGGAAGAACGCTAACATAATCCTAATCCATAAGAAAGGTGACGCCAAAGACTTGAAAAATTATAGACCGATCAGCTTACTGTCCGTTGCCTACAAAGTATTTACTAAGGTCATCGCAAATAGAATCAGGAACACCTTAGACTTCTGTCAACCAAAGGACCAGGCAGGATTCCGTAAAGGCTACTCAACAATAGACCATATTCACACTATAAATCAAGCGATAGAGAAATGTGCAGAATATAACCAACCCTTATATATAGCTTTCATTGATTACGAGAAAGCGTTTGATTCAGTCGAAACCTCAGCAGTCATGGAGGCATTACGGAATCAGGGTGTAGATGAGCCATATGTAAAAATACTGGAAGATATCTATAGCGGCTCCACAGCCACCGTAGTCCTCCACAAAGAAAGCAACAAAATCCCTATAAAGAAAGGTGTCAGACAGGGAGATACGATCTCTCCAATGCTATTCACAGCATGTTTACAGGAAGTATTCAGAGGCCTGGAGTGGGAAGAATTGGGGATAAAAGTTGATGGAGAATACCTTAGCAACTTGCGATTCGCTGATGATATTGCCTTGCTTAGTAACTCAGGAGACCAACTGCAATGCATGCTCACTGACCTGAAGAGGCAAAGCAGAAGGGTGGGTCTGAATATTAATCTGCAGAAAACTAAAGTAATGTTTAACAGTCTCGGAAGAGAACAGCAGTTTACGATAGGTAGCGAAGCACTGGAAGTGGTAAGGGAATACATCTACTTAGGGCAGGTAGTGACCACGGATCCGGATCATGAGACTGAAATAACCAGAAGAATAAGAATCGGCTGGGGTGCGTTTGGCAGGCATTCTCAAATCATGAACAGCAGGTTGCCACTATCCCTAAAAAGGAAAGTGTATAACAGCTGTGTGTTACCAGTACTCACATATGGGGCAGAAACCTGGAGGCTTACGAAAAGGGTTCTGCTGAAATTGAGGACGACGCAACGAGCTATGGAAAGAAGAATGATGGGTGTAACGTTAAGGGATAAGAAAAGAGCAGATTGGGTGAGGCAACAAACGCAGGTAAACGACATCTTAGTTGAAATCAAGAAAAAGAAATGGGTATGGGCCGGACATGTAATGAGGAGGGAAGATAACCGATGGTCACTAAGGGTTACGGACTGGATTCCAAGGGAAGGGAAGCGTAGCAGGGGGCGGCAGAAAATTAGGTGGGCGGATGACATTAAGACGTTTGCAGGGACAACATGGCCACAATTAGTACATGACCGGGGTAGTTGGAGAAGTATGGGAGAGGCCTTTGCCCTGCAGTGGGCGTAACTAGGCTGATGATGATGATGACAGTAACTCTACCTTGCCACCAATACCGACATCGTTATAGTGACGTCCCCGTCGCTACAGTGTCGTTGTTAAAGTGACGGGCCCCGTCATTGTAGTGCTGATGTTAAAGTACCGGGCCCCGTCACTGTAGTCACTACCTTTCGTTAAACTATATAGGGTGCGGCGCGCTCGCAGCGCGGTCGGCGTGTTCTGTGAGAATTAAGTGACGAGCTTTTTGGCACTCGTGACACGGCAGAAAAAAGCGCGAATCGACGCAAAACTCGGGCTTAGAAACGTGCTTCGCTACGGCCAGGGCTCAATACTACCCAAGCTGGTACTACCCAGATAACGTTTCGCGCGCCGCCACCAGGCGCCGCTACTATACCTCAAACTCCAGCGCAAGACGCCCATTGCCTTCAATAGCAGTAAAACGTGTCAAGTTTACGTCCTTATAAGTTGTCTCTTTTCATTATGTAATCACAACTACATATTAATTGATCAGCAAGTATAATTGCTACGCACGAACCGGCGAGCATACAGAATAAATTGCTAAATTTGCTTTCATGTTAAGAAGGAAAGAGCAGAGCGCGGGAGGCGGTCTTGTAGAGCAAATCCAACGCATGAAATAAAAGAAAGTAGAGTTTTAGAATAGGGGATAGGGGCTCCAAACGTTTTGGGGCCCCAAAGAAATAGCGTCGAAATCACTGCGCATGCGCGAGACGCAAACTGCGTTTGGGTTTTGCGTTGGGAACGCCATTTCACCGATTTAGCAGGAGCCCAAATAGCGGCCCCAAAAGCTTACGAGACGTTCATTTGAGGGATCGCCTGACGTTTGTGCGCTGGCGCGAGTAAGAAAATGTAGGGACTTTTGCTCTAGAATAAAGACTAACTGATATGACTCTGCCTAGCCACTACACAGAGAGGGTTTCTAGTGCGTGTTGTAGGCGTTTCGGAAGGGAACAGTCTCGGAAGGGAACAGCAGTTTACAATAGGTAGTGAGGCACTGGAAGTGGTAAGGGAATACATCTACTTAGGACAGGTAGTGACTGCGGATCCGGATCATGAGACTGAAATAATGAGAAGAATAAGAATGGGCTGGGGTGCGTTTGGCAGGCATTCTCAGATCATGAACAGCAGGTTGCCATTATCTCTCAAGAGAAAAGTTTATAATAGCTGTGTCTTACCAGTACTCACGTACGGGGCAGAAACCTGGAGGCTTACGAAAAGGGTTCTACTTAAATTGAGGACGACGCAACGAGCTATGGAAAGAAGAATGATAGGTGTAACGTTAAGGGATAAGAAAAGAGCAGATTGGGTGAGGGAACAAACGCGAGTTAATGATATCTTAGTTGAAATCAAGAAAAAGAAATGGGCATGGGCAGGACACGTAATGAGGAGGGAAGATAACCGATGGTCATTAAGAGTTACGGAATGGATTCCAAGGGAAGGAAAGCGTAGTAGAGGGCGGCAGAAAATTAGGTGGGCGGATGAGATTAAGAAGTTTGCAGGGACAACATGGCCACAATTAGTACATGACCGGGGTAGTTGGAGAAGTATGGGAGAGGCCTTTGCCCTGCAGTGGGCATAACCAGTCTGATGATGATGATGATGTAGGCGTTTGTCCCTAGGCGAGCCGGCGGAGTGGGGTCGAGTTTTCGCTCGGACGCTGGCTGCCGGCGCGGTAAATTAGGTGAAGCGGCAGGCACGGACCGCTGTGTCGGTCAGACTGTCTCGCACCTGCGGTGCACGTGCTAAGTCAGTCGCGGCGGATCATAGCTTGCGACCGTAGTAGAGCCCGGGCCGCATATATTGAAAATATAGAAGGCAGCAACCTAGGCAGCGTCTTAGCAACCGCGGTTGAACGTAAGTGGGTGAAAGGCCGCCGGTGACGATGACTGACTCAGCACCAGCGCCGCAGGCACGAGAAAGTCTGTCCGAAGTAGGCAAAGTTCTGACTGGTGTTACAGAAGTCGCGGGGCGCGGTAGTGCTGAATTAACTTATCGTCACAACGGCTGGACGTAATTATATTTATTCAAACGTCTTTTTTACTAATTGTAACAACGCGTCATTATTTCGCATTATTGGCATCGCCTCCAGGACACCAAAGCTAGAACCCGGACCGGTCTATGGATTGGGGCTCGCCGAGATTAGCTGTCTGCCGGACAGCCAATTTTTTATGCGAACACCCCTGGCACGCTTCGGCCACCGCGACCCTGCCCACGGGCCGCCCTGCTTCCAGCTTTGATCCCCCCGCTAGCCCTTGGGTGCCCCAGAGATCTTGCGCCGCCTGCTTTATTATAACCTCAGGTGCTCTCGTAAGGCCTCCGTTTGGCGGTTACATATGTGCATTCCTGAAGCAGCTTGCAAAAAAGCCAATCTATCGTCACGACGAAAAAAGCGACCCGCGACTTATACAACACCAGTCAGAACCTTGCCCCTTCAGACACAGCGACAGGTCGCCAATGGAAACTGACCCTATTAAGAACGGCCAGCTGCAGTGCAAGATTGCCACCCACTTACGACTATGGCGGCAACATCCCGGCGCTGTTAAGAACGGCGAGCTGCAGTGCAAGATTGCCACCCACTTACGAGTATGACGTACGGCAACATTCCGGGAGCGTCGCCGCCAACTTCTAGCCACAGCGTGACTAAATCGACTTTGTGACGCAATGAGTTCGGCGGGCTAACTATTGTTCCCAAACTCCCCAACGCGCTACCCGGAACGGCTTCGAGTTCTACGGGGCCCCTCTGACGTCGGTTCTGGACCTTCGAACGTGTGTGCTTTTGAGCGTGTAGACCGTCCTGCCGAGAGGCGGCTAGTTTGCGATCACCAAACGAACGTTCGCGTCGCCTTGTATCGCGGGAGGACCGAGTGTTTAAAAACTGCTGTTGTGCGGATGCTCGACACACTTTTCTTAAGCAGTCATGTTGGACCTGCAGACACTTCTCTCAAGCAGTCATGTTAGACTGATGTACTTTCTCAAACATGTCACGTTAGACTGATATAAATACTGTAAATAAACCCATATTCCTCGTTCTCGATGAGAAGCAGTCCTCAGCGTGGATAAGTTGGACGACGGCATGGGCCAGCTACCTTCTAATTCATGCCCGACTCCAATCTTGACAACGGATCACGAGCGATGGGATTGAGCCCCCAATCCTGACAACCCATGCACCGTTTAACACCCGAACCCTCTCGAGTGAGGCTAGCTTAGCAGGACTCTACGAAGAACTATCAGACATTGCTTGGGATATTATCGGCCTTAGTGAGATATTATCGGCCTTAGTGAGTGAGTGAGATGCTACAACTGCCAGAGATTTGGACACCTATCGAAGAACTGCCGCAGTCAGCGTCGCTGCAAGATATGCTCAGAAGACCACAACCATTCACAGTGCAAGTCTGTGTGTCAGCCAAAGTGTGCCAAGTGTGGCGGAAACCATACAGCTTCCTACTCCGGGTGTCCTCAGAGCAGAGCTGCCTCAAGGTACGCAGACATGAGTTAAAATACGGAAGGCTGCCTCCTCGTAATGCGCCCCCACCCAACCTTGATGCTGTAAGATGCACGCCTCCAACTCCTAACAAAGAAAAAGAGCAAGGGGTCCATGTGAGCTATTCTGCAGCTCTAAAGCACTCAGGTCAACAACGTTCTGACAGCGAGCGGCATGATCCACCTTCAGAGAATGCTACTCATCTTGCCCAGGCTTCGAATAAAATTCGCCGACCTTCTCAGCAACTCCCTCAGCCATTGACACAGCAACCTCATCTAACAACAACAACATTCGCCTCAACCAAACCAGTCATCCCAGCGACCATCTCAGTCAACTCTTCAGCGACCTGCTTCGAGCACGCATGGAGCTTCAGCGTCGTTTGGTGATTACGCGTCTTTACCCGTAGCACAGATGATCCTGCCCATGCTATTCACAGCTCTACGTGCAATTCTAAGTGCCATTCCACAAACAAACAACCTACCAGAGGTAAAAGCACTGCTTTCTATGGAATCGCTGGTGCTTCCACAACCACCAACAGCTCCACGGCAGGCTTACAATGAATATAATCGTTACAACAATGTTTTCGTATTTCAGTGGAATGCTAATAGCCTTTGAAATAAGTCAGCTGATTTTCGCAAACTACTAGCTCAACATAACTTTCCTGTTTTGTGTATACAGATGGCAGGCGTAAGAGATGACTTTCGTCTTTCATAAATCATCGCGCATTGCTGGAAGTAGCAGAGCGATGTTATGCGTGAGAAAAGACCTGCCGTCCTATTTAATACAGTCGAGCGATTTAAATATACCGGAGTTTGTAGCATGCAAGATATCTTTTAGAAACAAGCGTCGCAGTGATCAGTCTTTATCTACAATGTGCTAGCAAAATATCAGTAGACAGCTTGGTAAATGTGTTTGGTATCGCAAACTCACATGTGCTGGTTTGTGGGGACTTCAACGCACATAACGTCATCTG
This sequence comes from Dermacentor andersoni, assembly GCF_023375885.2. NCBI lineage: Eukaryota > Metazoa > Arthropoda > Arachnida > Ixodida > Ixodidae > Dermacentor > Dermacentor andersoni. Next base: position 258,195,368 of record NC_092814.1, on the reverse strand, counting down.
GGGCAGTGAATATAACGATTCCCGTGGAAGCATCATAGAGTGTGCTGCAGAAAAAATTAATCTGATCGTGATAAATGACAGCTCTCCAACGTTCTTGTGGGGGTTTCGTTACTTAAGCTGTATAGATGTTACGCTCTGCTCACAAGACCTTCTAGATGGTGTTGAATGGTCAACAGACATAGAAACGCACGGTAGTGATCATTTTCCGATCCTGGTAAAACAAGGCCTCATACGGAGTGAGGGGACCCGGCGCTACTCAAAATATACTAATTGGCAAAGTTTTCGTCACCATTTAAGTAATCCATTGGGCGAAAATCCGAGCTTTCAAAGTTTTGCAAATATATTGTGTGAGTATTACGAGATTTGCACAAAGCAAGTCATTGTTCCAAATGAATACGCTGCAGTCGACGGGGAATATGAATGTCCAAGAGCAATTAGAAGACGCGCAGAACAGGCTTGCCGCCACAGTGGAAAGCTGGATGACTACAATATGGCACAGAAAGTTCAGTCAACTTCGAGCAGACGCTTACAAAAATTAGGTACGCGAAGGTGGCGAGAATACTGCGCGTCGTTGTCTCCGTTTACTCCAGTTCTCAGAATATGGTCAGTTGTCCGATCTTTTAGTGGTCCAGTTACCCAGAGCCATCCCTTTCGAGCCCTTGCCGTAGCTCGAAGCACTCCGGGAACATCTGTCTGACGAATTCTGTCAACTTATATCCAGACCAGGAATTCTGTTTACTTGCCTACAATTTACAAGTTCGACAACACTAGCAGAACATAAAGTTCGCGCGTGCTTTATGTCACATCCTCAACTTGACTGTGAGTTTAGTCTAAATGAATTGAAATGTGCTTTCGTCATGCCGTACAAAGACAACCGCAGGCCCAGATGGTGTCACGTATATGATGTTAAAGAACCTAGGTCCAGTAGGAAAGATGGCTCTTTTGGAGATATTTAATATCTGGATAAGAGAGACTCTTCCATATTCATGGAAATTAGCCCGGGTAATTCCAGTACTAAAACCAGGAAAGACTCCCCTTTGTCTTGACTCCTACTGACCCGTCAGTCTCACAAGCCGTTTTTCCAGACTAATGGATAAGATGATAGACCACCGAATGCAGTGGTGGTGTGAACATACAAATGTGTTTTCCAATTACATGACCGGTTTTCGACAAAATAGGTGTACAATGGATTCAGTATTAGACATTGCCACATGCGTCGAACATGAACGTAGTTGCGGAAATGTGACAGTAGTAGTATCTTTAGACATGCATTCGACACTGTAAGTCACATACACATCCTTGCTGGCATGTTAGAGCTTGGCCTACACGGTCGAGCACTGCGATGGGTATCAAATATCTTGAAAGACAGAAAAGTATTTATGGAAACTATCGAAGAGGAGAGTAATTATCACAGCATCACGCAGGGCGTTCCGCAGGGCAGTGTTCTCAGTACGTTTTTATTCAACTGAGCCATGGCAGCCTTGCCACTAAAACTCCCGTCTGGTCTTCAGTATTCGCTGTACGCAGATGACATATCTGCATATGGGCCTCTGGATCACATATACAAGACATTCAAAGAACGCTGCAAGAGGGTCTTGATAGTATCGACACATTTTTAAAAGACAGAGGCATGAGTCTTTCATACGCAAAGACAGCCGTACTTCCTTTCACTAGACGACGGCTGAATAATTTCCAATTTACGCTTAATGGGTGTGGGGACCCCTTTTGGGACCCCTGTCTCCTGTGCACGCGCGACTTGGGCCATTCGGCCGCGCGATCGCTGGGGACACGCAGTTCCAAGCCTCATTTTGGATAGCGTACATTCCCCGCGGCCGCGGGCGCCGGCGCGACGCGGAGCCTGCTGCTTGCGCGCGCGGCTCACGTTACGCCGTGCGCCGCGCGTAAGAACAGTGCCTGAGGAGCGGGCCCCTCTCGCCCTCTCTTCGGTTTCTCTCTCCTTCAGCATCGGAGGTGCGCGGGCGCTTTCGCCCGGACAGATTGACTTTCGGTGCTCATGGCTGTCGGACGTGCGGACCCCCTTGGTCCCGCGCCCCTCTGATACAAGGCGGCCCCCTTTTGTGTGGCGAACCTGCTCGGAAGAGCCAGCGTGGCGGAGCAGACTTCCCGGGAGCTTTCACCCGTAGTCTGCGACTGCCACCCCAGTGCCGTATTCCTGTATTGTACTCGCATTTTGTACATAGCAGGAAATAAACCCCCATTCGTTGGTGCCACGGCTGGACACAGACAGACAGAAAAACTTTATTCATAGCAAGTGAGTTTGGACTCCTCTGGGTCCCTGGACCACCGCACGGTCCCGCACTACGTCGAAACGTTCATGCTCCTTTTGTTCATGACGTCGGCAGCCCGAGCCACCGCAGTAACCTGCGATGTCGGGTCCGTCGACGAGAGCAGGACCTCCCAGTCCTCCCAGCTTGAGATGGCGGGCTGTCCCTGCGGGGGAGGATCGGCAGGGCAGCCAAAAAGGATGTGGGAGAGTGTGGCGTGAGGGTCTCCGCATAGGGAGCATGTAGGGGAGATGCCACAGTAGTGGGATAGCAGCTGAGGGGATGGGAGAGAGCGGGTCTGGAGGCGTCTCCAGAGGATCTGTTGGGAGTGCGTCAGGGAGGGGTGGGGAGGAGGGTAAGTCCGACGGTCCAAACGGGGTATTTGCGTGAGCTCCGCAAAGCTGTGTAGCCGCTCCCTCGAGAAACCCGGATCGAGGCTGTCCTGAGCCCGGCAAATTAAACCTCGGGCCAATTTATCGGCAGCCTCGTTTCCGGGGTTCCCAGAGTGAGCCGGCACCCACCGGAGCTCAACCCTGCGTGGTAAATTCTGGGTGGGGATGTTCAACAAATTCCAGGCAGGGCTGTGAATTCTGCCTCTGGCAAAGTTGGACAAAGCAGTCTTTGAATCGCTAAAGATGTATTCAGCATCCAAAAGGGCAAGGGCTAAGGCGATGGCGGTCTCCTCTGCTTCCTCAGGTGTAGAGCCCGAGGGAAGATGGTGAGTTAGGGGTCGGGGTAAGGTTGGGTTGTAAGCAACTGCTACAGCTTCATGCGTTGTACATGCGGCCTCCACCCAGATGGCTTTCTCGACTTGTCCGTAATACTTGTGGAGGGCATTTGCGCGAGCTACGCGGCGAGAGATGTGATATTGGGGATGGACGTTTCGAGGAAGGGGTTTCACTACAAGGGGTGTATGAATGTGTCGAGGAATGGCTATAAGGGTTGACTGATTAGCGGGTATGTTGATGCGAAGGGAGGCGAGGATATGGCGGCCAGTGGCGCTCGCGGCAAGTCTTAAATACTGCGTCTGAAGGTGCGCCTCAACTAGTTCAGGAAGCGTGTTATGCATGCCTAGTGCAAGGAGTTTGGCTGTGCTAGTGCTGCGAGGCAGGTTGAGGGCTGCCTTAGTTGCAAGGCGGATCATGGCGTTCACGCGCTCGGTTTCGGTGCAGTTCAGCTTGAGATATGGAGTGGCGTACAGAATGCGGCTAAGCGTAAAAGCATGTACAACTTTCATGTTGTCTGCTTCGTCTAAACCCTTGTGCAGGGAAGATACGCGGCGTAGAAGCTGCAACACTGATTGCGTGGAGGCCTTCAGTGTTTTAAGGGTATGGTCATTGCGTCCTGAATCCTGCAGATAGAGGCCAAGGATGCGCAGGGTGGGAGTGATGGGGATAGGGGATCCTTGTAAAGTGATTTGGATGGGTGAGTTAGCGGCAGATTTTGGTCTAATTAGGAGGAGCGCGGACTTAGAGGGGGAACATTCGAGTCCGATAGATGATACGTGAGCGGAGATCGTGTCGACTGCTAATTGTAGAGTTTCCTCAATTTCCCCGTCTGAGCCATGAGTGGTCCATGCGGTAATATCATCAGCGTACAGAGTATGTTTTAGGTGTGGGATGAGATTGAGCTTCTGGGCTAAGGGGATGAGAGCAATGTTAAATAAAAGGGGGGAGAGGACCGCGCCTTGCGGGGTTCCAAATTCACCGAGTGTATAAGAGGGTGTGCTGAGCTGATCAATGTGCAAGGAGGCAGTGCGGCCAGAGAGGAAGGCGCGAACGTAGTTGTAGGTCTTAGGGCCTACCTGTAGTTCCTGCAGTTCCCGTAAGATGGCAGCGTGTCGAATTCTGTCAAATGCCTTAATGAGGTCAACCGCCAGGATGGCTTTTGTAAGATGGGGGATGGTATCATCAAGCACATCGTGCGTAATTTGAAGTAGGGCATCCTGCGCAGATAGATGCGCACGAAAGCCGACCATACTGTGGGGGAAAAGGTGATTTTCTTCCATGTACGTTGTCAGTCGGGCAAGGATTATGTGCTCAAAGGTCTTGCCGAGGCAAGATGTAAGAGAAATGGGGCGGATGTTCTCGAGGGTGATGGGCCTGTGAGGTTTTGGGATAAATATAATTTTTCCATGCTTCCAGGAGGCAGGGAAGGTACCTGCCTCCCAGCACTCGTTAAAGTAGGTAACGAGGTGAGATATGGAGACATCATCAAGATTTCGGATGGCAGCATTCGTAATTTGATCTTCCCCAGGTGTGGTATTGCGCAATTTCAATAGGGCTGCGCGAAATTCAGATTCTGTAATAGGAGCGTCAAGCTGTGGTTGGGGTGAGCCCGTGTACTCGGGATGTTTGCAAGGAGGACCTGGGGTGGTATAGGTGCATTTCACCTGCGCGAGGAAGGCGTCGGTGTCCTGCCGATGATTATGAGTGAGGCGGCGAATGCTAAGACGCGTCTGAGTTTTAGATTGCGTGGGATCGAGCATATGGCGTAACAGGTGCCAAGCACGGGTTGTGGAGAGATTGCCTCGGAGGCCGTCACAAACCTGAGCCCAGTTAGCTTTGCAAAGAGTGGCACTATGTTGTTCTATTTGGGATTGAAGCTGGGTGAGTTTGAGTTTTAGTTTCCTGTTATGCTTTTGAGTTCTCCACCTTCGCGTTATGTTCTCTTGAGCTTCAAGAAGGTGGGCGAGCTTACTGTCGATAACGGGGGTGTCTGGGGTAGTATCGAGCGTTTGGGTATGTTGGCGAATGTCTTTCTGTAACTGAGTAGTCCAGGTGTCTAGGTCGAAGGGTCAAGCGCAGCCAGCACAGCCAGCCTGTGCTGGCTGCGCTTGCCTAAATTTACGGAGCTGATCCCAATTAGTGTGCCTAGCGGTAAATTTGCGCTGAGGTCGGCGATAGTTCACCGCTATGCGAATCAGGTGGTGGTCGCTGCCTAGTGTGGCTTGCGTTCTTTCCCACTGTAGGTGAGCCAAGTTTCTACCAAGCGTGAGGTCTGGGCTAGTATCGGCAGTAACACTGTTACCAACCCGCGTAGGTAGGCTAAAATCATTAAAGATGGTCAGGTGAAGTAATAGCGTATTATTGTATAAAACTGTGCCTCTGTGGTTGGTGCGTCGATAGCCCCAGTCCACGTGAGCGCAGTTAAAGTCACCGGCAACCAGTAGGGGGTTTGATCCGGCCATTTGGGTTACGGATTTGAGGAGTGGAGTAAGTAGGTGGATCGGCTGTCGTGGGAGAAGATAGCAGTTAAGCATGAACAGGGGAGATTGTGCAGGGGTGTGGGGTAAAATTTCGATGAAGGTGTGAGCAATAGGAGAGGTAACATCGTGCTCCGCGTAATGCAAGGTGTTACAGACGTATGTAACCTCCCGAGGATGATCAGTGGAGTCAGAGGGGATAACAGCGTATCCTGGCAGTTGCCTGCAAACATTGGCATCCTGGATAGCGATAATGTCTGGTGGGGACAAAGAATTGGCGATAATCTGCTGCAGAGGGTCGCGCTTTCGCCGAAAGCCCCTGCAATTCCATTGAATAATTTGTAAGGAATTATGGTGCCTCGGAGGACCCATTTGAAGGGTGGCGGGGCGAAGGAGGAGTGCAGCAGGCGGGACTGCGGGAGGAGAGGCCGCTGAGAGCCCAGATATAAGGTTAGCTAAACGCTCCTCAACCTTGGCCATGATGCTAGATATGACCCTATCTATTATACCGGCAATGGCAGCTTCAATCATAGTCTGGCACTGTGCAGTGACCTGCGCAGTAATGCGCTCTGTGAACTTGGATTCTAGGTTTTGGGCGAGGTCCTGAAATTTGGCTTCCAGGTCTATAGGTTGGACTGGGCTCTCATCAGGCCTCCTCTTTTTCTGAGGAGGTTGGTCGGACGGGTTGGATGAGGAAGATGGGGATGGTGGAGTGGGGGGTAGAGCAGGGGTGGAGGTAGAGAGGGCTGCCTTGAGCTACCTCATCCCGCAGAGCCTTCACGTCCGAGTCCTGGGAAGTCATGATGTTCGTCTTGGCAACCTTGGAAGCCCATGTAGAGGTAGACGGGAGGGTCGTGCTAAGCGGGGGAAAGTCCTTCTTGGTAGGGAACTTTGACTTCTGGGGCGGTGGGCTAAGTCGTTTGGTGGCGGTATTTCTTGCCTTGCACGAGCCGGTGCCCGTGAGGTGCTGCCCCCCACAGAGAATGCAGATCGGGATGCAGGAGGGAACATCTTGCAGCTCATGCTTGTCCCCGCACCGCGGGCAGAGACCACTCTTGGGGTGGGGGCACACGTCGTGTCTGTGGCCCGGTCGACGACAGTTTGTGCACGCGTCTGGACTTCCCTTGTACGCCGTGCATCTATGCACTACACTCATGTAGCGTATGGTGTGAGGGACTGGGCCATGCGCAAATGTAATCAATATGGAAAGGGTCCTACCCATTCTGCGGGCTGCGATGATATCAGCTTCCGGGTTGCGAGTCTGGAGGTCTTGTAGCATCTCTTCCGGTGTTTCCGCCCAGTAAGCTTGCGAGATGACTCCGCGCGCAGCAGCGGGCGGCGGTGCGATGTAGGCGGCGACGGGGTAACTGGTTTCTTGAAGGATCACTTCCTTGATTTGGACGAGGTGAAGGGCCGTTGACTCGTGAAGTGTAGCGACCGTGAAGGTGTTATTCGCCGGGTGAATCCGGAGGTGAAACTCTCCTAGGTCTCGGTCAGCGGCGGTGACTCGCAGAGCTTTCATGAGTGGCTGCGCCATGGCTCCGTTCAAAGCGAGGCCTCCTCTTGGTCGGAAGACTACCCTTATAGTGCCGGGAGGGAGTGAAGCAAGTTGCTTACTTCGCAATGCGATTGCGTGCGTCACGCGCAGCTGTTGTTGTTGAGCACGGTATGTCGGCTTGAAGGTCGCAGGGGCAATGTCGGCTGGAGCACCGACGGCGGGCGCGGCAGGCTTATCTCGAACAGGGGCTGCATGAGGAGGCACAACCAGCGTTTCCGGGCTTGGTTTGCCTCCCTTGTACGCGCGGAGTATCGTGGTCCACTCACTGGGTCTGAACGTTGTCGGGTCGAGGTCTTCGCCCTGCGATTGCACCTCCATGGCTGTTGGGGGTGGGTGCGCTACCAGTGATTGGCCTAGCCTCTAGCGAGGCAAGACCCAGTGTGGCGGCTGGCCAGGAGCAGACTTTCCGACATCGATACGGTCCAAAAAAGTGCGGATGTAGGTTTAGCGGTCGGCAGCGGCGCAAACGGAACGGATTCGTGCGTATTCCGTGGTGACTGGCACACACAGCGCACGGCACCTCGGGAGGCCCGGGCGGGGGGCGACGGGCAAAGCTCGCGCCTCGGGAGGCCCGGGCAGGGGGCGACGGCCAAAGCTCACGTCGGATCGGTTCGGAGTGCGCGCCGACGGCACGTACGTTCTCTTCGGGCAGATTTCGGGGTCCGGAGAGCGCCGACGGCACGTCCGCTCACTTCGGGTGGCTGTGGTCGAGTCCCACGGCTGGAGTCGTCTCTACGCCTTGCCGGTGAGTCAGCGAACCCGCCGCGGCGCCCCTTGGCGTGCGCTGCGGAGTGGGGACGAGCTACGTGTCTCCTTAGACCTTAGCTAGCCGGGTCCGGGCACGTTAGCCCGAAGCCCCACATATCTGGGTTTTTTTTTTGGCACCAACGTGGTGGCCGACGCCTTGTCGCGCGCCCCCGTTTCAGACCCGGACACCTTTGACCGGCACCCCTCCACGACAACGCTTCTGAACGAAGCCGGAGCCCTTGTCTCCAATGGCACGGAAGGAGCGAGTTCAGGCGGCTGTGCGGCCTATAAGCCGCCGTCGCCGGGCGAAAGTGCGTACCTGCTGGACCCTGTAACGTCCATGGGTATCACATTCAGCAGACGGGAGCTGCTGGAAGCTCAGCAGAAAGAACCATTTTGTCAGCAAATCGCTGACGAGCTCGAAAAAGAGCACAGCTCCGAAAGGGAGCGAGGCGGCAACGCCGATGGGGCAAATTGACAGCTGGTATTGCTGTTGGCGCCGGGTGCGACGCAACTGGTATTGCTGCAGGCACGTTGGATTCGTATCTGCTGGATGCTGATGGAGTGCTCCTGCGCTATATCCCATCCGAAGAGGCTCCTAACGAGTCCTTTAAGGTGGTGATCCCCCGCAGTCTACGGAGGGCCACGTTGAGCTATTTCCATGACTCGCGGTTGGCCGGACACGCGAGTGGCCGTAAGACTTATCTTAAGTTGAGCCGCTCCGCAACCTGGCCAGGCATGAAGCGTGATGTACTTCATTATTCTCGCTCGTGCCGCGTGTTTCAGACTGTGAAGCCCCGTGGTGGCAAACCCCCCCGGCCTCATGCAGCCGATCGACAGCCAACTACCTTGGCAAATCGCGGCCTGTGACGTTATGGGACCTTTCCCAAGAAGCCGGCAAGGTCACACATTCCTGCTGGCCGTCACAGATCATTTCACGAAGTGGGTGGAACTATTTCCCCTTCGGAAGCTAACGGCACGCGTCATATGGGACAAGTTGCTCGAGGTATTCACCCGCTTTGGCTTTCCGGCGGAGTTGATCACTGACAACGCGTCCTATTTCACGGCCAAGGTGTTCGTCGATGTCTGTGCAGCCTTTGGCATAAAGCACCGCAAAACAACGACTTATCACCTTCAGGCCAATCCCACCGAGCGGATGAACCGAAATGTGAAGCCCTTGCTCGCGGCCTTTGCCCGGCAACACAGGGACTGGGACGCCTGTCTCCGCGAGATAGGTTTCTCTTTGCGCACATCGGTGAACCGTTCGACTGGGTACACGCCCGCTTTCCTCAATTTCGGGAGAGAGCTGCCAAACCCTATGGATCGCGTTCTGCGAACCGGCAGCGGGGCGAGCACCGTTGCGTCGGGTCTCTCCGACTACGCGGTGCAAGTGGGCGCTAGAATGAGCGAGGCCCTAGCTTTCTCATGCCCGCACCAACCTGGCGAAAGCACGCGCTGGACAAAAAGCACAGTACGACCGGTCGCATAGAGAGGTACATTATCAAGTAGGTGACCTAGTCCTCAGGCGCAATCATGTGCTGAGTGACGCAACAAAGGGCATCTCAGCCTCTCTGTCGGCCAAGTGGTCGGGCCCATACCGAGTGGAGACCAAAATGTCGCCTCTTGTGTATAAGCTGGTGGACTCAAACGGTAGACCATCCGGCGGTCCAGTGAACGTTTCTGACCTCAAGCCTTTCGTTGCCAGAAGCAGCAACTGGGAAGAGGAAGAGACACAGGAAGCGCAACCGAGCAAGACGGCGGATCTCAATCCGCGCACTCGCCGGTATAACTTGCGAAAACGCTCTTAGTCGCCGCTTCTCGCTGGTAGGCAGAGGGACCTTATTCCCCGCCGAGCTGGCAAGCGGAGAGGTGTGACTATAGCGTGAATGCACGCGTTAAAGCTGAAAAAAGGCACTCATTAGCCGAATAAGACGCTTTTTCGTAGTGCGCAGCTTCTGCTGAGGGCCGTGGTGAACCAAAGTGATCCGTGAGCCCACCGGCGTGAGCTGTGAAAGCCGACCTAGCCGTTTCCTTACTGCTCGCGCCCGGTGAACTTTATACTCCAGTGGCGCTCGAGTGCCATGAAAGGCACGGTTAGTGTTTCAGCGCTGGCCGGAGGGATGCATGAGGCTACCATAAGCCCCATATGCCCCTTTCCGTGAGCCTCCTCCTTCCTTCTGGCAGCCGCCTGCAAAGGTGAATGCGCCAGAACGATGCGTGATTGGCAAGCTGACGGATGCAGTGTGAGCTTCGTGTTCTGCGTGTTCTGTGTGTGAACATTGTCAGCGGAAGGTGAGATTTGCTTGTAGTGTTGTTATTATAATCGGGGTGCGATTAGTGGTGTGAAGTGTTGATTGTCAGTGTGGTGCCAGACGGACGCCAACAATGAAGCCGTCGCAACACGCCTCGAGGACGACGACCGACTCGCCCAGGTCTCACGGGAGCCGTCGCCGCCGCCGCGGGCACCTCCAGTCGCAAGCCGTTCGAGAGGCCACTGCGGTCGCACTCGCTCCTGAGACCACAGCACGACCCGTGGTGCAAGCTGGCGCTGTTACCACCTCCGCATCCTTCCAGCTGCGGTCGTTGCCGGTGTCTCCACAGCCAGCTGCCCGTTTGCCTCCACGCCGCCATGTCGCTACCTGGGCCTTCCAATCCGGTTCCGAAGCACCACTTTGCTTCGTGTCGACGAAACGGTGGAAGGAGCAAAGAAAGGTGGAGAACCACATGAGCGGGCGAGAGATACCACGCATTTTCCGCGGCCGCACGCTATCAGCCATGGTCGAGGCCTCGGGTGGAGCCGTCATGGCCTCGGACCCTTCGGCAGTGTACTGCGGCGTGTGCGGTGTGCTGCGGCTGTGTGCTGCTCATGACTCCAGCGCGGTGCACAAGCTTCACGTGAAGGGGACGGAGCCAGCTGCCGAGGAGCCCGGGACGGATCCAGCCCCACAGGTGCGGCAGAACACGGACCCGGACGTCAACCCGGCCCTGCTGCGTTCCGTTGTCGGCGCTCTCGCTTCGGACCCTGTGTTCGCGGCGACCATCGCGGCAGCTGTGCAGCAGGCGACGGCGCTGGCGCCCCTCCACAACTCCGTCCTTTCTCCGGAAGCCGGAGGCACCGACCCCGCGAGCGAGAGTCTCGACTTCGACATTCTCGCTTGAGAAAATAAAACAGGTCAGACGTCAGCTTTGCCTTTGATTCCGGTCGGCTCCCTCATGGGCCGGCCCGAGTCTTCAGGAGGGGGGGGGGGGGGGGGGATGTGGGGACCCCTTTTGGGACCCGTCTCCTGTGCACGCGCGACTTGGGCCATTCGGCCGCGCGATCGCTGGGGACACGCAGTTCCAAGCCTCATTTTGGATAGCGTACATTCCCCGCGGCCGCGGGCGCCGGCGCGACGCGGAGCCTGCTGCTTGCGCGCGCGGCTCACGTTACGCCGTGCGCCGCGCGTAAGAACAGTGCCTGAGGAGCGGGCCCCTCTCGCCCTCTCTTCGGTTTCTCTCTCCTTCAGCATCGGAGGTGCGCGGGCGCTTTCGCCCGGACAGATTGACTTTCGGTGCTCATGGCTGTCGGACGTGCGGACCCCCTTGGTCCCGCGCCCCTCTGATACAAGGCGGCCCCCTTTTGTGTGGCGAACCTGCTCGGAAGAGCCAGCGTGGCGGAGCAGACTTCCCGGGGGCTTTCACCCGTAGTCTGCGACTGCCACCCTAGTGCCGTATTCCTGTATTGTACTCGCATTTTGTACATAGCAGGAAATAAACCCCCATTCGTTGGTGCCACGGCTGGAGTCGTCTCTACGCCTTGCCGGTGAGTCAGCGAACCCGCCGCGGCGCCCCTTGGCGTGCGCTGCGGAGTGGAGACGAGCTACGTGTCTCCTTAGACCTTAGCTAGCCGGGTCCGGGCACGTTAGCCCGAAGCCCCACATGGGCAAACCTTGATGTTTGTGAAAGAGCATAAATTTCTTGGAGTTATTCTTGACTGCCAGCTAACATGGGCTTCACACATCCGTGCAATTGAAAAGCAGACCAATGCAGTAATAAACGTACTTCGGCGACTAGCTGGCACAACGTGGGGGGGGTCAGTCTCTTCACTACTACAGGTTCATAACGCACTCACAAAACAAAGAATTGCTTACTCGGCACCTATTCTCCATGGTTTATCGCAAACTTCTGAGGAACGTCTTCAACATTTACTGGCAAGAGGGCTGCGAGTGTGTCTTGGGGTTTCGCAGGCTACCTCGAGTTCTTTAGTAATCGTAGAAGCTCGTCACCCACCATTTCTAGTCATACGAACGGTTGAAACATGCCGACATATTTATCGCATCTTAACCCAACACGAGAAGCATCCATTAAACCTTGCGCTTACCGAAAGGAACAAAAGCAAAATTCACGATGTTGTTCGAGAACATAAAGCATTATTACCAAGATTTGAATTATGCAAAGTGGATGTTTGTTACCCTCCCTGGATGTTAACATGTCCTAAAATAGAAATATCGGTTGACGGGATTATATCTAAGAGAGACATGTTCATAGTAGCCACACAACAACTGGCACTCTTCCAAATTTACTCCTTATATCCCCAGTAAATCCACGTTTATACAGATGGTTCGTGTCATAAAAATTCCTTGACTTCAGCATTCGTCATTCCACATTTAACACTAGAGCAAACATTCAAATTATCCCGAGAGACATCTTCCACCGTGGCAGAACTGTTTGCAATCCTGTGTGCTTTGCGTTTCATAACATCAGAAAAACATTCGCAAAAATGGGTTATCTTTAACGATTCGCAAGCCGCTCTCACATTACTACAGAGCAATAAGAAAAATTCTTTGAACACTTTGCTATTGTATGAGATACTCAAAGAACTTACAAAAGCAAGCGCAATGAACCACGTAATTGCATTCCACTGGATACCTGGGCACTGCAATATTCCTGGTAATACTGCAGCAGACACAGCTGTGAATCGGGCGCACAATAACGTGGAGACAACCAATCTTCCTCTATTGCGTAGTCAAGTCCGTCTGCTCCTGAGACAGCTTCCTTGTCGCCTCAGCAAAACTACCTGGTTTGATCAGCAAACTAAAAACTCGGAGTTATACTTTATAGACCCATGTATAAACTTATCAATGCCGGAAAATCTAAGAGACAACAGAAAATTTTAAACATTGGTACACCGCCTGCGTCTTGGTACTGCATTTACGAAACACTTCTTGTACAGGATAAAACGTGTCTCTAGTCCGCAGTGTTCTTGTGGCCATCCAGACGAAGATGTGCATCCAGACGAAGATGTGCATCCAGACGAAGATGTGCATCTTCTTCTCGAGTGCACGAAATACGATACACAAAGAACGGTACTGCAAGCTAATTTGTTGATATTAGACAGAAGACCATTCACTCTAAATAAGATACTTGGCCCATGGCCAACTGCAGGCCTTTAAAAAAAGAGCATTTCTTGCTCTGAAAAATTTTTTAGAGGACACCAACATTTTGGGAAAATATTAGGTATCAGATGATCCGAATACGCTAAATGAGTAACACACGTTGTTCGCGGTTCATAATTGGTTTATGTGGTGATCGCAACTTTTACGCAATATGTATAATTCTGTTCTGTACTTGCAGTGCATTACATGTGTTGTGTGTTTTGCCTGTTCGAAACATCTGACTTTATATAAGCGTATGTGGACTGAACTAATGCACAGAACTTTGCGACTCATGTACTGTTGGACTGTATATTTTTTATTCATCCAGTGTTCTACCGAGTGCCATATTTCGTGTCGCTATTCTCCCTTTTTACGCAAGTTTGGTTCCTTTGCCAAGTGACAAGGAGTAGCCGGTGCCACCATAAAGGCGCCAACCTCTCCTAATATTCATTTCAATAATAAAAAAAGAGGTATAGATTAAAGGTAGTACAAGCCTACGCTCCAACATCCAGTCACGATGATGAGGGAGTAGATCACTTTTATGAAGAGGTTGAATTAGCGATGAGAGTGAGTGAGTAAGTGAGTGAAGTAACTTTATTTCGGTCCAGAGAAGACGCAGGGGAGACCCCGCGCCACCCGGCTAGTCCCACGTAGCGACCGCCAAGCTCGGCTTGGCGGCCCGATCGCGGGCACTCTGGACGGCCAGGGTTTGGTCGTTGAGTTCGGGGCTGCCCAAGAGCGCAGCCCACCTATCCTCGATGAAGGAGGAGCCGATGGCTTCACACTCCCACAACACATGGTCCAATGTTGCCCTTAGTCCACAGGCAGGGCAGTCCGCGCTGGGATATCTTTCAGGGTATATGGCATGTAGGACCGCGAGGTTAGGGTACGCACGGGATTGTAAAAGTCGAAGGGTAACCGCCCGCGCCCTGCATAAGGCGGGGTGCGGGAGGGGGAATACCAGTCTTGACAGATAGTAGTGTGTGGTGATTTCATTAAACGTGAGCAAGGGTTCCCCGCGGGGCAGGGGGACTGCTGAGGCGGCGCGGTTAGAGGCGCGGCCTCGTTAGGGTTAGAACCCTCAATCGACCCCAGGTGAGCGGGAAACCAAATGAGAGAATGCGGAGAGATACTTTTGGCGTTTTGGAGAATGCGGAAGGCCTGGGGGGAGACCATACCGGTTTGGTAGGCCTTAATGGCTGCCTTGGAATCACTATATATTGCCTCTCTATGACCATCGAGCACAGCCAGCGTGATTTCAACCTGTTCGGCTACCACGGGCCTCGAAGTGCGTACCGTAACGCAGCAAGTGAGCGTTGAATTGGAGTCGACGATGGAGACGGCTAATGCCTCTTGTTGGACATATGCCGCGGCATCCACGAAGCTTGCCACAATGTGGTTATTGCGGACATGCTTGAGTAGAGTTGTACCCCTGGCCCGATGTCTGCCGACATTGTTTGCGGGGTGCATATTGCGGGGAAGGGGCGCGATGTGCAGTTGAGACCTGATGTCGCTGGGAATCTGCAAGGCGTCGGGGCACTGGTCGACAGGATTGAGGCCCATCTCGTCGAGTATCTTGCGGCCCGTCGGGGTGCCGGATAGCCTGAGCAGCTGTGAATGCTCTTGTGCCTCGATAATTTCTTCGAGCGTGTTGTGGACTCCGAGCTTCAACAGGTTTTCGGTGTGGGTGCTTGCAAGTAAGCCGAAAGCAAGCTTGAGAAAAGTGCAAACTCAATATACAGTAGTAATGGGTGACTTCAATGCAAAAGTGGGGAAAAAGGAGGCTGGTGAACAAGCAATTGGCAACTACGGCGTCGATTCTAGGAACGCTAGAGGAAAGATGCTGGTAGAATTCGCAGAAAGGAATAAGCTTTGAATAATGAACACCTTTTTCAGAAAGCATAGCAACAGGAAGTGGACCTGGAAAAGCCCTAATGGTGAAACAAGAAAGGAAATTGATTTGATATTTTCTGCTGATCCCAGCATAATGCAGGATGTAGAAGTGATAGGCAGGGTAAAGTGCAGTGATCATAGGTTAGTGAGGGCTAGGATTCACTTCAATTTGAAGAGAGAAAGAGCTAAACTGGTCAAGAAGAAACAGGTCAACCTAGAAGCAGTAAGGGTAAAAGCAGCGGAAGAATTCTATACTGGCCTGTACAGTACCCAGAGGAGTCAGGATACCTCAATTAGAAACAGTAATGAACAGGATACAGAAACTCCTATAACTAGCGATGAGGTCAGAAGGGCCTTGCAAGACATGAAACGAGGGAGAGCGGCTGGAGAAGATGGAATAACAGTGGATTTAATCAAATATGGAGGAGACATAATGCTTGGAAAACTGGCGGCTCTGTATACGAAATGTCTATCGACTGCAAGGGTTCCAGAAAACTGGAAGAATGCAAACATTACAGTAATCCACAAATAGGGAGATGCCAAAGAATTGAAAAATTATAGGCCATTAGCTTACTCCCAGTATTATATAAAATATTCATAAAAAGTTTGCAATAAAATAAGGGCAACACTGAACTTTAGTCAACCAAGGGAAGGGACTGGCTTCAGGAAGGGATACTCTATACATTGTATCACATCCATGTCATCGAGAAATCCGCAGAGTACAATAAGCCTCTCTACATGGCTATCATAGATTACGAAAAGGCATTTGACTCAGTAGAGACACCAGCAGTCATAGAGGCATTACGTAATCAAGGAGTACACAACGCTTACATAAATACCTTGGAAAATATCTACAGAGTATCTACAGCTATCTTAATTCTATACAAGAAAAGTAGGAAGATACCTATGAAGAAAGGGGTCAGACAGCGAGACAATCTCTGCAGTGCTAAATCACTGCATGCTTAGAAGTATTCAAGCTATTAAACTGGGAAGGCTTAGGAGTAAAGGTCGACGGCGAATATCTCAACAACCTTCGGTTTGCCGACAACATTGTTCTATTCAGCAACAATGCAGACAAGTTACAACAAATGATTGAGGACCTTAACAGAGAGAGTGTAAGAATGGGGTTGAAGATTAATTTGCAGAAGACAAAGATGATGATCAATAACCGGGCAAGGGAACAAGAGTTCCGGATCGTCATTCGGCCTCTAGAGTATGTAAAGGAGTACGTTTACCTAGGTCAATTAATCACAGGGAACCCTGATCATGAGACGGAAATTCACAGAATAAAAATGGGTTGGATCGCATACGGCAGACATTGCCAGCTCCTGACTCTTAAGATTACCGTTATCATTGAAAAGGAAGGTATACAATCGGTGAATTTTACCAGTGCTGACATATGGGGCAGAGACTTAGAGACTGACAAAGAAGCTTGAGAACAAGTTAATGTAATCTCATTCAATGTAATCTCATTGAATGTACCGAGCGAGTCCTTGTGGAGACCTGCGTCCGCATCCACGCCGGCATGCGGCGTTACCCCGGCGCGGTGGGTGAGTTCGCGCGCACGGGCGTGGGCCAGCTTGGCGTTGGGAACGACGGAGGTGACCCGAGGCCCTATGTGGGCCGGGAACCAAGTGATGAGGTTGGGGCGACGCGCCTGCCGCAAAGCAGGGTGGCCGCCTCCCTTGAGACTAAACCCGTGGCCAAGGCCCTGACCGCCGACCGAAAATCCGTGTAGACCTGCAGTCTGCTCCCGTCCCAGGAGGAGTCCACTCGGAGCTACCATCGTGTACGGACGTGAAGTTTGGAGCTCCTGCGTCAGCAGCAGACGCTACAGCACCTCACGCGCTCTTCCTCGCCCTATTCCGAGCACGACAACAGACGCTTCCTGCGACCTTCCACGGTGACGTCAAGATCAACACCGATGCAGCAGGGACGCTCGCGGCGTCTCTGAGCCGTAGTGCTTGAGCTAAGCCTCGGCGTGTTCAGGATCGGCGTCCAGGGACTGCCGACCTTGTCCAACACCACAAAAACCCGTTGACCACGATCATGGATGTGGAAGCTACCAACGCCGACGATCCAGCAACAGAAGGATATCCAGAAGACCCGGCGGATGGATCATGGCTCACTGCTCGCGGCCGGCGGGGACGCCACGCCGACGCTAATTCTGACTCAGCAGCCCGCCGCCAAGAGACGCAGCATTCGAACCAAACTGTACTACGACGACCCCAGAGGCCCCCCACCTCTGCCCATTGACGATTTTAAAGTCGTCCTGCGCCCGAGAA
The DNA here is from genome assembly GCF_023375885.2 of Dermacentor andersoni. Lineage (NCBI taxonomy): Eukaryota > Metazoa > Arthropoda > Arachnida > Ixodida > Ixodidae > Dermacentor > Dermacentor andersoni. The sequence goes on along the minus strand of NC_092814.1, from coordinate 258,177,981 downwards.
ACGGTCTCACATTCGGTGAGTGGCCTCGCCACTCTCTGACTCGCGCCGTCGGCATCGAGGCGCGTCTCAAGGAACAAGAGGTCGACGAACTTCAACTACGTGTTCAACGTGCCCAAAACATTGCCCTCATCAGCACGCCAAGCGAAAGAATTAATAGCGACCAGCCTTAACAAGATGACATCGCTTGTACTTGGCCCGCATCGCTACCCCATCTCAACATACATCGCCTCCCCCGATAATTCCTGAAAAGGAGTCATCGCAGGTCCCGACACAGGGACTACATCAACCGAACTTTTAGACCACCTGTTGGCACCTGGGGTGGAAATCCTCCTTGCTCGCATGATGGGACGAACAACCACGGCCATCATAACATTTGCTGGCCTCAAGGTACCGCGCTACGTTAGGTATTATGGGGCCGAGTACCGATGCTACATACACACCCCGAGGGCCCAGGTGTGCAGCATATGCCTCACAGTGGGTTACCGTGCAGACGTCTGCCCCACGCCAAGCATCAAGCGTTGCACCACACGTGGGACTGAAAACCCATCCACCACCGAACCTCACCAGTGCCAGCCCCGGTGCCTGACGTGCAAAGGGGGTCATCCGACAACCGATCCCAGCTGTCCGGGCCAGGCACGAAAGCCACCCAACAAGCAACAAGTGCGCCAGGAACTCGAGAAACAAAAACGGCAACAGCATCGTCCTCTGGCCGAATCTAGAGAGCGACGAAGCCGATCGCGGTCCCGTTCCCGATCCCGGTCACGATCTCGGAGCCGAGGCCCCGGCAAGTGCTCTAAGAACCGCAAGCGGGTACCATCATCATCATCACCACCGTCGTCACCACCACCAGCCAAGAAGAAGCCGCCACCACTACCGCAACAGCTACCATTAGCAGCGCCCGAAGGGCCAGCCGGACCTAAAGGGGTAAGTTGGGCGGAGGGCCTGCCACCTTCACTGCGCAAATCTCCCTCACACTCATCCGAACCTCAGTCCCTACCACAAATCCAATCCCAATCCCAGGCGCCTCGCGCGAAGATCCCTCCCCAGTCCACAACTGCATTGTGCCGCGACCTCCAGCAGGAGCTTCGACGAGAATTGCACCGAGCTATACAGGAGATGCGAGAAAGCATTCTCACGGAGGTCAAGGAAATGATTCGAGCCGCCTTTGTAGACTTCCAAACCACCGTGCTGAAACCAATGCTACATGAAATTACTAACGAACTCAAGCAGAGCGTGAGAGAGCTCACGGCACAACCCCTTCCCCCTAAATCATCATCCTCCTCGTCCTCACTAGTCGCACGCGCTACACCAACCTCAGCGCCGTCACTAGCAACAAGCGAGCGCGCTCACCTGTACGTCCGCCCAGCCCAGCTACAGAATGATGGCTCCTGCAATGCAAATGCAAAATAGAATGGCGGGACTGACGATGTGGCAGTGGAACTGCAGGGGGTACCGATCTAAACGGGGCTCGCTGCAACAGTACGCTGCCGCATCGTCAGAACCGCCGGACATCATACTTCTCCAAGAGCCGGGCGGCACCGTTGTAACTACCGGTGGCTACGAGGCCATTAGGGGCTCGGACAAGGCGAAAGTGTGCGCACTTGTGTCCAGGAAACTCACCTATACCCATACTACTCTCACGTCAGATATCCCTCATCAAATCATTGAGGTTGTCCCCGCGGACACGAGACAAAATAGCCTGTACATCTTAAATGTATACAGTGCACCTCGCGCTCGGTGGGACAATTTTCAGTATCTACTCTTGGAACTCATCAAGTTGGGCCCGGTGTCCGTAGTGTGCGGTAACTTCAATGCCGCGCACGTGACCTTGGGCTATCGCAGTAACACACCAAAGGGCACCTGGCTTCGGGACCTCACACATAATCACCGATTCACCCTCATAACAGATCATGCCCAGCCTAGTCGCCAGGGAAATAGTGTCGAGACAGACACTTGCCCGGATCTCACTTTCACGAGGGGGGTCCAGGGCGAGTGGCTGAACACTGGCGAGACGCTGGGTAGCGATCACCACATTCTCATCATCCGCATCAATCACACAAGTTACAAACGCCCTGAAAAGAAAAGTTGCATTACAAATTGTACCAAACTTCGCGAAATCCGTAAGGATCGAGCCACAGGAGATGAAAGCCCCCAAAACTATGCCAGTTGGCTCAGTGATTTACGCAATGATCTAAACAAAACGACTAGCCGTCTAACCACGACGACAGAGACCCCCCAGGTTGACCCGCATCTCCTACATCTGTGGGACGCACGCTGAGGTCTCACGAAGCGATGGAAGCGGCAAAAGTTCAATCGAAAATTGCGCTACAGAATATCCCAAATTACGAGAGCAGCCCAGGAATATGCAGACTAGCTAACCAGTGCTAACTGGCAAACGTTTTGTGGTAAGCTAAGTGGTACGCTGGGCACCGCGAGAACATGGGCAATCCTTCGGTCGCTAATAAATCCGAGAAACATGAAATCCCATAAAAACCGGCAGCTTCAAATTTTCCTCCACCAGTATGGAGGAGACGGAGACCAGCTCCTGAAGGAACTTGAACAAAGGTATCTCTCCCGTGGCTCTAAGCCAAGCTATCCGGACTACCCGTATAGAGAAGAAAGTGACCCGCTAGGCACGGACATAACTGTCCAAGAAATCAAAGCCGCACTCGCAGACATTCATAGGAACACCGCACCCGGAGAGGACGGGATACGTTATACTCTACTGCGAAATCTCCCGGATGAGGACCTGGAAACGCTCTGTGCTACGTACAATCAGCACTGGCACGCCGGCACTCTCCCTCTAGAATGGCGACGTGCTGAGATCACTTTCATGCTTAAGCCCGGAAAACCTCAGACGAGAGCTCTTTTGGCACTTGATGCCAAAGGAGCTTTCGATAACGTTTCCCATGGTCTCATCCTTGAGAACCTGGCCCACTCCCACTGGGGCTCCCGTATGTACAATTACGTGCGAACCTTTCTCAAGGACCGTGTAGCCACAGTGGGAATGGGCCCATATCGGTCAACAGACATTAAAGTTATCGGAGCGGGGACACCTCAGGGGTCGGTGCTCTCGCAGACGCTTTTCAACATAGCTATGGCGAGACTACCCCAGTTACTGGAGAAGGTTGAGGGGCTATACCACGCAATATATGCTGACAATTTGACTCTCTGGACGTGCACCGGCTCGGATGGAGACATTCAGACAGCCTACAGACAGTGGTGGATATAGTGCAGGTGTACCTCGCGACTGGAGACCTTGAATGTGCGCCAAATAAATCAGAACTATTACTAATCTGACCTCGAAGCAGCTATGAAACGCCAATTCCAGTGATTGAAGTGAAAATACAAGGCATACCAATTCCCACTGCACAAAGGGTCCGAATCCTTGGTTATCACCTACAATCCAATGCCAAAGCTCACTTCACGGTTGATCTCCTTGGTCGACAGTGCGAGCAAATCATCGGTATGATGAGGCGTGTTAGTAACCGCCGCTCAGGACTCAAGGAAGCCGATATGCTGCGGTTGGTCAAGGCATGCATTATCAGCCGGCTAACCTATCACCTCCCATACCACAACCTGATGCTCTCTCAGACCAACCGTATAAACACAATTATTAGAAGAGCCGTTAAACAAGCACTCAGAATTCCTGTATATGCTTCCACGGAACAACTACTTGCTCTCGGGGTACACAATACCATCGAGGAACACATCGAAGCACACAAAATGGCACAACTCGAGCGATTGAGACTGACCCCTACAGGCAGGCATTTCCTCTCACGGCTGGGCTACCCACAGCATTCACCCTCTACGCGAGTGCATGTCCCAGTCCCATCAAACATCCGAACCTTACTCACCATAGCGTCCATACCGCGCAATATGCATCCAGAGCATCATAATGGTCGCCGGGATGCACGTGTTAGATACCTTCGGAAACTCCTCAACGCCCAGCCGGAGGGCACCGTTTATTATACCGACACTGCCCACTATGCTCTTGCGATCAGAAACAAAGAAAGACAAGTGTCGGTGGTGGCGGACGATCAGGGTAATATCGTCACCTCGTGTAGCGTCCAAACCAAGGCTACGCTCACAGGGGAGACATTGGCCATAGCACTCGCCTTCAACCACATCGTCGGTCACATGAAAAGATCACCAAAACACGACCATATCATCATTACAGACTCACAAGACGCATGTCGAGCCTACCTCAGGGGTCATATACCTCAGGAAGCCAATCGCGCTCTCACCAGCACACGTAAGCTCCCCACCATGCCAGATCCCTCAATACCATGCATCAGGCTGATTTGGACACCTGCTCATGCCTCACTGTCGGGCAATGACCACGCTCATGCGGCTCCCCGAGAGCTAACCTGCCGGGCACCTGGCAGTGAGGCGAGCAACCCATATCAAGCCTCACAGAATTTGCCCAACACATACCGGGACACTCTAGACTTTTACAGGCTAGGGCGCTTGCAATATCAGCCTCCTCCCAAGTCCTTCTCCCGGAATGAAGCCGTATCCCTGAGACGGCTTCAAACCAACTCATATCCTAACCTCCTTCTCAACAAGCTCTCCCCAACCTTATATCCCACCACCTGCCCAGGCTGCGGTGCACCACCGACGACGTTCCACGTCACAATTGAGTGCCAAAAACTACCTAAGGATATCCCTCTTCTACAATCCCCCACCCAACATATGCGCAGTGGGAGGCGATCCTCCGTCGCTCCGAGCCTCAGGTCTGGCTGGCCCTGATACGACGAGCACGAGCCGTAGCGACAGCGATTGGGGCCCTGGACTGAGGGCCCCAACCACATAAATCCTTTCACTTTATAATAAAGTTTCTCTCTCTCTCTCCCGTCCCAGAGGGCCACTCCGACCTGTTCCGCCAGTGCCGGGGATGAGCCCCGCACCGATGCGGCGTTAAGGAGGTTGCCCCTGTGATCTACCATGGCAGCACGAACCGGTCGGATGAACCGTATTGGGCAGATTCGACGAACTCGACCGACCGTGGACCACCAGCGACAGATCTGAAGTGCGGCCGCCCTGGCCTGGCGTCTGCCTACGTTGTGTGGCGGGTGCACATTGCGCGGAAATGGCGAGACCGTGACGCCCTCCTGCGTCGCGCACCGCCTTTCCCTGACAGCAGTGAGGTTACAATTCAGCACCTCCAGGATCCGCCTCCCCGCAAGCGAGGAAGAGAGCCTGACAACCTGGGCCTTCTGCTGTGTCTCGACAACCTCGTCGAGGGTGTTGTGGACTCCCAGCTGCATGAGCTTATCCGTGCTGGCGCCCATGGAGATGCCGAGCACCTTTTTGATGCTCTTGTGCATGAGCGCTTCAAGCTTTGCACTTTCGTATCCGTGCCAGCGATGCGCGGCGGCCACGTACGTGATGCAACTCATTAGGAAGGCATGGTACAACCTATAAGGAGGTTGTCCTCCCCCAGCCCTCCGCAACTCTTGTAGTGATAAGCCTGACCATGCTGTCCGTTTTGGTGGTGATATGAGCGATCATTTGTCCATTACTACCGTTTGCCTTTATCAGCATACCGAGTATGCGGTGGAGCTCTACCCTGGGAATGACTTGCCCGATGGCCGTGCGAATGGAGATGACTTTCCCGAGAGGGACGTGCCCTTTGCAGATGCGCCCTCTCCTTTCCTTGTCGGTCGATACAAAAGTTCGGACTTGGACGGGGAGAGCCGGAGCCCCGTGCCCACCAAGAATTCCTCCGTGCAGCTCAGGGCCGCCTGTTGCGATGCCTCGACTCTGCCTTCACTGCCACCGTCGCACCACACCGTGATGTCGTTGGCGTAAAGAGCGTGATTAACGCCGTCCACCTCGGAGAGACGCGCATGGCGACGTTGAAGAGAAGCGGCGAGATGACCGACCCCCAAGGGGTGCTCCTCACCCCTAGCTTGTAGGGATCAGACTATACCTTGCCCACCATGGGAATGGCGCACCTGCCCCGAAGGAACGAACTGACGAACCCGTGCAACTTAAACCCAAGGCCCATGTCCAAAACTGAATGGAGGCCATGCCAATGCAAAATGTTACCGAAGGACTTTTCGAGATACAGCGCTAGGGTACCCCTGACGTCTTGGGTGTCCCTGTCAATGATGTGGTGTTCAAGTTTCGTGACATCCGAAAGCAAATGAAAATAAAACAGGTGTGTGACACACAACCAGTACGAGTTGAATTGAACTGGCTGCCATAACAGCATACGTGCGAATTAGCGCGAGAACGAAGGGAAAACAGACTCGAGGCAGGAATATTTTTTGAACAGCGCTACCTTGCGGCCCAGATATTGAAGAATAAGCATGCCAAATAAATTATTTCGGCTGCGTGAGTTTGTGTGATCGCATTCGTGATCACAATCAATGCGCATGGCAGGCCAGTAGAAGGCCAAGCAACGCAGTTCTATGTCACCAAATGAGCGACACTGACTGAAAGTCCTAAAGTTTTGGCATGAGCACAGCACCCGCTGTGATAAGCCTGTCAGGAGTAATTTCCTATATGTTCCTATATACACAGGGACACTAATTGCCCTGAATTCATGTTATGGACCATGGATTGGCAACTCGGAATTAAAGTTTGTCTGTGTAGCATATCTCGCACGCATGTCAGGATGACAGAGAACATGAAAATGAAATAGTTGCTCACAATGCGGAAAAAGCATTCATTTATCTGTGCGATTACATACGTCTCAACGTTTAATTTGACACTGTCGCAAGCTCACAGTCGCAAGCCCTTTCAAGCGAGTCACGCAAATGTGACATGCCCATGGAAAGGACCTTTCGGTGTAACAATTGTCAGAAATAAGGCACTTTCATGCGGTAATCGCTTTTTTTGTGTAGGCGAAACGTAGGCATCCACGAGGCTGGATCCGCTTTCGAGTCAAAGAAGCACCGCCGCGAACTCCAAGCGTCAACAAAGGTCGCTGGTTAATGCATTAAAACCACAAAACGGAGAGCATGCTCTCCGAGTGTCTTAAATTAAAAACAAAGGCACCAACCGATTTCTCCGAGCAACCGGCGTCGCTTCCAGTTATGAAAGACGTGAAAGGGCGAAAGATTGGAAGTGCAAATCGGGAGAGAAAACTTATTAAACAATCACATGATAGTTCAAGGTGTCAAGATGCAGCCAGTGGCGTCGGGCATGGAGCACGGTAGAAAATTCCAACCTCATCATCCTTGCACGTCAGCCAGTCGCAGTGTTCGTTCATAGCACGCAGAAAGTAAAACTCCAGAAAAGTGCTAGCATAACGCAGCCGGCCTGAAATGCACATTTGCTACATTAGCACGGGAGCTCCCGGATAGGTAAATGTGAAAATGGCGAATTCGAGTTTCTCGCAATCGCTGCACCGATTTCGATTTATTAAGTTCGTTGCATTAAATAAAATGTAAAATCTAGTAAGTGCTGGAAGTAGATGTTCATTTTATGCCGTCAGTATCTTTAGAAAAGGTATCAAAAATTTTGAAGTATCAAGTTTACAACTCTGCGACATAGCAATAAGGAACAATATAACAATCTTGTAAACTGCACTTAATAACACATCTAAAGCGGACAAAATAGATTCAGTATATGTTCCTCTGAAAGATACCGCTAATTAGCGAATGTGATTTTTATAAAACCCTTGCAAACGTGACAAGTTCAAGTGGACTGCAAACTTATTCCTATAGCAAATTTGTCCGCTTTAAGTGCTCCAATATAGGTAGACACTTGTAGAATACCCCCCCCCCCCCCCCCCCTTCCATCGGCTGTGTACAACGGTGCTGAGCTGCTGACCAACCGAGTTCAGTTCTGGTAACTGCAAGATTGGTTTTAGTGCAGAGTTATGAACTTCTTGCTTCTATTTATTGTGAAAAGTATTCCAAGTAAATACACAAAGAAAGTTCAATCAAAACAAATTTCAAATACATTGCAAATAAACTTTGCAGCGTTAAAATTCCTTGAAATGCTTACTATATATGTGGCACACTTCTAAAATTGCCTGCTGTTGTTGCAAATAATAGGGAAGAAACGCGTCTAGATGAAATGTATGATATGCTACTCTATCCCCAAAGCGCACATGAATATGTATAGCACCCATGTTAGCTATAGCGTTTGAATGTATATATATATATAGGCATTTATTTTAAAGAGCAATAGAATGAATGATTCAGTTTTATAACATTGGAGTGCACAACGGTGAAAAGGGTAAGGAATTAACTTGCGATACTTGTTTTTTACTAGTTGACTGAGCACCTGACAGCGCAATTGTAATGCAGCTAAATGTGCAGATTTAGTTAGAAGCGAGAAACTTTCAAAAAAGGCACTGGTGTAGAGGTTGAACCGGCACCATGACAAAAAGCCGATTGTGACAACTTGAGAAAAACTGGCCAGGCGGAAACCTGAGTCACTGCGCACAATCTTCTGCAACTAAAATATATAATTCGACTCGCCTATCCATCTACCTGAAACTAGCGCTCAAACTAATATTGTGCAGATGCTCAGCGTAGGTGCACGTTTTCTGTTACCCGCCGTGGTAGCTTAAGTGTAGTGGCTATATATTGTCATGTGGTAGTGACACTGAAGAACACAGTAGCAAAACTGTGAATGGTGAAACTATTTATGGGCCGAACCTCTGCCCAGAGAAACAAGCTACACCCAAAGCATAATGATAGCGGCGATGGTCGAAAATCTGGTCTGCGGGTCAAGCATTGGCTTTCATTTCATACACAAGTCATCGAATGTTCCAGAGTAATTGCTGGTGCCCGGCGTATCTTCCAGAAAGTACAACACAATTCGTGTCATGCACAGAATCAGATTACACAAGCTTCGATGATGACAGCGGATAGAATCATTGATAACATTCAAGAAACTTCTAACACATGCTGGCATGTCCTGCGCTGAGTGATAACATTTGTTAAACGGTGAAAAGGGGTAAGCTGAGAAAGATAAACAAAAGCACATGTCAATATCATTACGCTGCGGAGCTCAAGGTCGCGGGTACGACAGAAGCGAAATGCAACAACGCTCGTGTACTTAGATTGAGGCGGACGTTACGAATTCCAGGTGGTCAAAATTATTCCGGAGTCTCCACCTACAGTCTGAATCATAATTAGATTGTGCTTTTGGCACGTAAAACAATTTATTTTGTAAAGTTTTTTTTTCTGCATTCACAATTAACGTGGTGAAATGCCTTGGGTCTTGTATGTATGCTCGCTTCAGTCAAGCGCTATTTCTTGTTTGTTTCATGTTCTTTTTTTGTGAAATATGTATATATGCTACGATTTGAAATATAGTGCAACGACACATGTGCGGCTAACGGAAATGTGTACCTTTCAGGATGGTAAAATGACAGCCAGAAAGAAAGGCAGTGCATGTACATGTTATTTAAGTGTAAGCTGTATGGCCACTTTGGGCACTATATAGCTAACCGTATAAAGCAGAGGAATGCACCGAAATGTCTATTTTACATCTATATCTAGATAAAGATCACCACAGATACCTTCTAGACATTTTTATGAAATGTTTTTACCCTCTTAGCAAGAGGTAAACTAAAAACAGGCTAACAAGACGTCTTCTAGATTTCTTTCACATGATGTCCTCTGGACGTACATGAAAATACATTTTGTAGCCATCTTGAATAGTTGTAGACGTTTCAGTTCATTTTGGCCGATCCAAGACGGCTACAAAACGTCTTGTCCTCAGTGAGTTTATGGCTTATGTACCGCAAAAATAATCATCATATATTTTGCACGCCTTTTGTTTCTTTACCGCTGCGTGATCGGTACTTCCCGGCCATGAATGGCATACATGTCATCAGCAAACTAGATTTAGCATGCGGATGCTGCGCATGTCTAAACATGAGGTACAGGTGTGCGATTTGGCATAATAGAGGGTGAAAAAATCAAACACAAACTCACTCAAAACCTATAAAAGACAAAAAGAAAGCACTTCCAGTTAAGGGTGAGCAAAAACAAATATCAACACATATGAGATCAAATTGCAGATGGCAAAAGTAAACAAAACGAAAAAAGATATCGCTTGCAAAGCATGCGCCGATGTGGTGCAAGGAAATGACGCGACATGTGAAGTTGATATTGTGCGTGGTCAAGGCGAGCACCCGAATATGTTTCGACATTAAATAAAATTGTGGAAGTACGTTCCACTCTGTGATAATCCCGCGCAAGTAATCAAGCACATTCAAAACATATTATAAAGAATGAAGAACCTTCAGAAAACAGTGTAAACAAATTACAGCACACATCTGATGAAATGGGAAGAGGTTCGTGAATATGAAAAATTAAAGGAAAAAAAGACAAATACAAGGCCACTAAGCGTGCATCCCTGATGTGATGCAATTGGCGAAATTGCATTTTCTCATTTTAAGATGTTCTACTTTTTCTTTCTCTGCTAGTCCTTTTATTATTGAGAGACTTCGTGAAAAACCGGAGACGTAGAAGAGGTGGTAAACCCACCCGCGCCAAGCAGACGACAGCAAAGAGCACAGAAGTAGGATAGTCATTAGGACTGCTCGCAGCTCCCGCTGTGCTTTTACTCAGGAAGTGCCCGGCCTGCTGCTCCATACAGCGCAGTGCGCGGGCGGCAGACTAGACAATATTCTAGGGACCATAGTATGAGTTTTCACTATTGTCGGTGTCTGTACAAAGCAAGAAGAGATTTTTCTGATAGCAAAATTACGTTTTAAGAATTTCCAGACGTTTCCTGAATGAACTGCTGCCAAGAAAATGGGAGTGCTTAAATACGTCCCTGGCAAGTCTTGAGGCAAAGAACTCCAGGCTTTATTTAAGCTAGTCACACGGGAAGTGCCATCTAGTTTTGAGTAAGCAAACAAGTCCGTGAAAAGTGGCTGTAAGCTTTTCTGGCCCCATCCCTAGCCACAGGACAGTTCAGGTGTCCGTGCAAATGTGAGACAGTTATGATGCTCACAGCCTTCCCGCCCACTAAACAGCAAATAAATGACCACTTCAAAAAATTTGAGGCTTCACGAATCCAGAACATCAGTGTTGCTTCGTGCAAACCAATATGACTGATGCATATGTAAAAAAAGATCATGTTGATGGAAGAGCAAATTTTTAATCAAGCACCACTCGAATACCTTTTACAAGAAGCAACAGAATACCTAATTCATTTCTCAGACAGCACAGTGTTTATGTTGAGACAAAAAAAAAAAACCTACATGAACTGCAGTAGAGCTGGCCATTTGCTGCTGTTTACTGCACATTTCAGGTTTTGGGTGAAAAAAAAAAACAGTAGCTGATAGCAGAACTTTGCTTAGAATGAAAACGTGCTAGTCCAAGTGAAATGAACATAATTTTTTGCATTTATGTTTGATTTTATTTGTTGTTCCAATAAGAAAATTAAGAAGATATATACCAGTAATATGCTAAGCTGCCAGAGATAGTCCAAATCTAGCACTATGGACAAAAATATATTAATGAGATGAAAATAATGGTGTCTAGTGCATTCATTTGAACCGCCTGTACAAACCAATTCAGGTAATCAAATGGCACAACAACAAAGCACCAGCCATACTTTACATGATGTAACCATTACATGTATTGATGAAATATGCAATTTAAAAGGTACATAAGCAATCAAGCATTGCCTAGCTGGCCACACTAGCCTTACACAATGTAAATTTCAGAGGAATCAATGTAATGATGAGATAAATGAATAAACATGCTTAACTCTGCATTCATCTGTAGAAACATAAGCCAATGCAGGCAGGCCCAGCAACTGGGACACCCACTAACATTAGCCACATACACTTGTGATGTGTTGATGTTCTCGGCCCATTTGCACGAAGCAATTTACCCGTGGATATAATTATACCCACAGTAAAAAAACTTTGCAAAAGTGGCAGTTGCAGCACAGCAAGTTGTTGAATTAAAAATATCAGAAGTTTCATGCCAGTATCACTGGTTGGTCATTTGACAACTTATTGTGCAGAAACTTGCAGCCACTTGCTTGAAGCTTTACAACTGCCATGGCAAATTTACCCAAAGGTAAAGTGCTTGAAGCAACTGGCCCCAGATCAAAATATGAAACAGTCTGTTAGGGAGCCATTAACATTTCTGACATCAACTAAGACAAGCATTACTGCTTACCACTAGCCCACATGCCAGCGAACTGAAAACTATATTATGAACAAAAGCTGGAAATCAGGAAAAATTCATCGAGCAGACATAAAGGACTTGAGGAACGGCAGCAAGAAATACATTTCTGGTAAAGACAATTCACGCAACCCCACACCACACAGAGATAAAGAAGAATGCACAAGGATGGAACCAGTACTACCAGAAATAACATTGGTGAGTCATGCTTACAAAATTGTTTCCCCTTAGCTGGTTACTGAAATTGCAATGGCTCTTCTATATGAAATGATGTAATTGCGCCAGAAGAAAGAAACAGTTCATTTAACCCTACACTAACTACTGGCAGAAATAAATATTTAGGACTTTGCCAAATGCACAAATTAACCTAAAGACATCTTGTACCTACTCGCCATGAATTATAAAAACCAACTGTTGAGAAAAATGTGCACAAATGACCGAGGAAAATCACATGTAAATTCTCAGAAGTAACAAGTGAGGACAAAATAATTTTAGGTGATGAATAGGCTTGCACAAATTGTTCAGCAAGTAGACATGCGAATACACAGAAAGGTTTCAAGGTAAAGAAAACACTACACATACCAGGAAAAGCACAAAGAATGAAAATCCACTCACTCGAATCATGCATAAACAATAATTAATGTTTAGAAAATTTATGAACTGCAGAAATGAACATTCAAATAAAACAAACATCTTATACTAGAAATTTCAAAATTAAGAATAAAAGTAAAAAATACTGTGCCGACTTAGCCCAATAAACAAATACTTCAGAACAAAGTGGTAAGATTGAATGATATTTTCACACAATATGCGCATTAGAATTATGGTGGTAGGAAACAAAAGAATGCACACAAATGTTTCTGCAACCACACACAATTAGTGGTCCTGGAAAGCAGTCTCACAAGTGTGGATATACACAAAGAATAAAAATTTAATATTAAAGGAATACTGACACAACATTCCTTTTCTGCTTATTTAGTTAACTAGAAACTAATTCTGTAACGGCAGTACAAAGCTTTAATTCCTCAAACATGCAACAAACTATATTTATACAATCTTTTGATGCAATGAATTCAAAACATAGCCCAAATAGAACGATGCTGTGTGTTTTGACCAGAACATCCAACAGGTCATGGAAATTGGGGGTTGTGGTTGCACGGTATCACCCAAGTGCGGGTCGACCCAGTGCAATGGTCAAAGATGCACTGTGATCATGTTGCCGAAAGGTCAGCACAATAAGTGAGAAAAATTCTGCTTGTTCTAAGAGAAGCCACAGCAGAGAAGCAGTGTAGAATGCCAAGTGCAGAATAAAAGAGGCATGAATGGCCGAAGTGGCAAGCCAAGCGTTAAGTGACAAGGCAATTGTGTGGCTTGTGGCCACTGCACCTGGCCCACCAGGCTGCCTGATCTGAGTACCAGTCATTTGTAATATGACCTGAACACTACCTCTAATTTTCGTGATGTATAAAAGGTGCTTGCTAACACACCTTATGCCATGAAGCCACATTGCTTTTGGCGTGTTTTAAACGAACGCATTAAGATATAATAATTGATTTGTTCAATGTTCATAGAATTCACGCACTACACTGCCACTATGGTGTCGGTAGCTATCTCACTAAGCAAAAAAGCAAAATGCAAATTTTTTGTGTCAGTACCCCTTTAAGCAAACGCAATCTGTGCAAAGGAACTGCTGTCAAAAATGGTTGTGCAGCCTTTTAGAGGAGCGCAGCAATAATGTCATCAGCAATGCCACTGTCCCGAATTTCAGTATGCATGCGCTCAGAACGTTCCCGCTCTGCTTCAGGATCTAAAGGAGTGGAGGAAAACTCTTGTCGGTGTGCCTCAAACTCGGCCCTGGTATGAATCACCGCTCGCAGCAGGACTTCTTCTGCTTTGTCCATGTTAATGCCACGTGTTATGCTCAGAGCCTTCATCACTGCCTGTGTCGCAAATGTAAGAAAAACATCAGCACTTAACACACACATCAATAATAAAGCATTCAGCAAATACAATGTGCACCGTTAAGAAGGAAGCCTAAACTACTGGCTTCATTTGACTCGCATTTTTTCACACACGTCTATTTCACACAGCAACAACATATGGTGGTGGAATGTCTCCAGAAAATACCAGTGTGAACATTATGCATTGAAGGTAAAAACTGCCTCTTGAAAGGTGGTAGGTGGCACATCCTTTCAAAAAAGGCCAAGCACTTGGAGAACATTATTCTGTATGAACCAGGTCATGCTAGCGCCATCACCAAAAGTGGCATTAAATAGATCGTAGTGTCCCTTGATCCCCATGAGGGCCACGAGTTGTGCAAAGCTGGACTATCTTGAGCCCCTAGATTATGCTGGATAGCCACTCCCTGTGCACCCAGCAGCCACACTCATGTTAACTACTGTCAGCAGCATACTAGGTTTATAAATGTTCTTTTTTCTTTCTTGACTTTGAGCAGCACTCAATCTCTCACTTCCGAATATATATCCCCAATTTGTATGCTTGCATCTAATTGGAATTGCTCAAAATGCGGTGCGAGCTGAGCACACGTTAGTGCATGGTGACAGCATCTGTGAGCCTTTCATATTTACATGCGAAGGGCTGATCATAATGCCAAGCTCTCATAACATAGCTACAATTTTCATTATGCGTGCAGATTATGATGTTTCAATATGAAAGCTCAACCTCATCTGGATGAATTCCTTGAGAAATACTACATGAAGCTGGTACCAATGATTCAAAGAAAGTTACTGTGTGTGCTTAAGAGGAAGCTTTAGCTCGGGCCCAACTCAGACACGGCCTATTCAAATAAATGTAAAACGCAAGAACGTTTTTCTGAGATAACCCCTCGACCGATTTTAATGAAATTTGTTGCATTTGAGAGAGAAAGTTAAATTATAGTGACTGTTGGAAGCGGAATTTCGATTTAGGGCTTGAATTTTGTTAAAAATACTTTCAAGTATTCGACCGTTAGAAAAAAAAATAGAAGCATGACGTTTACAAATTCATAGCTCTGCATCAAGAACAGATATCGCGGTTCTGAAAACGGCATCCATTAGATCATTCAAAGCGGACAAATTTGATACGTCATTTTACATCTTACATGAATTTGTTATGTTGGTTACAAGGGTTCTGCAAAAGCTGTATTTCCATATTACTAAATTTTTTTTATATTCATGTGTAACGTATCAATTTTGTCCGCTTTAGATGTACTATGAGATGCAATTCACAGAATTGTATTATCATCTTTCGTTGTTGAGTTACAGAGTTGTAAACTATATAGTTTCGTTTTTTGAAAATTTTTTGATTTTTGACAATTTTTAATAAAAAATTGACGACCTAACTCAAAAATTCGAAACGAACAGTCACTAAATTTTAAGTTTTTGTTTTAAATGCAACAAACCTCGTCAAATTTGGTGCAGTGGTTGCCAAGAAAAACGAATTCTCCATTTACATGTATGTATTTAGATAGGAGCACCCGAGCTAAAGCTTTCTCTTAATAAACAAAACTGCCTCAAGAATTTACGTTACGAGAGTATGCACTAAAGAACAAAGTACTCATGCAGACTGAAGCTGCCTGCCTTATTCATTCACTTCACAAAAAAAATAAGTTCTGGTGGGCACAGTCTTATGCAACTGCCCTGCTTAGATTAAAAGACAGAAATACTTTTTTGCAGCCAGTGCAGCTGAGGATGCATGATAAAGTTCCTGCGCAGCACTGTAAAAAAATGAACCTCTTTCCCAGCGGTTATGATAATTCAGAATGCTACACTAGTCCCAGAGTAGTGAGTGCACCATACAACAGTAAGGAAGCACTTGCAACCACTGGCACTGAGGCAGAAGCTGAAGATGTCAATTGGGCATGACTGGCTGCATTATGTGGAGTGTTGGTGGTGCTTCCAATGAGCCTACTTCTCTGCAGCGCAGTACAGCCCATTTTGACTGTGCGATGGAACTCGGCAAATGGCAGGGCAAGTGGCACATGGAACACAGTTGCACAACTCTGGCTCCCTACAGGAGCCATGTACAACACTAATAGCATCTTTGATAACCCGCACTGGTGTGCAGTGGGTGTGCCTCCTCATCCTTGACAAACAGCACCAGTGCACGCCAGCAGTCCTTGATTCAAGAGCTGCACTCTCATGGGACAACTTTTGCGTGCCCCTTCACACACCAAGATAATCGACGGTGCACCAGCACGCAACCTCACAAGGTATTGCAGTTTAATTGTGAAAGTGCATGAACTGTGAATAGCAGGCAGCCAAGACCTGTGGAGATGGTGATGGCCAAAAGGTGTGCGCTGCTTGCCGTAACCGTAGATGAATTTCTTGTGTGTGAAATTGTAGTGGTGCTAGGTGTCGACACTTACATGGAGCGATTTCTCCTTGGCGTTGCCCCCACTTTGTGCGGGTTTCGGGGCACTTCCAAGGCACTTTGATCAAGGACACTATAACAAATCTTACCACTGAATGCCACATGGTGAAAAAATTTGGTCTCCAGGAGGCCAATCATTCAGGCTAGAAAAGTATGGCAACTTGCAGACAATACTGGCTGCACATTTTAAAATTTAAAAGGCTCATATACTTGGAAAAAGCTAGGAAGCATTGCAAGAAATATCAAAGTTCCATACACCTACCTCAGGGCACCACACCTCGATGACATAAGATGCAATGTCAAAAGTAGGGCCTAAGTCTGAATTTGCCTTCAGGAGCTCAAAGCAGAACTCGTAAATCTCTTCTTGCTGAAAATAAAAAGCGTGACATACCGCACATCAGCCTCTCATACTGTGCATTTTAAGCAACTTGAACGAAACGCAAAACTGGTAATTCACATATGCTTAAGACCAGTGGCATATGTTCACTGTTGTCTTGAGCAAAAGTAGTTTTTGCAGTGCACTTAGTGAATTACTATAAAACGTGCAAATAATGAAGCATTGACCTGATGGCACAATTGTTATCTGAGAGTGAAAGTGAAAGTTTATTCCTTTTCGACAAAAGGAAGGCACCAAGCAAAAGGCAAGAAGCCTGACAAGGTCCTAGTCACCCATAGCATAGCTGGCATTGTGCACAAGCACTTTACAACAATTTCACCAGGAAGATTACAAGCACTGTAAAATGCATGACGCAGTAAGTCAACATGCATTAAATTTGTACCAGATAAGAATAACTAAACAAGCATACAAAACTAATTGCATGAATGATACAAAGATACATAGCAATTTTTGACAAATATATTAAAAATGTCAGTCATAGAACACAGAACAATATTACAAAGCTGGCAGCATGAGCGTAAGAGAAAATCATATTAAAGGTAGTGAAATAAAATATAGTATAGTGACCAAATATCTCATTCAAGCTGTTACAATAGGCATTTTTTTATTATACATTTAAAACATTTTTGTGGAATGTAATATTCAGTTTAAAAAGGAAATTGATTTATTACTGTGGCAACTTGGTAGCTTAGTGTTTGCTTGCCACAATTGGTGCACATGGTTAGAAAAAGTTTACATTTCGTGCGCAAAGCATATTGGCTGCTAGAATTATCTAGGCATGTACAAATGATGATGGAATTTAAGTAGACAGAAATTATATACTTGTTTTGTAATGGATGCCACGTTTCTGAAATAGCGGTAATTACTGGACATAGTAGTTCCCCAATACAAGAATACAGTATGATAACCTTGAGTACAGGAGTCCTTAATACAAGGATATCTTTAACTAGGGGGGCAACAAATGAGATTTTATACAACCAACTGTTTTACTTAGATCAGACAATAATTTTGCGGTATGAAAATTCCAAGAAAGATTCTCATTGAACCAAACACAAAGTTACATTATACCATCAAAAATAATTGTTGCCATTAAGATAGAGTAAAAGCTCATTAATTTGACACCTGTTAATTCGGAAATTCGGATAATTCGGACGGCTCTGTTGGTCCCTGCCAAAGTGCATGTTAGTCTATGAGACCAAACCTTCGTTAATTCATGATAATTCGGCCCTGCACTGCTTAATTCGGACAAATGCTAACGGCTGCCGTTACACGAAAGTGTGGTAAAGCAGTGCTGGCACCACTGGAGTGAAACCGAAACCTGAGAGGCATCGCCATTGTCATCAATTAGTGGGGGCGATCGCAGCGTCAGCGAACGTCGGTGTCTTCTTTCTTCGCTTCACTGCGCTTTCGACACCATATTCCCGTGTTGTCGAGTCGGCATGATATCTTCTTGCGAAGTTTTCTCTTTTCATTGTGACCATGTTTTGCATGCCACCACCATCGTGCGCTACAGTGATGGCAACGCCGGCACAACGGCAGGAGTACGAAGCCAAGAACTTGGCGACCAAAGTGGAAGTTTTGCAGGCTCTTCAAGCCTTCGAAAGTGAGAAGTTTCATGCATCAAGAAAGCGGTTGCGAACCGCAGCTCATCCCCAGCTCGAAGAAGCTTTGCTCCAGTAGGTTACTGACTGTCGCAACGCGCACCTGCCTTTGAGCGGACCTCTCATCATGGCACAAGGTGACAAGTACGCTGCAATGATGAGCACTGAATCGTTCAGAGCTTCAGAAGGGTGGTTCTCAAGGTTTCGGGAGAGATACAAACTCGTCTCCAGAAGCGTGTGTGAGGTTAAAAGGCCAGCGTTGACGAAAGCGTGACCACCCAGTGGAAAAATGTGCAGCTGCTTGAGCACATCGCCGCATATGAACCAAGTGACATGTTCAATGCATACGAAACTACTCCATTTTTCAGAGCTCTCGCCCACAAGACGTTGACTTTCAAATGGGACCCGTGCATTGGTGGCAAGAAGTGCAAGCAAAGGATAACTGTGCTTCTTGCTGCCAACATGACTGGCACGGAGCACTTGCCGCTTATTGTGATCGGGAAGGTGCATCAGCCACGTTGTTTTAAAAACATCAATAGCCTTCCTGTCAAGTACAGGGTGAACAGGAAAGCTTGGAAGACCTCGGACATCGGAAGTACCAAAAGCACCTGCTACAGCGAATGATCTTACGCTCAGAAGTTGGAAAGCTGTATGAAGTGGACTTACTCGGCGCAGTGCACATCATCGTCCACGTGTAGAAAAATACACCTCCGCAAGTCATCGCCAACTGTTTTCGGCACAGTGGTATTTGAGAGGCCCGAGCATGCGGCAGTAGCCGATGAGGTGTTAGCCGAGTCCACCGATGATGACTGCTCGACCTTCGATGCTGTCCTTCCCACAGATGTGACCCTTCAGGACTACATCGCAATTGATGATTGTGTTGCCACGACTGATCTCCTGACCAATGAAGAAACTATTAATGATGTCATGGGCGCTCGAAAAGACCATGATTAAGACGAAGAGTCCTGCGAGGAGGTGCAACCGCAACTTCATCGTGCCTCACGAGAAGTCACGGAGGTGCTTTTGATAATGGAGGACGTTTGCCTGAGCACTTCCAACAGTTTGCGGGCTGTTAGCTACTTGGAAGAGTTTAGAAAAATTGTGATGTCAGCTGGAATATGCACGAAAAAGCAGACGACTATTGCAAAATACTTCAGTAAATAAAGGTATGCTTCTCCAACTTGATTTTAATGC
Source organism: Dermacentor andersoni (assembly GCF_023375885.2). Classification (NCBI taxonomy): domain Eukaryota; kingdom Metazoa; phylum Arthropoda; class Arachnida; order Ixodida; family Ixodidae; genus Dermacentor; species Dermacentor andersoni. The sequence continues at coordinate 258,158,296 of NC_092814.1, read as the reverse complement.
TGTTTTTCCTGTTCATTCGTTAACTTGGCATTCAGACAGTTCAAACATTTTTCCTGGTCCCGTGAGATACGAATTAACAAGCTTTTACTATACAGTACATACATACGTACATACATACATACATACATACATACATACATACATACATACAGTCAAACCTTGATATAATGAAATTGTACTTGCAGCTAAAAACTTCGTCATATCACAAATTTCATCAATTCAAGGTTTTAAAGTTTCATCAGTAAAAACAACTTTAAATTCCCAGAGCATTCCAGGTGGATAGTACCTTGTCAGTAAACACTTCTAAACAAATCGGAAGGTCAGGCCACAATATCATGTTTATGAGCGCCAGTGCGTGCAGTGTAGATCGCACTGAGAGCAATGCACTGACGTGACGGTGTCTGAAATTTGCGTATGTTGTGTCACGTGGCGCTGTAAATCCTGGGCATCATGGCTACTGTAGTCATGGCTGTCTGTGCCTAGTGCCCACAGCTGTGGTCAGATGATGCTCCCAAATTCAAAATAAGTGTAAAAGGAAACAAATAAAATATTCGTCCTGAGCAGCAACAAAAACAGTCACGGTTTTGCTAGAAAGGCTGAGCCTTGATGGTTATAGCAAAGAGACAACTACACGAAGTAAAGCTAGCAGTCTTATCGGTGTCACGCGCTCAGCAAGAGATCTTGCTTGATGATCACGAACTTGCTGTCACAATGTGAGTGAAGGCTTCACACTGTCTCTCAGAAACTTGATATTACGTGACCGTCAACAGTAGACACACGGGAAAACAATGCGCATCAAAGCACCAACCAGCTCAGCTCAAGCTTTAAAGCTCCAAAATACGGCACGTGGCCAGTGTGAGAGGAGGAGACCCGCGGGCTGGTGGGAGAAGGAGATAGGCATGCCTTCCTCCCCCCCCCCCCCCCTCCCCGTGCTTGATCACATTACCACACGTTCACTCCCTCCTCATCACCTTTGCGCAGAAGGAATGGTCGGCCCTTGTATTCCTCCAAGTGCTGGGAGCTGCTGCACGTCCAACACCCTGTGGCCCCCGCAAGTTATTTCCCAACATGACGAATGGCGCACGCTCTTTGAAGGCTTTTTTGCCACTCAAACTTTTCGTGCGAAAGGAGGCTTGGAATAAATTTTGCCTTGGCTGATATTCTTTTAGTTCTTTGCTAGATTTACTAGCCATTGAGGCTCAAAGTACATGCTTGAAATGGGTGAAAATTTCGTTAAATCCAAACTGTCACGAAATTAGTTAAATTGCAAAAAAGAGTACACGGTTTTCAGTGGAACTAAGATCGGAAAATTAAAATAGTTTGCTGACTGTATTACTTTAGAGGCTACTGGGGTGCTTGATGTCTGTTTTTTCCGACTTCATCACGTTGGCTTACTAGCTAATGTGATCTAGTCCAACACTACTAAAATGTAGGTGGACAAGGTGGCTCAACGTGAAACTCTTGACGCATGTCTCTTTCCTTGAGCCAAGTCTCTCCTCAATCTCCCGAGGAAGCTGGCTTTGGAGATCGTGTGTTGTTCGTGTGTGTTAAAGATGCCTACCCAAAAACTAGTTCATTCTAATATACAAATGCAAGCTCCTGCGCGCTTTTTCTCCCGGGCATGTTATACGGTGTTCTATTTGCTTCCAGACAGATTAATAATGTATGCATGGATGGATCACCATTGCTGCTTGCCCTAAATTTTCGTGCAAGTATGTTGCACATGATATTAAAGGGGCCCTGAACCAGTTTTTATCAAAGTGAAAAAAGGCATTTGAAGTGAAAATAGGCCATTTCAGACATACTTTGCTGCAAAAAGTACACAAACAAACAATCAATAGCAGAGCAGTGGGAGGTACAGCTCGCCAGCTTGGACCTGGGGGGTGCAAAGGCACTCCTCCATTAAGTCCAGCGGGTGGCCAAGGCCAGTGGAGCCCTGGACTAAGGGAGCCACCCATCGCTCTTTGATCCCTTTTCACCCACTCCCTTTCTTAATAAAGTTTTTAGTGCTACTACTACTTCAATGCGTTCAGCAGAAGCGGAGTTATTGGCAATCAAATACGGCCTCCATAATGCTCCCGTGGTTCAGGGCGCCTTTAAAAAAATGCGCCTAGGACAGATATGCTGTTGCACCTTTTGAGGCGGATTTCTGGAAGAGGTGGAAATTGCTTTCATCGGAAATTGCAGTGTCTCAGATAGCCTGTATAAAGATTAACTTTTTCATTATTGATGCAAAAGCATCAAATGGCTCATTGGGTGAGCAGGGTGCCCATTTAGTGAACAGGGTGTGTGGAACAGGAAAACTGGGAATTCTACAGGATTCTGAATAGTCTGGAAATACTCAATGAATTCGTGCTTCTATCAGGGAAAACTCGCTGGAATTTTATTGAATGGGAATGAAAGTCGTGCTAATGCTGGCTCGAGTAACAGAGAGGAAGTGTAACGAATAATTTTTCACTCCATGTGGTCAGCTAGAGGAGTTGTCAGTGTACAGCCAACAACCGATTTTCCGGACGCCGGATTTTCGGGACATGCCCAATAATTTGGACAGCTTCATGGCACCACCACATGCCCCAGAGAGTCAATGGATGGATGGATGGATGCAAAACTTTAATAAAGGTCCTGAGGTACGCGACTCAGCGCGCTGCGGGCCGCTCCCACATTGGGACAGTCAGGCCATGCCCGACCGCCGCATCGTGGGCCCTCTGGACAGCCCATAGTTGCACCCCGGCATCGGGGCTCTTGATAGCGGAGAGCCACTTGTCCTCATTGATTTGTTCTGTGCCTCGTAACGAGGGGCAACACCAGAGCATATGGTCTAGGCTAGCGATGTCAGAGAGTCAATGCATCAGAACATATAAAATTTCGGATGCAAGAACCCACCGTTGTCTGATTTTCCAGACTTTGCGCCAGGACCCCAGGTCCAAAACGGCATTCATCAAAGCCACCACCACTGCCATTTTGATTATCTCGCCGCCTCGAACTGGCGCTCTTGCACCAGTTCGAAGCGGCGTCGATTACGTCGATTCGCCACCACCGCCACAACGCTAGGCCGAGCTGCTTTGACGTTCGCTATTAAGTTTCTTGTCGTTCAGTGCCGTGTTTTTCATTGAAAAAATTCGCTGCTGTCAGCAATGGCACCGACTCCCCCTTTGCAATCCTCGCGGTTGACTTCAAAACTAGGGAACGCATGGGGCGTTGCATAATGCCGGTTCCCGAAAGTCCGCTTCTCCTAAATACAGCAATGGTACGTGGTGAAGCATATGCGGAGTATTGCGGTGATGCTTAGCAAACGCGGGAAGGGGGCAACTCGTACGGGACATGTATGTATTCCTTAATTATACACAAATGCACCCATAGTGTCCTGTCGCAGTACGAGCACTGATATGCCTAGTAAGTGTACTGGCAAGCCTTCAGAGCTTTTTAGAATGTGCCTGTCGCGATTTGAGCCCTTAAGGGCAGTAAAAGACATGCATTGATTTTTTCGGAAATCTTTGCGGCCCCTAGGGAGTCCGAAAAATCGGTCGACTGTACAACTGACCAAGGATGCTTCAAATGGCCTATGGGGCAAACGCGTGGTGGAAGGAGGATGAGAACATAAAGAATAGACGCATTGAGGAATGAGCGGGAAAGGAAGTGTACTGCCGCTTCTTTGAAGGAGCTTGAGCTCAAAAAGGAAAGTGTTGGCTGACGCCGTGATGCAGGTGACCCTCATCCAAACCAAATTAAAGTCTCTAAAGCATTGAAACACAACACTGAGGCGTTGTGCATGGGCTCAGAGTATGTCAGGACAGTTGAGGTTGACTTTCCAGCGGCTGAGTGAGAATCTAATTTGTGACAAAGTACGAGCCTCCAACCGATGAGCTTGCTATCAGTTGATAGAAATAACTCATATTCAAAAATATTTGCTTCACTATGCATCTATTTTTATTCGTATTTGAAAATGTTTGACTCAATTTGCAACGGGTTTTACCATTCTTTTTATTTTTCGAAGATATTTTAGTCACTGTGCATTTTACTAATGCTTCCCTTCTGTTTTCTTTTTTAATAAAATAAACACTACTCATTATTCAAACTGGATGGAGTGTTTTTTTTTTTTTAAATGCTTACTAGAAAGTGACAGCATCGGCCGACATGGTGTCAGTCCATCTTGACATATAACAGAGTTCTGTGTCACTTAGGGAAAACCGGGAAAACTCAAGGAATTTGGAAGTGTCAGCTTGGTAGACACCCTAGCGAAAAATCCGGCATGTGGCACCAAAATGGCACCTAAATTATCATGAGCTGGGACGCTATGTCACATGCGTGCCGCGACAGAGCAGAGCGGGCGAAAGGGGAAACCTGCTGCTGCGCTGGCACACCAGGTGTTGCTTGAGGGCATCGCTGTGACACCATGTCACCCTTGCTCTCTCTCGGAAGCCTGTGTTATCTGCTCGTTCCTTGTCCGCGCAAGCTCCCGCCTGCATTCTAATTTCGCCTCTGTAATCACTATAAAGAAATTAATGTACAGAGAAACAGTATATTCGAAAGGGAAAACGTTGACAGTAGTGAGTTTCGTATGACGCCATGTTTAGAAGCTAACCCCCGAATGCAGAGATCTAACTTGGCTCGAACTTGACTTCTGGCAGTCTCAAGACAGCTTCGCCGCGCGTCGTAAATCGTGCTTGATCTTGCCGACGACTTGCGAACGACTTGGCTGCGTCGAAGTCCGCTCAAGTTTGAAGTCTGCTCCCGGGCTAGCTTGAAACTGACTTCGTGTGTTATTCCAACATGGCAGCCTCCTGAACGGACGTCGCGCGGAGGTTAGCTGCTTTCGAGTTTGCTTGCTACGCCATGGATACAGCATTTTCAGAGACGCAGCCCTTGCCGAAAATTCCGCGACCCACCCTACGTGACCGAGGGAATCCGATGGAGCTGTACGATGACGAACAATTCCTTGGTCGCTACAGATTCAAGAAGAACGCCGTGCGACTTCTCGCTATGTTGCCTATCCAGGTAAGCGGGGACAACAGAGGACCGACTGTGTGCCTCCCATGCTGCAGTTGCTGATGGCTGTGATGTTTTACGGCGCTGGCACGTTTCAAACAGTCACCGGAGGTCCGGTCCGCATTCCTCAGTCAACAGTGTGCCGCGCAGTTGGAAAGGTGACTCTGCTCATCGCGAAGCACCCGCGCCCGATGCTGGTGCGCTTCCCGCAGTCGCGGAAAGATTGATTGCGAGCGTATTTTCTCATCTCCTGTGACTACACATAATAAAAGGTAGCCCAAATAAGTCAGTCATGCAGAACATGTGCGCTTACTAGTTTTATGGCGCTTCCCCTTTTCTTCCGCAGCTTCCTCTTTCCGCTTTCGCTTCAGGTTGGTCCAGCATTTTTTCATTTGAAGGTGATCGCGCCGCGTAATCCCGTGGTTGGCATTCTAATGTTTTGCTATTTCTTTCCATGTCTGATTCTTCTTGGTCAACGACGCGACATCAGTTTTCTTGCATTCCACAATATGCTTGTAGTCGTTCACGAGTGTCGTCAGCAGGCTCTTTTCGTCTTCTGTAAAACGGGGTGCCGTCTTGCGTTGCGGTGCATTCTCTTGGGAGCAGACCGTACGTGAGTGCAACATTTCAGCGTCAAAGCCTGTTGACAGAACAGCAATTTCGTACCAAATGCGGCGCGCGGCCGTCGCGCGAGCCCCAAAACTTGTTTTCCTAACAGACGACACTTCCTAGCAGACGACACGCACTGCCAATTTGCAATGTTTGCGACTGTGCCACACTCTCCCTCTCGTTGTTCTCGACAAACCCTCCATGCGAAGTAGACAAATCGTTTGCACGTGTCATTTTATTTATTTATTTTGTTTTTTTATCGGGTTTTGTCACCCATATGGGTCCGGGTAGGGGGACTCTACGGCGCTCGGTACTCTTCATTCGCAGCACATGTTGCAGTTTTTCTCTTGCTTGTGCCTCCGGCCTAGTGCATTCTAATAGGTTGGTCTTTTCTTCAAAGGGTCACGTAGCCCGAGCAGAACAAGGGCCGTCGCCTTCCTTCTGGAATGCCTATAGGCGAGAAGGGACGCGCGAGCTCCCTCAGAAACCGACCGTGTGCCTCGTCTCGGCCTCTTGTATCCGGTTGCCGGCCCAGACGGCGCATGAACGTCTTGCAGCAATCGAGAACAAAAGCTGTTTAAAGACCACCATACGAACCAACCATTTCGTTCGCTTCTCTACGGCCAGTTATACAAACACGCAACAATACCTCAGAGTTAAAGATAAGCTAAAACCAAAATAAGTGTGACGATAAAATTGATTTGCACTCAAATACACTGTCGCCTAAAGTGTAGCGGCGACTTGAAAAAATGGTGAAACCTGCAACTCAAAAAGCGCGCCAAAACACCGAAATTTGAAGACCACCTAAACCCGCCGGGAACGCGCGCTTTCCGCAAGCAACACTGCCCATCGCAGCGGCGGACGTAGCCAGATGGAATAAGTTTACGCAAACTATACTTCAGCACTTATGCCCTGGTGGAAATTTGGAAAGATACATACTTTTTTGCTGTAAAACATGCCTTACGCTAATAAATGTATTGTTAACCTCGAACACAGACGAGCAACCTGCTTTTGCGTTGAAGCACAGTCTTGACTTGACGAAGCAAGTCAGCTTGAGCGTCTATGAAACGCGAAAGCCGACTTGGGCGTTTTGAAGTCCGCCTCTTGCTTCGGGCCGACTTCATCAAGTCAAGTCCAAGCCCGATCCAAGTTAGATCTCTGCATTCGGGGGTAAGTGTCTTACCCACTGGGCTAAACCAGTGCTTTCTAGATAGCAGACCTGTGCACTCTGCTTAATGACATCATGCTACTGGACCGAAATTTCCATCGCCAAGCTCGGCGTGACAAAAGCAGCTTACTTGGGAGCGTCCCCATTAGAATACATGGCAATTGGGCAAGGTAGCATGACGTCAAAGACAAAGTGCACCAGCTTTGTGCTATCTAGGCAGCACTGGCCAAGCGTGAACATGCTCGCTTGCCCGTAAGGAGTACATAACTGGAAGGACCACTCAGCGGCGTGCTTAGGTGCCGTCAGATTTTTTCGTTTAAGGAACATGTTTCAATTGTGAAATTGAACTTGACCAGTAGCAAGGTCATGTCTGCTTAGCATACATTCTAAGGCTACCAACACTTTCTCACAAGCAAGTGAAAAACAGAAAGAAGACAAAAAGAGGGAGAACCAATGTGAGGATTACTGTGCACTGTGAATGTCACCACCTTTTGATTTATGATTGCTTCGGAAGAATTCTACCTCCTTATCAATCAGTGTCACACATGCCTGGCCGACATACTTTTCTTTCGTTTTTACTATGTGGGGGGGGCACTTTCTTATATTCTTAATGTTGATGTGCGTATGTGTGGTAAAAATGGGTAAGCAGTCTGCAGCAATGTTTGTGCAGCATGTGTAGCTTGAGCCCTGGAAGTTTTTGACATTGTGAACATTGCGGACATTGTGAATGCGTGTTTCATACTAAATGGTAATATTTGCTCTCTCTGCAGAAAACTGTAGGGCTTAATGTGTGTCCTTCCAAGCATGCACTTGATACTTTAAAGGTTTGCTCAAAAAAGGAACCTCTCTGCAGGCAAATTTATTGCAGTTATGAAATTTATGCACTGAACCTAAATAGTATTGAGTAGGTTGTGCAGCTATACAGTCGAACCTTGATATAAAAAACAGAGATGAATATAACAATGCGATTCTGCATTTTTCCACTGAAATCAAGCATGCAATGAGAATATGCTTATTATGAATATTGGATATAATGAAGATACATTTGTGTCAGATGCAACGTTGTAAGACTGAGATTCAACTATATCAAAAATTTCAGGTTTAATTCTTAGTGGCCCCTGTTACTGAAGCTATGTTCAGTGCAAGATTGGATATTCCAAGTGTTTTTTATCATTCATTAAGGTCAAATGATGGTGGATAACTATAGTTAAATACTATGATTAGGGCAAAACAACTATGAGGGGTGGGTGCATAGTGGACACTTGTACTGACTGTGAAGCTGACTCAGCCAGAAATACCTAGCCATTCCTGCAACGTTTGTTTCAAATGATTGCATGCATGCTCCTGTGCCAGTGGTGCTGATTACTGAGCAAGGCATGTAGAACACTTAATTGTTTACATGATAACTTGCACTGATGTATGTAATGGTGCCTTGTTTTTCCACTGCCTCTGCATTTAGGTATTTAGTCTGTTTATGTAAAATGAGATTTGGTTATTTGGTGTTTCCCCACGCTGGCATCACGTAAGTGCATCGTTGAACAACCAGAAAAAATCAGTTTCGAAGCCTTGCCACTCTTGTACTGGGGTAGGCAGAGCTATAAGGTTCCTCTTATTGGATTTCTTTAACCATACAGAAATCATTGATGCCCTATTCAGTGAAAGCTGAGGAACTGATATTTATTGCAAATTGTTCTTCGAATATAATTAGAAACTCATAAAATTAGAGTATGATGAAAAACAAATAGTCCTCATATTCAAATAAGTACATCAAGTTACATGTATCGTCGGTCCTGAATATATTAAACCCAGATAAATATATATTAATATTGGCTATATCAAACAGTCATCCCCTTCAAAATCCTATACAAAAGTATAGTGCTGTACAGTCAACGACTAAATTTTCAGACTCCCTAGGGGGTGCAAACATCCAAGAAATTGGGTGGAAATCTGGAAAATATTAATGCGTGCCTTTTACTGCCCTTAAGGGCTCAAATCACCACAGGCCCATTCAAAATAGCTCTAAAGGCCTGCCAGTGCTATTATCAGGTGGATTGGAGCTCGTACTGTGACAAGAGACAGAAGGTGCACGTGTGTGTAACTAAGGGATACATACTGTGTCCCGTGACAGTGGGCCCTTTCTACTCATGGTATGCTTCACCTTAGTACACTGCCGATGCTTGTCGCCCAAAACTGCTGCACTGCAGCAAAGCTCACTTTTGGGAACAGGCATTATTCAACGCTTGACCTTTGCCGTGCTTTCCCCGCTTCTAAGTCATTGGCAAGGAGGACAAAGGTGCAGCCAGCGCCATTACTGACAGCAGCAAATGCTTTCAATGAAAAACACGGCACTGAACAGTAGAAAAGTTGGCAGTGAATGTTGAAGCAGCTAGGCCTAGCATTGCCGTGGTGCCCATGGCTGCCAGCGCCTCAGCATGCAAGTGCACTGGTTCGAGGTTTTGAGATTATCAAAATGGCCATGGTAGCGGCTTAGATTAAACTTGTTTCAGACCTGTGGTCATGGCAAAATGTCTGGAAAATTGCACGGCGAAGGCTTTCAACGTCCAAAATTTCGGACGTCCTTATACATTGGCTCAGTAGGGTACGTGGCAGCACCATAAAGGCATCCAAATTATTGGACATGTACGAAAAATGTCACTCACTGTGGTATGCATGAACTACCGTTCACTTCCGCATTTAACATATTGAACGCTGTGCTGCACTGCTCTTCTCCTAATGGGGATGCAATCACTTCTTGCACCATCTGAAATATTCACTGCCAACAAACCTCTTTTGGCAGCTGCTGTCAAACAAAGCATTGAATCTGAAGGCTAGCACATGCCATAGTAGAAAAATGAGCAATTTGTGTTTCCCAGCTTTGCTTGCTTAAAATATGAATGGCTCGTACAAGCTGCAGCCATTGGTTATAGGCAAGAGAAGATCCCCACGCTGCTTCAAGAACACGAAGGGCCTCTCGGTGCAATACACATTCCACTAGAAAGCTGGGTTGACATTCAATCTTCTCACTAAACTACTCTGGCCATGGGATGCCAAACTGAAGATGCCTGAGCACCAGCCTGATTGACTCACTGTCGGGTAATGACGATTAGCTGTTTAGGTGACGTATCATAATGGAAATGCGGCCAGGCTCATTCACAGTGAATTCACAATACAAGTGTGCTGATGGCATGGCACATATCCATGCAGGCTCATTTGCTTCTGCGCTGCATCTATGTGTACCTTATCTTGAAAAATAAAAAATAGTAACAAGCACTTCGAGGCGTACCATGGTCTTGCACCATAGGGACGCTGGCTTTTAGGGTTAGCATTGCAATCACTATATCAGACCATTCTGCAGAAAGAGTGACTTTCAACATTGTTCTGCAACAAATTATTAAACTTTGTGCATTTGACACCGCCTTGGAGAAACAAATCGGTAAATTCCCCCTATTCAGTCTCAGGAAACTGTCTGAAATAGATATTATTATTTTATATTATCAATATATTGAACCATCCTCGATTCGCTTTGAATTCAATAAATCCGGGATTGACTGTATCTACAGGTTTCCGGCGCCATAAAATGGCAGAACAATGAAAAAAATTTTGGGTGTCAGACCCAACTTCTCTGTAGTTGTATTGGAAATTTAATTAAATCAAGGTTTGAATGTACTGGGCACCATCACATGTCCCAGGATGTCTACCAACTGTGAAAGCGGGAATTCTCAGGGATCTTGAACAGGCTGGAAAAACGCAGGGAAACTCGGGGAACTTGTGCTTCTATCAGGGAAACTGACCATAATTTTGTTGAAAGGAAACGAAAGTCACGGTAATGCTGGCTCGAGTAACAGAGAGGAATCGTAAAGAATCCTTTTTGACAGCGTGTGATCTGCTGGAGGAGTTGCCAGTGTACTGTCAATGACTGATTCTCCAGATGACTGATAATTCGGACGGCTTCGCGGCACCACTACGTGTATAAGAACGTCTGAAATTTCGGATGCGAGAACCCTTCGCCGTCCGAGTTTTCGGACTTTTTGCCGTGACCGCCGCTCCGAAACAGCATTAATCAAAGCCACCACCATCGCGGCCATTTTGATTACCTTGCCGCCTCGAACCGGCGCTCTTGCACGCAGCTCTGCTGGCACCCGTAGCCACCACAGTGGCAACGCCAGGCCTAGCTCCTTCGACGTTTGCTATTAGGCTGCTTGCCATTCTATGCCGTGTTTGTCATTGAAAGAATTTGCCGCTGTCAGCAATGGCACCCACTCCGCCTTTGAGGTCCTCGCTATTTGTTTCGAAGCTCGGAAAGCACAGCTTGTTGCATAATGCCGGTTCCCGAAAGTCAGCTTCGCCTCAGTACAGCAATGTTAAGTGGTGAAGCCTAACAACCCATAGTCCTGAATGCACACAACCAAGGCAGTATAATGTGTGGCGCCAAAATATGGTTTCTGCTGATGTCTATGGCAATGAGGACTCGGACACCTTATTGCTTCATGTAGTCCAAATTAACCAGTGCATTGCTAAATACCCCCAACTTAACAAAAGCTTTATGCCAAAAAAGCGTAGGATTCCCGGAACCACAAGGCGAGCCCAAATTATCTTTCTTAATTCATCATTATCATCATCAGCCCTTTTTATGTCCACTGCAAGACGAGGGCCGTTCCCTGCGATCTCCAAATGCCCCTATCCTGCACCCACAGATTCCAACTAGCACCCTGACGTCCTCCACTGCACTTCCCTTCTCAGGGCACCCATTTTGTAACCCTAATAGACCACCGGTTATCTAACCTGTGCATTACATGATCTATACAGCTCAATTTTTATTCTCTTTATGTCAATTAGAATATCAGCTATCCCTGTTTCCTCTCTGATCCACACCGCTCTCTTCCTGTCTCATAAAAATTACACCTAGCGTTCTCCGTTCCATCACTCTTTGCACGGTCCTCAACTTGTTTACGAACATCTTTGTCAGTCTCCAAGTTTCTGCCCCATATGTCAGCACCGGTAGAATGCATTGATTGTACACCTTTCTTTTTAATGATAATGGTAAGCTTCCAGTCAGGATCTGACAATGTCTGCTGTATGCGCTCCAATGCATTTTTGTTCTTCTGTAAATTTCCTTCTCATAATCGGGGTTCCCTGTGAGTAATTGACCAAGGTAAACATACTCCTTCACAGACTCTAGAGGTTGGCTGGCGATCCTGAACTCTTGTCCCCTTGCCCAGTTATTGATCATTATCATTGTCTTCTGCAAATTAATCTTCAACCCCACTCTTACGCTCTCTCTGTTAAGGTCCTCAATCATTTGTTGTAACTTGTCTGCATTGTTGCTGAATAGAACAATGTCGTCGGCAAACCAAAGGTTGCCGAGATATTCGCCGTCGATCTTTACTCCTAAGCCTTCCCAGTTTAATAGCTTGAATACTTCTTCTAAACAAGCAGTGAATAGCACTGTAGAGATTCTGTCTCCCTGTCTGACCCCTTTCTTCATAGGTATCTTCCTACTTTCCTTGTATAGAATTAAGGTAGCTGTAGAACCTATGTAGATATTTTCCAAGGTATTTATGAACTCATTCTGTACTCCTTGACTATGTAATGCCTCTATGACTGCTGGTGTCTCCACTAAATCAAATGCCTTTTCGTAATCTATGAAAGCCATATAGAGAGGCTTATCGTACTCTGCAGATTTCTCGATAACCTGATTGATGACATGGATGTGATTCATTGTAGAGTATCCCTTCCTGAAGCCAGCCTCTTCCCTTGGTTGACTAAAGTCCAGTGTTGCCCTTATATTATTGCACATTTTCTTGGTGAATATTTTATATAATACTAGAAGTAAGCTAACGTGCCATTCTTTAATGGTTCCCTTTTTGTGGGTTAGTATTATGTTGACATTCTTCCAGTTCTCTGGGACCTTTATAGTCGCTTTGAAGACACATTTGTATAAAGGGCCGCCAGTTTTTCAAGTATTATGTCTCCTCCATCTTTGATTATATCAACTGTTATTCCATCTTCTGCTGCCATTTTTCCCCGTTTCATGTCTTGCAAGGCCCTTTTAACTTCATCGCTAGTTACAGAAGGAGCCTCTGTAACCTGTCAATTACTACATCGAATGGAGGTACCGTGGCTGCTCTAGGTACTGTACAGGTGAGTACAGAATTCTTCAGCTGCTTTTACTATATCTTCAATATTGCTGATGATATTACCTTGCTTATCTTTAAGTGCATACATCTTGGTTTGTCCTATGCAAAGTTTCCTTCTCACTGATTTCATGCTGCATCCATTTTTTGTGGCTTCCTCAGACTTTCTCACGTTTTCAAATTTCGAACATCCCTTATTTTCTCCTTGTTGATCAGTTTTGATAGTTGCATGAATTCTACCTCTTGAGTTGGACACCTTTATTCATTGTCGTTTCTTTATTAAGTCCTTCATCACATGGGAGAGCTTACCTACTGGTTGCCTTCGTGCCTTACCTACCACTTCCATTGCTGTTCCTGAAGCCAGCCTAGTTACGGTTTCATTCATTACCTCTATGTCCTAAGGCTGCATATTTGTTTGGAAGTACCAGCCTGAATTGGTCTGCTTCTACCCTAACTGCGTCTATGTTGGCCTCTTTCTTCTTGACCAATTTTACTCTTTCTCTCTTCAAATTGAGGTGAATCCTAGACCTCACTAACCTATGATCACTGAGTTCAGTAGAGTTGAGTTGAGTGGTTGTAGGCTACTGCTGGGATTAGCCTTGCAGTAGCTGCCGGCAATTGCTCCACCGTAGCGACACTTAAAGTACATAAATCATATTGCTACGTGTGGAAAGACACAGACGAGAGATGCTATTTACACGCTATTTACACTGGAGCCAGCCAGCCAGGCTGACACTCGCTCGTGCCGAGGGCACCGACCAACTTCTTCGTCGTTCTCGCGGCTGCTCATCTCTCGCGGAATCATATTGTAATATTACCCCCCGGCGGCAAAAGCACCGTCACGGTGCTGTTAAATATCCAAGGGGCATGGAGAGTTGTAGGGCTTGAGTCGGGCAACGTGGACAACGTCACTGGTTGTCACAGCGGAGGACGTCGTGGGCGTGGCTAGAACGATTTCATAGGTGACATCGGTCACTTTGCGTATCACGCGATATGGGCCTGTGTAACAGAAAAGCAGTTTTTCAAAAAGGCCAACTTTACGCGATGGTGACCAAAGCAACACGAGGGCTCCAGGCACAAAATGGACATCACGGTGACGGAGGTCGTAGCGTTGTTTCTGCTTGTCTTGAGACACTTGTAGACGAGCGCGCGCAAGTTGGCGAGCATGGTCAGCATGGGCGATTGCATCACGGGCATAATCGCTAGTTGAAGCTGTGGCGGACGGAAGCACAGTGTCCAGTGGTAGCGTCGGTTCGCGGCCATACAAGAGGTAAAACGGGGAAAAGCCAGCAGTTTCGAGACGGGAAGAGTTATATGCAAAGGTAATGTAAGGTAGAGCCAGGTCCCAGTCACGGTGGTCGTCTGAAACATATTTGGATAGCATGTCTGTAAGGGTGCGGTTCAAACGCTCAGTGAGGCCGTTCGTTTGGGGGTGGTAGGAGGTGGTAAACTTATGCTGTATTGAGCAGGCACGCATGATGTCGTCATTGACTTTGGCCAAAAAGGTGCGGCCGCGATCTGTAAGCAATTGACGCGGAGCACCATGCATCAATATAATATCATGTAGCAGGAAGTCCGCAACATCAGTTGCACAACTGGTCGGAAGAGCACAGGTTACGGCGTAGCGGGTCGCGTAGTCCACCACGACTGCAACCCACTTGTTTCCTGATGTAGATTCCGGAAATGGGCCTAGAAGGTCCAAGCCGACACGATGGAAGGGCTCGGCAGGGATGTCGAGCGGCTGCAGGTAACCAGCGGGGAGCTGGGAAGGCTTCTTGCGTCGTTGGCAAAGTTCACAAGCGGCGACGTAACGTCGTACGGAACGGGCAAGGACCGGCCAGAAAAAACGGCGACGTACACGGTCATAGGTTCGAGATACGCCGAGGTGTCCTGCCGTTGGTGCGTCGCCGTTCCCACAACCTTAGCATTTCGCGTTTTTTCATCCACTTTAATTTCCATTAATTTATCGTTTCTTTATTTCATTTATTAAGCACAAGTAATTTCCCCTACGTTGTCCTTGGTGTCAGTGTTTGTTGGCTTCTTATAATATATGACTAATAAAAATCTAGCCCCTTGGTTAAACCCCCTTCCTTCTCGTTTATTACATGACGAGGGTCTGAAATCCGGCAACATTGATGCCTTCAGGTAGCATATGTGGGTTTATTGACCAGTTGCCTTCACCCAAAAAGATCACGTTCTCATGATGCCTGCGGCAAAAAGGACGTTCCACGTCCGCCGCCAAGGTCTGCGAGCGGTGGCGCTGGCTAACACTCCCAGGGCTCTACTAGGGCACATAAATACCGGAGATAGTGGGTGGGAAAATGGCGCCGCGGTAGCTCAATCATTGCATTGCACGCGAAATGCGAAGGTTGTGGGTTCGGTTCCCGCCTGCGGCAGGTTGTTTTTTCGTCCACTTTAATTTCCATTTTTTATCGTTTCTTTATTTCATTTATTAAGCACAAGTAATTTCCCTTATGTTGTCCTTGGTGTCAGTGTGTTGGTTTCTTATAATATGATAAATCATATAAATCAGACACAGACCTCACAACTACACATAGCCACTCCTAAGGTCACCATGTGGAGGCCAAATCCGTGTCCTGCAGGTAACTTAAAAGAAGGCGAGAAACCTCCTTCCTATCTAACTGGTTCCCGCGCGGGAAAACAATGTCCTGAAGAGAACTGTGGGGAATTCCTGTCTTCTTGAGGGACCTGAATAACACACTCCTTTCTGCGTTATACAGAGTACAGCACATAAGGTTATGTTCTATGTCACCGCACACACCACACGTTGAACATAATGGAGACAACGCCAGGCTTGTCTTATACATCCAGGCAGGGGTACGAGCAGAGCCCGTGCGAATGCGGAGCAATAAAGTGGCTTGGTTTCTTTTAAGACCCTTGGTCACACATGGCTTGTGAGGTGAGCTCCACAAAGAGCTGAAGTGGCACAACACTAGTGCAGTGGCACATCTAGTGCAGCTGCTTTTCACATTTCCTCTTTGAAGTATGATTGGTCGGTTCGCTTCACTGCAGCCGTGTCCTCCACAACGGCCGAAAGCGTTGCCATTGAGGCAGCTCTAAAGAAGCTACGGTTTTGTACGCTTCAACCTGTTGTCATTCTTACAGATTCGAAATCCACCCTTCAAAGGTTAGAGCACGGGCTCCCTAGTGATGCCTTATGTCTAAGCTCCCTATTCTCGGTGCACAATCTCCATATCAAAGGTTTCTCTATATGATTCCAATGGGTGCCCTCGCACATAGGTATCATAGGCAACGAGATGGTGGACAGCCTCGCCCATAGAGCGCTGTCCGGGAATCCTTTGAGAAAAGTGCCTCAAGAGGACAAGAGACTCTTCAGAGAAAGGGTGTATGATCACTGCACTTTACCCTATCTAACACTTCTACATTCTGCACTATGCTGGGATCGGCAGAATGTTTGAAATCTATTTCATTTATTGTTACCAAGATTCAAATTAATGAGATTTTACTGAAGTTGTAAAACGTAAGCAGCAAAGACCATTTCACAAACAAGATTACCTCACCTGTGAGACATCCTCAATAGGCCCAAACCATGACCAATCCTTGAGTTGTAGGTTTTCATTTCGACTGGTGCTATAAAATAACTTGTTGCGTTCACTTGGCACCGTGCCATTCAGCACACCCAGTAAATGATCCTGCAAGTTCATTGGCAATTTTTGACAATATTTCTGAACTTGAAAATTCAAGCAAAAGATTAGTAGGTGGTAGTTATGCTTACATTTACTTTTCCTTCTTTAATGCACTGGACAAGCTTCTCATTGCGTTGCTTTCGCTTTTCCTTGATGCTGTTGAGAAAAAACATTACGTCAGTCTAATGTACACATAAAGATAGCATAAGTACCAACATTGACAAATTTTTCAAGGTTAATTTGCAATCATTCACAGCAATTCTACTAAACAGCTATGTGCCATGCTGAAAGTGTGTAGTCGTCACTGTGATGAATTCACTGCATAGACAAAATCCGTGATTTGATCCCCCATGTGAATCTACCTTAGCTGCTACAAAGACGTGCTGGTGTAAAGCTTCACGGCTTGTCACCACTTGCTTGTACGCTACCGACTACAGCTCCTTGTGTCATAACAGCAGTGTGCATGTTTAGACACATTTGCAGTGTTAAAGGAGAGAGTAAAGACAAATTTATATTTTGTTAATTTGCTTCTAAACATGAGTTAAGACTCTTTACACAGCATTTGATGGGTTTTATGAAACATATTTAAGTGCACGTTTCTGTAAAAATGCAAGTTAAGAAAAGCCTGTTTGTACTTTCTGGGTTCCTGATGGCACAATGGTACAAGCCACCTGTCAATGAGGTGCTGGTTATCTAAAGAGTAGACATAACTTGAACTCCACAATGGTTTTAGCTTGGCTTGGCATCATAATTTGGCTTATGATAGCTAATGATATACGAAGTGGAGGTGGATGGGGAGATGTTCGCATGCAAATCACTCAATACACGGCTCTGGTTCGAGCAAACTCTCTCCAGAATGCACACGGGAGGTTGGCAATTGAATTGTTCTGCATGCCAAGGAAGTCTCCAGCTAGGAGACTACTTTGTTCTTGTGAATATGAACGTGGGGCTGCGATTTTGTAGCGATGCCTTTTCTCGATGCTAATGCCTTTCGGCGCTTTTTGCATTCATGAGTGGCCGCGTTTGACGCTCCACCCAGGGCAGAGCATCTCTTGACCACTCACACACGTGAGAAGTGTGAAAGGCTTTAGCATCGGGAAAAGCCATCACTACAAAATCATAGGCCAGATTTCCCCACCTGTCGTTTTGTGTTGAGGGTTATCACGATTACAAATTCAGTTCTATGTGCAGAGTCTAGCCACTATCTAGTGTCCAGATTGTACACCACAGACAACCATACTGAAAGCAGCCCAAGTCAAGTTTGGCATGATGCCTTTGGGAGCAGGCCATTTGAGAGCACTGGTACCATAGCTTGTTTATTTTTGGTATTCTTTTAAAGCTTTACAGAGAAACATGTCACAAGTATGCTTTGCTAAAAAATCAAATAAAGATTGTCGAATTTTAGCGCAGTTACTATAAATGAAATTACCGCTTGACCAAATGCATGCTATTGAATCATGACTCACAGCAGTCCAGGCCACAGCCATGTGATCTTTCTGTACTTTAAAAAATTTGAGCTCTGAATGCTGGCCGAAGAGTGTGTTGGCAACGTGTATATGATGTGGTCAACAACATCCACTCAAATTTGAAATTCACACTAATGTACCATTAAGGGGGGAGATGGCCCATGAAAGTGAACTGTTGAATCGCTGGGTCAATTCAAACAAAAAATAGGAAGCATGCTTAGATATATATCCTAGGTATGAATGCAAAATTTTACTATAGAATACTAAGGCGAAAGCCTTTCTAGGCTCATGGTGAAGTTTGTGTCAGCAGACCAGACCGCCGGAGTGTCCGTGAAAGCATCATCACGCCATATGCAGCCAGATTAAAGACAGATTAAAGAGTGAAAAATGGTTGATAGTGAGAGTTAGTGAATGATAATGTTATAATAGAGATTGATAGAAGTTAATAATGACTAGTAATGACTACGAATGACTTGTAATGACTATCAATGACTCTGAAATGACCAATATGTCTAACGACGGCTTGTAATGACCCCAATTGATTAGAAATGACTAAAAACACTTACTAGTGAGCAGTAACGACTAACGACTGAAATGACTTGTAATGACTATGAAATGACCAATATGTCTAACGACAACTTGTAACAACTACAATTGATTAGAAATGACTAAAAATGCTCAGTAATGACCAGTAATGACCAATAATGACTGAAATGACTTGTGATGACTACTAACAACTATGATGGCTTGTAATGACCACAATTGATTACAAATGACTAAAAATGCTTAGTAGTGAGCAGTAATGACTAATGACTGAAATTATTTGTAAAGACTATTAGACAACGAAATGACCAATATGCCCAACGTCAACTTGTAACGACTACAATTCATTAGAAATGACTAAAGAGGCTTAGTAATGGCCAGCAGTGACTAATAATGACTGAAATTACTTGTAACAACTAATAATGACTATGATATGACCAACATGTCTAACGATGACTTGTAATGACCACAATTGATTACAAATGACTAAAAATGCTTAGCAGTGAGCAATAATTACTAAAGGAAAGAAGAGAAAGAGAAGAGGCAAAGAGAAAGAGGCGAATGTAGGAGGAAGAGTAGGCTTTCGCCGTTCACTTCTTAAGAGAGATCTTAAGAGACCCTGCAATTTTTGTTCAAAAAGACATGGTTCTTCAAAAGTTCAAGTGACTATGTTTAGCCGCAAAAACTACCGCTCTAAAATGACAAGAAAGTTAATATTTTGTGGCTTTCATAAAATAAGGTTCAAACTATTGCTAGCGTGGAGCCCTTTTTTTTTACATTTCAGTAATTTTTGTAAAAAAGAATAAAGTCATAATTTGCATTATACAATTGCACTTGCACCTTGCATTAGAAATTTTCTTAGAAGGAAGCAAAACTTGAATGAGTACAGATGCTTTCTGTACAAAATTTTACTCCAGAAAATGCCTTATAAACAAGCCTGCCTTGTCTACATAGAAACAATATTTTTCAATAACGCACACTCGGAAAAATGGCTTCTAAGGTTGACATGTGTGCCGTTTTATTCTGATTGCATGTATGGTCACTAGAATTCCCCTGGAGCATACATGGGGCCTTCTAGAATACTGCATTCTTCTGTGAAAATGGGCTTCAACTTCCACTTCTTTCTGGTCACTTTTGAACAATGCTGCATTTACTCTCACTGTGGATGGGCACTCTTTGAAGTTCTTTTCCAAATGGATGGCTGTGTGCATGCTATAAACAGTGGTGAACTCCTCAGTCGCTGAATCCTGTTCGGGTCAATATTCTAAGACTGCCAAGGATGCAGCTATTCGAAACACCAGAGCCTGCCAAACAAATGCATCCAGCATCAGGGAAGAAGATGCTACAACAATCTCATGGTGGCCTGGAAAGCCACCTCAGGCTGTGTTTCTCAGCTTTGTGAAATTATGACACTTGCCAAAGCTTCAGCAGGTGCCAAACTTTGGGGCCATTTAACAGGTGTAAGTTTGTGTACTAGATATGGCAAAGGGACCTTAGGCCACAAAATTCACTAAAAGTGGCAGTCGAAAATGGTCTGAGGACGTGAAGCCACATGTCCCATGAAAATGTTGCGATGGCGCAAGCCTCATGTGGTGGCATGTCGCAGTCAAGTGACACCATCTGCTACAAAACTGCCTTGAGTTATGCATTCTTTGCAGCCACTGCCAAAATTTGTAGCTTCTGACTTCATTCATCAGCCTTTGCACACATCATCAGCATCATCATCATTTATTTACCCTTATGGGCCCCTGATGGGGCATTACATAAGGGAGGGGGGTAACGAATGGTAACCACGGGTCACAAAGATAAAACACATTAATACAGATTGCAAGAACTGGTAAACACAGTAAACATTTGAAAATGAAAAAGCCGATAAAAGGGCTTACTACTGGGGCTATGGACAGCAATGGTATAATAACATTTTAAATTCTACAAAATTTGTTTCATTGACGATACTGTCCGGAAGTACATTCCAATCCGATATGGCAGTCAGCAGAAATGATTTATTGAATGTGTTAGTTGAACCATGAATGCGTTGAACACTGTGACAATTAAACAGACGTCATGATGATCTCATGGGCGGCAGAATTAGGCTCTCACGTAAATGAGAAAAATGATAATATAGCTTACGAAAAAGGCAGAGACTTGCTATTTTACGACGGGATGCCAGGTTTTTTTTTTTTTTTTTTTCACAATAGTGCAGGCCAACGTGGCCCAAGCAGCAGTGGAAGCAGGAGTTGATCGGTTAGACGAATCGAAGCTGATGTTAGTAACGCTCAATTGAGTATCATTTTGGATGTTATAAAACGAGCAGCTCGATTTTGTATTGCCTCTAACGCTTGGATTAGGTACTCTTGATGGGGGTTCCAGATAGGGGATGCATATTCAAGTTTGGTACGGATGAAGGTTTTGTATGCGATTAGTCTAACCGTGGGCGAAGCAAACGTGAGTGATCATCTGATGAAACCTAGTGATTTGGAAACGCTTGCGGAAAGCGACGTGATGTGCTTTGACCAGCTTAAATTACTTGTTATTTCTATGCCTAGATACCTATAAGATTCCACTTGTGATAGCGCGGTATTGCTTAGCATGTACAAAAAGTGTAGGCTAGATCTTTCACGAGACACGTGCACAAGTTACGTTTCGATACATTTAACTGCATGAGCCAGGTCGAACATCAATTTTGGATTAAGGTTAAATCATCCTGCAGCAATGACTGATCATTAATAGTAGAGATACGTCGGTAGAGAATGCAATCATCCACAAACAGACGAATGGATGATGAAATTTCAGCAGGAAGGTCATTGATAAAGATTAGAAACAGAAGCTGGCCAAGAACAGAGCCCTGAGGGACTCCGGAGATAATGTTAGTAGGGGCAGAAGGATGACTTTTGATGACAGTGTACTGTGAACGATTAGTTAAAAAGCAGTGAATCCATGTAAGTATCAGCGGGTCGAATGAAAGGCAAGAAAGTTTAGTCATGAGATGCTGGTAAGGAACACGGTCAGAAGCCTTAGAAAAATCAAGGTAAATGACGTCAGTTTGAAAGGATGAGTCTAGGTTGAAGTGCAGGTCAGTTATAACTTCAAAAAGTTGAGATTCGCACGAAAAGCCAGACCGAAATCCGTGTTGGTTTGAGAAGAAAAAGGAATTATCCAGGTGCTTTGCCACGTGGGGGTAAATTATATGGTTAATAAGTTTGCATGCAATGCATGTTAACGAGATAGGATGATAATTTGATGGATCGGAATGGCTTCCTGTCTTAAAAACTGGTACTACTCTGCTTACCTTCCACTCGGTCGGAATTTCGCCACTGGAAATAGACTGCGTGAAAATGATTTGTAGCACGCGACTGGATATTACTTTTGTGCCTTTAAGGATTTTAGGAGATATATTGTTAGGCCCAGGGGCACTGGATATCTTTAATTAATCAACTATTTTACAGATTCCTTCTGCCGAAATACTAACTGGTGGCACTTGAGCGAAATTTGAGCTGAATGATATATGAATATTAGCAGCTGGTTCCTGGGTGAAAACGGACGTGAAGTACGCATTCAAAACGTCAGGACGAAGCTCCTTCGGAAGAGCAGAACCATCCAGATATAATAAAGAGATATTATGCGAGCCTCTACGGTTGGGAGTTCATCATCATCATCATCAGCCTGGTTACACCCACTGCAGGGCAAAGGCCTCTCTCATACTTCTCCAACTACCTCAGTCACGTACTAATTGTGGCCATGTTGTACCTGCCAACTTCTTAATCTAATCCGTCCACATAACTTTCTGCCACCCCCTGCTACGCTTCCCTTCCCTTGGAATCCATTCCGTAACCCTTAATGACCATCGGTTATCTTCCCTCCTCATTACATGTCCTGCCCACACGCATTTCTTTTTCTTGATTTCAACTAAGAAGTCATTAACTCGTGTTTGTTCCCAAACCCAATCTGCTCTTATCCCTTAACGTTGCACCCATCATTCTTCTTTCCATAGCTCGTTGCGTCGTCCTCAAGTTAAGTAGAACCCTTTTCGTAAGCCTCCAGGTTTCTGCCCCGTACTTGAGTAATGGTAAGACACAGCTGTTATACACTTTTCTTTTGAGGGATAATGGTAACCTGCTGTTCATGATCTGAGAATGCCTGCCAAGCGCACCCCAGCCCATTCTTATTCTTCTTAATATTTCACTCTCATGATCCGGATCTGCAGCCACTACCTGTCCTAAGTAGATGTATTCCCTTACCACTTCCAGTGCCTCGCTACCTATTGTAAACTGCTGTTCTCTTCCGAGACTGTTAAACATTGCTTTAGTTTTCTGCAGATTAATTTTAGACCCACCCTTCTGCTTTGCCTCTCCAGGTCAGTGAGCATGCATTGCAGTTGGTCCCCTCAGTTACTAAGCAAGGCAATATCATCAGCGAATCGCAAGTTACTAAGGTATTCTCCATTAACTCTTATCCCCAATTCTTCCCAATCCAGGTCTCTGAATACCTCCTGTAAACACGCTGTGAATAGCATTGGAGAGATCGTATCTCCCTCTCTGATGCCTTTCTTTATTGGGATTTTGTTGCTTTCTTTCTGGAGGACTACAGTGGCTATGGAGCCGCTATAGATATCTTTCAGTATTTTTACATACGGCTCGTCTACACCCTGATTTCGTAAGGCCTCCATGACTGCTGAGGTTTTGACTGAATCAAACGCTTTCTCGTGATCAATGAAAGCTATATATAAAGGTTGGTTATATTCTGCACATTTCTCTATCACTTGATTGATAGTGTGAATATGGTCTATCGTTGAGTAGCCTTTACGGAATCCTGCCTGATCCTTTGGTTGACGGAAGTCTAAGGTGTTCCTGATTCTTAAGGTGCTTATTAGGCGTTTATTTGTAAACCACGTTTTCCCGGCATCACCGCAACTGCAAAGGAGGGGTACATAGGATTATATTAGAGAGATAATTTTTCTTTAAAGGAAGACCAGTTTTCATCATTTTCATCAATGGACCTATTAGAAGCTGATTGTTCAATGTGTTGGACAAATTTGACCATTTCCTCATTGATTTTGTAAAAATCTGCTTTGCTGTAGTCGCGAATGTACTTTACTGAATGTTGGCAGAAAGGAATTGAAATAGCGAGGTTGAAAAACACTAACTTATGATCGCTAAGACCGTCGGTGGACGACAATGACTGAATTATAGCTCAGGATTTGACACAAGGACAAGATCGAGGGCATTACTACCATACCACGAGTTGGTATTCCAACAGCTTGAGTGAGGTTGAAAAAATAAGATCCAAAAATCTCTGGAATGACTTGAAGATGCAGTTAGGTTGTCCCAATCAATGCCTGGAAAGTTAAAATCACCGCAAATCATGAGGTTAGTGCTGGGAAACTGGTTTTTGATATCAAGTAGAATGGTACTTAGGTCGTCAATGAAGGAGTGATCAGAATCAGGTGGCCAGTAGAAGGCAATGATAACAGTGGCGCGATTAGCCAATGAAATGTTCACACAAAGGATTTCGCTTTTACTACCGATTTCAACAGGAGAAGAAACCAGGGTGCCCTTAACAAGAACCATCACGCCGCCTCCCCGGCGACCACATCTGTCACACCGGAAAAAAGCGAAAGGCTGCTGATTGTGCAAAAATTCACAATTCTGTATATCAGGTGTGAGCCAAGTTTCAGTAAAGATGGCGATATTGGTGCTGTTGTCATCCAATATAGCTTCGACAGTGTCTTTCTTTGGGAAATAACTTTGAATATCGGTTATCAAAACTGATACATTTATTTCTTGGGGCATGGTTTGCGCGCTTGGTAGTTCCCAAAGGGTGGTGCACCAAAGACTTAGGTGCATGCGGTGAGCGCTATGAACTTAGCTCGACCACAGAATCAGTTCCAGCGTTGTACACAAACTGTTTGTCGTTCATAATAAGTTTATCGAAACGAATTTTGAAAGAAACAGTACTTTGCTGAATATACAAAAAAAAGTTTCTTCCTTGCCAAGCGCACATGCGCAGAATAATCTTCACGGACTGAAAATGACGAGTTCTTTAGCTTTGAAATGGCCGACTGAATTTGCCCTTTGTCTTTGAATCTCACGAAACTGACAATTATCGGGCGGTTCTTTCCTGGCTGGAAGCGGCCAAGTCTGGGCACGTTCAATATCACGACTATTAATGGTGATATCGAGCTCCTGGGAGCAGAATGAAATGGTACGCGATTCAGACTGTGACCACGTTTCATCTTGCTTATCGGTGATCACAAAAAACAGTAAGTTCGAGCGTTCGAGACGATTCTTGTCGTCGTCGCATTTGTTCGAAAGTAATTTAATATCAGAGGAAAATTTGGCCATATCAGCATCAGCTACAGAGCTTGCGGAACCTATCCTGTCGTACCCTTGTTGCCACTGCTTGAGCTTATAAAATAGAGAGAAAAATGAGCTCAACCATGATGATAGCCATTTCATATTACTAAGCCTTTTCCCTGCGCTGCTAATGCACTTCCAAAACAGTAGTCACGGGCATATTTCTTTTATCTGAGGCACCACCAGCACATCAAACAATACAAATTTTCAATTTATTACAGCACAGACATGGTCAAAATTTTGCAGTCTCATTCCCGAAAAGTTCAAGAACCCAAAACTGTAGGAAACTCTAAACACATTCCTTTTTTGCCAGCTATTGCTATTTTTTGCAATGCATTCCCTTTAACCCTTTGAGGCTCGATTTTTCTGCCCATATAAGACCGCCCACGGTCAATTTTTTATATTGCAGATTCCAATTAATCTCAGTTTGAAAAAAAATTACCGTAATTTTCCTAGGGTGACCGTAACGTGAGAAAAAAATATTTTGTGTCGGTATTTATGTACTCTTCATTCATAAAAACAACAATAAAAAAGGGAAATAAACTTATAAGAATTACAAATTTGATGCATTGCTATATACACAGAGTTCAAGGCTTTCAAAATGCGCACACAAGAATATTTCGCAAGACTCAAATGTTCCTGCTCTTACACTAATATGTACATCCTTAGCATAATCGAACTGCGTAGGTATGCACACTCAAGAAAACTGTGTGGTTGTATGCTCGTCAAGAAAGCAAAACGTGTGACAAACTTCCGCTAATCTTCACCTTATAGCCAAATCAGTTTTCGCGAGTGTCCCCCAAAAAATGCAATGGAAACGCATGCATGGCGGCATTCTTCCTATGCGCACTGTTAGGAATGGCCGGACTGCGAATAACTGGCAGCCACGTGGCGCGGGGTCAGCTCAGGAATGTGCTACCCGCCAGCGCCACCCTTGACGGAGCAGAGTTCTACGATGCCCCCCCGGACGTCAGCTCCGGACCTTTACACCTATGTGTGTGTGCAACACGAGTATGTGAGCCCGCCTCCTCCAAAAGGGCGGGTCATCTTCGGTGACGTCGAACGATGACTGGACGAACGTTTCCGTTCGCTTGGAATTAAGGGGGAGACGAAAGCTTATAAGCAGCGATTGTCGGCTGCTAGAGGGTGCTCGTTGTGTGCTCGTCATAGTGAGCTGTGTGCTCATTGTCGTGCGAGAAATGTACTCGTGAGCTGTGTGCTCGTAAGCTGTTTGCTGTATGCGTCGTCTTGCGTGCTCCATATGGGAGTCACGCTAGACTGTCGATGTATGTCTTGTTTTAAATGTATATCCTGCAAATAAACCCTGCTCGCCTAGCCCTGTCGTCCCAAGGTCCTCCCTACAACTATGACCGCTCCAAATCTTACAACTGAATGGCAGCGGTGAGATCGGCCTACAGCTTCTAGATCGGCCTACGACTCAGACAGCAACGGCAGCTGACGGACGTTGGCACATGGTGACCGACCGGTATCCTGATCAAGTTGTAGGTGACTTGAGATTGACCACCTCTTGCAACTGACTGGATACGGCAGGGAAGGACTGGTGATATGGTGCTGCTTCAGTGGGTGAGCGTTTGGTTTTGGCTGTAAGACTTACCAGGCTTCAATTTCTCTGTGTTTTTGATTTGATTCGCTGGGGATCTTTTACTTGTATTTTGATTTGCGTGGGTATCGCAGCAAGTATTGTGTGACAGCAGAGCCAAAGCTTAAAGTAGCGACCATGGTCCTAATGTGTTTGACGGGAGCTGACCTGTTGTGGTTGTGTGAGGAGCTCGAGGTAGACGTAGAGAATGACTTGAAGGAATCAGAGATTCGTAAAACCATTCTGGAAAGTGACAATGATTTAAAATTCATAGAACAAATTGGCAAACGAATTCTAAGCAAAAGACAGGAACAGGAATCAATTAGACAAGAACGCTAAGAGCGCGAGCGAAAACGCCAAGAGCGTGAGCAAAAATGGCAACTGGTTGAAAAAGAAATGGCAGCAGTGAACAAAGAGATAACGGATTTGCAGCAGCTAAACGCAGGAAGTCAACAGCGGTTTGAGAAATCTGTAGGCTGGACGCAGCGAAAGTGTGAGGAAGTAGATTGCAGATTTTCGTCGAAAACCGAGAAAAGTAGTAGTACCTGTGAGAGTAGCAGCACGTTCACAGGTGAACTCGAAGTGCTAGCAGCTAATGATGCCTTAGTGGCAACAGAGGCCGTTAAAGGCTAGAGTGAGAGCGACGAGGTGCTGTGCCAACAGAGGACTGTAGAGACAGCTAGGCCAGCTGCGAACAAATTGGCACAGTTACCGCGTGTGTGCGTCGCATCTCATGGTAGCGAGGTCGTTAGCGAGGTACAGAATACTGCGGACTTGACAGACGCGAGCACCCATGTCGAGTCAGATCTCCGTGCCGAAGAGAAGTGCCAGCTGGACGATGCAGTTGAGAGTAGTTCTCGGGATGGCGAGCTCCGTAGCTCAAGAGAGAACAACTGCATTGTTCAGGGATCGGTGCGGCTCTCCGCCAGTCTAGTTAGCAAAGAGAGGGGTGATTTAGTTATTAATCACTCAGACTGTGCGGGTAAGAGACCTATCCGGGCCGACGAAATGTGTAACGGCCAGCACGAGGCGCGAGAAGATGGCATGAAAGGAAATGCAAAGAGAAAGCGCTGTAAAAAGCGTGGTAAAGACCGAAAGACGGTGACTAATGTAGCGCCGCCAAAGACGGCGAGAGACCCAAAAGGGCAGGGCGCGAGAAAAAGAAAAGTGCGGTCGTCGGTGACAACGTGGGCGCATCAAAAACGTTCGGGCCACCGGTCAAAAAGTGACCGAGAAGCATGTTCTGCACGGACACGGACACAGGGCACGGGGCAGCTACGTTCCTTGTCGGTCCGTTGTTCTTTCCGAAGTTCAGCGTGTAGTACAAAGAAGCGCAAGGTGGCAGGACGAGACGAAGGGATAGGGAGTAGCGACGCGGTTAATCGAGTTCGTGTTGAAAGCAGGGCGCCAGGACGCAAATTGGCAGGAGACTAACGTCTTGGGGGAGCTGATAGTGAGTCAGACTTTTGTTTTTCCTCGGTAGCCAGAATAGCTTTCGAACCGCGACCACCGCGGGTACGGCTCAAAGTATGAGTCAGTCGTAAACATTTGGAACCGGAGGCCAAGAGAGCTTCCGTGGAAGTAAAACATGTTGTTTTGTTTTATTTGTGAACATTGGCAAATTTTCGCGATTTGAGACTAGGATTTCTTTCAATAAGTAAAAGTATGAGCTTTGTTTGTGTTTTGTTTGGGAAGCTCAGAGATTTGAAAGACGCGTTTTAAGTAAACATGTATCGCGAGGTGTTCATTAATAAGTATATAGGCTACTTTTTTTGTGTGTGTGTGTGAGTAACCTGAGTGTCAAGGTTATCGGGGAGAGGCCTATCAAAACGCGCGTGTTATTTAACCTTCCTTTTTTTAAAGTGTTTTTTTTATTTTCTAAGGTTAAGCGCGTAGATCAGTAAGTGCGTGATTTGCACTGAGTTCGTAGTTCCATTAGCGCATGTCCTGTGTGGACGGAGGGAAGCAGAAGATTTATGACTGGGTTGCTCGTGTGTGTTAAGGGCAGCCGTATTCTGACTTCTTTAGTAAGCGTGCATAGAACGAGTTATTGGCAGAAGCATTTTTTTAAGGGTTCTGGGGTGTGCGTGAGTTACGCAAGGTAGTTGTTCGTTTAAGGAACGTGTCCTGTGTGGATTAAAGGAACAAATGTGAGTAAGCGTGGCAAGTACGCGTTTGGAATAGAGACCACAAAGCTAGCGCGATTGTATTTACGTACCTGTGGAGTTAGCCAGACAGTTCAGTGGCAGCAGTACATGAGATAAGTACACCACTGTGATAGGATAAGAAAAGGCTGTTCGCGAAGTTAGGCTGCTTAAGTTATGTTTGGGTATTGGTGTTTGAGAGCCTTCGGTTTAATTCTGCGTAAACCTTTACTCTTGTGCAGCGCGATGGTCGGGTTTGGTCGAACTCAAGTGAAACGAGAATGCTCGCTTTGGCGGCGAAAAATTTTGGGGCAAAATTTGGGGTTTCCCAGTTGAGTGACTTGCATTGAAATTTTGATAGGAGGCCTGGTGGATTACCAGCTCATTCCAGGCGTTTGCAAGCTGAGTGGTATTGTGTTGCCGGGATCGACTCTTCTGTGCCAGTTGTTGTGAGATGGTTGAAGGCATTCCAAGTACGCAGGGGTTGCAGAGAGCAAAGCCATCGTCTTGCTCGCCAGCCATTCTCTTCCTGCAAAGCGGTTGCCAGCACTGGCCAGGCGAGATTTTCCGGGTCATGGAGGAGCTGTTAGGAATGGCCGGACGGGGTGGCAACGTGCCAGCTATTTCAGCCCGCTGCACGTGTTCCAAACCAACCGGACGGGGCGCACTTCAGAGAACTGCGAATAACCGGCAGCCACGTGGCGCGGGGTCAGCTCAGGAATGTGCTACCCGCCAGCGCCACCCTTGACGGAGCAGAGTTCTACGAAGCCCCCCTGATGTCAGCTCCGGACCTTTACACCTGTGTGTGTGTGCAGCACGAGTATGTGAGCCCGCCTCCTCCAAAAGGGCGGGTCATCTTCGGTGACGTCGAACAATGACTGGACGAACGTTTCCGTTCGCTTGGAATTAAGGGGGGGACGAGAGCTTATAAGCAGCGATTGTCGGCTGCTAGAGGGTGCTCGTTGTGTGCTCGTCATAGTGAGCTGTGTGCTCATTGTCGTGCAAGAAATGTACTCGTGAGCTGTGTGCTCGTAAGCTGTTTGCTGTATGCGTCGTCTTGCGTGCTCCATATGGGAGTCACGCTAGACTGTCGATGTATGTCTTGTTTTAAATGTTATTATGTAAATAAATCCTGTTCACCGAGTTCCTCTCTACGACATTCATCTCCTTCAAATAGTGGCGGCGGCGAGATCGTCCGACGGCTCCTACACCTGGTTGACAAAGGTGGGATCGTCCGATGAATCTAACAGCACCCTCTTGAGCACTAAATGAGCGAGAAACATGCTGTCACTCTTTGAGCGATTAGTAACGAGAAAGCCATCAGTTGTGCAAGCGAAAGAAGCCGAAACTGCCCGCAGAACAAAACCCAAACCGCTGCCCGCGTGCGCGCATGCCAATGCGCGAGCGGTAGTATATAGACGTGCAGGAGCGAACGAGCTCTAAAACGAACAATGCAACAAAAACCGAGAGGGGGCGGTGCGCGAAAAAAATTCCCTGTATTCCTACATAGTGGCAGCACATGATAGAAAAGAAAAAGTTAAAAAATTGGTGCGCTTTTTAAACATACAGACTGTGCCGTAAATATACAGCATCGACCATTTTTAGACTTGTTCGCGGCGCCGTATAATTTACGTTATTGACCCTCAAAGGGTTAAGCCCCAATCCCAAGCTGTAGTCATCATGGGAGGTTGTACCAATATCGCCAATGACGAGCCACACTCGTTCAACCTGACGTTGTGCTGCTCCCACTGCCAAAAACGAGTTATGGTTGGCAGTGAGTGAAAGCTGCCCTCAAGAGCAAATTCTTTTTCTTAATTTTGTGTTAATTATAACCAGAAACCAATCAGGTAACACATTTCCGAATCAGAATGAAATAGAAAAATTTATTGCTACATTAAAAAATTTCGGAAATTTACTATGTGTTTCTGGAATTAATTTGGGAGTTTAAAGGGTTAAGCTACACAAACAGTGCTTTTGGCTATGGTCAGTATTTGGAACTTGCCCTAACAGTGTCGACAGCAGTCTGGAGTTTGTCAAGTGTGACGACTTTCCTAATCAGTGGAATTCAGGTACATTCAAACCTTGATATAACGAACTTCAATATAACGAAATTCTCTATATAATGAAGTACTTTACTTTTCATAACCTCTTGTCCATAGAACACCATATATTTAGAACCTCAATATAACGAAGTGTGTTTGTATGCAATTTCCAATATAAAAAAATTTCACTGCCGCAACAAAGGAATGTAGAGAGAATCAATTAAAACTTCCGCAGACGGTCAAATGATTGATTTACAAGCCGCTGCTTACAAACACACCTCTCAAATCACACGCTGTGTATAAGAGCTGCGTGACAAGAGCAACGGACCACCGAGGTGGAGCCGCATCACGTTCCGTATTAAGTCCAAGTGTGGTAAGATCCTACCATGCCCTGCGCATTGTGTGCTCGCTTTAGGTGTGAGTGAAAGTGTGCGAGGGTGAAACAAGAAAGATGGTGGTTTCCCAAGTACTGCCTTCTCGTGTGAGCAAAGGGAAAGAAGGGAAGAGGGGAGGGGAGTGAGCTTGCAGTAACACCAAGCGCACATGAGGGGGCGATGGTGGTGGTGGGGGAGGAAGGAGGGGGTAAGTTTGCACACGTCTCAATTTCTGGTGCGCCTATCGGCTGTGGCTAGGCTACGCATGGCTGTAAGCGCATTTCTGTAAGCGCGGCTGAGCACATTTGCATCCATGCACTCTGCTTTAGAGGTAATCTGCCGCATGTGCAAAGAGTGAGCGGGCCGAGATGGCATGGCATCATGTAAGCCGTCTTCTCGTGCGTTTAGTATTCGAGATTGGGTAATCTTGAGTTTCAGTGACCTGTTGGAGCGAAAGGCAGAGGAGGCATTCACTCCCCGCTGCTGGCACTTTTCATGATGGCGTTGTCCCAGTGTGGAGGATGCTATAAGCCGCGGGGGAAGAGTGCACGAAAAAGCGTGGCTGGCTTCGCTTAATTTGTACCGCCGAGGTGAAGATATCGTCGACGCGACATGAAATTGTACCATTCGTCGCCGACTCCCAAATTTATCCTCATTTGTTTCCTCATTCAAGTTTTCTTTTTTTCAATGGCCCGATAATTAAGAAAATTCTGCAGTCTCTTCCCTTGTAAGGAAAATCGCTCGGCGACTGTACTTATTTGCATAAAAGGTTGAATTGCAATAAAACAGAATTTCGATATAACGAAGCAAATTGCCGACTTTACCTACTTCATTACATTCAGGTTTAAATGTATTTTCCAGTTCACACAAGCTATATAAAGGACCTGCATATTTCCATCCTCTTGCTAAATGCAGACAAATGGAAACTACGGAGGAGATCATTCTATACATTATGAGCAGGGCCAATAGTAACAAAACTAAAAGCTGATCATTCAAATGCTGTCTACAAACCTTCTTAAGGCCTTGCACAGACAGACCTTATGGAGGCCATATTGCTAATGAACAGTAATTTCCAAGCACTCCGTACATGCCCTAATTAATTTTGAGTAGGGCTGGGTGATTAACTGATTAATCAACAGACTTGATTCATGAGTTTCACTGAGCCACCGCTGCCGCTAAGCATACCAGTAGTAGTACAGGCCTTGGTAGGCTGAAGGGCAGCAATGGCAAGAGACATCTGTTTGTATTGTGTCAAACCCATTAGCCCTAAAAAGGCAGGGAGATGAGAATACAAAAGTTTTTACAATAGGAGTTGAGCTGAAACACACCCTGCAACTTCCCCCTAAAATCCAAAAGAAAAATGCGCAATGGCACCCTCCTCTGCATTGCCCTCAATGTTACCTTGCACCCAAGAGAAGCAACAAACCAGCAAGTACTACTGTCCTCATGGCACTGGCAGGCCCACTGAGCGTGCACTCTGAATTGATGAAATATATTTAGTGTAGCTTTAATCATGATTAATCAGCTGAAGTGACATGGCCAAAAACAGGCAAGAGTTGGCACTGATGCAGCCGCTTTGCTTACTCAACAGCAAGAAAGGGCCCAAGCTACAATTTTACGACTAATGCAGTGCCTGTCTGCATGTCTCAGTAGTTGGAGCAAATAACTTCGAACCAGAGAGACAAGTGCTCAAGTGAATACCCTCACTGCAGCTAGATTTAGTCTGTGCAAGTTTGATATGCTTAATATACTACTTTCACTGAACGAGAAGAAGGGGGGTTAACCGAAGGGCCTGATCTTTATTAATCATATCATAAGAAGCCAACAAACAAAGACACTATGAACAACACAGGGGAAATTACTTGTACTTACTAAATGAAATAAAGAAATTATAAATTAATGGAACTGAAAGTGGATGAAAAAACAACTTGCCACAGGTGGAAAACGATCCCACGTTTTCGCATTACGCATGCGATGCTCTACCAATTGAGCTACCGCGGCGGCGCCGTCTTCCCATCCACTTTCTGGGGTATTTATGTGTTATTTCTGGAACTAACCCTGGGAGTGTTAGCCCCACCTGTGGTAGGTTGTTTTTTCATCCACTTTCAGTTCCATTAAATTATAATTTCTTTATTTCAATTAGTAAGTACAAGTAATTTACCCTGTGTTGTTCATGGTGTCTTTGTTTGTTGGCTTCTTATGATACTTCACTGAAGTTGCCATAATAAAGGCAAGTTAAATGTCAAATTAAATAGCATGGCTAGAATTTTTCTTTGCCGTCTATGTGCAAAAATAATAAATTTTTAGCCTACGTATGTAAATACATGAACTATATTGTTATGTGAAGCTGAAGCCGAATACTATTTACAATTTATTTACAGGGAAGCTCACGGAGGCCAAAATGGTGACGCTATATCAAGCCGGCACACACGCACGTCATCTTCATCCTCCTCAGTGCAGCCACACTGTGGTGGCTGTTCTGTAGCAATATTGATGAATTATTGGATTAAATGTTTCCACTTGATTAGGGGTACAATGTTTTTAGGGACACTCATCCCTAATTTAGAGTAATGAAATAAAAAGAGCCTATAAACACATCAGCCAGAAGAACAAACATCTAGTCAAATAGAGCAAAACATGCACACCACGAAAGGTTTGACACAAATGTACCATAGTTTTTTCTGCTCATGAATGTACAAGAATACACGTAAATTAGCTATCACTCATTATCCATTTTGTTATGCCAGTAATGCTGCACATCAACAAATACATGGTTCTGCGTTTGGCATCAGAGTTCACAAGTAACACCAATAAGGCTCAGACAGATTACAGTCCATCTTGGAATTATAGTTCATTGTTTATTTGAACTGCTAACGGTCAAAACTCAACCAACATATTTGTGTTAAAATTATGGCGCAAACTAAATGGTGCATGTATACATATTTAAGAACATAGAGTCCATATGCACATAAAACATTATATTTCTTTACCGTGCAGCAGCTGTATCCAACCCATCATCTTCGCCTTCTGGGCAAAAAGGGTCCAAGTCAAAATCATCGCTGTCTGTACTACATGTGTCTCCTTCTGTAAAAGGTATTAAGTGAGACAAAGGTATGTCAAAATCCTGTATCTTCATCAAACAAACTATTCAGTGACTCAAGTGGGTCACTCTATGCCGACTGTCTATGCAACTGTCAGGACACTTGATCACCAAATATTTCTTTTTTTTTCAAAAGTTAGGCACTTCACTTTTACAAAAATGTTTCATGAAACATCCCTTGCAAAAAACAGTATCACTTTTTCACCACCTCAACAATTACTTGAAATTCCTCATAAATATGCGTAAAATCTCCTTTCTTTATTGCTGTGTACCGCTTTTCATACACCTCCTATTTTGTAGCATAATACAAAGCCTACCAATCGAAGTGTCTAAATGTACAGTAATTTCTTTGCAAAAGAGAACATTTCTAAAAATGAATTTTTCAATAATGTTGCTGTGTTGTCTATTCTTAAAACTGTATGGATGCCTGCAACACTGATTACTGAATGTGATGGCAATACAATGCCAATGGAAGTGAAAAACTGGAATCACATAGAATTTCTGGTAAGTTGTCCGCATGAATGGTTAGTAGTTAGTATTTAACACTGAAATTATGACTTCATATATGTAGCACACAAAAATACATGGAAAAAAAAAAGAGAGTTACATGTAGTGCTGAATCACAAACGATTGTTTACTGACAAGGAATATTGCACACATATCTCTAATTTTCATCCCCGTCTTTTTGTGTGTGCATCCGTATACACGGTCAAGATGTACCAACTTGCCCAAATTGCCACACTTTTGAAATTATGATCTAAATAGCCATCCTCGGCATGTAAACAGTTACATAAGTCATTAGTTGTTTTTCTTAGGCATCTACAATCTGATGTCTTTCCTATAGATGCAGTCTTTGTAACAAACCGCGTCTTTCAGTTGGCACTGCTTCCAAAATCCGAGCCTTTTCTGTGACGGTCTAGCAGGTACATTGTGGTAAGGCATTCCTAAACTGGTGTTGGGACGCTGCCGGCATGCCTTAAAAGCACAAGAAATTTTCGACATCCTGAAAAGGACAACAACCATCGCACCACTCCTCGAATGCTACTCGCACTGCTGTGCGTCACCATATCAAAAGGGCACATTTGAGGACCCATGATGCATCACTCCCTTTGTCTACATCAAGGCAGTGCCACATTTCAACATGTGCTAACTGAAAATAAGAAAGAAATTGCTACTCTCTGATGCAACCAAAAGTTATCAGAAGTCTATAAAGTACAGTTTTAAACAATGCATCAACGTATCTAAGGAAAATACCTCTTCCTGCACATGTTTTATGTCATGCGAGTCTACAGTGTTTGAATTAATCTGTTTCACCGTCAAGCAATGCTACATCATTTATGCACAACTTTCACAGTCAAAATAAAAATATAATTTCTTGTTAATGTAAAGCATGCTTGCCTTAGTCTACATGATACACAATTTTCTCATTCGCACTGCCATTAAGATTTGTTCCAAGTGGTAGACAGTCCCTTTAAAAAAGCAAGACTTATTTTTCTAAGGAGTATGAAGAGGTGCCTTACACCTAAAATTGCAATATTTGATTATTAGCCATTCCTCCATATTTTTATGACCTTAGAAATGGGCAACAGTCTATATTTGGGAAAGAAAAAAAAAAGTTTTACAAAGTCTCAAACTTCAATTTTATACCAGCTGAATTCTCAGGAGCTGCACTTTGCATTAAAAACGTTTTCAGACGGATACATTGAGCAGCACTGTGTACAGGCAATGATAAATATGCAAGGAACTCATTTTTGGTGTATGTTTAGCCACCAAATGAGCACTGAGCTGGTCTCCATAAAAATATGCCAAGAAGCACATCTGGTGCGACATTGCAAAGTTTCTAAAATTAGAAAGCTTTCTCAAAATATTTTTTTTTTTTTCAAGCATGAAAAAAGTTTTTGAGGTTGTTTCCCACCAGTCTTGAAATTTGCATCATGTCTCATCTCCACCGCCAAGCTTTGGCAGCACCAAATATAAGATGCATCAATGCAAGCATTCTTGCAATGATTAAGGGGATCTATTGGGAACCCACACTGCTTTTAAGTTGTTTTCTTCAGCACTGGGGTAGCTATGAGCAGCCTCTGTCAAGCAAGTCAAACCACATGTTGCCGTCTGTTGCCGACCTGCTTGGCATCTTCACGCGTCACCAGGAAGCACTTGACACCGATGGGCTTCCTATATGACTGTCACCTGCGCTTACATAGTAAGTTCAACGTTCTAAAAGGTGCAATAATTAAAAATATTCATAACATTAAGATAACTAATTTTATGTATAAACACAATCTTGTTTGAAAATACTGAATGAGTGACGTTACGCTTTCTCAGAATGAATTTCGGAAGTACCTAATGCAAAATCACACTAACTTATAATACACAGACTGACATGAGAAAATGTTTCTTTGCAACACTTGGCAAAGTGTTGCTCATATTGAAAAATAGTTTATTATTTTACTATTATAGCTAGGGTTCAGTGCTTTCAGTCTAAGCCGAAAACAAAAAGAAACATAATATGCCAACTTTTTATAAATTTTTAAGCGTGCAATAAATCATGCAAAAAAAAAACAGTGACATTTTACCTCAAAATATATGTTTTCTGAATTAAAAACCAATTTCTGGGTGGAAACGAATACCAAAACAAACAGCAAATATTCAGAAAGTAGAAAGCAAGGACACTAAAACCTATCACAGCACTACAACCGAACACAAGAGCTGCCCACACATAAAGAAAAAGTATTTGCTCTTGTGTCCAATAAAGTACAATGGCTTCATATTCTAGCCCAAAACTTCATATGTGATACTTCCCAAAAACACAGCGGCACTCGTGCCCTCTCACCGTAGCCTCAATGTTGCAGCTCATCCTCAAAATAAATCAAATGCAGCAATAGCACTTAATTTTGTCCGATTCCTTCTCAAGCACAATGACAGAACAATAAATCATCTTTCCCTTCCTTACTTTTTCTTTTTGGATAGCAGCTCCATGTTAAGCATACCTAAGCCTGACAGACACAACACCATGGAAGTGCAATTATTGTCACTCAGCAGAGACGTTAGAACAAGAATGTGTTGACTCATAAAATTAGTTATCTTAATGTGATGAACATAATTCTTAGTTAATGCACTTTTCAGAACATTAACTTTTTAGCACAGTTCCAGTTAGTCCCATAGTAAATCCACAGGTGTCAAGTGCTTCACAATACCACGTGCTTCCCGATACCACATGAAGACGCCAAGCGGGTTGACAACAGACATAGTGCATGTTATACAGAGTGTCCCAGGTAACTTTGGCCAGAGTTAAAAAATATGCAAATGCCACGTAGCCGCACAGAGCCAAGGTAATGTTGTTTGCAGTCACTTGGAGATACTCAAACTATATTTCTTTCAACCTGATTAGATAATTAGTCTTAATTAATCAACTTCTCAAATATAGTTAGATGAAACGCGTCAATAAGAAAATTGTAGAGCGACATGAAAAACCCCTGATAAAGCTTTCTGTTGCTCAATACACGCTACATAAAAGTGTGCTTCCGAGCGTGAAAGAAGCCCACAAATGCACGCAAAACTGTCGCGTGACTGGCAGCTCAAGGCACTTTGCATGTATTCACGGGCTTCTTTCATGCTCGGAAAAACACTTTTATGTGGCATGTAATGAGCAATAGAAAGCTGTATGGTTAGTTTTAATGCGATAGCGTTAAGGAGCCCGTGTCACAGAAAATCTGGCATCGGCATTGGCGTCCGTGGCCCGCGTCCGGAGTCATTTCAGCAAAAAGGTTTTCGAGCCACGCATAACGAGGCCTTCCATGTGACGCAAAGAATTGACTGAATTGAATTTCTCAAGCTAAAATACGTACAAAAATCAAACTACGTCTTACACACAACCTACAGACATGATAGCTCTCGGATTGTAATTTGAATATACGAGAAAACATAATTCTGTTATGTGAAAACTCAAACAAACCCCTTTTCCAGTGTTTCTGCAATGCATAGTACAGAGACGGCTTTTGCCATTTGTGCACACCGGCACGTAAATATCTTGGGAGTCCACAAAGCAGCACACCCGCTTCCCTGAAACACTTCCAGATGGCGCTTGCCTCCGCCGCATCACGACCCATGCAAGAGGCCACATTTCTACCAGAAATGCCCGCCTTCCGTGCATAGCGTTCGCCGCAAGAGCTTCCCAGAAAACATTACGGTCACATATGCTGCAGCTGCCGTGAAGCGCGAGAAGCAGTCGGGGATCTTTGAATGCTATCACATTCCACTCTTAAAGGCAAAGCTTAAGCGTCCTCCAAATTTTTCGTGTCACTCTACAATTTTCTCATTTGACACTTTTTATCTAATTATAATATTTGAGAAGCTGATTAATTAATTAAGACTAATGACCTAATTCAGCAGAATTTAAAAAATAGTTTGAGTGTCTCCAAGCAGCAGCAAACAACATTACCTTTGTTCTGTCCAGCTACATGGCATTTTCATATATTTAAACTCTGGCTGAAGTTAGCTGAGACACCCTGTTTAAGCATCTAGACGCAAGTAGCCATTATTCGGTTTACCGGCTATTAGCCACATTTGTTGCTGTCCTCGCCACTGAGCTATATCATAGCTTAGAGGACACAGGTTTGCCAAATAAACTGTTTACAGTTCTACCTGCCAGTGTGCCATACAGCAAGTGCAGCCAAATTGAAGAGACCTTGATTCGATGACCAATGAATGGCTGTGATTTGAGTATTGCTTGTTGTTGTGGGAACAAGTTTCACCTTCAGTACATGCAATGCGACACCATCAATGTTCAAGTCATCCGTAAACAATGCCAAACACAAAGTGGCAGAGGTGATAACAGTGGTGGGCCAGCAGCAGCGCCAGTTGGACTTTCCACTCACAACAGACAGCGAGGCCAGCACCAAGATGGCCTTTTTATGCTGCCACGATGGTATGGTTGCCTGTGTGCTTATAGCCATCGCACAGCCACAAGGACTAAGCCCAGCCAAGCGGTGCTTGGCTGGGCTTTGTCCATAAAAGCAACAAGCAGGCTAGCATTGAGATACATGGGGCCCACACTGAACGTTATGCGATGACGTGACGAAAGAACAGATAAGAAGCAAATGTAAAGGAGCAAGCAACACTGTCACAACTTTTTTAGCTGTGCGCAATACCATCCAGTGGCCTTAAAAACAAGAGAGAGAAAAAAA
Organism: Dermacentor andersoni; assembly: GCF_023375885.2. Classification (NCBI taxonomy): domain Eukaryota; kingdom Metazoa; phylum Arthropoda; class Arachnida; order Ixodida; family Ixodidae; genus Dermacentor; species Dermacentor andersoni. Next base: position 258,118,923 of record NC_092814.1, on the reverse strand, counting down.
AGAAACAAACAAACATATTAAACTGTTTTACCTTTCACAACACAGATCACACAGGTATATGTTGCTACACTAAAAAAAAAAAATTCACCCCCTTTAGGGTGCATGTTGTCCCCAAACAAGAATCGTCACCTGTTTTGTTTGCATTTCCTTTCTTGAAAACTCTGTGCTTGCCACTTTCTACTAATTACGCTGATAACATGCATGCCACTGGTTACTTGGAAGTACCAGGCGCGCAGTGTTAAAGAAAGGAAAGTCGCACAGGATACACCACAGTTATTGTTTGAGGGCAAGATAAGCCCCAAAGGTGCAAACTTTTGTTGGAGTGTAGAGTAGAAGAAAGTTTTTGAGCAGCTATGTGTTGTCCCCAAGCAAACTAAAAATCGATGACGCAATTCTCCAGGGCTGCACCCCCTGGTCTAATGGCCTGTGGCTTCCCTCGCGTTCTCCCTATATCTGCAAGCCAACTCGGTGACATAGGAGGCAAAGCGAACACTCAGAAAGTGAGCTGCTAGCACAATTGTGCCCCTGGTCTCTTATTCGGATTTTGAAAAATAGCTAACAGTTTTTATTTCCTGAACTGTAAAGTATATAAATACTGTGTTAGTACTGGTTTCATACACATATTTTAGCAGTTTGGGGAAAATAGAAGCAAGGGAACATGCATGTGACCAGTAACCACTTGTGGAAATAGCTTGCGATTAAAGTTTTCTGAAATCGGAGCATAAAATTTTCATATCTTACATGTAAACTGCCTTCCAGGAAAACCCTTGCACTCAAGTAAGAGCAGCACTACATTTCAGATCTTGCAGCATCAAAAGAGTGCACCTGTTCTATACTTGCACTTGTGCCTAGGTGCCCTAATGCCTGTGTGCAATTATAGAGCAATGTTGAAGGAACCATTTAGTGAAAGTTGAACTGAACAAAAGTCAAATTCAGTGTTTAAAAACTGCATGTTCAGTATTAAGCAGGCTGAAAAATTTACTTCGTTTGGTTGCAGGCACAACTTGAAAATGTTGTTGAACCTGTCACATCAGGTTTAATTCACAGCAGTGGTTTGTTTGTAAAATGAAGCAGTAATATTCTTGACAAGGCTACACATTTCCGATTATGAAATACCTTTGAGATTTTGAGTTCGGCAACTACGTCGGCAGCTGTGCAGCAGCGATAACTTCACTGATTTGATAGACTACCTGTATGGGGGCCATGTACATGTGACATAGGCCACAGGTATCAGTCACCATTGGCGCAGCCAGGGCACAGGTCGACGCCCCCCCCCCCCCCCTCCTGGACTTTCCTGATGAACCCCCCGCCCTCTCCCTCAAAACAGCAAGTTTCCGGAGGTGGGTTTAGACAGAGCGACATGGATGAAGGGAAAGCTTGAATGTGAAAGCAAGGCAAGATCTAGTGCTGATCCGAAGGGAAAAGGCGGGGGGGGGGGTCCTGCTACCGAACCTAGAATTAAAGTTTATCTAGTTTCCCCACAACTGCTGTCGTGTCTATAGTAGTAGCATTTCCTTGCCTTCTCACGTCACCTTTTCCCTATCCCCCCCCTCCCCTTGTATGGGAACTCTGAGTGAAGAGTGGCAAGACTTTTCATTATTCACTTGTTTCGTGACTGGGTCGATTCTACCCATCCTCTGCCTCCTCCTTCCCCCCTCCATTCTCTCTACCATTTTATCTCGCTTCCCTCTGGACTTGGGTATAGTATAAAAGTAAGCACTGCAATTTCTGCTTTGCCTTTGCAGGGGGGTCAAGGATAATTACAGCTGTGAAGAGGCTAATCAGGCCATAGACGGAAAGTTTATAAATTTTTCTGGGGGAGGGGGGCGACGAGCTTTCCATACCCCTTAAATATATCACACACACACACACACACACACACACACACACACACACACACACACACACGGCTTTCATTCTGCCGAAGGCTGCCTGTGCCACAGCCAAAGCGTTAAGCCATTAAACATGCAATTTTCGTAACTGCGCCCCTTCATTTCTTCAACTACCTATACACCAGACCTACAGAACTTCTTATTGAGATATATATATATATATATATATATATATATATAAAACCTTTATTAACAGTTGCATTTGAAGAAACATTGTGTGACGTCAAACAAATGGTTCAATGAAGTGACAGCCTTATATGAGTATACTGACATGTGGACTTGTTTATCTTTTTCGGGTGAGCACTTTTCACCATCTAACAAATGTTATCGCTTAGCGGAGAACGCGCCTGCATGTATCGGAAGTTTCTGGAATGTTATCGATGGTTCTATCCACTGTCGTCACCGAACCTTCTGTAAGCTGATTGCATGTATGTGCGACGCGAATGGTGTAGAACTTTCTGGAAGACACGCAGGCACCAGCGATTACTCTGGAAAGTTCGATGGCTCGAGTATAAACGCTGACGCACTTGACCGGCAGATCAGATTTCGACGATCACTAAGCATGTTTGCCGCTATCACTGTACTTTGAGTGCAACTTGCTTTTGTGGCCACAAGTTCGCCCAACAAAAGGTAGTTTCGTCATTCACAGATTTGCCACTGTATTACTCACCGTCACTACTGCGTGACAGTATACAAGACTTCATAGTAGGAGACAGTTCCATTTCACAGCCTATCTTCTCGCAGCACCAAGAATCTGGTGTCTCGCGGTGGTGTAATCTTCCTTCGTGAAATTGTTTTATACTTCACTATCACTAATACTGCTTCGCCTTTCCAGAGAAACTGCAGCATCTCTCTTTTTTTCTTTGAGTCCGAGTATAAGCGCTGCTACGCATGACTGCCGTTGATTCTGATTTCGAGTGAATCTGGCTTGGCTTCATTTCGGTTACTGAGTGAATTATACGGAGTGTCCCAACTATCACGCACCAAGACTTAAACAAAGAGCAATTGTGTTACTTCAAGAAAACCTAGTGTATATTGTTTCCTGTGCAGTGGAGCAGGCGCCAGTAATTTTTTAGTTACAGAGATATAATTAGGTAATTAAAATTCATTAGCTAACTCGAGCAGTCATAATTAAGTGTCTATGACATGATTAGAGAGACATACTAATTGCATACCATTTTTTCCGACTGCTAAAGAAACCCCACGATAAATGAAAAATACCACGTGACTGCGCTCCCACCCTCATCATAAAGCAAGCGCCCTCAAATAAGCTGATTCAAAGCAACTGCTTTGCCTGTCGCAAACCCACAGAGACAGCGCATTACCTTGATAATGGTACAGAAGAAGTGCCAACAGCAGGCTTCACGGCTTTGTAGCTATTCCTTCCTCTAATTTCTACATCACATTTATTATAAGTCTCTCGAGGCCGACTGATCTCACTGACAATGAACGCCCCTTGATAGCATGGCTGAAGCTCCGCTCTGGTCGTGCACTAAACACGAAAAGCAATGGAATAGGCATAGAATGTTTCAAGATCCCGGCTCTGCTCGCACCGCATCGAAAGAGCGCATGCATGCAGCTATATTTCGCGCCAGAAACTTGCTTCAGACAAAAGCCAAACTGAAGTGCTGTTTTATTTTTCATTAGAGTGTATACGTACTGCAAGAACAGGTTCGTGGCAAAAAATAAAAGCGAAATAAACAGACCAGGAAGTGACTCATGTGTACAGAAAACGAAAAACCGACGCGTTCAAGAAAGTAAATGTACCACTTCTAAATGAGCCGAAATGTCTGCAAATAAAAAGAAAACACGCTTGAACGCAGAATCTTTGACCACGAACTGGGTTTTGGGTGGCTCCGTATATACGCGCCAATGGGATTTATCTGAATGATGTGAAAGCATTTCGTATTACTGGCGTGGTGTTTTGTATAATTCCTAGAGTGACCACGACAGAACCACGAAATCGAGAAGCGCGGTTACAACACCGAACTGTTAAGCAAGGCCTGCACAAGAAGACGGAGAAGAGGCAAGTAGAAGCAATGCTCACTGGTGTTATCGATAGCCCGCAGCGGATGTGGACGTGGGATGAAATGGCAAGGGAGATCCAGCAAATGGAGTAAATATGTGCAGCATTGATTAGGTACAGTGAACCATTATGAACAGTGATCAACCGTGCTCCCGCAATGGCTACGTCTGGCGTGGTGGCGCGGCCCGTATCTTGAAAGCTATTTGCAATAGCGGCAGAATGCGGCATGTGCTGAGAGCTCAATGAGTGCTGTGTTCTTGCCACTTCGTTCGTTTGTTTAAGCAAGAGGCAGCGCATAGATGAATTCGCTCAGTGCTGCGAGCGCTCTGCTGAAAACGATCGTCTTATGGGACGGATGGAGGGTTGGTTTTTCTGCTGCATAAGGATAGAAATGCTTACGCATATAAAACCATCAGATTTCATTGTGCCCTTATTATCTACGAAATTGTAAGTGCCGTTGAACACCATCTGCTGCCTAGACGATGTGTTCAAATAGGTTTCCTCCTGCAGCTATGATGCAGCACAGTGGAACCCACTTATAACAATACCGCTTTTAACAATATATTGGTTATAACAATGAAAAGCTGTTGCATGATCAACATTTGTATGTTTTCTATGGTGGAATAATGCACTTACTACAATGTACCCATGCCGCATTATCAGTTATAACGATGAAGTTTGGCTGCTGGGTGTCCGAGCCGAACGGTAGTGACATGCGAAATCCTTGGGAAAAAAACAACAACAAGAAATTTGAGTTACTGCACGATCGGCCGCTGCTCCAACAGCCACCGCGCACTCATTTTCTAGCCTTCTCCGCGCGCCTCTGTCCCGTCGCCCTTCCCCCCTCCGAACACGAACTATGCGCACAGATCGGCTGCGTGCACAGCTCTATGCCGCCCCACCCCCCGAAACACGAATGGACAGCGCCAACTGCGCTGCTTGCAGGTTGCTTGCATGTTGCTCGCTTGCTCCTCATTAAGCGCAGTTCTGCAAACAGCTTAATCACTCGCGTTGGTCATCATTGTTTGCATCAAAATAGTTCCTGGCCACGCGGTTTCTCCTGCCGAAACGGAAGATGGCCAATCCGCCCACTGATCATCGGCAATGCAGTTGCCGGTGAAAAGAAAGCGCACGGCTGTAGATTTTGAAACTAAGTGCTTCTATCTGATGAGGCGATCATCGCGACCATGCTTGCATCAGATAGCGACGGCAGCAATTACGCAGTAGGGCAGGCTGTCCGATGAGGCAACCGTCGCGAACGTGCTTGCATCAGATAGCGACGAAGACAACGGCAGCAATGATGCGGTAGGGCAGGCTGCCTCAACGTTGTCCTCACAGGAAGCCAGGCAGATGATTCAGTCGCTCCGGGGCTTCGTTCTTGCGAGACCTTCCGCTGCACTATGTGGAGCACCTGGATGATTTGGAGAAGGATGTCAGCAAGCTTCGCGTAAAGCATGTAAGGCTGAGGGACGTAGGGATTTCTCGTGCAAGCCAGTAAGAAGTACGTGTCGACATGATTGCAGCGATCCCACCTCAGCATTTCTTCCGGATTTCTCAAGCCGACAGGTTGGAACGGCAGCGTTCTCGCAATTTTTAAAAGACCCCTTTTGGGGCCACAGAAGTGATGCCTCGGTGGTACTCGCATATCGCTTGCCACACGTGACACCTCTTTGCAGTTGTTATAGCAGCGTCATTTTTAACGCCGAGAGCCTCGGCTTGTTACACACGATCGAAGTGCCCAGGAAGCAGTTAAATGAGTGAACACTATCAGCAGCCGGATGGAGGAAGGTGGTGGGGAGGGGCACTGGCTTCCCTGCCATTATAGTTTTCCCACAACAGCTCTTCCATCCCCCTATTTTGATTTTTTCATGCAACCCGGATATAACAATTATCGGTTATAACAATGGAATTTTCGTGGCACCTGAATATTGTTATAAGTGGGTTCGACTGTACCAAGTCCGCTTGATCACATCTTCTGTGGCTTTCTCGATGACCGATGATGGAATTCTATGGCAGACATCCGGTATCCTTGCCTTTAGCTCATCTGATGTCCCTCTTCACTATGTAAACATTTACAGGCCCATCCGTGCCTTCCAGTCAATTGTGCATGAAAAGTTGCTTCCAGCCAGTTTCATGCTTGGCTCCTGCTGTCTGCGAGCGCCCCATCTTGCTGATACCACAGAAGTGACAGCGGGACTTTGCTGAGGAACTCAGCCACCGCTCCTTCAAGGATTTCGTTCACGTAACACTGTCCAGTCAGTGTTTGATCGAAGAAGATGGGACTGATTATAGCACCGGCGTAAATTCTGAACCACACATTGAACGACCACTGGTACTGGTGCCAAGTGCGCCCTACCCAGTATGAATTGGAGCCACTCGAATAGTGTGCACTACGCAAACTAACCTGGCCGTTTCTGCAAAAATTGGCTTCATCTGTGCACATGATGTTGCTCAAAAAGTCCGGTGACTCATCGGCTTTTGTGAGGACCCAATTCGAGAAATCTAGATGATTCTGCAGGTCCATATTTTTCAAGCATTGGTGCAGGTTAAGGTGGTACGGGTGAAAGGCTGAGTTCTTTGGAAATTGGTACTTGGAAATTGGTAGCTGGGCGGCCACATACTACACGATAGCATGATGGTTTGAAGTTATAAATGCTAGAACATATGTGCGTAGGCTAGGACTCAAAGATGGAGTCCTCCACCGCTGTTTCTGAAAGCTGCTCGTTTGTCTCAGGTTTTCATAATTTCTGACGATAGTCTGTGTTTAGTCTACCACCACACTTCCGTGACATATATATTTGTGGCCTTCCTCTTGTTGCCATTTGCAGCTCCCAAAGCAAGAATCATGTTTTCCTTCTGCTCATCAGAGAAAGACATGGCAACTGGGACGAAACAAAACGCACCTCTAAACCTTCGCACTGACGTTGCCAATTCACTTTCGTGGTGATTGGTTTTGTGGCAAAAAAAAAGAAAAAAGAAAAGCCATTCGTGCACTTTATCTACGCTAAGACAACAGCTATCAGAGCTTGTTTCCGACTAACACCAAACACGACGTGTTACTTGAGCCGGGGCGCGGGAGATAAGGAACTAGCTTGATCATTATTTTTTTCATTATTTCCTTTATTTCATTCTGGCTAACTCGGAGGGAACTTGTTTGAGGGCACTGCTTTATGATGCGGGTTAGAGTTAATGTATATGCTACCAAAGGTAACATTGTATTTTTCATATTTCGCGGGGTTTATTTATCAATTGACAAAAATTTGTACCCAGTTAGTACATCGCTGAAAATACTGCAATTAGATGTCCCTTGGCTGTGACCACAAATGCCTCATTGACACTTTGATAATTAGGATAGTACATCTGAAGTTAGATACTGTATCTACTCACATAATGAGCGCACTTTTTTGTAAAAAAAAATTGACGCAAATCTAGGGGTGCGATCATTACGTGGGTTAAATTTTCCACGAAAAGAAAAATGTTTTTTTTTCAGCCTGCATTTGCTGCGGGATGACAACAGGTCAACAAACATGCGGCTGCCGCTGTAACAGTGCGGGACCTCAAAAAATTAATGGCAGCCGGCGGAGCACGCCGAACGCAATTTTTTTTCTTTTCGCGAGTACATTATGCGCATTGAAACAGTTTCTTCCATATCAGTAAACAATATTGTTAATATAAGCAAGTCTGCGGCAATAACGCAGCCATGTCCACTTTGAGGGGACAGAAACAGAGATGGGCATGCTTAGCTGCCAGTTACATAGAAACACATGGCGGGTAGGCTGCGGAAACTGCGGCATTTGTCTTCACTACTATCCTAATATGGCACATTTCCGCTAAGGGTGGGCAAATATCTTAGCTGTGTTACAAGCGTCGGCATATGAATAGGGTACACTTCTAACATATGAGTGTAAATGTGGCTACTATCGTTGCCGCTCGCAATTTGCTGCATGCCCACGAGAGCAGACGAAAGGCGTCGTTTTTGTTGTTGTTGTTGACCACAACCATTATAAAGCCTACAAATAATAAAGCCAATGCAAGTTTGGTTGTAGCTTTTTTTTTCCCTGTAAGTGTGGAAAGTGATGAAAGGAATAAAATTGGGCATCTGCTTAAGAATGTTTGGTGCATGGAGACCGCTAGGTATGTCTTGAAGAGTCATTCACGTAGCATTTGACAGCATTCGACAAATGGTAAGTGCGATCATTATTAGCTAGACTTGGTACACAACATATCGCTGTGGCAAGTTCGGGGTGCGATCATTACACGGGAAAGAAAAAAAAATCGAATTTTGACGACAAAATTCAGGGATGCAACCATTACGCGAGTGCGATCATTATGCAAGTAAATACGATAATTACAATGACCTAATTAAATGAGAGTCATGAAAAAATTACTGGCAGCTGCTCCACTCTACCGAAAACAATATGTACTAGGTATTCTTCGAGTAACACAATTGCTCATATTTTTTTTTTTTTCAAATATGGGTGTATGATAGTTCATTATTAACCCTGTATATATTTATGACCTCTGCGGGTAAGTTACGATGTTTTCATCCCTAATAAATGTTGTAAATTAGTAGAAGAGCTTTTTTTTTTTCAAGAGTCGTTAGCATTGCTTACTGGAAAGAGAAGCAATACTGAGACATATATCATTCACATGCATTTCACACGCCGTTAATAAAATACCCTGCCGATGGGGTCACTGAAGTCAGCAGTTTTTTTTTTCATGGTCAGAAAAGCACGCAAAGCAATTTGAAGCAAAGTGAACATACAGCACCATTCATTCTCTAGGCACAGGCTATCCCTACCTTTAGAAAAAAATTTTAATTCGCTACCTCCTTCTCTTTCAAACATTTAATAAACTTTGTCCTGTGTGTATATCTACATATACTGTGTATGTGCATGGCGTTTACAGTGGAAATATAAAACAATGTTGAAGTGAGAAAATACAGATGAGGCAGCCGCCGATAGTGCTTCTAATGTGCTTGTCCACCTATTGTCAGGATTACAAGAAATAATGTAAAAGTATGAATTAAAAGCTGTGCACGTCCAAAACAGCAATGATACAGTAAGCTATTAGCCACATTAAAATTTCAAGTGAAAAGGTCGAGCAAGTCGAAAGAAACTGCAAATGATGTGGATGACAAAACTCTGGTAATGACATTTTAAGTGTGTCTGTGTGTGGGGAGGGGACAGGAGGGTAGGCTGCGGCATCAGCAAGGGGGGGAGGGGAGGGCTCTGCGCCCTCTGGAAAACTTTAGAGGGGGCTCAGGCCCTGGTAGTAAGTGCCTATGAATGTGGCGATTGATGCCCAGCGAGCTGCAGAGGTGCAAAGGTCCAAACAAGTTTCTCGCATCTCCTTTCCTCTCTGCCACGCTCCTTCCATGTATATACAGTCGCGGACCGTTTATTCGGACCTCACGGGGACTGCGGAAATGTCCAAATAAACAGGTGTCCGAAAAAGCAGATTAAGAAAAAAAAAGAAAGAAACCCTTTATTTCCACGCACTCATTCGGGCTCGGCAGTAGGCTTGAAAAAATCAGGAATGCGTCATTGCATGCTGTTCTGTTTATGTGCAATCAGATAAGCCTGACTCTCGGAAAGGGTCGTACGTTCACTATAGGCGGCTGAAAGCACAGTTACTGCTTGTACACACTCCGCGTGTGACGGCAGTGTAGCACATGGTGCGTCATCTTCCGACTCGGAGTCATCGTCCAGTGGTGCAGCAGAAACCTGACGAATGATCTCGCCGTCGTCGAGTTCTGCGCATGTCAGTACAGCAGTGTCAGCACCTGTGAAAGTGTCAAATGAGACGGTGTCCGGAATAGCAATGCAACTGCTGCGCAGGTCTCTGCAGAACATTTTCGGCATCAGTAGGGAGCACATCGCAAGGCAACAAATCCTAGGCCTACCGGTACCCGCTTGCCGGCATGCCCCAGCGCAGTCTGTGCGGGCACTGTTGGCGCCATTAGACACTTGACGCGATGTTTTCGTATGCCGCGTTCAATCACCGCAACCTCGACACAGCACACAAAGCAAACACCACCATGCCGTCACACCAACACCAGTCGCACAAACGAAAAACGTGGCCTACTCGCAGCGTCGTGCACAAAGAAACAAACAAATAAGCTGCTGGATTGTCTTGACATTACTTACTAAGCTGAGACCAGAACTGCTGTAGCAACTCTATCAAACCAGGCAGAAACGATGATGATGAGCGGGGATTTCCAGTACCACCACTTCGTGGGGCAGCAAGGAGGCTCCGTCCAAAACAAAAATGTCGTTCAGCAAGTCGAACCATGCACCGGTCAGAGTCGGTGCATGGTGCTCTCGATCGAGTTGGCTCGAGGAGCGTCCGAAAAATCAGACGAGAGGTTGCAAGGTGTCCGAACTTTCAGCAGTTGTTATACATTATGGTCTATGGGGAGAATGGCGGTTCCATGAAGCAGACCGAATAATCAAGCATGTCGGAATTTTTGGAGTCCGAAAAATCAATCGGCGACTGCACACGCTCTAAAATACTTCTGTGGCGTGCAAGACAGCCACAGCAGTCTTGCAGCAGGATCAGCAGTGGGAAAGTCGAATTAAGAGGCAAAGAAAACTTCACTTTAAAAAGCTTCGCTTTAAAACAGGACAAGAAAGACTTACAGAACAATGATTTGCGCACGGCAAAATATATCAAGGACGGGGATGCTGGGCTAGGGAAGCTAAGAAGCTGCCACAAGAAACAGGTGGGAGGGCAGGTAGGAGAATGGCCTCAAGTCCACGTAGAAACAGAAATAAAGGAATTCCACAGCCACTGCACCGTTCAACAAACCGGTGATTGTTGAGTGTGAAAGTGGCTAATGGAAAAGAATGTTAGGAAGGGGGAGTGGAGTGATGGATACGAGGAGGGGGGACGCGCATAAAAGGCATCAAGAACGAAGTTGGCGGATAATTATGGACATAGGGAGAGCATCTCATCACTGCCCGATCGCTCAACACCAGACAGCCCAATAGACAGCCAAATAGACAGGTGTCAGGAGAGACGGCGCTTTTAAATCTCTCGGAGCTACTGGCCCTTATTTTACTGCGAATAACAGATGTAATTTTCATAAAGGCGTCTAAACAGGAAGCAGCCCTGCTTCGGACTGTTTGCCTCATCAGTTCGAGAGTGGGATCAAATAACAATATGCGTCGCGTGATGACTACAACACCATGATCACAAGTTACTTCCAAATATCTCTTCAAACAAGTCGGAGAGCAAGTCACCAAAAGTGAGTAAAGCTTGCATCATATGATACTATCGAAGTTATAGCGCAAAGCTTCATTCCTTTATTTTTAAATCTAGAATAAAAATTATGCAGATCCCACGCACTGTGGGAATCGATGTAAGCGAAGCTTTCCGTGCTGGATGCTTTGATTGACGATAATTAGCATTGATGATGACGGCTAAAGCTTAATTTCTTTAACGTTCAGGCTACCACGAGAGTGGTGAGTTGATGTTAAACATTACTTAGTGTGCACCATTGCTGTTTTGTCTGTGTAGTACACAGACACACAGGGAGAGGCGTTTGCTTGAGGTGTTGTGCGCCATATTTTATAACCTCTGAGAGTGTTGAGCATTGTCGTTGCCTCGTATGGCACATCGCATTGTGGCAGAAATATTAAAATTGAATTGAATTATGGGGATGTATGTGCCAAAACCACTCAGATTATGAGGCACACCATAGTGGCGGACTCGGGATTAATTTTGACACCGTGATGTTCTTTAACGTGTCCCAAAATCTAAGTGCACGTGTGTTTTCTCTTTCGCCCCCGTCGAAATGTGCCTGCCGCGATTAGGAGTAAATCCACGACCTCTAGCAACGCCATAGCCACACAGCTAATGCGGTGAGCACAGAAGTGTTGATTTGATGGTCGACCGCTTCTGTAGTGTCTCGAGGACCCTGCGGTGCGCTTTAATTAATGCGGCTCTGCTTCTGCATGCCCTGCGTAAGTTGCCTGCTTGACAAATTTGCATAGCGTTTATTCTTCAGAAATAGCAGCAGCGTACTGTACCGTACATTGAACTTAAGCTTATCCTGTGTCCCCCCAACCACTGTCGTATAGCAGTGGGGTTTCCTTGCCTTCTCATGTCACCTCCCCCTCTCTTCTGTGGGAACTGCTTCTTCTCTTCTTCTACTCCTCTCTACAGTTCTAGTAGAAAGGGAAGTGCTGCAGTTTCTGCAATGCTTCTGAGGGGAGTCACGGATAATTACAGCTGTCAAGATAGTGCACAGTCTTGTTTTTGCCTGGCCCCGTTTAATAAACGCTGTTCGGTTTTCCAAGTCATGTACCAGGTAGGTCATCAACATACATTATATATATATATGTATCAATTCGTAAATGAAATTGTAGTTTTTTTCTTTAATACCATCATTTTTAAAAATAGCGTAACGATGATAGCATAATTTGATGCGAGTGGCTGCAAAATGTGCATCCTCGTTGTTTAAGCATTCTTGTCCTGGGAGTGCTTGGAGTTTGTCTTTGCATGGTGTGCAACCCACCCACCCACCCACCCACCCACACACACACACACACCCACCTACCCACACCCACCCACACACACACACACACAGAGAGAGAGAGAGAGGGGGGGGGTCAAGGAGGGGAGGAGGGGTAGTTGTCCGCGGAGAACTGCTCCCCCAAAATAAATAAACGCCACTGTCTGCCACAACTATTGAAGTATGCTGAATGTTCAAATTATTTTTACTGTCTTTGCTGCCCCAGCCATGGCCACATTGCTCTCTTACTGTACATCTATATCCACAAGTCTACTGTGATGGGAACATAAACATATGTGCAAATGTGTCCATCAAGTACTGTTACTGTCTGCTGCAGTGGCAGACAGCAACTTTCTTGGTTCTGATCTAGAGCTAGATCTCCGGAAGAATGAACAGAAATAAGTTTGCTCATTTGTGTAATTAATCACTAGAATAAGCTTAAATATTAAATCTTTACCTAAACTTAAAGGTCACATGAAAAAAGGCCTAATTTGTTTTTAAGGAGTGCATTATTGGTAATACATGTACGTTACAACAAAACAAGTCTACATTTGTATTACTTTCAATTGACATGGGCAAAAATGCTTCAGAGATAAACAAGTACATATCCTGAGCAAAATGGTATTCTATTCAAAATAAAACTTATTGTTGGGCGAGTTGGTTCATGATGCTTCAGAAAAGATGCTGTGCCAAATACAGACAAGGACAAGAGGTTACTGACACAGTCAGTATGCCCAGGGTTATCTTACCTTCATTCCAGAAAAATCTCTTGGCATCAATACTGCTACCAAGGCATCGTTTACGAAGAAATTCTTCAGCCTTTTGTGCTGCTTTCACCAAGGCACCGCTGTTGTGCCCTACACGGCCTTCATTCTGGAATGCAAAACAAGGTAATATCACCATTCTGCATCAAACCCGAAAATATGAACTGTCCTCAGAAGTGTAACAGGAAGGTTAAAGAAAGTGGGCATGACAATGCATTGATTGATTTGTAGCGTTTATTGGCGCAAGGGCCAGATGTGGCCTAAGAGCGCCAAGCCGATGATTTGTGCTTCTCAATGATATATGAGTTTTAGTTGCGGGGAGTACATTAAACACGGCTGTATAGAGGCGTAAAAATATTCGCTAGAAAGTGCGAAATATACATGTGGTGCAATGTGGCTGTAAAAGGGCCTCAAGTTTATTCGCTCTAAAGTACGTAAAATACAAGTATATACATATTAAAAAATGACCGTGATTGATCGTGTCTGCGATGACAATAGATGTTTCACGAGATATGGATGATCAGTAAAATATTGTGACACGCTGATGAAGAAGATGTCAGCTTGGTCGGAAGAAAACGACGCTCTGGACTTCGCGCGCTGTCTACCATCTTGTCAGCCGCTACGATTATTGTAAATATCCTGTAAATATACGTCTGACTGTTTTTAAACCCGTAACAATATGTAATGGCTATAGCACTAGTGCCTCAGCAAGGCCTTGAAAGCACGGGCTGGGAGGCACGTGCTCTAGAAAATGGTTTCATTGCAGCTACGACCTCCAGGTGGAAGCCATGCTACAAGTAGCCTGGCCAAATTACATTTAAGGTGTCAGTTGCAGTTAAAAAGTTTAACATTGTTTGAAAAGTAAAAAGGGGTTCATTGCTCAGAAAGAATGCTGGGTGTAACGGTATGTGTTGGAGATAAGCGGAGGGGAAGTACTTTTTCCTTTCTGCCTCTATTTCAGTGCATTGGATAAGAACATGAATAACTGTAAGCCTGTTGCCACATTTGGTACATGTCGGAGGTTCGCTTCCCGTCAAAAGGTAGGAGTGGGTGGCGTACGTATGTCCTATTAATCTACAAAGAAGCACTTCGTTATGTCTTGGTGTTCCTTCAGATACCCAGTTCCCTAATTTTGGTTTGATAATGTGTAGCTTATTCACTACTGCATTATCCCATTGGTCCTGCCTGTACTTCCTCAGTTTTATCGTAAGAAGGGCTTAAATTCTGTTGCTGGTATGGGTTTATTCATATCCGTTTCATTAAAGGCGACTGACGTTGCAGTTTCGTCAGCAGCTACATTACCTTTTATGCCCCTATGGCCAGGTACCCAACATAGGATGATGTTTTGGTTGTACATTAGGCTAAGCATAGTTGTGTGTATAGTTCATTAAAAACAGGGTTCTTATGTTTTCGAAAACTCACTAAGGCCCTTACTACGCTTAATGAATCTGTGAAGATGATGGCCTCATTGAGATTTGTTTGTCTGATGTGCTTTACAGCTGAGAGTATCGCGTACGCTTCAGCCATAAAAATATTTGTGTCGGGATTTAGAATACCGGAGGTGGAAAAATATGGCCCAAGAGCTGCATACGCAACACCAGCAGATGATTTGGAAGCATCTGTATAAAACTCGGCACAGCAGTACTTCGCTTGGAGTTCGACAAAGTGTGACCGTATGTGTGCCTCAGGTGCACGTTTTGTTATTTTGACAAAAGAGATATTGCATTCCATGGTTTGCCATTCCCAAGGCGGTGGAAGGCAATTGGGAGGCATTAGAATATTTTCTGGGAGATGGATGTCTGTTTCTTCTGCCATTGCTTCCAAGCGTAGGCTCAAAGGAGTTCTAATATGTGAGCAGTTACTGTAAAGTCTGGCAACGGACAGGTCGCTAACGATGTAATGACATGGATGTTCGGTGTCTGATTTTACCTTAGTGTAGTATGAAAAACTTAAGAATGTTCTGCGTAAGTGCAAGGACCATTCGTTGGACTCCACGTACAGACTTTCAACAGGGCTCGTTCTAAAGGTGCCTGTTCAGTCATATACCGAGGTTGTGGACTGGGTCGAGAATCTTTAGCGCACTCTCAGTTGCGGAGTGGTACACCACGGCTCCGTAGTCGAGGCGTGATGGTACGAGACTCTTATACAAGCTAAGCAGACACTTCCTGTCACTGCCCCAGGTTGTTCGAGAGAGCAGCTTGAGGAGGTTCATGGTCTTCAGGCACTTTTCTTTAGGATATTTTAAGTGGGGAATGAAGTTAAGTTTTGTGTCCAAGATAACACCTAAGAATTTGTGTTCAAGGCTGGCAGTTAGTCTTTCTCCATTAAGGTCAATATCTGGTTGTGGTAGTACACCTGTCTTGTTTGAGAACAGGACACATGTGCTTTTTTGAGGGTTCGATCTAAAACCATTCTCCTCCGCCCACTTTGAGAATCTATTCAAGCCAAGCTGTAGCTGCCTCCCGCAAATGCTAAGGTTACACGATCTGAACCCTATCTATACATTGTCCACATAGACGGAGTAGAAGAGTGTGCGAGGTAATATGGTGTGTAGGTAAAACTCTTGCTTTGGCTAGTTGGTTCATGCTTGAATTAATAAAGGCAAGGCGCAGAAGACCAGGACTCAAGAAGAACACAAACGACAGGACCAGCGCCTTCACAACTAACTGCGTTCTTCACACAACTGTGTTCTTCTTCTTGTGGACTGCCTTTATTAATTCAATGGTGTGTAGGGAGTTCATTTTAACAATAAATAGCATACAGCTCAGTACTCCACCCTGCGGTACACCTGTCTCCTGTATGAATGGTCAAGATTGCACATTGCCAACTCTAACACGAAATGTCCTGTCACAGCGATAACTTTCAGTTATTCTCAGCAAGTTGCCGCGAATGCCCATTGCAGAAAGATCCCGAAGGATCCTGAAGCGCCACGTAGTATCATACGCCCTCTCCATGTCAAGAAACACTGATAATACAAGCTGTTTGTGGACAAATGCACCTCTGATGTACATTTCCATTCGTACAAGCTGATCTGTCGTTGATCTGCCTTCTCTGAAACCACATTGATATGGGTCTAATTTCTTGTTTATTTCTAGATAGTGGACCAGGCGACTGTTTACCATCTTCTCAAAAACTTTGCATAAGCAGCTCGTCAATGCTACAGGCCTAGAACTATTTGCCAAAGAAGGGTTCTAACCCTGTTTCAAAATGGGAATTATGATGGCCTCTTTCAAGCAGAGGGAATGTGGCCGGACGACCATATAGAATTGTAGAGACAAACAAGGTTTTTTTTTTTTGTGTTTCAGACGGCAAGTGTTTTAGCATTTCATATAGGATGTGGTCAGAACCGGGGGCAGATTTGTTGCAGCTGTTTAGGGCTGCCTGAAGCTCTGCCATGCAAAAAGGTCTATTGTATGCCTCGCATTTTGTGCTTTTCCGTTCTAATGGTTGCCCTTTTATTTGCCTTTTGTACCTTTGGAATGTTTCAGAGTAGTGCAATGAGCTGGATATCTGCTCGAAATGTGCGCCAAGAAAGTTCGCCTGATCTTCCATGCTGTCGCCTTGAGTATTCACCAAAGGCAGCGAGTAAGGCTGTCGACCCTTTATTCTATTCACTCTATTCCAAACTTTTGTTTCATCAGTGTAAGAGTTAATGTCCAATACATACTTTCTCCAACTCTCTCTTCTAGCTTGTCGCCACGTTCTCCGTCCCTGGGATTTAACCTGCTTTTCGGAGAATCCCGAAGTAAACCCCATGCCTTGTTCTGCTTCTTACGCGCTATTCGACACTTATCGTTCCACCATGGAAGACAGCATTCTGTGGACAATCCACTTGTTACAGGGATACATTTGGAGGAGGTGTCAAGGAGAAAAACCGTAAAATATTTAACCGCAGCATCTATGCTTAAAGGACACATGTCGTCCCAGGATAAAGAAGAAAGATTTTTGAACTTTTCCTAGTCAGCTGAGTCAGTTTTTCAGCGAGGTAATTGTGGAGGACATTCATTAGACATTGGTGTGCATAGAACTACAGGGAAACAGTCACTCCCGCAAGGGTTTTTAATAACTTGGTTTGAACTTGGTTAACTTGGTTTGAACTTGGAATGAACTTGGTTTAGCTTACAGTGCCTATTTGGAATCCTGTAATTGGAGTTTTGTCTTTCCTGGAGTGGTCGACAAAATCGCGCCGCTCCTTAGGCGTCAACTGCGCCTTCTGACTGGGTGTTGTGTCCATGGCCTCTTGCGAGGAACTGGACACGTGCTCTTGCTAGCGGTATGTTTTCCGTGAAGGCCTTGTCTCGGAAGACAAGGCCTTGGAGCCCACCGTCCTGGTGGTTGATGGGCTTGTCTTGACCTCTGAGCTGCGCTGACTGGTGCCAGCACTAGCAGAGGCCTCCGTTGTGGTCAAGTTCAGGAGAGGTAGGGCAGCCTTCGCTGCTCCCACCATGGGGGCGGGTGGCATTGCCGCGCGCTCGCTACGCGTGGCACTAGCGTCCGCCAAGTGCCATTGTGGTACTGCCCCCCAACATACCACTTCAGCAAAAGATGCGCTCTATGCGAATGTTGGTGAGATGCGTTGCCTTGCTTCTCTGAAAGTTATGTTTTCCTTTACCTTTATCGCAATTATTTCTTTTTCTTTCTTCCAGACTGCGCATGATCGAGAATATGCAGGGTGGCCACCATTACAATTGCTACAACGGGGCTCAGCCTTAGTCATCTGCAGAGTGATCATTGATGCCACATTTTGCACATGTTAGCCGCCCTCGGCAGCTCTGGAAAGTGTGACCAAACCTCTGGCATTTAAAACAACGTCGTGGGTTTGGGATGTACGGTCGTACTCTGATTTTGGTATATCCAGTTTCTAATGTCTCTGGTAACGTGCTAGAGCCAAAGGTAACTATCAGGTGCTTAGTTGGCAGCTCCTTGTTGTCACGTCTGATCTTTATTCTTTGTACACTTATTACGTTTTCACCCTTCCATCCTTCCAGGAGTTCTTCGGTCAAGTCCATCAAGTCAATGTCAGAAATTACACCGTTGGCCGTATTCATGGTTCGGTGTGCTGTTGCACTGACAGGAATGTCTCCAAGTTGTACAAGGTTTGTTAGCTTGTCATGTTGTGCTTTGTCTTTCAGTTCGAGTAATAGGTCCCCAATGGCCAGCTTGGTGATTTTATAGCAGCCTCCAATGGTCTCTGTGAGATACTTCGCCACAACGAATGGTGAAACCGTTCTTGCTTTCTTGTCAGGTTTATCACTGTGGACAACGTGAAATTTCGGGAAAGTCTGAGCGTCTTTTAGAAAAAACTGAAATGTAGCATCGGTGCGCCCCCTTTTAGAGGGACGATCGGTTGAGAAGGAGTTGGAAGTTCCCATGAAATATGTTGAGCATACAGCGACGATGTCAGTCACCCACCACCGAGCCCAACAAGGGGACAAGGCAGGGCATGTGGTGAAACAAGGCCTACCATGCCAACTGTACGTCGTCGCTATAACCACATATGTTATAACCAAGGTAGGTCATAGCACACCAGGTTAACCCTCGGCGCCAGGAATGTTGGAAGTTATCACAAGAAAAAGAAGAAAGGAAAGACTAAAAGAGAGAGGGAAAGACGAAGGTGTGCGAAGAGAGAGACGGGAAAAGGCGACTGCCGATTTCCTCTGGGTGGGTCAATCCAGAGGTGCCGTCTACGTGAAGCAGAGGCTAAAGAGGTGTGTTGCTTCCGCCGAGGGGCCTTAAAGGTCCAAACACTCGGCATCTGCTCAACCCCCAGGACCCTCTTTTCCCCGGACACGGCTAAGCCGTGCACAGCTACACGCGGGAGGGTCCAACCCTCATGTGCTCGGGTACGTGGTGTCGCAACACACCAAACGCCTGCTGACGCAGACGTCCCTGCAAGGCGGCATCACAATGCAATAGATGCATTTTGGCGTGCCACAATTCCGCAGGTAATCCCATTTTTCTAGAACCAAAAGTTGATATGGCTTGTACGGAGAGCTTGCTTCAATTTTAGTTACGATAAGCCCGCTGAAAGAAGAAGTTTAAATGTTCTTAGCTTTTTTTTTAAAGGAACACTAAAGGCAAATACTAAGTCGACGTGGACTGTTTAAATACCATTCCAGAAACCTTGCAACGCTTGTTTCACGCCAAGAAAAGACTTAGTTTACGAGAAAAGTGCACCTGAAGGATCTCAATGCCTTTCAAGTCTCCAGCCACCTAACCGGGTAAGTGGTGACGTTGCATACGGCATCACCACCCTTTGCTGCCGTCTGTGAGTAAAACGGCGCCCGACAGACATCGGTACCTTCTTTTTGCCCAAAACGCAAACGCAGAGCCTTGAAGGAACCGAGCCAAGACAGAGCGATGGAGTGCGGCTGCAGCTGCTTTTTGGTCCAGTGGCATAGACCGTTCGGGCATCCCACGACATCACATGGAAGTTAAATTGTCTGCTACATGCAGTTTGTATGAGTTTCGCGAGCCAGCAAAATCAGCGCAGCACTACGCGATAATGAAACTAGTGAAACACGAAAGCGTCGGTGTGACAAGCATGTGACGCCCTCTCAGGCATAATCTTCGTTGGCCCGTCAGGCAACATTGGTCACCGCACCAAATAAACACCGACACGCACGGCTGCTCGGCGGTCAGTCAATGTTCACCATCACCAACACGCTACAGAGAGTCACTATAACAGTGGGTGCCTCGAGCCACCCCTCGTTCACAAAGCCGGGCGGATTGTTACAGTGGCGATCAATGCCCACTTATCAACCCACGCCACCATGAGCGGCGAAGCACCGCCCCCCCATTCCAGCAGCCATGCCGCTGCACGGGAGGCTGGAGCCGTTCGAGGGAGATAGGTCCACCTGGGTAGTCTACGAGGAGCAAGTCCGTGTGTTCCTCCAGGCAAACGACACACCCGAAGCCAAACAGCGGGACATTTTCCTGGGCAGCTGCAGGACCCGCGTCTTCAGTCTCCTGCTCTTCAGTCTCCTGCTCAATTTCCTCAAGCCAGCCACACTGCATGTTAAGAAGTTGATTGAGTTGTTCATCATACTGAATTTGCATTTCAGCCCGGGACCGCCCATGCTAATGGAGCGTTTCCACTTCAACAACCGGAGTCGCCAGGAAGGAGAGACTTCGTTGCTGTGCTATGCGGGTTAGCGAGTGCTTGCGCCTTTGGGGACCAGCTGGACTCGTTGCTCCGGAACCGTTTCGTCTGTGGCATAAACAACCCCGCCATGCAGACGCGACTCCTGAAGCTACCCGACCCCTCGCTGGACAACGCCGTGAAGGCAGCGCTGGCGATTTAAGCTACAACCAAGGTTACCGGCGAGATTGCACGTGCGACGGGCTCACCGTCTGCGGTTAACATCATCATCATCATCATCATCATCATCAGCCTGGTTACGCCCACTGCAGGGCAAAGGCCTCTCCCATACTTCTCCAACAACCCCGGTCATGTACTAATTGCGGCCATGCCGTCCCTGCAAACTTCTTAATCTCATCCGCCCACCTAACCTTCTGCCGCCCCCTGCTACGCTTCCCTTCCCTTGGGATCCAGTCCGTAACCCTTAATGACCATCGGTTATCTTCCCTCCTCATTACATGTCCTGCCCATGCCCATTTCTTTTTCTTGATTTCAACTAAGATGTCAT
Source organism: Dermacentor andersoni (assembly GCF_023375885.2). Classification (NCBI taxonomy): domain Eukaryota; kingdom Metazoa; phylum Arthropoda; class Arachnida; order Ixodida; family Ixodidae; genus Dermacentor; species Dermacentor andersoni. Next base: position 258,098,074 of record NC_092814.1, on the reverse strand, counting down.
TAACTCGCGTTTGTTCCCTCACCCAATCTGCTCTTTTCTTATCCCTTAACGTTACACCTATCATTCTTCTTTCCATAGCTCGTTGCGTCGTCCTCAATTTGAGTAGAACCCTTTTCGTAAGCCTCCAGGTTTCTGCCCCGTACGTGAGTACTGGTAAGACACAGCTATTATACACTTTTCTCTTGAGGGATAATGGCAACCTGCTGTTCATGATCTGCGAATGCCTGCCAAACGCACCCCAGCCCATTCTTATTCTTCTGATTATTTCACTCTCATGATCTGGATCAGCAGTCACTACCTGTCCTAAGTAGATGTATTCTCTTACCACTTCCAGTGCCTCGCTACCTATCGTAAACTGCTGTTCCCTTCCGAGACTGTTAAACATTACTTTAGTTTTCTGCAGATTAATTTTTAGACCCACTCTTCTGCTTTGCCTCTCCAGGTCAGTGAGCATGCATTGCAATTGGTCCCCTGAGTTACTAAGCAAGGCAATATCATCAGCGAATCGCAAGTTACTAAGGTATTCTCCATTAATTTTTATCCCCAATTCTTCCCAATCCAGGTCTCTGAATACCTCCTGTAAACACGCTGTGAATAGCATTGGAGAGATCGTATCTCCCTGCCTGACGCCTTTCTTTATTGGGATTTTGTTGCTTTCTTTATGGAGGACTACGGTGGCTGTGGAGCCGCTATAGATATTTTTCAGTATTTTTACATACGGCTCGTCTACACCCTGATTCCTTAATGCCTCCATGACTGCTGAGGTTTCGACAGAATCAAACGCTTTCTCATAATCAATGAAAGCTATATATAAGGGTTCGTTATATTCCGCACATTTCTCTATCACCTGATTGATAGTGTGAATATGATCTATTGTTGAGTAGCCTTTACGGAATCCTGCCTGGTCCTTTGCTTGACAGAAGTCTAAGGTGTTCCTGATTCTATTTGCGATTACCTTAGTAAATATTTTGTAGGCAACGGACAGTAAGCTGATCGGTCTATAATTTTTCAAGTCTTTCGCGTCCCCTTTCTTATGGATTAGGATTATGTTAGCGTTCTTCCAAGATTCCGGTACGCTCGACGTCATGAGGCATTGCGTATACAGGGTGGCCAGTTTCTCTAGAACAATCTGCCCACCATCCTTCAACAAATCTGCTGTTACCTGATCCTCCCCAGCTGCCTTCCCCCTTTGCATTTCTCCCAAGGCTTTCTTTACTTCTTCCGGCGTTACCTTTGGGACTTCGAATTCCTCTACACTATTTTCTCTTCCATTATCGTCGTGGGTGCCACTGGTACTGTATAAATCTCTATAGAACTCCTCAGCCACTTGAACTATCTCATCCATATTAGTAATGATATTGCCGGCTTTGTCTCTTAACGCATACATCTGATTCTTGCCAATTCCTAGTTTCTTCTTCACTGTTTTTAGGCTTCCGCCATTCCTGAGAGCATGTTCAATTCTATCCATATTATACTTCCTTATGTCAGCTGTCTTACGCTTGTTGATTAACTTCGAAAGTTCTGCCAGTTCTATTCTAGCTGTAGGGTTAGAGGCTTTCATACATTGGCGTTTCTTGATCAGATCTTTCGTCGCCTGCGATAGTTTACTGGTATCCTGCCTAATCGAGTTACCACCGACTTCCATTGCACACTTCTTAATGATGCCCACAAGATTGTCATTCATTGCTTCAACACTAAGGTCCTCTTCCTGAGTTAAAGCCGAATACCTGTTCTGTAGCTTGATCTGGAATTCCTCTATTTTCCCTCTTACCGCTAACTCATTGATCGGCTTCTTATGTACCAGTTTCTTCCGTTCCCTCCTCAGGTCTAGGCTAATTCGAGTTCTTACCATCCTGTGGTCACTGCAGCGCACCTTGCCGAGCACGTCCACATCTTGTATGATGCCAGGGTTAGCGCAGAGTATGAAGTCTATTTCATTTCTAGTCTCGCCGTTCGGGCTCCTCCACGTCCACTTTCGGCTATCCCGCTTGCGGAAGAAAGTATTCATTATCCTCATATTATTCTGTTCCGCAAACTCGACTAATAACTCCCCCCTGCTATTCCTAGTGCCTATGCCATATTCCCCTACTGCCTTGTCTCCAGCCTGCTTCTTGCCTACCTTGGCATTAAAGTCGCCCATTAGTATAGTGTATTTGGTTTTCACTCTACCCATCGCCGATTCCACGTCTTCATAGAAGCATTCGACTTCCTGGTCATCATGACTGGATGTAGGGGCGTAGACCTGTACAATCTTCATTTTGTACCTCTTATTAAGTTTAACAACAAGACCTGCCACCCTCTCGTTAATGCTATAGAATTCCTGTATGTTACCAGCTATATTCTTATTAATCAGGAATCCGACTCCTAGTTGTCTTCTTTCCTCTAGGCCGCGGTAGCACAGGACGTGCCCGCTTTTTAGCACTGTATATGCTTCTTTTGGCCTCCTAACTTCACTGAGCCCTATTATATCCCATTTACTGCCCTCTAATTCCTCCAATAGCACTGCTAGACTCGCCTCACTAGATAACGTTCTAGCGTTAAACGTTGCCAGGTTCATATTCCAATGGCGGCCTGTCCGGACAGGCTGCGGTTAACAAGTTGGCGACAAAGGGCAGCGCCTGCAGTCGCTGTGGTGGTGCCCACTCCACCTCACAGTGCCAGTGCTCTCAAGCACAATGCTTCACATGTGGAAAAACTGGGCACCTGGCATGGGTATGCCAAAGGGGGAGGAAAAACGGCAGACTGCAGCAGCAGCCTGGATCCCGCCCAGGTTCAACATAAGCTCGCGGCCAGGGTAGCCATCGCAAGGGCACGTGGCGGGGATATGCGGTAGGAGGCTCAAGTTCTTCCGCGGCCAGGCTCCAAGTCGTGGCGAAGGAGCCACCAATCTTCAACATGTGACCCACAGGCCTTGTTCTGTCGTCTGTGCCCCCGTACATGCTGACTGTCGAAGTCTGCAGGCACCCCATTTCCATGGAGTTGGACACAGGGGCCAGCGTGTGAGTCATGGCCGGGAAACTGTTCAAGCATATCTTCCCTGGCGTGTCCATCGATGCTTCGGGCATGATGCTGTGCAGCCCCAGCCATTTTTCAGAGGGAGATGGACAACCTTTTCAGGGGCATGAGGTGGTGTACTTGGTCAACAACCTGGTTACCGGTACCGACGACTGGGACCACCAGCAGAACCTTCACAACGTCCTGGCCCGATTGCAGGATGCCAATCTCAAGCTGGAAAAGTGTGTTTTCCTAGACCCCAGTGTTCAGTACCTGGGACATTTCATTTCCCAGGCTGGCCTGGCTCCAGCCCCCCGGAAAGGTTGATGCTGTGCTCAAGGTGCCTAAACCCCAGAAGGAGCTTCAATGCCACCTCGGCCTCAGCAACTTCTATAGGAGTTTCCTGCCGAACCAGTCGGCGCATCTACAGCCACTCCACCTTTGGCTTCGCAATGGTCAGCAGTGAGTCTGGGAGGAGGAGCAGGATGTGGCCTTCCAGAGCAGCAAGGAGCTAATGACAAAGGTTCCAGTGCTGGTACACTTCAATGCGGCCAAGCCTGTCGTCGTGACCATGGGTGCGTCGCCGTACGGCGTGGGAGCTGTCCTGGCGCACTAGGACAAGGATGGCCAGGAATATCCAGAGTTGTTTGCTTCTCGTCAGCTTCATGCTGCAAAGCAACGTTACGGCCAGCTGGACAAGGAAGGCCTGGCCCTTATGTTCGGGGTCGAGCACTTTCACAAGTACCTGTGGGGCTGGAAGTTCAGGGCAGTCATGGTCCACAAGCCGCTGTTGCGGCTGCTAGGGCCTGACAAGGCAGTTACCGTGCAGGCATCATTTCGAGTGGTACACTGGGCCTTGAGGCTGGCGGCCTACAGCAACCAGCTGGTCTACTGTCTGGAGAAGGACCTGGGACCTGCTGATGCCCTAAGCCGCCTGTCCCTGCCAGAGGTGCCTGCTGCTGTTCCAGAGCTTGCTGAAGTGTTCATGCTAGAGCATGCATACCCGGATGTACTGTCCAGATCCGCAGTGTCACAGGCGACCAGCCAGGACCCAGTCCTGTCTCGGGGGGTCAAGAAGGTGTCCTGAGGGGAGGAGTTGGTTCAACGGGCCTATAGCCACAAGGCCGCTGAGCTGAGCCCGCAGCAGGGCTGCCTACAGTGGGGTTCCAGGATGGTGATCCCACAAAGTCGCTGGTCCAGGGTCCTGCAGTTGCTGCATGCGGGTCATCCTGGCGTGGAAAAGACCAAGATGGTGGCCTGGCCTGGACATCGCTCACATGGTGCAGGCTGGAGATTTCCGGACACAGGTTGCCCGGGTACTGTTCCAGTACCGAACCACGCCCCACGATGTCAATGACCGTGCCCCCTGTGAGCTCCTGCTGGATCGAATGGTCAATACACCCTTGGACGTCTTGCATCCGAACCTCTGATCCACAGTGCTCCTGAACCAGCTGAAGCAGAAGCTGGCTGCTGCCCGAGGGTGCCGTCCCGGGCCGTTGCCGGAGTCGGGAATTCCAGTCTTTGCCAGGAACTTCCGTCCTGGCCCACCCTGGTCTGCCGGACAGGTTGCATCTCCTGATAGCTGCTCGTCTGCATGCCAAACGGGACCATGTGGCACAGGCACGCTGATCATGTTAGGCCTCTCCTCAGGACCTGGCTTGCACCCTCGGCTGCCGCTTCAGAAGACCTGCGGCAACACCAGTCACTTCCAGCAAAGCACCGCCCACCTCGGAGGCGGCAAGTGTTGCCAGTGGTGAAGCGCCTGTTGGCCGGTGTCAAGACCGGCAGCACTCTCAAGGCTAGCCACTGTGCACCCTTTGGACAGAGTGTGGCTGGCTCAGGCAGCCCCCAGTGTTGCCACACATGGCCCGTCAACACCGGTGCCCAGACAAAGCACTCGAATGCGGAGGCCGCCGGACCGTTCCTCGCCTGGATAAGGCCGATCCACACGACGGACCAAATTGCTATTTTGGACCGTGGTCCGCGCATCACATGATAGGACGTCACCAGTTCGTGCGTACCGCCGTTGGCCCGCACAAGACCGCGACCCTCACGGTCCAACAAATCGCCGAGGCTTTTCCTGCTTCAGTTTTGGAGGCAGACCGCACGCAAACCGCAGCGATTTTGGCGTAGCCAACGAATGTTGTCCGGCAACAGAGTGTCTTCAGCGAAATCCAAGCTAGTTTTCGGCTCAGCGAAAGCCAGTCATTTCATGTCCGCCGTTCTGCTTACATGTGCGTGCAGCAGATATATTTTTTAAACACCGTATCCTCTTGGAGTGACGAGCAGGCTTTTTATTTTGTATCTCTCGTTGAGCAGTTCCCTGCTTTGTGGGAGTCGAGCAGGAATGATTACAAGATAACGCGGAAAAGCGTTAGTGTAGCTGGTTGGTCTGCTCTGTCGTCTGCTATGTGGCAGTCCGCTGTGTGGTTGTGCTCTGCGCCGGACCGCGGCAGGCCTTGACGTCACATCACGTGACCGATCGGCCTGCAGACGTGGTCCGTCATGTGGATCGACCTATAACAGGCGCTGTTGACCTGGCTGGGACATGTTATTTTTTACATTGAGCCTGGACATGAGCCTGGATATATTTTGTTTGTATTGAACAAACTAACTGGGGGTAAGGGGTGTGACAAGCATGTGACACCCCCTCAGGCATAATCATCGTTGGCCCGCCAAGCTCGGTGGGCAACATTGGTCACCGCACCAAAAAAACACCAACGAGCACAGCTGCTTGGCGGTCAGTCACCTTTCACCACCACCATGCTGCAGAGCGTCACTGTAATGGTGGGTGCCTTGAGCCCTCCCTCGTTCACAAACCCGGGCGGATCGTGACAGCGGGCGGAGTGAAGTTGAGCGAAAATGAAACCTTGCGACCGCCCATGTTCTTGTCAAGGGTAATTTCAATTTGTTCCTTTTCTAAAAAAAATGAAATAGAATTGGACAAGTAGCATTTTATTTTGTCTTACAATACAAGGATGTTTTTTGCAACGAATGGTTGAGTACTAAAGACAGAATTTAAGTGGGGAGTGCTTTCGTCATTGGCCAAGTACTTGAATGTCCCAAGGTAGTCTCTAACCATGTCCTGTATTTACCTCGATTTCTCAATTACAGTCACCGACTGATTTTTCAGACTTGAAAAATTCCGACATGCTTGATTATTCGATCTGCTTCACGGCACCGCCATTCTCCCCATAGACCATAATGTATAACAACTGCCGAAAGTTCGGACACCTTGCAACCTCTCGTCGGATTTTTCGGACGCTCCTCGAGCCAACTCGATCGAGAGCACCATGCACAGACTCTGACCGGTGCATGGTTCGACTTGCTGAACGCCATTTTTGTTTTGAACGGAGCCTCCTTGCTGCCCCACGAAGTGGCGGTACTGAAAATCCCCGCTCATCATCATCGTTTCTGCCTGGTTTGATAGAGTTGCTACAGCAGTTCTGGTCTCAGCTTAGTAAGTAATGTCAAGACAATCCAGCAGCTTATTTGTTTGTTTCTTTGTGCACGACGCTGCGAGTAGGCCACGTTTTTCGTTTGTGCGACTGGTGTTGGCGTGACGGCGTGGTGGTGTTTGCTTTGTGTGCTGTGTCGAGGTTGCGGTGATCCAATGCGGCATACGGAAACATCACATAAGTGTCTAGTGGCGCCGACTGTGCCCGCACAGACTGCGCTAGGGAATGCCGGCAAGTGGGTGCCGGGAGGCCTAGGATTTGTCGCCTTCCGATGTGCTCCCTACTGACGCTGAAGATGTTCTGCCGAGACCTACGCAGTGGTTGCATTGCGATTCCGGAAACAGCCTCATTTGACAGTTTCACAGGTGCTGACACTGCTGTACTGACATGCGCAGAACTCGACGACGACAAGATAATTCGTCAGGTTTCTGCTGCACCGCCTTACGATGACTCCGAGTTGAAAGATGATGCACCATGTGCTATGCTGCCGTCACATGCAGAGCGTGTACAAGCAGTGACTGTGCTTTCAGCTGCCTATAGTGACCGTACGACCCTCTCCGAGATTCAGGCTTATCTGATTGCGCGTAAACAGAACAGCGTGCAACGGTGCATTCACGATTTCTTCAAGCCTACTGCCGATCCCGAATAAGTGCATGGAAATAAAGGATTTCTTTTTTTTTTTTTTTTCTTAATCTGCTTTTTCGGACACCTGTTTATTTAGACATTTCCGCAGTCCCCATGAGGTTTGAATAAACAGTCAGCTACTGTATTAAGGCTCTGTTCAGAATAATGTTGACACCTTAGAGATTCTCGAGCACTATCGCTTTAGCTGGACTTAATATTTGCTTTTAGTGTCCCTTTAATTAGCAACTAATTACCATGCATCACCTGTCCCCTCGTGGTCATCACCACTGACGGCATGTCTCTGAAAGAACCATCCTTTTATTTCGTAACGGCTGTTTTTAAATATTTCTTAAGGTCTCCGTAGAAACACCCTCTGTGCGTTAAAAATAAAAATAAAATTATGGGGTTTTACGTGCCAAAACCACTTTCTGATTATGAGGCACGCCGTAGTGGGGGACTCCGGAAATTTCGACCACCTGGGGTTCTTTAACGTGCACCTAAATCTAAGTACACGGGTGTTTTCGCATTTCGCCCCCATCGAAATGCGGCCGCCGTGGCCAGGATTCGATCCCGCGACCTCGTGCTCAGCAGCCTAACACCATAGCCACTGAGCAACCACGGCGGGTCACCCTCTGTGCGTGTGTGTTCTAAAAACTATCATGACTTCTTGCCACCACCCCCCTGCCCCCCCTAGATAGAAATAATCCTGGTGTGGTTAGTCATTAGCACACCCAACTCACCAAAAATTGTTTGTTCCTCTCGGCGTTGTTGAAGTTGAACATCTTTTTAATGTTGACTAAGGCACTGAAAAAGCATGAGAGGAATACTTCAGTGGTCAGTCACAACATTCCATGCATATTACAAAAAATCCCACATACGTCTCTTTTGCCGTGATTGAATGAATTAGAAACACTTTGGCTTTCCTAGTCTTCGGATAAACTTTCAGAACCTGAAAAACGAGAATTTAAAACATTTTGTTGCACTTAAGCATGGATTTTTTGAAGTGTCACGTAGTTAAAAATAGCAGAACCAACACAACTCTACTAACCAAGGCAGGCCAGTGCAACCGCTTCCACTCCACCCAAACAACGTCATCTTCAGCAAACTCAATTTCTGTGCAAACAGGACAAATATGAGACAAAAAACAATATTACAATATCAAATAGCAGTAGCTTGTGGGAACAGCCTTTAACACAAGCAAAGTTGAAACTACACAAGATCTGTCGCACCAACTTGAGCAAAAACATAAGTGCTAATTACTGCCAAAATGGAGGACAATTAGGAAGATATCCTTTGATATATAAGCTATTTCAAAGAAGATGAAACCACAAAGCTCTAGGATGAAGTTTACTGACAGAGCCAAGGAATAACTTAAAAACGAATTATCTGCATAAATATATGTGGTACGTATACTATGTAAGCTACTTTCTGTGTGATCTTAAATAGGTTAGTCCACTTACACAGGAAACAGCTACTACTACATGAAAGCTTGTTCTCCTTACAGTAAGAGTGGTTTCGGTTCTATCTCTTGATTTCACGGCAAAGCCCTTACAATTGAGTTTTTTTTTTTTTTTTCCTGCAATGGCTGCATTTAAATTTGGTACGGTCTGTCAAAAGCATACAGCTGTATGGAGGCATATCAGCACATCCTTATGTAGGCAGGAAAGCAACTTCTTAACACGTAGGAGGCTGGATTTATCCCTGAAGACATGATAAATATTAAAGTGAAGCTTTCTCTGCGAACCCTACCGGACTTGCCTCACCGCGAATACTAGGTACTGCTACTGTTTTGCCGAATTGCTCACACATAAGAAAAAATAAAATTAATCACATGCTCAATGATGGGATCAAACCGCCCTCTTCCAGAACAGCAGCCTGATGCGCTAACCATTTGGCTACAATTGCACATACACTCCTATCGTGCCAACACCAACTAGCTCTTTGATATGATTGCCGCATTTGTCACATTGCATAGCATGGGTGCATGAGAACACATGCGCCAGTTTCCTTTACACCAAAGCCACAGGAACGAAATGGGCAAATTTATAGCATTTGATTAACTATTTCACAATAGCTCTCTTTCTCATTCACTCTCTCTCTCTCGCATACACAGATGTATGTTGGATGTGCATAATTTTGTAATTAAATTATCAACTCATCATTCACAGCACAACAGCACATCTGTGAATCAGTTAGCAGCAAGCACAGAATGGGTTCCCAGCACCTGGCGCAACTGCTTGACGTGTTCGTGTGTACGCGCGTCCCCTCTTTTTTTTTTTTTTTTTTGCCGGCCCCTCCTCTTCCTAACACACAATTTGTACAGAGAATGTGCATTCATCTAAAGGCCTTAAGGGCAACTATTATTTCTGCCTGAAATTCGGCATTTAGAATTTAAAAAAAAGACAACATGGTTAGCAGTTTGACAGGTCATATTTTGTAAGCATCCTAGAAATGTTTACTGCATTCGGCTACAAGCAGCGGATGAAACAATGGCTTGAGTGGAGACCGCAGCACAGCCGCTACTCAGTAAGTTGCACCCAGGTCGGTCCATCCCCCCCTAGTGATGTCACTGTGTGCACATGTCTATGCCTTTCTCATTTTTTGTTTCCCTGCAATGCAAACAAAATGACCCCATTACTTTTCTACCGGAAAAACGGCACATATGCAGTGCATACTTTCCTGTGGTGTGGCATCAGACACAGATGCATCATTGTCATCTTCAGAGCTCTCCCCATGCATCCTAAGATGTGAAACAAGGTTAATCAATAAGAAGAATGGTGCATGAAACATAATAGAACCATAAAACTGAGTCTGTACAGAACATTAGACTAAAATTCATGGACATTTCAAGTATTTCAATAATGCTTAAGGACAAAATGCAAAGAGGGGAAAACAAACCTTATTCGTAGACATACACTGAAATATAGTGAAATCTCCTGCTTCTTATCTACAATTCCTTGCAGTTATGTAGCTGCTGAGTTGGACCCATGCTTCAAGCTATTCAGGTCACTTTTCTAAGTTGGTTTTCCTCTTTTAGTGGTCGATCACCTTCTGGCATGATGGTTAGTATATTGTCTGAAGCTTTCCACCAGGCATTTCTAGAGCCTAGCGCTCGAAACTTAAGCCATGATGGCTGTGGTGGGCAATAGCAAAGCAACAATATTGTGGCATGGCCTGGTCACTTAATCTCACTTTCTCTAGCTCCACGATGGCAATGGGATTTAAACTAGCTTGTCTTACGTTGCTGCGAACAAGCCACATTGCAATCATTTAGCAACACTATAAAAAATATGTCAAAGATTTTTTCCCGATAGACAGTGTCCATGACATAGCCTCTAGTGGGTTCTGTAACTTCTGAGGGTTCAAAACTTGTCCCCAAGTCCAGTTTTCAAGGAATTTAAGGGGCACATTTATTTTCAAGGAGTTTTACAGGCCAGGGATGTGAATCTTTCTTCCAAATTCAAGGGTTTTCAAGGATTTCAAGGTGGCATACAAACACTGAATTAAAAGGATCCTGAACCCGCCCTCGACCTTGGTAAAAAATCATAGTCCGCGGAGAGCATACGCTACTGTGAGCACTTCAACCAAGTTTTGCAGTCGTGAGCGGCACATGGAGCTTGCAAGCAGAGCGCAAAATCAGCTTTCTCTCAAACGCTCTTTTTTCAACAGAATCCTGCTCCTCACTCTTTTCTGGATGCTTTATTTTGGAATATAGCAGATTCCCATACGCAGCTGCTATTGGCTAATAGCTGACATCAATCAAGAATGCTGCTATCAGTGCGCTTCTTCCTACTGTTACTGTGTATACTTGAGAACGTTCTGACAGCTCGTGTGTGAGACCATCAGCGGAAGTGCGCCGTGCAGCAAAAAAGCAAGAGAGAAGAAGAAAGGTGGGGCCCATGACGTATGCATCATGCAATCCTCAACCTCAGGTATCTGAAAATGCAGGGAAGAAATTTCGCTTGCAGAAGCTAGATGGGGACAAGTGGAGAGGGTCCAGATTAATTTTGACCACCCATTGCCCGGGTACACAGGTGTTCTTGCATTTCGGTCCCATAGAACGGCAGCTGCTACAGCCGGGATTTGATCCCGTGCCCTGTCCCTTAACATCACAATGCCATAGTCACTACACCACCATGGTAAGTATTAAATGCAATCAAGTGGCAACCTGTGATCATACGTAAGTACAATGGACACAAAGAAAATTAGTGCTAAACTGCTGAATTAAACCTGTAAGTGGTGCCTTCATACTCAATTATACAATAACAGTTGCTCTGGATGAACATCCACATTCTCTACCTCAAAGAAAGTATGGTTGTATAAACAGCAAGCTTTAACCATGCTGTATTACCATAAAAAAGTGCATGACCTTATAAATCTTTCTGCACAGTAAAACAAAGCTGCAACAAAGCAGAGAATTACCACAATACAGCATTACTGATACCAAACATGGTATGGCTAACTTTGTAATGTAAATAGGCTGCATGTTTATCTAACCAGTTGTTAGGTGCACAGCGTATCGTAGAAAGAAGACCCAACAGTGGACACTAAAAATTATGCAACTTTAGGCATAAAGTGAACTGCCTGCATAAAAATTAAATCTAGGCATGAAAACTGAAACTATTCTAAACATTATTTCGCAGTCGACTGCTGCATAATGCTTAAACTTTCACATATTTTTTATTGACAACAGCCCGAAGTTCCAGATTCTTTTTTTTTTGATCAGGTGTTTCTTGCAACACAATGTACAGGTGACCATGGCATGCTATAGAAATACAGTCAAGCCCAACTCTCTACTGAGAGGAAACTCTCACTTAATGCAAAGCATTTTTCATCATTCAAGAAACTTTGCAAGCAGCCAGTGCAGGTACACGCACTTACAATAGCCTGGTTTTCACACCAGTTCATTTAGAACAAGTAGAACAAACTGTGGCACAGCAGCTCAGATTTACCCAATGCAGAACTCAAGAGACACAAAGAACACCCCGATGGCTTTCACAGTGTAAACTTTATGGAGTGTGATGTTTGATGCCCAACATGGTACTAAATGTGATCTTACAGGCCATTTTAATTATCTAACATAACACTCCTTGTACACTGAGCAATGCCAGAAATGGGTGCATGCAAGTGGACTGAGCGGCCACCTGTGCTGGAATATTGAAGAGAGTTTTGAGCAGTAAGTTAAGCAAAAAATAAAACAAAGTTTTACAGCTAAGTTCAAGCGGGAAAATCTGAACATGCTATAACACTACATAACTGCAGCAATCCGTTACACATAGTAGCCTGTGGACAGCCTGGCAAACCCTGAAAGTGCAATCCAGCAGATTCTGGTCAAGCAGACCTCATTAAAACAGTCTGCACAAAAAAAAAAGAAAAAAAATCACATGCATTTTCGTGTTCCAAACAGATGCATAATGCCAACATCCTCATGGCTGCTTTGATGGCAACTACAAATGTAGCAAGTTTCTATTATAGTGAACACTTTTTACACCACTAAGCAGATGCTTCACTCAAGGCTCAAGGGCACCGTAAAACGAAAACAATAGAGGAAATCTGGCCATTAGAGCTACTGAAAAATATGCAAATGTGTTTACATCACCAGATACAATAACACTGCACACAATGAGACTTGCTCAGCTATCAGCAACATGCTTAGCAATTGCATTTTGCCACTGCACTTTTCTTCAGAATTTAGACATTCAGTACCTCTTGCTAAACCTTATGGTCAGCAACTATGAAAATGCATACCATTCATACACCAACAAATCAAGATATTAATAAATATCAGAGCCTTTAGTAGCAGATGCACAAGTTTTTTGTAAGAGTTACAACATGCAAGAAAAAAAAATCAGGAAGTGCAAAAACGCTCACTCAATTATGTGGATGTACCTTGGGGACGCTGTTGCTGGTTTCTTCTTTTCTGGGGCTTTGGGGCTTCTTTCAAATTTTCGCATATGCCTTTTGCGCCTAGCAGATGAAGAGTTGCTTGCTTCCTCGGTGCCATCATTCACACAAACTACAGCTGGTGACAAAGACCTCTTCTTGGGCATTTGAGTAGCTTCCGTAAAAGTGTTCGCATCCCAGCTGAAAAAGTCCTTCACATATGCACAATCTTGCTTGTTGTGTCGCACAAGATTGTCCATGCGGCTAGTACGAAAACTGCACTTTTGGCAAGCATACTGGCTAAGACGACTGTCAGAAGTGTTCCCTGGTGCAGCACTTTGCTGCCGATAATGAGTAACACAAGTCTTTTCCTCGGTTGAAATTTTTTTCTTTGCTTTTGAAAGAAGTGGGCTGCTGTTGCCAAACTTCATGCGCTCCATCTTGGATGGGAGGGACTTTGTTGGCGTAGGAGGTTCAGTATTTGTAGGAACCACAGCTTGCAAGTTATCTGGTATTTTGTGAGAGGCTGATTTTCGTTTCGAAACTGCAGGTTCTGATGAGCGTTCCACAGTCTCACCACCAGGGGATCTCATACGCACTGAGGGTTTGCGTGGACGAGATGACCGCCTCAGTTCTGGCTCGGAGGTAGCTGCTGACCCATTTTGTGTAGCTGCATCAACTGGCTCAGCTATTTTGCTTTGTTGCGCTGCTTCAGAAAATGTAGCTGACTGCTCAACATCTTGTGGAACTGCTTCAGTAAATGGAGCTGATTGTTCAACTTCTGGAACTGCTTCACTAATTGGGGCAGCTCGTTCAACGACATCCTGTGACACCGCTTCAGCAACTGAAGCAGCTTGTTCAGAAAAATCTCGTGGAACTGCTCCAGCAACATGAGCTGGCTGCTCAGCAACATCAAATGGAACTGTTTCACAAGTTGGAGCAGGTTCCTCAGCAACGTCTGGCTGAACTGTTTCACCAGGTGGACCTGGTTGTAGGGGAACATCTTGCGGAACTGCTTTGCCAAGTGGAGTTGGCACTTCAGTGAAGTCCTGACTGGCGCCAGGCCCAGACTCATTCTCTGGCTTTTTGGAACATTGTGAAGATGGTTTCACTAAATTCTCAAGTTCCTTGTCCAATAGATTCAATGTTCTTTTTTCTTTTAACAATGCTTCTCGGGTGTTGGATTCAGGTACTGTCACACTGCCCAAAACTGGCTCCAGCTTTTCAATGCCAGGGTGCATTGAAGAAAGTGCGCTTTCTGCAAAGCTTTCCTGAGCAGGTGTTTCTGATGCTGCAAGCTGCTCAGCTTGACCTGGATCAAGTGCCTCATTTCTGTATACTGACTCCAGTGCAGCATCAATCAAAATGTCATGAACAGAGCTTTCGCTTACATGTTTTTCTGCTGCAGGTGGTACGGACTGGCTGAGCTCAGGCTGCTCCATTCAGCGCAACTACAGAAGAGAAAAGTTATTCTTATTAAAGTGGGAGGCTCTTGAGTTCAAAAAGAAAAGAGAGGGAGAGAACACAAATTTTACAAGGCACATACAAAAAATATTATCAACTTTGGGAATATAAAGCAACACTTAAAAAACATTTGCTGGTTCAATGGATCATCAAATGCTTGTCCCACTTTGGTGAATAATATTTGCTATATTGCAATAGGCAAAGCACAATAGAGTCAACATGCATTAACTCCTAGGGACCACTGACTTTTCTTAATTTATGAGATGGTTGAATTATTTGTGGCTAATTGAGGTATGGTTCAAGACAGAATTTTTGTTAACTAGAAGATACACCTATCGTAGATGGAGATTGTTTTATGACATTTCAGTAAAGTGCATACTCCCATCTCCTGAACTCTGAGCAGTAGAGGCTGGGGCTTGTATCAGCCAATCAGTAATGAGAGCCAGCTGCATGCTCCAGAAAAAAAAGAGGAAGGCATACCCACTGTGCTTCACTAATCTTCTTGTGAAGATTTCATTCAGTCAGCGTCACATGGAGACGCTGACTGAAAGGCGGTGGTCCCGGGTTGAAGTCCCGGACCAGGATGAATTTTTCTTCAACTGTGAAGCTTTTCTTTCAAGGAACCCGTATCGGTTTCCTTCGTAGCACTTAGCTACGTTTGGGTATTTTTCCCTATATTAATTATTTCTCTCCACCTTGCGGGTTTCCGCAGAACTATTACATCAATCTCTTGTCTTTGCTTCCGAGTTCTTGATAAATTCGACTTCACCTGCTATCTGCTAGCCGCCTGGTAAGCTCAGATGGTAGAGTGGCTGCCCTGGAAAGGCAGTGGTCCCAGGTTCGAGTCCTGGACCAGGACGAATTTTTCTTCCACTGCAAAGCTTTTCTTTCAAGGAACCCGTATGGGTTTCCTTTGTAGCACTTGGCTACGTTTGGATGGATGTGTCATTTTACCTTTATTACTTCTCTCCACCATGCGGGTTTCCGCAGAACTATTACGTCAAATTTAGGAATACTCGATAGCCTCTCAATCGGAAAAAACCATAGACTAAGAACCATTTTTATGTAGCATGAAATGTCCGCTGAGCGAACAAGAGAAAAAGAAAAAACACTGCCATGAGTGGGTATCAGAAGGGCAGCTGTGGCCATGACCAGCATGGCATGTCTGCCCATCTGGATTGCGAAAGACAACTGAATTCATTAACTGTTCACCAATACTAAAATGAGAGAAAATGGAAACGAAAACCCAGCTTCTATGTAGTATGATATGTCCACTGAACCAAAAAGCGAAAGAAATCTGGCAGAGGCTGTGTAGAAGTCTTAAAGAAAGGATTAAGGAAGTAGCAGACATGACATGACCCACAAAAGTATTCGATGTAGTTCAACTACCACACGGTCAGAGGAGGTACAGGACTGCATCCGTGTCCTAGCAGCACTACACTTAACGCTTCCTTGATGATGTACCGACAAACCCAAATCACAACCCTTGAATGACGTGAATCCTTCACACAGGCATAAGTTAGCATAGTCACATTCATTTCACCAATTCGAGTATGGCCATGAGTGGGGCATGAACAGCATGAGTGAACATGAGCATGAATGTGAGTGAGCATCGGCGAGTATGAGTGGATGTGAGTATGAACAGGAGTGAGTGACTGAGTGAGTGGGCAAGAGTATGAGCCTGAGCAAGAGCTGGTGAGTGTGAGTTGATATGAATATGAATGCAAGTACCAGTAAGTGTGACTAGACACAAGTATGCATCTAAGTGATAACCAGTGAGCGTGAGAGGATGTGTGAATGTGAGTGCTCGTGACTGTAAGCCGATGTGTGTGTACGAGCAAGAGTTTCAGTGAAAGTGAGTGATGTTGAGTGAGTGTACGTGAGTGCAAGTCAGTGGAAATGTATGACTGGGCGTAAATCTAATGAGAATGAGCATCTGTGCTCACTGGCCGCGAGCTCATGAGTTGACTGAACCTTGTCGCTGAACAAACTTATACAGCAGTAAATGAACGAATGATGGCTCAGCCTTTCCTGTGCAGCTTTAGACCTGTTTTCGCTTAAGAACTACTCCTCTTAGCTTTTTAAATGGATATAAAAGAGGAATATTAAGTTAGGCTGTATTATTTATTCGTGCTTCTACAATAGCTAAAACCACTACTGTTATCCTGAGAGGTGCCTTGGCAATTCTTGTTAAAAACAATAAGCTCCGATGCTAGCTCACTGTGTCATCATACATTTTGACGGCGTCTACTTCGGTCTGGTTAATTGTTTATTGGAAAGGAGGAGTACTGTGCAGTCTGAAAGAACAAAAAACTAGATTTAGAAAGTCGGGGACTTTTTCACGACAAAACTGCCCACATAAAGGATGCTCTAAAATCCATAATATCACGTTGACGTATACCTTAGCCGTGACTCTTGCTGTTCTTAACTTCTTTATGCTAGCCGAGTTCCACAACCAAAGTTTTATTTAAAGGGAAGCTGAAAGGTTTTCCAGAAAAAATGAGTGAACATCTGTACATAATGGTTTCAACCCTCCGAATTCGAATATCGTATCGAAATTGAGCGAAAGAAAGGGCAAATATATTTTATTTCGACGAAAAGTGCAGCAGCGGACACGCCCAGCTCGCGCTTCTCGTTTCCGCCTGTGATTGGTTGGGCGCCTCGTGACATCAACTCTAGTAACCGACCGCTCCCGCTACACATGAAGCGCGGTGCCAGGTAGTTTGGTGCTGTTTTTCTGAGACGGTAATGGAAAATTTAGAGAGACTGCGTTTTTCTGAGGAGTTTGGCGTTACTCCCTACATGTACGAGCCGATTGCGAAGAGCCGGCCTCTCGAAGAAGCAAACAATGCTGGTGCGAGCAGTGCTTTCGACGCGAACGAAAGCGAAGTCTTGGGATCTCCTCGTGTTGGAAATGCTCTTTGGCGAGTATGTTTTTTGCAAAGCGATCTAGTGATCTCGCCGATCTTTCGCCGATCTAGTGAGCTCGTTTCCGGTCAAACAACTGTAGTGTTGTGTTCCTGCATGCCTCCTCGTGGAACGTAAGCGGGGATGTGATCGTCGGCATTTGTGCGCTGTCCAAAGCTGTCGGCAATTTACAAAGACTGTTTAAACGCATGAAAAGCTTCCCGGTTCATGCAGTACGTATAGTGACCTTCATCTGTTGACTACCACTCACGTTGATTACCACTCACGTTGACTACCACGCAGGTTGACTACCACTCTACATACACGCAGACGCACCAACAAAGGAATGCAGGGTCGATCGAAGCAGATTACGATGGCACGCACGCAGAAACAAGCGCGGTCAGGCACGGTCGCGGGCGCTGCGAAGGAACGAAACACTAGAGTTGACGTCACAACACCGTGGTTTCCGGTCTCCGCTCGCATCGTCAGCGTCAGCAGCAGCGCGCGGCATTCGATGGGGGGCGGAGCTACAGCGCAATTTCAACCGACGATTACGTCGCTTTGATTGAAAAAAAAAAAACCCAAATTTCACCTACATGGTTTATAAGGTTCCCGCATCCGTATGTGAGCGTCTTATTGAATTCGACAGACGCTTCAGCTTCCCTTTAAGAGGCTTGCTGCTGGTGGTCATATTCAATTGCTCCTGGTGTTTGATCTTACGATTCTGTTACAATTCTGCCCTTAATAAGCCAAGTGACCTAAGCACTAGCCTCAAAGAAAAGAAAGCGCAATTGCAGTAACTAGAAAACGCATAAAACATGCATGTCAGCAGACCTGAAGAGCAGCATAAAGTGCACTCGGGGAGGGAAAAAGGGAAGCCGTGGAAAAAGTCACCTGTTCAGTGCATGATATCCGCAACAGTAAACAACTTTCTTCAGGTCGCAGTTGGACGTATGATTGGTGTCTTCAAGAAGAGAAACCCTTGATGTAGGCATAGATTGGCATACTCAGTAGTGAGTATGTCTCATTCATACCCCCACTCATTTCACAGTCTTGAGTGTGGCAGCATAAGTGAGTGATGAAAGGTGTGGGTGGATGCGAGTATGAACGGGAGTACATGAGAGTGTGAGTAGACGTGTGAACGAAAACGAGTGCCAGTGAGTGCGAGTGGATGCAAGTATGAATGTGAGTAGGTGCTGACGAGTGTGAGTGGAAGTGAGCATGAACGCCAGTAAGTGCATATCATGAACAAAAAAAATATTGGTGAGTGAGTGTTTACTTATTCTGCCGATCTATGCACACAGGTAGGCCTCCTGAATTTACAGACGCCTAGCGATTACTCTGCACATATGGTCATGTAGCAATGCCAAAAGTTAAAGACCAAGTGCAGCAAAATTATGGGCTGCATTAAAAGCCTAGCTTTAGATACAGATATAAAACAGCCTCCATGCTAATTTTTACAGTTGAAATATCACTGAATGCATCACCAAAAGCTTGTAAATATGAATGAATGTATGACACCTTTATTGGAAAGGTCTACGTTGGGGGGTAGGGGAATTCGCATATGGGAATAGACATTTTTGGCTCCGAAATTGAAAAACACCACCATTATTGCTCATCAGAAATACACAAAACCAAGACGGTTGAGAACCAGCGCAGTGTCTCAACACAACCTCAGAGATTAAGCGACAGCTGTGCGACTCTGAAAATCTAAGGTCACGGTATGGGATTTGCATCATATCTGCAAAGCAAGAGATGCACACATTGTTTTCCTAGAATATACAACTCGTTAATAACTGAATTAACACGGCAAGCTGGGCGAGTTGGTGATTGAACATGTTCCTAAGGGTGGGCAGTGCAATCGGACGAAAGACGAGAGGAAGTACGCGCTCGTATTGCGCTCGTATTGTGTACTTCCTCTCGTCTTTTGTCCGGGTTGCGCTACCCACCCTTAGGAACACATTCGTTAATAACCAATCATGCCAAAGTAAAATTTTGCTGCAGTTGGCTTTTAACTCTGAGAATGTTCAGACAAAGATCAACCCCAAATGGTACAAAATGATTAAAAAAGGTAGGTAATTAACAAAATAAGCTCTGTAAGCACATGGCAAAGAAAAAAGCAAGATAATGACATAAGCAGCACAAAAAATGAATGGTGAGAACTGGCAGCATGATGCGCATACGAAAGAAAAACACTAGTACACTAAATTCCCTTGACAAACAGGCTGACATATGTGGAGCATATTTCACTCTTCTGTTCACTGGCGTACTCTACACAATTTTTTTTTATTTATGTAATTTTGAGAAATGGCACAAGCACTTAGGAAATGCAAGGCCAGCTTCAACTGACATACAGGGTCTGTTCTGAAAGTAGTAGGACTGGTTTTTTCCTTGGCGAACAGGTGGACAAAAGGCGGTCTGTGCGTGCAGGATCGGTGAAGTGGGATATTGGGAACGCTGGGAAAAATCTGCAGTCGGTTCTCAGCCGTTGAAGAGAGCAGGTCGCTTGTACTGTGAGCCCCCGTCGAACCGCCTCGTCACGGAGAATCAGGAGCGTTTATTGGATGAGCAATACGCGATCAAACTTTGTGTAAGGCATGGTAAAACGGGCAAAGAGACTCACGATATGATTAAGGAGGCCTACGGTGATGCTGCCATGGGTAGACCAGGTGTTTTTGAGTGGCACAAGCTGTTCCGAGAAGGTAGCGAAGGAGTGGAACATGACGACTGCTCCAGACACCCTTGGACCAGCAAGACCAACGAAAATGTATTGCGAGTGAAAAATTTACTGAACAGTGATCGTAGGATGAGTATCAGAATGATTGCTGATGACTTGAGCATTCCTCATACCCAAGTTTTTGAGATCGTGACAGAAAACTTAGCCATGAGGAAAGTGTGCGAGAAGTTCATGCCGCGAATGTTGTCAGAGGAGCAAAAGGGCAACCGGAAAGCGAACTGCCAGGATCTTCATCATGTGAATGAGGACCCAGACTTTTTGGACAATGTAGTGACCGGTGACGAGACTTGGGTGTGATTACGACCCGGAGAGCAAGTGTCAGAGCTAAGAATAGCACACCCCTTTTTCCCCATGCCTCAAGAAAGCACGAATGAGCAAATCCAAGCAAAAGTCCATGCTCATTAACTTTTCTGATCTACACGGAGTCATCCACAAAGAGTTCGTACCACCCAGACAAACATTTAATGCAGTTTTTTACATGGAAGCCCTCAAAAGACTGCAAAAACGCATTGTTCATGTCCGCCCAGCCATCGTCAACAATTGGCGGCTGCACCATGACAACGCGCAGAGCCACACAGCTTTCCACGTAGTGGAGCATCTTGCCCAGCACAAGGTGGCAACGCTGCCTCAGCCCCCCTACAGCCCCGACTTGGCCCCGCCAGACCTTTTTCTATTCTCTAGAATAAAATTGACACTCAAGGGGAAGCATCACGGATCGGTAGAGGTGGTTAGAGAGCTAAAACACATTCCGGTCCAGGCGTTCCTGGAGGCGTACAAAAACTGGAAAACTCATTGGCAGCAGTGTGTAGATGCGGAAGGGTGCTACTTTGAAAAATTCTAATCGTTTGTGATATTCTCATGAATATATATATCTTTAAATGAGTCCTACTACTTTCAGAACAGACCCTGTACACCTATGGCAACAATATACCAGAGTAACCAACCGATGAAGAGCATCACATTTCTTCAAGATGAGAGAAAATAGAAGCTTGGCACGTTTATAGGATTTCCCAATAGAGGTACATACTGACTCTAGCTTTTTGTGCTACTCAGTTGGTGTCATGTTGTCTAACTTGCCAAGAGCATCGAAGTTTGACCTCTGAGGTTGTAAGCAGAGTGCAGGGCAAAATGTTCCAGAAGGCAGCCCAATAGTGAAGCTGGATCAATGCCATGTAACACATTACGGCAAGAAAATGTAGCGTGTAGCACATAGCATCGAATAAACGTTCTCGTCTTTTGAGGTTTGTGTTTTTATCTGCAAGCTGAGAAACAGGTATCCTACAGGATATGAATCTCACAGGCAGCTGCATGGGCTTCCAAATTTTCAACCACCTCCATGGTGGATGATTCCCTGCACTGTCGTAGGTAACCCTCTCAGAGGTCACAATTGATGCAGAGATGAAAGACACACACACCTTCTATAGGAGGCTGTTTAAATTGATGACTCCCCCCCCCCCCCCCCCTTCCACTTAATGTGTGTATTACATCTCGCAAAGAACAAATGTAGTGAGATTTTCAGGGGGTGCTTTAAGTGTCCGTTAAAGAAGTAAATGCAAATGATGTAATTCTTTTTTTTTTCACAATTAATAAAGCAGGAGGCATGACGCAAGTGGTGTTCTAGACCATTCAGATTCATGAAACACATGCACAAGGACAGTACACGAAAAGAACAGACAAGGTAATCAACAAACTTCACGCTTTCAGGTACCTATTTGTGGCGTTACCTTTTTAGCAATCAATTATTCTGTGTAGAACTTTAGCATTTACTTGCTGCTACAGAATTAAAGCATTAAGAATAAGGAAAAAAAAAAAAACGTAAGTACTTGCAAATGTCCGGTATGTGTTGCTTTTCCGGATTCAGACGTTCGTACGCTGAATTAACGAAGAAATTGGTTTTTCACCAGGGGCATGAACAGTTGGTTACGTAGGGATACGTCGTTTTATTTTTTTTTCTTGATACTGACACTGCTACTGGATACGATAATGTTTCAAGGGCTTTTGTAGAATGCTGTACATTTGAGTCGTGCCCTAAACCTCGCGATGGTTCAGTGTAAAATGTATAAAATATAGCAGCGAAAAAAAAATGTTTTCTAACGCTGTTCTGAGCAGTAGCGCACATGCTTACATTAAGAAGCGTCCAAAAAATCTTAAGAGGGGGGCGGGGGGTATATATGTTTACCGGAAATCACGTTTCTGTTACTTTTTTTTTCGCCGTGAACTGGCAGGCCGATAAGTTTCACTAAAACAGGTCACTTTGGCACAATGCATGTGCAATGCTACACGAGGCGAAACCAGCGAGGCGACATCGGCACAATCTGGACTAAGATAATGGGAAGGGAAAGCCCGCCCGCCCAAAGACGCCAGCGTTGCATGCAAGTTCCAACAATTGGGTTTCTTGCGGTGCGAGCTTACCTTAAGCTTGCAGCAGTTTTTCAGGCTTCTTACTTGTTACGGAACTTCTGTAACGCGTTTGCTCTATATTTAACCTAAACTTTTCGTTACCTACGAAAAAACAACACTTCCGCGCGGCTAACGCGTTTCATAACGTAGAAAAACGCAACGAAGATGGCGCAAAAGGCAAAAGCACGCATCGCTGGCGTCATATCTTTTGCAACTAAACAGAACAAAAAAAATGACAACTATGTCACGCTTATATCTTGGTTCTAAAAAATAGTCGCTAATAATGAAATGATAATTAATTCACAGCTACATATACTGTGATGCATTTGTGCGCCGTCTGCCACTGTCGCCACTAGCGCTACTAGCGCTACCAAACACCAGACGCTCAATCTTTTTCGTAACGTGTCCCGGATTGCGCTGAAATTTTCCTTCTCGACGCATGCGCCCATGTTCGTATATCGGACGCTGACGGTCGGATGATCTAGGCCTATTGGGCCGAAGAAACAAGGATAAATAGACATAGCGATACGTATTTCGTTGTCTAGGTCCTTCGCGAAGCACGGGAGATCATGAGCAAGCAAGTCCTACAGCTGGAGCCTGACTCCGAGCTCCACTTCAAAGGTACCACTCGGCTAAAGTACGGTTTTCGAACAAGTTTGGCGACATGCGGGGGCCATATTGACGGCCAGCGTCTGCTTTGCGGTTCTGCTATACGTCTTGCGCTTTGCAGGCGCGAAAATATGCTTGGCTGCATGTAAGGATGATTGGCCTGGGAATGGAAAGGGTTCTGCGACTGTTCCTTTTGGTTGCAGAGAGCAATGTTCCTCACGGCTCGCACGTCGCCGCCTTTCCGCCAGAAACTGCGAAACCCATCTATTGCATTCTTATTTCTTACAGCTTCGACAGAACTCTTGCTAGTTGTGAATGTTTATTCGCTGTGGCAATTTTATTTATCAAAGTGCGAGACTGCAGTGATTGCCTACATTCGTGGGAGGGGACCTCAAGTGGCCTGTCGGTCGGCGCTGCTCCTTCGTCCCGTTTTGTTTTTGTTCTTCCATCAGTTTGCTTAGCGCTGTGCTTGCTGTGTAAGGTTACGAGCGTGAGCTTTCATCAGTAATTAATCCACGAAAATAAATCTTAATTTCCTTGAATGCAAGATACTTCCTGCAACAAGGAAACGTTAACTTGTTTTGTGGAATATTCGTAAATCGCGTATTTGTACGCTTTCTCCTACAACTACATTTCCGTGCTCGATCTTAAAGTCTACCGAACGAGTCATTGTGCCCTAAAGTTGTTGTGCCTAATTATAGCGTGTGCGTAATTCGCTGTGAACAATGTAGCTGTGTACACCAGGCGCGCCGCTGACCGTTCGTTTCCGTAGCTGGAAGCCGCCGCCTCTTGGCGGGCCCGAGGAGGCCTCTGGCTTGGCAAAGAGGTGCTTTCATTGTAGGGCGAAGACACTGCCTGCTGCGGGTTGCAGTGACATTGCTGTCCGATCGCATCTCACCGGTGTTTAGTGTGGGCGTCATGTGGGCATTGACAGCGTCCGAAGCCGGCTGCTAGTTGCGACTACACCAGCCCCCTCCCTCCTCCTCTTCTTTTCTCGGTGACTTTCCGGAAAACGTTACGAGAACCAGCCTGAACTATGTTTGTGTCCCTAGACCTTGACATTGCCATTCGCACCCAACTGCCTAGCTAGGATGGAATAACCGGCGGCGCTCGTCTTCCTTATGAACCACTATAATACGACCTTGACACGTACCGCCTGCCTACATTGATGTGTGCGGTGCTTTCTGCTGCGCCGTCTGTCATGCACGAATCGAGCTGCTGTGCGAAGCACAGTTGACGCGTAGATCTTCGTAGAACTATCATTAGGCGCACCTCAGGTGACAGAAATACGGAATCCACTACCACAGTATCTCATTTCTATCTAGATTATGACTTTTGAATGTAAAACACACATATATGTATAGACGTGCAAATGGTACTTTTCACTCTATTCTGACTGTTGTGCTACATACACAGCTACTGATTGAGGTGCTGTTTGTCAGTTTTTTCTAGCACTTTAGTTCATAACCTGCCGTGGTTAAATCCCAGCCGCGACGGCCACGTTTCGATGTGAGTGAAATACAATAACGCCCATGTACTGTGCATTGGGTGCACACTAGAGAAACCAAAGTGGTCGGAATTAATCTGGAGGTCCCGACTACAGCATACCTCAAGATCGGATCATGATGTTGGCACGTAAATTTCCAGAATTTAATTTAAATAGTTTAGTTCATATTCTACAAGGGCAACAAATTTGCACAGCTTAGCTGTGTTCTGTGTTCTAACCAACTAAAGCTACATACACTAGTTATTTCAGTGGTGTGAAAATTTCAGTGCAACTGATATACATATTTCATGTTCATGATTGTGCTGCTAGCAGACCATGATCATGTTGCTCATTTTGTACTGTGCACCTAAATTTCAATGCTTGTGAAGACCCCCTTATCCGAATTTTATGGTATGCTTTCCACCAAAAAGTACTGAATATGTGAATGGAATTTAAGATGCTAAATGGAACAGGAACTCCAGTCCATGGCTGAAGGATACTTGTAACTGCTCCTATAATTCAAAAGTACTGTGGTAAATGTTCTACATCACTTGCACCATTGAAGAAATTCTACAATGAATTGTCTGGCCAGATGCTTGGAACATTTTCTTCAGTGGTGGAAGAACTCATCATTGCATGGAGGTTATTGCTACGTATATCCCAGTCTTTTTCCTTGAATTTCATGTGCTGCCTATGCCAATTTATGCATTACAACTCACCTAAACTACTTCACTTGTGGGGCATAACAAGATCACTTCCTAGGAGCCTGTCTGTGAGGCCCAGGCAAAGCTTGTTTTGGTTGCATGATATAATGCTTTGTGTCACCTATAAGCACCGAATACTTTGGGCAGTGGCATCTTCTAGTGGTACATCTAGTGGTACATCTAACTTGGTTTGCTCTTGCCCTCTTAGTAGCGTTCAAGCATTGCAGTTTCACCTATTTTATTGTACCGCATGCATAAATGACTTGCTCTACAATATCAAGGCTGACATGTTTCATCATGGGCTATGCTAACAATCTTACAAAGATGCACAGCCAATTCATTATTACAGATAAGCAATATCATATATGCACAATGTGTATTTTCTCTTGAACGCGGTAATAGCCAACTCTACTGATGTAGTTGCTTCTGCATTATGTATACCTTAAGGAGAGTTGCAGCTTAGAACGACAGAAAGCTGAGCTAGTTGATAAAGATTCATAATGCAAAAGAAGGGTAAGGTTTGCTTCTTGGCGTGTCTTCTTTCTTTTTTTCGCCTCAGTGCTTTCTTCAGTTCATAGTTGACATTCGTGTTGTACACTTCTCTTGTGTCCGCGTCTGCACGCTTTACCCCATTTGTGAGTCATAGCTTGTCATGCAACAAGTCACCAGTTCACCATTTCTATCATGATACCATAATTATCATTGCAAAGGTGGTGTAGTACTGCGATTGCTTGTTTTTCACCTTTCATGGCAAGTAGCACTGTAAACTGTGCTAATGCCTGACTAAATGTGTCCTATACATGTCTGTAGGTTTTGTTGAGGGTAGCATAGTGGTCAGTGAGAAGATAGGTTAACTTGCTTGCTCTGTAGGTGGTGTGCGGTAGTGCAGTCGCACAATATTTTGAAAATTTTAAATGTAGATATGCTAAACACATTAGTAACTCTATTTACCTAGTTATATAATTGGCCTCTAAATACCATGCAAGTTGCAGTACTGTCACTCATATTGCATATAACTAAAGGTTCTTCGTTGAATTTTTCTGTAGACAAACTAATATAGGAAAATATTTCCATATCAGCAGTGCTGCAATCGTAGTTCTTTTTCAATTATCTTCAACATAGTTTATCATCTAAACTGGAAGTCTGTTTCCTTAGGCATTATATAGCAGGAAATTGTCAAGCTTTTATTCTTTATACAGAAATCTGTACTGGCTGAGGTAAATGAAATGTTCGCTCGAACTTTTCAAAAAGTTTGCTACAATAAATTGTCGCAGATAATCAAGGCTAGCATGCTAGATTTGAAAGGGACGCATGCCTACGCGAACGGCCCTCAAGGTTGTTTTGGTGCTAGAACTTGCCCCCTTTTAGTGTTCTTGTTATGGGCAGCTGCTGAGTGTTTTGACATTAGGTATTTAGCATTGCATGGATGAACAAATGGCAAGCAATGCTGATTTGTTTCCATACGATGAAATGTAATGGCCAGCTCTGCTTGTTAAACATTTGAGAAAAAATTGCAATGCTGCATTGCTTTTAACTGACTAACTCTTTGAATGTGATTTTTCATTACACAAGAGTGCTCTTTTATCTAAGCTAGCCATTGTGTAGGTTACTTAAGCTGCTTGCAATTTGTGAAGGGCCAAAAGAGGCTGGTCAGCGCCAGAAACTCCTTGAGCAGCTGCATCACCTGTTGGCACGGCATTTCAGGTTGGGTTGCCTCATCACCGGCAGTGCTGTTTGTAAGGGCACCACCGATGACTTGCAATGGCCATCTGGTGCCTTTAATTGACTCAATTACCTACCAGCTTGATAGATCTTCACTGCACTTTAGGACTTGTTTAAACCACAGACTTGGTTTCAGAGTACTTAGGTGTACTATGCGGCATGCCTAGGTAGAAGTACATTTCCTTTGCGTAGCAGAGGCCAGTTGGGCAGGTTGAGAAATAATAGCATCTTGCGAAACTTGAACTTGTTGGTTCATCTTTGAACGGAAAAGCAGCACACACACAGACAGGCTGGAAAGTGTGCTTGGGAAAAGAGGTCGCTTGAAATATAGGCTGTACATGGTAGCAACATTAGAGAGTATCATGTAGAGGCCCTTGTTTTACTCTTTTCTGTGCTCAGCTCAGCTGGAATAATGCTTAATTCTACTCCATTTCTTTATTTTTATATTCCATCACTGACTTGACCATTGCCATGCCTACTTTATCAACACAGTATGCCAGTAAGGAGCTAAGGATAAGAAAAATAAAATAAATACTTGTTGCATTACACTGGCTTTTATGTTTTTAGCGAGGTTTAAGCTGCAATAAATGAAGCACTTTTTTTTTTTTTTAGGAAAAGAATTTATCAGTGCCTGAAGCAGATGGAATCTCAACAGCTTAAAACAAAACTGGCTGAACAATCTTTCTCGAATGAAAGAACAGCACACATACTAACATGACCCTGCACTTTCATGCACCGAGAGCAGTGTAGGTATAATCTAAAAATTTTCGTTCTATTCCTTTTGTCATGCACCGTTCATGACCAGGGAATCCCAGTGGTAACGGTGATAGAGCACAGCTTGTACCACTGACAAAACGCAAAAAGGAATAGCATTGGAATAGAATCCTTGTGATATACTGGCCCAGGTTTTCTTAGTGGAATAGTGGCACCACCTGTCATTAAGAGTGCATAATGTCCTCCTCACTTTTTATCACATTAGCAGCTGACATTTTGCAGCTATAACCCATTTAGTCACAAATTATAAGTGCAGCTTCTTAAGGTCCCCAAATTTATTTTTATAAACACATGGCACAAACATTGCCATCACAAACATTTTTGACCTATAGCATGAATATTTAATGCCATCGGGCCACTCTTCATAATTACAAAAAAGTTGATTACAGATATTGAAATTTTATTTGCTATGTGCTGGTTATTGTTGAGTTTGAGATCCTTCTGACTTATAAATTGGATGTTGATACAAAGCACGTTCAACCTATTGTCAAGCCTAGTAGTACACCACTTGCAATGCTACTAAACTGGATCGCGACAGTGTTTTTGGTTAGCAGAGGGTTAGGTTTACATTCAGTGCTATGTTTAAGGTTTGTTTTCTGGCTGCCACTAGTCGGTGCAAAGTTGCATCTCCGTCTGGAGATGGTTTTCGATCCAAAAGTGCTGCGGTTGTCTCAATTCAATCTGGACAAAATGGCAAGTGGCACACCCAAATGTGTTATTAAACAGTCTACCTGCCATCTCTGTGTTAAAAATTTGAGCGCTATTGAGCCAGCAGGGCTGGTATAAAGTGAGCATTTCTTTTAATTCTATTCTTTTATTAGCTACCACTCACAATCGGCTGATCCTGGTGATAATGTAGGTGGATTGTGGCTAGGACCACTGACAGTGTGGAAGAAAAAAGGAATATAATTGTTACATTTTCTCCGCCCAAATTGGCGAAAATAGCCATTTACACCAGTCTACCTGAGAGGTACAATATTTTCTCTTTTATTGGCATGAAGTTTTAGAGCAAAGCTGTTTATGCAGACCCTGTGCCGTCGTTGTTGGACTTCGCTAAACAAAGGGGCCATGTGGCAGAGGAAAAGAGCTCAACAGGGGGAAAGGGATTGGAGTGACCTGTTTACCTCTGTGAGAATGCTATTTTATATGCGAATCTTATACGGTTGTCACACAATGCATTTTCGGCGATCGAGCAAGATTGGCATCGAACTTCTTGGCAATTGATTCCACCCTGCCGTGACAGAAACTGTTATGCTGGCAGTTTGTGGCCCCTGAACAGTGCCCAGCGATTGAAACACGATACTAGGAGCGCATGGCCGCTGGCATTTCTTGCACCAGCAAGAAGTGCCGGCAGCCACGTCAATTGTCAAACCAATCCAACCGATCATCAAAATGATTGCCGCGCCTGCATCTCTAGTGGTGGGTCTTGCGCCCGATATACAGGGCTTTGGATTAGTGG
The DNA here is from genome assembly GCF_023375885.2 of Dermacentor andersoni. Classification (NCBI taxonomy): domain Eukaryota; kingdom Metazoa; phylum Arthropoda; class Arachnida; order Ixodida; family Ixodidae; genus Dermacentor; species Dermacentor andersoni. The sequence goes on along the minus strand of NC_092814.1, from coordinate 258,068,853 downwards.
TTCCGCGCATTCCATCCCAGCTACAATTATGGAAAAATCATGAGTAGTGCGTACTCCTGAGGAAGAAGCTGCCTACCGTGAGCACCAGCGAGAGTTGGCGGTGAAACGCACAAAATGAGGGAAAAGAATGGTGAAACAAAAGATCTATATGGACTGCTTGCAAAGTTTGACTTGCATGGTGTAACACTCGGTGTAACTCTGTAAACAGCTTTGCTGTTCAACCATCTTCACGGACTGGAAGGGGCAGTGATTTTTGGCTTCACTGGATGCATGTGATGCTTTTATGTTGTGACCAGTTTAAATGAAATAGTGATTGAAAAGATCTTTTCTGTGCTTGATATGTAGATAAAAATCAATAAACATAGCCACCAGTGGTTTGGCATGGCTAACCAATTGGGGCTATCTTTTTCATATCTCCTTAACCACTGATATTTGAGTTTCTTCATAGACCCCATAAATTGACATTTTGCTTGTCACTTAGACTTGTTTCTAATTTTTTACCCTTTTTTTTTTGCCACATCCCCAGTTACTTTCTTGTTCCTCTTCTACTGAAAGAATGTATTAAATTTCGCAGGATGCAGTTTCAACTGCTCAAATTTCAGAGCTGACATATTTGTATGATGGCAGATGACTCAACGGAAGCAGGCTGTAAATCTGACACTGTATCAGATCCCTTCTGTTGTGTGTGTACTGATGACTCGGTGCTGTTGTAAAGTTACAATTCGTAACAATGAATGCATCATGTTAGCAATCAACACACAGTTGTCAAAGGCCAAAAGGATTTGCTTAAATGTCTTCCATGGTGCAAATGCTTCTAGACGAGTCTCCCTAGGCTTGGGCGGGCTGTGATTTTAAAATGGACATTTCCTCATTCTCTCTGGGGTCAAGGTGAGACAAGGCGACAATCCGTGCAGTATTTTCATTAATGCACAAAATATTGCGTATGCAACGATGCATTTGGGGTGAAGTGGGCATGAAGGCTATAGTCATGTTCTCTATCAGTATCAGCATTTTGGCCGTGCTTGGCTTGCGAGAATAAGCCCTTGTGGTCTTTATAAAGTACTGGAATATATTTGAAGTTTCATGCATATCTGTGTTTACTTGTGGTGGCTTAGAGAGTGAAATAAGGGCCTTTTGTGTTGTGTTACTCCAGCCAGTTTGTATCCTTCCCCAAGCACAAAACAAGCCAATAAGCCATCTCTATCTGAATGAAGATTATTCATTATAACATATAAGGAAACAGTAGGCATTGATTGTTTAAGAATGTGGCCTGTGCTGCATACATTGTTTTCCTTTGGTACTGCCTCTGATACTGTGCACATGATGGCTATGGAGCTATGCAATTTACTTTGTGGTGGTGATACTAAGCTCTGATGTTGCATAATGCAACCTTATCGATTTAGCAGTGTGTTGAGAACTGCTGACATGAGTGAGTCTCGAAAATCTAATTTTGACATGAGGCTGGGTTCATATTTTGAAAATTCTTTGCATGTCATAACTGCACCCCCCTCCCCTCATTGTTTATTGTGCATTACTCGGACGACATGGGACGGCTCACACTGTCGTGGAACATTTCTCTCGTATAGTGCGACACATCAGTTACTCAAAGCTAACCATGCACCAAAAGCAAGAATTTCGAAGCATTTTATGTCCCTAAAACACAAATACAACTCCACAGAATTTTACACACTCGTCAAAAACTAAAAACGGGGATTTTTGCTGCTGCAGCAGGACCAGAGTTCTCTGATGCCAGTAGGTTAAATGTTCACTCAAGTATACTTACAGTTGAGGAATACACTATAAGCATGGCTGTGAAACAGATACAAGATATGCATACCCATATCAGTTGTGTTCAGTGACTCCATAATCATTGTGCAAGCGTAATGCACATGTAAAACGCACTGTAATCCTCTGCTAAACTCCTTTGTAAAATGTCTACAGCATACAATCGGAAACTTCACATAACTATCTGTTGGGTCCCTCGCCATCGTGGTATAGCTGTGAATGAGGAAGCTTATGCTATAGCTGGATCATCTCTATTACCTTATACACTATGTTATTACCTACAGTATACACCTTATGTTCCATACTGAGACTTTCAAACACTGGTTCACAACAATTTGCAAATGCGCTGGCAGAAGGAACGGAATCCCTTAGTCAATAATGAGCTCCACACTATGCAACCATAAATAAGCTCTGCATACACTTGTTTCTGCCAGAGACATGAAGTGATCTTCAGCTGCTTGAGAATAGAACACACTTATGGAACACACTCTTACGTCCCCCTCGCAGCTGATATGCCCATCTGCAGTCTGTGTGATCATCACTGTTCATTTCATAATTGAATTGAGTGTTAAACGGTGACGATTGAAATATTTCACTTGGCACTGTACCTCACGACCCTTGCCGTAAGTGCAAATAAATGCTCCTTTGTCACCATCATTGTAGGGATTTTAACCATCAGAAATATACATTTCATGTCCAGCAACGGTTTTATAAACATCTGTAATACTCCTTTCCTCTTTTTATTGTAGCACTATACACCAGCATGTTTATTTCCATATACACGGATCATTTGCTTACTACCATTACCTTGAGCTGACCAGTCATCACTGCTTTGGCGCTGTATGGCCATAGTAGCATTTGTGCCATTGAACTCCATAAGTCGTCATATTTATTGTGCCAATTGGTTAACCCAATGAAAACAGTGCTGCAATGGTTGTGAGCCACTGACAAAAGGCAGGAACAATGGATAAGCAAAAAATAATTATTACAAATCCTTGACCCAGGTCTGAATAATGGTGCAATTTTATAGCTGAAAAATTTTGCATGAGTCTTGTATTAAAAAATGAAACAAGTTCTTGCAGTTTAGTCTTGTCAAAACTGTACGCCTGTGTTTCCGAACGCATTATTATGTGTGTATCCGAACGCATTAACGAATAGCATTATTCTGCTTAGCTATCTGGTTGTTGGTTTACAAGTTGCTGCTCCACTCAGTAAAACATTGCCTAATGTGTCCTTTTCTTTTTCCCATGCTTGTTACATAATGCACAGGCCCTTTCAATGACGTGGTTACTTCTCACCTAAAGTTGTCCAACCCAACAGACAAGCGAATCTGCTTCAAAGTGAAAACAACGGCACCGAAGCGCTATTGTGTACGGCCCAACAGTGGAATCCTTGAACCCAAGCAAGCCGTCCAAGTGGCTGGTAGGTGTCCTGTATTAATTTTCTGGTTTGCCTTAAGAGCCTTTATTTGTAACAGTATGTCATGTTTAATTCCTCTGTTCCCACAAAATTCATTTTATTATTTCAATGTCATTGCAATGTTGAACCCATATTTTAAAGAGCATGCATTTAGTTGCTCAGATAGGAGCTGATGCATTAGGACAGTATTAAAAATTTTCCAATGAATCTTAGAGATCAGTCAATCTAAAAACTTTAACAAGTCTGCTCTTTTTCATGAATCGCTGTCATCATCAGCCTAAGTCATGTCCACTGCAGGACAAAGGCCTCTGCCTGCACTATCCTTATCACTATTTTGCATCAGCCAACATCAGCGTATACCTGTAGATTTCATATCGTTACCCCACCTAATCCTCTGCCATCCTAGTCTGCGCATCCCATCTCTTGGCACCCATTGCTTCTATTGTAGACCACTGGTTATCAACTCTACGCAATCATGACGTACCGAACTTTATTTCTTCCTTTTAATCTCAACTGGAATATCCCTCTAGTAATTTTGGTATGGAACTTTATGGGTTGATACGTGGGGCTTGACATCCCAAAGTAACACTGGGGATATGAGAGATGTAGTTAAGGGCTGCTGACTAATTTTGACCAGCTGGAATTCTTTAACTTGTGCCTAAACTTAGATACAGAAGCATTCTTGCATTTTACCCCACCGAAGTGTGGCTGCCTTGAATCAAATCTGTGATCTTGTCGTTTTACCACCATGAGAATGATGGGTAGTGCATGTATGTTTGTACAGTTTAGGTAACAATAATGAATTCCTTTGCCAGCTTATATAACATTACATACTTTCTGCGTAATCTTTAAATTGACCCTTAGCCATTGCTGGTTTTGGTTTTGAGTCATCTCCAGCATTGTTGAATAAGGGAATATCTGAAACCCGTATGTGCTTAAATGTTCCCATTTAATCCTGTCCTTTAGTGTGTGTTTTCTTTCTGCCAATCTGACATCTTGCGCACTTGTTGAGCACACAGTGAATTAAAGGTTGTCTACTTGCTTGATCCCCTTATTAACAAGGTGTCTTTTTGTGCCTTTACTGGAAGGAATTATGGTACAGTAGCTGTGGAGTCTATATAGACCTTTCTTTACATTCTCACATATGCTCCCTCATTTTGTTCAGTGATGGTGCAAGGTAGAATGAGTAGTTAGTCTCGCGTGTTATTTGATTAGGATCATGCATTTATGTGTATATTTAGCCATTGCTTGGTTGTTTATTGGTTGCAACGGCCTTTGCTCTAATGTAATAAGTATATACATGATGAATGTGACAATTGCAGGCTATTATTTGCCTTTGAAACTATTAGGTTGTCCTAATACTTGTTTGCCACCTGGACTTGCAGTCATGCTCCAGCCATTTGAGTATGACCCAACGGAAAAGAACAAGCACAAGTTTATGGTCCAGACCATGATTGCTCCGGATGGTGATGTTAATCAGGATACTGTGGTGCGTGAAACATGTTTCATTCTGATGTGCTTGTCTTTTTAAGATATTTTCTCCACACATTTTGTGTGTAACAGTTCATGTTATTTAAAAAATGCAGAGGTTATTGAATGCTTAGAGCTTTAGTACTGTTGAACCTTAATATAACAAACATGGATTAACGAATGTTTGGATTAATGAAGTAAATGTAAAATTTGGTTGGTCATACTTTATTTTAATGGAGTATTCTCGTGCATAACAAAATTGAATATGTGGAATCCGACACTTTATTCGTTATTGCGAAACAAATCTTTGTTTGCACATGCCTCAAAATATATACTCAAGTAGCAAAATAGCAAATACTGTCACCAACCGATTTTTCAGACGCCTTACTTTTTGGGCTGAAATGATTCCTGTGGCACTGCCACCTACCCCTAGCACTAATGTATGACAGCAATAACATTTTGGACGCTGCACAATGATTTGGGCACAAACCGTGTGTGCAATGCCTCAAACATGGTGGCTATGAACCAAGTTGTCACCATGTCAATTAGCATGAAACTGCAACTATGGTTGCCAACTCCCACTGAAGTGACGCCTAATGGCCTAAGTAGTCTGACGGCTGCCGGAGTGGCTAAGTAGTTTGAGGGGCTTTAGAAGTGTCTGGGGACAAGCCATCATGGGCAGCTGTTTGCATTCGATTGTAGACCTTATTGGTGATTGAGCATGAGATCAGACTCGTGAGCTAGACTTACGGCCGAAGTAGCGGAGTACAGAACCTGTGTGGCCCACTGAGTGTTCAACAAGTTTGTCGATGATGTGTGCTCTTTGGCCGGTTGCTTGGTTTGGTCGGACTACAGTCTGCAAGTTAATGTGCCTATCCTGCACAATAATACCGGTCATACGGGCGTGTATTCACAGCATTGCAGAGTGCGTGTATGTAATTTGTTTTTCCCGTGTCTCGTATCACCACGACACGAGGTCGACGGGTGATCAAAGTCTGCAAGAGGAGGAGCATTTAACCCTTTCAGGGCCGGTTTTTTTTTTTTCTAATGCGACCTCCCATGGTCGAATTTTTTTATTGCAGATTTATTTTTAGGCTGACCTATTTAGAAAAAAATATTACTGCAGTTTTTTTAGAGTGACCGTAAAGTAACAAAAAAAAAGTTTAATTAGGTAAGCATGCATTGCTTATTCATGAATACAGATAGGCTTCCATAAATACTTATAATAAGAATAAAAAAGTAGATACACTGAAATAGATATATTCTGGTTTGGCACTTGGGCAATAGTCCTCATTGCTGGGACCACCTCTGGACTCGCTTGCAGCAGAGCAACCAGTATGCACGGCCATATTGTAATTGAACCATGTATGTGAGCACATGCTAGAAAATTCCATGGTTGTGCACTTGTCAGAAAAACCTAAAGAGTCGAAAACTTGCAGTAATCTTTCGTTCCGTCGCCAACAAGGGGTCAATGAGTTTTTGCAAGCTGGATCTCGAGAAAAGAAATGCAGGCATGGCAGCATCATTTGTATATACCAGTGCCCGCCTGTAATCAAGCTGGCACTGTAACAGATGTACTCGCATGCCTATGAGCAACAGACGAGTGAGCATCTAGCGGTGACCCTTTGAGAGATTAGAAACCAAAGAAACAGAAATTTTTAGGCACGCAGCAAATAGAAACAGCCCGCGAGATAAAACCAAAAGTAATCGCTGCGTGCCGTCGCACATGCGAATGCACGAGTGCCGAGCACTCACTGAAATACCAACATAAAAAAGCCGTGGAATGAAAACCAAGAGACTACAGAGCAAAAACAAAACTCATTGTATCCACACAGGGTGGCAGCACTTGCTGGGCAACAAATAGTTGAAAAAGTACAGCCAGTTTCATGCAGTAAAAGCTGTCAAAACAGCGAAACTGGTGGTCGTTTTCTCAAGTTTGAACTCGTGTTTAGCACGATTTTTATGAAAGTCTTTTGTCTCGTTGTCGTTTTGCTAGATACAAGCTTCGGTTCCGTATTGCACACACTCTTCAGTTGCGTGAGGTTGTGATCAAACCACAGTCTGTCGCACACCTTGCAGCTGTGGCTGCGCTCACGGTCGAAAAATTCTTTTGTACCGTCCATTGGCACCCTCCATAAGAGGAATCTCTCTGCGTCGTCTCTGTTCAGCCTCCTACTCTCGAAGTTGGGGTTTAGCTTGCCTCTGCTAGTGCTTGACTTGCGTTGCCTTCTCTTGAAAGGGGGGTTGGCTTGTCTCCACTGACACTTGGCTTGCGCTTCCCCTTCTCGATCCTCAGCGATAGCAGCTTCACTCCGCTCCCGCTTCACACTCTCGAAGCTCAGGATTTGCTTGACGTGAGTGCTGCCATTCTCGTGCGAGCTGCAGTTCACACCGAGCGGAATCAATCCATGGGGCGAAAGGGCACGCGCCGGCGAAACACCTGCTCCTATAACTCTCTCCTTCCCCTCCCCTGGCGCATGCCCCGATTGGTACGCTCCCATTCCGACGGGATGGGAGCGGACTCATTCTTACCTTCGTCACGCCCTCTGGCGGTGAGTTCTGGAATTTGCCCCCTTGTGTGACACCGGATGCCAGACTGCGAAGGCTCAACTCAGAACAGCTCCACTGTTAAAATTGGCACGTTTTTCAAACATACAGATAGTGCCGTAAGTATACGGCATTGACCACTTGGGACTTATTCGGGGCACCGTACATTTGGGGCATTGACCGTCAGAGTTAAAGGTGTTTTGCTGCCACGGGCAAAAATTATATACGCCTCTCCCCGCTCGGCACCAAATTTATGTGTATCATGTTGACAAATTCAAGCCTCGCTTCCTGAGATATTACTAGTAAATCAAACGGCTCATCAAGCTTGAACAATCAAGCATAGAGATCGAAGTTGCTGAAAATAAAGAGATGTAATCTGATTTGTACTGAAGAGAAATCCTGAGTAGGTTTTAAAACCATGGAATAATAGTACACGTGGTTGGCAGTAAGAGTATCGGAAAACATGGGGAAGAAACGAAACTAGGCATAACATACTTATAAATGGAAGAAGTCAAAAATTGCAACGCTGTGTAGTATCACAATCAAATGATTGTAATAATACGGGCGTAAAAAAAAAAAAAAAACCTGTAGACACGTTGCAATCGCTCCTCAATCTTTACTGCAGCTTTGACCCATGAGAAGAAATGAAACAAACTTGATTATTATGGTCATCTGCTAGCTGCCATCAGTATACTGCGCTACACAGCCGCTCTTGGTGATGCCCATTGGCACTGTCAGCGCAGTCTACTCGTGTATCTGAGGACGAAGGTGTCCGGCATGCCGGGTTCCGTGTACTTTCGTTCTGTGTCAACAAAAATGCGGGCCAATCCTGGGGATTGTGCAGGAAGGGTCGAAGTGCAATGGCACATACCCTTGTGGACTCTGAGTAGTGAGCTCCGGGCCCTGTAACACGCCCTGTAATGCACCCTTGAACTACCCTTGTCGCACCTGGGACCTAAAGAGGTCTCGGGCACAACGGTATGAACAGACGCTACGATCAGATCTTAGCCCAAAAAGGCAACCTGCGTCGGCCATGTCTCCGTTCACACTGCCCTCTCTATATCGGTGTTTCAAGTGTGCTGCTGAAGTGTTGCGCGTGTCTACATTCCTCCTGCTCCTCGGGGTGGTGGTCCCGTTGTCCACACGAATGTATATGGAGAACCAGAAAGACAAGTTACCATTCTCCGTTCTGAATTTCACTTCGCTGTCATTGTAATGGGGAGGCCGCGTATAGCCCAGATTCTTGAGGAGCAACGCGCCTACGAAGAGTGACGTCTCACATGCGCTTGGCGTTTTGTGCACAATCTTCATCGGTGTTGTTTACCGCCCGCCAGCGCCGATTGCATTCTCGTCTCTGTTCCTGCCATTCCTCTTTGTAGGTGTGTTGCTCTCGGGAGTCTTGACTATACATGAATATGATGGAATTGATATAATAATAGAGGTGATATGAGAATGTGTGTGTGCATAGCAATAGTCGCGATCACCACCGATTAAGACAATAAATGTGTTCGTACCTTTGTTCAAAATTCTGTGTCACCTCTGTGTTGTATGCTAAACAGCTTCACTGGTCATCCACCTTCACATTAGCGGAATGGGTCATGATTTTTTATTTTCCAGGATTTTGTAATCTTTTTCCTCAGAGTGGAGACACCAGTAGCCAGATTTAATTGATGCAATTAAAGGTTTGCGAATACCAAATTTTCAATTTCCAAATTACGAGGTTGTGGGATCAAATCCTGGCTGCGGCAGCCCAATTATGATGGGGACAAAACGCAAAAATGCCCTTGTCCCGTTCATTGGGGGCAAATAAAGATCCCCTGGTGGTCAAAATTAATCTGGAGTCCCCCACTATGGTGTGCCTCATAATTAAATCGTGGTTTTGGCACATAAAACCCCAGAATTCAACTCAGTTCAATTAATTCGTAAGTTTTAATAATAAAAACGAAGTGCAAGATAAATCAAATATTTTTTTAATACTACTACTATTTAGTTAGTAAAAATTCAATTTCTTTCACCAACCAGAGGTACGAAAAAACAAAGCTTTTTTATTGCAATCCAAATAACGTGCAGAAAAATGATACTTCGTGGTCAAAAAAATTCTCAGGTGCAACGCTTTTGCTTGAAAGTGTCATAACTGCAGTTATTTAATGTTGTCCTGGAGGTAGACTAGCTACTAAACATGTCAGGGTAGCAGGGATACCCTCTTGCATGTCTCAAATCCTTAACACACCGAAAGAAAGGCTGCTCACTCGACACACTAGTGTCTGGTATCGGTAGGTATCTCTTTGCAAGCCAAGCCAACACTGGGCAACATGCTTACACGACCAATCGCATTGATCTTCTTCTTGGCCCCAAATCTCGCAACCTGTGCTTGTGGTAGTGTAAATTACTGCTGGTTGATGAGCTTATCAAGTCTTTCAACAGCACTGATGTGCAAGAAGCCTTTTCTGAAGCTTTTGTTTTAGTGTACATATCTGGGCTCCTTGGTGTTTAAATTTTACTTGCTTATTCTAAAGCCAGGCGGACAAAGCACATCCAGGGTACTTGAGCAGATAGTGTCGGGTAGCCGTAAGAACTAGCAGGGGCCCATGACAGCACCTTTTTACTTTTTATATGCTTCGCCGCATAACTTGGCTGTACTGCGGCAAAGCTGACATAAAGAATTGACGACAGCCACATTTGTGGGTATATTGAATCAAATATTCGAAGGTTCGAATATTCGCGCACCGCTAGTTGTAACCAATAATATGGCATGGGAACATTGTATAGTAAGTGATTATTTTACCATGGAATGCCCATACATGTTCACAGTGCTGCGGCCGCTCATTGTTGCATCTGAGTATTGTTAACACCGGTAAAGCTTTAAGTGGGTTCAACTGTACTCCTTTCTGTCTAAATGCCTTGGTGTCTTTCACCTCTTTGTTTTCTTCTTGCAGCCGTGTTGCAACAATTATTGGTTATAACATGTTTTTTTGGCACTTGAATATTGTTAGAAGTGGGTTCAACTATCTGAACAAATCAACACACCTCTGGAAGCTACCTGCTTTAGGAACTGTGCCACATGTCACAAGCACATTTAACTTTCAACTATATGGATTTCGTTATACATGTACTTTGATAGCACTAAGCCACTAATGGTCAATTCCAGTGGCATATCAGAGCAGCTGATCAATTCCACGAGCAAGTGCCTCTGTCAGGCGTTAAACAATGCCTCCTAATCTGCGATTGAAACAAAATTCCTGCTATCAGAGCCAAGTGTGATAGCGAAAGTGCTCTACTAGATCGTGATTTAACCTGCCCTGCATGTGGTCATCCACTTTGCTGCTGGTGCTGGTGACACATACTGTTGAATGCGTGCTTGTAATCAGCGGCTTCAACGTCGCTGTCTATGTCCAATTAGTTGCACATATCAGAACTTGAGAAATCCAAGTCTCAGCTGTCACTATCGAGCAGCAAAAGCAATGTTGCATGTCACGACAAGTTGTCCAGGTGTCCACCATTACCATGAAAGCCACAACTACCACATTGCCACCAAGCACGGCGAGTAGTAAAAGTACGAAAAAGCCTGCATGAAGGAAATGCGTCACGTAGAGTTGTAGTCCACTCTACCACTTTGACAGCTCCATGGTCATGGTTTGAAGTCTGCTTTCAATCTCTCATTGTAATATTCAACTTGCGCCCTCACTCTGTCATTCGAACACACTTGCTCCAAATGAGCAGAAAAAGTTGTGCTGACACTGCCATTGAAATTCACCATAAGTAGTAAATGTGGTACCTCATTGACAGTGGTTGTTTGCTGCTGAGCATAAGGTCGCAGATTCTATTTCCAGCTGTGGTGGCCACATGTTGATGTATGTTTTGTTTATTGCTGCTGCCACGGTGTCACTTCCTACTTTTTTCATTTCTGGTGCCCACAATAGCCTAGATCTTAATATTGCACGTTAGTTTGTTTCACATGCGCTTGTGCGAGTACTTTTTCTTCTCTTTGTTTCATCATCTATTTCACCAGGATTAGCTCGCCAAGCCTGTCGCTAGGCTTACCTGTATAGTTATCATGAAACTTTATTTGTTCCTCACATCTGTGTGCATCTTCTGATGAGTCAAACTTGTACAGTTTTCTTATTATTCATTCTTGATACATGCAAGTTTTCTTGACAGTGAGTAGGATATGCACTGCAAATAGTGCGGTGATGAGTGTTGAGGCTACTGTCTGGGATAATGCAGCTGCAGCTAAAATGCCAATTACATTCTTTTGTCTGTGTATGTATGTGTGCATGTATGTGTGTGTGTTTAATGAGCAAAGCACTAAAGAGCAAAGAGTATTTTAACTGCTCTAAACAGCTTATATTGCTCATTACATTAGTGGTTTCATTTCAGTGGAGAGATGCCAACCCTGAAAGCCTCATGGACTCAAAGTTGAGGTGTGTCTTCGAAATGCCAACTGAGGCTACTCCTCAGGTGAGTTTAAGCTGCACCTGCAAACTTTTACTTCCTTTTTGCTCATTTGTATTTCAGTAACTGGGTATTTTGTCTGTAAAGTGTGTTGCATAGGAAACTATTTGAAGCAAGGAGTGTATTCCTGCAGTTCATGGCTGTTCTGTACATTTGCAAAAACTGAAGACAGATGTGGACAATAAACTGATACATTTGTGTTGCTGGCCAAACAGTGCGCATTATTCTATATAGAGCTTATGTTTATTTCAATATGTCGTGTGTTCTCGTCATGCTTAAAATATCCGTAGTCACACAGTTGTGCCATCGTCGGCATATAATCGTGCAGGATGCCATATATGTTGAAAGCTAAATTTTGGTCCTTGCTTATATTTGTGCGTTGCCTTTGCAGTCTCGGAGACCTTTGTCTTCATGGAAACAAAGATTCTGTTCTATTGATACGCACCTGCTGCTGTGGTGTAGAGGCTATGGCATTCTGCTTTTGAATGTAAAGTTGCAGATTCCAGTCCCGGATGTGGTAGCTGCATTTCAATCAATGAGTCACTAGAATGCTTGCGCATTTAGATTTTGATGCACATTAAAAAAACCACAGGTTACCGAATTAATTTATTATTTATTTTCCCTGGCACATTAGATATCTTGAAGGCCATCTTCAATATAATACTTAGAGATGCAGTTTTGTTCATTAAATCTGAACACCGAAAAAAGTACATCTTATTTGCATTATAGTTTTCTTTGAAACTGACTGTCATTCCACTTGTTCTATTGCATCTTTTGTGGATTACTTTCTTTCAGGCATTGGCCCACTTGGCACTGTGAATTTGTGTGTGCTAGCTCATATGCGCTCGTTTCAAAATTGTTTTATATCTTGGTCAAAAAGTTTGTGGTAGGAAACTGGAACATGTTTGTGGTTCTGTTGTAGACCTACAACTAACTGGCGTCAGTGTGTGTGCATGGCTCTGTGTAGGTGTGTTTGTCTTCCCTCCTCCTGCCTCTAAAGCCTTGTGGGTCAGCCTATACTGGGTCACTGTGTGTGCCCCGCGGCCGAAATGTTTTCCCCCTTTTCCCATAGAATAACCTAGACGTGAGCACGTCCCATGGGGACGAGAAGGGAGCTGCCCCTAAGGGAGAGTGTGCCCCCAAATCCCCCAAGGTGAGTTTCATAGGTGCCCCTTCTCTGCCCTCCCTTGCCTTCTTTGACCATTGCAGTGTGTACACGTGCTCCTCACGCACTTCATTGGAGCCTCAGTCCAGGCTGCACATTTTGTGAGCATGTGGTCTGCGGCTAGTCTTGCTTGCTTCCATTTGTTTGTGCTCTTCGTGGAAAGCCTATTGGCGAATAGGTGTGCCTTTTTAATGCCACATTTAAATTCCATTTGATTTCTTTGATGTGTTGGAGTGTACAATTGCTTGTTCTCATCTAATCTTTTGTTTACTTGCATCACAACTAGAGTTCGGAGCTGTAGGTAGTCTTTGGGAGGAAAACATCCAGACCACATTAGTGAAGCTTTTTGTGTACTACTATAAGCATTATCAATCAATCTGGCCCTTGATAATTTCTTGTTGTGGAAAGAAGCTTTCACATACAGAATTTTTATGCACTTGATCACGGAGCTAATTTCTTTCTGGGCATCAAACTTCATCCTGTCTTATTTTCCTATTCCTGTTCAGCATCTGTCAATATGTTGCCTTCGAGTGCTGCAGTCGGATAGATGTGGCGTGTGTTAAAGTTCATATGTATTAAAATTGTTGGTTAATGTTCCACTTTTGCTGTTAATCTTTTAAAAAGTGAGTGCCATGCTAGGACACTAAAGGAAAGTTACTGTGCTACTGTACATGACAAGTATTGGAGAACACCAGACACAGCTACAATTCAGGAGTTTTCAACTAGGGTAGTTTTGGTTTGTAGGTCATCTAGAAGAGGGGCTCCGGCAACTCGGACAACAAAACATGCAATTTATGCAGCCAAATTTATGGGGCTTTGCACATCACAGCAAAAGTATGTTGAGAGAGACCTAAATTATGTTGCACGAGGACTGCTTTAAGGCCAACATTGCTAGTGTCGCTATAGGCTTCAACAATGCGGTAAGGAGGCGAGTTGACATAGTGAATGTATTGTTGCATAGTGACATCCTTGCATAGTGACATCCATGCAGAGAAATCATGTGGCCATTCAGGAGCTTGGTAAGCGATGCAGTGATCGAAGCAAAATTCTTGACAAAGTGTCTCTTGTAAGAACACAGGCCCATGAAGCTACGCTCCGGAGCTCTTTTACCATTCCTGCTTGGTAAAGTCTGCCACAGTGTAGACCTTGTTCAGATCAGGAAGGACACTGTCTTCTTACACCATGTAGCCAAGTATGCTTGAATCTTTCGTTCCAAACCTTTTAGTTCAGAACATTTTAAAAGTATCAGTTTGGGTTTGCAATCAGTTCTAACTGTTCCATCCGGAGTACAATTTTCAGTTTCGGCTCGGTTCAGCACCCCATCCAAAAGTCAATAAAGCAAATTACAAAAGCAAATTGCAGGTAGTAGTTAGCTGCAATAAAATATGTATATGCATTCATGTACTTGCAAAATAGTCTGATTTTTAGTTTTAGAAAGCTTTATGACCAATTATGGCTGTATGCAATATGCTCAATGAGCTTTTCACTTTTCAACTTCTGTACAGCATGTAATGGCATTACGGAGATTTCAACAATAAACTAGTTATGTGAATGGACCAGTTGCTAATTGTGGCAGTTGTTTTATTTTGAAGTTTGCATGCCCGAGTGCATGCTACTGTGAATGCTTTGTATGGGTGCTTTTTCTCTCTTCTGCATCTACTTCAATTAAGCTTTTATTTCATCCTGTCTTACCAACTTAGTGTCATAGTTTTGTGGCTCCCACAAGCCAATTGAAGCTGTTGCTTCAACTGCAACCCACTTATGGTTCTTGGTTAATGGCCAATGCAGCTCTTTTCTGAAGTGACATGGTTTAACACTAAATAGGTTACTCATAGCCTTGGTACGGGTTGTCTTATAATGTGTGTAGTTTCTTGCTAGGAGGGGTGGATTTGGAGCTTGATATTGTGGTTCTTATTTTGGAAATAAGTTTATCTATCTTCTTTAGCATGTATAACAACTTTTTTTTTTTTTGGCAGGGCTTTCTTGTTTTTTTCTTCAGTTGCTGAAAGCACCACTTCTTTTGTTGTGTTCTTTTAAGGATAGAAGCTATGGTTTTGAGGCACATAGTCCTTGGCGGCAGTGTATTTTTGCTTGGCACAAGGTATCGGGCTCGATTGCTGGCTATGGTAGCTGCATTGTAATGGGGACAGAGAGCAAAATCACCTATATATTGAAATTTTGGTCTACATTTTAGGACTCCATGTGGTCAGAATTATCCCAGCGCACTTAACTATGGCATCTCTCGTAGCCCAGTTCTATCATGACATTGAAATCTTATCTATTTGATGTGATAAGTAACCATGCTAGAAGTAACGCCATGCAGGGAACGTTTACACTTGAGATCTGCCTGCTCTTCTGTAACTTGGGAAGACACGTTGAGAGACAACGGCACCAATCAAGACAGGGTGATCAGCCACGCAAAAACGTGTGGTTTTCAAGGCAGGAAAAGAAGCTGGGAGTGAAAAAACAGTGTTTGCTGGGCGAGTTGTGCCTTCAGACATGCTATCAAGCTGTGCAGTGTGTGACCGGCAAGTCCAGAGCTGGAGGGGTACCACTGGCAGTGCACTGACCTGGCCTGTCCCTGCCAGAACCACAGCTGTGCATTGCGAGCACCAGTCAAAGATCCAAATGTTATTACCAGCCCTATCTCATGTACTGATAGCCACCACACTTGCTTCCTTTGGCTTATGTTTACACTTGCATGGCTCCATCCTGTGCCCATGATGTCATCTTGCTACTGTGATGTGAGTGGCTGCAGGGAGCATTCTGACAAGCAAAATTTTACATTTTGGTTTTGATGCATGATGTTCGTTTCTTTATGTGCTGCAAGTATCTGTTTTTAACATCTTCTCAATGTTGCTTGCCTTAAATGTTCCTTCGCTAATGTTGCCTGCATCCCTGACTCTCCCTTATTCACTGCAATTTGTAATTTCTTGTGCCTCCTGGAATTCTCCCTGCCTGTGACAGATTCTTGCGTGCTGAAGATGTGGTCTGGGACAAAATAATGACGAACAATTTTAGCTCAAGCTGAGTGTAGAACAGGGCTTGAAACCAATAGGAAGATGAGTGTCAACATGCCAATGAAGCATGAGTAGCAGGACATATAGCACTCTGCTGAGTTCATAAAGGAATTTAGCAAATCATACAGGCTAAGATGGAAAGAAGTGAATAAGGTTGGACTTGGAGCATGTCTGTTAGCATGGGAGAGCAGCATAGTACGGTAGAGAGGTGAGATGGAAAAAAATGTCCGAAGGATGTCGTAATGTATAAGGAGGTGTCAGAAGTTACGAGACTGGCTCTGTTTTGGAGAAAGTTATTTATGTGCATTCAAACACTCCTTTGAAATAGTCCCCTTGTACAGCAATACAGCACTACCAGCACTCCTGCAACTTTGCACATACATATGTCCTGGAAGTCTTCTGTTTGGAACGAGTCGAACACCTTTTGATTCGAGCTGGATTTGAGCAACCATGTCGAAATAAACTTTGAGCTGGGTTTTTTAATTCTGGGAAGAGAGCAAAAACTTCACTATATTCACTGTGCATTGACTAAGATAATGTTGCCAAGGAAAACTGTGCAAGTGACACGCTTGTAATAACAGTTCAAAGAATATGACCTTTAAGCTTTAGGTGGTGAGCAAGTTTGTACTAAAAGAAATCATCAAAAACGATTTTTTCAAAATAAGAACGAGGCCAGACCAGTTCTAACGCTTGAAATGTGATGAAGACGCTGTGTTGGTTGAGACAAAAAAGCCAAGATGCAAGTGGGTAAGATACGGAAGACAGCCATCTTATAAGAATTTATGGAGAGGGGGAGAGGGGCATAAAAAGTTGTGTAGATAGCAGAGTATGTCCAAAATTGGTAGTTTCTCTGACCTTAAAATCCTCAAGTAGAATTGGATTTACATGTATAAAGCTGTTTTGATAAGGATCTGCACTACATGCTTATAATTAGTACTTGATTCATCACACAGCAATACAGATGAAAAGTAGGTAAATGGGCACTGCTTTGTGTGATCTAGTTACGATTGAATAGTTTTGTGTGTGCACTGGTGATGGCATTTTGCACCTGGAACCTTAGTAGCAAGAAAGTGATAATCTACTGGCTCTCCCAACTTATTGTTGCTATGACTTAAAGGGCCCCTCGCCAGGTCTGGCCATTTTGAGCTGACAAGCACAGTGCATACAATGCATGCTAACGATCATGTCTGCTAAGTACAACACTACTCACCGCGGAATGAGCTGAGATTTCAAACCAAATGCCATTTGCCATTATCCTCGCGAGTGCCGCTCTCCCAGCCAGAGCAGTAACATATATGCATAAGTGTGTCTATGTACAGTCGCGGACAGATTAAAATGGACTCGGCGAAGGCGGCCGGAGCGGCTGTGGGGCCGGCGCTGCTATCGCACTTCGCACGCTCATGACGAGAGTGCCCCATGTGACGTCAAACTTCTCCTCCGCACCCTCGCTCTCACGCTGGTGCGTCATGCTTGATAAATTCATTACTGGCACATCCCACTGTGTGAACTGCAAAGGCAACACCTGGTATATTCCCGATCCTGCAAAACATGGAAAAAGGAGGAAGAAATAATTACCTTGAAAATCAAAGAATATATCTCATTTAAAGAACCCAGAAAAAGGTGCTCAGTTTTTCACAATATAGCTTATGCGGATGTGGTGCATCGGGGGGCAGCGCTGCATCGGTCTCCACCACTTCCCCGGCCCATGCACAGCGAGCCTTCGGGTGTGGTGCCTGCCCCCATGGTGGCAGTAGGTAAAAAGACTCCACCCACCCAGCAAAAGAGCTCGACGACTCTTGGGCCGTCGGGCCACAAGACCTCTACTCACCAGTCGAGGCTGGAAAGACGAACAAACCACCTGCAAGGGCAGGCATCCAGCACCTCCTGGGAATCAATGAATACCGGAGCTGCAGGTGCCGAAAGAGTGGCGCGGTTCTCTCGACTGCGCCAAAAAAGAAAAACAAAAGATCATGTGTCCAAGCAAGGACACATGAATATAAATGATTTTCTCCTTAACTTACAGAACACACTTTCTAGAATGTTACAATGGCCATGCAGATAATGCACTAGAATACCAGGGGACTAATCCGTAATCTGGACATAACTGAATTATTTCGATATCAGCTGAAGGTGTTCCGTGTCCAGGAGACACAAATTCCAGACAAGTGAATTTTCTCCAGCAATATGCAATTTTTCGCAAAGGCCGTGACGACACTGGTGCCTAGTTTGCTGGGGTAGCATTTGTCAACGCTTGTCAACATATGGCCCTTCAGACGCCTCTCAAGTCCGTGTCTGTGCGAGCAATTCTCTTCAACAAGTTAACCATTTGTTCTATTTGCATATCGCCCAAGCATCAGCTCAGCAAAGCAGACGTTACAGCCCCATTGACCAGCTCCCGGAACCATACATTATCACCGGAGAGTGTAGTGCTCATGACACTCTTTGGGGAGACTCCCGTCACAACACGAGAGTCTGGCTAATAGAAACTTTTCTTGTATCCTCTGCTGTATGCCTCTTTAATAAGAGCCCACATATCACAGTTTCTGATATAATTCATGCTCGTCAATAGAGTGAGCAATTGGCTTTACGGCCATCTTTCCGTATTTAGAATGGAGTGCAATAAAAGAATCCCTTTGGAAGTGACCACTTCCTTGCGACACTAAATCTGATACGGCAACACGAATGCCCTCCAAATGTTCCTCGGTGGAAATTATCATCTGTCGACTGGGATCATTTTAAAGAATCAAGCTATATATGAACAGGTTTTATCAGTGAATTCAGCATGGACGACGCAGTAGCATATTTTACCGGTTTTATGAGACTCGGCAGAAAAATGCATCCCAAAGACAAACGGGAACTCCTGCAAAGGACGAGTTCCCTTGTGGAACGAGGACTGTAGGCAGGTGCAAAAGAAACAAAGCATGGTGTATTCTTAGTCAATGTCCGAATGTGGAAAACCTTATTGCACTCAAACAGATTAAATATCGGTGAAGGAAGACGCAAAGGCAAGCTGGTAGGGGTTTCTTTCCACTATTCGTATGTGCAGAAGGGGAAAGTAGGGGACGGGCTGAGAAGACTGCAGTAGCAGCAAATCCATCCGTTGCCCTTGATAAGTGAAGTAGACGCTGTTCATAGAAAGCCCTCCATTATTTCCTGGCATTTGTGCAAGCGTTAGTTGGAACAGGCAGCTCTATGCACTATTCCTTACCTTTCCTGAAATACAAACAAATGGAGGAACGGAAGCCACCCAACCGTAAATGTAGCCAAAACTAACCTTTTTACCGGCCTTTCCACGTTGCTGAGCTGAAAGCTTCATTAAACGCATGTCAGAATTCTGCTCCGGATCCCGACATAGTTATGTACAAAATTATTAAACACCTTCACAAAGACGCACAAATCGCACTACTTGCCCTCCTTAATACTCTCTGGGTAGCTGGGCATCTTCCATCCTCATGGAAAGAAGCTGTTGTCATCCCTGTTAAAACAGGTAAAGATCCCACTATGCGAACAACGAAAAACTGCGCAAAAAGAACAAGACAGAGAAAGAACCACACGACACAGGCGCAGAGTGCCTGTGTCGTGTGGTTCTTTCTCTGTCTTGTTCTTTTTTGCGCAGTTTTTCGTTCGCATAATGTCATACCAACTAGCCCCTCACCGTACGCTTCTAAAGATCCCACCTCAGTAACGAGCTATCATTCGATAGTGCTAACAAGTTGCCTCTGCATGTTTTAAAAAATTATAAATCATCACCTTCTACATTACCTTCAATCAAACAAAATGTTTGATCCATACCAATGTGGATTTAGGGAAGGCCGGTCAACAACTGACCACCTTGCGTGTATGGAGGCCAATGTTCACGAGTCTTTGGTCCATAAACAGTTGTTCTTATCCCTTTTTCTTAACATGGAAAAGGCCTGCGACACCACATGGTGCTATGGAATCCTCCAAAACCAGTCGCGAATGGGTATCGAGGGTGAACATGCTGAATGCTGTTCAGTTAACTTTCGAAATGTAATTGAGTTACCTTTCGAAATGAGAAGGAAGGGCAGTCAGCCCTTCCTTCTCGGAATCTGGCTGTTTGCAGCTGGAAACAAGCATCTTTACAGCGGAGGCCTACGCACTATTGTCAGCTGTAAGACATATCAAGGAAATAAAACTACAGAAAGGAATAATATTTAGATTTATTAAGTGTTGTCAAAGTCTTAATTTCTCTTTGAAAGAATAAAAATCCTGTCTTTACTGAACTTTGTTCAATCATCCGTGCTTTGTAAGCATCTCATCAAACGTAGCCACCCTGCAGCGGTGGTGGTTACGTTAGTGTACGCAAATTTGAATCACCCGCCGGTGCAAGCGAAAGCCTCCGTGGGGAATTTGGGTGCCTTCTGCAGTTTCGTAAACGCATCGTACGTGAACACCTAGCGCCATCTCGCTTTGGATGGCGAAGCTCAAGCACAAACAATAATTCAAGATGGATGCCTCCGCGTTCTACGGGTCAGCACGTGAGTACCCCCTACAAATCTCTTAATTTTGCCATAAGTTTTTAATAGCAAATAATTTTTATTGTAAGTTGCTCATTTAGGCTTCTGACGTTTGCCGATATTTACTTTAGCTTAGCTGGAGCGAGTGTCGTGTTAAGAAGACAAATATATAAGCATGCACAATGCGCCTCAATGCCGCAATCCTTATAAAGATACGGAGGTTGCATGCGCAACTTATACGTGTTGTACTGATCGTTGCGCATGTTTTGCATCCTGTAGGTCTCTAAGATCACTCCTGCTCAAGAGTAGCGACGTCATGAGCTGAGCAATTTTTACTAAAAATTGCTGGTGGAAATGTGTCGGATGGCAGCTTCTCCGGCGATGAGCTGGATGAGACTAGAAATAACAGTAAGTGTCTGTTTCTCAAATTCTGCAGCAATACCATTCATTGTCTAATTCTGGTTTGTTTGTTTTTGTAATCCACCCTAACACAGCCTCAAGAGAGCTAACGACCGGCAACAGGTACTGCTGACAAGGACAGCGAGGACGAGCCCATGCCACCCCAGCCATCTCAACCTAAACGCAAAAAGAAAGCAGAAGTGAAATGTATTGACAAGAATTTTACACATTCAGTCACCAAGAAGCGACTGCTCCACTAGAGCCTCTTAAATACTTTCTGAAGTATTTTACAGAAGAAATGTTCAGCGCGCTAGCCAAGTTCACTAACATTTATGCTTTGCAACAAGAGGGAGATGAGCTGCAGACCACAGCTGATGAAATGAAGGTATTCTTCGGAGTAATGATGCGAATGGCAGTCCTGAAGTACCCAGGAATACGGATGTATTGACAAGAGGATACAAAGGTTCCCACAATTGCTGACCCGGTGTAATGCAATCGGTTTTTCAAACTCTGGGCCATGCTCCGTGTGACTGACATTAATAGTCCAAGGGACCCTACATCGACAAATTTTGGAAAGACCAATAATCAGTGCAATACAAACCCAATGTCTCAAGCTTGTCCCATTGCCAGTTCAAAGCATTGATGATCAAATGATTCCGTTTACGGGAAGGGTTGTTGTGAAGCAATTTGTGAAAGGGAAGCCTAACCCGGAAGGGATTAAAGTGTTCGTTCGCTGTAGTGCTGATGGCTTGGCCCACGACCTGGAAATTTACCAGGGGAAAGGCATGGGCATAAGTGAGAACCATTCTCACCTCGGCCTACGGGGTTCTGTTGTGATATGGCTTGTAGAACATGCTCCACATGGGCACAACATGAGGGTTTACATGGATAACTATTTTTCCTTTGTGCCCCTCTTGTGGGAACTGAGAGAGGTTGGAATCTTATGAAGTGGCACCATCCGATCGAACCGTTTCCTCGGATGCCCCTTGAAAAGCGACAAGGAACTAAAGCAGACAGGGTGCGGTAGCTACGATAGGAAGGTCAGCGAAGGAGATATTGTAATAGTTAGGTGGGGGGGCATGACAACGGTCCGGTGAACATGGTGTCAACAATCATTGGCATCGGAGAGTTGTCAAAGGTGAAAAGGTGGAGCGAGTCACAGAAACAGTTTGTCGAAATTGACTGCCCGGAAGTCATTTCACAATACAGCAGCTTCATGGGGAGGGGTGTGGACAAATTAGATTTTTTTGTCTTTGTACCCCCTGAAAGCCAAGACGAAGAAGTGGTCAGTCTGTGTAATCTCGTACTTCGTGACATTTGTAATGGCTGGATAGAGTACATTCGTGATGCAAATGAAGAAGGCATCTCCAAGAAGGACATAAAAGATGCGATGGCCTTCCAAACGGATGTAGCCTTCAGTCTCATCGCAATCACCAAAAGCAAGCGGCCCAAGAGGGGACGGCCGAGCAGTGCTGTGAGGTCAAGTGATTCTTGGAAGGCACATAACTACTCCAATGCCCACAAAGTCCACAAGATATGATGGCATCAACCACTGGCCAAGGCACGTCGCTACAAACTTTGCTCAACAATGCAAGAACCACGGATGCACGTCGAGGTCCCAAGTTTGCTGCCGCAAGTGTGAAGTCTTTCTTTGCTTGTCTGCTGCAAACGACTGCTTTTACGAATTTCATACCAAAATCTGAAATCCTGTTTTGTAGTGCTCAACTGTTTCCAAAAAAAAATGTTTTATTTGCACAAGCAAATTACCAGAAAGAAGCAGTTTCTAACCGTAAAGCCTTCCTCCTAGACAAAAGCTGGAAGGTTATGATTGAGGCGCGATGTGCACAATTGTGCATGCAACAAAAGTTTTTGTATAAACAAAAAAAAAACAATTGTAGGAAACTTTTTTTTCTTTTGTGGGTGTTTAATAAAGTTCCTTTTGAAAAGAATTATAATTTTCTTGGCTGTTTTTCTTAATTTGCGCCTGAAGGGGTTATGCTGGGTTTTTGGCCGCAGAGGCATTGAGGGTAATATACTTGGTGACCATTTAGCCACAACAGTAATTAGAGAACCAAGTTATTCTTCTGTAGGTGTACCTGTGATAGATTTAGAGCCCTTCCTGCGCAAGAAACTGAGGGGCCATTGGCAACATACGTAGGACACTGAAACACTTAACTGCATGTTATTAAGCTAAACTTAGGAAACTAGCCACCAATAACAAATGTACGACAGGCAGGTTATTTTCTGACGCCTTAGGATAGGTCATGCTTATGGCCACTCGCTCCTTCCTGTTAACAAATGATGATACTCCTGTCTTCGATAAATGTGGCGTGATGCTTACGGTCCTTCACATCTTGTTAGTCAAGAGTTCGACGAATGTTCGTCTGGTCAGGTAACATGATGATGAAGAAATTGCGGTTACTGACCAAGTCGAGGTGAAAAAACACACAGACGTTTCGGGATCAAGGAACCCGTACGGGTCCCGAAACGTCTGTTTTTTCACCTTGACTTGGTCAGTGGCCGCAATTTCTTCATCACATCTTGCTAGAGTGTCGAGAAATAGAAGCTCAACGAAAAAAGTACTTTTCCTCGGCATATAGACAACACATTGCCATCCACACCCCACATTGTCTTTCGGCTTTGAACCACTGTTTGACAACAAGTTAGATTTAATGTTTTTACGAGATGTTGGCATATTGCACGTTATCAGGTCAAGGTATATGTAGCACATCATCTCACCAGAGGCTGCTTCTGGGATACCATTTTTGTAAAGAACATGCCTCCCAGCCCTTGCATTCAAGAGCTCACTGTTGATGTACGAGTGCTACTGTTGAGTTATGTTCAGACTGCAGTCCTAACATTAGCAAAGTGCGCATCTGTTGTAAAGCCTGTATTGCGCGTTACTAGCATTAAGATCGTTAACAATGCATCTGTTGTAAAGCCTGTATTGCGCGTTACTAGCATTAAGATCGTTAACAATGCCGGTGGTGCACTTTGCAAGTTGGATACATTGAGCTTCTTAAGACTGTCCAATCGAAACATGAGCTGGCCAGTCGCGTTTCAGTGGATTTCAAGAGTGGCAAAACTACCAAAAAAACTCTAAGGCACCAAAGAAATACGGGTGCCATTGCAGCTCGAACAACGCACATAGCATGTGCAGTCATGGCTATCACTCTAACTGGGGATGCCAAAAGTTGTCACAGCAAACTTGAAACCGCAACTGTGGCGCTTGTGTGCCACGTCATAACTGTTGCCTGCAGGAAACGTAAAAGCGGACCTTCCAACAAATACGCTTACGTGTGTGACGACAGTTGCACTCCTGACGCTTCATACGATTGTAGTCTGAACAATTTAATGTCGCTTTTAGTGTTTGTGCTTGTATTTCTTGGGAAATATCTGCATATTACGTATGTAGTCTAAATGTACCTTTACTCACGCATTTAGTAAATCATCCCTTGGTAACAGAACTTTTATGTTCATAGCATACACCACTAGTCATTGCTATTATTTTAATACCTGTGCATATTACACTTTAAAGCGACCAACTTTTAGGCCTCTCTACTGCCAAGTTACATGTACCATTCACATTCTGATTCACAAGCCTGACATTTGTCTGCTACTATCAACACTTAATTTATTATCTTTTGCTTAGTGCTCTTCGGCCATATCGTGCCCTTGTGCCAATAAAATCCATGCATCATCGTAGCAGTCTTAAATGTAACCTCAAATGGTGGGCCTAGCTTATGCACTGGGAACAAACAGCTGTGCTGTTTCCCCGGTGCATGAGCAGCTTTTGGCACGCATCTTCAATTGCTGTCTAATGTAACGCACTGGCTTTCATATGATGCATAGTTTACTAGATGATCTTTATGTTCAAGACCAATGCAATCACTGATGAATGGACGTGTTGTCGTATGGTATTTCAAAAATATCGCAGGCTTTTTTAGTGGAAGAAAAAACATATAAAGTTCGTATCAGTCATTTATCAACACACTCCAACTTTTTCATTGACACTTTATTGATTAATGAAGTGTAACTGAAATTAGCTAATTGAACTATATTAAATCATTATTTGTGCACAGTGGAAAAAAAACACATATGACTAGCATGAACATTACCTAAGAACACCCAGTAGGCGCTGTTCATGTAAAGCCCTCCATTATTTATTTCTTGGCAGTTGTGCATTTGTTAGTTGGAATAGGCAGTATGTGGTCTAAATTGTAGAGCAAGGATAAAAAAAAGCAACATTGGGTTGAATGATAGCTTGACCATGTCTACAGCATAATCAATGTTTTGAGATAATAGGGAATTATAGAAGTAGCATCCCCAAATGGCTTAGCGTACCCAAAAACCCAAACTCATTCGTATGCATTTTTCATTCTTTTCTAAACCTGGCCAATAGTGTCCCTTATGTTTGGCTCCCCTATTCATGCATACCAGCCTGTAAACATTACACAATTCGTAAAATACCGTGGGGAGGGAGTGGGGGTGAGAGAAAGAGGAAAGATAGCATACAATTTCCCCCCCCCCCCTTTTTTTTTCTTTTTAAATCTTGCTTTAAGCACATATATTTTCAGGGATCCATAGTAGACACTCACATGAGTAACGAGATTTAGCTTTAGACACTGCACATTGAGCAGCAGCAAACTTTGAACAGCAACTACTGACAAGCAACAAACTTGTTATAGATTGCAGTGACTTTTTGAGCGACTTTAGCTGTTGCCAAAGTTGCCTGCTTCAAGAACTTGTTTCTATAAAGTTGCTCGAAGCAAGTATTCCTCTTCCATCCTTTCACCATCAAAAGAATTGCAACAGAAGGTACGAGTGTGTGGAGATCGACGTGTGGTACATTTTTGCTAGTCAAAATGTTTCGTAAAACTTGACGCAACATTCGTAAAATTGTGAAACAGGCCCAAATTGGTAAACTTATGAAAAATTCAGGATAGTTTGCGGGTATGGCTATTTCTGAAAATTCTAATGACATGGTACTTTGGTTAAGTTGTAGTAGTTTGAACTTGCGAAAGCAATTTGGTGAGAATGGCTGTGGTTTAGGTGCTGTGATTTGGCAAATTGGCATTCTTTATTATAATTTTTTTTTCTCCTTTTTATGTTAACAGAATTTCTTTATATTGCCTGTGGCATATAGCACAAATCTACTCGCTACTCATTGAGCCAAATTATTCGAAGAGGCAGATATGACTTTGACTGCAAATCAAAATGCCCAATTGAATAATTAACAATTTCACTTATAAACTTTTTAACTGATTACATTAGTGCACATGTTGAAATGTATGAATCGAAGCCAATGATTTCACAAGGCACATCCACGTGGAACAAGTTTCAAAACTAGCACCAGTTTTCAAAAAGTGCTGCAACTTGTAATATTGCGCTGTTGTTTCACTTTCCCATAGAAAAAAACTCCCTTTTTATGCATTGAAGCTAAAACATTACTCGCACACCCACTTGGCGCTTATGAGAACACTGATGGTTTTTGTCACAAATTTTAGGAAGCCATATCTCAAAACTGTTCTCAGAATTGGTTCCAAGGCGACATTACTTTGAAATCACCGGCTACAATTAGTAAATTGCAATATCTGCCATAAGTAATTGTGTAGAAGATAATTGGAAAAGCTTTGTTAATTATTCATTTTGATTTCTCATCTAACTAATGTCTCCCTTCAAGAGTAATCCAGCTCAAGAAGTAGAATTGTGCTATCTTCTACAGGTGATTTTTAAAAATTCTGTTAACGGTTAAAAGAACTGCCCAATATATAATGTTCTATTACTTCTGAACATGTCTAATGCAGCTTATGCATCATAGAGACATTTTATTCATAAGAAATGCGAGATGATAGTGTTTGAAATTTGTCAGTGCAGAGTTTCAGCGGCATATATTAGGTGGAGTGAAGGAATAATTCTTCATTGATTTAAACATTAGGGACTATAGTAATTACAGTTTTGGCTTGCTTGAACATAGCTATGTTAATTTTGTACTGCCTGCCATAGTGACTCAGTGGCATATTGCTGCTGAGCTTGAGATAGCGCATTCAGTTTGTAGCCATATCAGCCGTATTTGATGAAAGCAGAATACAGGAGCACTTGTGTATTATCAATGGCTGCATGTTAAGAAACTCCAGAAGATCAAAATTAATCTGTAGCTCTCCACTACAGCATTTCGCATAGCTCTTGGCTTGCTTTGGGATGTTATACCCCATCAATTCTTTTTATTTACTCGTCTGAACAGTCTGTCTAGACTTTGTTAGCCATTAGTACATGCAGGGCAAGTATTTGTTGTGGACATCATATATGCAATGACACATTGTAGCGGTGAGCAGTTCTGTTGGTAAAAAATAGTCAAGTTATTTTCTTGTTTTTTATGTGCACTATGGACAGAAATTAACTGTCTTCTGTGTTCTTGTCTACAAATTGCAGTAAATGTGCTTATCAACACAAGTAGCAATGTCTGACGAGTAACACTCTTCCAGGCTAGCAATTTGGAAGCAGACCTGAAAAAAGCAACTGAGGAGTGTCGGCGACTGCGTGAGGAAGTAGCCAATCTACGCCAGGAAAATGCTGCTCTAAAGGTAGATGTCTGTGACGTACATGCTCGTGTGTTTATTTTGGCAAGCTTTGCAGAACTGTTGATATATAACAGATGCAAGCTTCAGTACTGCACATCATATTGACCGCAAATAAAGATGGGGACAGCGGAAGAGAACACAAAAACAACATGGGTGGTAACTTTCAACTGGTTTATTCACGGCAACCCGTGGGCATATATAGGCAAATAGAACATGCACAGAACGCAGCACACAAGAACACTCATCAACCTAGTGGGGCAACCTATTGTAAAAAGAAATCTATCTCCAATTGAAACAACCTAATGGAAGTGTCACTAACACCGTCTTGGTCTGTTTTTTATGTGATATGCCTCCAGCAGTTCTGTGTGCAGTCTGGTCCTGGCTTCTCCCCAGAACCTTTATCTCCTTAAAAAGTGGTGCACAGGTGCAGGCATTGCAGTGCGCAGGTAAGTGCGCCAATTCGTCTTTCGTTAACTGGAATCTGCATCGGCTCGTGCATTGCGCCGCTTTTGGGTAACATTTTTTTAGCTACCATAGGCAAAGCGCTTGATCAGGCATGGGGGGGGGGTTAAACATTTTAAATGTTTTTAGATAATATGGATTTTTTCATTGTTTTT
Organism: Dermacentor andersoni; assembly: GCF_023375885.2. Lineage (NCBI taxonomy): Eukaryota > Metazoa > Arthropoda > Arachnida > Ixodida > Ixodidae > Dermacentor > Dermacentor andersoni. Next base: position 258,040,920 of record NC_092814.1, on the reverse strand, counting down.
AACGGGCAAGGAAGTTTAACTTCTTATGACAGCATTTTAGCCATTTTTAAACAACTCTGTAAAGTGCTTTCTTTTACTTGCGAACTTCCACTCGACAATTCCCTGCGTTTTTTAGACCTATGCATTTCCTTCGCTAAAGGCCACGCATGCTGGCAGTACTTCCCTCGGGCACAGAAGGCTTTGGTACCATATGACTCCTCCCAGTCAAAGATTGTTAAACGAGGAGTAGCGATGCTCTGCTTAGAATCGGCTCTCCGTAAGTCGTGTGTGCACAAGATGCAGCTTGTCTTTGACACTCAGATTTCCAGTCTTAAAATGGCAGGGTTCCCTGACTCTATGGTAACGCCAGTGGTGGAAACCCTCCTGCAGAAGGTAAAAGGATCTAGGAGCAAAGCAAGGATGAGGACGACTACTATGGCCGTAAGACCTGAAGTGGCACCGTATATTCACAGGGTCACTCACAACCTAAGGAAGGTGGCAGGCAGGTTTGGAGTCCCCTTTGTCTTTTCAGCCCCTTTTAAGCTGGCACGGCTCTGCCCTCACACCTCCCGTGATCCTAAAGGAAGGCAAGGCTGTGGCAAGAACCATACCAAGCCGTATGCAAAATGCAATGTAGGAGTTGTGTACGAAATCCCCCTGGCGTGTGGCAAGTCCTACATAGGGCAGACAAGATGGTGCCCGAATGATCGAGCCAGGGAACATGAACAAAAGTTAACAAAAGATGAATTGGCACACTTGCCTGGGAAGGGTGGGGGGGCACTGCAATGCCTGCCCCGGTGCACCACTTTTTAAGGTGATAAAGATTCTGGGGAGAAGCCAAGAGCAGACTGCACGCGAACTGATGGAGGCATATCGCATAAAAAAAACAGCCAGGACTGTGATGTGACACTTCCATTAGGTTGTTTCAATTGGAAATAGATTTTTTTAATAATTCGTTGCCCCGCTAGGCTGATGAGTGTTCTTGTTTGCTGTTTTCTGCGCATCTTCTATTTGCCTGTATATGCCTACGAGTTGCTGTGAATAGACCAGTTGAAAGTTACTGCCTGTGTTGTTTTTGTTTTCGTCCGCTGTCCCTGTCTTTTTTTACAGTCAATATGATATGCAGTAAACACCAACTAGGCCAAACTGAAGTTCTTCTGAAGCTTGAGTACATTTGCTTTTTGCAGCTACTAGTACTATTGCATTGCCATGGGATGAAGGTCTTGAAATTTGTGGCAGTAATCTCTCTTCTGCTGCTTATAGCGTTTATGGAAGATTTTCTTGAGGCCTAGAGATCAACAGGATGAATGGTTGATGTTGTAGGAGGATGGCCTGAGGCAGCGGATGCTCCAAACTGCTGCCACATCGGAGACTGTGACCTCCCATGCAGCTCCGGAGACCACGTCGCAGATGACGCACCGTACCAAGGAGATGTCAATGGCTCATTCTTCGGGCATTTCTCCACTGATGTTGACGCTCTTTGCCTCTTTCATGGTGGTCATTGGAGTGCTGGTTGGGAAGTGGTTCTTTTGATCGCCCCCTTCTGCCACAAGATGAGGCCTATCCCTGTGTGGCACTCTCCCTGCCCTCACTCTCTACAACTATCCTTTCCTCTGCCCATCTCTTCTGCTGGCGGCATTTCTTAACACAGATGTTCAGTTGAATGTGCAGACTGGCGCCTGCCAACAGTTGTGTTCCTTGTGGGCACCCCTCCATGCAGCTTGTCGTCCAGTTTTTTCTTTTTCTTTTTAAATCTGTGAATGTTGTTTGTGCACAGGCTAAAAGGTTTTCTCAGTTTGCCCAAGCTCTTGTGTAAGGCCTTAAAAGTTGGATTGCTTCTTCAGGGCCAGAACAGTGGTATCACACATTAAATTCTAATATTAATGGTCTGTTTTGCACATTTAACTTGTGATGTTAACTTTATGGTAGTCTCCAAATAGCTCTGCCTTGTATTTTATGAGCGCTTGTGTGTATGTGTGCCTGTGTGTTTGTGTGCATGTGAGTATGTCTGTGCAGCACTCTGGGCACGATCTTCATTCCCAGAGGCTGGAGGGTGCCCAGAAGGTTATCACTGCTCCATTTTGAGACTGAGTGATCTGACAACACTGTTTGCACCATGGAAAAGAGCAACCAGTACCCTTTTTTGCCTGAGCAGATGTAGATGGGAGGAGTGGAGGTGTGGGGTTTTTTCTCCTTCTTCTTTATTTTGTCTCTCTTCTCCCACGCTTTTCCTGGATTCTGAGAAAGGACAGTAGAGAAGGGAGAACATTGTCAAAGGGTGGCCACACCGCGTGTGTCTAGGGGCTAACTTCTGCAAACCCTCCCTCTTCGCGACGCTGTTTCTTTATTGCACTAGAAGCAGACAGTTTTCAAGAAAAAATGTGAAATAAATTTTGGCCACTAATGCACTTTTGAGGCTACTTTTTTGTTGCTTAGGTTTTGTTTGTATTGTTTCACTAGTTCATCATCTGCAACAAGCACAACCTATTCAAGGACAAAATGTGTAGTGCAAGCCTTACCAAAGTTGTAGTCCTGGGTGACTGTGCTTTGGTGCTATGTAACATGGCCTGCTTTGTTCCTGCATTGTTGGGGGAACATTAGTGAGGCTGCACACTGGCTTTTTTCAGAGTGCATGATGGCTCGTTGGTCATGGAAGCCTAGTTCCATGATAAAATCTTGATATGGGATAAGTCGTTTGCCTTCAAATTGCATAGCACTGCATTAGACAGTGATGTTTGGCCTTAGCGGGTCCTTTTTTTGCACATTTAGAAAGTCATTAATGCTGAGGCACATTGAAGAGAGCATAGTTTCTGAAGTTTGGGGCTTTGCTGGGCAGCATTTTACCCTACTTAGACTTGTTTGTGTCCTTCTATTGCAAGCCACATTGCCCAACCTTAGGGAAAGACGTGTGAATTTAAGCAAAGCTGAATAAAAGTGGTTGAACTTGAAATTTTGCTTCGTCTTTCTCCACAATGTAACAGCATTGACATGTGGGTCAGAGAGGTAATTTGTGCCTGCTGTGGAATGTTAAAACACTGAAATAGTTTGAAGAGCTGTTTGTAATTTCACTTTTTCTTAGTGTTTGATTTGCATTTCAGCATTTTGTGGATCTCCAGCGAGACGGTTGAATCCCCACAGCCACTCTGAACACAGGTGGCTTAAAACAGCAACTGCGCTTAATATAACAAAACTAAGCCACTTGAAATGTGTATAATGGGGCACAATTATCACTCTTAGAGCATGCTGATCCTTTGAATATAGCTACAGTGCTCTTTCACATGAATTTTTCCCACTCCCACTGCACTCTGAAAAATGCAATCAAAGATGCCATTTATTGTAAAGTACTTTCAAAGTGATGTGGCAGAGGTATAAAATTTGTCCTTCACCACACATTTAATTCTCAGGCAACGGGCATAACATGTGGACAGCTTTGCCCGTTTTGGACGTGCTCACATTTACACGGACGCCACCTTCCGCACCATGCTCGTTGGCACGTGAATTGCAGTTTGGCTTTGTTTCCTTGAACGGATCAATACGAGCCCAGAAATACAATCTTTGTCTTCGAGGACCTCCACCGTCCCGACTGCTGAACCACTAGCCGTCTGTGACACCAACTTGGGCCCCTGAGAAGCCCCTGAACCTTACAACACAGATTGTCTACATACACAGCCAGACGGTAGTGCGCGTACTACGTGCTCCTCTCAACGACCCCATTGGCACAATGATTGCGGAAACCAGCTGCACATGAGATACACATGTGTCACGAGTTTCCCGCCACTGTGGTGTATCGGGCAACGAAATGGCACACACTGCTGCAAGCAAGATTTTAGCCTCCAGCAGCAACTGCAGCGACGTAGCATCCTTAGTGTCCCATGATGGTAATGCAGTGAATAGCTGCTTTGAACAGCGGAGGAGATGCTCATAGTTCATGCTACTCACCGAAAGACAACCCACAACCTGCAGGCTTGCCTCAGTTTCGTATCACTAGAGGGGACTGTGGCACCAGTGTCTATGGAAGCTGCCAGCAGGGCAGTTCAGCCAGCATGGAAATAAAAGCTTCGTGGCTTTGTAAGCTTGTCATTTTCAAAAAAAGTAGTGTTATAAATAATTAAACAGTATTAAGATTGTCTTACGGCAGGATTCAAACACTGCAGCTCAAGCACAAAAGCCCGATATTGGAACCATTAAGCCGTGGACGCATGGAACCACTGCAATTGGCAATGATTGTGGGTTCAGTCTTATTGCCTTCTATATTAAAAAAAAAATATTTTGCTTTAAAGTTTAGGTCAATAAAAGCGGATAAAGCATAATAAACAAATCGCAAGAATGTCAAAGCCACGAGCACAAAGATGGGAGAAGTCCATGTACTAACATCTACGACTCTATGGCTTGCATAGATCATGTGAGGTGTTAGTGCACAAGTCCCTCACTGGTGTGGCACTAGTGCCGGACATACTGGTAGGCACATAAAGAGATGAAAAAGCTCTGAAGACATTGTACCACAGTTGTCCCCTATATAGACAGGGACCTACCGTGGTTGCTTGGTGGCTATGGTGTTGGGCTGCTAAGCACAAGGTCACGGGATCAAATCCCGGCCACGGCATCCGCATTTCGATGGGGGCGAAATGCATTTCGCCACCATCGAAATGCGAAAACACCCGTGTACTTAGGCACACATTAAAAAACCCCAGGTGGCCTAATTTCCGGAGTCCCCTACTGCGGCGTGCCTCATAATCAGATTGTGGTTTTGGCACGTAAAACCCCATAATTTTTTTTTTATATTTACTTGGGTTACCTTACATGCAGCATAAGGGCTGCACCAATAGTTGTACACCTGTTTAGAGATTGCCCGAAATTTGAGGCCCTCCAATGTAAGTGCTAGGGCTACGCGGCCAGCTAACAAGTGGCTCTATCGGTGAAGGCTGGCACTGTATTGCGAACTTACCTTTGGAGTCGGGCATCCTCGACACCACGGGGAGCACCACTATAGTTTGCCCACTTCATTCCAACCCCCTGTCCCTTTAACCGTTAAGCCAAAGTGTCATACTTAGTGAATTAAGGCTAGGTCATCATTATGGATAATAATAACGCAAGGATAATGCCACACAGCCAAGCAAAAGAAATTATGCTGTTAGGTGTGAAGAGAGATTTGTGCAGTGCAGCATAATAGGAGATAAAAAACTGCAGAAGGCCCAATTTGAAATTGGCAAACTAGAAGCAGAATTGGTCTCCTCCCGAGGCATGTGCAGTAAATACAAGTGCTTTGTTGCACAGGGCCTAGAAATGTGTATGGAGCCATTAAAGATGCTTCAATACATGCTTGTTCAGTATCTCTCGAAACTCCTGGCTCTTTAAAAAATGGACAAACCTCAAAACTGATTTTAACAAATCTTTCTGGGAACCCATGCATTTTTGGAATCTTTTAGCACAGTATATAAATGTCCTTTAAATAGATTTTTAAAACTGTTTCAGTAAAGATTTAGCATTTCATGCCATGTAGGGCAAAATCTGCTCGACGTTGCTAGTAGCTCGCCTGATCCGGCAGTTCAAAACTACCACAAACTGTCGGCCACTTTGCAATGTGCAAAGTGGTTACGCGGCTAAGTTGGCAGCCACTCCTTCCTGTGTTGTACCACTATTGCCTCGTCACCACACATTACCATTGGGACCAGCATCTTCGCACATGACATGCTGTGCCTTGGTTGAGCATATTATCACACTGGATTTCAAAGTGAAACGCAAAGAGCCAAGTGTGCGGTTGGCAATACAGCCAACTTCTCTGTCTAAAGCATGTTTCACATGCTGCAATTCTGTTATGCGAAACAATCCGATGAGCGGTGTTGCACCACTATTGTAGAAGGTTCGTTTTACATATTGGAACGTAATTCCAACACGTCACACCCTGCTGCCGTGCTTCCATTGGTCAAATACAGTGTCGCTGCAAAATTTCCATTAGGTCTGAACTCTACCGCAGCTGCTGTGCAGGACTGGTTTCTATGGCTGCTGCAGCTGTAATTATAATTCATAGCATATGAAATGGGCTGAACCCTTGAACGAGGATGGCAGAACAAAAGAATTTCCAAAGGTGAAAGCAGTCAAAGAAATGTGCCCCTCCCCCCCCTCTGGATCTGCCAAGTGACGGAGTGACGCACCCAATTGTGATCTATGATGACCTCTTCAAGCACTTGACGGAAGAGCTTAAGCATGTAGTGTGTGGACTGCAAGCATAAATGTGCAAGTTCTTATCATTAATGACTTTAGTGGGTAATAAGCTCTTTTCATAACCTACAAAGGCACAGATAGGACTGCAACTGCACATTATCCCAGCATGCATGTTTAGAATCAGTTTAGACAACACTGTGGTATTCGTGAGGCAGGATCCCAGACACCACTGTAGAGCATACCAGCAAAGGGTGCAGTACAAAAGTCACTAGGAAAGTTGTGCAAAACGATGCAGCCAATGGCCACGTCATTGCAACTGCACACGTGTCGAGACATGTTATTGCTTTTCAGTGCCAGCACAAGTCCTGTGATTTAGTTTCTGCTGAGCTGTGGACAAAGTGCCCACAATACCTCACAGTTGAAAGTGAAATGATAAGTGATTTAGGAATAGGAAAGGTGCATAGTTCTACAATCCTTTAGAGAGCACGGTGCAGCAGAATATCCAGCAATCTTGCACTACAACTTTGCACATGGTTTTAATGTGGATGAGTGTCTGGAAATAATGACTCCTGTGCTGGGTGGTAATTGTCCTCACTGCACGACAATATTGAGATTGTATTAAGAGTTCCAGAGGAGAAATTTCAATGTGGAAGATTCTGAGGTCAGGGTGCCCAGTTTTGCATGTCGTAGAGGAGAATATCGCTCCTGTGCGTAAGATGCTGGAGGCAGACAGCTGTGTGACCTTACGCCAAATAAAGGAGACTTTGAATAGTCCTGCACCAGCAATTCATTGTATTTGTGCACTGCACGAACACCTTCACGTTCAAATAGTATGTTCCCTTTGTGTGCCTCATGCACTGACTGACGAGAAGATGGTGCAGCTTGTTTCATGGTTATGAAACCTGGCTGTACTATGACAAGCCCAGAGCAAAGTCTTGCGTTTTTGAAGACGAAACTACACCTGTGCCTGTATGAAAACCAAGACCTGTAAAGAGAATGGTGACTGTTTTTATTGTGATAGCACTTGTATGGACACTCAAGGCACGTTTGTGTCATTGCCTTTGGTCATGCTGTCATGGTATCGATGTACAGTGCTCACGGATTGAAATAGGACACGGAGCATTTAGTACAACCCTACATATGTGCAGAGTACGCGAGAGCACAATGTCATGTCGCTAGGAATTTGGTCACCAAAGGTGACGAGGGCTCCGATGTAAGTGTACGCGCCAGAATTACGTCGATGTGACACGAACTGCAGCCGGTTGAAGCGAAAGTATGCGCATTACTTAGCCCTAAATTGACGCGTTTCATTCCGTGAGCACTGTACATGCATGGCCCATGTGAAGAGGGTTAGGAGGTCTCCAAGATGTGCAGTGCATTTGACTCCAAAAGCGATGAAGCTCTGCCGCAGACTTGTATGTAACAAATTACTTGTGGTCGATTACGCTTTTGGTAATTTTCTTATTTAACAATTACTTTGTTTACACGATAATGCTCACTGTAATTCAGTTCCTTTATTCTGTAACCTATTACAAGTAACCAGTTATATTTTTACCGAAACAAGCTATAGCAGGGGACGCAGCTTTTAGCACTTGATTTTGGCGGGAACTAGTGTCCAAATGTATTGGAACACGTACAGTCTTGGTCAAAAAACTTGAACCCGCTGTGAACGGCCGGGAAGCAGCTGCGCTCCGCTATTGCGGCGCTGCCACCGTCTGCGCACGCCGCTGTTCGCTTGCGCCGAGGATAAAGAGGGCGACTGAAGCATGTCTCTCACTCTCAAGCGTCGTTTGATAACAGCGTTCGTGAAAAACTAGTACGACGAGCGCGGCGCAAACGCGACGGTGGCGAAGCGGAAGCCACGCGACCGGCTAGCATGCTGCTTGCAGCGTATGCTGGATGAGCGGGTGGGGGTCTCTGGCGACCGCTGTCAAACGTGATAGGCTCAAATTTCACAATTCCAAGTATCGTAATCATTAGTTATTGTTTTCAGGGACCAAATTAAAGGAACAGCGCTGTGAATAGCCCTGCGCATGCTCGAACAAGGGCACCTTGCGAGGATCGTAGCTGAGATCTGACTTCAGCAGCTTAATGATATTTTAAATAACGTGCCACAATGGCATCTCGAATTTGTAATCATGAATGTCACAAGTAGCAAATTAATCAAGAAAACATAAGCTTCAGGGTGGCACCAGCGTCTCTCGACGAAATCGCAGGGGGCAGCATGCCTTCAAGGCATTGTGTGTGGCTTGGTCTGTGGTTGCCCCGAACAATTGCAGCTTACCCATGTGCTTGACTGTAAACTAGCCAAGGTCTCTGGTTGAAAGGACGCTACGTATAGCCCTTTCTTTTAAACTGCCTGTGAAGCCCTCTCCAGTAGAGAAGAACAATACCTCAGTAAACTATATCTAAAATACTCCTTCCAGTGAACCTGTGACAGCGACAGCACCGCCGGTGTGACGCCTTCACTATGAGAGAATCCTGTAATCTTGTGGCCCTGGTCTACTTTAGGCGATTCAAACGCGTGATGCCTAATGCAAAGGGGATGAAGCTACACTGGCCTCATGTGTGCATGAAAGTGGGCCCTAACGACAATGAGGCAGTATGCACGAAGATATGAAAAAAGGCGAGGTAGTGGGCACTTTCCAAAATGCCCAGGGAATGGGTCTAACTCAATCGGCTACCGATGCAGGGCAAACTTCTGGTCCCGAAAAGTTTTCAACCCGCCGTGGTTGCTCAGTGGCTATGGTGTTAGGCTGCTGAGCACGAGGTCGCGGGATCGAATCCCGGCCACGGCGGCCGCATTTAGAGGGGGGCGAAATGCGAAAACACCCGTGTACTTAGATTTAGGTGCACGTCAAAGAACCCCAGGTGGTCGAAATTTCCGGAGTCCTCCACTACGGCGTGCCTCATAATCAGAAAGTGGTTTTGGCACGTAAAACCCCATAATTAAAAAAAAAAAATCATAACTTCCCTGTGGGTTTAATTAAATAACTTGAACGCCAAACGCACTCGTTTGGTCGTTCCTTAATGGAGAAGTGCAGTCAACGTATTACAACGGTGGTTACAGGCCCTTCCCCAAGAGAGCAATTTGTAGTCGAAATTGCTGTTTCTGGTCTTTTCTAAACGATCGATGATTGTATTATAATAAAACCTGGAACAACGCTAGACAGCACTGAGAGATGTTGGTCTATATTTATCTTTTGTTTTTATCGCACTTAGAAACACATTCAAAATGTTTATCTAAAAGCATAATGCGAGGGCTCTCACCTTTGAATGTGTAGGATAAGATTGTAATAAATTTCGATAATTAGGAAGATTTTGTACTATAATGCGCTGCATAGAAGCCGGGCAGTTTTGCCCAGACGAGCGCATTTGCTCGCACGAAGCGCCGTACCACGGCGGCCGCAAGACGACCTCGCAGCTGGCAAAGTGAACGCTGCACTAGTTTTTCACGAGCCCTGTTATCAAAGCATGCTTGAGAGTAAGAGGCATGCTTCCCTCGCTCTCTTTATCCTCGGCGCAAGCGAGCAGCGGCGCGCGCCGGCGGCGGCAGCGCCGCGATAGTGGAGCGCAGCCGCTCCCCGACCGTTCACAGCGGGTTCAAGTTTTTTGACCAAGACTGTACATAGATTATCTCTTTCCCACAATCGGCATCTTGCAGCTACACCTCCATGACCTGAAATGGCAGGCTTGCAGGTTTGTGTACTTCTCTTGGAAGTCCAACGTCAGAGCTTTTCTCATATAATAATACTTTCTCTCTCGCCCTTGGTAGCTCTTTTAAGCAGCATTCACAGGTGCTAAGAGCTGCTGCTATATTCTTCTTCACTTAGTGCAGTCTGTGACTTTTCTGCTACAGACAAGCTTTTGGTCAAATGCATGTGTTTCTGTTTGACATGTGTGACTTGTATGCACCTATTTTTGTGATTGTAACACAAACAGTATTCTTGGGGCTGAATAATATGCAGCTTTATATTAAATTACATTACACATTTGGCCACCTTTTCATGGAACGTGAAGATCTGCTTGCATACGTTAAAATTAGGTTTTTAAGTCTAAAATGGCAAACGAGTGAAGGGCACCGGGTGGAGGCCCACCAGATGTTGCGTGACAAATTGAAGTGGCTCTTCTATGACATTGGACATTGTTGTCACGAAAAACCTATGGATGACCTTTCAGTTTTTCACTGGCCCAGGCGAGAGTGCCTCCCCCTATAGCCCAGCAACAATGAAGCCCTGCGCTTCATAAAAGACCCAGACATGAGCATTTAGGCATTGAGTAACCATAATTTTGTGATCAAGGTGTTTGTATGTTACAATACAGCCCTTCTCTCAAGCTCGCATATCGAGCAAGCTTTCAGTGTCACTGCAGATGGCTTCACAAGAAAACAACAGAAAATTACTGAAGAAAATTTGTAAAAATTCACCAATGATTAAGATACTCCCTAATGTGGAATATGAGTGAAGCTCTATATGCATTTTCATTTTGTGGTAGGCTGGTGCAGACAATCTGTCTCATGTGGCACATTGCAAACGCAGCGAAGTATGGCGTGACTGCCTTGCTAATCTGTAGATACGAGAGGCAACCCATGGATGATGCATGGGTGTGATTCACAGCAGCAGCCGTAGACAGACCTTCCAGACGACATGCGCTACTCTGGCGCTATCTTGTAGTCATTGTAGCCGCACCATGCTTTTCTTCTCACACTTTTGCCATACCCTCCTCCTTCACTTTTTGCCTAATTGTTTCGCTACGCCCTCCTCCTCCGCTTTCCTCCTCACGTCTTTCATCCCCCGCTGCGTTTCGCGTTCCCTCTTGCATCCTTCACTGTGCTCGTTTGCTTGGTTATGCCAGTGCTGACGCTCGCCACACAAACAGGCACCCAAGAGCTGCGCTCTAAAAGTAAACAACACATGAAGGGCTGCACAGGACATATTGAAAGAGCCAGGCCAGCTCGTTCGATTGACTGTATTTGTGCAATGTTAATAAAAGTATGGAGGAAAGTAATGTTAAAGTAATTGATGACTTTTTAGTTATTGCTCAATTACTTTCGTGAGGCAGTAATTATTAACTGTAACAGTAATCGGTTAGTTTTCTTCTTTAACATGCACAAGTCTGCTCTGCCGGTGCCAGGGCAGCATTTCGGCTTTTGCTGCTGGCATGAGCATTGTGCATACACACATTAGCATTGCTGCTGAGCAGCAGCTGTGTGCACACCACACCATGGAGCATACACTGGTCTTAGCGGAATGTACGGTACGTCCAGGTAAACCTATCTAATCCTTTCTTTGGACACCAACGCCACTCTCATGCACCAGCAAGATTCGAGGCCTGCAACATCGTTGGTCGTGCTCGTCATCATGCGAGCTTTCCGAGACGCCTTGAGCACAACACTAAACTTTGCTATCACATTCAATGCTTCACCTTTGGGCGAAACTGCCATTTTTGTTATTATCAAAAGTGTGATGGAGCATATGATGCTAGACACTGAAGATGGTCACAGTGAAGTGGTACATGAAAGGATGTCTGCCCAGAGTTAATGCACCAAAAAACGTCCATCCAGGTTCACGAGTAGACACATTAATTCTGTACTTTGACAATGTACCTTTACACTGTTATAAAGCTTGTATGAATTATTTAGCAACTACTAAGCTGAAGCTGGTGGAGGTTCCTACGTACAGCCCAGACTTTGTTCCGTGTGACTTCGCATTGTTCCTTTATGTAAAGAACGCGCTGAAAGGAAAAAGGTTTTCCAACAAGGAGAAACTTCTTGGGACTTGGGATGATGCTAAGTCCAGTTCCCTTAAGAAATATGGGAAGAAACATGAGAGGGCTGGTTTGATCCAGTGGAGGCATCAATTTATTGACTCGTGTAAAGTATTTTGAGCCAATGTAAAAAAAAAAAAAAAAAAAAGATCATTGCAATACTTTCTTAGTGACCTTTGTATAGAGACCTGTGTGGAAAAAAAATTCATATTGCATTGTAACTGTGTTCATTTCCAAAATAATGAAGATGGTCCATAAAATGTAGGAGGAGCACAAGCACAAAACCAAGTTTCATTTCAGCACAAATTTGACACTTGCCTTTGGTTGAATAAAGAAAATTTAATTATGTTACAAGATGGTGCACCAGCTAGTGCCACGGTGGTCAATTTGGCCTTGCATTGCATTTTTGTTTGGCACATGACCAACTTGGCAGGAACACCCAGTTGCATGGATCTGCTTCGGTGGTACAGGGGGCAATTTGCATTCGACCCCTTGACAGCACTGTGGCAAGTATTTTTTATGATGTTTTTTGGAATTCCATATCCTTGACTCTTCAAGAGGTACCTAAAAAAATGAAATATTGTAGTATAGATGTGATCCTTTGCAACAGAATCTAAGAAATGGAAATCTGAAAGCAGAATAGTGCCACGTCTGTGTGCATAGATGTTTCAACACTTAGGGTGCCAGGACTCTAAATATCAGCACTCATTAGAGTTTCATATTCATCTCGTATTCTGGAAACTGATTAATTGGGCATGGGAACAAGCCTCTAGCCCAAATTTTAACGAGTTTCCAAATTTTAAAAGCTTGAAGATTCTTTGTAAAAACTACTGGCAATATAGAAATAGGCCATAATTAGACATTAATTTCCTGCAAAGAAATATATGGGCAATGGGTAATCATCGTCAGCCTGGTTACGCCCCCTGCAGGGCAAAGGCCTCTCTCATACTTCTCCAACTACCCCGGTCATGTACTAATTGTGGCTATGTTGTCCCTGCAAACTTCTTATTCTCATTCGCCCACCTAACTTTCTGCCGCCCCCTGCTATACTTCCCTGCCCCTGGAATCCAGTCCGTAACCCTTAATGACCATTGGTTATCTTCCCTCCTCATTACATGGAGAATGGGTAATATATATGGGTAAATATATACTTTGTAATGTGCACAAACCAAACTGTCCTCTATACTTGGATTAAAAAAAGGCTGAGGAGGGGGGTATGTATTTGTTAACCGTCCACTTAATGGACATGTCCATTTCGGCTGCGGGGCTGCTGCTGAAGTGCCGATAGGTTGGCCTGGGGTACAAGCGAGAAAGAGAAAGATGCCCCCAGTTAGTCTCTTCTTCACTGGTACAGTGGGCGCTCCAGTAGGTGGACACTTATATACCCCCCTGTAGTCAACATTATTTGTACTATACTTTATGAAAACTGTCAGGAATGTGAAAAATAACCATCATCAATCAATCAATCATCACCAATCAAGCTATTATGTGAAAACAGCTAAACATGTATTAAATAATAGTAAAATTTTTTTAATGTAGTGGATTTATTTTATGCCATCTTTTGCAAGTCCTGCATAAGACTTGTGAAACATTCCTGGCACACTGACTAGCTCAATGCAAAGTGCAAAGAGGATAACAGTCAGAATACCTAATCAAGAGAGAGTGCTCACTGAACTTGTACAAAAAATTATGTATGCAACTCAAAAGCTTCATTTTATTTATGAACAGCAGCCACTGAAGCCCCACTACTGCACAGTAATGGCTCTAGTTGTGATACACTGGCCTTTGCATTTTTACTTAAGTGCACACTTCTGATATTGAATACAGTCCAACCTCGTTATCGTGAAGTTGCATCCGACACTAAAATACCTTTGTTATATCCAATATTCATTTGAAGTGCATATTTCTTGCATGCTGATATAAATGAGAAATATTTTGGAATTGCTTCATTGTAGCCGATAATTTGTTATAGCGTGCTTGTTATATCGAGGTTCGACTGTGATGACTAACTACTCTTCCACATTTGTGGTTGTCAGAGGGGGTAATGACAGAATCTAGAAGCCCACAGAGGCCATCTTGGAAGGTTGTGACATTGCATAGTAGCCCAGTGGCTGTGGCATTGCACTGCTGAGCTCAAGTGAAGAGTTGCATAATAGCTGTGGTGGCCACATTTCGATGGGGGCGAAATGCAAAAATGCTTGGGTATTTAGATTTAGGTGTTAAAGAACCCCAAGTGGTCAAAATTAATAGAGTCTCCCACTACGGTGCGCCTCATAACTAGAGTTCTGGCATGCAAAACCATAAAAATTTTTTTAACGATCATGCTAGCATATGACCTTTTTAGCATGAATAGGTGACAACTCTGACAAATAATTATACTGGTTATAAGTGTTTAGTTAGTAGTTATAAACAAAAGATGTTCACGGGATTCCCCAGAACTAAAAATATCAGCAATAAAAAAAAGTTTAAGGTGTTCCAATGCCATAACACCTCCCCTAGTTATGGCCTAGGTTATGTCCCTTTCCAACATATCTGGCAAAGCAGCTGTGCTCATAGAAAAAACATGTTTACCAAAGCATGAAAGAGGTGTGTTTTACCTTACTGCGTATATGCTTCAGTAGTGCCTCCATCGCAGGTGACCCACAACGCATCTTGAAGTCTAATGGTTCCATTCCTTTCTGGAGAAGGAAAAAGGCACTCCCAATAAATAAAAATTGTACAAAAAAAGTGTGCTGTCAGAGCAGCTTACCCTGTCAAGCGTGTGCTCAGAGCAGCCAGCATTCATGAGGAGCTTAATTAAATGATCGCCATCAGGCATGGCATAGGCATAGTGGAGGGCAGTACGGTGATGCTGTAAAAAATACCGGCAGCTGCAGGGCTGATAAGAGAAGCAGCGAACATGTCAATTTGAGCAGTGAACCTACCTGATCTAAAAGGGTGTCCACAGACTGACCAGCAGGAACGTTGTGTAAAATTGTTTTTACAATATGGGGACGGTTGAACAGCACAGCTCTATGAAGAAGTGGCTGGCCATCTCCCTGGAAGCCACAAAATTTCTTAAAACAGCTTTGATGATACCAAAACATCAAGAGAACCTACAATATGCTTTACGCTGACAGCTCAGGTCCAAGCTGGACAGCTGTATTGTTCATACAAAACTGTAACTATCGGAAAATTTTTCAAAGGGGCCAAGAGTCACCTTTTGTGCAACAGTAAAACAAGATTCCATTAATTCTGCTTTTGTAAAAGAAAGTATTAGTTATGATTTAAATGGGTTTCTATGATTAAAATCCTATAGAGGTCTGCAGTCAACAAGCCTACTACACTAAAACATTTTTTAAGCATGATAAGACAACATTCACGATCTCTAGACAATGCTGCTGAGATCATGCAAGCCAAATATTATTCTGTAGCATGCAGTTGGGAACCTACATTTAGCACAACAGATCACTTGCACTTTTATGTGATTTTCCAAATACCCATTGCTTCTTTTTTTTTCTCCCCCTTAGGCAACATCAGTGATGACATTACAAGAAGCATAACAGCTGTTAGATTCCAGCCATTGGGTGCATGCATGCACACCCTTTCAAATCATTTAGGATATGGGGGACATGCCCATCCTGTCACCATTCCCTTTCGAGTATCAAACACCAGCTTTTAAGGGCTACCATAAGAACTGTGGAAAGAAGAAAGGTGTGATGGATAGAACACTGCTATCAGCATCAACCCATCTGACAGGAACTGAGCATTGAGGGGGATCTGGGAAAGCAAATATTACACTCTTTATACCTCTCTTCATATTGGGCCCTTTTCAAACATTCCTTGAAAGGCATTGCACTTATTCCAATATGACATTGTTCAGTTTCAAGAAGGGTTTCAGGCCCCCTTTAGGAACAGTGGCCCAACAACAAGTGCACCAAAAAAAACATGGGTCTATGAAGGCACAATTGGGCTAAAACTGCTCCAGGGATCCAATACTAGCATACCACGAGTTTGACAAGCAGTTTTCAGTGGAATCATTCTAGCTGTTATGGCTAGCTACTCTTACCAGTACATATACATCCCACATTCAGCAATGACTACTGCAGGATAGTAATCCAAGCAGATAATACTGGCTAGCATGAGTAATAACTTCATGTAATCTGTGATCTAATAAACAGAAGTTTTTCTTTTTCCAGTTTTCAAGCAGTTCTATTTACTGACATAATATTTGAAGTGTGGTCTCGACTTTCTCTGCTTGTAGTAAAACATCCTATATAACTGATGTTTAGCTGGGTCCTGAATGCTTTATTTTAAACTTGTGTCGCCACTTGCACCAATTTAGAAACAAAACGGAGTTGCTATGAAAATTCAAGATGATATGTGCAGGAAGGCACAACAGTGTTTTCTTTGATGCATTGTAAAAACTTGCTTATCCCCATATGAGGGGCAATTTGGTATTGGTATAATTGAATGCAGCTGAGACAAAATAGCTCACATATTAATGATAAGCTACTTGCCTTTTGACATGCTTCCCAGGATATATTTGTTCTGAACACTGCAGAACTGTATGTTCTTAATTCTTCAAATCTTTCATAGTTTCCATCCTCAACAGCTCGTGAGAGTTCTGCAATCTGTTCCTGAAAGCAATGACATAGGCTTAGCACCACCAAAGCAGCACAATTTTCCACTTTTGTACTTTGGTTGATTAAATGTTTTAGTTTTGGGCTCAACTAAATCTGTTGAGCTCAACTAAAGCCCCAGAGGAAAATGCATCGTCGCACTGGAGGAGCGTGGAAGAGGAAGAAGAGGCGTGAGGTTTTTGGGTGATCGGCCATACTTGTTGGCTCTGGTGGTAGTCCAGCCACATATCTGCTTCTTCGAAGATATTGTAGGACTGGGTTGTCCAGGGTGTCCAGTACACAGCACCTCCACCACTTGTTACGGATGTAGAATGAGTTTATTTACAGAGAAAAGGGTAGAGAAGACATGGGACAGTTCGAAACAGCCGATCACCCAAAAACCTTGCACCGCTTCTTCCTCTTCCATGCTCCTCCGGTGCGGCATTACAATATTGTGCATCATAATTCTTGCATTAATTTTTATATCTATAAATCACTGGAAACAATTCCAAACATTGAATTTCAGCTTGGATGGTCATAATGTCTTTAGATTGACTGCTTTGTGGAAACTGATAATAATGTTGTTGGCATGGCATAGCATTGCCACTGGCTAGGGAAACAGTTCCTACCAAAGTGATCATTAGACACATCTACTGGGCTTTTTGAAGCACTTGTGGTTGGCCAAATGCACCATATTTTCCTGTCTTGGCTTTTATCACAAGAAGTCATCGTAATCAAGAGCTCTACATCAGTGCATTTTTAGTAAAATTGTGTGGGAATGGCTGAGGCAGTGGTTAGAAAATAAAGTGCATTTTGTCTGTTTATCAAGACAGTTCATGTAAAAGAATAGCTTATTAGAGGAGGATTCGAAATTAGGAAAAGCATCTGAAGTGATCAATCCATGGTCACTGCACATCCACTTTGGTTTTTCGGACATTTGTGGGATGTCTTTAAATTTTTGCTATATGTCCCATGGATATCAATGAGAAATTCTGAAGTAAGAGCTTTGTATATCTATCAGACATCCAGAGTGGTTATTTAGTTTCAATAAAAACCAACTGTCAACCTGCTTCCCACCCATACTCCAGACAACAAACATTTCATATACAGCCACCCATATAAAAGTAGCTCTGTTTAAAGCAAACATTCACTTAGTACAAACAGTTTCTCATCATTTACCAGATCTTGCAAGAAACCCATGAAGGGTTTTTCACCAACAACAACTCCATGGCTGTAAAAATTGTGCTAGAACAACACACACATTCATACACATCCACCTAACCTCACCCCTGCCTCTCCCCCCCCCCCCCCCATGAGAAGCCTTACACCCCCTCCCCAAGATATTTCTAAATTTCCCTCTTCCTCCTAGCCCATTCTAACTCAGCCAACCCTCACGAGTTTGTAGCAGCCCCCCTTCCCCCCCAAAGAAAAAGAATGCTTGGCAGCACCACAAGTGGTGATTGCCAGTGGCGACACATAAAGCCAGATTGAAACCCATCTCCTAGTGTACACCTTCTTCGGAACACTCTGGCATTGTTTCACATTTCAGAACGACATACCCTGAACATTGGATGTTTCATCCCCAAGTGGCCACAGAGGGATGGTGCTGATTCCTACATACAGTTCTCTTTTTCTTTAAATTTTTTGCCGCTGGATTTTCAACAGCCTTAGACCATTTCTTTTTGCCTTTTCATCTCAGTATTTGAAGCCAGTATAGGTTTGTGTGATTGACAGTACTGGAACCACATTCATCATCTCAGAGGTATATTGTTGACATTGAAGGAGTACTGCATGAAAACCTCGTGTCTCACATTTTTTGCTTTTTAGGTAGCTGTTGGCTCTATAATTACGTTTTAAAGTCTCAATTTCTTGAGAACAAAAGAAATACATGGTGTGGCACAAGTTCCCACATTCAAATAAACACCCATAAATAGCTCGCGATGCATTGTAACAAAAAGCACCTTTATGCGCATATAGCATGTTATACAACGTACATAAAAAAATCTACTTTTCGAAAGTCCGCCTCTCGCGCAAATGCAACCTTTGAGCCACTTCACAAATGAATCGATATCTACGTGGATATGCAGTAGTCTGTTT
This sequence comes from Dermacentor andersoni, assembly GCF_023375885.2. Taxonomy (NCBI): domain Eukaryota; kingdom Metazoa; phylum Arthropoda; class Arachnida; order Ixodida; family Ixodidae; genus Dermacentor; species Dermacentor andersoni. Next base: position 258,022,315 of record NC_092814.1, on the reverse strand, counting down.
CATTCCAAGCTTTCTCTAGCGTCTGACGAAGAGAGGTCAAATTCCTATGCAGAATAGACCAAGCTGTGCTTTTTAGCACAGGAAAGACTGAATAGTCGAGAAGGTTTAGATCCAGACTCTTTGGAGGCCATTCTGAAGGAGAGTTGAAGTCGGGGAAGTTCTCTGCCTACCATTGTTACACCACCTTTGCCTTGTGAGCTGGAGCCAAATCTTCTGATACTTTCACTGACAATTTGTGAAGTTTTATTCATCCCGAAGCAGAACCTCCTTCTTATGGACATCTTTCAGATGGTGCTGTTAAGTTTCACTCTCTGCTTCAAGAAAATCAACAGTATCTTTTCATCAGAAATGACTGCCCGAAAAACCATCACAGATTGAGGGTGAAAAACACTCGAGGTAATCCTTCCACTGAGGTTGGCTTCTTTGAGGCTTCCTGTCAATATTACGAGCAGTAAAACAGCGCTAAACAACAGGACGAGGAGAGGGACACAGACAACAGCGCTCGTAATCATGAACAAACCAGCCCAAATGCATACTCTCCTGTCAATGCTTTATTGTTTGGTGGTTTACAAAGTGTTGAATGTTGAACACAGCCTTGTCTGTGAAGAGATTGCAGTGGTAGCGTGCCATGCTGCCAAAGTGTTTGAGCAGGACCTTGAATCTTCTGACCCTGGTCTCTTTCATGTGCTCAGTCAGTCCATGGGTTTTCTGAACCTTCTATAGGAAATTCTGCAGGATCTCTTTCACAATTATGAAAGAAAGTTCAGAAAATCCTTTAGTTTGGACCATTTCATGCACAAATCTATGGGTGTCCTGTAGAATTTTTCCCCTCTATTTTCGTGATTATTTGGGGTGCTGTTGATGACTTTAGGTCTTCCAGAACGCTTCCTATCATCGACAGATCCGGTCAATTTTAGCCTTTCCATACCATCATAGACCGTTCTTATTGAAATTCCAAGCTTTCACTAAATTTCTGCAGCATTGAGTTCCTTGTTGTAAAGCTTTTCCATTCCGGCTTGCAAATATCTGGTTATGGTCATCCTAAGAGCAAAAATGTACATTTGCATATCAGCGGTGGAAAAGAGAAGGCACATATAAAAACAGTAGTTTAGAAACAGGATGAAATAAACAGAGACTTTTGTATAACTGATTTTCGGAGAGTGCAGAACTTTTATGACACCCTGTAATTATGTCATCTTCTAAAGCAAAGTCCGAGTGAAGAATGTTGCTTTAAGGGACCCTGAAACGATTTTGACGATTTTCTACAAACGTACTGAGTCGTTAGAGTAGGTCCTTCTGATCATTAATTGACACATCTAAGTGCTCTGCGTAAAGCGTGTAATTTATTATAAGGTTTTAAAAATGCACATCGCTGCCGATCACAGCACACTGCACGGCGGAATTTTAAGCCGCCCCTACCCATATGATGCAAATCACCCATATGACGTCAGTGAGGCGAGCTGTCCGATTGGCTGACCAGGGCGCATGATCGATAATTTTTTCAACTTTATGGTAAACAAATGATGATCGTAATAGTTGAAATGTTAGTTAATTTGTTTTTATAAAAAGAAAGTAACATAAAAGGAATGCACAAGAACAATTTTTCAGTACACTTGAGCACTTCCGGCACACAACAAGTGTCGTCTGCTTGTGTTACAACGTGCTCCGTCTTTGACGAGGGCTCTGTCGTCACTGTCGGTCTGTCTTTTCGCGAGCGCTATGATTTGATTTTGTTGCGTTGTGGACTGCAAACGGAGCGACTGGCAATATGTCAAGCTGCAACATCGTGTCCCTCTGCAAACCAGTAGACGAGCGAACTGGCTGCAGCGCATCGGACTGCCGCTATCCGATCAGCGCCAGGATCTGCGCGATTGCGGCCGTCACTTTACACCGGAAGATTACTAACGCAATAGCGTTTCGCGAGTCCGGTATTAGGATAAACGCAAACGCAAGGGGACAGGGCCTGGCCGTCTCCCCTTGCGTGCCTTTTCAAGGGATGAACAGAATCACCAATGTGAATGGTCTGCACGGTGCAGCCACCTGGTGGCATAGAGCTCAACCACACACAATAGCAGTAACAAAACGTATTCTTCTTTGCTGCTGGTGTAAATTTTTCGCAGCAGTGTAATCGTTAACACGTTGTTTTTGTAAATGTTTAAAATGTTTTACACTTGGTTAGAGCAATATTAGCTCTTTCTTTGGGTGGTTAAGCTCTGCGCCAACGGGTGGCTGGACCGTGAAGACTGATCAGGCAGCTCATGTACATCTACGCTAAAGTTCCTTCATCAGCTTGAGTTTATGCCTCCACCGTTCTGCCAAAACGTTCAGCTAGTGTGTGATTACCGGAATACCAGACACGTTCGGCGCTACGACAGAATGATCGCAATGCACACTGCTTTGATAGCTCTCGCTTGGGGTCGACGGCCAAGCGGCTAGCGGAGAGGTCTCACGCAGGCGGGGGCGGGCTCCAAAACAACCAGAAGTGGACGATGTGACGTCACATCGTGACGCAAAACCAGTGAAGGCGGAGCTTAGCCCCGATCGCTTGGCAAACGAGTTGAGGGGGAAAAGCATGGCTAGAGAGGAGGGTAACTTGTAATCGCTTGTAGCTCCAGTAACACTTCACTTAAATTGTGGTGTGAATGTTCTACTTAAGCTGTACCCTACACGCCTACAAAATTTGTCCGAACCATTTCAGGGGCCCTTTAAGATAGTATTTCAAGGATAATTATACATTTTGCAAAAGAGTAGCAACTTGTTCATACATTTTGGAAAAAAACAAGATAAAAAATGTACTAACTGGGAAACATACTAACTGTCTCTAGCACCTCGGCGGAGGCCTTGATGGATACATCACCAAGTGTACCGGTGTCTCAGATGCCAAAGGATCGGTGCAGCTCTCAGGAGCACCCAAAAAAGGAAACCCCGCATCACGGGGCCCGGAAAGGGCCCTGTGGGCTAACATAGTTTTTTTCCTCTCTTAAACACACATCACAAAACACTTTCACTGTGGATACACAAATACTATATAGGAATGTCAGGAATCTTGTCCACAATCTTGATGACGGTAAAGAACTCCTACATAAACATAATCCAAAGTTGCTGTGTGTTAAAGAGACACATCTGAAACACATACACAAACATTCTTTGTCAGTGCACCATTTTCTGAAAAGACCGCGACGAGGCTCACGCCTTGTGCGGCATGCAGCGCAGCAATCATTGTAGACAAGTATGTACAGCTTGTGTAGCCTTACAGACACCCCTTGAGGCAATGTCAGTTTGGCGAGTTCTTTTTAATAGGTTAGTTACGGTTTGTTCCATGTACAGTAGAACTTCGTCAATGGGCTTCGGAAAAAAACTGCGAGAAAAAACGTACTAACCGGGAAAATATACGATCTGAATTAGCTAAAATATTTGAGACAACTATTGTTGACATCTACGTAATGAGAAGCGCCACGCGGATCCTTGCGGCACAAGATGCCGATGCGCGTCGAGCTACTGGTGCTCCAGCGGCTCGAGATGCATTTTGTTGTTTTCCTATTGCGTGGTGTTTTAAGAGGGCAACGGGAAACCGAAACCAAATCGTGCTGGGGGGCACGCCAGATGCCACAGAAGTGAAACAAGACACCCACAACGCGCCGTCTGCAGCAGGGAACGGCGGCGCATTTGGAATATCGCCGCCTACTTAAAGCGTGCATTACGGTATTGGCGGCGAGGAGTTACGGAGTCGCCATCTGTCGGAAACGCCTCCCTTGCGTAGTATGAGGGATCACAGGGTGCGCACCTCATAGGTTTTGCTTACAGTGCTCAATAAAAACACCATGCGGCAGCCCTCCTGGAAACTTATGTAGGTACTCTCAAAACGAGGGAAGTTTTTGACTGTCGATATAGTAACCTTGGGCAAACTGAACGCACAGAATCATTTACAGATGCTATCTCTTTACCGAATACGTAGAGCGAACGCCACTGCCCGCGGTCGCCGTGATGGAGTCTCCCGAACCGGCTTCTTGCGTGAAAGGTAGGCACACGCTGAGAGTAAACTATGTGAAATATGTTCTTATAGTGGGCTGTCTGTATAACCAAATGGAGCATAACAGAATGAAGCGTCAATGCAGCGATCGCACGGGTTCAGCGACCGACTGCGCGTCTGCATGCATATGTCCATGCACAATGTTTTGCTTTCGCTGTTAGCGCATTTTCGCACCGTGTCGTGAGCTTCAGGCCGCAGCATATGAGCATTTAACAGCACACTAGCAACCGTTGTTGCGTGGACGCTGTCAGAACTGTTAAAATAATTTCGTTGTAAAGACTTCGACGCCTACGGCGACTGTGATGTGCTGTCGTGACGATTCAATCTTTTCTTGTCTTCTAAATTCTTGGACATTTCAATATTATTTCTCAAGTTGCGTCGCACTGTATATTTATCGGTCTTCTCAGCATGCGATTTCCCTCTGCATCTTTTTCGTAATCCAGTGCATTAATTCATAACACAAACATGACCATATATGCCATGCCTTTTCTTTAATGCGCTTCTTACCGCTCCCTTTCCATTCTAGTGAACTTGCCAGAATCTAGTACCAACAAGTACATAGACCTAATAAAGCGTCATGACATTAGCCCGGCAGCGGGCACGAGCGAGCGTCTCAGTGCACATTTTCTGCTACTCACCGAACATCACACAGTCCCGGCGCCGTAGCAGAAATTTTTCTCGCACGTCTGTGCTTGCTGCATACCTGAGTTGTAGCCGATGGCTTTCTAACGGTTCTAAGTTTCGCAAGCCAAGCTTCATGCAGCTCCTTGTCCTGCGGCTACGTGTGAATAAGGCTGACGCAGGGCTCCATTGCGTACGTCCAGCACTGCGGCACCGAGTCTACCATGCTGCACACCTCTAAAGGCAGCCACTACCTATTATAGTACTTTCAAATGTTGTCAAGCAGACACCCAAGGCGGTAAAGCCTCAGCACTTAATCAGAACCGCAGCGCAGATGGGACTTTAAACTTTTGTTTTCAGCTCGCTTCGGCACTTCCGAAGCAGCCGACGCAGCCGCTGTGTCCACGTGATCCCTCATGCCACGTCACGCCGACGATGGCGCCAGCTTTTCCAGTGGTGGAGCTCGCCCCCAATAGCGGACGCATTTCGCGCCCCTATAGGCGTCTTGTGCTGAAGTTTGAGGTATAGTAGCGGCGCCTGGTGGTGGCGAGAAATGTTATCTGGGTAGTACCAGTTTGGGTAGTATTGAGCCCTGGCTGTGGCGAAGCACGTTTCTAGCCCGAGTTTTGCATTTATTCGCACTTTTTTCTGCCCTGTTGCGAGTGCGAAAAGGCTCGTCAGTTCTCACAGACCACGCCGCAAGCTGGCCGCAGCCTATAGCTTAACGAAAACGGACTCTCCGTGTGCCGTGGGACGTAATGCTGGAAGCAGAAGGAATCGGCGACGCCGATCCGGAGAGACCTTGCTCAGCCTCGAAAAAGCGTCACCGTCGTTACTGCTGCGTCATGGGCTGCCATGAACAAGGAGGCCTGAATCCCAACATCAGATTCTACCGTTTTCCTTCAAGGCCTCAAGAAGCGGAGCGTCAGGCGTGCTGGATAACTGCAGTTCGTCACACTGGGTAAGCGAAACTTCGCAACAGGCTGACTGCTTCGCTTGTCTTGCAGCTTGCTTGATTATCTGCGTTGCTAAAAATCGGTCTTTTGCACCTACAGTCTCGACGGCAGACCAACATAGCAGCAGGCATGGCTGCTATATCGAGCAGCACAGGTTAGAGAGCTAAATGTGCTCATCCTTGACCTCAAGCCAGCACGTTGAGGCAGCGCAGCAAGGTAGTATTGATTGCAGCACATCGATGTTAGAGCGCTGTCATTAAAAGCTACATCAAGCAAGCAGCGCACGAGTTCGCGCTGCAGCACGATTCGCACGTACGTTACTGCGAGCTCATATGCTTTGCATCAGTTATTTAACCGTTGCTAAAGGGACAGATGGTCGCTACTACAGCGCAGGCATAAGTACTTGTTTAGCGGCATGCAGTCAACAAAGATTGCAGGAGGCCCGCCGTTTCGCGGCATGTCAAAAGACCGCTGCCGTCGCGGCGCGTGCAATCATGCGCTCGAGCAGTTCGTACATCGCGGCATGCTGAAAGATCGCTGCCGTCGCGGTGCGTACCGTCGTGCGCTCAAGCAGTTCCGTACACATGATGTCTGCTTATCGCTGCTGTGAATTCATTTATAACAAGCATTTCTTCGCCTTTGTGCACCTGAATCCAGCAGCGTACAAGTTAACCTTACCTGAAGTTCAACTTCGTATGCGACTCGCTTCACTTGCGATTGATACCGCGCTAAAACTTCGCTGCTTATTTCTTTAACGGCATACACGTATTCGGCATTGCATAATTTCGTGCCTTTACGCAGCGTGCCACCCCTGAAAAAATCTTCGGAGCCCGATATTCGCTGCAAGCCATGGTACAACACAACTGAAAGTGGCGGGCCCATATTTTAAACGTGCTTTCCGAAGCAGACGACCGAGCTTGGTACTACCCAGTTCAGGGCAGAGGGCGCTTTTTAGCACCATTTTCGCAGCGCCCCCTGGGCAAAGCAGGAGCCCCATAGCCTGGTTGGCCTGGTGACCGGGACGTAGCAAGCACACGTGATGGATGACGAAACGAACGCTACAACGTCCAACAACGACGTCCCGGATCCTCAGCCCCATTCAACAGTGACAGCTGACATCCCTGCTCCCAGCGTTGCCATGGACACCATTTCCAATGCCCAGGTTGCCCAGGTTACAGTGTACTAGAATACTTCTAGTTCACTGTACCCAGGTGCGGCTGCCCCCGTTTTGGCCGAAGAGTCCCGCCGTGTGGTTCACGCAAGTAGAAGCCCTCTTCGATCTGCGGCGCATCACATCGCAACGTGGGATGTATCTGCACATCGTCTCAGCACTTTCCTCCGATCAAGGCAGCTGATGAGTTCGACGACATCATGAGAGGCCCACATCCGGCCGCACCCTACGACCTTGCTCACACGAGATGCAACATAGTCTTGCTGCACAGGTTGATCGCCTTTCTTGGACTGGCTACCCTTTGGCCTTAATTTCAGCCATAGCGGAACAGCTTCTGAGGCGCACAAAACGTGATGCTCAGTCAAGGAACCAGCTGGTTGAAAGATGCAGGTTTGGAGTGCTGCTGTATGTGCATGATGTCTCCCATAGGCTAAAAAAGATTGGGCAGCGTGCAGGAATCACAGTCGTTTTCTCAGCCCTGGAAGAGCTGGCAAGGCTCTGTAAACATGTCAACGCGCCTAAATCACGTCAGAGTGGTTTCTCGGTCGGGCACAGAAAACGTTTTGTGACATGCGCAACGAATGTGGTTTACCAGATTCCCCTGTTTTGCAGCAGTAAATATGTTGGACAGACAGGCAGGTGCTTAAACGATCATTTAAGAGAGCACTGTAACAACGTCCATAACACTGTTCACGGCCGCTTGGGCATCCATTGCCGGGACTGCGGTGCGTGCCTCTCTTTGAAGATATGGACGCTTTAGCAAGACACAGCTCGCAGCTCACGCAAAAAATTAAAGAAGCTGATTTCATCAGAAAACTGGGTAGTGTGTGCGTTATTTGCGCCTCTATTGTGCTGACCCCTAGTGAAGTCATGTATCTCAACAGATAGAAGTAGTAATGGTAGTCTTTTTCAAGTGACCATGTTCTTAGTAATATGACTTGCTGTCAGAACACCCCTTGTGACTGCCTTTCATTTTCTGCGCATGCCCCCTCTTGTATATATACACATGATGTGGCAATGCAATAAAATATTGTTGGAAGTCAGCGCAGTGTATGTCGTCTCTCGCAGTCCTTGTCCTTCGTGCTGTACATCATTTTTTATCATGAATTACCAACTAGCCGAAGAAACCACCCTAGATGTTCCAAGCATTTGAGAACACAGCAGGAGATTATCATCTGTCATAATTTAGCACAGAAGCATACCAGTGACATTTTACACTTTGTTTCAGTTGCAAGCAACTAGTACAGAAAGAGAATTGGCAGAAATTATATTTGTACTTTCAATATCCATCATAAATCCTATATGGATGTCCAATAAGCTTGATTAATGCGTAAGCATACTAAGCATACTTGAAGGTATTCATAAATTATTATTGTTGCTGTTATTATTATTATTATTATTATTATTATTATTATTATTATATCCTTGGACATAAAGCACAGCTAGATATGTTTGTAATCGGCTGTTTGACTCTTTCTCAGTCAATGGATGAGTAATGCCGTGAAACAACAAAATAGTTGATAATAATAGCATAATTATGATGTGTCTTCAAATAAAAAATATTTGTATTTTGGTGTGATCAATAGCAGAAAAGTATTCAGCTTCTTTTTGTGAAGTTAACAATCTGTCTCGAAACTTTACCAATTTCTCTTTAACCATATGGCACCGCTTGGTCAACCAAACTTTTCTTACATATATAGCACTTGTCATGTATCTCACAGTGAAGTGGTGAATGCTTGGTATGTCACTGCAGAGAATTTCCACAATGTGTTCATATATGACTAAGCTTCTCGAAATGAATTTCAAGTCTATCAATGTCATATCAAAGTTAAGACCCATACAAGCTTGGTTTTTTTCTTCTTTTTGTTGTTTTTTAAATGGGTCCCAACGAATCCAATTGAGAGACCAATTGGGTCCGATTGTGTTCAAAAGACCAATTGGAAGTCCCAATGGCTATTTTCAACTGGGATTAACTATACGCGGGTAAAACTATTGCGGATGAGGCATATGCGCATGTGCCAAAACTTCCGGCTCCCTTATAAGCTTTGACATGCCGTGTAAGGCCTGTAATGGCATTACACAAGTGCCACTGCACTGCCCATAAAGAGTGGCACCAATGAGGTTACATCACTTTCAGATTGTGAGCATTAATATTGTTAGACACTTTTTAATAGTCTGAGATGATTAAAAAAGAAAAGGCATGCACTGTCAAAGAAATGTTTCACGACTTTTTGTCACACTGGAATTCTAAATATTCTGAAGAATAATTCAGTCATGAACTTAAGACCTGGTCTGAGCAACTTTGGCGGTTAAGCAGTACAGCATCTATCTCACATACATAGCATAGATAAACATATATCATACATATACATAAATATATACGGAACATTAAGGCAATGCTAATGGCAAAAATTCACCTGGAGTATCCGTATAATTGCTACCACAATAAGAACTAAAAAATAAGGGACAATTTACTGTCCTCCAAGCTTTTAGAGTTGATGGCCCTGGACACTCTTGAAAGTGGCTATATTTGTTGCAATACTGAAGCTCTCCAATGACTTCACAGAGCTTTTCATTATGTAGTTTTTAATGCTTTCATCCTGTGGAGAGTGGGAAACTAGTAAAGGCATTTCAGTTTGAAGGATAAACCAGTGATTGGCTACATGAGCAAAATAACAGACTATGCCAGCCGAAACTCACCCAAGTGGCAACCACACATGCCTCACCCAAGGATGTATATACTACGACGTTATTGTTTACTTCCCTATTCCACAAGTAGGGTGATGCAAGGCACCTCGGTGTGATCGAATATCCAAGGTTACACGTAGAAGATGCTCAATTTAACAGACCACAGAAAGAGGGGCGTGCAGTTGGTTTTAAAACTGTGTTGCTCCACAGAACGCTTACCCATAATGTGAACTGAATATAATTCTGGGGTTTTATGTGCAAAAACCATGATTTTGATTATGAGGCATGCCATAGTGGGGGACTACGGATTAATCTGGCCGCTAGGAGATCTTTAACGTGCTCCCACTGCACAGGACACAGGTGTTTTTTGCATTTCCCAAAATGCGATCAGACCTAGTTGTAAATTTTTGTTATCCAAAGGTGATGCCAAGCCTTTCTTGAGTAACATCACAAGAGAGAAGTGATCTTTTCTTTAAAGAGGAATGTTAAGCTGTATCAGCAAATCATGCATTTATAATAGCAAAGCATCATTGCAAGGTAAAACAGCTACTGTAACATGGTAGCAAAGCATAATACTAACGCAAAGTAACCTTGCTTTTGACAGTGTTTACTCGAGCCTAGTAATTATTAGTAAAGAAGGACAATATTCCATTCAAGATGGCTCAACCTGTAAGGTTTTCATAACCTTTCCTGCAACAAGATGGCCAAACTACATGAAAGTACTTTGAAATTCATGATGTCACGCTAACATACCAGTGCCCAGGTCTAACCAAAAATTCAAAAACAGGAAAAAAAGGGGGGGGGGGTTGATTTCCGACTTTTTTTCTTCAAATGAATGTAAATAAGAGCATCTGCACATTTTCTTGGTCCTGAACCTTTCCTTTTCTTTCTCCCTGAATTTTGATGCGCTACTCCAAATTCCTAACTAGCCCAGTATTCTACCTTAGTAAATAACAGTATTGAAAGACTACTTTACCAGTACATATAAACTAATTTAATGTTGCTCTTTAGTGCTGCTTTAACACATTTTTTTCTAGGGAGATTCAAACATGTCACTCTGCACTCAGTCTTGCGCTTGTAACTACTAGAACATATACCACACCTGGTAATCCGTAACACCTTCCAGGTATTTGACAGTATCAGGTGCCAACTGCATCAGTGAGTCCTGTTTAGCAGAAATTAAAAAAAGGAAGAACACATAAGTGGCCAGTAGTTATCTGATTAACTAATGCTATAATTTTCAAGATTCTTACTCTTGGAAAAAGCTCTGTAATGTGGTCATACCCACATAAGGCTAGTAGCTGCCGCTGATCAGGATAACTTGCGGTATTTTTCACCCACTCCCTAACAACCTGAATTTTTCAAAACAGCCACACAAAAAAATCAAGTTGACATTTTAATGATGACATGTGACAATAATATAGGAACTTACCTTATCAACAGCTTCAACATATTCATATTGTTCAGCATGCTGAGCAATGTCTCTCACTGTCTTGTTATCCTAGATTAAAACAAAAAACAGTACCCTATATACTTAGTCCTTAGACAGTTAGTTACTCCTGTCCAGGAACTACGAAATTACCAAAAGATGTGATTGTATTGTTACCGGGTTTCTTCCAGCCAGCAGCTCAGCACCTCCACGGTATATAAGTATTTCTAATGTCACTGGAGGTATTCTTTTCTCAAGGGCAACTTCCAGAATAGTCCTGCTCTGTAAATTTACAAGTGATGAATGTATTTTAGCGGATCAACACTGAAAATGTCACATGTATTTACGGGGTCCTCACCTTGTACAAAAGTCTTCTGATGACTTCCCGCTGACTTGGCAAGTCCTTTGGCATCAGTGCATTGGCCAATTTGGGGCTCATATCCGCGGTAAGAGCAGAGAAAAGAACGGGAATCTCTTGCTGCTCATGGAGGAACACACGTGAAAGTTAAGCTTGTCAAGTTGCAGTATCAAGATACACTATAACTTACATTGTCCGCATCACGCATAAGTGTAAAGATGTGACAGCCTGCTGACACAAGAAGCCTCACAATGTCCGTATCCTTGTTAGCAATGGCATAGTATAGAATTGGGGCACCGTGGTCACTCTGCAAGTGCAACATGCATTGTGTATCCTGGATTCCAGAAAAAAAAAATGTGCTGCTGCTGCTATATTTAACCTGAATATGTGAGCATACCCTTGCAAAAATCTCAATACAGATTTGTATTAACCTAATAGTTGCATTTAATGTACAACCTAATTAGTCTGATAAGAAGGTATTTGTCTATACAATTTTTTATTAGATTAATGTGAGTCCATTAGGTATTTGCATTTGCTACTTATTAGTCTATAAGTAATTTCTATTTGCATGGCGCTCTTTGGCCACACCTGGCCCTTGCGCCATTAAACACCACATATCATCATCATCAATTTCTATTTGTGCATACACAATTTAATAGTGGATGCGTAATTATGTGAAATGACAAAATAGGTAATAATAATAAGAATAGTACAGTCAAATCTCGATAACTTGAACTTGAAGGGGCCCAAAAGATTGCTCGAAAAAAAAAGTTTGAATTGCAGGAAATGCGTTAAACGGAGGGCTTACATGCAACACTGCGTTAGGCAGGGTATGTGCATTGAGTCAACGAGAGTGACAAGTTCCGGAAGTATCATAAGAAGCCAACACAGACACCAAGGGGAACAGTGGGGAAATTACTTGTACTGACTAATTGAAATAAATAAATGATAAGTTATTGGAATTGAAAGTGGATGAAAAATCAACTTGCCGCAGGTGGGGAACGATTACACATCTTCGGATTATGCGTGCAATGCTCTACCAATTGAGCCACCGCGGTGCCGTCTTCCAATCCACTTTCTGGGGTATTTATGTGTTACCACTAGAGCTAACCCTGGGAGTGTTAGCCAGTGCCACCCCTCACAAATCTTGGCAGCGGATGTGGAACATCCTTTCTGCCACATGTGTCACGAGTACGTGATCTTTTTGGGTGAAATAAACTGGTCAATAAGCACACACGTGCTACCTGAAGGCATCAATGTTGCCGAGGGGCCCAATTTTTTTCGGACCTTCAATTCCATTAATTTATAATGTTTTTATTTCATTTAGTCAGTACAAGTAATTTCCCCTATGTTCTCCTTGGTGTCTTTGTTTGTTGGCTTCTTAAGATATGATTAATAAAAATCGGGCCCCTTGGTTAACCCCCTTTCTTCTCGCTCATTACATAGCGAGGGTCTTAAATCCGGCAACATTGATGCCTTCAGGTAGCATGTGTGGGTTTATTGACCAGTTGCCTTCACCCAAAAAGATTATGTACTCGTGACGCCTGTGGCAGAAAGGATGTTCCACATCCGCCGCCAAGGTATGTGAGTGGTGGTGCTGGCTAACACTCCCAGGGTTAGCTCTAGTAGTAACACATAAATACCCCAGAAAGTGGATGGGAAGACAGCACCGCGGTAGCTCAATTGGTAGAGCATCGCACGCGTAATGCAGACAGGGGATCGTTCCCCACCTGCGGCAAGTTGTTTTTTCATCCACTTTCAATTCCATTAATTTAACTTTTTTATTTCAATTAGTCAGTACAAGTAATTTCCCCTGTGTTCTCCTTGGTGTCTTTGTTTGTTCGCTTCTTATGATATGATTAATAAAAATTGGGCGCCTCGGTTAACCCCCTTTCTTCAAGTTCTGGAAGTGTGACTACGTGTGCTGCCGTGAAGTGAAAATTTTCAGTTGTTTAATAGTCAGACACAATGAAAAATAGTCCACAAAGAATTTATTTGGGAGTGAGACCAACTATTGCTAAAGCTTTCAAGTAACATTTGTTTTGTCATAAGGGTATATGAATATATTGCAAACTTTCACTAAAATTGGCTGCTCTCACCCAATTATGCAACGATCAAGACTCAACGGCTGACCATTGAGAACAATAGTTGCATGATCTGCTTGTTAGAACTTTCATGAGAGCAACGAATAGCTCAAATTTTATAGCAATGACTACAAGTGGATAAAATTAATACAATGATGGGAATTAACATGTCACTAAAATTGACGATGCATCAGTTATAAATTTCAAAATGTTCAAGAGTTGACCATGCTGACTATAAAAAGAAAAAAAAAACAATTCTGAAGACTCAAGAAAATTTTGATGGGATATATTGCTGGTGTTGCTGTTGTAAGCAGGGATAAACGATTCTAGAGACATTCACTAACCTAACTAGTTGTACTATATCCGTGCCCACAGTAACCAGTGCCTCTCACTGGAAAAGTGTGCAATGGCCCCCTCTAATATAGCACTGTCTCCTATTAGGCTTGTATGATATTACAATTATAATAAAGCAATAGCAACCTTTGGTAGCTTAACGGTAGTGTGCATGCATTTGTTGCAACATATATAGCCACAACAGTACATAGCTACCAAGCACTTTTCACTGCCACTCACTTTAGTGGTTAAATTATGGGGTTTTACATACCAAAAACCATGATCCGTAGTAAGTAACTCCGAATTAATTTTGACCACCTGGGTATCTTTAACGTGCATTTAAATCTAAGTACACGGGTATTTGTGCATTTCACCCCCACTGAAATGTGGCCACCATGGCCTGGCTTTGATCCCATGGCCTCATGCTTAGCAGCACAACACCAAAGCCACTAAACAACCACAGCGGGTGTCGCTGGTGATCATCACGTCTGGCACAAAATGGCAGTGCAGGAAGCCGACAGCATGATACATCCTGGACATTTGCCATGAAGGCACAGGTCCCCAGCTGCTGTCCAACAAAGAATGAAAAACAAATCCCGTATACATTAACCCCCTTTACCTCCTGTAGATGAGCTCAGCACGTCCACACATTTTGCACGCCCTCTATGTGGACAAGCTGGGATCGTCCTTGACAGAAAGTCCCAATTTCTCTTACCAAAGATTATCTGAGCAAGTCCATGTGCCCAGTTTTCTCTTTTATGCACAGATGATGCTGCAATACATTAAAAAAAAATATAGATGTTTTTAACATTGCCGACGAGGAAAATGGTGTCATCATTGTGCTGAGAAGCCAACTGTATCCTCTACTTAAACATTTTCTTTGGTCTGTGTTGTAGCATTTCTAATTAAAAGGACACACTATATTTAGCTTTATTGTGGAACTGATGTCCATCATGTCTACATTTATTCCAACTTCATTCTCCTTTTTTCCCCTCCCCAGGTTCCTGCACTTCATCTTCTATACAAAGGCTCATACCGCTTCATGTGTTCTTCAGTAAAATATATTTTGAATGCACTTCTTGTGTTTATTCAATATGCCAATTCCATTAAAGCACTAAAGAAATTGGTCATTTGAGAATGTTTCTTCAAAAATAATTTGGGAGGTAAAGGGCAAAGTAAAAAGCAAAATGGCACTAATTTCTAAACCGTGTTAGTGCAATAAGTGAAATGCATTACAAATGTGTGCAACGATTAAATATCTTATTCTATCCCAGCCCAGGAAGAGTGTACACATTGACGCCTCTGTATCTGCACACTGAATGGCAGGCTACACCAGGTGCAGATCCAGGTTTTTTTTTTCAAAGGCGACTTTGTGGGTGGTCTGGCTTTGAGATTGTGATTGATGATGATGATGATGATGACTGTATGGAAGCAATTATGATCAATTATTATTATTATTATTATTATTATTATTATTATTATTATTATTATTATTATTACTTTTCGCATCCCAGTGAGTATTTAAAGACAGATTTCTTTTTTAAACAAGCGTTTGCATTCAAGCATACTTCTATGCTGGCACCAATGCAACTGATTGCCTGAGGTAAACAGAGACAACAATCATTCAGCTCTATGTTAGTTTTGGCACGATATAAAAGGAACAAAAATATTTTAAAGTTGAAGTATGTAAGTCAGCTGTGCGCACTCCAGTAGTGAAGAGCCAGTACTTAACATAGTCAACGTCAAACAGGATTTAAAACAAATCAAGCACATGCCGGCTAACTTGTGACACCAAGTGCACTTTCTTTTAATGAAAATACAACTTACTTGTGACATAAATATTAAAAGAACCTTAATTGCATTAAGCCTGACAGTGATGCCAGTCCTCCCACCGAGTTTGCGGGTGCCTGTTCACCAGAGACAAATGCAGACAAGCAGATAACCGTGGCACTGATTTATTACAGGGATAAGGGCATTGAGGATCAACTAAAATGTCAAAAATACAAATCAAGGAAGGTGGCCACTCCACTCACCCAAAGTGGACATCCTCACTGAAAATGCACTGGTACATTTGGTAGTTCTACCAAGTGTACACTCACATGCATTCTACAGGAACCAAAGAGGGATGCCAGAAGGGCAGCTACTAGCATTCCAGTAGTCATACAGCAATTAAAGGATACTGAGTAGTGAGGTGTGCTGTCCCCCCCCCCCCCCCCTTTCTTTTTGCCTTGTAGGTTGGAGGGCAGAGCCAAGTTCGATAGCCATGTCAGCTTTCATTACAGCACGTTTTTTTGCCAGTGGATTCTCTTCAATAATCATTAAACCTTTCTTACCTCTCCAAAGCATAAGAACAGTAACATTTGGGAATAAGGATTTCATGAGTTTGTCATGTGCTGCACACATAAATTAGAGGAGGGGGGGGGGGGGGGGGGTCAGGATATTCGAACATCGCCCCTGGATCTGCGTATATGCTACACTTACCATGTTTCGAAGATCCAGGTTCAGATTCCCCCGTTCCGTCCCAAGGAGCTTTCTTACTTTCTCAACTTTTCTTGCAAGCACATGGTGGACTAGACGCTGCAAAATATACTTGCATCATTTCTATCCATTGAAAACTAAAAACCTGCTAAAAGTTATACTGGCAGTATATACAGAGATTATGGTTGGAACCAAAGTACATGAAATTTCGAAATGTATGTGTTCTTGAGCATAAGTGCAGATGCATGGGAATGATATTTACCTCATATGAAAGCCTTTGATAAATGGAACTTCAAAATGTAAGTATGGCAGTAATTAACTATAGTATAATCTCATAACACAAATCTTTCAGGGTGAGAAGAATAAGGTGGTCCAAGGGAGCTTGGCTTTCTTTGTTACTCACAACCATATGAAATAAGAGAAAATGATTATGTTAGGAGAATGCCAGCAAGCTAGAAAAAGGGAAAATATCGAGAGGCAGATGTACATAGGCATGCAAAGCGACAGGAAGGTGACTGGTTTGCTGGCATTCTCCTAGCATAACCATGTACCAACTAGCCCAACAAGCCACCCTCATGATCTCAAGAGACAATGAAGTCAGAGAGCATAGGGAGGCAAATTGTTGTATTTAATTGAATTGTAGAAATAACAAGGGAAATGAAAGTGGAGAAAGAGAGAACCTGCCACAGGTGGGAGCCGAATCAACATCAGTCTGAATGGTGCACTATCAATAATCTGAACTTTGCATCATCCAGGATGACACTTTTGCAAAATCATTCATTCCATACACATACGACAACTGAAACCACCTTTCTGGAGATAATGTATTAATAACAGATTCCACTTTTTCATCAGTGTTTATTCACCTATATTTATTGTGACAATTCTGGATGACTGTTTGACACCCTTTCCTTCCTTTTTGATCTTATGTTCTTACCAACTCAGGCCAGGTGTTTTGTTCATTTTTTTTTTCTGCAACACTGAAGACATCTCTAGCACTGTATATGTGCTAAATGTTGCTGTTGTAATGAAGCAGACGCGCCCCTGTGTATGTGCCGTCTGAAGAGGAAGACGAAGGGCCGTGCCGTGATCTCGAACGACCCCCGTGCTTCGGACAGCCCTTGCAGTGCCTTGATTTACCTAGCGTTCCACAACGTTGTGAACGAGAATAAACCTCATTGCATTTGGTGGAGGTTGCTGAGATCCTTTGCCTCGTCCTGGAGCTCCGCACTCGAACCCTGCCAACAAGATCGCCTTGCACTACGCCTGATCCCGCCACCTCGTTGCCTGCACCACCGGCTGCCACTGTCATCTGCGCCGGCGTCCCTCGTCAATGCGACCCACCCATTTTCAGTGGGACCGCCGAACACGAGGTGGAAGACTGGCTCTCATCGTACGAACGTGTAAGTACCTATAACAAATGGGATGACCAGTCTAAGCTGACCCACATGCCGTTCTACCTCGCCGACGTAGCCAAACTTTGGTTCTTCAACCACGAATCAGACTTTACAAGCTGGTCTGCGTTTAAAACTCTGTTTGCTGAAGTGTTTGATCGCCCAGCTGTGCGTAAGCTACGCGCTGAACAGCGTCTACGCCAGCGCGCACAGCAGCCTGGAGAGACATTCCCCAGCTACATCGAGGATGTTCTCGATTTGTGCAAGCGGGTAAATCCCAGCATGTCAGAGGATCACAAGATCAAACACATCCTCAAGGGCATTGAGAACAGCGCATTCCAGATGTTGCTGGCCAAAAGCCCAACTAGCATATCCGTCCTCATTAACCTCTGCCAGAGGTTTGATGAGCTGCACCACCAACGTTCCATCGCCCGCCAGAACATTCAGCACGCCGATTTCGTCTCAAGCATCGCGGTTTCTACCGAAATAACCAACTCGACCCTCTCGCAGCATATCAAAGATTTTATCCGTGAAGAGGTGGCCAGGCAGCTCTCGCTGCTGCCTCACAGTGACGCACCTACGGCAGCTTTGCCTCCAACGCTGCAGGAAGCCACCCGAAATCAGATATCTGAAGCGCTTCCTGCAGCGCTTCCTCCTCACTTTGCCGACAAACTCACTGTTGGTGCCGACACAACCATACCTCCTGAGTCGTCGATGGCTGTTGTCTTGTCGTCTGATGCCGCATCTGACGCTGCCGTAGTGTTCACGCTGTCCGATGTGTTTGCTCAACGCAAGGGCATTGTTCTTCCGTTTGCCGTGCTTACTGTAACATCTGGGTCAACTGTGATGCTGGTCACCAACTACTACCAGTACCCGATCAGCCTACTGTGTGGAGAGACAGTAGGATACTTCCAAGCGGTCGACTACGTCGACGACCTCGATGTTCCTACCGACTCCCTCCGTCACGTTGACGCCATCGCTTCGGTCTCCGGCTCATCACCGTCAGTGGGTTTTCACAAGGCCATCGACCCTGCACTTTCCCCATCTCATCGCCTCCAACTTCTCGCTCTCCTTCACAAGTTTGTCTCCTCTTTCGACTGTCATCAGACGTCACTGGGCCGTGCCACCGGTGTTTCTCACGTCATCAACACCGGTTCCCACTACCCCTTGCGACAGCGCCCGTATCATGTCTCTGCCGAAGAGCGCCGAATCATCACGGAGCAAGTGGACGACATGCTCAAACGTAAAGTCATCCGTCCCTCTCAAAGTCCTTGGTCTTCACCTGTCATATTGGTGAGGAAAAAAGATGGCTGCATTCTTCACTTCACTTCACTTTATTTCCTTAAAGACCCCACAAGGGGGTGTTACATAAGGGGTGGGTTGTACAGAGATGCTACTAATACCACAGGTATATGGATACACTTTGAATAAAACGTGATGGACAGGTGATTGAAACAATGTCGTGGGGAAGGCCATTCCATTCTGAAGCTGGCGGCAGAAAAATGATGCAGAAAAAGTAGTCGTGCCAGAACGGGGTCGGGTGACTTGAAGTGGATGGCCCGTGCAGGGGAATGTGCGTGCCGCGGGAGCGATGTAAGGTGGATGGCTGAAAGAACTGTGATAAAACTTGTGGTAAAGGGATAGTGCGGCGATCCTGCGGCGAGACGAAAGAGTGGGCAGACCAGAGTCATTCTTAAGGGATGACACATTGATATCATATGAATAAGAAGAATGAATGAAGCGAGCAGCATGATTTTGCACTGCTCCGGTAGCGTTAATCAAACAAACTTGGTGAGGGCTCCAGATTGGTGATGTGTACTCAAGTTTGGGCCGAATTAGAAATTGGTAAGCCAAAAGTCTTACGTGGTAGGGTGAATGATGCAGATGACGTTTTAGAAATCCTAATGATCGGTTAGCCGATGAAATGATATTCGTGACATGGGTGCGCCAGGAAAGATCAGAGGTTAGTGTTACACCAAGGTATTTATAGGATTCACTTGTTTCAACTGGTATGTTAGCGATTTCATAGGGAAATTGGAGCGGGTTATTGCGGCGGTGGAACGAAACTAATTTACATTTGTTAGGATTAAGGGTCATTAGCCAGCGGTTACACCAGTCGAACACTTTATTAAGATCATTCTGTAGGGCTGTTTGGTCAGATATGTTAGTTATTTTGCGGTAGATAACACAGTCGTCAGCGAACATGCGGATGTTACATGATAAATTATCGGGCAAGTCGTTGATATATATTAGAAATAAAAGTGGGCCAAGGACAGATCCCTGCGGCACGCCGGACGTTACAGGGAGCGAGTCAGACTTGACATTGTTAAGGGAAACAAACTGAGAGCGGTTAGTCAGAAATTGGGCGATCCAGTTTAGAACGTCTTGTGGCAGATTTAGTTGAGAGAGCTTCATTAGTAGACGCTTGTGTGGTACTTTATCAAAAGCCTTGGTGAAGTCAAGAAAAATAGCATCTGTTTGTAGGTTAGTGTTGAGGTTAGCATTCAGGTCGTGCAGAAAAAGGGCTAGTTGGGATTCGCATGAGAGGCTTTTTCGAAATCCGTGTTGAGAGGGATTAAAAAAGCTGTTAGAATCAAGGAACTGCATGATCTGAGAGTACATGATATGTTCCATGAGTTAGCAGCACACACTGGTTAGAGATATGGGGCGGTAATTTAACGGACAGTCTCTGTTGCCTGCTTTGTGAACTGGAATGACCTTCCCACACTTCCAGTCGTAAGGGAGAATTCCTGAGGAGAGTGACTGGGAAAACAGTAACAGTAAAAATTCAGCAGATATGTGCTTAATGTTTTTTAAGAGCTTGGAATTTATTTCGTCCATACCAGTAGAAGATGACAAGTTCATTTTTTCAATTAAGGACAGGATACCAGAGAAACTGGGCTTATGGGTGGTATTTCTGGGCTTATGGGTGGCATTTCTGGGCTTATGGGTGGCATTTCAGGTAAACTAATGGAAAACAGTTCTGTTTCAGTAGGGTTAGGTTCATTCGTAAAGACAGACGAAAAGGCTATATTAAATATATTGGCACTTTCTGAACAACTTGCTTCTTGACCAGATTGATTAGTAAGGATAACAGGAGGGGTGTCATGTGGGTTTAGAATTCGCCAGAAACGTTTGGGTGAATCAGCAAGGATTTTTGGTAGCTCAGTGTGAAAGAATGAGTACTTAGCGTTGCGCACTTCTGTTAAGTATGCTTTTTCTGCAATGTTGTATTTGTCCCATGCGCAAACACTGTTTGTAGTCTTGGCGACACGAAAAAGACGTTTCTTCTTGTTTTCAAGCGATTTTAATGACTTAGTAAACCAAGGTTTTTGGCGGGTGGGACGGAAAGTTACCTTAGGGATGAAGTCATCAGCTAACCGGTTCATTTTGCTTTTGAAGAGTGACCAGTTTTCATTAATAGGTCGTTCCCAAAAACCGTCTTGAAACGATGGAAAAAAGGCATCAAGTTCACTAATGATGGCCCCATAGTTCCCCTTGTCATATAGTCGAATTGTTTTCCTGCAAGCTTGACGTATTTCGGGAACAAAGGCAAAATTAGCATGAATTACTTTGTGGTCACTTATTTCTTTTAGAAATGTTATAGAAGACAGGCTCTCTGGATCTGTGTTAAGATTATGTCAAGAATATTGGCGGTATCGGAAGTGACTCGTGTAGGTTGTGATATCAGCTGAGTAAGATTAAAGTTTAGGCAAACGTCAAGAAATTTGTTAGCTTCTTTCGCATTGGGTGCTGACGAGGTTAGGGTCATCCAATCGATATTCGGAAAGTTAAAGTCTCCAAAGAGAACGACGCGAGCATTAGGGTATTTAGTCGAAAGTTTGGTTAAAATATTATTAAGTTCGCGTGAAAAATCTGGAGTGTATCTAGGAGGCCTATAGCAAACACCTAAGAGCACAGACTGTGGTGCGGAACGACAGATTAACCATAATATTTCAAGGTCGGAGGATATTTTGATAACAGAGCACGAAAGTTGTTTGTTTGCAGCAATGAGGACGCCCCCGCAGCGTGTGTCGAGACGATCCTTTCTAAAGAGATTAAAGTTGGGCAAGTCGGATAAAACTTCGCCATCGGTGACGTCAGAGGTCAACCACGTTTCAGTTAGAATAAGTAAATTGCTACTGGATGAAGATACAAGGCTTGACACGTGGTGGCATTTAGAAAGAAAGCTGCGAATGTTTGTGAAAATAATCGAAAAAGAGAGATTAGCTTTGTGACCAGGAACGGAACCATTTAATGATTTGGGGTGGGGAGGGGGTAGCTATGATTTTTCTTCGACAGTTTCGGTTGTATCGTCGAATACGTAGCGTTTGAAATAATGTTTTATATCGTAAAAGAAAAGGACCAGATTTTTCTTTAGCAAAAGCGAGAAGGTGCTTCCGTGCGTTCCGAACGTGAGGCGAGAAATCTTCTCCAATGCTAAAATGTATATTTTTGAGTTGAGACCCATTAGTGAGAACAGTTTCCTTGGTTTTAAAAGAGGTAAATTTTACTATTATGGGGCGGCACCGGTCTCGCAAGTGGCGACCAAGACGGTGGGCACGCTCTATTTCCTTAGATTCAATGGCTACATTGAAATGGTCCCTGCAAAACGCAGTGATTAGCTCCTCAGACTGAGCGTTGGTCTCGGATGGCGTGTCGTCCGCTATGCCGTAAAACAACAAGTTGTTTCGTCGGGAGCGGTTTTCCATGTCGTCCAGCCGAGTCTCCAATACCGAGACCTGTCGAGTAGTCTGGGAGGTGGTGGTTGCAACGGTGTCTAATTCCATTCGGAGCGTTTGAAGCTGGTGGTAGTGCGATTCTAAACTGTCGATTCTTTTGCCTAGTTCGGAAATGGTTTTATCAGTGCTTGAGAGCTGGCTCTTTAGGTTCTGCATGTCTCCAATGAGCTGGGCTTGACCGGAAGAGAAGCCTTTTAGTTCATTTAGTATTTCATTTAGGGTGGGGGGTCCTGGGTTAGTTTCAATGTCTCCGGATAACATAAGTAGCAAAGAACAAACACTGTTAATACAATCAGACATGATACAAACACAGCACTGAGGGCTCAGTAGCTGAATAAGGCATCTATTGCTCGATTTTTTAGCGAAAAGGCGACACTGGTTACTGACCTGCATGGTGAAGAGAAGTGAGTTAAGCCGTGTCGTGGCACAGCCACCGAGCCCACCCGGCTGGCAGGGATGATTTATACGCAGTGTGCCTGATGAAGTCAATGACGGTGTGACCTTGAATTCCTCTTCGAGCGTCCAGTTTCCAGGTTCCAGCGCCGCAGAAACTACAGTGGCCAACGCTGGAAGTAGGCGCCAGTTGTCCACGGTGACGAGGCTAGCTGGGAAAGGGTAGTTCACGTGGATGGCTGATACAGGGCCCAGAAGAATGGGGAACAGCACGAAGGAGATAGCACAAACGAAATCCTGCATGGTGAACAGAAGTGGGTTAAGCCGTGTCGTGGCACAGCCACCGAGCCCACAGAGCGCGCCCGGCTGGCGGGGATGATTTATACGCAGTGGGCCTGATGAAGTTGATGACGGTGTGACCTTGAATTCCTCTTCGAGCGTCCAGTTTCCAGGTTCCAGCGCCGCAGAAACTACAGTGGCCAACGCTGGAAGTAGGCGCCAGTTGTCCACGGTGACGAGGCTAGCTGGGAAAGGGTAGTTCACGTGGATGGCTGATACAGGGCCCAGAAGAACGGGGAACAGCACGCAGGAGATAGCGCAAACGAAATCCTGCATGGTGAACAGAAGTGGGTTAGGTAGAAGTGGTTAAATCCTGCATGGTGAACAGAAGTGGTCGTGGCACAGCCACCAAGCCCACCCATTCGCTTTTGTGTCGACTACAGACGCCTAAACAAGATAACGAGGAAAGACGTTTATCCTCTGCCTCGAATCGATGACGCTCTCGACTGTTTACAAGGCGCAGAATACTTCAGTTCCTTGGATCTGCGCTCCGGGTACTGGCAAGTTCCAATGGCCGAGCCTGACCGTCCGAAAACCGCATTCGTTACACCCGATGGCCTCTACGAGTTTAACGTCATGCCCTTCGGGTTGTGCAACGCGCCTGCTACTTTTGAGCATATAATCAACACCATTCTTCGTGGCCACAAATGGAAGACCTGTTTAGGTTACCTCGACGACATCGTCGTCTTTTCAACAGATTTTCCGACGCACCTCGCTCGCCTGCATGACATTCTGACCTGTCTCGCCTCTGCCGGTCTACAGCTTAACCTCAAAAAGTGCCACTTTGCTGCAAGCAAGCTAACCATATTGGGTCACGTTATCTCAAAAGACGGCGTCCTCCCGGATGCAGACAAGCTCCGATCTGTTGCAGAGTTCCCAAGGCCCACGTCTATCAAAACCCTCAGATGATTTATTGGCTTATGTTCTTATTTTCGTCGCTTCGTACGCAATTTCGCATCCATCATGGCGCCTTTGACAAGTTTACTTTCCGCCAGTAACGGCATAGCAGCATGGTCACCTGAATGTGATGCAGCATTTCAGCAGTTGCGCCACTTGTTGACCTCACCACCGATTCTTCGCCACTACGACCCTGATGCTCCCACGGAAGTCCATACTGACGCCAGCGGAGTTGGCCTTGGCGCGGTCTTAGCGCAACGGAAAGCTGGCTATGATGAATACGTCGTCGCTTATGCGAGCCATACTCTAAAGAAAGCAGAATTAAATTACTCCGTCACAGAAAAGGAGTGTCCAGTGATCATCTGGGCACTAAGCAAGTTTCGCCCATACCTTTACGGCTGTTCTTTCGCCGTTGTTACTGATCATCATGCCCTTTGTTGGCTTTCTTCCTTGAAAGACCCGTCTGGATGCTTGAAACGTTGGGCGCTTCACTTGCAAGAGTACGACATCCACGTCATGTACCGCTCCGGTCGCAAGCACTCCGACGCTGATGCGCTCTCTCGCTCCACCCTGTCACCATTCACCATCACTGACATGCTCACAGAGCAGCGCAAGGACCCACCCTTGCAATGTTACTTGACTACCTTGCTGCTCCGTCTGATGTCCCTTCAACACGAGCACTGCGTCGCCAAACAACCCACTTTTCAGTGCGGGACAACATTCTATATCGCCGAAACTACATGCCCGACGGACGCAAATGGCTCCTCGCTATAACTCGTCATATGCGCTCTGACGTCTGCGCGTCTTTTCACGCTGAGCCCCTAAGCGCTCATGCCGGCGTCCTCAAAACTTACACAAGGTTGCGTCAGCGCTATTATTGGAGAGGCATGTACAACTTTGTGCAAAAGTACATTCAGTCTTGCACTACATGCCAACAAGGCAAGACACCTACACAGCGTTTCACAGGACCGTTGCAGCCGCTACCATGCCCGTCTCGTCCGTTCAACCGCGTCGGCATCGACCTCTACCGCCCGTTTCCATGCAGCGGGCGTCGAAATCGGTGGATTATTGTCGGCGTAGATCACCTCACTCGCTACGCTGAGACTGCAGCACTGCCAGCAGCGACAGCCCGTGACGTTGGTTTTTTCATCCTTCACAATTTGTTCTTCGCCACGGTGCTCCCCGAGAATTACTGAGTGATAGGGGCCGTGTCTTCCTGTCGGAGGGCATCCAAGCCCTCCTCGCTGAGTGCAGGATAATTCATCGCAAATCGACCGCGTACCATCCCCAAACCAACGGTCTGACCGAGCGCTTCCATCGCACACTTGGCCCTTTGTTACGTTCGCGTACAACACCGCGACGCAAGCAACCACCGGCTTTTCCCCCTTTTTCCTTGTGTATGGCCGTGAGCCTTCATGCCCTTTGGACACCATGCTGCCGTACCAACCTGACGCTACAGAGTATACTCCACTTTCCGAAGTCGCCAAAATGCTGAAGATTGCCGTCAGCTGGCACGTGCCCTGACTAGTGAGACTCAAGAACGTCAAAAGACAAGAGATGACCGTGCTCATCAACCACCGCACAACTTTGCTCCTGGTTCGCTTGTGTGGCTTTGGATACCAGCCCACATTCCTGGCCTTTCTTCCAAACTCCTGGCACGTTATCACGGTCCATATCGTATAATCGAGGCCACTTCACCGGTCAACTACATCGTCGAGCCGCTCACAGTGTCACCAGACCTGCGTCGTCGTGGGCGAGAGACAGTACATGTCAACCGCCTGAAACCGTACTACGACCCGCTCATCTTCTCCGCGTCCTGAGTCGCCAGGATGGCTACGCTTCACTCCCGGGGCATTGTAATGAAGCAGACGCACCCCTGTGTATGTGCCATCTGAAGAGGAAGACGAAGGGCCATGCCGTGACCTCGAGCGACCCCCGTGCTTCGGACAGCCCTTGCAGTGCCTTGATTTACCTAGCATTCCACAACATTGTGAACGAGAATAAACCTCATCGCACTGTATTCTTTTCATATTTTGATGTGTAACCCTTTACAATGCTTTATGTGCTTGAAGGTATAATAAATAAGTAAATGTGCAGAAAGCAGAAGCTCATTCACATCCATTTAATTCAGGCTGAACAGGTACTGCATAATCGGTGACCAATTTTTTGGACACATTGAGGACCAAAAAATTACCAAAATGAGGCAGCCTGAAGAAAATTTTCGCAATATTTTGCGTGACTAGCACCGGATGCATCAATGAGTGGCAGCATTTTTGCACTCAGATAAGATAGCGTGCTTGGCACTGTGCCAAGAATGGCGTCACCTGTAGGTACCAATGCGTCTTGTGCTATTAAATTGAAATTGATGGTATCCGAGAAAGTGACGGTCTGAGAATATGGCACACCTTTCTTGGCCACTTGCGGAATGAAGTCACTTATTTTCGGGCGAGTCTGGTATTTCGAAGTCCAGATTTTTCTGACTTTTTGACGGTCCCCATAGAGTCCGAATTATCGGTTAGCGACTGTACAGCTAAACTTAACCCTCTTTGGTGCTTCTTTAAGTGACCAACACTCAGAAGTTGTGCTGCATGCTTACCATTGATGGCTCGACTCCAAGTATCAAGCTTATGATTTCTTCGTGGCCGGACTCCAGAGCAAGTTCCTTAAGATTGCAGCCATTCTGGAAGAAAAGTGTAGGAAGATATCTGAACATTTACAAAGCTAGTGTACGGAAAATCCTGCTTTTTTCAGTTGCACTCACCGTGAGGGCATCAGTGCGGCACCACATGTTAACTATTCTACGTACGTCTGTTATACAATGCTGTTGAATAGCAGCGCATAGTCCAGGCTACAAGAAATATACAAATAAGAATAGACTGTACACTTCTGTTCATCTATATTTTCTTACCTTAAACTTGTTAAGCACCTCTTGCAATAATGTGGGCACGGCGGCAGCCTAGAAACAATTATAACATAGGTCATTGCTTTTTTGGTCAGAACATTGTACCTACTTCTTGTTTTAATTGCATATGTGCCAGTGTTGCCAACCACTTTTTAAAAACGACCTTTAACCTTTAGCCTTTAACCTTGACCATATGCACTAATTTTTTGTAATACTTAACAAAACTTGAATCAGGAACGTTAATGATAAATAACAGGCTGTTGAAATAAATATCTTCAATTGTTGAAGGGGCCATGACATTGAAAGGGGCCATGACGTGAAATTTTCGAGCTTAAATTATGCATGTATGTCAAACCTTATGCATCCCACAGCAAGCTGGCAAAATTTGAGTGCATTCGTTGCAGTAAATAATTTGTATTTGAATTGTTTTAATGACACAGTTGAACCGTAAAGCAGTCTGGTGTCATTAAGTAGTGACAAATAAGCACCCACAGAAACAGCTTCCTCGGGTACTAGAAATCGGTCTCAAAGGCCATGCTTTTGTGTACTGCACGCACCGGAAGTGATTGCAGGAGCTGAAAATACACCATGGCCGCCATGCATTGCTTCATTTTTGCATGTGCGTTTTGGCGCATCTCTGTGGTTTACTACCGATTTTTATCGCGCAAGTGAAGGAATTGCGTGCACAATTCAGCAGTGATGCAATTTTTTTGCTACCACCCAGTGGCTAGAGCGTGTGGAGAATGACATCTGACATGGTCTCGAACTGTTTCAAAGCGGACAACATAGAGGTGGCCGCTGTAGTTCCTGATGTCACACACAGCCTTGCCAAAATGGCGGTTGGTGTCGGTGGCAGGAGTTGAGAGGCAGCGATTTCAAATTGAAATTTCGAGTTAAAATATGTGCTGAGAGCCTAGTTTTTTGTGTGTATAACCATATTGAACCCTCTACTCTCAGTTATAAATATAAACAGAGAACTGTTGGATGACCGTGTCATGGCCCCTTAATTAATTAAAGAAGCCCCATTTTCTAATAATGGAGTTTCCGTCAATTTTACATGTACATTTATCACTCAATGTCTTATGGCTAAAATTCATGAATTTCAGAACCTGCATTATGTTTTGCTTTCGCCTGCAAGGAAGCTATCTGAAAAGCTCCCATACCTTCCGAGGCAACATTTTGCAAATTGCAGTGGTAGAAATATGCAATATTACTTTTCGACGATGGTAAAAAAAGCAAAAGGGTTATTACCGCAAGCAAAATGCAAAAAGTCACTATTAGCAGGTTTCCTTTCTTTCTTTTTTTTTTTTTTTTTTTGAATGAAGTATATTGTCTCACATGGTCGTAACAGACAGTCAACGAAAACAGAAATACCTCATTCCTAATACTCAGGCTAATGTCCCTGCTCAGTGTATTTCCTCAGTATTTATTTATTTATTTATTTACACCCTCGGGGCCCGAAGGCATCACAGGGGGCTGTGGGTTGAGCAGGATAAACAGACAGAATACAATGAGTAAAATGTAATTTTCTAATTATACAAGTTTAGCTGCTGGTAAATAGCAAAAATAACAAGTAGGAGTCTGTAGCATGTAAGCAGCCTTCTAGTTATACAGTATTATGCAGTATTAGATAATATTGCAAAGACTGAAAAGGAATGTGGCGTGTAATTAACAAATTTTGGTTATGCAAACACACAAATATGAAGAGAGTTAAGGACATAAATCTAGGAACTTTTATGGGTAATACAGACTGGAGAAAAAGTCTATCAGTGAGAATCTGCAATCGACAGCCCATCACACACTGAACAGAGAAGATGATGGGAAAGTGGTAATATATTGATACTGCCTGGCACTAAATACTTCCAAACAAAATGGAGTGCATTGCTTGTTTTGGGGAAATGTTTAAAGGAGTTGTACAGCCATGGAGGTGTTTGTGCTGATAATGCAGAGAGCCCGGTGTATGAGTGAATGAGCAAGTAAGCCTAGATTATGGCTGGGGCACACCTATCACTATGCCACAACTGCAGTACTCCCGAGGACTTGAGGAGTGTGTTCAAAGTGGAATTCGTATATGATCGTAAAAACAGCAACGATGGTTATTTATCATTAAGTTGATGGTCCACATGCCCTTTCAGGATGTCAAGGACATCTGGAACTTGAAGCTGTGGCAGTTAATGGAAAATTATGTGCTGATTTTCTATCATCACTGTAAAAAGCTTATGGTGAAGACAATGTACAGAAAAGCTGAATTTCCATGAAGCCTTGCCACAAAGCCTGGAATTGGAAGTTGTAGCCTGCACTAGTATGTGCAAACAATACAGTGGCTTGTAAACTTAAGTTGAGCAGTAATCCATCTGTAAACTTTTAACACCATCAGTAAACAGTTTCGTTTGCATACATTGGCATGCCCTCGTTTTTAAATGTTTTCTTTCATGTAACAGTCCTTTAAAGCTGCTCTGTGGATGTACATGCACAAGTTTTCTGACAAAGGCACAACCAGCAGCTATTTGCATTCCATCTTCTAAGCTACACTGGTGAGTGCTAGGTAGCATGATCAAGCATGCCATGGGACTCCTTCCTGCTCCTTTGAAGCCAGATGGGAAATGGGAAAGCAGGGCACATACAGCTCTGCTTCCCGCACGTCTTTCATATTTATGGCAAGTGACATTACAGTAGCTAGTGATGCACCGACCCTTCGCCTCTGGCTTGGGTTTGTCCAAAGAACGGTCTATGGGAGTGATAAATTTTGTTAGAAATAACCGTTGCACGGTTTTGGGAATTCGAATTCACAGGAGTGTTCGTCTGTTTAGATACATAGGAACTGGCTGGGACCAACAGAGCAGTTAAAATTATTGATCAATTCAAATTAAGAGAATTCGAATTATCAGGATTTCACTGTCATATGGAGACTATGCGAATGCACACTGTCGAGCTGCGGACATGCCTAGCCCACGATTTTGTAGCAATGCCTTCTGCTCAATTGCCACTCTTGTCACCTACTCTTCACAGCCAGCTGATCTCATCGATATAATGAGTGCTGAAAAGGACTGTGAGCATCTATTTTATCAAGCTGCAAACACGCCTAGGTTGCAATTTTGTAGCGATGCCTCCTGCATGATTTTATGCCACTCTTATCATTCACCGTCCACAGTCAGCTGATCTCGCTGATAACGCAAGTGGAGTGGCATTCCGACCACTGATGAAGCTCGAAAAGGAATAGTATTGAAAAAAGCAGCACTACAAATAACGGCCTTAGCCTTTTTTCAATCGTGGAGACATTAGGCTTTTCCATTGTGACGTCTGCTGCTTTGTCTCGGGGTTGCACCCTTGCACCTAAGTTTCGTCTCTGTAGTGGTGACCCTCAACATGAAAGACTGCGTCAGTTTTCGCTCCCACTGATTTCACTCTCTATACAAACTTATAAACCCAGCTTGAATGTTGTCGTTTTGACATGATTGCTCAACTTAAATTTGAATTGCAGAAGGGTGCTCGACTCATTTGAGAAAAGAAGACTTCCAGGACATATTCGCTAACTGGCAGGAACGCTGGGAGTGGTGTATTGCTGTGCAAGGGGACTATTTTGAAGGTGATAGTGTTTGAATGAACATTAATAAATTGCTCTCTTTAAAACAGAGCCAGTCGCAAAACTTTTTTATGCTATCTTGTATATCGCAATCATCTCAAATGTCAACTATCATACCATTGCCATACTTCTTAGTAAACTTGTTTTTCGTTCATTCATTGCTGGCTCAATAGAAATGCACAGCTTAACTTTAGTGAAAGCATTAGTGATAATACAGGAGGTAATGCTTGAGAAAGCACACACTGACCATTGCCATTTCATGTATGTACTTACATACTTGTGAGTGTATTCGATCAGTTTTGGAAGATAAGTAACCCTACTGAACTGTCCAGCTGCCAGTGTCACATGCTCAAAATAATACGTACATATTTATATTTTGTTATACATGTTTGCAGTGCGTTCACTCGATGTCTGCCTTGCCATCCTAATCGCTGCCACAAGTTTTTATCAAAAAGTGTGTGTGTGCATGCATGCACGTCTACGTGCAGAGTAATTAAGTACTCACACATATGTCATCAGGTGGATTTGGAGAACACTGAAGTAATATCTTGAAAAGGTGTGGGTCTGAATTCTGGATGGCATAGTGCATAGGAGTTCTGCCCATCTGAAGCACAATAACACATATAATAATAAATGTACATTGGCAAGTTTTCCTCTGCTAGGTATCAAGTTATATATTATATATTAAAAAATGGGGAGGGGGATGCAAGTCTACATACAGAACTATGAAACGTTTCGACATTATATGGAAGTGGATTAAGCAGGAAGCTGGACAATATTATATATCTGCGGCTAACAATTAAATTAATGTACGTTAATCTCACACGAAGCACAGAAATGTGGAAATATATACATGATGATTCATTTTAAGGGATAGAATATTGTTTAATTTCGTCATATCCCAAACACCTTTAATTTACCTTATTATGAGGTGACATTCTAACGCAATTAGCTTACACGAAATGCAGTTAACTTCGTAGATTTGTCTGCGACATAACGCGGCGTCACCGCATTAGGTATCTGCTTGAGATGCTACCATGAGGATCATGTAAACTTGTACACACAAAACTCAGCGTACATACATAGCTCCTGCCAGGAGAAACTGGATAACTTTCAAGCTTACCGAATCGCGGAGGTCGGGGCGAAGCCCTTCGTCGGAAAGCATATAAATGATGTTGCGCCGACGTTTCTGCCTTAAAGCACTGTCTTGTGGTGACAATGTACTGAAATTTTGCTTAGCCAGCAGATGAAGGAAGTTTTCGCCATCCTTAAAAGAAGTGGGTAGCATGAATTAAGGTGCTTGATCAGCGATTGAGCGTTTTCACGTACTACTCACATTGTTGGTGATGGTAAATGGAGCATTGTCATCTAGGAGTCGGCGAACAGATAATTCATCGCCTGTTGTAACCGCATCAAAGAGGGCCGATTCCTTGAGTGCCAAGAGAGGGAGAAATACTTCAGTGCTTTTTGCAAACCAAAAGCTCTACAAATGTTGAATTCGTCTTTTCCGCACAACAGCTTGTATGTGCAGAAAAGCCTATCTTCTGTTTCGATAGTTACCGTAATATCGAACGGCATCGGATACATAAACATCACCTGCATATCTTAGACACCGTGTTCTCCCTGGGCATGTGGATAAACTTTAGTCGGCGCATGCATTCGAGCGTCATTAATGCTGCACAAACGAAGTTCTAGCACAAACGCGCCGCCCGCGCGCAGCTGATCACTGTGAACAGTGCCTCCTTCGCTCGTTTTCCCAAAGTTTTCCCATTGGAGCGAAGGTCATGGCCTCCGAGATTGGTGCGCACCGGCTAGCATAGAGTTTCTCATAGAGTTTCCTACAAAATTACTAGAGGGAACTCTGGCGCTGCAATCGTTGTCCTACCATGGGAATGATGGGACGAGACTTTTCTTCCACCAATCCTCCAATCGCCTCTTACTGATGTCTATTGCGGACCTGTTTGCTTAGGCCGTGTCTGCTGTGCCCAGGGCACAGCAGACGAAAGGTGCCCGAAATCAGTGCCCGAAATGTCTACGTTCACCTATGACGTCACGTCCGCTATAACCCATGATGTCACATCCGCTCATTTTCATGGCGGCCGTCTTACGGAGCCGGCTGCGCTGCGAAACTGTCCGTATTCCCTGCCCACTTAGAGCGTGAGTAATTCATCTTTCCACGCTATATGCGTGTAATAACGGATTGGGGCTGTGAGCAGTTTGATGCGTTACCATTAGGTACCTTGTGCGCATATTTTGCCTCCTGGCCGCGTCAAATTGCAGCCGGCATGTGGAATGGGCCGTGGCATATTATATGGAGCTGCTCATGTGAGTGGTATTGCCTCCGTCAGGATCGTCAGTGCGTGCACAGAACCATTCAGTAGTCTGGTTCAGGGAGGATGCGCGAAAGAACGAGGACGTAAGAAAACACTGGCATGACGAGCTGTTCCGTCAGATCGCGTTACATCGCGCTTTTTTTCTAAGACCATCTCGCTCGAGCGAGAGGATCTTAGAACAGCATTACTACTGCTTTTTTACAGCTTTGCTGCTGCTCATTTAATCGTCACCTACATTCTTTTAATAATACAAATGACATCGCTGCGCGGAAGAGCGTCTCTTGAAGTTTCCAAACAATAGCCAATGCCGCCGTGCCTGCTGCATACACGCTTGCTTTTCCTAACGCAGTTAAGACGCGGCACTAGCTCTGCTACTGCGTGATACAGGGTCACTGTGATAAGAAAATTAAAAAGAACAAACGAAATTAAGGCAGAAAATGTCAAACGTCGCCAAGCGTGATAGACGGACCTGCCTCGCTAGATGAGTTGAAGAAATCGGGGTCCTGAAGTCAGCTTCGCCGCAGTAGACTAGTGTTACGCACTGAAGCATGTCAGAACTGAAGAGTGACCGCTTTCACCGACATAAATAATATGTGTTCCGTAATGATGTACGCGTGCACCTGCCGTCTCCTGTTACATTACGCGCGCCGAGGCGCCTAAGTGTACTGGCCGGCCTTCAGCGCTATTTCGGACGTGGCTGTGATGCTTTGAACCGTTGGTTTGTCGACCTCGTAAGCCAGTTAATGTTTACACGGCCATTTTTTTCTGAGCTGTTGATTTCTTCCATAACAGCTACGTAATTTCGTAGTTTCCCGTTCAACTGCTTTGGTCATATGCGAGTCAAGGTTGTTCTCTTTAGCCGAGCGCAGTTTTCGAAAGCGAAACGACGCTTTTGCATCAGCATATAGTGCCGTCGCCCATTTACAACACAGTCAATCAATGTAATTTTGTATGTCACTGGGAAACCGCCGAACGCAGGGAACTCACTCGCATGCGGGGAACTGCATAACTAGCCACGGGATTACCGTGCCTCTTGGGAAGCTGCTTTGCATCAAAGGCCAGGTACCCTTGCTATGATTCACCGCAAAATATTTTGTATGTCTAACCGCTTAACATATTTGTATTGCGGTGAAGCTAACCTTACGGAACCGAATTTCGCAACGCTTTTTAGACTCCTGCATCTCTACCAGCCACTACCAAACGCTTGTCGGTACGTCTCTTGGCAAAGGTCCAGGTAAATCTCGCCCTGTTTGGAGTTGGGGGGACTCACGTATATGAAAACTGCCAAGGAAAGCAGTTGCCCTGATGAATTCACGCTCCCCTGTCGAAACATTTGCACCAGCCTGTTCGACCACCGTTATCACCGCAACATATTTGTGTGTTGCGGTGAAGCATGCCGATATTGGGAAAGAGTTACGTGAATCTGGAATGTATGGTTTCTGTCAGCGACGAACCTAATGTTCTACTCTCATCCCTAATGTTCTACTCTCATCAAAGCAGATTTTCGTGGCAGGATGCATGATGTCTTGAGAACTTTTGTTGGCTAAAGCCATACATACCAGGTTAGCTCTTGTCACAATAATACGCTTTACCACAATACACAAGAGGCCTCGCTGCAGGACACGCCCGCCGTAGTTAGCCAAAACCTTATGTGATGGTTCACTGCAAAACACCTCCTGTATTGCGGTGAATCGTAATAAAGCACATTTGTCAGTTTAGAATTTAAAGACCCTTGCCCTTCGCTTTTGTAATAATATGACTCAGTTTAATGAGAACATGTATTCACTGCTAAAAACATCCACATTGAAATGGAGATATGAACACTGATGGCAGCCTGTGTGATGTTTTATCCCTTTACTTTTTTGTGTACTGTCACGCTGCCATTATTAAATTTTCCTGTACTTTGTTAGGTGCTCATGTACATAACATTAGATCACAAAGAGCCACTGTGTAATTAGTGTTCAAGGACCAGTGTGATGGCTTTACTCAAGAAAGGTTTGGGTTATGTTGTTGTGAAGGTTTTTTTTTAGAGGTAGCTTTCTGAGAAGAAATCATATGTCAGGAAATAGATCTCAATGGCACAGTAATCTTGGCTGCCTTTTGCTCAAACATGCCCTAGACATAATTGAGTGATTTGCACTTGCAACTGGACAGCAGCCGTAGCTTGCTTGGGAGACCAGTGATATGGCATATTTTATCAAACTAGGTGACACATAGCATTACCAGTCCGAATAGAGACCTGTTGAAATTTTTGTCACCTTTAACACCTACATTTTCGACCATGAATTCAGAAAAATCTGTAGCACATTTATAACCTAGATTTTAAATGCTGTATAAGTTGGCTTCTTGTTCACTGCAGCTGTGCTCGGGTTCTGTCCAAACGGGAGAGCACTTCTGCACAGCTTATTAGGGAATATTCTTATTTACATACCTTCTTTTTATTTATCTCGCCTACAATCCCAATCAAATGTTTATGGCACATGAATGTGCTGTGCATGAATCTAACTTACAGTGCCATGTTCAACAGCACAGTGCATGTAGCTTGTGTTGGTTCATTCAAGCTAAGCATTGCTACAGCCTTTAACTGTAGGTATCATGGTATGAGAGCAGAGAAATGGATATGCAAAGACAGTTGGGCACATTGAGACAACATCTTTGTTGTGTGTGAAAAGGTGACAGATACACAATATGGGGAGAACGCATGCACTTTCATATTTTCTCGCGCACAAAAAAAGCCGGAGGAATAAGGTTTCTTCACTGTGCCATAGAAACTATATGTTTGCTCTCAAAGGTAATTCTGATTCATTGGATATGTTCCTGTGCTGTGTTTATTTTCTTGAGTGTGCTTTAGTTTTTGCACGTTAATGTTTCAAACTCGTTTTTATTTTCACAGACTGAACATCCCACGTCTTGGTTTGACTTCCTGGTACAGGATACTTGCACTTAGCATGGAGTGATGAAGCAGAGCAGTGTACTTTTATTAAATGTGCAGATTTTAGCAGTATAACAGCAGTTCATTAAAAAAACATGTGTGCTGAAAATAAAGTGTTCTTACCCACATTCCTCGTTGTCTATTTATTTATTTATTAATACTGTCAACCCTCATAGAGGGTCATAACAGAGAGGACAATACAATTACATAAATCAAATATGGACAATGTCAATGCACGTAAAGTTGCTTAACACTTGTCAATTCACAGTTAATAAGATGTTCACTTGAATGCTGTTCAGCACACTTCTGACATTTATCAAAATACGTACAATGAATATCAAGTCGCACATATCACTTGGCACTTCAAAACTAAATCGAAAACTCCCATAAATATGCCTCAGCAGCATTTTCAAAGTCGGTGACATCCTTTAGGCTAACAATAGCGTTTGGCAATTGGTTGCACATTTCTATTGCATCCAGGAAAAATGAGTATCGATGTGTATCACTGTTGGTATGGTCCGGCTTTATGACGTAGTCGTGGTTAGTTCGCGGGTATCTTTTGCCTGGAGCATGTAGATATTTGAGCTTATCAATCTTAAGTTGATCCTGCATTATTTGATAAAGCACCTTCAGCCTATATTTTTTCCTACGTACCTTAAGAAGATCGAAGTTGCAACGCTGTAACATAAGCGTGACCGATTCCTTCCTTCGGTATGTCGAACAAATAAAACGCGCCGCCAGACTCTTTCCAACTTCCTCTTAAGCGTCACTTGATGGGGACTCCAAACAACGCTGAATATTCTAGTATCATCCTAATGAAGGCGGTGTATGCAATAAGTTTTACATTACGCGATGCACGTTCCAGTTTTTTTTTCTAAGAAAATATAACTTTTGATAGGCAGTTATGCAGACGTTATCTATATGTTGGTTCCATGTCAATTTTGCTCATATTCCTGTATTCTCTTCAGCAAAACCACTTATATGGGGAACTGATCATGATAAGTGCTCATGAGCATTTTAAAGAACAGCCTTGAATCCTACTCATGCACTGGTAAAATGTATAGATGCAGTGAAATTGAAACAGAAGGCAAAATAGCAAACATGATGCAGTATTTGTCAGACAATTATGTCGGCAATTTTTGCATAAAACGATTTACTTAGAGCATACTAGCACTACAAAGCACCCATCTTTTTTGTTAGGCACACATTACTACAAGGTCTTTAAAGGTGGCCACAAGAGAGATGCTGGCTTTAATGAGGAACTATAGAGGTTAAAGGCAGCCATGGAAATGTATTAAGAAATTATGCAATGCATAGCATTTACTCAGTTCATAGAGCTTCCAAAGTTGCCATAAGGCCTTGATAGCTGTGGATGAGGGAACAGTTGTAGCCCTATTTGGAGCATGAGAAATGAACATTAAGATCGAAACATAAGTAACAACTCGTAATGCAATTAAAAAATCTTGCTATACTTTTAAAAAGACAGTGAAATTAAATTAGTAACACAATTTCCTTGTCTTTTTACTTCATTTAGGTTCAATATACTTATTTTAGTAACACAAAAAAGCAGAGTGGTGAAGCACATAAAAAAATGCTAGTCTGTTTTTATATTCTGTTTTCTCTAAATTCAAAGTTCAGTAAAGTTAACTTAGAAAGCTACGGTGAAGCCATTGCTTCAGCCTGTATGGTGCATAACAGCAGCAATCGCCAGCCTAACTGCTTGGGTTTACAGTGCCTTATTTGAATTGTATACCTTTTAAGTGCTGAGCTACTGGAAGATTGATTAAGGTGACCAACATGCTGAACCAGTAGTTTACTGAGTAAAATACATGGAGAAGGGTGGAAAGATAGGACAGAGAACAGGGGATGTATTCTGTGTCCACCTAGTGGAAATGTCCATTTCATCCGCTCCTGAAGTTCTGATTGGCTGGGCTGGCGTATGCATGAGAAGGAGACATGCTCCCCCAGCTACTTTGCACTTCAGCAGAAGAGGATATGGACATGTCCACTAGGTGAATACTTACAAAGCTATTTAATAAAGTACTTCTGTAACCAACATGCCTGCTATGCCATCCTTGCTTTCAATGTCTGTCTTAGTAAAAGTGTGAAAGAGCCAGGTTTGTGCATGAAAAGTTTTCCTGAGGGTGTGTGCCTTGAAGCCCGTAGTGGTAATCACAGGAAACGGGGGTGGATCCAGAGTAGCACCAAAGGGCAAGCCTTCATCGAAACAAATATGGAGGGAAGTGACTGCATGCTCAAACTTGTCAGCTCACAAGTTTGCCAAGACCAAGTGATATCAGAAGTTGATGAAGCCTACATAGTTAATGTATAACCGCTTAGGCCAAAATTATTTAGATACTTTTTATGAGGACTACATATTTACTGGAAATCTCAAAATAATTATGTTAGTGCGGAATACCTTCCACTAGTTGTGACGTCCTTGAAAGAATGAAAATGTTTGAGTTGTACTTGTGTGGTGCATGAAGTTACTTTAAAAAAAAAAACTCAGCAATGGAAACAAAATGCAAAGAGTAGTATTCGAAATAAATTGCCACCTCTTTAGGGCTAGATGAATTCAAATAATAATAATAAGCAAATGAAGATCGGGCATACAAGATAGATGTTTCGGCTCGCACTTGAAAGCCTTGTTCACAAAGATTGTGAACAAAGCTCCAGTTGAACCAGTTCATATTTTTCATTTTTATGGTTGGCATCTAATTTTAAACTACTTACCGTGCCTCTTTTGACAAAACCAGACAGGCTGCCGTCAAACTCTTCACTACTTCAATGCAAATAATTGGAGGTTGGCAAATACATTTTTCTAATAGGAATAGTAGGTAACGAATAGTCAAACACTGATGCATACAGTTACAGCAGGCATATTTATCTTGGAATTCAGCACCATGCTTATATTGTCTAGTAAAAAAAGGACAGCTATCAA
Organism: Dermacentor andersoni; assembly: GCF_023375885.2. Classification (NCBI taxonomy): domain Eukaryota; kingdom Metazoa; phylum Arthropoda; class Arachnida; order Ixodida; family Ixodidae; genus Dermacentor; species Dermacentor andersoni. The sequence goes on along the minus strand of NC_092814.1, from coordinate 257,983,711 downwards.
GGAAGATTAGAATTATTTTTAAGCAAAAGTAATTATACCTCATATACTTGAAGCAGATGTAGTGCTTCTGAAGAATCACGTCCAAACTGCACACACTAAAACATTAAGCTGGGATATTCAAAAAGACAAGTACATGTTTTGCTCGCCAAGTGACCTTTAGTGTGCTCAATTATGTAAAGTGTGCTATTATATGATTAATGTAATTTGCTAATGTAAAGAAAGAACAAGCCAGGATCTCTTGCTTCATATATATGCGCTGAATCAAGAAGGTAATTAAGGAAGAAGAACACCAGAAATAAACACGAATATTTGTGTGCTTTCTGGCATAAAATAATTCTCATGTAAGCCACATAACATGCTTTCCAAAGCATCCCCTACCTTAACTTATAGCTGCATCACATGAAGGCACTTTCTAAGAACACACATGCTTCATGATCATTCACTGTGTTAGTGACTCCCACTGAAGTAGACTGAGAACATATCTGGGCATTGCATTCAATGACTGATGTAAAGTGAAAAGACTGCTGCTTGTAGGTATGAATGAACCAAGTGAATAAGAAATATAGGTTCTCAAACTTCTAGTAGTAAGTGTGGCAGCACTTAAGAAAAACATATTGCAACTAAAAATTCCAACACATGATGAAATAACTGAAATAGCTAGGGAGAGTTTAATAGACCAATAAACAGGAAACTGCAAACTCCCAACATTTCTGAATGCTTTTCTTCACATGTACTCACCTCATAAGTATGACTTCCCTTAATGCTCGAACCTCTGCCTTAATTTCATAATTCCCCATTCTCACTGCTTCACTCATGCTGATTGACATCTAGCACAAAGGTTGGCGAAAGTAGCTGAGCATGTGCATGTGTTGTGAGGCAAGCTGCCCACATCTGGTAGCCGCATGCCAATTTCTCAGAGTAGATGAAAGGGAAGCCTTGAGGGTAAGCCATAGAGAAGACCTTGGTTCAATGATAACTGAAAACACCAACATGGAAAATTTGGACTGCCCACAGAATCAGCAGAATTGACATAGCTTGGAAAAACTGAAAAGATGCATTATAATATTTATGTTACACAGGTTCCAGTCAAGTTGAAGATTTTCACTGTCTAATAAACTTATAAGACAATACATGACCAGCAATACTGTATGGAACCTAAACAATTTTAATAAAGTCACCTAGAAGTCAGGATGGAGAAGTGACTGAATTGAGGATGCTAAAATGGATGAGGTGGAGGCAGATTGTGAAGACAGGTCTTAAAAAATTAACATTCAACACACACTTAAGTTGGCAAAGATTGGACTCAATGTTCAAGAAGAAATTGACTAAGATAATTTATTGGTATACATACATGAGAGAGCAGCAACAATACAGCAGAGATAACTGTCATTCAAGAGGAAAGGACGTCAGTCTAAAAATTAACATTTGATCAGAAGAATGGTTATGCATGGGCTTAGGCTCATGTACAATTATGTATGGTACGCATGATGTCAGAGCTGCATAGCATAAGGAACTGTGGCCTTACATGCCTCGATTATGAAATGATGTGGGCCAAGAGTGGAACAAGGATAGCATCAAGAGGGGGCCTCCTCCAAAATGAGAACGGTAGGGAAACGGGACGAGAGAGATTTTCTGCGCAACAGATACAGAGTCACATGAGTCATAGTCATATGAGTCATAGTCATAGAAACCATGACCCAAGGAGCTGCACAACAAGGTATATAAAATCAAATCTCTATACAGTTAAACCTCAGTATAACGAAATTCTCGATATAACGAAGTATTTAACTTTTCATAACCTCTTCTCCATAGAACACCATGCATTTAGAGCATCAATATAAAGAAGTGTGTTTGTGTGCAATTTCAATATAAAGAAATATCGCTTCTGCCGCAGAGGAGTACCAATTGAGACAATCAATGGTAACTTCCGCGGACGCAGATAGTCAAATGACTGAATTACAAGCGGCTGCTTGCAAACGCACCTCTCAAACTGCGTGCAGCGCGACAAGAACAACAGCTTGGAGCCGCATCATGTTCCGTATAAATTAAGTCCAAGTGCGATCAGATCCTATCGCGCCCCGCGCACTTGTGCTTTAGGTGCGAGTGAAAGTGTGCGAGGGTGAGACAAGAAAGATGGTGGCTTCATAAGTGCGGCTTCCCCACGCGAGCAATGGCAAAGTGGGGAAGGAAAGCGAGCTCGCGGTAACGCGATCAAGCGCGCGCGAGGGGGCGGAGTGGGGGGGGGGGGGGGTAAGTTGGCGCGCGTCTCGGCCATGACTGCGCGTGGCTGTAAGCGCGGCTGAGCGCATACGCAGCCGCGCACCCTGCTCTAGAGGTAATCTGCTGCGTGTGGAAAGAGCGGGCATGCCAAGACGGGGTGGCATCATGTAAGCTGTTTTCCGGCACGTTTAGTATTGAAGGTTGCGCAATCCCGAGTTTTGATGACCCGTTGGAACGAGAAGCAGACGAAGCATTCGCTCCCAGCTGCCGGCGCTTTTCATGATAGCGTCGTCGCAGTGCGACCGGGCGACGCTTTGGGGGCGGAGTGCACGCGAAAGCATGGCGTCACTTAGTTCGTACCGCTGATGTGAAGATATCGCACGACCGGCTTTATTACTAAAGCCGGTCGTGAGATATCAACGTGGCATGAAACCGTATCATTCATCGCTGACTCCTAAATTCGTCAAAATAAAATGTTTTCTCATTCAAACTTGCTTTTTTTTATTGCCCAATAATTCGGGAAATTGCATGGCCCCTTTCCGTGCAACAAAAATCGATCGACGACTGTACTCATTTGCATAACAGATCGAATTTCAATACAAGGAAATTTCTATATAACGAAGCGAATTGCCGATTTTACCTACTTTGTTATATCAAGGTTTGTATAACGAAATTTCCTGTTCTCTACACGGGGGTGGCAATGTGGGCTTGTTCGTTGATCATCATGGAACGGCATGTAGTGTAGCGCAGCAAAAACACGAACACAAGAAGAAATGAAACACAGACACAAGCGCCTAATTATGTCTGTGTTTTGCTTTTTCTTGTGTCCTTGTTTTCGTTGCATTACACTACATGACATTCAATACTTTCACTGTCACATTCATGAGCACTGAAAACCTAGAATCAACTAATATCTTGTCTGATTTGCCATAATTAAAAAGAAAAATGTGGGTATAGTAGGTCTAATTGAGTTCTGGTGATTTTAGCATCACTGACATATAGCTTTTAAGAATGTTTAATCGTTTCTTCCGTTAAGGCAGAGTACATGCTCAACTGCTACAATAAGTGTGAACGTAGGCAAAAACGACATTTTTGGCTCTTGCATCAATTTTATGGCATGTTGCGTGATCTAATCAAGTGGTTTCAATTTGACGAAATTCTCGATTTAACAAAATAAAACCTCACACCCAATAAAATTTATTAACTAGACTTACTGTACTTTATAACCAAAGTACTGTATAACTATAAGCAGCTACAGCTGCCATGAGTGGCGAGCAGAATTTAAAAGAAATTGCTTTAGTCAAAACACGCCGAGCGCTGCTGCTAAAGTACGCGCCACATGCATTGGGCAACTGTGGGAACCACGGTACCACACGCAGTTATTCAAAGCAGCACATAAAAGTGCCGCGGACTCAAATTGGTTAGTAAATGCATTCGGAACCAGTCTTTCGATTACTCAATATATCAGCCACACACTCGCATAGCACGGCCACGTGGCAAACGCGGCCATGCGGACGCTTCACTATGCGCGGATCAGCTGGTTGCAATATTGGGGCACTCTATGGGTGCATGTTTAAAGCACAGCGTTTTTTGCCTATCGCGTGATCGTTGCGGGTGCTCCATGGCTGAGTGTATTGCATGGTACAGAATTGGCCCCAGTACCAAAAGTACACAGGTAGGGCGGTCCGTGCAGATGAAGCGTGAACGCGAGCTCAACATAACCACGTCGTCATTATTCTGTAGTGATTATTTATGCGAAAGCATCATATGGCCCATTGAGCAAAAAAGCCGGCGTCTGTCGTCTCAGCGAAACAGCACCTCAAATCCCATTGGCTGCGACCACGTCACGAGCGCGCCTCTATGAAACAGAGCGGGTGAAAGGGTACACCTGCTGTCGCTATAGTGCACCAGGTGTTGCGTGTGGGGAGAGGGCGTCGCCGCGACGCCACGTCGTCCTTGCTCTCGCAAGCCGCCGCCCGGTCCGTATCTCGCCCCTCCATTGGGCTTAGCTGCTGCGCGTGCCTGCCGGCCTTGGTGGCCACTGCTGTTTCCTGGTCTCTGGTCATGCAGCACGTCGGTGGCATGCGGTGTTGGCACCGCAGGCTGCTGCTGCTTGCTAGCTCGGGCCCAATGTAGCTCTAGGGTGCATCACTTGCAGCGTAACACTCGAAGGACTGCTCAGCGGCGTTCAATTGGGCATTAATGCTTTCGCAATCACAACTCAGATAAGACATGCTTAGCTGTGCTCATACGTTTTTCTTTAGTTGCCAAATGGATGCATCATTGTTCACCATTCACAGTCTTCAATCTGTCGTCATCATTGCATTGTCATTTCAAATTAGTTGTAACATCACGCCGGCGGATGCTGCCGCCTTCACACTGTGTAGTAGATACGCAGTCATTGCCATGCATGCACTCATCATCCCAAAGTCGTTATGCCTCAATCGTGATGACTCTAGAATTGTCATCCCATCGTCGATCATGCCATCGTTGTCACCGCATCAGCATCATACTGTTGTCGGCATTTGACAGATGCATTACACAGATTAGCATTACCTTTTCAGCTTCTAGAACAGAATGCACGCGGTGATCTACCGCAGTAATATTATGAGAGACACTTGGGCGGAACAATTGCTGGCCTCAATCGCCAAGCCTCCCTGTAACATCATTTATTTCAATCTCCATAATAATCCTAAATTGTGTCACAAAACTTCTACAACAAATGTCAACATGGTTGCCATAAGACCTTGTCTCTCATGAAAAACACAACTATATTGTCATGTTCACTAACTTGATCTCCTCCATTGAACTTAGTTCTTGCGTTGAATGGATGCTTTTAGCATTTTAAATTCTGCTACTTTGTGCCACTGCCTCCTTCTCCTGAATAAGCTAACTTAATATTGATCCACATGCAATTACTCAAATTCACTGAATGCTTTCTTCATGACTAAACACAATTTGTATGTTAACAACTCCAATTCACAAATCTGTCTTTTGTCACTTCTGGCATGCCACAATGCTGAGTGTTTAGGCCCTTGATTTTTCTCATTTTAGATCTCGCAAAGAACTTCAACGTAGAAAACTAAACTTTCTGTTGATGACTGTGTGTTTTGTCGTGAAACAACCAAACTCTGGCAGGTCCGTTTCTGTTCAAACAGACTAAACAAATGGCCCACTGAGTAAAAAAGCCAGCGTCTGTTGTCTCAGCGAAATGGAAGCTCAAATCCCATTGGTTGTGACCACATTGCGAGCGTGCCTCTACGGAGCAGAGCGGGTGAAAGGGTACATCTGCCGTCGCCCTAGCGTGCCAGGTGTTGCGTGAGGGGAGAGGGCGCCGCCGCAATGCCACGTCATCCTTGCTGCAAGCCGGCGCCCAGTCCTGCAACTGCAAGCCGGCGCCCAGTCCACATCCCCCCCCCCCCACTGGGCTTAACTGCTGCACGTGCTCAGTGGGGCAATGTCTCCACTAATGTCTCTCCGGAGTGCCATCACTAGTTAAAAACCTAACATCAGTACCCTAGCAAAAAAAAAAACTGATAGAAATTTCTACAAGTCTCTTAGAAATATGTATAGGTTGTACGGGTCCTTCTAAGACTGATATATATTCCTACCTGACCCATAGAACTCTTTACCAGACTGGCAGGCAGCAGATAGATCTCACTGTGCTGCCTACAAGACCAAATAGCATGATGTATCAGTCTTTTAAACCCAGATAGAGATCATCATATGACATACAGGAATCTTATTGAGGCACTCATAAAGCATGTTAGAAATAGCACGCATGCCGATGCCCACACGCCTGAAGAGACGTTTTTAAAATGAACTGAATATACAACCCTGAATGCATTGCCTGCCACGTGAACAGATTAACAAACACAGTTGGGATATTAGAGTATCAAATAAAAAGGAAGTGTGTAAACTGTGCAATTATCATAACTTTTTACAGCTTGTATGCAGATATATTATCCTAAACATGTTTCAACATAAATTAAAGCACACGTTTTCAAAGCACAGCAGCGTTACTTAGCCTGTGAAACTACATTGGGGAAGTTGCATGAGAAAAGTATCAGTCCATCTTTGCAGCAGGTGTGCTCCAGTTCTTTTAATACAAAATTACATTTACAAATTTTGCGAGACGGATGTGCAACATTTAATGCATATCCAAAACAGGATTACTGTCATCATCATCATCATCATCATTATATTTATGTCCACTGCAGGACGAAAGCCTCTACCTTCGATCTATAATTACCCCTGTCCTGCGCCAACCGATTCCAACTAGCACCCGCAAATTTCCTAATTTTGGCGCACCACCTAGACTTCTGCCATCCTCTACTGCACTTCTCTTGGTACCCATTCTGTCACCCTAATGGTCCAACTGTTATCTAATCTGCGCATTACATGACCTGCCCAGTGCCATTTTTTTCTCTTAATGTCTATTAGAATATCATCTATACCCGTTTGCTCTCTTGTCCAAATTGCTCTCTTTCTGTCTCCTAAAGTTATACTTAGCATTCTTCATTCCATCACTCTTTGCACAGTCCTTAACTTGTTCTCAAGCTTCTTTGTCAGTCTCCAAATCTCTGCGCCATATGTCAGCACCCGTAGAATGCACTGATTGTATACTTTCCTTTTCAATGATAATGGTAAGCTCCCAGTCAGGAGCTCACAATGTCTGCCGTATGCGATCCAGCCCATTTTTATTCTTCTGTGAATTTCCTTCTCATGGTCAGGGTTTCCTGTGATTAGTTGACCTGGGTAGACGTACACCTTCACAGACTCTAGAGGCTGACTAGCGATCTTGAACTCTTGTTCCTCTGCCAGGTTATTTATCATTATCTTTGTCTTCTGCATATTAATCTCCCACTCTTACACTCGCCCTGTTAAGGTCCTCAATCATTTGTTGTAACTCGTCCACAGTGTTGCTGAATAGAACAATGTCATCGGCAAACCGAATGTTGCGGAGGTGTTCGCCGTTGATCCCTACTCCTAAACCTTCCCAGTTTAATAGCTTGAATACTTCTTCCAAGCACGCAGTGAATAGCATTGCAGAGATTGTGTCTACTTGTCTGGCTCCTTTCTTCATAGGTATCTTCCTACTGTTGTAATAAAGTTTATTTACAAAAGCAAAACAAAGCACTTTCAAGACTGTGGATACTAACTGTAGCTCTAACATGTCAGGCTGAGTTTGTGAATGCCATAAATTAGACACTACCAACGTGATTTCATTAAAGCTACTTTCTGGGCTAGTTGGTGCATACTTGATTTGAAAATTATGACAACGCTAATGCATCCATCCACAAAGGAACAAGGACAAGACACAAGCAACATGACTACAAACATGACTAGGGTTTATTTTACACTCCATTATCTAAAGAATAAGCAAGCAACTTCAGCCACATTTAAACAAACACATAAGAGGAACAACACAGACTGAAGTACCAACTTCACCATGCCCATTTGTGCTCACAGATGCTGTATAGAACACTAGGTCTAATTGGCACATGCTTTTATAATATTACAACTTCATATGAAGCTATTTTCTCTAGACTATGCACTTTTGCATTCATCCCAAAAGTGTTGTGATATGTGACAGAACACAAGTGAGCTTGAGCAAAAAGAACAAACTGGCATGGCACACTTACAGGAAGCAAGGAAACAGGAAAAGCATCGCTATTGGTACAAGATCTACAGCAATATATCAGAACATGACAATACAGCAATATTATTTAAGCAAAAGTGAGTACAGATATGAGAACTTATTCAAGTAAGAACATGGATTTACCATTTTTAAAACCACACATTCATGAACAAAAACAGCTAAACATCAGTGAACATATTGCAAAATCAGAAGACACAATTCTTCACTGGGTGCTAGTTCAACCACCGCACGTCGAAATGTGTAAAAGTAGTTTAACCTGTGTAGCCTTCAGCACGTGACAGCAAAGAAGACTATCAGAACAGGCTTCATATATAGTGCTTGGAGTCTTTGATTCAAACCGTAATACACTGTTAAAATAAAATTTCACAGTTTGCTTGTTTCATTCAGAAAAAAGATAGTGTCTTAGTCATGCCGCCACAGTTAACGGATAAACTTGCACCAGCTACATTGAGTCAAAGGAGAAAATAAAGTGAGGAAGACAGATGCACGGTGTGAAAATGATGCTGTTGTATCAAGTAGCATAACTGCTCACTTAACATTCAGCTGCTTTCCATGCCTCTGCATACAGAGTGAGAAGCTTTACCTCTTCACCATCTGCTAGTGAAGCACTGTTTGTTCACTGTGATCACCCACTCAAGGCAGTCACTTGGTTAAGTAGGGTCCTTCGCTACATGTAAGGACACCGACCTGAAACTGTGCATAAGTCCTGTAAAATATTGTCATGTTTTGGCTACTGCAACTGTTCATCAGCAGCTGCGTCACTACTGCCAACATGCAGACCATGCAATTCCCCAAGCACTTAATTAACAAGAGTACAATAATGAAGAGTGGCAAATTGGGCTAGCTGGTTCATTAGAAAAACAAGAAGCTATCGCAAGAAAAAATAAACACTCTAGAATTTTGATGGCTCTGGCTTGTTTAATATATTCAAACATCAAAAAGCTGATTATTACAGAACGCCATAAAGCGTGGTGCACTGTTACCAACTGTTGTTTTTTAAAGCTATAACCTGTTATAACCAGACATTCATGTACCATGGCTAAAGACACACTGTTCATCGTTGCCATGTCTTGAGCACGGGAATTAGTCTCTTTCATAAAGGTTTCGTATTGTCCATTCAAAAATATTGTTGTCTATTTCTATAAACACATAAAGGCGCATAACTTCGCTGGGTGTTACGTAAACTAGTGGCTCCTCTCTCCTGACGCAGACTGAAAGGTGCTTTGCATGGAGAATTTCAACAGGAAATAGTTTCTTGCATTTCAGAATTATACAAGAATTCGCTCCAGTAAGAATTCTACAAATGAGAGAAAACGCACCTGAAAAGCTGACAAATGCACTGTTTTTAGTCTTTATAGTTCAAGTGTACTGGAGAGAGTGGAATGTTTGTTGGTTGACGACCATTCGGTAATATTCAGTGACACTTGTTGACTCACAGCCACGGTTGTGGACTACAGGCTGTTTTTCACTTTCATCCAAGTTCAGGCACAGCTTTCCAGTGCCCAACGAAACTGTCTGCTGATCAGCTCCCCTCTCCTGTGCACCAAAAAAACTCACTGCTTCTGGTGAAAGATTTAAACTAGCTTTAGCTGCCTGTAACTTACAAGCAAGTACATAACATTCCAATATTTGTAAAGGAACATCGTTAGCTCCACTGACCAATTTCACAAGAAGTTCATTTCCGCCTTCAAATACAAATGAAGAATGCGACCAATGAGGTCCTAGTTTAGCCGCACTTTTAGGAAGATGCAGGATTTGGTGTACATTGTATGCCATTGCACCCAATCCATACAAAGACTGTGCTCTCACAACAAACTCCGAGAGAAGATCAGATGATCTCATTATGGTCATCTGAAGTGACGGTGTCTAGTAGAAGTATATAGACACCCTCCACAAGCAAACTGGAATGTCTGACATACTTATCCGGCAAAAAGCTATGAAGGCATGGTAATGAATAATGAAGAACCCACCACTTCCATTCACTAGCTTTCCAGATTGTGAAGTCTGATAATCTTCGTGGTGTACGTGTGAACCAATTCGGTGGCTTGATTGCCAATAACCTCCTGTTTAAAGAGGCTAAACTTTGTTGTGAACCAATTTAAACATCTTTTCTCTTTTAAACGTGATCACAATTTTATTCTTCTAAGCTGTTGTATGGTGTATATTTGTTCCAACAATCTTTCCTTTCTGAATCCTGGGCTTCATATTTGATTTATATGTATTGTCTTTTGTGATAATATAAATGCATTATTTCTGACTCATTTTTTTGGCAAATGAGGAAGCTTGCTTCTCCTTGAAGCACATTACACCTATACAACACACATAGATACTGATAGACTATAGATCTGGCAAACTAATATGAATACACTATTACACTAATAAAAAGAATACACTAGTAGACTTGTACAAGCAGAATAGCACAGATACATCCAGAATAGAACTAAAAGTAATTTCATCAGTGTATCAGTTGTATTGTTTCATAATGCAATAGAAAAAAACTGATATAATTTTTATTAGGTTGCCCTATCAGATTTTTTGCTAGTGATCTTTCAGCGTAAATGCATATCAACTATTTGACTAAAGCTAATACTTGAACACATGGCTTTTTGTGCTGCAATTTTTCTTGGACTCCTGCTTCCCTTAAACTTATACTGTATAATATGCTTGCAAGATCAAAAAACTGGAGTATGCTTCATCAATTCGGGATATACCTACAAAAAACACAACTCTCATATTTAGTTGAAGCCATACAAAACCAACCTGTAAATTTTATTGCAGCTGCTTATTCCCATACCGTAAGCTTATCAACAATTAAAGCTTGCCTTGATTGGCCAGGCTTGTCAACAAAAAAACTTACCCATTTATTTCACAAATTCTCAATTGAAACATATGTTATTACCTCCTTGTATCTCATTGAGAATGAACTACAACCTCAAGGTACAGGTGCCAACTTGCCAAACCAATCTTTACTATTCCGGTAAAAGGCAGCCTCAGAAAGCACACACACGCACACACATATATATCAATGAGCTACAAGGAGGTAATAAAAGCATGTTTCAATTGAGAATTTGTGAAATAAACAGGTAAGTTTTCTTGTTGCCTAGCCAATCAAGGCAACCTTTAATTGTTGATATGCTTGCGGTATGGGAATAAGCAGCTACAATAAAATGTACAGGTTGGTTTTGTATGGCTTCAACTAAATATGAGAGTTGTGTTTTTGTAGGTATATCCCGGATTGATGAAGCATACTCCAGTTTTGATCTTACAAGCATATTATACAGTATAAGTTTAAGGGAAGCAGGAGTCCAAGAAAACTTGCAGCACAAAAAGCCATGTGTTCAGTTATTAGCATTACTCAAAAAGTTGATATGCATTTGCATTGGAAGATTATTAGTAATATGAATACCTATGTACAAGGTGCTTAATAAGAACAGAATGTTTAATTTTGTAGGTAAATGTGTTAAAAAGACTAGTCATGATGTGAAAATCTCTTCATTTTACTTTTACCACCCCACCTTACCACCATTCTACCTTTACACACACACACACACACACACACACACATATACCATGGCACCCATTCCGTAACTCTAATGCTCCATACGATAGAAAATACGACAGAAAATTGGACAAGTTGTTGAAGCTTCATGGCAGCTACTGCATGACAGATGCCGACAAAAGTAATAGAACGGGACAGGATACAGCACTATCAAATGAAGTTTATTGAAAGAAAACAACCAATATATAACACACATCACGTGACCAACACCCGGCCCCCTAGAATATGCAGATACATACCAAAACAACCTTCACATCACCGAATGAACATGTTTTGACGGCAACACACATGTCACGGCTGATTAATCAATGTAAAAAAACAATTACTAAGGCACAATGCAACTCAGTGGCTTTACTTAAGATCTAACACGGCAACCTCGCTATCTTGCAGCGAGATGGATGGCTGGCTAACACTTAGTGAGCTTTTCTTTCTAATGTGATAAGCCTCCATTAATTCATGTGAGAGCTTTTCACACGTGTGTGAACAGCAGAATAGTACTTTCAAAAACTGGATGACGCCCAATGCTGCAACAATGCACAGAAAGGTGTGGATGCGCAAAAACCCTTAAAGAAACTATGGTACTTCCTTAGTCGAATGTTTAAGCACCTTCCAGTCTGACTGATATATATGTTGTAGGCTTCAAGAAAAAGGAATCGAATAAACAACATTTCGTGCGCAAGAGACAAACTGTATGCTATATTTCACTTTGCAGTCCTCCCTGCTCAGACACCTGTTGTGAAGAATGTGCTTGTTTATTGCTTCACATATTCCCTTCAGCTTATATTTAAATGAAAACCCAATCCTCTCCTGGAACTTAGAAGCCACCTTTTTCTGCCTGTGCGACAATTAATAGAGGGGATAATGGCAACTTTGTTCCGCTCTTGCTCCTTAAGCTTCTTCCACCCTGGTTGCACCTTAAGTTCCTTAATTAACGTGTTTCAATATAAAAAAGCCACTGAAACTGAATAACCTGCCTCATTAAGCCTTGTCACCAGATTCCTTACACGTTCAAGGATAAGGTGAGGATAGCTCTTGGTTGGGGCATCTCTAATTGTGTGAGTGGCAATACTGTACTTAATAAGTTTTGAATGGCTAGACCTATAATCAAGAAGGGGCTTAGAAGTTCTCAACTGATATCCCCAGCATACGTGATCCCACATAAAAGTAAGCCTGATATAAGAAGTTGCAGCACATATTTTTTCTGGAACTTCTAAAGTGAAGTTGAAACCTTGCTATTGTTCTCTAAATAGCTTCAGTACTTCGATGACAGCTCTGCAAAAGTTATCATTTGCTGATGAAAAACAAATACTCATCCACGTATCTGAAAATTTTAAGAGCAAGCCCACTCAGGTTTTGATTATTTTCTGGTCAACATAACTTAAAATATTACTGAGCACTGGTGCAACACCAGAACCTATGCAGATGCCAGCATTCTGGACACATATTTTACCTTCCCACTAGACCAAAATTGACCTTAAATAGAAATCAAGAAGCTCCAGAAAGTTTGCAACAAGAATTTTACACCTTTCAGCAAATTCCAGCTAACCTGTTTGATTGTGTATGCAGTCCTTAACAAACTGCAAGGGACGCACCTGCGGCAAAGAATTGTATAGAACTTCTGCATCTATACTAAAGCCTGCCCATTTTCCCAGATTATGCTACTGCAGGAAGTGTACAACAGTCTGAGAGCTGGCAGCAAGGAATTGGTCGTTGATTCCCAGCCTGTCAAGGTGTGTCTGCAGAAATTCTGAAACATGAAGCCATGATTTATATTCCGACACAATGGTTCTGAAATGGATTCCCTAAGCTTGTGTGTTTTGCACTGAAGAAGGCGCATAAAAGAAGACCTTTTTCCACCTTAACATCATTTGAGACTGTTGTCAAACCAAACTGATTCAACTTCGTGACAGCTCAACATTTTATGTCAGCTATATTGGTATAAATTTCATTAAAATTTATGTCAGTGGCTGACACACCCTCCTCCGGAAAAGTGCTTTCCAACATGACAACACAATGTCCTTTTTTGTCTCCAAGAAACCTCCAAGTTTCTGCCCCATACGTTAGCACAGGTAGAAGGCAATGATTCTATGCTTGATTGTACACAATTATATATATATATATATATATATATATATATATATATATGTACTTTGTATTCACCATCCAGGGCCAGGGATCAAGAGAAGCCAGACACCACTGACCAATTTCTGACTAAAAGAATTAATTTTTGACCTTATACATCTTGTTTTTACTGTACATGTCCCTCACCTCCATCCAGGTTCCCAACATTTATATCTAAAAAGGGTCTGTCCTGAAAGTAATGTCAGTAAATTTATTGTGAGGTGACTGTATGTCAGAGCGGTCTAACTGGTTGAAATTAGTAGTGACGGAATCCAGCTAAGCAGCGGTCCGTCACTCAGTGTGCTCCGAACATTGGAGAGTGTTGGACGGGCCTGTCCGTGAGAGCTGTTTTTTATTCTTGTGCAAGTGAAAATGCAGCGCTCATTAGAACAAAGATTTGCGATCAAGTTTTGTGTGAAACTTGGCAATACCGCTGCGGAAACTGTTACTATGCTCAAGACTGCTTATAAAGAACATGCCCTGTCAGATTGGCAAGTGTTTCGGTGGCACAAGGCCTTTTGGAAGGCCGGGAAGAGGGCGACGACAAGGACTGCGCTGGATGGCCATCCACGACCGCTACGACTGACAATGTGACACGAGCGAGGGAACTGTTGAACTCAGACCAATGATTATGTGTTCGTATAATGGCCGACATGTTAAACGTTCCGAAAACTCAAGTTCATGAAATTGTTACAAACGATATCGGCATGCGGAAGGCGTGCACAAAAATGGTTCCAAAAGTGCTCACTGACAACGAAAAGTCACGCCGCGTGGAAACGTGCGAAGTAAATCTCAACATGTGCAAACGTGAGCGAAAATTTTTTGACAACGTCATTACAGAAGACGAGACTTGGGTATTTGAATATGACCTGGAGACCAAAAGGCAATCATCTGAGTGGCACACACACTCATCCCCTCCCCAGAAGAAAGCCAGGATGAGCAAATCAAAGATTGAGATCATGCTCATCGTTTCTTTCTTTTTTACATCCACGGACTGGTTCATCATGAGTTTGAAGAACCTGGAACCACTGTGAACTCCAAATTTTATGTGGATGTCCTCGAAAGACTGAAACGCAGGGTTCAACATATCCGGCCGGACATTTCACACAACTGGAAGTTGCACCACGATAATGTGCTGGCCCACAGTGCCTTCATCGTCACCGACCACCTGGTTAAAGCAGGGGTGCCAACGATCCCCCAGCCCCCGTACAGCCCAGGCTTGGCTCCCCCCCCCCCCCGACTTTTTTATGTTTCCATGCCTCAAAACACCCCTGAAAGGCAATCATTTTGGGACAGTGGATGTGATCAAAGCAGCTAGCACCACAGCATTAAAGGCCATTCTGGAGGAGTACTACCGCAACGCATTTGAGAGCTGGAAGTCTCACTGGAGCCGATGTATTGACGCAAAAGGAGAGTATTTGAAGACTTTTAAACTTTTTGTAACAACAAATTCAATAAATGATTTTTCATTGCCTTACTGACATTACTCTCAGGACAGACCCTGTACATGCACCTTGAAGGTATGTATGTGGAAAGCATTTCAACCTCTGCTTGCTTTTCTGGCATGGAATAAAATGGCCTTTTGTCTCTAAACCACTTACTTTTAAACTATTCCATTTGGTTCATTTTTCTAACTTCTCCAGAGTTGCATTCACAACTTTCATAGTTAACCGGCTCCGTTTTCATTCTTGCTTCCTAAATTATGCCCTCCTGTCATGCATAATTTGGAAGGCCTTCTGTTAGCAATGGGTATTGTATTTCAAGACTATCAGTGCAATGTTGCATGAAGAAACCTATTCTTGGAGTGAATTATTGTTCAGCTTGATATCATGATACTGCTGCATGGTTGTTATTTAACTCTGCAAGAGAATGGTCCTGCCATCCTACCAAGAGTGCATTTCATGGGTATTACTCTCTTTCTTTTGACATTAGTTTATGAGGCTCACAGATATGTATCTGTGTCAACAATAACACCTGACATCTAATTTTGTGCAACATGCACTACATTTAATCAGATAAAAGTTGCATGTTTTGTCTCTTGGACCAGTCTGCTCAATGGTAGGAGGTCGAGACCACAAATGAGAATGGTTGGCCAAGATCTGTGGTGTATGTCCCGTGTTATGCATCTGACAAGATTTCATGGTGGCAAGAAGACATATCAGACATGATGAGATCTTTCTAATTATTGTGCACAGAGTTATCAGCATGATAATATCCTTAATGCTATAAAGAGTACCTCCAGCAAGCAGTCTATATGCTTATGCCTTTTTGCTGCTTATGGCAACAAAATCCAACATCCTTTGAAACATGCTCACTTGCTGTCTGATGCACAAAATGAAGAACGCTGCCTTCTCTAAATTTATTAGCAACAAGAAAGCCACTCTGGAAGCAATTATATACATACACAGCAACACACACTAAAACCTACAAATGGGAGAAACACACAAACTAGGCTAACAATAAAAGAAACCTGACACCAAACAAGCGTTACACGTTACTCAAGTATGCACATTCAACCTGAGTTAGAGAGATAGATGGTCGACTCCCGCACTCCTGTGCATGCATGTGGATATGTTAAACCTCAGCTAGTCTTTCTATATCATAACTATCCCCATGTTTGTGAAATCTGGTGTACAACCGCAAGAACAATGATGGCTTGACAGGTGGTTCACCTTTCACTGAGTTCTATAAGGAGG
Organism: Dermacentor andersoni; assembly: GCF_023375885.2. NCBI lineage: Eukaryota > Metazoa > Arthropoda > Arachnida > Ixodida > Ixodidae > Dermacentor > Dermacentor andersoni. The sequence goes on along the minus strand of NC_092814.1, from coordinate 257,967,453 downwards.
ATGCATCAACTCTTCCAGCTAATGTACACATTACCACATGAAAGCAGCAGCTTATAAACAGCACAACACCATACAGCACAAATTATATATTTGCCACGTGTTATTAAACTTACATAATTAAGGTACATTAGAAATGGTGCTAAGGCTGGTGCACAATATATGCATATACTTTAAGCAATCAAATAATGCAGGAGCTTGGAATATGATTGACTATTCTCGGAACTGCTTTGATAATACAAAAGTCAAGGCTTTGTTTTTGGCATCACCCACTCCAATTCGCTTTCTTTTTTTTTTTCAATTGAAGCTTTGGCAAGGTTTGTGCCATGCGCATCGACCGTGATTTTTCCTTGTTCGTGCACGGCCATGACCATAATACAAAAAAATCGCCCCAGTAACGCAGTGGTCCCTGCCTACTTTTTCATATACTTTACCGCAATACATTACGTATGCTTCACCGCATATCATGACTGTATTGCGGCAAAGCTGATTTTATGGAACTGACATTATGTAACGGACCTTTTGTTCTTCTGCTGCTCGCATGAGCATAAGCTCGAAAAACCACAAAATACAGACTTGGCTTGCTGCTAGTTGATTTCTAGCTAACATTTCGAGACGTCCACGTTGTTTACCAAAAAATCGGTGAAGTTTCTCGCGCTCGGACGCGCTTCAAAAAGCAGCGTGACCACCTATAATTAAGGCAGTCATAAGCGGCAACGAAATCCACACAAGGTACATCAACTTCCACAAAGCTACTGGGCAACGCCATCAATAACTGGCACAGGGGCCACCCAGGAGCTGGCAAAAGCTGCGATGACATCCACACAAACCACGTCGCTTTCCACAAAGCTATTGGGCAACACGATCAGTCACAGGCACTGGTGAAGTCCGCAAAACACTACATGGGCAGAACCACTACGGCCATACTCAATCACTTCGCCACAAGCTCTCACATTTAACGACATCAAACAGCTACAATCACTTCTCTACAGCCACGGACACAGGCGAAGACCGCACGGGCAGAACGGAAGCACCGATTCAGGGCTCTCGTAGCGTTCATCGCTTTAGCGCCACCTATTTAAAAATAATATACGGAGCCAAGCCAAACCATTATTTAGCGTCTATTTGGGTGAACCTAACGCTTTTGGGCCCTAAGCCCTAACCGTTCGAACGACCAGGGCACTATAACGCTTACCCCCCCTTTCCACTACGTCGACCGGGTCGCAGGAACGGCGGCCGTTTGCTTAACCACTGCTCCCGCTGAACCCAAGGGCTTCAAGGAGGCCAGTGGTGCCTAAATCGACCGCTGGATAGACGTCTTCACATTCTAATAAAATATGCTCCGTCGTTTCCCTAGCTTTACCGCAGCAAGCACATGCTTCTTCTTCCTTCTTATATCTCGCTTTATAGGTGCGTGTTCTAAGGCATCCCGATCTCGCTTCGAAAAGTAATGAGCTTCCCTTTGAGTTATCATAAATGGTTTCTTTCCTAATTTCGTTTTTTTCCTTTAAGTAGTTACTCATGGCAGGTTTCTTTTCCATTGCAGCCACCCATGAGATTAATTCAGCCTCTCTGACTTTCCGCTTGACCTTCTTTGTTGCTGTGTTGCCCACCCCACAGGCCGCATACTTGCTGGTAAGCTTCCTAGTTCTTTTCCTCCACTGTGAATCAATGTTTTGATTCGAACAGGTTATAAAAGCGCCACCTACGGCCGTCGGTTGAATGAAAGTGGGCGCAAGATATCTGTGCAGGTCTGGAGTTCCAGTAGGTCGTGGTTATTATATTGCCTAATGTCCTGCCGGTCCTACCACGGTTTATAGATAAGCTTTATAAACGGTGGGTCCTACCTATGTTAGAAAAAAAAAAAGAACGAAGAATTTTCATTGCCAGACTTTCTCAACCCTTTCTCAGCTGCGTTTCTTACAGCGCCACCTCTAACCAGCGAGTCCCTTGGCCTTGGCTATTCCATCACTTACGATTCTTGGTTCCCGTGGCGAATCTAGCAAGGCCCGCAGCGCAGCCCACAAGTCCCGTCTGCAACAGTTGGCGGGTGCTTTACTCCGCAGAGCTCCCGGCCAGTAAGTAACGTTCGAAAGTTGGGTGCACTCGTCGAGACGCAGAACTATTTTTCTTTTTTTAAGCGAAGCTTTTTAAAGAGAAGCGTTCTTTGCTCCTTTCTTTCGGCTTATCGTCTGCTGCTGTCTTGCACGCCGCCTCAGGGATGGTCGAGAACGTAGCCCGGAAAAGGCGAAAGACGACGTCAGAAAGCAGCAGGCCTCGTTTGGAGTCTATGAGATTTTTTTTCCAACGAGAGCTCCCTGCGTGGGCGTCGCCGTAATATGCCCTCTGAACCCGCCGTGGTGGCGTAGTGGCATTGACGTTGCGCCATATAAGGAATTGACCGATGGATGGATGGATGTTATGAGCGTCCCCTTTGGAACGGGGCGGTGGGTTGCGCCACCAAGCTCTTGCTACTATACTACCTACCTAATATCCTACCTAGGTTAACCAGTGAAAAAAGAAAAACACTATGAACTACCACGTCCAAATTTTCTGATCCCCTATTGCGAACTGTGCTTTTGTACGTCTCCGTCTTTTGTCGTTTCCCTACTTCCACCAATCCTCGAATCGCGGAGGCCAGTGGTGCCTAAATCGACCGCTGGGTAGACGTCTTCACATTCTAATAAAATATGCTCCGTCGTTTCCCTAGCTTTACCGCAGCAAGCACATGCTTCACTCTAAGAACAGTTTACACCCTTTGGCTTGCCCCTTCTGCCACACAAAAATAATCGTCATCTGCCTTGATGCGTTTCCTTTCTTTATCGCTGCAAGCCCGGAACTTTCCAGTAACGAACGGCACGCGCGTTATCAGCATAGAACAGTTTACACCCTTTGGAGTGCCCCTTCTGATAACGCGCGTGCCGTTCGTCACTGGAAAGTTCCGGGCTTGCAGCGATAAAGAAAGGAAACGCATCAGGCAGATGACGATTATTTTTGTGTGGCAGAAGGGGCAAGCCAAAGGGTGTAAACTGTTCTTAGAGTGTTATTCTTCCTTCTTATATTTCGCTTTATAGGTGCGTGTTCTAAGGCATCCCGATCTCGCTTCGAAAAGTAATGAGCTTCCCTTTGAGTTATCATAAATGGTTTCTTTCCTGATTTCGTTTTTCCCTCTTAAGTAGTTACTCATGGCAGGTTTCTTTTCCATTGCCGCCACCCATGAGATTAATTCAGCCTCTCTGACTTTCCGCTTGACCTTCTTTGTTGCTGTGTTGCCCACCCCACAGGCTGCATACTTGCTGGTAAGCTTCCTACTTCTTTTCCTCCACTGTGAATCAATGCCTGTACAGATCATACACTCTTAGGCAAAGTTACACCCTCTGGCTTGCACCTTCTGCCACACAACAATAATCGTTATCTGCCTTGATGCGTTTCCTTTCTTTAATGCTGCGAGCCCGGTACTTTCCAGTAACGAACGGCACGCGCGTTATCAGCATACACTCTAAGAAAAGTTTACACCCTTTGGAGTGCCCCTTCTGCCACACAACGATAATCGTCATCTGCTTTGATGCGTTTCCTTTCTTTAACGCTGCGAGCCCGGTACTTTCCAGTAACGAACGGCATGCGCGTTATCAGCATGATAGCATTCCTGACAGGAAAGTAGCGGCCGCGGCGTTTTCAAGAAAGGAAACGCATCAAGGCAGATGACGATTATCGTTGTGTGGCAGAAGGGGCACTCCAAAGGGTGTAAACTTTTCTTAGAGTGTAGAACAGTTTACACCCTTTGGAGTGCCCCTTCTGATAACGCGCGTGCCGTTCGTTACTGGAAAGTTCCGGGCTCGCAGCGTTAAAGAAAGGAAACGCATCAAGGCAGATAACGATTATTGTTGTGTGGCAGAAGGGGCAAGCCAGAGGGTGTAACTTTGCCTAAGAGTGTAGAGTTTCCTACAATAATTACTAGAGGGAACTCTGGCGCTAGTGTCTACGGGAGCTGCAACGAGAACGGTTGTCCCAGCATGGGAATTATGGGAAGTACATGGATTTGCCTAAACTTCGTCCTTTCTGGCTTCAAACGGCTTTGTGACTTTTGAAACTCGTCATTTTCAACTGCGTATTCCGTAATAAATAATTAAATAAACATCATTAAAATTGCCCTACGGCAGGATTCGGACACAGGGACTCTAGCACAGAAGCCTGATATTGAAACCATTAAGCCACGGACGCATATATCCACAAGCGAATGAAACGCCCTTATAAATTTATCGTGGGCATGCCAGTGCCTTGAGACGCTTGGCGCGTTTCGATTTGGCCACCTGGGGCCGAATCTTATAACGGTTCGGTTGGGGAACCGTTCCTTTGGCCTCACCTGATTGGCCAAAATTTTGATTACGTCACAGGTCGTCAGAGGCAGCGGGGCGGTATCGCAATTTTTGAATACGTCACGCATCTGTCAATCTTCAAATCGAACCGGTCGTAGGAACCGGCGAAGGGGTAGTCCGCTTTGGGTTCCGTTGCTGTGGCTTGGCTTTGGCTTGTGACCCTGGCCTCGCGCGCCGGTCGCGCGACCCCGGAGACACGCGGGCGTCGCGCGCGCGTGCGTTGGTTGCTTCGGAGGCTATCACTTGCCTTCGTCGTCTGCTTGGCGTTCCGCTTTCGGTGTCGACCACGGCTGGAAGCGCTATACGCGTTCGAAGAAGTGACGGATAATGAGTTGCACCGCCCCTGCCGGCTTTCGAAGTAGACCTTTTGCAGGCTACGCTATCAAATGGAGGGGACTCAGGTGCAAGCGTACGAGTGGCCATTCCACGCAGAGGAAGGAATATTGCGCGCTGCGGTTCATCGCCACCGGCCTGCAGCTTCCAGAGGTCGGTCGGACGTGAAGCATTCATCGGAATGACCTAGATCTCTGCTGCCGACACTGTCCACAAAGTTGCTCTCGCAATTACTGTGTTGGCGGGTTGAAGGGCTGGGTCAGCTTTCCCGCGACCTCAGCTTCAAAGCCAATACCAAGGACATATTTGCATGGTGACATCGAATTCTCAGTGCTATCGCCAGCGTGAATAGCTCGCAGATCGCCGTTCAGCAGTCAGAAGGGTTCAACCTAGGCTCGTTCAGCACTTCCTTCGTTCGGCTGATAGAACTATACAGTCAGGACGGGAAGATATTGTGGAGATCTCTTATTTGGCTGCCTTTTTTTTTTCTCTGGTTCGGGAGTGCCGCACATTGTTACTCAATTTTACGGCACAGCGCGCACCGTCAGAACCACACTCTTCGATTTGACTTCGCGCAGGCAATGCAGGGCCCGTGTATCGTAATGTTCGATTTCAAGTTCCATTGCTTTTATCACGCGACGCGCCGTGGGGCTTATCGCAGGGACAGCGGCAGCGCGGCGGCGAGCGAGTCATGTCCGAGCCGATGACAAAGGGCGAAAAAAGATGGAAAATTGATATAGTCGGCTAGTAAAGGTGTCCCTAAGAACCAGTTCACGGTTTTGTCGCGCTCGCTACTTGAGAAGTGCCGGCAGTGCGTTCCTGTTGCGTGCATCGTGCGGGCTCTTGGTAGCAGACGACATAGCGCTGCGCTCTGCCAAGTCATTTACGCTTGCGATACCGCCTGTCGGCTGAGAATAAAAAAGAATGACATTAATAAATTACTTCTGCATTGCGTAAACGCCCGGCACCACGCGTTTATACTTCAGAACTTGGCGTATAATATTTAATTTATATTTTACATTTATTTAGCAAGCAGAAACATTCTGCAATTCCTCGATTACCTCGTCATATAGTGACGTACACTTCAGAGGTGGCACCCTCTCATCTATTGGTCGCGTCCTCCCCTTCTTCCACCGCCGGCTTGGGAGTGGCGCATCTAGTGACGTAAGCGGCGAAGCGAACGGTTCGTATTCCGAACCGTTATAAGATTCGGCCCCTGGACAAGCTCAATCGATGCAATTTACAGCAGTTGTACGCGTTCCCGGCGTCTTCTGCACTTCGAAGAATATAGATTGCGCTGATTTATATAGCCTAATATACAAAGCTACAAGAACGTCTGAATCCACAAGCACGAAGATCAGACAAATCCATGTACTTCCCATCATTCCCATGGTACACGGAGGAAGGAAACTAGGCCCTGACGTCACTCTTTGTGAAGCAAAAGTGAAGCCGGAAGTTGGCGTTGCTCATGGCGATGCTCCGCCTTTTGTGCCACCCTCCTCTCTTGTTTACATCTTTCGCGAAACCACGCCGCGCTGCGCGTGGTTTCGCACGCGGAGCGCGCGCGCTCGCGCAACATCCGGCAGAGCACGGTGCAGGTAACACAGCGCAACAAGACACGGTGACTAACGCAAACCCGCCCACACAGCGCCTTTGCCACGGCACGAAACCTACCAGAGCAACACGTGTGCGCGCTCAAAAAATCAGAACAACGCCGCCATTGTGGCCCAAAAGGCGTGGCCATGCAGCAAAAAAATAAAAAAGCAGCAAAAGAAATGAGAACCTATACGTCATTTCCGCCACACTTTTCTCCTAGCGCGCGGAGTGGGTAGGGCCTCTCCTTAGTTTCCTTCCTCCGTGCCATGGTAGGACAACGACTGCAACGCCAGAGTTCCCTTTAGTAATTTTGTAGGAAACTCTATAATACAGATACCTGAAAAAAAAAAAAAATGTGAGCGCTACCTGCAGGGAAAACGAAGAATCTCGCGCCACGCCGTTCGGTTGGAAAATAAGACCGACGCTAGGCTATGCGCTAGGGTGGCTACCCTACCGACGCTAGCGTGCAGTCCGTGCTCCGCGTATCGATACTGTCCGCTTTCTACGTTGCTTCAGTGCTTTATTGAATTGGTTTCAATCAGTGCGTGAGTAATGATTGAAGAAGACAATATATACCCCTCCCGTTTGCGCACGCGTGACTTCTCGAAGTGCTCCAAAACGAACGACGGCGTTTGGCGGTATCTGTCCTCTAACACTTCGATCGTCGGACGTGTCGAGGCTGGTCGCTACATGACAAAGGCTACGTGGCAAATCAAATTATAAGCTGCCCCACAGCTGATTCAGAAGGTGGGCTGACTGGTGCGAGCGACGTCTAAGCCGTCCATGAGACGGGTAGCGTGTACGTGGTGTTGTGTTGGCAGCTCCTGTACAGTTTATACATAACACGATGCGTTATATACATTTTCAAGGGGTATACGGTAGCGCGATTAAAAGACGGGACAAAAGAAGACACACAGGGACACACACAGCGCTATGTGTGTCCTCTTTTGTCCCCTTTTTTCGCGCTACCGTACACCCCTTGAAGAAGCATTACCAACAAGCCCACATTGCAACCCTTGTGTTATATACAGCCAAGCAGCAATGTCTAGATACTTTTAGAAATTGTTAAAGTAATGTCAAAATTTTCTTTATGCTCAGATCATTATGTACTGTATTACAATAACACATTTTTTTAAGTTTCAGGCCATATTCCCTTTTCAATAAGTAGAAATGCTAGCGGACCACATTGTTGCACAGCAAAGTAATGACATGCTTGTGTCACAAGCAAATACAGTTGACCGGGCGATTTAGTGCGTCGGCTTCATAAAATAACTCGTGTGCTGTATTTAGTTAGATTAGAAAATAATACCAGTGTCGCTGCGTGCAACTCAAAGCAGTGCACAGCGCAAAATTGAGTGCACAAATAAAAGGGGGGGGGGGGAGAAGAAGAGGGGGGAAGGAAGGGGGGCGATTTGGCTCACACTGTCCTATTAGTGTGCATACCAAGGAAACATATGAAATAGGGGCAGCGATGGTACATACGTTAAAGCACGCATAATATGAGCGGCGGATAACAGGCTAGCCGACGTGACAACGAACCACATTCACGTTGGCAGGACTACGTGTTGTTGGCCTTATGCAAGCGCCTACGGTAACAAGGCAACCAAACTACCTAGTGACGCCCCGGAAGGATGCGGAGCTGAGCGAACTCGAATAAATACTCTGATGTGATCCTACACTCCTTTCGCAGTCCCTCTTCATGGTGACGTAACATCGATCGTGACCCACTGGACAGCAATACAAATTTTCTTCAAAGCACGTTTGTCTGCTTAAGTTTGCAGGCCCTTTGCCTTTCCACGCAGCGCATGTGCCGCTGTGCAGCAGCCTCGCCTGGAGTCTTGCTGTACATGAACATGCCGTCGCATATGTAGTCCGTACGATTTATCAGCTTCGACGGCCGGCCTACGTTTGACAGAGGGCAGCTATGACACGATAATGACTAGATTTTTTTCTTTTTTAAGAAAGCTTGCCGGCGATGAAGTGCGCCCCGCAGGTTCGAGAATGCTCCGTTGGCTGCCACATACTATTTGCATACTATTTTGCGGATGGAAATCTGAAGAAGCTCAAGTTTCCGTTTCCATAGTAGCAGTTCTTACACCCGAAGGCGGCACAATTAGCTGGCATACTCGAAAAAATAAAACCACAAGCGCATCCACCTATATTTCTGTGGCTACACTGTCCGGAGCAGTCGCCGTTGCCCTGCGTTGTTTTCCAACCAAGTCTAGTTACGATAAGCATTGCAAGGGGGACTTGCGCCGCACCGGCCTGGCGCATGCGCAGAAAGATTTTTGAAATCTGTCAATTTTCAACAAGAGCGAACACTTGGTGAAAACACGAGACATTCATTTGAGGGATCGCCAGCCGTTTGTGCGCAGGCGCGAGAGAGAAAATCTGGGGGCTTCCTACGATTACACCATTTGTGTCAAAGCCTTTACTGCCTTATCTGAACACTAAATGCGCTGAACACTACAGCAGACAATATGTGCTGTAAAATTAGCACGTTTCCCTCCCCCTACACTACGTGCCTCTTGCGACTGTTATCAAAACAATGGGGCATTGCAGCTAGAGCTTATCTTGCTGACGTATCTTTACCGAGCGCTTTTTATTATTCTTTTTTTAAATCTACCTGAATGTGTCGAACGCAGACAATAAACGTATAGTATGAAACACATCAAGTAGCACTGTACACAAGTACGTGGGTAGCCCAGCATTAATATAATTGTCTGAAGTATGCTGTCCCTGCTTTCATCATCATCATCAGCCTGGTTATGCCCACTGCAGGGCAAAGGCCTCTCCCATACTTCTCCAACTACCCCGGTCATGTACTAATTGTGGCCATGTTGTACCTGCAAACTTCTTAATCTCATCCGCCCACCTAACTTTCTGCCGCCCTCTGCTACGCTTTCCTTCCCTTGGAATCCATTCCGTAACTCTTAATGACCATCGGTTATCTTCCCTCCTCATTACGTGTCCTGCCCATGCCCATTTCTTTTTCTTGATTTCAACTAAGATATCATTAACTCGTGTTTGTTCCCTCACCCAATCTGCTCTTTTCTTATCCCTTAACGTTACACCTATCATTCTTCTTTCCATAGCTCGTTGCGTCGTCCTCAATTTAAGTAGAACTCTTTTCGTAATCCTCCAGGTTTCTGCCCCGTACGTGAGTACTGGTAAGACACAGCTGTTATAAACTTTTCTCTTGAGGGATAATGGCAACCTGCTGTTCATGATCTGAGAATGCCTGCCAAACGCACCCCAGCCCATTCTTATTCTTCTGATTATTTCAGTCTCATGATCTGGATCCGCAGTCACTACCTGTCCTAAGTAGATGTATTCCCTTACCACTTCCAGTGCCTCACTACCTATTGTAAACTGCTGTTCCCTTCCGAGACCGTTAAACATTACTTTAGTTTTTTGCAGATTAATTTTTAGACCCACCCTTCGGCTTTGCCTCTCCAGGTCAGTGAGCATGCATTGCAGTTGGTCCCCTGAGTTACTAAGCAAGGCAATATCATCAGCGAATCGCAAGTTACTAAGGTATTCTCCATTAACTCTTATCCCCAGTTCCTCCCAATCCAGGTCTCTGAATACCTCCTGTAAACACGCTGTGAATAGCATCGGAGAGATCGTATCTCCCTGCCTGACGCCTTTCTTTATTGGGATTTTGTTGCTTTCTTTATGGAGGACTACGGTGGCTGTGGAGCCGCTATAGATATCTTTCAGTATTTTTACATACGGCTCGTCTACACCCTGATTCCGCAATGCCTCCATGACTGCTGAGGTTTCGACTGAATCAAACGCTTTCTCGTAATCAATGAAAGCTATATATAAAGGTTGGTTATATTCCGCACATTTTTCTATCACCTGATTGATAGTGTGAATATGGTCTATTGTTGAGTAGCCGTTACGGAATCCTGCCTGGTCCTTTGGTTGACGGAAGTCTAAGGTGTTCTTGATTCTATTTGCAATTACCTTAGTAAATACTTTGTAGGCAACGGACAGTAAACTGATCGGTCTATAATTTTTCGTCTTTGGCGTCCCCTTTCTTATGGATTAGGATTATATTAGCGTTTTTCGAAGATTCCGGTACGCTCGAAGTCCTGAGGCATTGCGTATACAAGGTGGCCAGTTTCTCTAGAACAATCTGCCCACCATCCTTCAACAATTCTGCTGTTACCTGATCCTCCCCAGCTGCCTTCCCCCTTTGCATAGCTCCCAAGGATTTCCTGTCCCTGCTTTACCGGTACGCTAAACACAACGAGTAAGCTTCGTTCGATTTCAGCTTTCAGTTCCATTAAATAGATGGATATCTGTGTTTCTGTATGTCGTAAACTTAGTGACCGGCAGCATTCGTCCACCTGACCTGTACGAAAAATGTGAGCATGTACTGCTTCATTGGTAGGGCCTCTCCTCAGTTTTTTTCCTTCCTCTATGTACTGGATGGTGTTTTCAATATTATTCATTTATGATCTAAAATTTAAAATGACAGGCGACGTCTGAATAATTTCTAGTTGTTTAGAAAGTTAAATGTGTGTCGAAAGCGCGATGAACACATGTGAAGAGTACTTCGCAGGAGACGACCGACGGCGTCTGCTTCTGCTATTGCTGTTGCGGTGCCCCCTTGCTGTGGAATATCCCAATTTTATCTCGTTCACATAATATAATATAATATATATATATATATATATATATATATATATATATATATATATATATATATATATATATATATATATATATATATATATATTTAGGACTAAGAATTAACTGGTACATTTACCTTTAAAGCTTGGCATTGCTGCATACCAACTTGCTGCAAATAAACAGCTTTACTATTGGCGGCGAGGAGTTACGGAGTCGCCATCTATCGGAAGCGCCTCGCTGGCGTAGTATGAGGGATCACGCGGCGCGCTCCTCATAGGGCGCTTTGCTGTCAGCGCTCACTGAAAACACCACGCGCGAGCTCTCCCGGACATTTCTGTAAGTACTTTCGAAACGAGAGAAGTTTTTTACTGTCTAAATAATAATCTTGGGTAAACTGAAAGCACAGAATCGTTTGTAGACGCTATCTCATTACCGGATACGTACAGTGAACGCCACTGCGCGCGGTCGCCGCGATGTAGTCTCCCGAACCGGCTTCTTGAAACGCTGAGAGCAAACTATGTGAAATAAGCTCTTACAGTGTTTGTATAACTAAATGGAGCGTGTTGGGGTCTCGGTGCTGGCGCCCGTTATTGCGAATGGATCGCAAGCCCCAAGGGTAGCGTTGGCCTGGCGGCCTGGGGCACTGAAAGCATCCGAAGGTCCCGGCAAAGCATGAGAAGACTGGTAACAGAACAACTTGTTTATTCTAACATAGCAAAAGAGCGGCCGGTCAGGTCGACCGAAGTGGAGAGACGGGAGAGCACGTAACTCAACAGTACAAATCGGAGCCTCTCTCCTGGCGTCCGGGGGCAGCTGCTCTTATACTCTCGGCGTCGCGGGCCAGAAGGAAGGTCACGGGATGAGCCCACGACACGGCGGAGCATGAGCCCACGACGGCGCGCACGGACGAGCCGAGAGACATGCTGAACCGAGTGTAGTGACGCATCGCCAATCCGCCGACGGACAGACCTGCTGGCTCCTCACTTGGGGAGCTCCGCTCCCCGGCTGCCGCGCTTTGACAAGCGTGGGCACACACACACACACGCACATACGAAGACACGTGGCACTGAAACACGCCTGGACACGCTTGGCGGGGAGGCGTTGTGGCGGCGTCGAACGGGCCAAAATGTCCGCCGCTTTGACAAAGCCCCGGCGTCCGTTGCATCCGCGCCGGCATTACCGCGCGTTGTAGGCGAAACGTAACAGACCGCCCCGCCGGGGGAAGGAGATCCCGATGGTCAGGGGACTGCATCCGCTGTCCGGAGGGATGTCGCTCGATGATGCTCATAACCGAAGTCGGGCGTCCTTTGGCGTTTCTTGAGCGCAGCGCACAGAGAAGGCCTCGTTCTCACGTTCAGGTGCACACAGGACACTGCAAAGTGACTTCGGGAGAGTTGACATTTTTGTTCTCGTTTCCGGCAAGCGTTAGAACTACGCCGAAAGTCAACCGCTCAGTCAGCAAGCACGGCACAACCCTCACTAAGCCCTGCCAGGCTCTTTCCCCTGTTATACTGCTGCCTAGTTCCTTACAGTAGTTTAGCAGCACTCAGAACGCGTCCACAAATCGGAAAATTGCACTAGAAAGCACATCATCACTTTGAAACACTACACGAAAGCAATAGGTTAAAAATCCTGCCTCAGGAAGAAAAAACATCAGTAACAAGCAATTTTGAGGCTGATTCCCACGTTAGGGGCTTCGACTTAAGCCATCGGCGTTACCGTTGAGACTCCCCTTTTTGTAACGCACCTCAAAGGAATATTGTTGCAAAGCGAGGCTCCAGCGCAGGAGGCGGCCATTTTTGGGAGAGATGGTCTGCAGCCATTGGAGAGGGCAGTGATCCGTCTCAATGATAAACCTCGAGCCAGCTAGGTAACATGACAATTTCTGAACGGCCCACACGATACACGCACACTCTTTCTCGGTGGCGCTATACGCCTGCTCACGACTCGTCAGCTTACGACTAGCATACAGGACGGGGTGTTCTACTTCTCCATTTTCCCGTTGGCACAGTACAACGCCCATGCCTCGCTCACTAGCATCACACTGAACAACGAACCCTTTTGAGTAGTCGGGCGATCGTAGCACAGGCTGGCTTGTTAGGGCGCTCTTTAGGGCGCTAAAAGCTCTTTCCTTTGTCTCATCCCAGACGACTGTCTGCGGCTCTGTCTTTCTTAGAGCATCCGTTAGGGGAGACGCGATATCAGAGTACCTGGGGATGTACCTCTGATAGTAGCCGGCGACACCTAAGAACGACCGAATATCGGTCTTCGTGCGCGGTTGCGGGAAGTCTCGCACAGCGGCCACCTTTATTTCAGAGGGGCGGCGACGACCCCGACCAATCACGTGTCCGAGGTAGACAACCTCGGCCTGTGCTAACTGGCACTTGGGAGCCTTGACTGTCAAGCCCGCATCGCGCAGGCGGGTTAGCACTGCCCGCAAGTGCGCCATATGCTCAGGCCAGGATGCGGAGAATATCGCTACGTCGTCTAGATACGGTAAAGCGAATTCTTGCTGTCCCCGCAACACTTTATCCATGAGGCTTGAAAAGCAGTATGGCGCGTTCTTCAAACCAAAACTCAAAACTTTAGGACGGAATGTCCCCATTGGTGAAATGAACGCCGCATACCTACTAGCCTCTTCTGTAAGTGGAACCTGCCAATAACCCCTGACAAGATCTAGGGTGGAAATAAACTGAGCGCTACTCACTCTCTCAAGGCGCTCCTCGATGTTAGGGATCGGATAAATTTGATCCTTAGTGATGGAATTAAGCCTGCGGTAGTCGACGCAAGGACGAGGTTCCTTGCCCGGTACCTCAACTAAAATCAAAGGGGAGGTATAATCACTCTCACCTGCTTCAATAACACCGAGCTGTAGCATTTTCTTTACCTCAGCCTCCATAATATCGCTCTGGCGGGGTGACACCCGGTACGCCTTGGATCGTACTGGCTCTGGGGAGGTAAGTTCTATGTCATGAGTAAGGACAGAAGTCCTACCAGGCCTCTCAGAGAACAGACCTTGAAACTCTTGTAAGAGCTGGTGTAGTTCGGTTTTCTGCTCAGGCGACAGCGATGCTTTACTTATTAAGTCACTAATGACTTGATCGGTGTCTTTCCTGTTCGTCACTGAGCCTAGTCCCGGAAGCTCGACCGGAAGCTCTTCGGGAACGTTTACCATCATGCACACCACTGCTTCCCGTTGCTTATAGGGTTTGAGCAGATTACAGTGGTAAACTTGCTGTGCTTTCCGCTTTCCTGGCAGACTTACCACGTAGTTAACGTCCGACAGTTTTTGAACAATCCGTGCTGGGCCCTCCCACTGCACGTCGAGTTTGTTCTTTAGCGATGTGCGCAATATCATGACCTCATCGCCCACCTCAAAACGACGGGCCCTGGCTGTCCGATCATAATAAACCTTGGCCCTCTGCTGGGCCTCTGCCATTGCTTCACCTGACAACTCCTGTGCCCTTCTTAAGCGTTCGAGGAGCTTAAGCACGTACTCTACCACGACTGGGTCGTCGCCCCTGCCTTCCCATGATTCTCGAAGCATGCGAAGCGGAGATCGCAGCGAGCGACCGTACACCAGCTCAGCTGGCGAAAACCCCGTAGCCGCATGCGGCGCGGTCCTTAATGCAAACATCACTCCAGGCAGACACAGCTCCCAGTCAGTTTGATGTTCAAAACACAATGCTCTCAACACGCGCTTCATGACGGAGTGGAGCTTCTCAACGGAATTCGACTGGGGGTGGTGCACTGAGCTGTGTAACAGCCTTACCCCGCACCTTTCGAGAAAGGCTGTCGTCAAAGCGCTAGTAAACACTGTACCCTGATCTGACTGGATTTCTGCAGGAAAACCAACTCGCGCAAATATGGACAGTAGTGCATTGACTATCTCAACTGAGCTGAGTTCTTTAAGCGGCACTGCTTCAGGGAACTTTGTCGCTGGGCAGATCACAGTCAAAATGTGTCGGTACCCTGTGGCTGTTACCGGCAGAGGTCCCACTGTATCAATAACGAGCCGTCTAAAAGGCTCCGTAATGATAGGTACCAACTTCAACGGCGCCCTCGATTTGTCCCCTGGCTTGCCCACCCGCTGACAGGTGTCGCATGTCTTCACAAAGTGGTCTGCGTCCCGAAAACACCCTGGCCAATAGTACTCTTGCAAGAGACGGTCCTTAGTTTTCTTAACTCCTAGGTGTCCGGACCACGAACCCCCATGCGACAAGCGCAACAGATCCTGACGATAGCATTGAGGTACGATCAGCTGATCGAACTCCACTCCCCTGCGGTCTAGATACTTCCGGTACAGGACCCCACCTCTTTCCACAAAGCGAGCATTTTTCTTGGCGATACCTTCCTTGACAATGCAGCGTATGTTTTCTAGGCTGCCATCCTTCTTTTGCTCGGCTATCAAAGCCGACCGGCTGACTTTTAGCAACCTGTTAAGTCCGTCTGACGTAGGCGCGATGAGCAAATCTGGGGACAGCTCTTCTAACCTTCCCGTGTCGGGATTTTCCTCTCCAGTATCTGGTGCCTTTAACGCTACCGGCTCAATTTTATTCAGTTCGGGCGTGCTCTGAATACCAGCTTGCTGCGCCTCTGACCCTTTCTCATCGTTCAACAACGTCGGCCCCGCAACTACCGCCTTTGCAGCGAGCTCCCGAACCTTCGATCTGGTTAAGGCCTGAACGCTAGCCTCACCAAACAAAAGCCCCTTTTCGCGCAGGAGGTGATCGGACCTGTTCGAAAATAGGTACGGGTACTGGGGGGGCAGCATAGATGACACTGCGGCCTCCGTCTCAAGTGCTCCGAAAGGTCCTTCAATAAGCACTTTTGCTACCGGCAGACACACGCTATGAGCTTCCACTGCTTGCTTGATCCATGCGCACTCGCCCGTGAACATATCGGGTTCTACGTAAGAGGGGTGAACTACATCCATTGTAGCTGCGGAATCGCGAAGCACTCGGCACTCTTTCCCGTTCACGAGGAGGTCTCGCATGTAAGGCTCGAGAAGCTTCATGTTCTCGTCAGTGCTGCATAAAGACAAAAACACGACTTTTGTTTTTGTTTCTGGACACTGCGCCGAAAAGTGACCCGGCTTCTGGCACGTATAACAAACGCGCGCTTGCCTCGTCTCGAACCGCTTTCTGCGTTCGGCTTCGGTTGCCGCCGTCTCCGTACGTTCGGTCGGACTGCTTTCACTTGCATCCGAACTACGTGTGTCCCCCTTTGCTCTCATGGGTGTGAACTTCGGCCTCTCAAACTTGGAGCCAAATTCACCCTTTTGACCGTCCTTAGCTCCACGAGCCCGACGCGTCACAAACTCCTCGGCTAGCTCAGCGGCTCGAGCCACCGTACTAACGTCTGGCCTATCCAAGACCCAGTACCGCACGTTCTCAGGTAACCGACTATAAAACTGTTCTAGCCCGAAACACTGCAGAACTTTCTCGTGGTCACCAAACGCTTTCTCTTCTTTGAGCCACTCCTGCATGTTTGACATAAGCCTGTACGCAAACTCTGTATATGACTCACTTTTGCCTTTCTCATTTTCCCGAAACTTCCGACGGAACGCCTCCGCTGACAGCCGGTACTTTTTTAGCAGACTCGATTTCACTTTGTCGAAATCCTCTGCCTCCTCTCTCTCCAAGCGAGCGACTACGTCGGCCGCCTCGCCGGGTAGCAAAGTGAGCAAGCGCTGTGGCCACGTTTCCCGAGAGAACCCCTGCTTCTCGCACGTTCGCTCAAAGTTAACCAGGAACAAACCAATGTCCTCTCCAAGCTTAAACGGCCGCATCAGGTCAGTCATTTTGAACAATACTCGTTCTCCTGCACCGTGTGCCTGACTTCCATTACGAGCGCGTTCCATCTCTAACTCGAGACGCTTCATTTCCAAAGCGTGTTGACGGTCGCGCTCTCTTTCTTTCTCTTGTTGCTCTCGTTCTATCTGTTCTTTACGTTCGCGCTCATCTTTCTCTTTCTGTTCTTTACGTTCGCGCTCATCTTTCTCTTTCTGTTCTTTAAGTTCACGCTCCTGTCTTTTTGCCGTCTCCCTCTCCTCAATGGTCTCAAGGCATTCCGACAGCTCGTCATCCTCAGCTTCTAACTCAAGAATAGCCCTTAGCAGTTCTGGTTTTCTGAGTTTGTCTGAGACATCCAGACCCAACTCTCTTGCAAGCTCCAGCAATTTCGGTTTGCGCAACGACTTCAAATCCATGGCTGCTCTGAATGCTGCTTTCTCTACTGTCTACTATTGTCTTGCCGCAAACTAACCCGGCAGCAACGACAACCACAATTACCAGCTCTGTTTCTAACACTAACAAAAGCCTGGCAAAACTCAGAAAAAGAAAGTCCCGCACTCACCAAACCTCGCAGCCAAGACTTCAGCGCAGTCGTTCCGCTGCAGGCAACCAGTCATCACACAGGGCTCGTTGCACTGCTCCCGGATGGTCGTTGTGCTGCTCAGCATACAGTCAACCGCATCTCTTCGCTGCTGGCCTCCGTTGTCGCGATCTCACCGCTGGCACCAGTTGTTGGGGTCTCGGTGCTGGCGCCCGTTATTGCGAATGGGTCGCAAGCCCCAAGGGTAGCGTTGGCCTGGCGGCCTGGGGCACTGAAAGCATCCGAAGGTCCCGACAAAGCATGAGAAGACTGGTAACAGAACAACTTGTTTATTCTAACATAGCAAAAGAGCGGCCGGTCAGGTCGACCGAAGTGGAGAGACGGGAGAGCACGTAACTCAACAGTACAAATCGGAGCCTCTCTCCTGGCGTCCGGGGGCAGCTGCTCTTATACTCTCGGCGTCGCGGGCCAGAAGGAAGGTCACGGGATGAGTCCACGACACGGCGGAGCATGAGCCCACGACGGCGCGCACGGACGAGCCGAGAGACATGCTGAACCGAGTGTAGTGACGCATCGCCAACCCGCCGACGGACAGACCTGCTGGCTCCTCACTTGGGGAGCTCCGCTCCCCGGCTGCCGCGCTTTGACAAGCGTGGGCACACACACACACACGCACATACGAAGACACGTGGCACTGAAACACGCCTGGACACGCTTGGCGGGGAGGCGTTGTGGCGGCGTCGAACGGGCCAAAATGTCCGCCGCTTTGACAAAGCCCCGGCGTCCGTTGCATCCGCGCCGGCATTACCGCGCGTTGTAGGCGAAACGTAACAAGCGTAATAGAATGAAGCCTCAATGCAACGATCGCACAGATTCGCAGAGACTGACTGCGCGTCTGCATGCTCGTCCGCGCACTGTTTCGCTTTCGCCGCGTGCGCGTTTTCGCACCGTGCCATGAGCTTTAGGCCGCAGAATATGAGCATTTGGCAGTATACAAGCAACCAATGTTGCGTGGGCGCTATCAGAGCTGTTAAAAAAATAATTTCATTGTAGAGACTTCGAACTTCGATGTGCCGTCGCGACGATTGAATCTTTTTTTTCTTCTAAATTCTTGGACGTTTCAATATTATTTCTCGAGTTGCGTCCCACTGTATGTTTATCGGTGTTCTCAGCGTGCGATTTCCCGCTGCTTCTTTTTTGTAATCCAGTGTAATAATTCATAACACAAACAAGACCATATGCCATGCTTTTTTTTAAATGTGCTTCTTACCACTCCCTTTCCACTACAGTGAACTTGCCAGTATCTATAGCATCGACAAGTTCATAGACCAAACCGTCATGACATTAGTCGGGCAGCAGACTCGGGCGAGTGTCCCAGTGCGCGTTTTCCGAACATCGTAGACCCGGCGCCGTAGCAGAAATCTTCCTCGCGTCTGTGCTTGCTGCGTACCCGAGTCGTAGCCGATGACTGTTTGCCGGTTTTATGTTTCGCGAGCCAAGCTTCACGCAGCTTCTTGTCCTGCGGCTACGTGTGAATAAGGCTAGCTGACACCGGGCTCCGTTGCGTACGTCCGGCACTGCGGCACCGAGCAGCAGCCTACCATGTTGCGCGCCTTTAAGGCAGCCACTACCTATTGTAGTGCTTTCAAGCGTTGTAAAGGAGACACTCGAAGCGGGAAAATCTCGCCACTAAATGAAGACCGTTGCGTACGAGTGAATTTAAACTCGTTTTCAGCTCGCTTCGGCGCTCCCGAAGAAGCCGACGCGGCCGCTATGTCCACGTGATCCCTACATAGCACGTCACGGCGACGGTGGCGCCAGCTTTTCCAGTGGTGGAGCTCGAGAACAGCATCGATGTTTACATGAAATGAAAGGCACGTAAATAGCGTTTCAGAAGATATACTGGTGCATAACATGCATAAGTATTTATGTGCAAGAAGATGCTACGTATAGTCTCGCCGCACATTTCTGGTGAACACAAGCTGTCCGCCACTGAATGAAGAAATGCATCTCATCACAAATAGCTGTCGCAGCCTGGTATGTTGCTAAAGTTCCTCCACTTATGTAGCTGAAGATGTCACACCATTTGTTCACAATATTCAACAAACTGCAGCTCGATTTGCTCATAAATGTGTAGCTTTCACAAGCGCGTATTCTGTCGTGACTGTTCGTCTCTTGGTCCAGACCACGGTGTAAGAACATGTGGTCTGACGGCAGCACGTCTCACTGATGTTGGGGAGCCGGCAGGTGGCGCACGCAACTAGGAGGCTGGTTAGGAGGCTGGCACCAGAGGCTGAAGAGCCCCGAGCATGCGCATTTCAGCTTGCATTTTTCAGAGTGCGTGTAAGTTTTAACGCTCTCATATTGAGCTTACTATCTTAATTTCCTGAATGCTTAGAGTTATTTGACATTGCCACAATGCGTGCTGCATCTTTAAATCAAAAACTCATATTTTGCTCAACGCGGTGCTCGCAGTCCCCATTTTTGTTGGAGCAGCCGACAATTCAATTTGCAAGTTCCGTTTAGTTGAAGAGTTGCTATCTGTTGTCACTATACACTGCGTCCCTGTTTTCATTTCTCATGCAAAGGCAGTGTGTTGGGGAGTACCGCGTACATTGTTCTCCTGTGTGTATATAAGCGCTTTCGCGTAATGCAGTGAGCTGTACCATCATAGTTGTGTAGACTCAAATGAAAATTAAATATCGCGCTTTTCACATACGGGCTCCGCGAATAGTAGAGTTCATAAAGCACCAATACAAAGACTGCTGGTTTCTTATGAACCATACTACGCCTTCCATGCATCTATAACGTTCAATGGAATCAGTGTGTGCATGCTCGATCCTTAATGAAATGTTCATGATAGAAGACGCTGATCGTTTTCTTTTTTTTTTTATTCAGAATTCACGAGGCAACAGGAAACCAATATGGAATTAACTTGCAAACCAAGAGAAAGGAAGTTCATTGATGTGGGGTACACATATCTCTGTGGCATTCTTCATAGCTGGCTTTTAAACTAGCTTAGCCAGTTTTCTTAAATTGCGCGACTTGCTGCTATTGGATCGTTTTTGCTTGGCGTATTGCCTCATCCTCATAGAGACAAAGTAGTGCAAAACATGTGCAACCACATCGACCTTGTGCAGAGGGCATATGGAAATGAAAAGTTGTGCTCCTCGAGCAATTCATGATCGTTCTGACCCCCGGTTTGGCGAATAGTGCCAAAAAAAGCGTTCCAAAACATCCTGGTTGAAGCGAGATGTCAGCACATACTTGAAGTGGCAGACTTCGAGTAAGTTAACTCTATTGTAGACGAAACTGTCACTCAAAGTCCCTCAGCCTTTGACTCCGTTAAAAAGAGTTCTTTCTGGATTCTTCCTGCAGGCAGTTCTGTTTCCCAAGAATCGAGCCATGTGGAGAAAGACTTTTAAGACTTCAAAGTTCTTGCTGTCTCGCCTTATGCTTTGTGTGGGAAAACTCCAGTTTAACATGTCAAACAGATCATTGAACTTCATGGTAAACTTGACTGTTCCGTGGATATTTTCCAGTCCAAAAACACCTCATTTAGAATAGTGCTGCAAGCCATCAGCCACACTTCTACTGAAAATCTGTGTTGCCAGCTTCACCCTCATTTTTTTTGGCATTTGTAAGAATCAGATGGGCAGATGACAACTTAGGACAAATGCGCAAGCAACCTGGACTGCTGGTGTCTGCAAATAGTGATTTGTCATAGTGAGCCCAGAAGATGTGGTCTTCAGCAGTTTGAAGAATTTCTTGCATGTGCAGGCGGTTTCTAATGCATTTGATCAATTGTGGGGCATCTGCAAAGACGGAACACCTTGCGATCATCATCAAGAGGCTGGATAAAATAATTGATGGGATTTTCCAACTTGCCACTCACTGAGTACTCTTTCCACATTCTGCGGTTGGGAGCAGCGCCATCGCATACCAAAGCATCAACGAATGCCCCTGCCTGCTTTAAATATATTACTGCTTTCATGACCAGACGAGCGAGGTTAGTCCCTTTTGTTGGGCCTTTGCTGGCGAAAACGGCGACCGGCTGAGTGTGCGCCCCAAAAAAGCGGAGCATAAAAACAAGTCCGTGGTCGGCTAGTTGTTCTTTGCATGGCAAAGTCGTTGAAGCCGGTGAACCCAGAGTATGTCATTGTTCTTGAGTAAACAGTCATCTCTTGCCGCACCTGAATTTCGTTGGACAAGAATACCATGACGCTTGTATGAATCCTTTGTGGTCATCTTTTTTTTGAAATGCAGCGAAGAATCTCTTGTCAAATCTGCAGTTGACTTGAACCATGCTCATGGTACTTCCTGACTGAAAAAAACGCTCGGAAGAGGCAGAATGTCGTTCTCTCGCAAGAACTTGTAGGTGGTCGGATTGCGTATGTGGAGAAGCAGGGGGCACATCATAAGCCACAATTCAGTGTAACGCCGGTTCCTTTTAGTGGTGGCTCCGGCTGCTGACAAGCACTCTTCTATGAGCACTCGCTGAGCTAGTGGTAAGTCAAGTTTGCTAAGTTTTTCTTCCACTGTTACATCACACATTGCACTCACTTTACTCCATTCTTTCATTAATTCCTCTTTCAGTCTTTTTGTTTGCTTGATCAGTCGGCTCTTTGACTTCATCACCGCATATCTTGCCCTCCTTAAAGGTTCCTTCACCAGGTCTGGCCATATTGAGCTGACAAGCGCAGAGCATACATTGCACGATAACAATCATGTCTGCAAAGTATTACATCGCTATGCATGGCAGAAAGATCTGAAATTTGAAACCGAATGCCGTTTTTCCTTCTCCTCGTGGCCGTCGCGCTCCAAGCCGGAGGACGACGTACTCGTGTGCCTGCGTCTACGTACTGGTGTCTGCAGTGTGACGTATCTCGTGGTGACACGGGACTTCCAGAATTATTCAAAACATCTGTTATCTGTGCAATCTGTTGCTTGAATTGATGAATTGAAGTTTAGAGGAATAATGAAACACTCAAACGGAATGTCTGCATGTATGTTGTTTTACTTCGCGCCAAAGCAAGAGAAATGTACTTCCGCTTCGTCTGCTTGTTCCCACGGTTGCGTGGTCACGTGCGTAGGTACCGAAACTATGCCATTTTGGCATAGTTTGCCATATGCGTGATCAAGCTCTGCGATCCGCTTGTTCTGCCTCAGTATTAGTGTAGCACTGAATTATACCGCTAGTCATGTTTCCTTGTGCACAGTGCGCAAAATCGTGCACTGCGCAAACAAGACAACAGTTCGCGCGCGATGCCATCAGCGGAACTGTGTAGTGCCGGGGGGAAAAAAAGGCGAGGAGAAAAAAAAATGAAGGCGGTGCCTGTGACGTATGCGTCACGCAATCCTCGAGGTCTGGTATGGGAGAATGCATGGAAGGAATTTTGCATGCGAATGCTAAATGGGGCGAGTGGAGAGAGCGTCATGCTTGGCAGTGGAGCCCATCTGCTGAAATCATGGGTTCGCGACACTGAAATATTTCTATCTCAGCTATTATGAGCCAACTTCAAAAATTTTTGCTGCAGAACCCTCCCTAGAGGATACGTAACAACTTTCAGCATATAGCCAAAATTTGCTATGGGGCTTGGTGAGGGGCCCTTTAAGGCTGCCATTTGGTAGCTGGTATGCGAAATCGCTGGTATGGCCTGCACTCTTATTTCTCCTGAAGAAGCCTCTTGTGGTGAATGTGAAGTGTATCCGGCAAGCTCTCACAGCGACTGCAAGTTTTCTCACTGGGTTCTAGCCACATGGAACATTCCCTGTGACTCCAGTGGCCGGATTGACGTAGGCATTCTTTGGGTGTATGTCAGGGAAAAGGCGTCTGCCAGGGCCACCTTTGCTGGCACTGACCTTGTCGATTTGACACCGGCAACAAGGCACTGTTAAAATCACTTAGCATTGGCAGCTTACTCATTATTCTAAGTTTTTCTGGAGGCAGGCACGTACCCAGGACCCCCCCCAAAACTAAGCGGCATAACGCCCCCCCCTACCTGCGCCACCACTCCTCACACACATTCCTAAAGCGCTGCCAAATCATTCTTGAGACTTAACAGTTGTTTGGCGGTGAACATTTTGCTGCCTTTTTCACTCCTTTTGGATGGCGGCAGTTAAAGGCAAAGGTTAAAGGCCTGGGGTGTGAAGGCCAGTTTTCTCATCGATTCGGTACCCGTGCAATTAATTCGAGATGCGTTCATTGTCACCATCTAGTGCAACAGTTGCGCGCATCGCTGTTGCTTCTTTAGTTCAACTGTCTTTGTTTAGACTGATCCAGTGACCAGGATAGGGATTCACTTCGTACTCAGCTGGTCCATATGCTCGTGGAACGAGTTGTGGCCGGAGACGGACAGTTTAGTTTAGCATTTGCAACCAAATGTAAATGCATTACGTAAGTAAAGAAATAGCGTTGTCATCACTGCGCATGCTCTGAACGTTATTGGGTTTCCGCAGTTTACGTGCGCTGTGATATCGTACGTTATTTGGCGAGTTTAACATTCAAATGTTTATGTATGCTAACCCCCATATTCAGAAACGTATCTTAACTTGAAGCCCATGCTTGACTTGATATAACTGACGCCTCGTGTGAACGTGCCCAAGACGCTCATTGCGTTTCCTTTTGGGGTGTTCACGATAGGCGTCATTTAAATCAATTCAAGCATGAGCTTCAAGTTAAGATGCATTTCTGAATACGGGGGTAAGAAATTCCGTTGCTGAACATGGCGGCACCCATGGCTCCCGCTACAGCATGAGTTTTCGTGATGGCTGCGCTCTGACTTGCGTTGATTGCCAGTAACTATTGAAATGAGCTTTTGCTTTCTCTAAACTCACTTGGAACGTTAGTTATGAGCACATAGCACTTCCAATTTCTGAGATCGTTCAGCAATTCCGGCGCCTGTACGCAACGAGACTCGTCGGCATAGCAACAACAGGATGATTGGTAATGGACTGTCTTGGCTTGGATAAGTTTGGCACAAGGCACGAGACGGCGCCATGTTTTATAACGTCTTTGTTACGTTTGCTTTCTCGTACGGTAAACTAAAAGTATTGAAAGGACGCGCACCATAACATCCCGCAAAGGTGATTATGTTTAATGTACGTCGAGCGACAAACGCTATTCTAAAACTGTCTAATGACACTTGCGCTTAACTTTTCCTTTTGCTTCATTATTTCCTCGAGTGACGGCTCGCGGCGATGCTGACATATCCTTGGAACCATATACCCGTGATATAAGTTAGATGAGGTAGAAAATGAAATCATGCGAAAGAGCATCCATGATCAAACTCTGCAATAACCTTTAAACCCATAAGCAATATGAATGTCACCTGTTACCTCGTCTGGTTTCTCCCTAATTGTACAGCACTTTTCATGCAAAATTGGCAACTGGGAACAAGAGTCGCAAGGAGTTGAGTAATTAAGCGATCTACTAAAGGAGAGAGCCGAGGCAACAGCCAAACAGGAAGGAGAAACTAAAATTAACAAATTTTGCGAGTAGTACAAGGTCTGAAGCGACTATTTTCCCACAGGAGAAAAATTTTTCCCGTCTTGTGCCCATGGATGGACTGGTAAGCCGAGGACTCCGAACATATTTAAGGCCTTGCCAGCCCATAGTCAAGGTAGACGGTCCCAGTCGATGCTGTCGTTCTGCTCAGTCTTTGGCCTCTCAACAGGCCTGCAAGAACTCCTGTCAGCAGTAGGCGCACCTGCATGATAAAGTGTTGTACCGGGATGCTCTAATCATACAGAAAAGCGGCATGATGGTCTGTCCTTCCATGGGTAAGCACAATGAACGTCTCTTTTATTTAGGAAAATGGAGCTGCAATATTCACTAGCGACTACGTGCTCGTGTGAATTAATTGATGAAATAGTGAGGTGTTGTCCTAAAAAGAAGTGCATTATGGTGTGAAACTTAGAAAATATAAATTTGCCCTTGATAGATGACAACACCAAAAAGAGAAATAGAAGTCTTTGTTCTGCATTATATGTAAGTGCCAACAATTGAGTCAGTGTTCTTTATATCTGTTCAGTTGAAATGTTGGTGCAGAGTAATGAACACAAACAGAGTAATGAATGATGGAGATTTTGCGAGTGGTACCAGAGGCCAGGGTCACTTGATGGCGAATGCAGTACCACTGCCCGCGGGCACCAAGGTTTGTGTTGTGACACTACACGTCTGCTTGCAGTACTAATTTTCTGTGTTTCAGTTCGGTAAGACATTATTCATCTAATTTTTAGAGGGTGCGCTAGACTTACTTTATTACTGGGGCTAGAGTCATTTCAATATATATGCCTTAATGGTAAAATGCCAAGAATATCACTGATTGATTGCATCTTCATATTTTAGGAACTGTGCAATCTTTTCCCAAAACTTCCATTGTATTCCAAATTGCATGCTAAGCCATTTCAAACTCTCAGTTAAAAAAAGTTCTGCCTTAAAATTTTCTCTATATGCCGTGTTTTTACTTGGACCTCCGCACTGTGATCAATGGAGTCATTTTTTTCCCAACTTTGTCATACTTCCCACAAAGTGTTATGCATTTATTTCTCCTCAAGGTACTTTTATTAGCTAGTATACACTCCTAAAAAGCCCACGATGTGAAACTGTGAAGGTTAATCTTCACGTAACATACTAAGTTTTGTAATAGTCAATAAGACCAATAATTTTGTAGGAAGCATTCTGCACATAGTAGCTCTGCTTTTGTGTGCAAAGTTCAATCATGTCATAAAATATTTTTACATAAAGAAATCTCTCAAGGTTGTATTTCCCATGTTGAGGTGAAATAAAATTTTTTTTTTCCAGAAGATATGGTGGTGGTCGACAAACTTTAAACGACAGGTAAATAACAGTTAGGATAAAATTACGCAGTTGTACTTTAAATTAAGGGAGTGAACATTATGTATGTGTTACAGCTATGTCTATGATGTCTGTGTGAAACATGCACTGTGAAGTTACTATAGCTCCATTTTCCCAGAGATTCCATTAGTTGTATGTGTATTTTACAAGCACACTTAGAACATAGTTTTCTGCACAAGCGGGTGTGGTGTGTAGGGACAGCATGCACAGACCATGCGAGGCCTTTTGCATGCTTCTGCAAAGGTTGGGTAACTTCATTCCACAGCAAACATTATTGTATGATAATAAAAATATCTGGTCCTCTATTATTTAACTGCAGATCCTTGTAAATGAGGATGCCACAGCAATGAGTTAACATTCAAAAATCTGGTGTTTCCCTGTAATGTATAGTATTTTGGATTTCGCCTTTAAAGTAATTAATGTAGTTTCAAAAATGCATATGAGACTTTGTCATACAGTTTTACAGCGAAGCTGTTTTATGTGGACCCTGTGCTGTCATTGTTGGACTTCACTAAAAAGGGGCCACGTGACCTAGCGTAAGAGGAAAAGGCGAGCTCAACAGAGGGAAAGGGGTTGGAGTGACCCCTTTCTCCCTGTGAGAATGCTATCTTATGTGCAAATCTTTGCGGCCAATGAACAGTGCCCAGCGATTGAAATGCAATACTAAGAGCGCGTGGCTGCCGGCCAACAAGAAGTGCTGGCACCCACATCGGTCGTCAAACCAATCCAACCAATCGTCAAAACAATTGCAGTGCCCGCATCACCAGTGCTAGGCCTTGCGCCCAATATATGGAGCTTTGCATTAGTGGTTCCGCGCATTCCATCCCAGCTACAACTATGGGAAGACCACGAGTAGTGCGTACTCCTGAGGAAGAAGCTGCCTACTGCGAGCGTCAGCGAGAGTTGGATCGTGAGCGGGCTCGTTGTCGTAGAGCTGACTCCGAGCTGCACGCCAGAGATGCTGAGTTTAAACAGCAGCGCCGTGAGGCCGATCCCGAAGTGCGCACTCGAGACGCAGAAACACATTGGCAGTGCCGGGAGGCCGACTCTGAGCTGTGTGCCAGAGAAAACGAGGTGAAAGAATGGTGAAACAAAAGATTTACAATATAGACTGCTTGCGAAGTTTGACTTGCATGGTGTAACACTTGGTGTAACTAACACAGCTTTGCTGTTCGACCATTTTCACAGACTGGAAGGGGCGGTGATTTTTTTTTTTTTCGAGATGTTTTTGACAGATTTAGAAGATCTAATAGTAATGCTAAGAATAAAGAGAAAGATACAATTGTTCAACCTATCATCAGCTATGTTACAGCCCTTTTTTGACAGAGGTTGCAAGCATATTACACAAGTTTTGTGTTCATATTTCGTTGTAAACACTGGCAAAAGCAAGTGCTAATCAATGAAAGCCATATATGCTACATCATAACCTCATTTAAGTCAATCTAGGATAAGTAAAAGATTAAAGGAAAATAAAACAATGTGCAGCAGATCAATGCTATGCAAAAAAAAAAAAAGCTTTTTTCAGTAAAGTGGGCATAAGGAAAACAGTCCTTGTCTGAATTATACTTCAGCCATGTCCTTTCATTACATGCGTAAATAACATCCTTACTGGGCTCCAACATTTACTACAGTAATAAAATTTATAAATGCCAACTGTGCTTGTAAGCTTGATCAACATAATTTTTTGTGTCAGTAGATGAAAAGTACAGTACACATGGCCACAGCCACTGATCTCCCTAACAATATCCTGCTTGCTGGTCATTATTGCATTTAAATTATAAATCAAGCCAGTGGTCTTGCTATTAGTATGGGGTTTTAGCTTCAACTGTGCATCTGGTATTTCGTTTGCACGGTCAGCAATTTCAAGCTATGTTGCAGTAAGCAGTCCATCATTGCACTTGATGTATTTTGTGAGTGAGTATGACCTACGATGGCACTGCAGTGAATTTGTCAGTGCTGCGCAGCCTTGGCTGCAAGCTGGACCTGACTGAGCTGGATGCTTCTTTTCCTCATCCAGTGACAAAAAAGCCTGTCTTTGCCATGTTGGATCCCTGTCACATGTTGAAGCTGCTGCGGAACGCCCTGTGTGATAAAAAGGCTATTGTCGATGCGAACAAACAGTTCCTATTGTGGAAGCACATTAATGAGCTGCATGAAATCCAGTACACAGAAGGCTTACATTTGGTAAACTTAGACAGGCACATATCAGTTAAAAAAACCAGCCCATGATAGTCTCATTGGTGGCTCAAACATTTAGTCAATTGGTAGGAGATGCTCTTAGTGAATGCAGAGCTCGAAAAATTCCAAAATTTTCAAGTTCCTTGCTAACAGAAGGGTTTATCAGACATGTGATCAATGCATTTGACATTTGAAGTTCAAGACATCCAAGGCAAGAAGGATGGAAAAGGCCGCTGTGTCCCAAAAATGTGGCTTGTCACTGTGTATGTCGAAGAATGAAGGCGTACTTTTGCTCACTCGGGGAGTAGCAGCTGGTAAACTAATGACAGAGACCAAGTGAAAGACAGGCTTCATTGGCTTTGTGGTGTGCTTAGACAATTCCATTCCTGTATACAACCACATGGTTACAGAAAATGGCCTATTGGCATATCTTCCTACTTCCAAGCTCAGTCAGGATCACCTTGAGCTATTGTTTGCTGCAATAAGATCATTTGGGTGCTGCAATGACAATTCAACAGCAAATAAGTTTGCAGCAGCATACAAGTGTCTGATAATTCACAATGAGGTAAAGGACATTCATGGTGCAAATTGCTTGCCATTGGAACACATCGAAATTCTCTTTGTAAGCTCCTCGGAAAAGCCATCCTCCATTGGTGTAATTAAATTTACTGCCCCTCAAAGAAGCCCCGCAGTCAATGAACCACTCAGGGAAGCAACCTTTTACAAGATCATGGCTACTCTGCCGACGCAGGCAGGGTGTCTGAGCTTGGAGACGCAATTGTTGTGCTCACAGCCAGGTTTGTAGTTCGCAGCTTACTGATTCACCTACAGTGTGATGAGTTTGCTTCTGCACTAAAGGTGTCGACTCCTCCATCCTTGCCTGCATATTCCCTGATTCGGTGAAAAATGCGAGGCGGACTGATCTGCGCTTCACATGATGTTCTAGACATGTGTAGACAATGTGAGAAAAAGCTGCGTAGGGCTCCAAAGGCTTGCAGCTAAAGTTGCAGTGGCCACTATGACAACCTTTGCCGGCAAGGACTTCTTTAAAGTATTAGGTCAGCACATGCTAGAAAATCGCCCTCTTGAATGCCACTCATCTCATCTTGTGAGGGCAATCATAGACAACTACCCAGATTTGAGACTCCGCTATGTTGCCAAGATGACAACGGAAAGTCTCCATCAGGAAAGGATTAGGCGAAATCACACAAAGCTGACACAGTTCAAAGGCCAATAAATCTAGAAAATATTGCAAAATTTGTACTATCATTGGCTTATTATTCACAACTACTCCACATTTTTTATGTCGAAGTGCATGACATACATGTAGGTTTAAGGGTAGCTAACCTTGGATTAGAGCAGAGCTGAATTACAAAAGGTGATGTTTCACAAGCAAACACCACACAGTGGGTTATCAGCCATGTTGTATTACAGGGCTTGGGGTTAAATTAGACCGCCTGAGCTTCTTCAATTGGCAGCCAAACAGTAGATTGGCCTTTTCGAATGTTGCCATAACAATGTGTGGCCACTGAGGTGAGGATAGTGCCTGCAACCTCATGCAGAGCAAGAGCTCTTTTGCTCAACTCTATGCCTTTTAAAGCAACATTGTTAAGAGCCCCGTGTTGTAGAAAATCCGGTATCGGTGTTGGGGGCCGGCGTCTGAGAAAATCATCCTGAACCACACATATTCTATATGGCACTACAGTTCTTCTATCATTAAAGTTGCTCATAGCTTGTGTCACATTCTTTACAAAGTTATTCCTCAGAATTTTGAGAATGGCAGCCCACAAACAAATGTTGGGAAAGAAAACACTAACAGTGCATCCCTTTTATGTTAAATCTTCTTAGATTAAAATATCAAAAGTGCGAATCATAACAGAAGATCGGTTCACGCAAGAGGCCACATTTCTGCCAGAAAGAAACCTCTGCCAGATAGGTTTCACCGCCAGCGTTTCACGGTAAACATTATGGTTGCATAAGCTGCAGTTGCCTGGGAGCTTGAGATGGTCAGGGATCTTTGAGTGCTGTCGCATTCTACGCTTAAAGGCGATGCTTAAGTGTCCTCCAATTCTTTTTTTATCGTCCATTGTTTAGGACCGACGGGTCTCGGCAATAACATAGTGAGAGTGCTAAAAGGAATACCATTGAATTAGAATCGTCACATTGTCACATATGCATTCTGCCCTCACAGTAATGCAACTACATCTGGGAATCGGACCCGCGACTTTTCACTCATAAAGCACTACTGTCACTGAGTCACCATGGCTTGTCATCTTATTTAGCTGCTGCGACTTTCAGTGCAGGAGTAACTGCAACACAAGTTTCCTCATGGATAAATTATGTTCGTGATGGCTCACACAATTCCTTTATCTGTCAACTTCGGCTGCCTCACAAGGTTCTATATTAAGGCATTTGGTTTTTTGAATGACTTTGTAAAGCACATACATTGTTCAAGCGTCTCATATGCAGACATCAGTCTTTTTTAGGGGAGGAATCTGATGCCTTATTGTAAATTGTGCACATACATGTTTGTTGCCTTCCTGAATGCTGTAGCTTGAATCCCCTGCATGCGAATTCTGCTAAAACAATTGTTCTGTTCAGTGCCGAGCTAAACAGTAGAAACCATGAAGGTAGGTTAGCTGGCCTACCTTTCACTAGAGTAAACTGTGCGATATTGACATTCTGTGAATGCTCCCAATGCATTGTGCATGAGCTAATTATGCTCTTGTGGATGACAGTTTATTTTTCAAAGTTTGCTCCTGCAAGTCTTTTACCTCACCTTTGTGGAAGTTTGCCTCTCACTTGGAATGCCGTTGGTTTTACTACTTCCAAAATATTTTATTGTGCTCTTTGTTTACTTGCTTTACAGTAGTCTTTTATGATGCCAGATTCACTGTAACCATGAACATTTGGTGTATACCACTTAATGAGTGTTTTAAGTACCATGAAATATTCATTTATTTGAGGTTCACAGCATAATACATCTGTTGCCTCTTAATTTTGTTGTGTGTTGGCTGAGCTTGTACAGTGCTTTTTTTTTCTACGTCAGTGATTCAACATAAGCTTTTTTGCAAATTTTACTTGCAGCAAAATGCATTATATTTTAAAGTTGACACACTTAGTTTGTGGGTCTGACCTCGCATCAGTTTTTTGAACTTTCACTTTGTGAGCTACAACTCTTTTTTTTGCAATTTCTGCATATGTTTTGCCTATTTTTTTTACAAGCACCATCATCGATGCCTCCGGCTATTTGTTAGTACAGCGCAAATATACAGTTATAACCCTGTAGCGGTAACGTTGCACACAATGCATTTGTAAGCAAAACTGCAGCTACATTCAATACTACGTGCAATATTTACATGTGTACTTGTTTATCTTTCATCGAGTGACTGCGTTTCACCATCTAACAAATGTTATCGTTCAGCGCAGGACGCGCCTGCATGTATCGGAAGTTTCTTGAATGTTATTGATGGTTCTATCCGCTGTCTATTGTCACTGAACCTTGTGTAATCTGACTGCATGTATGTGCGACGTCAATTGTGTATTACTTTCTGGAATACACACGAGCACCAGCAATTTCTCTGGAACCTTCCTTCACTCATGTATAAAAGCCGACACGCTTGACCTGCAAATCAGATTTGACGATCGCCGACTGTGTTCACCGCTTTAGGTGTGGTTTCATTGTCACTTGCTTTTGTGGGCACAAGTTCGCCCAATAAAAGTTGGTTTTGCCATTCACAGTTTTCCTGCTGTGTTCTTGATGGTCACTACAACGTGACATCCGGTGGAGGTGCTTTGCGTTCAAGTACCTGATGCCCCTGTAACGCCGCTATCCAAGCCCTAGAGTCATGAGTCGGGCGCTCCAGTCTTTCTCCACGTTTCAAGACATCACATTTGAAGCGAAGACTGCCGCGCGCAGTAGCCGAAAACCACCCATACGTGCCTTTCAAGGGGCCCTGAACCACTTTTTATTGAAGCGGAGAAAGTCAGAGAGAGAGACGGACAGGCAGAAGGGGAAGAAAGACACGAAGGTTAGCCAGTTTAAGTACCGGCTGGCTACCCTGTGCTTGGGAAAGGGGTAAAGGGAATAAAAGAGAAAAGAAAAAAACAGAAAAATTCACACAGTAACGCAATGCTATGCACTACAACATTCACAGACGAAAGCGGAGAAAGGCATTTGAAGTGAAAATGGGCTATTTCAGAAATACTTTGCCACAGCCAATAAGCATAAACGTTTCAAAGGGAGCTTTATAATCTATTCGCTATGCTAAACTTAAAGCTATAGGCAACAACACTTAGTTTGATTTCTTGGCGTATCCCTTCCTTTTTCCTTTCCTTTCCTTCTTTTTTTTTTTTGTCAGCCGGCGTGTCAGATGCCCTTGACATGCCGGCTAACAGGCGTGCATTGACAGACCGGGGTGCGGTGCCCTGGCTTTGACCTTGTACACAGCGTTCCTTTACTCTCAATTCGACACGCTAACACATTTTCCCTTGTTTCCGCATCCTCCCGCCTGACACCCTCTCCCCTTTAGAAGAACCCCACCTATATATACTGTGGCGAGGAAAGCATACGTCGCCTTGAAGAAGACAAGTACACTTGTCGAAACGTTGGCTCCTGCATTCACCTTGTTCACGTTTTGCTCATCGTCTTGAATCTCCATCTCCCGCATTCTCCGTTTTTTCACTGGATTTGCCACAACAAGTACTTCAATGCGTTCAGCAGAAGCGGAGTTATTGGCAATCAAACACGGCCTCTGCTGTCCTCTCGTTCCTTCTTAAATGCCTTGCACTGCAAAGGCTATGGCGCAGTGGGGCATGTCCACAGCGCCCTGCCTTCTAAATGTCGCTGTGATGCACAGTTCAAATTTCATTTTAGATGCTAATGTAGATGCCATGACTTCTGCCTTTGCTGCCTATGACGTGCTAAACATAAGCCAAATGCAGTTGTCCTCAGTGAGCTGCAGGGTGCTTTGCCATGGATGGATAGATAGATAAGGCTGGACCCTTAAAATCAGGTAGCGGCACATGCCACCTAGCCATGGCTAATAATATATTTTGTACTTCGTGGAGGGTGAAATTTCACTCTTGCGTTGATTTTAGCCACCAATCAGATAACCTCCGTTTATTTCTATTTTTTCTCCACATCTATTTTTCTAGTCTATTTTTCCTCCACTGTCCCTAAACCCCAATGCTTTGAAAAAGTATGCCCTGTTGCTTTGAACTGTAGGGTGAAGCCTTTTACAGAAAAGTATCAGTTTTTCAGCCATTTCCTCTTCCTCTCCACACGCACCGCATAATGTGATTATCCCTTGGTACTTGGTACGTCTTACTCTGCAGTATTCCTGTCCTGGCTTCAAACAACAGAGCTTCCCCTAGAATTATCGTAGATATTTTCTTTGGCAATTTCCTGCTTGAAAATTCAGTATGTTCCCAGTGCTGATTTCGTCTGCATCTGTTTTCCACGGAACCCTCTCTGTTCCTTCAACCTTTTTCTTAGCTGATGTTTATTGGCTAGCTTCCCTGCTGTTGCCCAAATATTTGCATGACAGTTTTCTGGGTTGCTTCCTCCTTTTTGTGTCAACGTTTGTCATGTGCAACTTTCCTTGCTTTCACAATTTCTTAGCTGCTTCCCTATCCTTTTTGTTTACTTCTGACAACCACTGGGTCCCCTTACTTCTTCTCGTTGATCAAATAGGATGCTTCCTTTCTACAAATTAAGAAGTTATCCCATTTTCTGTTTACATCAGCTTCTTGTTCAACCCTCTGCTTAGAGTATCTGTGTTCCCTGGATGCTTCCTGACATTTCTCTATGGCCTTCCTAACCTCCTCATCCCACCAGCTCTTGGGTTTCCATCTTCTTTTCCCTGTGGGCCTGACTCATACGTTAGCAAGCTCTAGCTCAAATAGCCCTGTTAAATTTGCATATGTCCATTCTGTTATAGTATCCTCAGAAATTACTTCAATTTGTTGGGTTGCTATTTCCAGCTGCTTTTCCGAGTAAAAAAATCGCATCTGGTCATTCATCTTGCCTACTTTCGTTTCTCTTCTAAAACTCGGCTTGATATGTTTGTGACCACTACCCAGACTTCTGGAGCCATATTCATCTCTGTTCATTACCCCTAGCCTATCAAACATCCTATGCGACATTAGTGCATGATCTGTCGTCAACTGCAGGCTCCCTACTTCCCATGTTAGGTGCTCTTCACAGTTCTTAGTACTGTTACATACAACTAAGTCATGCCTTTCACACATATCCAGCAGCATGCTGCCTGTTGAGTCTGTGTACCCATCCATATCTTCTATGTGTGCATTCATATCTCCTAGTATAATTATCTCGAAGCCTCCTCCTAGCTCATTAATGTCACTTGCTATGCATTCTACAGTTTTTTTGTTCTTTCTCTTTCTCGTTTGCTCCTGTCTACAGGTATACAAAGCCAAGGAGTGTCTGCTCCCCTGCCACTTTCCCTTTTAGCCATGAATGTTGCTTGCATTCCTGTTTAACTCTTTGCCAATTCATACATTTATGAATGAATGCCCCAATTCCACCCCCTTTCTGCGGCCCTCTGTTCTGTTGCGATATTCCCATGCATAGTCAGGATTACAGGGAGGTTGCTACAGGTCCCTAAGATATGTCTCCACAAAACCATATACCATCAGCTCCTCCTGTCTTAGCTGCTCATTTATCTCCTCCCTCTTCAGCCTATTCCTGCCACCTTGCATGTCAGGGTGTCTCCCTGACTAGGCCTCCACTTTCACCCACCTGTCTTCCTTCACTCTTGTAAAGACGCCCTCCTCAACTCTCGCTACGTTGGAGTCCCCCTCCACCAGGACCCATTTTCACTGAACTCGTTTGCTTCCAGCCTGTGTTTTCTGTCCTTTCGTTAGCGCTAGCTAGCCCTCCATCCGCCGTACGCCACTGTCACGTGGCAACGGGTTCACTGCCACTCGTCCCGCCCCTCCTGAAGCCTGCTGTGCTACAACACTGTATCGTTGTGGAGCCCTCGTGCTGCCGCTAGCTCCAGCGTGCTGTTCTACGGCCCCTAGGTGTCCCTTCCTGCCTGTCCTTTTGTTTGTATTACGTGCCTCTGCTTGAGACTTTGCGCTGTCCTCGTCCTCTGTCTGACACGGCTCCGAACTGCGATTATGCACCGCCTGCGTCATTAGCGCCTCCGCACGCTCTTCCAACTTGTCCTGTTTTTCCAGTTCTTTAAGCTCGCCAGTTATTCACTCTAGCAGTTTGGCCTTAGCGCTCTCCCTCTCGAGCAACTCGCCGACCTGGGTTTTTAGCTCAATCCTCGGCTCTCGCTACGCCTTCAGCTCCCCTTTGAGCTCCTCAACCGTACCTACCCATTCCCCTTCCATCCGCCGTGCAGCCGCTTTTAATCCCTCGCACTGCCTGCACTCAAAGCTCGCCTTCTCAGCGTCGGATAAACTTGCGAGGTCCATCTCGTCCAAGTAACACCAATGCTCTCTTTGCACTGCACTAGTTCGCCATCACCCATGGCTTTCCTAAAGTTCCTTGATAATTTGAAAGTACTGCCACTCTTTGAACTCTGCCACCGCCGCGCGACCTCGCCTCCTCCTCGCCCCTTGCACGTCTCCCCCATGGGAACCAATTTTGCCCTTGTTTTAGTAGTCTCATTGCCGTATCCCTTGGGAACGCTTGGATCGTGATTATTGCTTGTGTTTGACGTTTTTGCTGGTGCCATTTTTCTCCTGAGCTCGGCTGGTTCAATGCAGCAAACATTGCACGCTTTGTTTCCTGCGGTGTTGTGCTAGTGCTATGCTGTGCTGTACCGCATATAACCATAGCAAGAAGCCTGTTGAAGATGGTTATGTAGTTTTTATTATACCAGAAAGAAAGCGTGACGGCTTGCGCAAGAAGCAGTGGCTGCACAACATCGGCCAAAAGAACTTTGTTCTGACAAAGAACAGTGTTGTTTGCGAGGTAAGGCGCCTTTCTTATTGCTTGTATCAAAGCATCCCCTAATGCTTTTTTTTTGTTCTCCCGGACTACTCATCAGTGTTTTACTGCGACAATTTGTACGTTGCATAAAAATGGGCGTGTTCTCAGTATACTGAATATTCTGCTGGGACTCGTCACCTCGCACGTTGTAAACTGTTATTCAGTCAAAAATGCAGCACTATAGGTTCTGTTTTCCACTGAACAATTATGTGCGAAGATATGGCTTCCTGATCGCACTTTTCGTGATTGTTAGGATCCGTTGCCTGTTTTACTGAAAATCGAAATAGCGGCTTGTAGAGGAGCTTTCCAGCTTACTTCGATGTGTGCGTCAGTCCCTTAGATACAGTGAATGCAGGCCCTGAAAAAATTAATGCCAAATATACCCATGGCATGGTGGGTGATGAGCACCAGCTAGTCTACGTTGCCTTTTTAACGTGTAAGCATTCTTTGGCGAGTACCCCGGCTCCGTCACGTGAAAAGTGTAATGCCTTGTATCTGCACAGAATTGCGTAATTTGCACAGTTAAGATACCTAATCATTATGATAGTGTGAATGTAGATGATTGGTAGCTTCATAAGTGATAAGGAACAATTTAAAACCCCCAAAAACATAAGTAAAAAGAGGTACCCATAGAAATACATAGGGGCTCCTTAGAAGATGCTTGGGGAACCTTATTATATAGGTGGGCCAACTGAAGTTCTGGAGTGGGCCAACTTGAAATTTGGGGGTATGCGTACACATACTTGGACAACTCCAGTAGAGTTTGCATTATTTTTCAGTTCTTGAATTTGCTTTGAATTGGGCTGCCATGCACGAATGAGTGGGTGATGATTATTATTTGGTTTCCTCACGGAGGCAGGCAATGTGCAGGCGGTGTTCACATGATTGTGTACGCTTGCTCGCATTGAAATTGCACAACTGTCCTATTTAGAGGCCACAGCGCAAAAGCTACTTTCATATTGAGAACACAAACATATGGACCGACGATGCACTCGCGACTAATTCATTATAAGAAAGCATGCTGAATATATTACCTGTGGTGCACACGCGCATGCAGAGAAGAAAGAAAAAGCCAAACACAGAGGGATGTGCCACAACCAACACTAGATCAGATCTGCAAAGTAAAGCATCTAATATCTGGCAGAAAAAATGTGTTGAGTATAGAACTCGCCTCAATGCTCCTTTTACATCAGTATGCCACATTCATACGGCTTTAAGAAGAAACCAGCCTCCTCATAAACATTACCTTCAGCATTCTCAATGCCGTTATCACCATTTTTCAAAATTTTCTACACCACTGGGGTGTGCAAGTGGCCCAAAATCACGCGCCTCCATTGAATACTGTGGCCCGTCCGTGGGAGCCAATGAGAAAGAGCATGCCATGCACAGCGCGCGGAGAATCGTGGAGGAAAGCGCCACGGTGAGGAGAGTGTTGCTATTTTCAAATTATTAAGAAGCTTTAGACTTTCCTAGCCTGCAGCACCATCTCCCGCCCAACCACCTAACAAAAATGCCCGCCGAAATACCCAAGGCCCCACGGTAAGCCCTACGGCAATCTCGCTATCTGGCTACCTCCGCTAGATTTCCTCCACCTACCACCGTTTTAAAACTGCTGCCCTACACTATTCACATCATGCACAATGACTCGCCCGTGCACCTAACAAAAAAGTCTGCCAGAATTCCCAATCAAAGACTCTCAGCCCGCATGGCAAGCTCGCTTTACAGCTACCTTAGCTAGGCTCCCTGCACCTACCATGGTTTAAAGCTTCCACCCTACACTGCTTACACCATGCTCCATGTGCGCCACAGCTCACTTGCAAAAAACTACAAGTATTCGTTGCATACTTATATATAACCACAAAGACCAAGAAACTGAAAAGAATGAAAAATAATATATATAGATTGCTTGGTTAACCTAACACTTCTAACAACCAAATGAGCGGAAAAAAACTGGACTCATGGCAGCACCCCGCGGTGGCCGCGATATCTATGTCATGTAGTCGACCGCAGCTTGATGTCAGCTATCGGCCAGTAGCAGCCGTCTAAGAGAATGACGAAATAGTGCGTCCGAGGATGAAGTAGTGCGTCCAGAAGAGAGTGAGGACAGGGCCTTCTGTTGAAAAGAGAGCATTTGAGAGAAAGGTGACTTCGCGATCCGCTTGTGAGCTTCACACATCATGTATGACAGCAAAATTTGGCTGAGATGTTCACAGCAACATAAGCTACCCGTGGATTATGTTATTTTACTAAGCCCAAGGGGTGGTTCAGGGCCCCTTCAAGCCTGTGGTGGCAAGTGCCGCTAAAAGTTACCACATACCAAACAACCTCAAATGCATGGAGTAAGGAAAAATATATATAAGGGATCATTACATCATGCAGCCAGCCTTGGCAAGCGAATAATGTTCCGTGAAGCCACAGCGGTGGCCCAACGCATGACCTCTTGTGTCGAGATCACGGCACAAGAATCAAGATTTGCTGAGATGTTTCGTTCCCTGAGTAGTGTTTTTTCGGTGTGCGCTTAATTTTGTTCAGCGTTCAGCTTCCCTGCCATGGCTCAGCCTGTAGAGCAGGAACACTAAACAAACCGTGCACTTCGACATGCAATCACGCGTTGGGCCACCAGCTTGGCTTCAAACGCGTTGCGGTATGCTCTCCCACCATGGAGGGAGGAAAGCGTAGGAGAGGCCCTGGTCAGCATGGACGTGTTGGGGAAAGTGTGGCGGAAGTCACGTGCAGTTTTTCGCAAAGGAGCACTGGGACTGGTATCCCAAATGTCAACGTTTTGATATGTTGTACTTGACAACGTTGCCCTTGACAATGACGCAGGCAGTTGAAAGGTTTAGTTTTTGCTCGACTCTGTGTTGTGCACGCTCTCGCATTTCAGTAGTTTTGTTATCGGGTAGTGCTGTGCCGGTTTTACTGGCTCGCGAAACTCGCACAAACCCGTAGCAGAGCATTCAACTTCGATGTGATGTTGCGGGTTGCCTGAACGGTCCACGCCACTTGTCCAAAAATTATCTGCAGCGGCAAATCCACTGCTCAATCTTGGCTCGGTTTCTCCATGGCCATGCATTTGCGTTTTGGGCAAAAATCCATACTGTTGTCTGTCGGGTGCCGTTTTACTCACCAAAAGCAGCAAAGGGCAGTGATGGTGTATGCAACATCACCACTTTCCCCGTTGCGTGGCTGGAGATTGAATTTCGATTAGATGCAATTTTCTCATAAACTGTCTTTTCTGGGCACTAAACAAGCGTTGCCAGGCATCCCCATAAGTGTAGGCAAATTCACACTTTTTCTCAAAACCAGGTAATTAACTGTGGTAAGTGTAATACTAAATGATGTAGACTCCAAAATGTGACCTTCCTGCAAAATTTTAGCAAGGACACTGCAGTGGTGAGCACAAAACCATCTTTTCAAACAGGCGCAGCGAAATATGCAGGACCCTGTATACCTTGTTTGGGTACTCGAGATTGTTGAAAACACGATGAGCAATTGCCAAGAGTGATAATAAGTGAGTGTGTTGCTTGCGCTGGCGGAACGCGCAAAAGATAACACCGAAAACTTCAAAAGAAAAAGTAGCAGTTTTGCTCGAAAGGCGAAGCATTGATGCGTTAACAATTGGACAGCTATACGAATAAAGGGTAGTAGTTTTATCAGTTCTATAAACTTTTAAACATTCGGTTACTAAGCAAATTAACATGCACGGCGTCACGCACACAGGTAAACATGAACACATCTCACATGATGACTGTAGAATGTCGCTGTCAAAACACTGTAGTGAGGAAGTGCGGCAGCTGCAGCGAGTGAATTACCTTCGTGCTGCGTCTCACTTCAACGCGAACTTGAAGCGTCGAAAGCACAGTGCATACGAAGCTAGCAGCACTCTGCGCACTTCGTCCACATTGCAGATCACTTTTAAGATAGGGCGGCCGCGCTGTATGCAGCAGTCACTGAGTAGAACCCCCCCTGCCCCCCGGCACCTCACGTGCAACGAGACGCGCTGCGCTTCCTCCCTTGTGAGCGGGAGATTGAGCTGCAATCATCGGCTGACCCTTGCAAGCTTTCACTCATACATGCAGCGCAGGGTGCGCGGCAACAATGTTATTGTGCTTGGCCTTTATGCGGAACATCACGTCGACGCCAATGGCACAAATGCACCTATAGTGTCCATATAGTTGTTATTGCAATAAAACCAAGAACTTGTAACTAGAAAAATAGTCTTCTGAATGACTGAAAACAGGCTTTGCACCTATGCATATTTGTCTTGAGTGCAAGTATAAGGAATTCTGTGACTATCTTCACGGTCTGGTTGGGAGCCTGTGTTGTGCCCACCACTATTATGTATGTGGGGTGCCATCGCATCAGTTGAGGCCACGTTGTGTTGAAAACATGGTTGCCCATGTATTTGTGCTCTTATAGAGCAGGAAATAAGGTCTGTGAATCGGGGAATGCCTGGAAATCTGATGTTTTTGTCATATTTTATGCAGGGAATGAGTCGGGTATTTTCTACGT
Organism: Dermacentor andersoni; assembly: GCF_023375885.2. NCBI lineage: Eukaryota > Metazoa > Arthropoda > Arachnida > Ixodida > Ixodidae > Dermacentor > Dermacentor andersoni. The sequence continues at coordinate 257,926,655 of NC_092814.1, read as the reverse complement.
GATGTTTGTAAAAGCGAATTGCCTTTGTTCTTAATGTCGCTCATTCACCACTTTCGGATGTTTCGCCTCTGCATTCACTTTTCCTATAAGGTCTCACTACCAAAATGACACACACTTGTAATTTACTTTTTTCAGCTGATGCCTTCTGGTGGAGCTTTGTACGAGAACTACTGCTGCTTACCTGGTGCGACAACATTGGACGAATGCACAAGAAGCCCAGAGCGAGCATCTATATAGCGCAAAATAAACATTTCCTCATTTCACAAGGCATATTGCATCTACTTTATGAAATTGCATGTTGCATAGAGGACAGATTCGATGGAGGTTTGTAAAGATCAGTCATATTTATTTCACTAAGTAAAATGGAGAGAAAAAGATGTCTCACCAAGACAGCATGTGGTTGAGCAGTAGAAGCAAAAACAAATGGTGCGCAGATCAGCACAGCCGGCATAATGCGTACCAGCTGGCGTTCAAAACGTGTGCACCCAAAACTGGAAGTGTGGTTCAGGTTTTAATGCCAGTCACTTGGTGTGCTACAGTAAATTCGGCTGCTGGGCTCTATGGGAGTTTGTGATCTTGTTAAATGTCTTTCTCTACGATTGCGCTGCTAAGAGTGAGGACGCGGGATAAAATCCCGGCTGCATTTCGACAAGCAAAACTCCTGTGTACCATGCAGTTGGTACATGTTAACTCCATGGCGTCAAAATTAATCCGGAGTCCCCCACCATGGGGTGCCTCATAAATGTATCTTGGCTTGCGCATGTAAAACCCTAGGATTTAATTTTAATATGCTCTCTGGAGCTCCTTGGCCTTTGCCACAATGCCCTCTGGACAGCTGTAATTACACGTCAGCACCGTGCAAGAGCATTGCAAAAACATCGGTGCTTTGTACTCGTGCTCATTAGTCCAGAGACGAAATAGATTGAATGGGAAAGGGAAAGTAGAGAATAGTTAGAGCCACCGCAGGTGACAAAATGAGTGAATAACAGCCTTGCCCTTCGCTTGTGGCAGCTCGCATAGGATGAGCGTGGGAGAGGGCATAAGCTCTGTCAGAAAGCATGCCATGTTTGATGTCTCATGAAATGAGCAAGCACTGCTACTAGACATGGCAACCATTGCAGACAAACTAGAAAGTTAATTCAATGCATGGTATGTTTTTTGATTTCTGAAAAAAAGAAAAAAAGCTAGTCAAGTTTGTCCACGCGGACAGCTGACATAGGGTGTGGAGACTCAAAGCTGCATTAGTGCATTGCAGCATCAAAATGACGCTACACAAGTGGCTATCCAGCAAATCAAAACTTAGCCATGATGTGATGCGCAGTGTGAGGCAATGACAGTGCTACAAACAGTTGCACACAACAATCCCTCTAGCAAACATGTCTTGCTTTGTGTTCGTTGTACTACATCAAGGAACACAAGCGGTGCGCACGAGGTAACATTTAATGACGCTTCATGGCTGTTGTCTGGCGTCAACATCACCGCCAATTGTCGCCAACGTAAACAGCATGGAAAGCTCCTCTTACATAGTTTCCACAGTGTGTGTGATCTGCATGATCTTTTAAATTACCGGTCTTCAACATATATATTGCCTCAAATGGCACATCAAAAAGTATCCACAAGATAAACCAGATTTCTGTTATATTAAAATTCATTAGGCATTAGTCAAAGCTGTCACCCACAAGCAGCCATGCAGACATAATCTTGTGCCTTTTGAACCCCTACAAATTCTAACATACTTTCTTGGAAATAGATTTGCAAGCTGCATATCCGAATCGCAAAAAAAGAAAAACCTTTTCTATACGTAAGCACCATAAACAATTGATGGCAGTTAGCACAATAATATCCAATGGTAGTCCATCTTTGTTATCTGTAGCTAAGAATCTAATGCTGTCCCAAAAGTATATAATATATAACCCCTCGCAATGATTAGAAATTGCTGAAGTACATTATCTAGAGTTTGTTGTGTCTTACAGATAAAACTGCGTGCCCTTCATGGTGAAAAAAACCAGGACCTCCTAGAAAGGTTCAGCTGTGGTGAGTGAACTTTCACATATGTGTGCAGCCTGCTAATGGCACGAGACAAAACTTTAAATATAAGCATGCCTTTTTTTTGAGAGAAAGTTAGTTTTCCATGCAAGAGTAATGCTACTTCTTGTATTGCAGTTTTTATCAAGGGCATAGATATAGCTATATAAGGCATGTACTCGCAAAGGAATGGATGGATGGAAAAACGTTATTTTCGTCAGAATGCATGTGCGGACGATTCCGTACTGGATGGCCATCAGCTCGTGGCTGACGGCGACCTGGGTGGCCCACTCCACGGCCCTGGTCTGGACGGCCGGGTCTGAGCTGGCTAACACAGCCTCCCACTGCTCGGGAGAAGGATCACGCATAATATCTGCCGGTGGCAGCGCTATGTTACAGCTCCATAATATGTGGTCATAGGTGGCCAGTTCCTGGCACCATTTGCATTCCGGCTGAACGTCCGGGTAGATTTTGTTTAGCACGTATGGGTTATAGAACGATCTCGTCTGCAATCTTCGCCAGACGCTTTCCTGCGCCTTCACCAATTGCTTGTCCGGGGGCGGGTAAATTCTCCGCTGAAGTTTGTAACAGTTAGTAATGTCGTGAAAGGACACCAGCCCATCTCTCGTGGACCCCCCCGGAACGTCCGGCTCACCTGCTCGGCTGACGAAACCTCGAGCATTCATGTGAGCCGCCTCGTTCCCAGGGTTCCCAGAGTGTGCCAATACCCAGACAATTTCCACCTCCGTAGTCCCTTGCCCCGTGGCCTGATTTAGCAATCCTGCCGCTGTGACAGAGATTCTGCCCCTCGCCAAATTTAGGATGGCTGTTTTAGAGTCGCTGAGAATCAGGTCAGCTGTAGTATTACCTATAGCTAGCGCTATCGCCGCCTCCTCTGCAGTTTCTGAGGAGCGGGTTTTGACTGATCCAGAGGTGACTAAGCGTCCCCGCCCGTCCACCATCGCAACTGCAAATGCGTCCTTGTTCTTATACTTGGCGACATCTACGTAGACTGCCCCATTGTACTTCCCGTACTTAGCATGTAAAGCTTTGGCTCTTGCCTGCCTGCGGTTCTCATGATGTATCGGATACATATTTTTGGGCAAAGGCCTTATGTACAAGCCCTTGTGTATTTCTCGCTTCACCTGAATTTTCATGTCCCCGGCTGGAGGATCAACGCCACTGCCGATCCTCTCCAATATATCCCTCCCTACTCTCGTTTTGGAAAGCCTACTGAGTTGCATCACCAAGTGTGCCTCCTGCAGTTCTTCCAGGGTGTTGTGCACCCCTAATCCCAGCAGCCTTTCGGTAGACGTATTGTTAGGCAACCCAAGGGCCGCCTTTTAAATACGCCTGCCTAATCATAGCCTCCACTTTGCCTTTCTCCGTTGCGTCTATCTTCATATAGGGCGTCGCATACACTATTCTACTGAGCACAAACGCCTGTACCAGCTTACACAAGTCCTTTTTCTTGACCCCTCGCTTACGATTGGCGATTCTCCTGATTAGTCTCACGGTAGCATTGACCGTATTTTTAAGCTTTTCCAAGGCCTCCCTATTCTTCCCGTTAGTCTGCAGATACAGACCCAGGATCCTAATCGTTTGGACCTCAGCTACTGGTGCACCCTCCACTTTCACCATCAGCGGTGGTGGCGGCACATATTGCCTCGCATGTATCCCTCTTGGTTTATCCCTAAGCACAAAAAGCTCGGACTTGGGCTGAGAGCACGAGAGTCCTGCCTCCCCCGCTAGCCCCTCCACATGTAATATCCACTGCCTGTTATAGAGTTTCCTATATGTAGAGTTGCCTATATGAGATGCTCTGAGAGAGCAACATTGACTTTCAAGACCTTATCTGTGCGTGCATAAAAAGATGCATTTAGCCCAATCAGATATAATTTCTTTTTTTTTTTTTTGAAAAATTGCCTGTGACAGATACTACTGTTCTGCCTTTTGAGGTGGAATTGAGGAAGCAGCCGGACGTGTATGAAAAATTGCAATGACCAGATAGTGAAAAAAGGTTCCCTTTTGAATTCTTCACTTTAAAGGACATGTTGCAATTGCAAAATTCAAGCTGATCAGTAGTGAAGTCATGTCTGCTTAGCATAAATCCTGACTCCCACCACTTTCGACGTATCCATTCCCCAAAACTTAAAAAAAAAAATGTATTGCTCTTCCAGTTAAGCTTGTTCCAAACTTGTAGCAAGGAACTTTTTGTAAACTGCTAATAAAAATAATAATCAATCAGTCATTTCAATCCATCATTTATTTACTGTGCCCAGGAACAACCATGAGGTCTGAGGGCTCGTGCACGCATACATTAAAAAAACAAAAACGGCAGGGGAATACAAGTAAAAATACAATGTATAAAAAAGAATCTTGAAAAGAGTGTACATACAACATGGTGCAAGGTGAATACAATATGAGAAGGGCAGTTGAATAATATGTGAAACTGTGACACAAGTCAAGGTAATAGAATATTTAGGTTCCCCAGACCCTCCTGTCATGTGTCTGATAGAATTGTTTCGGAAAGATCGGAAAGGAAAGAAAGGGAGGGGGAGTCTGAATGCTCATTCATCAGGGAGCCAAATGGAAAAGAGTTAATTCAAAATGTCTAGAGCATCTTTGGTTATCATGTACAATGAGTGGAAAAAAAACTTGGCTGGGCGTAACATATCTGTGGACTGGAAATAATTGCAGAGAGAAGAATCAAGAGTTAGTAAAATGCCTAGATGCTGGTATTAAAGGGCCCCTGAAACGGTTCGGACAAATTTTATAGACGCGTAGGGTACAGCTACAGTTAATCATTCGCACCACATTTCGTGTAAAGCGTCTCATATTAAGAGAGCTACGGACGATTGCAAGTTACCCTCCTCCATAGCCATGCATTTTGTCCCCAACTCGTTCGCCAAGTGGGCGGGGCTAAGCTCCGCCTTCACTGGCTCTGCGTCAGGGTGGCATGTCGTGTCATCTACTTCCGGTTATCTAGGAGCAAGCGCACGAAGCCTCTCCAGCCTCTCTGCCAGCAGCTTGGCAGCCGACCCCAAGCAATAGCTATCGAAGCAGCGAGCAGCGAAGCGTTGCGAGCATTCTGTCGCAGTGCCGAGCGTGTCCGGTATTCCGATAACTAAAGGCAAGATGGGCGTTTCGATGGATAGGGTGACACATAAACTCCCGCTGATGGAGCTTTAGCGTAGATGTAAGTGAGTGGCCTGATTGGTCTGCGTAGTTCAGCCACCTGGTGGTGCAGAGCTTAACCAACCAAACAAAGAGATATTGCTCTAACCATGTGTAAAACATTTTAAACATTTACATAAGCAACGTGTTCGTGATTATGCTCCTGAGGAAAATTTACACCAGCAGCAAAGTAGAATAGACTGTGTTTGGTTCAGCTCTTGCCACCAAGTGGCTGCACCGTCCAGACCATCCACGTTTGCGCCTCTGCTCATCCCGTAAAATGGCATGATGAAACGGGCAGGCCCAGTCCGCTTACGCTTGCGTTTACCCGAATACTGGCCACGCGAAACACTATTGTGGTAGTAATCCTCCAGCGTAAAGTGACGGCTGTTTAAATCCTGGCGCCGATCGGATAGCGACAGCCAGAGGCGCTGCAGCCACTCTGCTCATCTGCTGCCTTGCAGAGGGACGCGATGTCGCAGCTTGACATATTGCCAGTCGCTATGTTTGCGGCGCACAACGTAAGAAGGGCAAACCATAGTACAGGCGAAAATAAAGATTGAGATCAACACTGACCATGGAGCTCTTTTTGCAACCACGTTGCAAAAAGAAACACATTGTAACCCAAGCAGACAGCACTTGCTTTGCACCGGAAGTGCTTAAGTGTAGTGAGAAATTGTCCTTGTCGATTCTCTTTCTTTTTATAGAAACAAATTAAGTAATATTCCAACTATTACGAACAACATTTCTTCACCATAAAGTTGGAAAAATGATCGATAACACACCCTGGGCAGCCAATCGGATAGCTTGCCCTGCTAGCGTCTTTAGGGCAATTTACGAGCAGCTGAAAATTCAGCCGAGCGGTGTGCTGCGATCAGCAGCAATGAACATTTTTAAAACTTTATAATAAACTACACGCTTTACGTGCAGCACTTAGATGCGTCAATTAATGATCAGAAGGACCTACTGTAATGACTCAGTACGTTTGTACAAAATTGTCAAAATCATTTCAGGGTCCCTTTAAGGGTTTCGGGAATGATGCCAAAATTATCCTATTAGGTGACATGAATGCCCACATACAGGATCTAGATGGTTATACCGACAACAATGGGAAGTCAATGCCAGATCTTTGTGAACATAATCTCGTCATTGTGAATACAGTGCCCAAGTGGAAAGACCAACGTGGGAAGTGGGAAACCGGCAATCGACCATTGATTACTGTCTGATGACAGAAGGAATTCGTGATAAGTTGACAGAAATGGTCATTGATGAGGAAGGGTATACATAGCAGCATAGGGAGTGACCATAAATGCATCATTTTGAAAATGGGATATGTAGTTTGGAAAGAGAGCAAGGAGCGCAAAATGGGCAGTCCAAATTTGAATGCTGAACAAGTGATAAATATAGTCACAAGAGTTGAGGAGGAACTTGGCAAATGGCCAAGCTAGGAGTAGGAATATAGTCAGCTTCTAAGTGTAATGACAGAAATATGGAAAGAGAAGCTACATGCTCATTGGAAAGGAAAAAAGAAACCGAAAAGCTGGTGGAAGAGGGAGATGCGAAACGCGATTGCCAAACGACAGAAAGCATCCCGAGAGCACAGGCAGGCAAGAAAAGTGCAGTTACCACAGGATGAAGTAACCAGAAAATTGGAAATATACCGGGAGAAAACATTTATGGTTCAAATACTGGTCCAAGCAGAGATAAAAGGTGGAAGTGAACATTGGTTGTCAGAAATAAGTGAGAAAAAGAAGGCCACACCTAGAATATTTTGGAAGCACATAAATTTCTTAGGCAGGAAGTCTGGCACAATACAACATATCCTAGACGAAGATGAAAACAGACTGGAAGGGGAAGCAGCATTAAATTATGTCCGTAAAATAACAGCTGAATCTTTCCAAGGCAATGAAGAGGTTGTATTTGAGGAAAAAAAGAGCATGAAAGAGGAACCAGATGGGGGAGAAGGAGCTGGTGCTGACAAATTCCAACTGGAAGAAAGCGGAAGAGAAAATTCCTAAGCGCACAGCCACAGGGCTAGACGAGGTTCCCGTTAGGCTGATTAATGAACTAGGACCAAAAAGTAAGGAAGCTCTGGTGAAAGCAGTAGAACAAACTTTAAAAGATAGACGAATACCAGACAGTTGGCGACAAAGTAGAATGAATTTAATTTATAAAGGCAAGGGAGAGAAAGATAGAATTCACTCGTATAGACCGTTGACCATTACATCGGTAATATACAGGTTAGCAATGCAGGCAATCAAATTAAAGCTTCAAACTTGGGCAGAGAATAATGGCATTTTGGGAGAACTTCAGAATGGCTTCAGAATAGGTAGGCATCTGGATAACTTATTTGTCCTTACTCAGTGTACTGAAATATCCAGAGTAGAAAAGAGACCATTATATGTGGCCTTTTTAGACATTACACCTTATTCAAAAATCCATATGCCCTATGACTCCCATATCCAATAATCCGATTTGAAACATATAGGATCCCATATACAAACCCGTTTTTCCAGTATGCCATATCATCTACAGCAGATCAGTGTGCGCTAAATATTTCACTATGAATGCCATATGATGTTATTGGATATAGGAGTTATGGGCGATACGGGGATCTTTCAGTAGGACAGGAGCGTATGAGAACGTAGACCGCAGCATTTTGTGGGATATTCTTGAAGGGGAAGGCTTGGGCGACGATTGCATACAGCTTTTGAGAGAGATTTACCTAGAAAATACCGTTTGCGTTGAATGAAAAGGAATGAGGAGCGAGTAGAAAGTTGATATCAACAAGGGACTGAAGTAGGGGTACCCATTATCCCCACTGCTGTTTATAATGTACATGGTGAGGATGGAAAGGGCGCTAGAGGGAAGTAATATTGGGTTTAATCTCTCATACAAACAGGCAGGTGCAGTAGTGGAAGCAGCAGCTTCCAGATTTGTTTTATGCGGATGACATTGTGTACCTAGCTAACAAGCAAAGTGATATGCAACGTCAGGCTAATATCTGTGGACAGGAAGGCGAGAATTTAGGTCTGAAATTTAGCGTTGAAAATCAGGTGTGATATTCAGTGAAAACAGTAAACAGTGTCAATACAGGGCCAGAAAATACCTCACATGAAAGCATATAAATACCTAAATACCTTGATATATGGATAAACGAAGGCAAAAGACATATGGAAACACAGGAAAGAACAGCGACTGTAAAGGGGAAAAGAAATGCGGCCATAATGAAGCACAGAGCACTATGGGGATACAATAGGTAGGAGATGCTCTGGGGTATGTAGAAAGGGGTAATAGTTTCAGGACTTACATTTGGAAATGCAGTTGTTTGATTGAAATCAAGGGTACAATCAGGACTCGATGACAACCAAAGGTCAGTGGAACGCCTCACATTTGGCGCTCACCGGGAGACTACAAATGAAGCTGTGCAGGGTGATATGGGCTGGACAAGTTGTGTAGTGAGAGATGCTCACAGTAAAATTGATTATGAAGAACGACTGAGGAATATGAAACAAAGCAAATGGGCTAAGAGAGTGTTCAGGTATTTGTAAGGAAAAATATTGATTCACAGTGGAGGAAAAGAACTAGGAAGCTTACCAGCAAGTATACGACCTGTATCATGAGCAACATGGCAACAAAGAATGTCAAGCAGAAAATCGGAGAGGCTGAGATAATCTCATGGGGGGCGGCAGTGGAAAAGAAACCTGCTATGAGTAACTACTTAAGAGCAAAAAACGAAATCGGGAAAGAAACAATTTATGTTAACTCAAAGGGAAGCTCGTTCCTTTTCGAAGCGAGATCAGGATGCCTTACACGCACTTATAAAGCAAGATACAACAAGGAAGAAGAAACTGTGGCAAAGCTAGGGAAACGATAGAGCATGTTTTATTGGAATGTGAGGATATCTGCCCAGCGGTAGAGTTATGCACCTCTGGCCTCCTTGAAGCCCTTGAGTTCAGCGAGAGCAGGGGGAAAGCAAACATGTACGCAATAGAGATTAGTAAGAGGTGATTGGAAGATTGACGGAAGAAAAGTAGGGAAACAACAAACAGTGGAGCCGTACAAAAACAAAGTTCACAATAGAGGTTGGGTTATGGGAATTTGTAGTGGGTTTTTTATTTCCTGTTCTTTTTTTTTTTTAACATAGGTAGGACATTAGGCTATATAATAACAAGAGCTTGGTTGCCCAACCCACCACCCCATTCCAAAGGGGATGCTCATAGCATCCATCCATCCATTCATTCTTCAGGGCGGGGGGCATCTCGACGGTGGAGGGCATCTCGAGGTCGGAGTGATTGAAGTACTGCAAGGACGAGGCGCAGGGATCGCATAGCCAAAGGGACCACCGACTTGCGGAATGTTTCAAAGGAAGTACAAATCACAGTGTGGACCGTCTAGAGCAGGAGAAGGATAAGCTGGCTAAGTGGGCTGGAAATCTAAAAAAAGGAACAAGAGCGAGCAAAAGTAGAGGAAAGTGGTAGAAGACAAGCTAGCCAATGTAGAAATGAAGCTGATTGCCGGCATTCCGCAAAGCTTCTATGCGAGCACCAGATGGGGCTGGCTTTGAAGCGAGCGCAGGTAAGGAAGCTGATACCATCCAGCTGGAACGCAGTGGTAGACGCATCAATGATGGTCACGAAGGGGCTACCACTGACGTGCCTGACGTGGAAGAAGACAACAAACTGAAGGGAGAGGATGAGATTGGAGGGGAGGGCATTGTGGCCTCAGATGCAGCTTTCGGTTGCGAGGAGGAGGAAAAGCATTGAGTTGTCTTTGTTGAGTCCAGCTAGCGTGCTTCCGGGGAAGCCAATTAGGGAAGTGATAGCGAAAGCCAAGCAACACATATGTGACACAATGGCAGAGAGGCACCTAGTAGTGATAATGGGCGAAATGATTGACATACTGTAGGGACGTAGGGGCAGGGATCGCAAAAAAAAAATAGCCAAAAGGCCAACCAATCTGCGGCCAGAATGTTTCAAAGGAAGTGCAAATCACAGTGTGCATGGTGCCAGAGGTTGAAAGGGCAGTGCTTGCAGTAAACAGGCAAATTTGGATGCTAGCCATGAATTTTACGGTCATTGACAACAACTGACAAGTGCACCAAGCAGGCTGCGAAGGTGCTTTTGTGCATGACAGGATACATTTTAGCCATAGTGTAGCAACTCCGGTTGGAGGCCAATGTGCTGCGCAGGCTGTAGCTTTTTTAGGTGGGCCACAGGCAATCAGGAAGGAAGATTAAGTAGTGAATTTAGCCACACAACAGTAAAGTGCAGAATTAGACTACAAGGAGTTACGAAAAGATGCACAAAGGACAAGAATAGAGAAGGTAAAGTTTGTTACATAAACATGCAGTGGTCGACCGCAAGCAGGAAAAATGGGTGGAAATTCAAACACAGCTGAATGACGAATTTATTAGCATGTACGTCTTCACAGAAATGCATCTACAAGATTTGGAGCAGCAGCCTGTTATTTATTTTATTTATTTGCAATACTGCCAGTCTCAGTTGAGACCAAAGCAGGTGGGCACGATTTTAGAGAAAGAAACAAACAGGTCATGTTACATGGTACATTAAAAGAAAGAAAGAAAAAAGGAAAAGGCTTCCTTAACTACTGCAGAAATCACCAATGATACAATACTATTGGTTGGTATAACAATATGGCAATAACAATATAACAATGTAGTTGGTATAACAATATAACAATATTCTATTACTAGAATTTATATAAATAATAGCAAATGAATGACCCCTGTAAGAGTAGAGAACTGATACAGCTAACAGATAACCGCGCTGAAGCGGCGAGTTTGGGGGTTGAAATGCAGAAATTCCACGCACAGAAATAAGTATTACAGTTTAAGATATGTGGGTGTGTTAAGTGGCGTCTTCTCTGTTTGATGTCTCTAGTAGGTTGATGAACGATGAAACTGACGGAGAGGAAACTATGTCTGAGTGGAGGAGATTCCATTCTCTGATCGCACGTGGGAAAAGTGAAAACTTGAATGTGTCATTGCGAACACTGTACTGGTTTAGTGTAAATGGGTGATTTTTTCGTGACAGACGTGATGTAGACAAAGTAACGTACTTAGTTCGGTCTATCTTGTAACTGTCATGCATTAGTTGGTAGATTAATTTTAAGCGGGCGTGTCTGGCCCTAACAGATAGTGTTTTAAGACCTGCATCAGCTAAGAGGTTTGTAGGAGAGTCATAGGGACTGTATTTGTTAAAAATGAACCTCACAGCTTTTCTTTGCACCTTTTCTAGTTTTGATATGTTAGTTGATGTGTGTGGAAACCAGATGATGTTAGCGTATTCTAAGACGGGGCGAACAAAAGTTGTATAGGCTAGTAGTCTGGTGTGTTTCGGTGCAAGGCGTAAACATCGTCTAAGGAAAAAAAGCTTGCGTAATGCGACTGAGGTAATATTATCAATATGTAAGTTCCATGAAAGGGAAGAAGAGAATGTCAAACCTAGGTATTTTTGGTTATTTACTTTATTCAGGCAAGTGCCACGGAGGGCGTAAGAAAATTCTGAAGGCTTCTTTTTTGTTGTAAAGGACATGCATACAGATTTAGTGGTGTTAATTGACATTTGCCATTCTTTACACCAATCGGACACCAAATCGAGTGCTCTGTTTAATAATAAGTGGTCTGCGTAACTGACAATTTCTTTATAAATAATACAATCATCTGCAAAGAGCTTAATGTCACATTCAATGTTAGCAGCAATGTCGTTAATAAAGATCAAAAATAGCAATGGGCCCAATACTGACCCTTGGGGAACACCGGAAATGACAGCTACAGACCTGGAAGGGGTGTTATCTACAATAACATATTGTTATTGTAGTTGTAGAAGTTTTTTATCCATGCAGTAAACTGACCACCTCTGATTGCAGCCTCCAGTTTTGCAACTAATTTTACGTGGCTTACACAATCAAACGCTTTACTGAAGTCGAGGAGGATCATGTCTGTCGGGCTTCGGTTGTTTAGATTGAGCGCAAGGTCGTGCACCACTTCGGTTAGTTGTGTGACCGTTGAGAGGCCACTTCTAAAGCCGTGTTGTTGAGGTATTAATATATGTCCTTGCTCGAGAAATATAGTGATGTGTTTGAAGATATGTTCCAATATTTTACAAGATGTGCTGATAAGTGAGATTGGCCTGTAGTTAGAAGGTTCGTTGCTGTCGCTGGATTTATGTATAGAAATCACCTTCGCTTTTTTCCAGTCATCTGGTAGTTGTGCGGACTCGAGTGATTTGCGGTATATAATGGCAAAGTATTGGCTACACCATTCTGCATACGTTTTTAAGAATTCATTTGGGATGTCGTCTGGCCCGTTAGCTTTCTTGATGTCGATATTAAGCAATAGATTAAGAATACCGGCATTGGTAATGCTTAATGAATCGATGGTTTTAGGTGGGCAGGGTAGGGAGGGATGTAAGCCATTATCTGAAGTGAAAACCGAGAAGAAAAAGTTATTGAATGTGTTCGCTCGAGCCGTTTTCTCTTCTAGAGACCGTTTGGGTGACACACCTAAACACAGGCGAAACTATTTCCAAAACCTGTGTGGATTGTTGGTAATGAAGTCGGGGAATGTTGTGCTGAAGTCGTGATGTTTTGCATTTTTTAACTTTCCTTTCAAGTCAGCGAGGGCGGAGGTCAGATTGTTTTTCAAAGATTGATTCGGCCCTTTTCTTTTAATAGTATGTCTAAGTCTTTTTACTTTACGCTTCGCTTGAAGGACCTCACGCGATATCCATGGGTTTTTCTTTTGTCGTTTGCAACGTTTCATCGGGATGAAGTTTGTTGTGCAGTGTAGCACGATTGACTTAAATTGATGCCACAAAGTGTTGACGTCACAACACGTTTCTGAAGCTGCTTGGAGAAAAGCATCAAACTCGTGTGCCAGGTGAGTGAGAATACAGTCATGAGCTGCTCTACGAAAATCAAGTACAGCACGCTCCAGGTTTAGCTTCTTTATATTGCCTTCAAGCGAGAGCTTACATTTAGGTATGTCGTGGTCCGATATACCACCAACTATTGCCATCTCAATTGCGTGAAGTGGGAAATGGTTACTTATGAGTATGAGATCAAGTATGCTATTCGTAGAGCCTTGTGAGCGAGTTGGCTGGTCGACTACCTGGTTGAGGTTGAAGTTTAGCATTAAATCTGTAAGTGCTGCGTATGCGGTTGAAGTGTAGTGCATGGTACTCCAGTTCAGATCTGGTAAATTGAAGTCCCCCATGAGGATCACTCTACTGGTACGAACGTGGAATTGCATATACTCCTGCAAGGCAAGCACGTCTTTGAATCCACTAGTAGGGCTTCGATGGACGCAACCAGTAAATATACCGGTATCATTGTACAATATTTTACAAAATACAGCCTCCACGTTGGAGACTTCGGGGAGTGGAACGAATGGAATATTATTCTTAAGAAGCAGGGCCACGCCACCACCATGAGACAGCCTATCTTTACGAATAACAGAGTAACCTGGTGGAGATATCTCGTGATTGTAGATATCTGGGGATAGCCAGGTTTCAGTGATGGCCACTATATCGGGATTGTGTTCAAGTAACAGTCCTTCCAGGAGTTCTATCTTGTTTACTATGCTTCTCGCATTTATATTAAGCACTGTTAGGGTCTCAAGTTTCTTTGTTAGGGTCTTACATTTGTTTGACTTCGGGTTGATGGACGATTTCTGTTTTTTTGTAGTGACACCCTTTCATTTTTTTCGTGATCCCAAACAAATACGTGATCATTAATGTAGAGCTTATCATATGATAAAGAGACTTTTTCGTGTTTTTCCCGATTGGGTTTTGCACTATCCCAGAGTTTCTTTCTAGTCTCCCGCATTTTGCAGCTGAAATCCTCTCCGATAGACAAGTTGGAGCCTTTGAGCTTGTAGCCTTTTCGCAATATTTGAGTCTTATGTCTAGTGTCGAGAAGCCTGAATATGATTGGTCTGGTTTTATTTCTTGAATATCTGCCTAAACGGTGGATGCGCTCAATACCAACGGGTTCCAGACCAAGAGTGTTCTTAATTATGTTGTCGTTCACAGCCATTTCTAGGCTTTCACTGCTTTCTCCCTCTGTTTCAGGGAGGCCATATACTAGTAGGTTTGCTCGTCTGCTCCGATTTTCTAAGTCTTCGGCTCTCTCTTCAAGCCTTTGCAAGTGCACCTTCATATCTGTTATCTCACATTCAAAGAATGACACCTTTGCCTCGACTGCTGTTAACACGTCTAACTTTTGATCCATCTGAATGAGGCATCCTTCTTTAATATCTTTAATATCAGCGGCTATGTCCTTAAGTTGTTTGGCGATCTGGTTTACGTCAGGTCCCGGGTTAGCTTCTACATCACCGCACAACAATAGCAGTTCTCTCAAATACAATGTGATGTCGATGCAAATCAAAATACAACCGACCGAATCAACGGAAAGGCGAGTCCGTGGGCACGGCAGCAATAGCAGAAATGGGTCGTTTGATCAAAAGCATAAACCATATCGTCTCAACTGCACAACGAAGACGAAAGGATTAGATGCCACCATCGCAACTGCGCTGCCATGCCCAATGAAGCCGTAGTGCCGAGGGAGGCCCTTTATACAGGAGCTGTGGTGAGGCGCTGCTTGTTGGCCGTGCAGCTGTGCAGGCACTGTCGAGAGACGTATCCTGCTGTTCCATGGTGAATCGCGAAAACCACCTTGCAGGTGCATATTTTTGACCATGATATCTCACGCGCTGGTCTGGTCGGCCTGCGCGAAGCTGGTGTGTTCAGGATGGTCCGTGCGCACCCCAGCCACGGAACACAGCAGGACGAAGAAAAGCTACACAACGAAGACGAAAGGATTAGATGCCACCATCGCAACTGCGCTGCCGTGCCCAATGAAGCCGTAGTGCCGAGGGAGGCCTTTTATACAGGAGCTGTGGTGAGGCGCTGCTTGTTGGCCGTGCAGCTGTGCAGGCACTGTCGAGAGACGTATCCTGCTGTTCCATGATGAATCGCGAAAACCACCTTGCAGGTGCATATTTTTGACCATGATATCTCACACGCTGGTCTGGTCGGCCTGCGCGAAGCTGGCGTGTTCAGGATGGTCCGTGCGCACCCCAGCCACGGAACACAGCAGGACGAAGAAAAGCTGCACAACGAAGACGAAAGGATTAGATGCCACCATCGCAACTGCGCTGCCGTGCCCAATCTGTCGTGCCCAATCTGTCGTGCCCAATCTGCCGTGCCCAATTTGTATGAAAAGGGTGCAACAGATTGACTGTCACAGAAAGGCGTAGGTGTAGGCATGCTGATTAGGCGAGGTCTGAAATGACAAAGGGTAAAAGAGACATGTAAGGAGCATTTATGGATAGGCAGCACAAGGCAAGGCAAATAGACGTGACTGGGAGTATCTTACCTATGGACAGGTAGTGATAACAGAGATAAAAATAAGGAATTGATTCATTGCATTAGAAGTGATATTAAAGAGCTCAAGAAATCGGGCCAGGTCATATTAGTGGGAGATTTTAACGTGCACATGGATGATTTGGAATGATATACTGATTACAACGGTTCTCTAGTGCTGGATCTCCCTGCAACGGGCATCTGCATTAGCAGGCGTTTGGTGTGTTGCAACACACGGACCCGAGCACATGGGGGTTGGACCTCCCACGTGTAGACGTGCGCAGCTTAGCAGCGTCTGGGGAAAGGGGGCTCCTGGGGGTTGAGCCAATGTTGGATGTTCGGACCTTTGTAGCCCCTTGGCGGAGGCAGCACACCTCTTTGGCCTCTGCTTCATGTAGATGGCACCCCCAGACTGACCCACCGGGGGAAATTGGTAGTTGCCTTTTCCCTTCCTCATCAACCATCATCTTTTTCTCTCGCTTTCAGTCTTTCTGTCTTCTTCTCACTTCTGAATTTCTGATCCTTCAGGCAGCTAGCTAGGGTCAACCTTGTGTGAAATGATCAACCTTGGTTATGTCGTATTCTGTAATAGTGGTTGTGTACAGCTGGCGTTGGCAGGTCTTGTTTGTATACAAATCCTGTCGCGTCCCCTTCTTGGGCTCCGCAGTGGGCGGCTGGCACCGCTGCCGAAATCACTCCAATTTGTATGGCTTCCTCATTCTCCAGACTCCCTGGTCGCTCTCTCATAAAAAGAGGGTGCACACCGATGAATGTCAACTTTTTCACCAAGTCCACCGAAATTTTCCCACGTTTCCACATGATTCACAGTGAATCCCCCGACAAGTCCGTAACAACAGTATCACTTTTTGTTGTCGCAAAATGCCTGACCGACACTCTGGGCCCTGGATACAAAGTCATGAAAATGGCCAGAAAATGGCCCCTTGAAGTTTGTGACAAAGCTCAGCATGAAAATATGCCAAAACTCGTCTTGTTTGGTGACACCCAAATTTCTGAAAGATCTCATAGTTCAATGAATAGTACACGAGGGGTAGTATCAGATCAGGTCCTGCTGGAATTGACTGAGACAGAGCTCCTAGAAGGCTGGAAAAAGCAACATGTCAGGAATGTGCAGTGAATAAAGATCCAACTAGACAGCAAGGAAATTCCGACAAAACACCT
This sequence comes from Dermacentor andersoni, assembly GCF_023375885.2. Lineage (NCBI taxonomy): Eukaryota > Metazoa > Arthropoda > Arachnida > Ixodida > Ixodidae > Dermacentor > Dermacentor andersoni. The sequence continues at coordinate 257,909,886 of NC_092814.1, read as the reverse complement.
CATACTTAGCTTTTGTACAAGCATGCTCCCCGAACACATTGAAACAGGTTACATCAAAATAAATGTCAGACCGTACATTCCGAACCCTCGATGCTGTTTTAAGTACCAAACGTTTGTTCAAGGCTCTCAGAGTTGCAGGGGCCGTGCCACCTGTGCAAAGTGCGTGTCGCATGACCACCCTGCGAACAACTACAACGACCCAGCTCACTGCATGCGCAAACTGTGACGGTGAACAACCGGCATATTTTTCTATTGCGTGGTGTGTTTTAGGAGGGCGACCGGGGAGCTGAAACAAAATCTAGCTGCTGGTGGGCGACGCCGGATGCCGCCGAAGCGAAGCGTGATGCGCACATCGCGCCGCCTGCAGCAGTGAACGGCAGCACGTTTGGATTAGTGCCTACTAAAAGCGCGCAGTACGCTAACAATGGTACTACACACCGCGCGCTGTAAAACAAATAGATGAAGACTCGTATCGCAGTAGGATTGGCGGCGTGCGACATTGTGCGCCGTCGTTTTTCACGTGAGACGTGCGGCTACATACTGTTCTCGATGGCGCGCACCTTGCACCTTTCCTCGTTCACATGGGATCTAGCGACCGGGAAACATACACGATCTCAGTCTGGGCAGCTGGGAACGGCGGATCACCTATTAAAAGCCTGAGCTATGCTTTCGATCCCTATGGCACCACGCGTTGTGGAACAGATAGGCTAAAATCCTTATCGCAATAGGATTGGTGGTGATAGCTGTGAATGACGCGTGTGACGACCCCGGAGAAGATTTGTTAGTACCAAAATAAGAAACTTAGTGCGCGCCGGCGTTTTCAAGTGAGATGGATAGGCGAGTATTGCGGTGAAGCTGCCGCGGCGGGCAGCTATATACTGTCCTCGATCGTGCGCGCCTCGCCCATGTTTTTGTTTCCACAGGATCAAGCGGCCAGAAAACGTATCATAAGGTCGCAGTTTGGTGACGTACTGAACGTTGGTGCTGAAAAATCATGTTTTCCGGGAACATAGGAACCGGTAAAAAATGAGCTTAACTCTATTGGGTCATTTTTTGTGTTCTCGATTGCAAACATAGGCGCTGGGAAAACGTACGGAACGGAAATGTAGCAATGCGGTTCTACTGTGCATACCCCCCCGCCTCCCCAAACTACCACCTCCAAAAAATAGATTTCTATGACCTCATAAATCAGCATCCGGAACCCTACATACTCGTGGATGATTTTAACGGTCACAACACCCTTTCGGGATACTCCCGTGCTGACTCAAGAGGTCGGCTGATAGAACAATTTTTTCTGACATCTGGTGCATGCCTATTTAATGAGAAGTCTACCTATTATAATGTACAACACAACTCATATTCATTGATAGACTTTGCAATTGGCACTGCTTCTCTTCTGCCTGACCTGAAATGGAATGCCATCAAGAATCCTTTTGGAAGTAACCACTTCCAAGTCACTCTAAATTTAGCAGCACAATATGACTCTCCACCACATTTCCCTCGCTGGAAACTAGCCTCAGTCGATTGGAAACATTTTAAAGAATGTACTTAGTTATCACAAGAATTTTTAAGCTATTTTAACATAGATGATGCCATGTCATATTTTACTCATATTATTATTGACGCAGCGCAAAAGTGCATCCCACGAACAAATGGTCTTTCATGCAGAAAACGTATCCCTTGGTGGAACGAAGATTGCAAATATGCGCTGTAGAGGCAGAATAGGGGATGAGGCATACTTTGTTGATCACCTAACGCGGAGAGTCTAATTGAATTCAAACATATAAAATCCCAGGGGAGGCGTACACAACTACAGGCGAAAAGAGAAAGCTGGGTGAGGTTTCTAACAGGCATTACTTCTTAGACATAAGAAAAAAATGTATGGGATGGAATAAGAAGGCTAAACGGGAAACAAATTCAACCATTACCCTTGGTGAATGATAAAGGACATAGCCTGGAAGATCAGGACAATGCTCTCTGGGAGCACTTCGAACGTGTGTCCAGTATGATCTGTTATTCAAAGTCATTCGTAAAACACAAACAAATAGTAGAAAGTAAGACACTTGATTATAAATGCACACAGAACGAGCCATATAACTGTCCTTTCAATATTGCTGAGTTGAGAGCCTCTCTGATAGCATGTGAAAGCTCTGCTCTGTACGGAAAAATTGTATGGAAAAGCCAAAATTGTAGTGAAGTGGTGGAAATTCACCAAGGACTGAAGTAAGCATCAAGCCCTGTCTCCATTGTTGTTCATGCTTTACGTTAAGGGCATAGAAAGACAACTGGAAAACAGTCAATTAGGATTTGATTTATCATACATGCATAATGGAAGGCCGCTGCACTGATGTATACAGACAATGTAGCGCTAATAGTGGACAATGCAAAAAGAGACACTGGCCAATATGTGTGGTAATGCAACAACAAATCTAGGCCTTAAATTAGCACAGAGAAATCTGGAATTATGATCTTTAATGAAGGAACGAGTAACTACGTGGTGTCGATTCAATAGCAAGTCATACCCATAGTAAAGCAATATTGATACATGCATATTGTGTGTTTCTTGTGGACGATGCAGGCGGGCACCCCGACAAACGCTCTCTGGCTCTCGAGCTGTTGGCTGAACTGGCTAGCGCTGCATTATTCATTGTAAATATACTTTGTAAATATTCTCCAGTTCTTAATCCTTTGTTCGCATAACATTTTGGTGGAGGATGCCGTCCTCGTCCTTGCCACGGAGCTCCACAGCAGCCGCGCCATCCTGCTTTCCGCCATGGCTCCCGGTGATGACACCTCGTCTGCTTCTACTCCTGCTATCCCGCCAACAACGTACGTGACGGTTACCAACTCCCGCGATCCTGGCATATTCTCCGTCCAAGATAATGTTGATGTTGAGGACTGGTTTAACCTGTATGAGCGTGTTAGCCAGAACAACCACTGGGACCCTACCATTATGCTAGTGAATGTCCTATTATACTTGGGTGGAACTCCTCGTGTCTGGTTCCGGACACACGAGGACGAGATCTCTAGCTGGGATGCTTTCAAAGAGAAGCTCAGCGACCGCTATGGAAATCCCACCGGTCGGCAGCTGGTTACTAGAAAAGAGCTTGCTACACGAGTTCAGTCTTCTACTGAATCGTATGTCTTGCACATACAAGACATGCTCACTCTTTGCCGGAAAGTCGATAACAAAATGGCCGAGGTTGACAAAGTCAGTTACGTACTCAAAGGGATCGCGGACGACGCATTCAACTTGTTGGTCTTTAACAATATGTCCACCATCGACGTCATTGTCAAGTAATGCCACCGCTTTGAGCTTGCCAAAAGCCGCCGCGTCATTCCACAGTTCCCCCGGCTCCCTAACATGGCTGTGGTATCGTCTTGCGCAGCCATGTTACTGCTTCACTACCCTTAAATGAGCATGTCAATGGTATTGATCACGCGAGCTCGAGGCTACAAGTCCTGCGCCATTCCATCCACGCCCACTTGACCCCACCATTGACCAACCAGCCCCAGCAATCTTTCTCATTCAGGCAGTTGTGCGGCAACAATTTGCCAACCTCGGTTTTCCTGCTGCCTACTCCGTCTCCCGACCTGACGCCCGACCGGTGCCGACAGCTACGCCTCACAGCGATCTGTATTCCCCTCCCAGATACCGCAACCCTACCGAGTGCAGAATTCCGGACGACAAGCCCAATTGCTTTCGTTGCCTTCTCATTGGCCACATCGCTCGCCACTACCACACCTCCTGGACGTCGCTGTATTCGAGCTCCTTTTCCCCGTCTCCTCGCCCATATGCTGACCTGCGCCGTTACTCGCCTCGCAGTATGCATCCTACCTCAGGTGTATCCGTCAATGACAGTCGTCCTGCTCACTCGCCGTCACCGCAGCGCTGTTGGTCCCTGTCGCCCCAGCCACGCCGTTATTCGTCGCCGACCAATTATGGACCCTCCCGGATGGAAAACTAGACCATGCAGCTCCTGAGGGTAGTGCTGCATTATCTTCGTCGTGTCGAAATTGACACTCCCCAACGAACCAGAACTTACTTTATGTTCACGTCGACAGTGTCCCTTTGACAGCATTAATAGATACTGGAGCCCAGGTGTCCCTAATGAGTTGTAACCTCCGTCGTCGACTGAGGAAGGTTCTCACGCCTCCTACTGCTTGAGCCATACGCGTGGCCAATAGTAGCACTGTTAATGTTACTGGAACATGTACTTCTCGTATCAGTATCGCTGACCACCACGTTCCTGTTCTTTTTACAGTGCTCACCAATTGTTCCCATGACCTAATCCTCGGAGTCTACTTTCTTACGACGCATTCAGCTTTGATCAACTGCTCTGCCGGTACCCTTTGCCTCGATCTTCCTCTACTGGCACATATTCGTGCCGAAGTGCCGAACAACTTTAGTACGACTGCCTTCGTCCTTGGCATTTACATAAAGAAAGGAAAGACTTACTCAAGCACCCAGCAAGATAACCTGAAAATAAAAGGAAAAGCGAAATGCAGCAATGATGAAACATAGGGCATGTTGGGGCTACAAGTATATGTTGGGGCGTGGAATTTGGAAAGGAGTCATGGTGCCAGCGCTGACATTCGCAAATGCCATTCTGTGCTTAAAATCAGATATAAAGGGTGAGTCCGTAAAGTAATGAGATTGAGTCTGGTAAAAATAATTTATTGATTCGATCAGTACATATTATTAAAATTCTTCAACACAGTCTACTTGGGCATCAATACACCACTGCCAATGTGATTCCCATGCTGCAAAGGCTCCCTGGAAGTCAGCTTCTGTAACCTCTTTCAGAGACTCTGTGACAGCCCGTTGGATGGTGGGAATATCGTTGAAACGATGACTTTTCAGGCTTCTCTTGAGCTTTGGGAACAGGAAAAACTCTGCCAGGCTGACATCGGGTCTGTATGGTGGCTGCGGCAAGGTTGCGACCCTTATCTGGGCCAGGTAGGCGGTGAAAATGAAGGCAGTGTGGGCTGGAGCATTGTCGTGGTGGAGCTTCCAGCAATTGGCAATCTCCAGTCGTTTCCATTTGACGGCTCTGTGAAGGCGCTCAAGGACTTCCTTATAGAACACGGTGTTGACAGTTTGTCCTGGAGGTACAAATTTTTTGTGGACCACCCCACATTTGTCAAAAAAGACAATGAACATTGTTTTGGACTTCGACATTCTTGTTTTCTTGGAGTGTGGGGAGTTCGCTGTGTACCACTGCGAACTTTGGCGCTTGGTTTTGGGGTTGTACTGGAACACCCATAATTCGTCGCTTGTTATTACATTATCTAAAAAGTCCCGTTCACTTTCTAACTGCATCAGCAGGCTTATTCGATTCAGCCGAGTTTCTCTGCACCTCCTGCACCTATTAATGGTGCACTGCACCTAAACCTTCGATTCCCCAAGGTACAGTGGTGCACCCTGGTAAAGGTGCTGCCGTGGTGCAGTGCACCCTTGAACCTTGCAGTGAGTGGGTGCAGCCTGGCACACCATAAGTGGTGCCACCTGCACCTTTTCGTTTGTGGTGCCGTGCACCACTTCTGAATCGAACAAACCTAACATCTCACGGGAAACTTCAACTTGTCTTTGTTTGTGTTCATCACTCAACCCTTTTTGCACCAATTTCGAACAATCCTTTCGCATGCTCAAATTTTCAGAAATAATATTGTGAACCACTGTTTTGCACATGTTGAGGTCTTCAGCAATTAATCTGATACCGAACGACTGTTGGAGTCCAGGAGTTTTACTCTGGCCACATTTTCATCCAAAACACTTGTTGAAGGGTGTACAGATCACTCTGTGTCTTCAACGGTCTCCTGCTCATTCTTGAACTCACTGAACCACCGGAAAACCTGAGCCCTTGACAGGGCGTCATCTTTGTAAGCCTCCTTAACCAAAGCACGCATCTCAGAAGTGGTTTTGCCCAGGCGAAAGCAAAATTTAATCACGTACCACTGCTCTAGTGAATGCTACATTTTTGACATTTTTTGCCATGACAAAAACTCAAAAACAGCTTTTGCGCCACTTAAGATCCTCACTGTGTCAAAGTGTGGGTACGACTGCCGCCCGGTGCGTTACTTGTCTTAGAACCCCCACCACAAATCCCGCCTCCGGGGAGCGCGCCACTGGCGACTGCAGCGCCACTCGACGGGCAGTCTCAGTACTTTATGGACAAACCCCGGGGTTGCAAGTTTGGTGGGCCCATGGCAAAACCACAAATGAGGCAGTGCAAGGGGACATAGGTTGGTTTTCATCTGAAGTCGGAGACTGCAGAGCAAAAGTAGTTTTGAAGAAAGCCTCAGGAACAGAAACAAAATAAATGGGTGGTTAAAGTGCACTAGTATCTGTACCTAAAAAGCGTGGACACAGAATGGAGGGAGAGCTCAAGAAAGTACAGGGTAATTGAAAGTGTAGATAGACAACCAGGAGTAATAAAAAAAAAAGTGAGAGAAACAGAGACAACTAATTGGATGCAAAGAATTTGGAAACAAAAGAGACCATAGAGATTTTATTTACAAGGAGAAAAAAGTAGTTAGAAGGGAAAATCTGTATGATAACACGAAGGGAAGTGCCTTGCTATTACAGGCTCAAGCTGGTTGCCTAAGGACAAAAACATACCGGAGCAAATATTTGAAATTAGATTAGGCATGTGTATGCTGCAGCAAAAATCCGGAGACTACTCAGCACATCCTAATGGAATGCGAAGGGATTCACCTAATGTGACCAGTACGTAACATACAATTTCCAGAAGTGCTTGGATTTAAAGTAGACAGAGGTATCAACCGGTCAGTATTCGAGATAAGCAAGGAACGTTTAGAGTATTGGTGGAAAAAAAGCAGGGAAGAGACATACGGCTGGATCCATTACAGGCATATGCAGCGATACAAGCTAGGTACAGAAGATTAATGAAAGGTATACAAGAATGTTAGAAGGAGAAGCATTGCTATTATACCTGTGTCAGTCAAGCAGGCTAGGTGACAATTTTTCCCTGCTCCATTTCAAAGGGGATGCCAATAAATCATCATCATCATTTCTCTCATTAGCCTTGGACGTGTTTGAAACAAGAAGCAATCTCGAAAACTCCTCAAGGTTATCCATAATACTCCTTCGTTGAAGCGGCCCGAGACTAAGCGAAAGCTGTTTACACAGTCATTTGCTATGAACAAAGTGAATTCTACAAAAACAAAGCCAAATTCAGTTCGAAGCAGGTGGTTGGGACTGCTGCCATGTTTTACGTAAACCACGTAAACTATGCTAAGACGGTAGTGTTAAATGGTACACTAAACGGTGTGGGTCGTTTAGTGTTCTGCGCATGTGCATTTAGATCCCACTATTATGCTAACCCCACTATTACGCTAAACACACTAAACTAAAACTGTACTATCTACTGTTTCAGAGAGCCAGTTGCATTGTTAAAATGTGTAAGCATTTCTATGCCTACTTAACACGGAAACCCGTCCATCCGTCACATAAGATGATAGCTTTCAAGATAGGGCCTGTGTGCTGCCTCTCACTACAGCGTGAACTAAGCAGCAGTGAGAACACAGTGCAGACAAAGCTGTCAGCATTCAGCGCACTGTGTCTCCATCGCAGATCACTTTCAAGATAGGGCCTGCGCGGTCACGCCACACGCAGCCGCTGCCAGACTACGGTTGATAATGGTTCGCATCAAGAGGAGACAGCATCATGGACCATCTCTACGTACAATGTCTACCAAACGTGACACTGTTGTTGTGAAGTCAGCATGTCCCAAGTTTCGTAATGTTAATCGCACTGCTGCCACCACCGTTGTGAAAGTCGGAGGGAGGGAGGGGGGGTCCGTGCGGCCACGAAGGTTCCATGGATGGCTGCTGTGCCAGGTGCCGGGAGAAAAAGGGTTCTGAGCGACGTTGAAGAGAATGAGAAAATGGATTATATTCAAAAAAGGTACATGGTTCAGTTTTACAAACGGCTCCAACTGTCGGAGCACACTACATGCTAGAGTCTTTGCATGTCCAAGCGTCTCTTCCTTTTTTCACAGCCGTCCAGATCCGCTCTTTATGCCATTTACTTCCCTCTTTCTCTCATTGAGGGAATTTATTGGCCAACTACAAATGCTGAATCATTCACCATCTCCCGTTCCCTATCATCCGCACTGTTGCCCAACCTCAACATTCCACTGTCTCCGCCTCTTAATTACCCCCCCCCCTCTTTTCCTAATCTCCATGTCCCACCATCACCCAATACGAGGAACCACGTGGCAAACTGTGAACTCGCAGTTGACACCGTTTCCCCGGGAGTCCTTAACCCTTTGAGGGTAGATTTTTTTTTGCCATATGCGACCGCCCAGGGTCAATTTCTTTTTATTGCAGATTCCGATTCTTCTTAGGGACTTATATCGAAAAAACATTACAGTAATTTTTTCTAGGGTGACCGTAAAGTGAGAAACAAATATTTTGCGTTGGTATATATGCACTCTTCATTCATGAATAACAACAATAAAAAAAGAAATAAAATTATCAGAATTAAAAATTTGATGCATTTTTATGCACATAGTTCAAGGCTTTGAAAATCCACACAAGAGAATATTTCACAAGCCTCAAATGTTCCTGCTCTTACACTTATACATATGTCCATAGCATAATCGAACTGCATAGGTGCGCGCACTCAAGAAAACTGTTTGGTTGTGTGCCCATCAAAAAAAGCAAGACGTGTGACAATCTTCCGCTAATCTTCATCTTATCGCCAACCAGCTAGGGCAATTAGTTTTCGCGAGTCTTAAAAAAGGAAAAGAAACAGAAACACATGCACGTTGGCATCCTTGATATGCGCACCCCTGTGAGCACTAAACGAGCGAGAAACAAGCGGTCGTCCTTTGAGCGATTAGGAACGAGGTAGCCATCAGTTTCGCAAGCGCAAAAAACTGAAACCGCCCGCGAAACAAAATACAAATGGCAGCCTGCCCACGCGCACTCCAATGCGCGAGCGGTAGTATATAGACGCGCAGGAGCAAACTAGTGCTGAAACAAACCATGCAATGAAAACCGAGAGAGGGAGGCGCTAGAAAAAAATTCACTGTATCCCCACATAGTGGAAGCACATGACAGAAAAGAAAAAGTTAGGAAATTGGCGCGCTTTTTAAACGTACAGATGGCGCCGTAAATATACGGCATCGACCATTTTCGGACTTGTTCGCAGCGCCGTATATTTACGTCATTGACCGTCAAAGGGTTAACAATGATGCTGTCGTCAATCAGTGGCCTCTTCTGTCAGGATCAGCAGACGTCTTGAAGTGAATGATGAGGCGTGAACAGCAGCTACCTATTTACAATAGGTAGCGAGGCACTGGAAGTGGTAAGGGAATACATATACTTAGGGCAGGTAGTGACGGTGGATCCGGATCATGAGACGGAAATAATCAGAAGAATAAGAATGCGCTGGGGTGCATTTGGCAGGCATTCTCAGATCATGAACAGCAGGTTGCCACTATCCCTCAAGAGAAAAGTGTATAACAGCTGTGTCTTACCAGTACTCACCTACGGGGCAGAAACCTGGAGGCTTACGAAAATTGTTCTACTTAAATTGAGGATGACGCAACGAGCTATGGAAAGAAAACTGATGGCTGTAACGTTAAGGGATAAGAAAAGAGCAGATTGGGTGAGGGAACAAACGCGAGTTAATGACATCTCTTAGTTGAAATCAAGAAAAAGAAATGGGCATTGGCAGGACATGTAATGAGGAGGGAAGATAACCGATGGTCATTAAGGGTTATGGACTGGATTTCAAGGGAAGGGAAGCGCAGCAGGGGGCGGCAGAAAGTTAGGTGGGCAGATGAGATTAAGAAGTTTGCAGGGACGACATGGCCACAATTAGTAGTAGAAGTATGGGAGAGGCCTTTGCCCTGCAGTGGGCGTAACCAGGCTGATGATGATGATAATGATGAACAGCAGCCGTGACAGCTGCATGTCTGCCGGTGAAGCATCCTTTGCTCCATTGAATCGCCAGCCACAACAGCACCCCGAATCAGTGGCCTCTTCATGACGGTCGGGAGGGGTGATGTTGCTGTCTTGAAGCGAGCTGCCTTGAGTGAAGAATGAGGTGTGATCAGCAACCGTGATAGCTGCATGTCTGCCGTTGGAGCATCCTTTGTTCTGGAGGATCGCCAGCAGGCACAACACTGTTCAATTATGTCATGTACTACAACACGCATTGGCCAGTGCTCGTCTTGCACGAAGAAGTGGCATCATCCAAATGCAAATCATCCAATTTGAAGATAAAGAAGAAACACAACAAAAGCCAAACAAGAGACAGTGCACGTAATGAATGTTGTATATATTTGCTTCGTTTACAAGATCTTTCTTGTCATTCCATCCCACGTCCACATCCTCTGGGAAGTTATCTATAACATGAGTGAACAGTTACTTCATGCCTCTTCTTCATCGTCTCATGCTGATCTCAGTTAACATTTCAATGTTGCAGCTGCGCTTCTCTGTTTCACGATTCTTTTGCAGTGTTTCTGGCAATTATACCAAACACAAGAGCATACGACAGCGAAACAGCAGGTGATTAATAGCAAATGCTTATGCACAATTTAGATAATTCCCACAGGAGATTCTGCGTGTAATATTTTTTTTCTCTCTCGAGTCTGCGAGGTGCCTTTGGACCGTCACTGGCAACAAGCATGCATTAAGCATTATGTGCATTTGTTTTAAACACATGTTCTAGAGTAAAAGATAGTATCTGAAAAGCTACAGCACAGCCATTTGATCGTGGGACTGCGTATGAGCAAAGTTGGGAGTGCGATTATTGTGAGGGGGAAAACAAAAATAATATTCTCGAGAGCAAAGTTGGGAGTGCATTTATTATGCAAGCACGTTCCTTACGCAAGTATATGCGGTGTATTGGTAATAATTATATGTCTTCACCATTTGCTCACAAGAACAAAGCATTCATCAGTTTTTTAATACCTGCATTTAATTATTATACTTTAAGTAAGAGCATATTTTGATGTGAAATCAGGTTTAACCAGATTTTCATGAATTTTGTTCGTGGTGTAGACATTGAAAACAAATTTTGGCATTGACCAACTAAGTGAATATTTGAGTTTCTGTGATGGGTGGGTAGTATGGAGTAGGAATCACCCGGTTAGCAAGGTGCCTGGAAGTGACTTGCAGGTATGCATTGCAATATTGACACTAATGCCAGTGAAGCTGTAGATGTGGTCAGTCGCGCATTTTATCTGTGCATATGTCATGGAATAAGTGGTGAAGAAGCAGCCTTCTGGAACAATATAAATAAGATGCTAATAGAGCTAACATATTATATTATCATCATCAACTTGAACTTTGAACAATTTGATACTCTTTGTTGGCTCCATATCTCTCCAATTTCTCTCTTTCCTCACCTCTCACCTCTTCATTGCTGTGTTCTATTATAAGCAGTCATTTACAGTGCGAGATGTTCGTTTAGGACAGATCAGCAATTCTTATTATTCTCCTTTAATATAGAAGGTAGTCAGCCTTCGCATTCCTCAAGTAAAACATTTCACAGGGGATTTGAGATGCTGAAAGTAAAGAGTGTGTGAAGGAATCATGACCACAAAGACAATAATCAAAACGCAAATGAGAAGTCTCTTATTAACTTCTCAGTTGCTTTTGACCTCACCTTCGTCTTTCACCAACACGCCAAATTAGTGTTTTACTTGGAGTGCACAGGCCAACAAGTACATTCTATGTTGAAGGAGATGAGGAACAAGAACTGTTGATTTATTCTAAGTGAACATCTGGCATTGTGACTGCTTGTCTTGGAGCTCTGAAATCAAGAGGTGGAGGGAGACAAGAGAGAGAGAGAGACGTGCAGCCACGCAAGGAGGATCTAATTGTTCAAAATAATATTTTGAATTGCATATATTCACGATGGTGCTTGTGTATGTGGCTGGGATGATCAGGAAAAGCATTAAATTTAATATGATGGAATACAAAGTATGGAAAAACATTCAAAAGCGAAATGGTATACAAAGACAGCAGAATCGCAGAAGTACAATACAGGAATACAATACAAATCATCAATGCTATTCATAAGCATTCAATATCTCGGTGTATGGCTGACAGATGCCTTTTCTTTGATGTACACCAAATGAACACCTACATTGGTGTATGTGGTCACTGGAGGCACAAGGAATGTTCCTTGTGGCTAGACATTACTGTATGCATTTCATATTCACCACAAGAGGCTTCTTTGGAAGAAAGTAGCATAGGCCATGCCATTAATTTCATATACCATTAAGCCCTCAGCAAATGGCAGCCCTAAGAGCCATATATGCGGTGTTGAAGTCAAAGAACCAACTGATCAAGTGAGCAAAAAGACTGAAATAGGAAGTAATGAGAAAATGGAATAATGCAAAAGCAATGCCTAATGCAATAGTGGAAGAAAAATTTCGCAATGTTGAATTGCCACAGTCTGACTGCATGCTCAGAGAAGAGGGCTTGTTAGTGACTAAAGCCACTACCAAAAGAAACTGGTGGTACTCTGAATCATGGGGTATGATGTGCCTCTTTTTATACATATGTGATCCATTTACCTACAAGTTTCTGTGTCAAAATGACATTCTCCTCTTACCCAGCATTTAGACAGTGAGATAGTACAGTTGCATTTTGAATGGCCATAAAGGGTCTATACCAGTGGCATGGTATTCTTGTCTTCGACAAAATTTAGATGCGCAAGACATGGCTGTTCACTCATAAACAAGGATGTACTTTAGGTTTACTGACTTAGGTGAATCTTTGCAACAAAAAAAATTAGTGGCTTTAGTGTTGTGCTGCTGAACCTGAAGGCGTAGAATATAATCTCTGCCATGGCGGCCGCATTTCGGTGGGCGCAGAATGCAAAAATACCTGTGTATCCTGCGTTGGGTGCATGTTAAAGAAACCCAGGTGGTTGAAATTAATCTGGAGTTCCCTACTACGGCATGCCTCATAATCATATTGTGGTTTTGGCACATAAAACCCTGGAATTTAGTTTTAGTTTTTCAACAAAAAAATCAACTAGCAGACCACGAACTTGTTTGCTCTGTGACATACTACTGTGCTGCTTAGCTCAGATGGTAGTGCCCTGAAAGACACTGGTCGAGCCCCTGAAAGATACTGGTCACAGGTTTGATTTCCATACCAGAATGAATTTTTCAGCTGTGAAGCTGAGAAATTCATATGGGTTGCCTTTGTAACTGGTGGTACTCTTGCTTCACACATGCTGCAGAAGTTCTTGGTGCAGGGAAGGGCACTTATCAATATGATGATGATCCTGGGCTGGTATTTTGTAGCAATGCCTTATACCAATGCTAATGCCTTTCGGCGCTTTTCGCATTCATGAGCTCTGTGCGGCCACTCACAAACGCGAAAAGTGCCGAAAGGTGTTAGCATCGGGAATAGGCATCGCTACAAAATTGTAGTCCTGCTGAATTTGCTACCGGCACACATTTGAGCACCATGGGGTGATTTGCCATGGTGGCCTAGTAGCTATGGCATAAGCCTGAGGGCAGGGTATCAAATCCCAGCCATGGCAGCCACATTTTGATGGGCATGAGATGCAAAAATGCCCATAGACTGTGCGTTGTGTGCCCTTTAAAGAACCCCAGGTAATCAAGATTAATCTGTAGTCACCCACTATGGCATGCTTGATAATCATATTGTGGTTTTCGCTCAAAGAAAATGCAAGAATTAAAAAAAAATTATTTAGTGTTACAACAGAATGAGCTTGCCCTTGTTGCTGGTAAAGTTATAAAAATTTTAGTGAGGTTACAGATGTTATTAATATATGAAAAAGTTGTATTGACACTTTCTTTGCATCCTAAGTCCCTGTTTTATAGTGCTTTTCAGAAATGTTTTCAGGGTGGCCACTTGCACTACCATTTGGGTGCACTTTTTCTTCCGACATTAGTGGTATACATATCAGTACGAGAATAATTCAAAGCTGTGTTCTAACCTTCCTATTCTCCTACCTCTCTATGTAGCTTTCCGTGGGTTTGCAGCAGTTCTTGCATCATATTGTAAAGCAAACTTAAACATTATTTAACATAGTTCTCCCTGTCAACATAAATATAGCTTCATCTGTTGTTGGTGGTAGTAAAATTATTTTTAAACTTATCCACAGCTTACTTTCGTCCATTTGCTTCAGCCTTGTATTATGAAATATTCATGGTGTGATAGGGCTAATGTTTAGTAGACACTATTATAACTTTTTTTTTACAGTTCATTTAACAATGCATATGTTTATATATATTCTCAATTGTATGCCATGCTCTGAACAGATATTTCTATATTGCATTTGTGCAACTGTGTGCATGCATGAGTGCAACTGTATTAAGTATTCTTGCGCTTGCTTTTCCCATTGCATTGTTGACTGAATTGCCTCTCCATGGACTGTAACGGCATGCAGTTTTTCTTTTTAGGTGACTACGTTGACGGTATCGCATGTAGTCGTCCTTCACGATGAGCAAGCTGGAATTTGACAGTGAGTCCAAATCACCGAAGGAGTGGTTCACTGAGCTTGCAGCCGGCCAACACGACATGTTATCCAAGGAAGCTTTTTCTGCTTTTCTGAGCTCGCTTTTCACCGACTTTGATGAGCTCCAAACCAGTGATAAACAACATGCAGTTACTCTGCTGTTTGAGACATTTGATTGTAACCATGATGGAAAAATAGATTTTTCAGAATTTGAAACATTCTGGACACAGTGGGTGGAAGTTGTACTACACCCAAAATGGGCTTTTATTGTTGTTGACGTACAGAATGATTTCATCACTGGAAGTCTTTCAGTGAAAAATCTTGCTGAAAACAGGGACCCCGAAGGCATTGTGCCCATTATTAATGACCTTGTAGAAAATGTCCCATGGAAACTAATTGTGTATTCACAAGACTGGCACCCAAAAGACCACATTTCATTTTACGAAAACAAGGACTGCCGACCTTTCCATGCCAGTAGCAAAGTGAATGCTGGAGATGCCAAGGTTTTTGATACTGTGATGTTTGCCGATGCCATATGCTGCACTGGTTGCATTGAGCAAACCCTGTGGCCAGCACATTGTATACAAGATACCTGGGGGGCAGAGCTGCACAAAGACCTCAGAGTGCGTGACAATGCACTGATAATCCGCAAAGGCACAAGCCCAGATGTGGACAGCTACTCTGCATTCTGGGATAATGACAAACGCTCGTGCACTAGTCTCGACAAAGAGCTGAAGGCACGTGGAATCACTGATGTTGTTATTTGTGGAATAGCGTATGATGTTTGTGTGGCCTCCACAGCATCGCACGCTATACAGTTGGGGTACAGGACCGTTATTGTTGATGATGCTTCATGTGGCACTTGTGCAGCAGCCACAGAAGCCACAAAGAGCCGTTTAGTTGCACAGCATTGTATGCTGCTGAGCAGCTCAGAGGTAAAGAAACTGGTCTCTGGTGGCACGAGGCCGCATAAATTAGGCATTCAGCTTGCAAAGGCCATGGCAGCCACAAGCAAGTGATTTTCTTATCTTTCATTTAGTACAGCGATGAAAATGTGAGTCTATCACAGAACTGTAATTGCCACTGTTGTTGCCAGAGCATTTAAGCTCCTGTATGTTAGAGCTGTTATCACCTTTGTTGACAGCAAGGACCCAGTTTTGCAGTGGGCCATTGTGACTGAGCACAGCGCCAGTACATAGAAGCCTGCAAACTTAGTTAACAGTTGTGGCCTTCTGCAAGACTACCGTTCCAGCCTTATCTGACAATGTCTGCTTGGAACTTGTGTTTATAATGCAGTTGCTTTGTATGTGGGAATACTGCTTTACTTATGAAGTAATCAAATGTTTCAATAAATGTGTGCCATATGAACAAGTGGATGCTTTACGTGCAAGCAGTGATATATTCTTATATGTTAAGTATTTAGTTTGCCGCTGTGCCAGCCTTATGTCAAGCCCAATTTTTTTTTTTTGCAAGTATAATTTACCTACATTAATAGCTACCTTTGTGTTGTTTAAGATGATGCAGCAGCATGATTTTTCTCTAATTTCGAATGTTCTCAAGATGGAACATATTGAAGATTTTGTTCTAGAGTGCATTTGCAAACGTGATTATTTCTCAAACTATTCCTTTTGCATTGTTTGACAAGAAAACACTTGCATGTCTGTGACAAATACTGTGCTTAGCTTAAGGGTACAGTGAGCCATACTTGGCTTTGTACACAAACACTCATTCTGATTGCTATTGTATTAATCTTGTGCTGTCTGCGATGCCATCTGTAATGACCCAGATAATTTGCAAATGTGATTATTTCTCAAACTATTCCTTTTGCATTGTTTGACAAGAAAACACTTGCATGTCTGTGACAAATGTTGTGCTTAGCTTAAGGGTACAGTGAGCCATACTTGGCTTTGTACACAAACACTCATTATGATTGCTATCTGTATTGATCTTGTGCTGTCTGCGATGCCATCTGTAATGACCCAGATAATTTGCAAATGTGATTATTTCTCAAACTATTCCTTTTGCATTGTTTGACAAGAAAACACTTGCATGTCTGTGACAAATACTGTGCTTAGCTTAAGGGTACAGTGAGCCATACTTTGCTTTGTACACAAACACTCATTCTGATTGGTATCTGTATTGATCTTGTGCTGTGATGCCATCTGTAATGACCCAGATAATTTGCAAATGTGATTATGCCTGAAACTATTCCTTTTTCATTGTTTGACAAGAAAGCACTTGCATGTCTGTGACAAGTACTGTGCATAGCCCAAGGGTACAGTGGGCCATACTTGGCTTTGTACACAAACACTCATCAAATATGATTGCTATCCGTATTGATCTTGGCTGTCTGCGATGCCCCCTGTAACGACCCAGATAATTTTTATATGCATTTTTATCTTTTGCAGAAAAAATTGACATCACTTCTACCAGTACCTTGTAGAAAATAAAGACAGCCGAATGTATAAAGTTATTGCAACAGATTTTTGCACCTGAACTTAGCCCCAGAGTACGTTTTGTATCTACTTCTAGTGTGTCACTTTTTTGTTTCCCTGAACTAATCAGCCTGATACACCTTCGTTATACTAAACCAGACATTTTCCTTTTGTTTACTTTTAAAGCTACATATGTTAACTCCCCTTTGCACTGAAGTTAACCTGTTGGTAATTGGTGTTAAAAATATAGTTGATAATTCTAAACTGCAAGCTGCAAAAGCCATCCAACTGCATTCCTTTGTAAACATCAGAACACATTTTTATTATGCTTGCAACAGGCAAGAGCCTGAATAGCACAAAGCCACAAAAAAACATCACATTTCTGATACGCATATGTAAAACTCAAAATTTTCAATTTTCCATCGAACGATTTTTCTGCACTTTAAAAGCAGTTAATGTCTAAGTGTGGCATGGCCAAGGTATAAATTTTTTTTAATGCTTGCTGCAAAACTTTTGATTAGTAGCATAGAAAACTGTTGTTCCCCTGACTACTTGAAGACTGCACAAAAAAAAAGAGGGGGGGGGGCAGAAGGGTACGACAAGACAACATGAGTGCAGACAAACAAGCATTTATTTGGAAAGGTGTGGAAAGTGAATATGAGCATAAGTAAATCTTGCTATGTGCTTTGGTGTTGTGTAAACTTTATGCCTTGAAACAATTGTTCTGTAGCAAATATATGCAATATTTCTGTTGATGCCCAATAAAATGAATAAAGGTGTTCGCTCATTTATGCAGGAGAGCTTTTTTTTCTTTTTTTTCAGATCAGTGAAAAATCAGTTATGTTGAAGGAGCACTTTTTTTGCTGATTGTGTAACACACACAAGTGGTGAAAAATCCTTTTGTTTTGGAGATTTTTGAAGGCTTCTTGGTGTTCCTTGAGGGCATCTTGTTTCTGAAAAATTGATTCGACACATAAATATCAAACCTGTTGTTCGGTGTAACATGCAACTTTTTTCTTTTTTACATGCTGAAGCACATTCAATGAAGCAGTTGTATTGCAATCATTAAGTATAATGGTGCATCGCAGGCAATAAGAGGCGCAGAGTTCCAAGAAAATACTCCATCTTTATAAATGCAATATGTGGCAGTTTCCTGCTTACGAAGCCAAAGACAGTGCAGATGGTTGCCAAAATTTTCACCACAAACCATTCTGACCTGTTGACCTACAGCAGTTTGGGCTGACGCAGTATTATTCCAAAAAGATTTTCATTAACTTTGCAGCATCGCGACATAAGCATGGCTCTTTCAGAATAAAAGGTAGTCCATCTTTAACAATGAAAAAATTAACCAGGCCCAAGCACACGCTTTGAAATCCATGACATTGCAGAACTTGAAGGGGGTGTCACCACGAGTCTCGTTTTCCATATTTTCTGGTTTACCAAGCATCTTTTCATTGTAAGAACCGCTTGTTTTTCTTTGCTACTGTAGGAAAGTAATTTACTAATGCAGCTGAAATTATCTTTCTCTTTAGTGTCCCTTTAAAGAAATTCTTGCACAATTGAACAATTTTGCCCAAAACTGCTGATGACAACAATTATTTTTGTGATCACACTTTGCGAGACTTGTATGCAGCATGTCTTTATTGCCATGTGGACTCTACGCATGAAAGTGCAAACCAGTGATAACATGTATGAAAGCAGGTGTGCACTTTTATACCATGCTGATAATTTCAGTTTAGGCAAAACTATAATAAAATATGCTGAAGGAAAAATTGACAGGACAAATAACACTTTAACACTAACTATTTTGCTTTGGTCGAGCAGGGCTTGATACAAGAAAGAAGTTTGGTGCTTCGAAGAGAACAGCATTCTCTTTGTCAGCAGTTCCAGCAGATGCTTGAGCACTGGTAGCTATGCGAGCTTTTGCTTCAGCGAGGCGCTTTCGTGATGCTGCAATCCTTGCTTTTTGCATCTCTGTGGGCATAAATTTTTTTGCTGCAGGTTTTGTGGTCTTCACCTGCAAGAGACCAGGGGAGTCTGTTAACTGATCAAGAGTTTAGCAATGCCAACTGGTACACAAACATTTCAAACTGTTTTGCTTCATGAACAAAACAATACCAGTCATGGAAGTGGCACTTGACCTTTTGGAGCAGTAACTTACTGCTCTGGTGCAAAGCTCCACATGCAGTTAACGGAAATAGACACTGAATGTGTTAGTACCGTCTGAATACTATGATGCAACTTACTGTTGAAGACAAATGCAGATTAACCTGAATTCACAGGTAATTGTGCATTCCAATAAATATGGTTTTGGCACATAAAACTCCAGAATTCAATACATTTCAATGAAGAGTTCACTCCTCCCAAGCTGTCGCTGGATTCTTTATCCCTTTCATCTGCTAACGTCGTGTCCACAAGTTGATGTGTACAGCCACCAGATTCAAGGACGCTATTTTTGTTGTCCTCGCAGGCGTAGATAGCTGGAATAGCATCTATGTTGTGTAGCTTGTGCGTCCATGCCTACTTGTCCCGTTTTTGAATTTTTTGTGTGCTCCATGTACAGGCTGCCTAGTCGTAATAAAATGCACCGTATGCAAAGGGGGATCGAGCAGCTGAGCACTCAGTTGTCTGTCACCATAATTATATAAAATGATTATTTCTAAACTAATACAGCCAATGTAAAACACTAATAAAAGGCATATAGATACCACTGATGGATCACAAAGTGACCGCAAATATCCAGCACATGTAGTAGCGAGAAATCGTGTGCCACCAAACCGGGCATGGTGACAAATAGGTGTCAATAACAGTAAACAAGAAGAAGAGTTTATTTCAGTCAACTGCAATATATCCGTTGCTGATCGATTTTTTGCACCTGCTCCGATTATTTGGACTTCCCCAAGGCACTGCCACATTTTCCTTACACACTGGTGGATCCAGAAAGGGAGGGGGGTCCTGGGCCCTGCCTGAGATATGCTCCTATACTTAAGAGCCAACAAAGTGGAATTGTATTTTTTTTTCTCTGCTCGAACATTCAGAGCAGCAGCGTGGCACAATACATGCGATAAATGACAATATTGTGCAGCATTTAGCAGCATATTCATCACTGCAATATCAAAGAGTGTGTGTGCATAAGCAGTTTATAGAAATGGAAAGACAATTTACATATATTTGGAAGAGTTTTATATAAAGCAGAATCGAACACCACAGATTTTTCCACCTGTAAGAAATGACAAAATGGGCAAAGGAGAAAGGTAAGCTTAATTTAATTTGCTTCTCAAAGAATGCACATAACAGGTTTTCCAGGTGGAAGTGCGCACTCAACTGTGGGGCTCCCAAGTGAACAATGCATGCAAGGTTTCATGTGCAGGATTGTGTTGCATGATATGAGCCCCCCCCACACATGCTGTAGCGATTTCAAAGCCAAGGTGACTATAAAAAATAGTATTAAATGTCATGTCGGTAAGAATTACTCAATACATATTCAAGTAGAGAATCATTGTACGCCCATAATATTAAGTAATCCAGTCATACACATTAGTTTAATGAGCACATTTACCTTTAGCTACAGTTTTATGCAAACAAATATGCAAATATGACAGCTTCAAGGAGCAAAATGCTCAAGGTGCACGAATGACAAATTTGTAGAGCAAATAGATTTCAGTTCTAAAAAAAAAAAAAGCAATTAAATAAATCTTGAGGTTTTAAAAGCCAAAACCTTGCTATGATAATGAGACACACCATAGTGGGCTAGTTTTGACCCAGCTGGAGTTTTTTTACTGTGCACCTCAGTCTAAGTACAAAACCGGTTTTGCATTTTGCCCCCATCAAAATGCAGCAGCCATGGCCAAGACTGAAATGGCGACGTCGAGTTCAGCAGCACAACACCATAGGCACTAACCTACCGTGGCAAGTTGCATTTCAGTTCTGTGTGATAGCTTCGTGGGCACCATACGCATTGAAGCACGGAAATAACCTAGCGGCTGTCACTACTAGAAGGAAAAGAAACAACTCACATTATTAGCTTTTAATCCAATGTTTGGCAGGTTTGTTTTATCAGTATCTTCCCGTTGACCAAGTTCCCATGCATTTTCTTGCATTTTGGTAAGCTGATCAAACTTCTTCTGAACATCATCTACCTGAAAACAGAACAGTGGCGTTATGTACTTGAAACATGAGATGCCAATATAACGGCATTATTTAAAAATTTTGATTCATTACAAAGCAAAGTACTTTGTGCCCACTGTACAGTACTACATGCTAAATTCTACTTATTTTGTCCCTCTAAAGGATCAACATTGTTTTTATTACCGCAGACCTTATTAGTAGCTATACTGCATGGTGTTCCAATATTTCTTAGCCATCCCTACTACCTCTATTTCAAGAAAATTCCTGTGTTTACTGTGAGCATTTGCACGACGTAAACCATACGATACAAAATTGTGCAACTTCAACAGTATAACTCAATGGCAGGAACATTCAAGCCTTAACATAAACAATGCATGTTAACATGTGAGTAACTGTCTAAGTTGTTATCGTAGTGCACAAGAGTTTGAGCTCTGACAGTCAGTTCACAGGCTTTGCACCTTTTTCATAAATTGACTACTGGCATCGGCACAAACTTTGCAAGGACACCATTTACCTGGAGGTGAACCATGTCCCAGAAACCTTGAAGGTCTTCGCAAGTGGTTTTCTTTTCCCCAACATTGTTCTCACAAATGTGAATCAATCCAGTGAACTGTGCAAACCGCTCGGTGATGAGCAACTTCGCTTGTCCTGTCGCACTCCTTATGTAACCTTGTGCTGGAAATGAGCAGTTAGTCAAACACCTTCATAAGCATAAGCACGTCACATGAAAGTTGTGGCTATTCCTACAGCATGCTAATAATTCAAAAATGGTAGGCTTTATCACTGCAAAATGCAATTTAGAACTTGGTGCCTGTTGGCATACTTTAGATTATGTCAGGCATGCATTGATTAGAACACTGCATGACAAGTTTGTCGGGAGACTGAGAAAAGAGTCATAATGTATTCCTGGGCTTGGCAAAGATGTACGACAAGCAGAGATAGTATTACAGTAAACTCTCAAGTTGTATGAACGTCAGTTTAATGAATATTTCATAACAAACTTTTAGAAAATCCCCGGCGGTATTTCTATGTATTCTATGCAAAATGTATCAAACGACTTTCTGAATAGCGAATACTTCAGTTGATGAACTTGATCTGTGGACGCAGGCTCATTTTTGAAATCAGTTCAAAAAGTTTTACACTTTGCAGCGCTGGCGCAGCTGATGCTCACCACCCCCAAATTACCCCTCCAGAGGCGTAACACCAACAATCAGAAACTGCTAGCATAAATCCTGCCTTTCCCCTCTGTGCAGTGAAAGTGATTAAACCCGGTATGTGGACAGAGGTGTGTCACCAGCTGGATGTTGACAGCGACACTTCGTTTGAACACTATGTGCAGTGTGGCAGTGAGCTCGTTACCTGTGCTCAACTATCACATCTGGAAATCATTTCGTGTTCGTCCCAAAGGGAAGAGTGCGACGAGGAAGTCGCAATGGCAGTGGCAAATTCAAATCCTGTAACCCTAGCCGAGGCTGTAGGATGCCTTGGAAAGTTGCGAGACTTCGAGTCTCAGCAACAAGCTGTGCCAGATGAAGTGCACAAAAACGTACTCTCTGGACAGCTTTGTTACTTCTTGCACTTAAGGAGCACCAGGGAAAGATGACATTTTCTTTCTTTTTTTTCAAAATGAGATAGGCAGCAGCGTAACTGCTACGCAATTCATATATATTGGTTTACAAACTCCGTAAATTGCATTTTACACTTTGACTGGATGTCTGCTGTGCTCTATGCTGTTCCATATTCTAGTGAATATTCAGTTTAGTGAACTTTCGGTGAGTGAACTATTTCCCTAGGTCCCTTGAAGCTCACTCAAGTGAGAGTTCACTGTACTTACCGTCCTCGGATACGTCGGGTTCAGAAGCAGCAACAGTTTCCCAATAACGGCACATGCTTGCCAAACGCTTTGTCTCTTCTTCTACTAAACCACGGAAGTGTGCTGGGGTAAGTGCCATGACTACAACTGAAAAGGGGGGGAAAGAAATAGAAAGGAAAACGCTACATTGCTATCGCGGAAAACCGTTAATGCTATTTAGAAATATAGAAGAAAGGTGAAGAACGCACTTCGGTGGAAAGTGTACAGGGCCTCCAAACTCCGCAGCGGTGAAGTCGTACCGCGATGCTCGCGCCTTGCTACACACTGCAACAGCTGAAACCACAGAACACCTACACGTAGAAGCGCTTCAGCCGTTAAACCATAGAATAAAGAACAACTGGTTAAACTGTCGCGTGCTGAGCGTTGTGTCTGCCAATCATAGAATTAAGAGCTGCCAATGGTCTGCCCAACGGTCGCGCTAAAATTCCCGCCACTTCGCTTTATCACCTTATGCTGTCTTTAATATCTATATTACAAACGGAATTTTTAAACTGAAAGCTAATAAGTAGCTTTTAATTATTTGTACTATTTAATTATATCGCTTCAGATGGCCTTTTGCATTTTGGTATTTTTTTTTTTTTCGTTTTGAGTCGCAAGGTGACGCTACTGGTTCTTTATTCTATGACGTATCTGTGGCACGAAAATTAACGTTTCCTCTATGGTTTCCTCATTCTATGCGTGTCTCGCAACTTGCAAGTTTCATGTCTGTGCAATATACATAAGGAAAGAGCGCTTGAGCTTGAGTGCTTGTTTCGCTTCGTTCACTTGCATGCTGCTGCGGTTTGTGCGCTAGTCAGAATGGACCACATAACCAAAATTAATGACGAATTATACATGACAACCACCAAAGCGCCGGTCAACATCGCTGTGATTAAATACTGTAAGTAAACGCTGATTTGGAGTACCTTTACTGGCGCAAATTCGCAGTTATGGAGTTACTGTTTGCATGATTGCCGTGTTTCTTTTGCCAACGTCTTGTCTTCTTTTTTCAGGGGGGAAAACCAATGAAGACTTGATAATTCCTGCGAATGAGTCGCTCAGCCTAACGTTGAGCACTGAACACGTGAGTGGTGTTTATTAAGCGGGAAGGAAGTCCGTCAGTGGATATGTTAGCTTTATAACAAATACAGGAGCAGTTATCTAGGACTAATGCGGGAGCTTCATGTGACAGGCGGATGCTGTCTTGTATTCGTGCCATCAATTCTTTGAGAACTGGGTCAGCTGAAACATTACGATGTAATTTTACGTTGGTGACATTGGCTTGCTTAGACCACAAAGACTAAATATATGCAGTGTGCCCACTCCTCGGCATCCTGCAGCCAGGTCGCTGCTTGCGAACATTCACGCTTACACGGAAAACTAGGAACGTTTCCTCATCTGCTCTTGTGAGAGGAAAATGGTGATAGCTTCCCAAGTGTACTGCTACATCGCTGCCTATCGAGCCTCATTTTTTTATATAAAGCCCTACTGATAGCCCATGCAACTTTCTCGCAAGTTGTTTATGCAGGAGTACGTATTTTCTTCAAGACACTTGTCATGTTTCCTAAGTGGCGCGCTACTAGGCCGACCTGCTAAAATCCCATTTTAAAAAGCTACAGCCAGTGCTGGATGAAGAAATTATGGGCCCGGGGCTGTATTTGCTTTGGGGCTGCAGTGATGATGACAATCACGGTTATCAGTTACGACGCCGAATATTTTGACTTTTACTAGTCTTGCGTGCTGTTTTAGACTTTATTCTTGGATAAAAGGTTACTTGCTTATGAACATAGCATACGAGGGCATCTTACATCTGATATGACATTCGCAATATTTCTGCTTTAAGAAAAAGTTTTTTCTTTGATTGGGTTATCTAATGCTTATTGTCTAATGGACATGTTGCTGTCATTTCGCTCTGAAGTTAGTCACAAATCCACGAACTGCTCTATTGCTATCACTCGGGAAAAAGAGTATCTTGTGTTCTGAAGCAACAAACATTTTAGTTGTACATGGACACTTTAAATTTCTCTGCATATGTGCCATACAGTCTAGGCAAGTACCAGAAAGCACATGTACTAGGTGAACCCTCCTCTCTTATATGGGAGAAGGCAAGAGAGGAAGGTCTCAAGAGCTGGTTCAGCAAAGGAAGAGAGCCTCTCTGCACGAAGGGCAGGTTGCCTCCTCGCACCACACATTATTTTGGCTACTACTAAACCCTTTTTAAGAATTCTTGTGGTATAATTCTCCCTGGACAACGCTTTACAACTTCTATCGTATAACCGAAATTTTTACCCGCTGTCATGGCGTAGTGGCTTTGGTGTTGCGCTGCTACGCTCGAGGGTGTGGGATCAAATTTTGGCCACAGTGACTGTATTTCAATGGGGACGAAAGGCAAAAATGCCTTTGTACTGTGCAATAAGTGTACATTGAAGAGTGCCAGGTGGTCAGAATTAATCTGGAGTCCCCCACTACTGCATGCCACATAATCCTATGGAGGTTTTGGCACAAAAACAGAATTTAAGTTAAAAAACGAGAAATTCCGATGGTGCTCTCTGGCAGTTGGGGGCTCTTAGAAGCAGCCTCCTTAGCCGGTAGGTTAATCTGGCCCTGGATCCATCCCTTGATTTTTTTAAGAGTTGAGAGAGTTCTGAAAATGTGCTACAGTAGCGCACATTATAATTTATTTAACTTTGTGCTATGTATGAGAAAACTTGTTAATATATGTGTGGTTTGGGTCACATTGAAAGCATTGCATACCTATATTTATCAGAGTGAATCATAAAACTTAAATTTACCCATGCAATGATAAACACATGCATGATATTTACAAAAGAAAAATTTGACCAGTGATCATTAAATGTGGGCTGAACTAAGTAACGAGACTCGTAAATGTTTTTGCACTTTGCTAAGGGCAGTACTTCGCCCCATTTTGGCCAGTCTCGATGTAAAAAAAAAAAGAATCGAGAATGAGTCACTTAAGTGCAACTGCAGCCATTCAATTTGAATTAAATTTGTATCATACGTACTTATGTACGTTCTTCTCATGTGCACCTGACCGCAGGACTGATGCTTGTGTAATTTATTATGAAATTAATGTTAAAATTAGTTTTTCCTTTGCGAAACTATGGATTCGGGCACCAGATGTCACCCTTTAATGGCCACGTGAACTTGGCATCTGCTTTAGTTCAAACCCAAAATATTTTTCGTTTCTTTATTTAAATGCACAATCAATGTGCAATAAAGGCGGTGATATCTGCATACTTCTTGCCACCTTCAGTTTTTATTGTGACATAGTGACGATAATGGAAACTTTGTACAATGACGATTATAAAGTGCTTTGTTTACCTTGCTACTGATGCTTCTTTTCTAACCACCTAAGGTAAGAGAGGAGGTGGTGTACTGATACTGTCAAAAAATGGGATCAAATGTTAGATTATTGAACAGTTTTCAGTGATGACTAAGGATTATGAAGGTCTCTCTTCACAGTGCAGTGCTCTTGTTTTCACTGTGGTGTACTGACCACCCAGCAGCAGGATTTCCACACTTTTCTTGATCTATTCCTATGCTGGATTTACAAAGAAAAGTATACTCTTGTGCTCGGTAGTGACACAAACATCAGTATACTTGAACATTCTACTGCTCACACTGAATCGAGCACAATCCTGAAATTAAATTCTTTTAAAATGTCATCAATCGACCCACTCTAATATTCTAAACAGTATGTGTACATTGCTAAACACAAATGAAAATGCACTGGTGTCTGGTTCCATAGCATTATGCATTAGCAATAGTCTTCCCGTTGGCTTAACTTATTGCCCACAATGGGGAAAATAGGTGTTTTTTGTAGGTTACTCCAGATTTTTTTCTGAAGGAACTACTGAAATCAATATTTTATGTAATACATAAACAGAAAGCAGAATGAATGCATTTTTCACGCATACATGTTTTATTAACGAGATATTTATAATAAAGAAAAGTTATAAAGTGCCAGAACCAAGATTGTGGGATAAAATCCTACAATTTGTAGAGATATGCTTGTATCTACTAAGAAAAAAAAAAAATTATGAGATACATAAGATGTATTGGCATTTAATAGACACTACCTCCAAAAAAATCTTAATTTTCGATTGGACAGGTATTTCACCACAAAAGTTTAATGCAAGCACTACATTTTGGCATGCTGGGCTGCGGCCGCCGATGTTTCGGGCTGTCTTGCATCGTCGTCACACTGAAAGTCAAAGTCCAATGAAAAAGCAGTATCCTCAGACTTGCTGCTGCTTGATCCATTAATAAAATAAGCCACAGATGCAGCGGAATCACGAGATCTACAATCTTTTGAAGCGTGTGCGCCGCTCCCAGAGGCGGTCATTTTTGTTTTCTATGTTGACAATCGTGAAACTTCGGACTACGTTCAAAAATGGCGCTGGACAGGTCATGTAAAGCGCAGATTAGATAACCGTTGGACTATTAGGGTGACAGAATGGGTACCAAGAGAAGGGAAGTGCAGTAGAGGACGGCAGAAGACTAGGTGGTGCGACGAAATCGGGAAATTTGCAGGTGCTAGTTGGACTCTGTTGGTGCAGGACAGGGGTAATTTGAGATTGCAGGGAGAGGCCTTCGTCCTGCAGTGGACATAATAGGCTGATGATGATGATGATGACATTCAAAAATTAAGCCTGGCGGGGAAAAAGCAAACTGCTTAGAAAACAAAAATATAGCTATTCTTCACATCCGATAGAGCAGTGTATCCATGAGTGGTGCGGAAGGTCTTGAAAGTGGCATTTGAAACCATCGTTAGCGGGCTAACAATGCCAAATGGGCACGGTACAGAAAGTGTTAAAGCGACCCTGAAATTATATTGACAATTTTATGCAAATGTACTGAATCATTAGGGTAGGTCCTGCTTATCATTAAGTGACACATTTAAGTGCTCCACATAAAGCGTGCAATTTAATATAAAGTTTTAAAAATGTGCATCACTACGAACTGCAGGGGCGCCGCTCCCCTGAGTTTTCAGCCACCCCGCCCCTGCTACGTAGCAGGGGTGCGAAACATCATTCTGGCGAGCTGTCCGATTGACTACCCACATTGCATCATCGCTAACTTTTCAAACATTATGGTGAACAAATGTTGTTCCTAATAGATCAAATATTGGTTAATTTGTTTCTCTAACAAAAAAAGAAGTAGCAGTAAGAGAACACATGACAATTTATCTACGCTCAAGCACTTCCGGCACACAGCAAGTATCTTCTGCTTGTGTTACAATGTGTTCCGTGTTGATGTGAGCTGCCCGGTCAGTGTTGGTCTCAATGTTTTTTTTTTTTTTTTTGAGGACCATGAATCGCCCTTATTGCATTTACGGCTGCAAATCTAGCAATTGGCGACATGCCAAGCTGCAACATCGTGTCCCTCTGCAAGGTGACAGGCGAGTGGAGTGGATGCAGCGCTCCAGTATCTGGCAGTCGGTATCTGGCAGCCTGATGTGCTGTCAGTATGTGACAGCCAGGATCTATGCATTTGCGGCCACCACTTCATGCCGGAGGATTACTAAAATAGAGAGTTTTTGCGTGTCCGGTGTTCTGGTAAACGCACATGGACTGGGTGTTTTGCTGGATGGGCATAGGTGCAAACGTGAGCAGCCACCTGGTGGCACAGAGCTCAGCCAGACAGCTAAAATAGCAGTAAAGAAGTGTATTCTAGTTTGCTGCTGGTGTAAATGTTTGACAGTAGCATAATAATTAACATGTATTTTTATATGTTTAAATTGTTACAGCAATATTAGCTCTGTTTGGCTGGTTGAGCTCTGCTGCGCCACCAGGTGGCTGCACCATGCAGGCTGCTCACGTCGACACCTCTGCCCGTTCATCAGTACGCCCAGCTTGGCTGTGTGTACTGGAATACAGGACGCACTCAGTGGTGACCAACGGCGAGGTGACTAGCGAAAAGGTTGGAGAGGCTTCATGTGCTGGATGATGCGACTCAACGTCACATTAGTCTGTGGCAGAACCAGTGAAGGCGGAGCTTAGCCCCGATTGCTTGGTGAATGAGTTGAGGAGGAAAAGCGTGGCTAGAGGAGAGTAACTTGTAGTCATCCGTATCTCTCTCTCTTAATATCGGATGGTTTATTTAAATTGTGGCGTGAATGCTTTACTGTAGCTGTACCCTATGCGTCTACAAGATATGTCCCAACTGTTTGAGGCTCCCTTTAACAGATGAGCGTCTCCAAAAGGCTATATAGCTAACGAAAAGGTTACTATGCGACTTACTGAAACATAAATGAAACCACACTCGAGCAATTCAACAATACATCTGGTGCAGAAGAGGCATACACAAATTTTTTTAGAATTTTTAAAAGCATATATGAGGAATGTTTCCCCTACAAGACCAGAACACAAGCTTCTAAAGCCAGGAAAAAATTGTCAACGAATGAATGCTTAGAAGTGATACATGCTAAAGATAGTTTATATAAGCAATTTTTAAAAAGCTGAAACATTGAGGACCTTAAAGAGTTCAAAGCCTGCAGGAATAGGGCAAACAGCATTAGAAGAAGGGCTAAAAGGAGTTACATGAACAAGTTAATGTTGATGTAATGAAGAGCACTGGTATTGTCTTGAATAAAGATTACTCATTAATTAGCAGGTACAAGAAGGCTGTAGATGATGAAATAAATATTAATGGTGAATGCATGTCTGGATCTATATTTGCAAATGCCATTAATGATTACTTTGTATCTTCTTCCGATAGTGCCCATTCTTCGATGAGTAAACTGCTAGCTTTTATTGGTCAAATGTTCTTCAGAGTGTTTTTGTCCCTAGTTACAAGCAGTGAAATTGTTGGAACGATCTAATCGATTAACAAGATCAAAAAGCTGACATAGATGGCCTTCAGATTAAGCAACTCAAATATGCATGTCATTATGGCACCAGGTCTGGAGCATATTTTCAGCCTTATCTATCATTAGGCGTTTGCCCAAAGAAACTGCAACTTGCTAAAGTTAGTGCATTATTCAAGGGGGCAATAAAAATAATGTATTGAATTACAGGCCAATATCAATTCTGTTTTTCTAAGTGTGGCAAAAAGCTGTTCACATGAGTGATTCACATGTTTGCGTGAGTGGTTTCATAAGCATAGTATCGTGTGTGGGGATGCTTGACTCTCCTGCGTGCCCTCATGTTTTTTCCCCCATGTAGCTCTTTCATCTCCTGTAATCTGGCAGCTTCACGTGGCTTTTCGGAGTATTTGCAGAATAGTAAGAGAGATGGCGTGGGTGTTGTACTGCTAATAGCACCTAATGGTGGGGTTACCTGAGGGTTACTCAGGTGCAAAGTGGAGTAGCCTCTTTGGCTTGGGGTCGGCAGAGTGAGCTGATGTTTCACGTACACGACGGCATGCTTCATGGGACCGTCCTGTGAAAGGCTTCAGAGCAGGACCCTGGGATGGATGAACACAATCTTTCGAATCTGCCACTGTTTGCATGACTGTACATGCATGGTGTCCAGCATGGGGGTGAACATATTCGCTCGATATCCTGTCTTGGTGAGTCTGACTTCCTCAATACGTCAGCACCCATCAGCATGTTCTATTGACAGTATGTAGTTCAGCAGGTTAGATTGGTGTATAAGAGGTGCAATAAATGGCCTTATGATTGCTTGCACTACTGCATTGTTGTTCCTTTGTCCCTAGAGCCCATCTGAGACCCGACACATGACAGCTTCACAGTTTGGTTTTCTAAAAGGCCGCTTGACAGAAACCATGCTCCTTACTCAGAAAGAGACTATCTTAGATTTTTTTAACAGCAAATCTACATACTCGGCATATTTTTTTTTATTTTGCAAAGGCCTTTTATCGTGTCAATCACAATAATATTGTTACGTAGGAAGACTCGGACGAAAAGCTATATACAAGTATATTTACAAGGAAATACGCTGCACTTGGCCAAGAGGCAACAGCCTGCGCTAGCTTCTAATCGTCGTCGTCTTCACACCGCTCGCCTCTTCGTGACCGCAAATACTGTTCCGTAGCACTACCCCCGCGGGAAAAGCACTGTCCCAGAGCGACTAAAGGCCGGACTCGGAAGCAGTGTAGTAGGCCTTGAGCCTACCGACGTGCACGACAGCACTAGATGCCAGAGGAGAGGACGAGGTTGAACTCGGAGAAGCAATTTCGTACGTCACAGGCGTCGCCAGGCGCAGCACGCGGTAGGGTCCTGTGTATCGCGAAAGGAGCTTCTCTGAAAGTCTGACGTTACGAGAGAGCAACCACAGGAGCATGAGCGCACCAGGAGAAAACTGTACGTCAAGGTGGCGGGCGTTGTACCGACACTGCTGAGTGGTTTGCGAGGCCGTAAGTCGGGCACGGGCAAGCTGGCGTGCGTGGTCGGTGAGGGCGATGGCGTCACATGCATACTCGCTTGTTGAGGTCGCAGCAGGAGGAAGTGCAGTGTCTAGGGGCAAGGTCGGTTTGCGACCGTACACTAGATAAAATGGAGAAAATCTGGCGGTGTCATGCCGGGAAGAATTATACGCAAATGTGACGTAGGAAGGGCATTGTTCCAGTTGTGGTGGTCCTTGGAAACGTACTATGGCGATGGAAAGAAACTTGAACAGCGGAGCGCGTGACCGAAGCATAACTGAAGGTATAGTGCACGCCGTCCAGTTATCACCATTGACAGGTGGGCACATCCGGTTAGATAGCGCTGTGCGATGGTGCGCCCCCTATCCTGCGACACTTTTGCTTCTGTTCTGCTTCTGTTCTGCTTCTGTTTTATTTGAAAACGAAGAAAGGTGACTGTACAGTAATGATGACAGCGCAAACTGTACTATTGCTATGAAAATAAACGCGAACCTCGGAAAGCGTGGCTTTTGGCACAGTCAGAACTAGTGCGAGGATACGTGTCCAACTCTCATATGCTTTGGCTGTCGCTAGGCGAACCTCTGCTTTCAGTCGGCACCACCGTAGCGCCAGACCTGACTGGCAGATAAGCTTTCCTTGCCAATATGCCCGGCCAGTAAAATTCGGCATGCTTTCATGCTGTCCTGATGCTTGAACAAGGAAATAAACAGTGATATTGTTTGGATACAGCAGCGATTGGGCTAAACGTGTTATACCAGTTTGACGAGTGGAAACACAAACTTTCGTTCTGTTTTTTTTTTCTTTATGCAGCTTTGATCCCACCTGCTTCAAGCGAACAAGCCTCAGCGGGCGCAGCTCCGTTAATGTTTGGGGTGCCATCACAGCCGAAGGCTTGGGTCCCCTTATACGGCTAGATGAACGCTTCACTGCAGCAGAATACTGTAATGTAATCGAGCAGGTTGTCCTGCCCTTTGCTTTGGATGGATCATTCAAGGATGGGCTGTTTTATTATCGGCATGACCTTTCTCCAATCCATAGTTCACATTCCATGGAGGCTTTCCTAGAGAACCTTGCAAACCGTAAACTTTCGTGGCCAGCAAAATGAGCAGACATAAATCCAATTGAGAATGTCTGGGGAATTATGATGTCACGCTTGTCACCTCTGCAGCTCCATAAAACGAACAAGGACTCCCTTTGGGCTGCTGTTCACGCCGAGTGAGACAGGATTCGCGGCACTAAGCTAGCCACAGACCTGTTTGCCTCTATGCCAAGGCGCATGGAATCCGTCATCCTGGCCGAAGGAGACTTCACCTAGTATTAATTAATGCAAAGTATGTTTTTGTCGAACAAATCTGCTTCGTGATTTCCTCAGACTTTGTGCCAGCTTGAGCTTTTGTTACAGTTGTTCTTTATGTCTTTCTTAGACCAATAAACCTGCTATGGTCTGGAATTCACGCTTCAGTTCTGTTAAGCACACACGCATCGCGATAGCATGAAAGCGTGCCGCATTTTACTTGCCGGGCATATTGGCAAGGAAAGCTTATCATCTGCCAGTCATTTCTGGCACTCGGAACGCACATGTGGTGCGATAGCGCCAGCCGGAACAAGATTCTAGCGCTACGGTGGCGCTGACTGAAAGCAGAGATTTGCCTAGCGACAGCCAAAGCATATGAGAGTTGGACACGTATCCTCGAACTAGCGCTGACTGAGCCAAAGCCACTCTTTCCGCGGTTCGCGTTTCTTTTCATAGCAATAGTACAGTTTGCGCTGTCATCATTACTGTACCGTCACCTTTCCTCGTTTTCAATTAAAACAGAAGCAGAACAGAAGCAAAAATATCGCAGGACAGGGGGCGCACCATCGCACAGCGCTATCAAACCGGATGTGCCCGCCTGTCATTGGTGATGACTGGACGGCGCGCACTATACCTTCAGTTTTGCTTCGGCCACGCGCTCCGCTGTTCGCGTTTCTTTACATTGCCATAGTACTTGGACAGCATATCGGTAAGCGTACGGTTTAGCCGTTCTGTCAGGCCATTGGTTTGAGGATGGTATGAGGTAGTAGGCTTGTGTTGAATGGAGCAGGAACTTACAATGTCGGTGATAACTTTCGAGAGGAAGTTACGACTACGGTCAGTAAGCAGCTGGCGCGGGGCGCCATGAAGCAAGATAATGTCATGCAAGAGTAAGTCTGCAACGTCGGTGGCGCAACTGGTAGGGAGAGCCCGCGTGATAGCCTATTGGGTGGCGTAATCAGTTGCGACGGCTATCCATTTGTTCCCAGAGGATGACGTGGGAAAGGGACCGAAGAGGTCTAATCCAACACGAAAGAACGGTTCCACAGGGACGGTGATCGGCTGGAGATGACCGGCAGGTGGCACCTGAGGTGTTTTCCGACTCTGGCAGCGATCACAGGCAGAAACAGCGTTGAACGGAGCGAGCGAAACCAGGCCAATAGAAGCGGCGGCGGACGCGGTCGTACGTGCGAGTTACCCCAAGATGTCCTGCAGTGGGTGCGTCATTCATCTCAAAGAGCACAGTCTGTCGTAGATGTTTTGGCACGACAAGAAGAAGATCAGAGCCGTCAGGGAGGAAGTTCCTTCGATACAGAATGCCGCCCTGGAGGACATATTGGCGAATGGATGCGTCAGTAGGTGTAGAGCGCAGACGCTCGATGAGTGCTCGCAGTGATAAGTCTCGGTACTGCTCATCGGTTATGTTAGCGAAGGCAGACACAGAGAAAATGCCGTTGGCGGTACTACTGTCGGCGGCGTCAGGCTCGTCTACCATGTAGCGAGACAGGCAGTCGGCGTCCTTGTGTAGTCGGCCAGATTTGTAGGTGACAGAGTACGAATATTCTTGGAGGCGTAAGGCCCAGCGACAAGTCTTCTTGTAAGATCTTTCAGTGAGCATAACCAGTAAAGCGCGTGATGGCCTGTGACAACGGAAAAGGGTCGGCCATATAAGTGTGGGCGGAACTTCGCAACTGCCCAAACTAGGGTCGGACACTCACGCTCAGTGATGAATAGTTGCGCTTCAAGGGTGACTGGAGCCTGCTGGCATAAGCGATAACAGTCATTGCCGCGCTGGCATCAGTACGGACTTCGGTAGGCGCAGAAAAATTGAAATGGGCCAGAACGGGAGGCGAAAGGTCGATTAGATGCGAGAATGAAGAGGCCTCGTTATCGCCCCACTGGAAAGGGGCGTCTTTCTTCAAAAGCTCGGTTAGTGGTTGTGCTATGGCCACGAAATTTTTCATGACACGGCAGAAGTACGAACAAAGGCCGATGAAGCTGCGCACATCCTTGACACACTTCGGAACAGGGAAGTGCATAACAGCATGAATCTTGCCTGGGCCCGGTTGCACTCCGTTCGCGTCAATGAGATGCCCAAGGACGGTAATCTGGCGACGGCCGAATTGGCAGTTGTCGTCCAAGTAGCACAGGCACGTGGACCATTTGAAACCGTAAAGAAGGGAGTCCACCATGCATTAAAAGGTGGCAGGAGCGTTGCATAGACCGAACGGCATCACTTTGAATTGATAAAGACCGTCGGGTGTTACAAAAGCAGTCTTCTCGCGGTCGAGATTGTCCACGGCAATCTGCCAGTAGCCAGAGCAAGGTGGTGCAGCAACCACCTAAGGAGCGGTGAAATTCTTCGGACCGCTCCAGAAAAGACAAAAGCAAAATTACAGCGCCGCAAACGGCTTTGTAGGCGAAACACATTCTTTTTCTTATGGACAGCACCAAATTAACTTCATTATGGATGTGCTAATTATGCAGTGGAACGTCAGAGGTCTCCTTAGAAACATGATGTTCCAGAACTTCTTTGCGAACTCACTCCAAAAGTGCTGTGTGTACAGGAAACCCATCTTAAATCTAAACACACTAACTTTCTTCGTCATTATGTTATTTTTCGTAAAGATCGTGATGATGCCATCGCATCATCTGGCGTTGTAGCCATTATACTTGACAAAGGTATAGTGTGTCAACATCTACAACTACAAACGCCCCTGGAGGCAGTGGCCGTTCAAGCCATACTTCTAAACAAACTTATTACCGTCTGCTCTCTGTACATACTGCCACATTATCAGCTCCATAAACATGAATTACAAACATTAATAGATCAATTACCAATAGATCAATAGATCATTAATAGATCAACCTTACTCGCTACCCTTAGTAAATACTCGGGGAGGGGAGATAGTATGGAAGACTAGGTGAACTTTCTAGGCGCACATTTTGAACATACGTCCAGTTCGTCGCACTACTCTGACACATTCCAAAGACACAAAACACGAATGGAACGGCAGCCATTAGAATGAAAAAGTGCAAAAGGTGAGGTATACAATGGTCCATTTTGCATAGCAGAGCTTCAAGCAGCACTAAACGGCTGCAACAAATCTGCCCCAGGTTCTGATCGCATAATATATGAAATGTTAAAGCACTTGCCATCTGAAACACAAAAAACCCTTGCTTTTTCTTTACAATAATATATGGTCCTCTGGCCAGATTCCCTCAGTCTGGAAAGAGGCCATTATAATTCCCATTCTGAAACAGGGTAAGGACCCTTCCTTGGCAAACAGTTATAGGCCTATAGCGTCTACAAGCTGCCTATGCAAACTCTCTTCGAAAAGATGGTGAACAAACGCTTGCTCCACTATCTTGAAACCAACAAAATATTAGACCCATACCAATGCGGTTTCAGGGAAGGTAGATCGACGACGGACCAGCTTGTTCGCATAAAAATGTACGTCCGGGAAGCCTTTATCCACAAACAGCTTGTTGTATCTGTATTTCTCGATATGGAAAAGGCGTATGACACCACATGGCACTTTGGGATCCTTCAGGATCTTTCTGGAATGGGTATACGTGGCGTGGCAACTTGCTGAACATTGAGAGCTACCTGTCTGACAGATTGTTTCGTGTTAGAGTTGGCAATGTGCAGTCTCGATCATTCCTACAGGAGACAGGTGTACCGCAGGGTGGAGTGCTGAGCTGTACACTCTTTATTGTGAAAATGAACTCCTTACATACCATTGTACCTCGCACACTCTTTTACTTGGTTTATGTAGACGATGTACAGATAGCTTTTAGGTCGTGTAATCTTAGCATCTGCGAGAGACAGCTACAGCTTGGCCTAAACAAACTCTCAAAGTGGTCAGAAGAAAATGGTTTTAGATATAACCCTCAAAAAAGCATGTGTGTTCTCTTCTCAAACAAGAGAGGCATATCACCAGAACCCGCTATTCACCTTAATGGAGAACGACTATCGGTCAGCCTTGAACACAAATTTTTAGGTATTATCTTGGACACAAAACTTAATTTCATTCCCCACTTGAAATATCTTAAAGCGAAGTGCTTGAAGACAATGAACTTGCTGAAGCTACTTTCTCGGAACAAACTGGGGCAGTGACAGGAGGTGTTTGCTTAGCGTATATAAGAGCTTTGTACGATCACGCGTCGACTACGGAGCCGTGGTGTACCAATCCGCATCGAATAGTGCTCTCAGAATTCTCGACCCAGTCCACAATCTAGGTATACGGCTGGCAACAGGCGCATTTAGAACAAGTCCTGTGGAAAGTCTGTATGTCGAGGCTAACGAATGGTCCTTACATCTGCGCAGAACATATCTAAGCTCCTCCTACATTTTAAAATGTAAATCGAATAACGAGCATCCGTGTTGCTCAACTGTACCTGACTTGTCTTCTGCAAGACTTCACCATACCGTCCATCTGTTCGAGCTCCTCTTTCTGTTCGCTTAGAACAACTGGCTCATAAAACCGGTATTCAACATTGAGAAACAGTCCTAATGACTCCCACTAACATTGCACCACCTTGGGAATGGCAGAATATCCAGTGTGATATGTCTTTCGTCGCATTAACAAAACATGCGCCTGAGGTACACATACATTCACACTTCCTTGAACTCCAGGTGAAGTACTCCTGTGCAGAGTTTTATACAGACGCTTCAAAGTCTACTTATGGTGTAGCTTATGCAGCTCTCGGACCGTCATTTTCAATGTCCGGTGCATTAAATCCAAACACCAGCATTTTCACAGCGGAGGCATACGCGATCCTCTCTGCTGTGAAACATATAAAACAAACAGGTATAATAAAGGCTGTCATATTCAGATTCATTAAGTGTTGTTAGTGGCATATCAAGCCTACGAAAACACAAAAACCCTATCCTTAATGAAGTCTACAACCTTCTCTGCTCAGCGTACATGCTGAACCAAATAATTGTTCTTTGTTGGGTGCCTGGCCATAGAGGCCTAGAGGGCAACGTAGCTGCTGACGAAAGGGCTACATCTGTAGCTTTTTGTGATGCAGACATCAATATACCTGTACCCTACATAGACCTTAAGCCATTTTTACAATATAAACTACGGAAATATTGGCAAAGGCAATGGGACACTCAGGTGTCCAACAAACTGCATCTAATCAAACCAAAGATAGGGAACTAGATCTCTGAGAAAACAAGACACCAGGAAGTACTGCTCTGTAGATTAAAAATTGGGCATACCTATAGCACTTATTCGTATATTCTAACTGGAACTGGAACAGTCCTTCATGTTCTCGTTCAGTGCCCACTATTAGAAAAGGAGAGAAGAAAGTTCTTTCCTTTCTTATATCGTCATAATGTACCTTTACACCCAGTCTTCTTTTTAGGCAATGACCCTCTATTTATAATTTTAAATTAGTACTCAAGTTCTTAGAAGAAACGAATACCATAGAAATTATTTGGCCAGGCTACTTGTAGCACAGCCTCTGCCTAGAGGCTGTAGCTGCAATGAAATCACTTACAGAGCATATGCCTCGCAGCCCTTGCACTGAAGGGGGCTCCGCAGAAGCACTGGTGCTGCTATAAATTAACACGTTTTAGTATCTAATCCTTCACAACATACTTTTAGAACCATAGGACTCGCTTCTCATGGACAATATTTTAATGGATGCATATTTTACAACATTAACACTGAATATTTTAGGCCAATATACAGCTACTCGATTTTACCACATTCAACTATCCTCATTGTCATTCATCACCAATTGGCATGGCGCTCTTTGGCCATTTCTGGACCTTGCGCTAAAAAACAATAACCATCAATCAATTACTGCCTGTCAGAATAACTGACATTGTGAACTAGCTACTTTGTTTTATCAGTAAACCCAGTACAACTTACTAAAATTGAAGATGTAAAAGTCCTTAAACGCACACAATTGCTTCATTAGTTGTTGGGTGAAAGTTATCACGGTGATGCAGCACACCGCCAAATTGAAGTACACACGCTGGTCCTGTTTTCATGTGTTTTTCTTTCGTGCTCATCTTGTTTACACTGAAAACTTTATTTCATCAAGTGCACTGTCACGTAGAGTGGAATGAGCTTAGAAGCTCTTATAAGAATTCCTTTAATACAAACATACTGCTATAATTTTCTTAAGAGTATGTATGCGCATGACCTTGCTTACCATGTCATTGTGGTATTGTCTCGTACTACCCTGGCTGCTTGCTGTTTACTGAATGTTCATAATTTAAAAGCAATTTTACTACTAGATGCTATGAACAGCATGAAATTACTGAACCGAAGTAAAGATAATCAATGCAATGCTACAAAGAATGGTTGCAAATTAGAGGCAATGAATTTGATCAAAGTTCTAACTAAGACAGCAATTTAAGCACTGTGTCTAGCACTGCTGCAAAAAAGGTGATAGAAATCACTCAATAATTTACTCACTCCTTAAGTCCTTCACTCACTAACTGCATCACTTATGACTGCAACTCGGGCGAAATGAAGTGGTGAATGCACATGCTGGTATTATTTGGATTCTTGGTGCTAGTCTTGTTTATGCGAGTGAGCTAGGTGCTTCTTAAACAACCACTTCAGGCACTTTTTAAAAACGTTTTGTGCGCAAACAAACAGGGACAAAGAAGAGGAGCAACACAAGGACGAGCGCTCCTCTTCTTGGTCCCTGTTTGCGCACAAAAAGTTAAAAGAAAATTAATCTGTTCCAACTAGGCCGACTCGCAGTTACACTTAAGCAGTCGCATTCTAAGTTGCAACTTTAAGCAACCAGTGCTGCCTTGTGCCTAGCTTTTTGTTTTCTGCGCCTAAGACACTACTTGATCTACAACATTAATTGAAGCCAGCTCCAACACTTGGCATTGGCAGCTGCATAACCCAGGTGCTTAGCTTCTGATGACTGGGAAAACCATGTGGGCCCACAGAGCTTGATTTAAATAATGGACAGCAACATTGAGACAACAAATGAAAGGCCAACTGCAAAACAAAATTTTGGGCTGCATAAAGTCCTGTTTCAGATTGTGTAGGCATAGAGCAGGTCTCCTTGCAAAATTTTGCATTTGAAATACGAGTGGATGTGTCAGAAAAGGCTCGCAAAAGTTGACATTTTTGATATTGAAACTGAAAAATATACTCTTTGGCATGACCTCCAAGATTGGGCGGCACCCATGGCTGCCTGCGGCGGGCTGAAAAGTGTCGGAATCGGCATACTTGGACGTGTCATATCCGCGAACAACCACATCTGCTTCGGTGCTATTTAAAGGCTGCCAAAAAGAGGATTACACAATTACCAGCTCTATAGCGTGGCCAAGATTGCTTCTGTAGTATATACTACACATCTATTGCCAATATAACCAAAGTGAAATTTCATTGCGGTTGGCCTTTAATGAAACGGTGTGTTGGTCATTTAAAGAAGCTGGTCATCTTCCGAATCGCTGCTTGGTTGTGTGGGAGGGGAGGATGATGATCATGTGCATCGTGATACAGTGTCGACTGGCTGATGTGGGTCTTCACCGCAAAAATCGGGACACGACGATGAAGGCGGGCATTGATCATGGTGATGATGAAAAGAAAGCAGAAAAGAATCTATTCACTTCATTGGTACATGGTTGTGACTCTATCTGAGTCTTGAGCGGTTCTGCTAAACACAGGCGCCAGGACGGCCTTAAGTAACCCCTCGCGGTCTTGTGGTTATTGATGTCTTCTTGGAAAACTTAGGGAACTTGGGGAAGTATCAGTGCCTTCGTCAGATTCTACAGTCAACGAGCTCCTGCCCTTCAGGTCTTCCTCTTTTCGTCCTTCTCTTTGTGTCTGCTCAGGGCACAAAGGGGTGACGCTTTTTCGGGGAAAAGGGCAATTATGTCTACACAGAAATGCCCGCTTGAACGCTTCTCATGCTTGATAGGTCGATCATAGCCTGCCTTACACGGGGGCCAAGACGGCCTTCAGTAATCCCTTGTGGTCTTCTTGTAGTCGATATCTTCCTGGAAAACTTGGGGAACCTGTGGAAGTATCAGTGCCTTTGTCAGGTTCTGTAGTCGACGAGCTCCTGCCCATTGGGTCTTCGTTTTTCAGAATCAGAATCAGAATCGGTTTTTATTGAGATCATTAGAATGATCACAAGTTGTTAATATTCAGGAGGAGGTCCCGGAGTCAAAGACTGCAATGGGACCTCCTTTACAAAGTAAACGTAATAAAACAAAAGTACAGCAGTTTTCAACAAATTGTTAACATAGAAAAATTACAGGTTTTAGTATGAATACCATGGTTGAATTACATATGCATAAATGTCATGAAAAAGAGCACTGTAACACAATCTCGTTGAC
The DNA here is from genome assembly GCF_023375885.2 of Dermacentor andersoni. NCBI lineage: Eukaryota > Metazoa > Arthropoda > Arachnida > Ixodida > Ixodidae > Dermacentor > Dermacentor andersoni. Next base: position 257,869,011 of record NC_092814.1, on the reverse strand, counting down.
AACTGATAAAGTAACTGCGTAGATGACGTTACGAACACAGTAGAATTAGTTAACTCGAATGTATATGTGAGGCAGAAACAGAAACGTAACTGTATGGCATTGAAAATGAAATGAAGGCACCCTGAAAGAATGGTTGTGAGTATGGACTAGGCATCAGTATTCGACAGAATGTAATCTTTTAGTTGTTTCTTGAATTCGTGAATTTTAAGTGTTTTTATGTATAATGGTAGTGTGTTCCAGAATGCGACAGAGGAAAAATGGACGCTCTGTTTGCCATAATTAGTATGTATTTTAGGTAAAATGAAGTTCCTATTTATCGCAAATCTGGTAATATTAGTATTTAATAGAGAAGATTGTGGTAACAAGCTGTCGCATCGTGTGTAATTGATTTGACGGAACAAAAAGGTACCTAGATTATATTTAACGAGTTGTGTGACTGTAAGAATGTGATTAGTTCGTAAAAGATATGAGGCGTTGTTGTTATATGGGCTAAATGTAATTATCCTAATAGCCTTATTCTGTAGAATTTGCAATGAGTTTAAATGGGTTACGTAAGTGTTTCCCCAGCAAGTAACGCAGTAATTAATGTGGGAATGAATAAATGAAAAGTATAATGATAGTAATGTTTGATGGTCAAATATGTTTCGTGCTGTTAGAAGTACCCTAATCCCGTAGGTAATCTTCTGTTTTAGTTTGGTTATGTGTTCAGTAAATTTAAGATGTTTGTCAACTTCTATGCCAAGATAATTGCATGAAAAACTTGCAGGGATAGGACTTTCGCCCAATAAGATAGGAGGAATGGAGTGAAGTGTTCGTTGGTGAGAAGTGAATACAACAAATTTCGTTTTAGACGGGTTTATCTGTAGCTCGTTAGTATGGCACCACTCCAGCAGGCTGTGTAAGTCGCCATTAAGGTTAGATACTAAGGTTGTGATACATTTATTGGAATTAATAATAGTAGTATCATCTGCATAAAGTATACATTTCGAAAAGGACAGGCAGTTAGGCAGATCATTGACGTATAATAAAAATAAAAGCGGACCCAATATGGAACCCTGGGGCACTCCAATATTAGTGAACATGGTTTTAGAATGAACGGCTGAAATGGTTACTACCTGCATTCTGTCTGTTAAGTAATTTTGTAGTAACAAGAGTGCTGGCCCGGTGATTCCCAATGTCTGCTCGGGGCATAAAGGGGTGACGCTTTTTCGGGGAAGAGGGCAATTATCTCATCATGGGAACGCATGCCTGAACATTTCTCACACTTGACAGGTCGATCATAACAATCATATCTAATTGCATATCTAACGGCAGTCAAGAGCACCTAGTGCTACTTGGTCACGCTTCTTGACTTCAAGGAACTGGGGCATCAAACGAAAGGGGCAGAAAATGCACTTGACAGGACAAGTACCATGGTCCTGGCACATTGGCATCTGTTGCTGCCATTTGCTTAGACTTTCACTATTTTATTTGATGTCCAGTTTTTCTGGTAAACAGCTTTGCCAAATGCAGAATTTGAGTGTTGTGTTAAATACGTATTTATTATCCCTGTGTTACATGCAGCTTTGCTACGAGTTCATGCAAAAAAAGCAATGCTAAAGCAGCTGATTGTTATGGGTGCTGCATAGTTTTATTTGTTGCTTCTATAGCTGAGTAGTCTTGTTTGAACATTCAACAAACATGGTATCCTTATTGAATATAGTTGCAAGGACTCTGCGCAGACTTGACAGACCAGTCACAAAGTGGCTTGCCGTGTTGTACGATTACTATGGCTCTTGAAATTGTTTTTGGTTTTAATTACTGTAACTTAAAATTTCTTTTACAGTTGTGTGCAACAACCACAGTTGCAGTTGGGAAGAAATTTAGAGAGGATAGAATTTGGCTTAATGGAAAGTGAGTATTTTTTATGCGCAATTTATCATTGTATAAGATATTCTGAGATTGATAGTTACAATTGCTTAAAGACTTGCAATGAGTAGTCATATTAGTACTTGATATACTTGAATGCTTTCTGTTCTCACAAACACTCCTGCTCAAACTGTGATTCTCATCACCATAGAAGTGGTTTTCCTGCTTTTATAACTGCTGCAGAGTTCTCTGCAAAAACTTAAAAATAGGCCAAGTTCCCTCATTTTGGAGTTTCTTGATACTTCCCTGATGTGCATTTGTATTATGGCTTGCAGCTGTGAGTCTGCCAATAAGTCTTCCACCTACCTATTTGCTGTTTATTTTGACCATATGCTTCTTAATTTAAAAAAGAAAAAAAAAAGCATTTTGAGCAACGTATTTTGGTGTTTCATTGTTCACTGGCATAGTTTGTGGCCAAGGAACAAATGGGAGATAAAAGTGAAGCAAGCAATTGCATACTAATTTGTCCAGGCTTGACTGACATAACTTGTATTTATTGCCATGTTATTTACGTTTCGTTCTATTGCCTGGACATTGCGTATAGAGTGACAAGTATTATTTCCCGTATGGAAATAATGGGTGCTGTACAAAAGGTAAAAACACAAATGGAACTTTGTACTGTCTGTACAAATTTCAAAAATGAATTTGCTTTGCATTGAAGATCTTTCACACTCGACAGTTCCAGTGTTACTGACTGTTGTGCCAGTTTGCACTGGATTAATCATAGCCTGTATAGTCGCACATCGATAAACATGTCTATTTCAATGTAACTTTTTATTTTTGTAAATATGAAGTATACATTTCAAAGGTGCTATTTAGTCTGTAGTATTACGAAATATTTGATATAACAAAGTAAATCTAAAATTCTGTTGGTTGTACTTTATTCATTAAGTATTCTGCTGCTATAACAAAACTGAAAATGCAAGGTAATAGTGAAGCAAATATTTGTTTGCTTGGCAGCTCAGTGCACATATTAAATTCTTGGGTTTTACGTGCCAAAACCATGATCTGATTATGAGGCACCTCAGTGTACGTATTCTGGTAGCAAAGATATCAAATACCAGGTAAGGCCAATGCGAAACTGCACATTCTGGATGTACGTGTGCAAAGCGTTTTGGCCAATGGCCTGCATGGCGCATATAAGTCGCCTACATGGGGATGCCTTGTGATCACACCGATTGCATAGTTGCACATTTATAACAGTGCAAAGTGTGTTTCTCATGTAGCATTGTTCACGTACCATGTGTTGGCATGGCAAGTTGCCGTCAAGCTTTTAAAATCGACAAGACCTTTTCTGGCACATGAAAGGCATCGCATATGCCTGCATTTCTTTTGCAAAGACCAGATTGTGATTTCTTTTCCCACTTATATCAGCTTGTAGGCTTGAGCGAATATCAGATAAAATGAAAGTATTTTTGTGACAGGTCTGACATCCTTATAACGAAGCTCGACTGTATTAAAAATTGTGACATGCATTGTGAAAATGCTTGAACATACTCTTGTTCAGTAATTTTTAGTGACATCCCTTTCAATGCACATTAATTGTCTAAGCTGTCAGAAATGGGTGTGAAAGAAGGTATTGCACACCTCTCATCAGCCTTACTTTCATGTTGCATAAAGTAGTCAAGGGCAATAATGCTATGCCATTCACTCCAGCGAGACATTGTGTCTTATATCATATAGAAGTGTCTTTGAAGGTGATCAGTCATGAATACAGGCACAGGTAGGTTACTTTATATATTTTCAGTGATTTTGAGCTTTGTTTTGTGCTGTGTGTTTCAGAAAATTGTGTAATTGTGCATGAGAGTGCCACTTTTTATTACATTTCACTGTAAGAAATTACAGTTGGTTTTATGATGGTGTGGTGTTTTGTGGTGTAAGGGCTAGGTATGGCCAAAGAATGCCAATCAAATGACATTTAGTTTTAGGCATTTGATGGCTATCTAATAGCTGGTTATGTTTCTCAGATTTGATACTTCTTGACTAATGACTTGCTGACTGATTGTATTGTGCTCTATAACAGCTATGTATTTTCTCACTCTAGAGAGGAATTAATACGTTCACCAAGACTGCAGAGCTGCCTACATGAAAGTATGTGTACATTTTTTTTTTTTTTGATGATTAGTTTCACAACAGGTCTTCAACTTCTCACATTTGTGCTTGTTTTAGATGGCAGGCTTTAATTCCTATGTTAGTTGAAAAACAATGATGTCTGGCAATTTGTTGAGACTACCATCCACTGACAGCTGGATAGGGTACAAGGAATCCTTTATGTACATATAGGCTGGCCCAGGTAAATGTTAGCCATGATCTGAAAAAGTATCCATGTAACCTGTGGTATGTGTAATTAACTGAAAGTAGTTCACAATTAAAATATTAACTTCCTCAAATTCTATCAAAATGATAGTCTTCGACCATCGTTAAAAACATGGAACTAGCATGTTTGTGCCACATTCCTTTTCCTGTATGCTATTTTTCCACACTAAAACGGAAGCGTATGAAAGCCATATGTTCTGTACTACTTACTGGCTTGCAGGGTGCCACTCTACTGCCCTCAAGCGAGCTGTGAGGAAACAAACTTGATACTTTATTTTACCCAATGACCCCCTAATTTGACAAGGTGTCGATGACATTGTTGGCCACAGTGCAGCTGAAAAGTCTTTAGCTGCTCTTTCATTGCAATGTTGTAAGTGAAACCAGCGCACTTCTTCACGAAACAAATAACGACCCATAAGAGCACAGCTAAACCTGTTGGCTACCATACAACTAGAACTATATAGGTGCACTGTCACTTCTATGAAATTGCAAATTAGGAATAATGCCAGGTTCTTTCAATTGAGGGTTGTTTAAGCGCACTGCTATATTGGCGCACAAGCTAGCTACTGCAGTGTAATATTCTTGTTTTCTACACTTTATATATAACCTAAAAAAAAAAACACCTGAATGTTTTCGACAATGCTCTAATGTATCCTTTAAATATAATTTTTTAAACATTGTTAACTAATTACAGGCAATCATGTGATTAGTTATGTAAAAATGTTCTGAATTGCACCAGGTCATTCAAAAACAAAGCCTCAGTCATATTAGGATAAGTTGCAAGGTCATTTTAAATGCGGAGCATTTCTTTGCCCACTTGGAGCCAAGGTCAAATGTGGGGCTCTCCAAGGTCACAGAGTTTGTCACCGATGCATGCACACCTCCGTGCCCTTGATCGGTGGCCGCTATTTGGCTCGGCCTCTCCTTGATCCATGCACATGTGCACGCTCTCCCATGTGCCCACTCGTATGCCGCTACTGGCTTGGTGCCTCCTCTCCTTGCTCCACTCAAATGTTCAGGTGTGCACGCCACAAAAAGATGCGACTTGGTTGCACTACACGAGAAGAAAGGGGTTAACCGAGGGGCCCAATTTTTATTAGTCATATCATAAGAAGCCAGCAAACACTGACACCAAGGACAACATAGGGGAAATTACTTGTGCTTAATAAATGAAATAAAGAAACGATAAATTAGTGGAAATGAAAGTGGATGAAAAAACAACTTGCCGCAGGTGGGGAACGAACCCACAACCTTCGCATTTTGTGTGATGCTCTACCAATTGAGCTACCGCGGAGCCATTTTCCTATCCACTTTCTTGGGTATTTGTTTCCAACGTGCCGTGTAGGCCTCTACTTACAGATATGATGGACCCTCGAAAGTATCAAGCAGAAGAGGAGCAGAGAGTGAAGAGGTGTGCAGTGCATGCAGAAGTGGCGAGGCAGGAGGCAAAGTGATGGGCTGACAAGATAAGCATGGCTGTGGAGCGCCAGCAACAAGAGAAGCGATGCATGGCCAAAGAACAGTGGCATGCCAAGCGAATGGCCATTGAACAGGCCGCCGAGACTAAGCGGCAGTGATTGTAGTAGCGCCACTTGCAGGACTGAGATGCATACTTTCGAAAGCACCGCCTCTGTTTTTGATCGTGTGTCGTCACTGTCGTGGCTTGCACATGTGGCGGTCCTCAAGTGAACGCTTCCCCAGCAGGATGAGAGTTCATTCGTGCTTTGCACCAGTTGCAGGGGCAGAAATGCTTCGCATTGATTTAAATAATTATCGAGCATGGTTTCTGTTGTAATTGTTTTGAAAGCCTGGGTAACATTGATAACCACTGAAAAAGCATAAAAAATATCTATGCACATTTTATGACACTTATATCATGCAAAGGCAGTTTTATAGAAAATCACACTTAAAGTATGCAAATATTTAAAAAAAACTTTGAAATTTGAGTAGCACGCATTTGCATACACCTCTTTGTATGCTTGCATTCAACACGAAACCATACAATTAAATTTTTGGGCCGTAATAATTTGCACGCAATCATGAAGTGCTATCAGACTGCTAATAAGTTGGCCTTTCCAAAAGTGCCTTACCTCACATTTTTTCTATTCTAATCCCCCTCAGCCATCTTATTTGATGTATTTTTTCTTTCAGTCCGCAAGAGGAGTCGAGAGTGCCTCCATGCACACGACTTTCCTGACTATGCGGATTGGAACGTTCACATATGCTCTATAAACAATTTTCCAACGTCTGCAGGGCTGGCATCATCTGCTGCTGGCTATGCATGCTTAGGTGCGCCATCTTTCAAAATAGCTCAACAGAGCTTTGTGGGGACTGTCATGTCAATTTGAAATATAATCTTACTAATCTTTTCACGAGACATTTACCTCATGTCTCTTAAAGGACCCCTCACCAGGTCTGGCGATTTTGAGCTAAGCGCAAATCATACGTTGCGCGATAACAATCGTGTCTGCAAAGCATTGCATCGCTACGCGCCACGGAAAGGTCTGAAATTTCAATCCGAATGCCGTTTCCCTCTTCACTCGCGGCCGCCGCGCTCCAAGCTGGGCGGTGACGTAATCGTGCGCCTGCGCCCACGTAATCATGTCTGCAGTGTGACGTCGCTTGTGGTGACACATGACTTCGAGAGTTATTCAAGACATCTGTTATCTGTGTGATCTGTTGCTTGAATTGACGAATTGAATTTTAGAGAAATAATAAAACAGACAAACGGAATGTCTGCGTGTTTTTTTGTTTTATTTCGCATCGAAGCAAGAGAGATGTATTTCTGCTTCGTCTGCTTGTTCCCACGGTTGTACGGTCACGTGCGCAGGTACTGAAACTATACCATTTTCTACCATGTTCCAGCGTGTGATCACGCTCTGCGATCTGCTTGTTCGTCTCAGTATTCGTGTAGGACTGAATTATACTGCTAGTCATGTTTCGTTGTGCACAGCGCGCAAAATCATGTACTGCGTGAACAAGACAACAGCTCGCTCGTGACGTCATCAGCGACAATGCGTAGCACCGAAAACAAAGAAGAAAAAAAGCGAGGAGCAGAAAAAAAAATATGAAAGCGGTGCCTGTGATGTATGTGCAACGCGATCCTTGAGGTCCGGTGTGGGAGAACTCAGGGAAGGAATTTCACTTGCATAGGCTAGATGGGGCGAGTGAAGAGAGCGTCTTGCTTGGCAGTGGAGCCCGCCTGCTGAAATCATGGGTTCACGGCACTGAAATATTTCTATCTTTGCTATTAATGAGCTGATTTGAAAAATTTTTGCAGCAGAACATTCCCTAGAGGACATGTAACAACTTCCAGCATATAACCGAAATTTGCTATGGGGCCTGGTGAGGGGCCTTTTAATAGAATATAGCTTTTCTGTGGACCTTTTTTCCAACCTACACCTTGTTCCCTCGAACTGTTGACCTTTGCAAGTTCGAGAAGCATGTTGTTGAGAAAGTACTGAATTTTGCCAGATCTTTTTTCATAACTTCTCATGTCTATTGCAGCATAGCTTGTTTGTCGGAACCTCCTAGCCCCCTCCTCTCTGGGTATAGCCCTGTGTTCGGCGGTTCTGGAGAGGCTTCAGTTTTTAACATACAAGTTTAGTGGATACAGTAGTAAGATGAGGGCAACAGTACCTCTAATGTTTTTACTTCGCCGGTTTGAGTGGTTCAATACATGAAAGCTACACTGCAGTGAAGAGCTATTGATTAAGAAACTCTATAGTTGCAGCCCAGTACATTTTTCTTTGAACATATTGTGTTACCTTGGTGAGGTGACACAACTGTATCTTAATAACCTGCAGGTACAGCTCAATGGTAATGGCACTCTGCTCCTGGGCAGGGCATGAACTGACAGGTTTGATTCACAGCAAAGGCTATTGCATTCATTCATTTTATTCCATAGGATGCAAGAATGCTCCTGCATTGAGCTTTTCATGCACATTAAAGAAGCCCATGAGAGCACTCTTTCAGCCAAATGCATATTCCGGTTTGGAGACTGGGCTATGCTAGGCAATAGCACTGAGCTTTGGGTGCACATTAAAGGGACACTAAAGCGAAGCAATAAATCAGTTTAGACTAATAAAGCATTGTTTGAGAACCCTGCAGGCAGTCATTTCAAAAAAATTGTTCATTAGGTGAGAAAATGAAGGTCCAAGTATCAGTATTTGAATTTCGCGCCGGAACCCCAGCGCCGGTACGTCAGCGTGACGTCGGGGATTCCAAAGTACGTTTTCGCATTTGGGCCGCGTTCGCTGAATAAAGGTTCCCGAAACTTGCCATGTTTAATATTTGGTTCCTTTAGAACACAATGTAGTCAATCTGTACCGCTATATATAATTAGTAGGCCCAGAAGATGCCATCAAAATCCAAGACGTCGCAGCCCCCAGGTGCGAGAACTTAAGTAGGCGTCGCCACCCGTATTTAGTTGTTGCGCTTTTTCTGGCTTGCCAAACATCTTATCGTTGTAAGAGTGGTGTTTTTGGTGTTGTAGAACGGTAATTTACTGATGCAGAAGAAATCATTTTTCACTTTAGTGTCCCTTTAAGGAAGCCCATGAGAATACTCTTTCAGCCAAATGCATATTCTGGCATGGAGATTGGGCTATGCTGGGCAATAAATTGTGCTTCTATCTGAAAAAGATGATGTTTAGGAGCTTCTGACTTCTCCTTTCTTATTCTATTGAACTGGTTGTTTTAAGTCTGCCATTCGTGAAGTTCTCTTCACAGACTCTAATGTTGAGTACAGTTGAATCTTGCAACAATGAAAATGACGGGTCTCAAAAAAAAAGTTTAGTTGCTACAAAATATTGATGTGAAATTTATTAATAACTCTGAGACTTAGGTTTAGTGGCACAGAAAGTAAGTTTTAATTCTGAAAGTATAATTTTGGCTCTTGCGCTTGCTGAGCAGCGATGCGACATTTTCATATTCTGTTAAGTGAGCCATTGTGATGGCGTTAGGATGCACTTCGACAAACTCTAGATGGTATGAAAGGTGTATACACGAGGGGCCGTCTGAATGGCTGCATACTATGTGTTCTGGCGTCTTCGTCACAGGATTAAGCAAAGTTGTGAACACTCGTGATGATTTTGTCATTGCTCATTTCTTTGAGAACGGCATTGTGGAAGTAAACCTCAATCACAGGGGTTCCAATGCAGTTGCTGCACGCCAACAAATTGTGTGCGGAATGTCGGATACGCATGATATTTCTATTTGCTTATCAACATTTTCTTGGTATCAGGAGTCGCAAAAGTGGCTTTTAAGTATTCAGTTTTTTCTCTTTTGGCGGTGGCAGTGTCTAGGCTTGCTCCATGAAAGCTCCAAGGAAGAGAAAGTGCGCCCTTTGTGGACTTGTTTGTGGTGGTGATTTTGATGCTTTGACTTCTGTCGGATAATGACTACAAATGATAATAACTTCATTATGCCAAAAATTTCCTTGAACCAGTGTTCGCTATGCACATTACTTTTGACAATATTCAGCTCCAGCATTGCTTTTTGACACTTTTTGAACTTTTTGAACTGCCTACAGGGTATGTTCCGATAAAAATGAACAGGGTGGTCCGATGACTAATTCTCAACAAAATTTTTTTTAGGAGATAGGGAAATATGTCTGATGAAAGGAATCCACCTTGTTTTTGTGAAATACCATGTATCTTTTCTGCAACAAAATGATACATCACTGAAAGTGAAACGTTCCTTTGTTGAGATTAGCAAATTTTTCAAATTTGAAGGCTATTTGTTATGAACAAGGAGTGTGCAATAAAAGTCAGTGGTAACTCCGTTAGACAGGATGCCAGTAAGCTATCGCAGGAGACGAAAGATCTGATCAAGAAACGCCAACGTATGAAAGCCTCTAACACTACAGCTAGAATAGAACTGGCAGAACTTTCCAAGTTAATCAACAAGCGTAAGACAGCTGACATAAGGAAGTATAATGTGGATAGAATTGAACATGCTCAGGAACAGAGGAAGCCTAACAGCAGTGAAGAAAAAAACTAGGAATAGGCAAGAATCAGATGTATGCGTTAAGAGACAAAGCCGGCAATATCATTACTAATATGGATGAGATAGTTCAAGTGGCTGAGGAGTTCTATAGAGATTTATAGAGTACCAGTGGCACCCACAACGATAATGGAAGAGAGAATAGTCCAGAGGAATTTGAAATCCCACAAGTAACGCCGGAAGAAGTAAAGAAAGCCTTGGGAGCTATGCAAAGGGGGAAGGCAGCTGGGGAGGATCAGGTAACAGCAGATTTGTTTAAGGATGGTGGGCAGATTGTTCTAGAAAAACTGGCCACACTGTATATGCAATGCCTCATGACCTCGAGCGAACCGGAATCTTTGAAGAATGCTAACATAATCCTAATCCATAAGAATAAAGGGGACGCCAAAGACTTGAAAAATTATAGACCGATCAGCTTACTGTCAGTTGCCTACAAACTATTTACTAAGGTAATCGCAAATAGAATCGGGAACACCTTGGACTTCTGTCAACCAAAGGACCAGGCAGGATTCCGTAAAGGCCACTCAACAATAGACCATATTCACACTATCAATCAGGTGATAGCGAAATGTGCGGAATATAGCCAACCCTTATATGTATAGCTTTAATTGATTACGAGAAAGCGTTTGAATCAGTCGAAACCTGAGCAGTCGTGGAGGCATTACGGAATCGGGGTGTAGGCGAGCCGTATGTAAAAATACTGAAAGATGTCTATAGCAGCTCCACAGCCACCGTAGTCCTCCATAAAGAAAGCAATAAAATCCCAATAAAGAAAGGCGTCGGGCAGGGAGATACGATCTCTCCAATGCTATTCACAGCGTGTTTACAGGAGGTATTCAGAGACCACTTGGATTGGGAATAATTGGGGATGAGAGTTAATGGAGAATACCTTAGTAATTTGCGATTCGCTGATGATATTGCCTTGCTTAGTAACTCACGGGACCAATTGCAATGCATGTTCACTGACCTGGACAGGCAAAGCAGAAGGGTGGGTCTAAAAATTATTCTGCTGTAAACTAAAGTAATGTTTAACAGTCTCTGAAGAGAACAGCAGTTTAGAATAGGTAGCGAGGCACTGGAAGTGGTAAGGGAGTACATCTACTTAGGGCAGGTAGTGACTGCGGATCCGGATCATGAGACTGAAATAACCAGAAGAATAAGAATGGGCTGGAGTGCATTTGGCAGGCATTCTCAGATCATCAACAGCAGGTTGCCATTATCCCTCAAGAGAAAAGTATGTGTATAACAGCTGTGTCTCACCAGTACTCACGTACGGGGCAGAAACCTGGAGGCTTACGAAAAGGGTTCTACTTAAATTGAGGACGACGCAACAAGCTATGGAAAGAAGAATCATGGGTGTAACGTTAAGGGATAAGAAAGGAGCAGATTGGGTGAGGGAACAAACGCGAGTCAATGACATCTTAGTTGAAATAAAGAAAAATAAATGGGCTTGGCCAGAACATGTAGTGAGGAGGGAAGATAACCGATGGTCATTAAGGGTTACGGACTGGATTCCAAGAGAAGGGAAGCGCAGCAGGGGGCGGCAGAAAGTTAGGTGGGCGGATGAGATTAAAAAGTTTGCAGGCAAAACAGGGCCACAATTAACACATGACCGGGGTAGTTGGAGAAGTATGGGAGAGGCCTTTGCCCTGCAGTGGGCGTAACCAGGCTGCTGATAATGATGATTTTATGACATACTGCAGACTAGATATTGGTCCTTGCAGGACGTTAAAAACATTGCTCCGAGTAAGATTAATTGTATTAGTTGACTATCACTTTCCTAAATGTACACGCAAGCTGAGCTCTTTGTGATGTGATAGAAAAAAAATGTGGCAAAGTTGGCTCCAAGAGAGATTGTTTCAATGAGGCCATGTTAAGTGGCTTAATAGGACCACTCATCTACCCATTCTCTGCCTCCTCTCCCCCTTCCTCTCTACCATTCTATCTAGCTTTCCTCTTGACTTGAGTATAGTAGAAAGTAAGCGCTGCAATTTCTGTAGTGGTTTTGCTGGCAGGCAGGCACGGATAATTACAGCTGTTAACAGGCTAATGTGCCGATTGACGCCCAGGGCTCCAGACGGCATTGTGCACATTTGACGAAGTGCAAAGGTCCAAACGAGTTTCTTGCGTCTTCTTTCCTTCCTCTCTGCCATGCTCCTTCCATATACTGCCACGCGCGTTTATTTCTGCTTTACCATTCACGCATGTTATCAATTTTCTGTCAATGCGCAGCAACGCGTGCGGCAGTGCTGGACACGCCTCGATCATGTCACTGTGTTTGTGCCAGCCAGCTCGCCGTCACCTACGTGACGATATATACACGCTCTGAAGCACTCCCAACGCGGGCAAACTTGCGAAAAAAAAAAGAAACAGCTTCCCTTTAAAAGAATGCTTTGCATGGCAAAATACATCAAGGACAGGTGTGCTGCTCCAGGGAAGCCTAGAAACTGCTACAACAAACAGGTGGGAGGGCAGGTAGGAGAATGGTCTTGAAGTCCACACAGAAATAGAAATATAGGAATATTAGCGGCCGCCATGCCATTTAACAAACTTGTGAATATTTAAGGGAAAATTAGACATCCACCCAATCGTAGCGATTGCTACAAAGGAAACCCATATGGGTCCCTCGAAGAAAAGCCTCGCAGTTGAAGAAAAATTTGACCTGGTCTGGGACTCGAGGCTTTTCTTTCGAGGAACCCGTATGGGTTTACTTTGTAGCAATCGCTACAATTTGGTGGATGTCTAATTTTCCCTTAAATAATTACTTCTCTCTACCTTGTGGGTTTCTGCAGAACTATTACGTCAAACGGGTGAATGTTGAAGAGTGTGACAGTGACTAACGGAAAAGAATGTTAAAAAGGGGAGTGGAGTGGTGGATATGAGGAGGAGTGGACGCACGCATAAAAGGCATCATGCACGATGTTGGCGGATAATTATGGGCATAGAGAGCGCGTCTCATCACCGCCCGATCGCTCAACACCAGACAGCCGTGGCCAGTCGCCTAGATGAGGCTCACCTACCACATGGTAACACGTGCTGCTTACTGCGGAGAACCCATCCTAACTAACCGTCATGGCATTTTTCAGAAAAGATTGTGTCAGACGCAAAGCTTTCAAATCTCTGAGCTTCTGGCCCTAATTTTACTGCGAACAACGGATGTCGTAATTTTCACAAGGGCTTCTAAACAGGAAGCAGCCTTGCTTTGTACTGTCTGCCTCATGAGTTCCTGAGTGTTATCAAATGACAATATGCGTCATGGGATGACTACAATACCATGATCGCAAGTTACTTCGAAACATCTTTTCTAACAAATCGGACAGCAGGTCACCAAAAGTGAGTGAAACTTGCATCATATGATACTATCGAAGTTCTAGCGTAAAGCTTCGCTCCTCTATTTTAAAATCTAGAATACTATAGCATGCCCACAATGCCGAAAGCACAATTGAGTGATAGGAAACTTGCAAAATAGTGTCCTTAAAAAATAGTAAACTTACTTACCAAATAGTTTCTAGCCGACTATCTGGCTGGAAAAGAACGGTGATCTCCATTGTTACCTGGACTGCAACAAGTCTGGCCTGCAAACAAAAAGAAGCATGATAGTGCGCCCCCCCCCCCCCCTTTTTTTTTGTATGGCCCCGTTTTTAGCACTGTTAATTCTTCCAAGTCATGTGCGAGCTAGGTCATCGACATACATTATTAAATGCATCGTGAACAAAATGTATTTTTAAATATATTTTTTAAATATATATTTCTGGCTATGCCACTGCTTGTAGCGATGCTATCACTGCCATTTGCAGTTGTCGCTGAACAGTGCTGTGCACTAGCACTAACGGCAGCGCGAGCTATGCACTTGACAAACGTGCTAATGTCAGAAGTATCTGCTGCACTGCTCCAGGAATCGCTCAACTCGTACACTGCTTGTTGCAACACACCAGTGGGTGTGATGGCTGATGGATACGTTGCAGTTGATGACAATGTGGTGGTGTAATCATAACTCATGACCGTTGACATCTTCAGAGCTATCTAGGGCAGAAAGGATGCGAATGTCAACGAATGAAATAGTGATGATTCTGTAAACGAGTGTAAAATTTTGGTGGCAAGGGAGGCATTCGCGGCATTTGATGATCTCGGCTTTACCTTGTGTAGTTCCTGCATTTTTCACTACAAAGCGCGCTTTGAACCTCGCTGCAATAAGGCTGGCTGCAATTGCACATTCAGTCAGACGAAATGTGCACAAAAAATTTGTAACTTACTTCACTAATTCTTTTGAATTCATGGTAAATAAAGGTTTTATTTTGTTGAACATGCCTGGCATGCTCTATTGTGAGTGGTTTGGTACGCATCCTTTACAAAGAAGTGACCTGGCTTAGTATTGTGTTTAATAGTGTAGAAAATGTAAATTTGTGGCTACTGGCAATGGATGTATGCTAATAACATTGGTGGAAACAAAATCTGACCCCCTGTTAATTTTCTTATGCCTGTGGCTCATTTCATAGGTGTAAGCTGATGTACACAATCCTTCCCAAATAGTTGCACGTTAAAGAACCCCTGGTTGTCCAAATTATTCTGGAGTCCCTCACTATGGCGGGCCCCATAATCAAATTGTGGTTTTGGCATGTCAAACCCCATAATTTAATTAAATCCTTCCTAAGATGGCATGATTCCTAATTAAACAATGAACAACCAGAGGGCAAAGCACAGCATTTCTTGTTAGTGTTGTGGCAGCATGCAAAAAGGACCTTGGATACTCTAGTGTTCCTGAAATATGTAATGTCCAGCACAGCCTGTGAACACATCGTTTTTTTCTATTTCAGTGCAATCATTAGGAACACTCTTTCATATTGAAGGGGACCTCTCTGGGATTGCACGGTAGGAAGCCACTGTCCTGTGATTGTTTCCTGCTTTATGAATTGAGATCTGGTGTTTGAAGAATAAACAATTTGTTGAAAGCATTTGAACAACTTAAGATTTTATGAGGACTGGACATCACCTAAAATTTTTAACCTGATTAATTGGAATTCTGTAAACTAATAAAATTATTAAGATATTTTTTATTTATGCATATGCATGGGGAGAGGGGCATATATGTATGCCCAAGAACTGGTGGATTTCGTACATGAACTTCGAAGAAAAAGAAAGAAACCATGCTACAGATCAATGCTTACTTTTCATATCAGATCAGCAAAAATTTTCTTGAGTGGCCATCTCAAGCTCACTTAACTGAAATCGCAAGTCCAGCTGCAAAGGCAAAGAAATACAATGCAGTCTAGCAGCTACCTTACGGGACATGCAAACCCTCTTGTGTAGGCAAGTACCGTTAACTGAGGGCACCCACCACAGTAGTTCGGTGGCTATGGCATTGTGCTGCTCACCTCGGAAGTCATGGGTTCGATCACGGTTGCAGCGGCCACATTTAGATGAGGGCGAAATGCAAAAATGCTTGTGTGATTAGATTTAGGTGCATCTTAAAGAACCCCAGGTAGTCAACTCATATGGAGTCTCCTACTAGGGCATGTTTCATAATGAGTTAAGATTTTGGTATGTGTAACTGAGCACATGCTGGTGGGCGAGTTGGTTATACATGATTACAACGAAGGCGCCAAATGAAACAACGGACGAAGGGAGGCGACACGGGTTGGCGCCTACGTGGTTGTGTTGTGTCGCCTTCCTTCGTCCGTTGTTTTATTTGGCGCCTTCGTTGTAATTGGGTATGTGTAACCCGACTTGATTTTTCTTTAATATTAGCTCGAGGTCTAACTAGAGATATTGGATGCAGCATTCTTCCATCTACCCCTTTCACTTATTGGGAAGAAAGGAATTTGCTTCTAAAACATTATTAGCATGCCGCCGACTTTTTTTTAATGCTCGCGCACTAGCAGCTGCAGTAGAGACTACATATTCGCTCCCCCAGCTAGTAGCGCAGCATGCAGGGGTGGCTTTTGTTCCGAGACACCTACAGGTGCCATTTAAACTGAATATTTCAGCGAAATATGGTTGTTCCCTTGGTTGTTGTTGTGCAAGTGGGCCAATGCTTGCCTGATATTGCTCGTGTAATTTTCAGCTGATTAATCATGGAACAAAGCACTAATCAAATAATTGCAAGGTTAACTGATCAATTGCTCAGCCCTAGTCTTTATTTGCACTAGTTCTTATGGTTGCTTTGCTAGTGCAGGGTAATTGATAATGTGAAGGTTGGGCATTCTCTCTCTCTCTGTACTCTTTCACATTGTTCTTTAGTGTCCTTTTTGTAGGTGGCATGTAGTAACTACACTCAAGGCACTGATAGAAATGTGGCTCTGAACAATGTATCAGTATAGTGAAATATTGCATTGCTGTCCAGGTTCAAGGGGAAGATGTGGAACATGGACAGAGGCAAGCAGCACAGTTGCAGTGTTCTCTTCTACATATTTTGCAGGCGAGGTTCAGGAAGTGCCTGCCGAAGCATGTATGGTGGTTTTGTGGCCTGGGTGAAGGGGAGTAAACCTGATGGCTCAGATTCTGTCGCAAAACAGATTGCTTCGAGTGATCATTGGCCACAAATGCGGGTGATCATTCTTGTGGTAAGCTTTCTTTTAGGGATTACTTTTCTTTCTCACTGTTTCTGATTTTATACTAAGTGAGTATTCACATAAAATGTATTTCGCTTTTTGTGCTATTTGGTAGCTGTGGATTCCATGGTCATGTGATGAGGCTTCAGTTCGTTGAACGTACAACAAATAATTATGTAATTTCTAATGCATTTAACCCAGTGCTGTTGTTGCTTATCACACCATGACATTGCTGGCAAAATTCAGGCACACCACCATACAGCTTACAAAAATTACTGGAGGGAACTGTGACACTCTAGTGTACAGGAGCTTAAGTATGGCGGTTCAGCCAGCGTGGGGAATGATGGTTAGTACATGGATTTGCCTAACTTCATCGGGCTTCAAACAGCTTTGTAACTTTCCAAACTTGTCATCTCAAACAAGGTATTGTGCTATAAGTGCTACATTTGGCAGTGATTATGCATCTGTGGAGAGTTTTATTGCCTTGTGCATTTAGACAAAGGATTGCTGCAAAATTTGGGCCAATAAAGGCAGATGAAGCAGAGTAAACAAAGCCACAAGAATGTCCAAGGCCACAAGCTTGAAGATCAGACAAATGCATGTACTAACGCAAGCTGAATGGTAGTAGTGCCAGAGTTTCTTCTAGTAATTTTATTATGAAACTCTATGCAGATCGCCACGTCAGCCAATCTTTCCTCCTTCAGTCTGCACTTTTCTGTATTTAACAGATTAGTTCTCTATAGTTGCTTCTTTCAGAATGAGGACTGCAGCTTACCCCTTCTTTCTATTTGACAAATCGCTTCTAAAATTTTAAAGCTAAACTTGTCATCCACCCAATTGAGCGCAAAGCTACAAAGGAAAACCATATGGGTTTCTCTGAAAGAACGTTTCGCAGTTGAGAAAAAGTCTGTCCTGGTCCAGGATTCGAACCTGGGACCGCCTTTCTGGGGCGGGCGCTCTGCCATCCGAGATAACCAGGAGGCTAGCAGATCGCAGCACAAGGGCAGATTTATCGACAACTTAAAGTACAGGGACACTGGATATAGCAAATCTATTCTGCTGAATCCCGCAAGATAGAGAAAGATTCATAAAACGAAAAATCATCTCCTCGAATGTAGCACAAAGCTACAAAGGACACCCTCTTTCTGTTTGCTGAGTGCCTAATATGCCCAGCTTTTTTGAAGAGACAGTCATAGTTTCTGGTCTGTGGCCACTGCATTGGGCTGAGTGACCTGCAGATCCGTGGTTTGTAATACCACATCGTTATTACGTCTGTTTTCAATGGTGTAATGGGGAAGCATGTTCAACATGCCTGATGCCATGCTCCGCTTGAAGGTTATTTTCAAATAGCTATGCAGTCTACGCTTGTTACAATGGACCTGCGTTCAGCAATCTTTCGAATATATCAGACCATATTTCAGCCTTAGTTTTCTACCTATTTTATTAATGCAACGAAGTTCGCTCTTAAAGGACCGCGCTACAATGGATTATCGGCTACAGCGGACAAAATTAGAAGCATATGTTTTTCAAAATCAGACGTATAAAACATACTTTTGCCGTATCGACACGGGCTGACAACTGACTTGCGAGGGTCAGCCGATGATTGCGTAAGGCGGGGCAAAAGCGTGCTGTCTTATTTCGCATGCGAGGTACGACAGGGGAGCCATAAGAGGGAGGGATTCTACTCCAGTGGCTGCTGCTTACGGGGCGGGCATGTGGCTGCCATATCTTGAAAGCGATATGCAATGTGCACAAAGTGCACGCCCATGTGAGCCTTCATTTTCAAAGCAATCTGCAATGTGGACAAACTGCTCCCAGTGCCGGTAGCTTTGTATGCACTGTGCTTTCGACGTTTGCGTTGAAGCAAAAGACAGCACGAAGGTCAATTCACTCGCTGCTGCTGCCGCGCTTCCTCACTCAGTTTTGGCAGCGACTTTCTGCGATCATTGAGTGAGGTGTGTCCTCGTTTACCTGTGTGCGCGTGACACCACGCTTGTTAATTTAGTTAGTAAGCAAATGTTCACAACTTTATATGGCTGATAGAACTACTATCCTTACTTCGCATAGCTGTCTACTAATTTGCTATCGCAATCGATGCTTCGTGTTTCAAGCGAAACTGCAACTTTTACTTTGGACATTCATCACTCACTTATTGCAATAACGTTGTTAGACATATCACCAAAGTTTCGGAGTGAGGCGTTTCAGATATCATGGACTTCGGATAAAATGGATGTTTTTTGTCGAATTATCAGGGTCCATTGTAACGAGAGTCAACTGTATTAAAAAACTTTTATTGTTATGGTCTACTTATTCTGCAGGTCAGAAGGAAAGCTTTAGATTAAAATAACCCTTAAGCCGTGACTGTCAGTGCTCTATAGTTGCCTCCTGAATGAACCGGCACAAGCACTTGACCTGATACACTTGGCAACTCTTTTGACTCTATGTCTGCGTTTGACCTTTCCACTTCTCACTCTGGTGACCGTTGCATGGCAGCATCCTACAGCAATTTTTTTTATTTTGCTTCATTTCAGCTTGGCCAAACATCAGTCGTAGCCCATTCCATTGATGCCAGACCTATCCATAAGTGTCCTTGACACAGCCTCCTGCATCTGAACGCTGTGTCATTCAAACAGAATAGAACAGTGCTGTCCATGTGTGCTTCTTTTTTATCCGTGTTGTTTCTTGCGCTGGACAAGTAAATTCAAAGACGATCCAAACAGAAGTGTAGAAAATGCTGGCTAAGAATGACATTGAACCATCTGCAAGTCTTTAGGCGTCCCCTTAATACCCACCAGAGAAAAAAGGCAACACCTGGTGGTTCTTTGTCAACTGGCACCTCAACAAGATTACCGTACTGAGAAGGGCATTTACCCTTTGCCACGAATTGACGACACACTCTGCTCTCTCCATGGCGTGCAGTACTTTTCTTCTATAGACCTTCAGTATGGATATTGCAAAATTGCCGTTGACAAAAAAAGCTGGGAGAAAATAGGCTTCATTGTACCAAATGGGCTCTACGACGTTAAAGTGGGTTGCTTTGGACTGCTCAGGGCCCCACCAACATTCAGCTGATGAACTTTCTCCTTTATGGTTTCGTGTAGTCTACTTGCATGTGCTACTTTGACGTCATTCCTATTTTTTCACCTGTATTCTCCAGTCTTCTACAGCAGCTTGGCTATTCTGCAAAGGTGGTCTTTAACTTAACTCTACCAAATGCAATTTTGGCCACGGTGACATTGCCATATTGTGCCATCTTGTTCACACTGCACGCATCGGACCTGACCCAGCCAAAGTTACACAGTTACCATGACTCGCTGTTCTCAAGATGTCCGCTCATTTTTTGGCCTCTGCTCTTACTTTCATTGCTTTGTGAAAGACTGCAAATATAGCATGGCCCCTCCCTTGCCTTCCTAAAAAGGAGAGTTGCAGTTTTGCCTATGCAGGCAAGCAGAAGCGTGATAGTATTAAGCGAAATAAGTCTTGCAGTGTTTCATGCAGTATCAGTTGGAGTGCCTTTCGCTTCTTGCCTGTGCTATGGCTATAAAAGCTTATGGAAAACAATGTCCTTGCTATGTTTGCTGAGTGGTATTTATTTCACAAGCGTGCATGTGACTTCGATAGACAGAGGCTACTCGAAGGTCCATTCGATTCCCCTTGCCTACACTTCATGAACTAGTTCTTGGCAGCTCTTACTTCTGCAGAACTACCACAACACCACTGGCACAATCCCTGTACTACTTCTCTGGTGGGTGCAGGGAATGCTGTGAACTTGTCCTGCACAAAGCCTGCACCGGGTGAAATGAATAGTGACCATGCCATCATGTTGGGCTTGGGAAACGAATAGCTCGTCCTGAACTTCCTGAACTAGTTCAGAAAGTGCGAGCGAATAGAATGGACCCAGAGTTCACAACACCCTGGCATGCCTTCTTGGTGCATAAGAAAAGACCTCTATGACAGCACTTCAGAAACTTTATCCGAACACTGTACAATTGTTGCGGTACTTAACGTAATGCATGTCTCCACGCCATCCCCACCTACCCATTCTCCATACACATCTGTTGAACCCTGCAGGGAATGTATTCTCATACGATCACTTTCAGAGGTAGTTTCACTTTCATGAGATTTCGCAAGAATCGGCGCTGGACGCATGTTCACGAGTGTCGCGCAAATGTTAAAGAGAAGCTCATTGGCTTTCGTAAGTCAAGCCTCGCGAAACCCTGCCAAAGTGACACTAGCTTTCATTATATTTTGCGGTTACCTTGATCTTACTGTTACGTGCGAGGCGTTTACTTCACAGATACAAAACATGACTCTGGATGACAGGCGTTTTCCAGGACTGGTACAGAGCCAGCCAGCCAGCCAGCCAGCCGAACGTCGTCTTCCTTCACTACTTTCTGGCTGCGTAGTCATCCGTGCTTTTTCAGCACTGTGTTACGGGAACTCGTGACAGTACAATAACGATTCCTTTTTTTTTTTTTTTTTCTGGGGGGAAGTGGGATGGTTGTACTTCACCATTTTCTGCAGAAGCTACATCAGTTTTCTTTTTGTTTGGACAGGCAAGTGATGCTAAAAAAGACACATCAAGTAGTCATGGGATGGCACGAACGATGGAAACGAGTGCCTTGATACAGGAAAGAGCCAGCAACATTGTGCCACAACGCATGAAAGATATGGCAGATGCTATCCTTGAACAAGACTTCAACAAGTTTGCTGAAATCACAATGAAGGTATGTGTAATCAATAGAATAAAGAAAAAAAGGAAACGCCTAGTGCTTGCTTGATCTTACATGGTTCCACATATTTGGCCAATACAGTAGAACCTTGTTCATATGTTCCCGTTACGTACTGTATTTACTAGAATCTCATCGTCATCATCATCAGCCTATATTATGTCTACTGCAGGACGAAGGCCTCTCCCTGCGATCTCCAATTACCGCTGTCCTGTGCTAACCGATTCCAACTAGCACCCGCAAATTTCCTAATTTCGTCGCACCACCTAGTCTCTTATGCTGTCCTCTACTGCGCTTTCCTTCTCTTGGTGCCCATTCTGTCACCCTAATGGTCCAATGGTTATCTAATCTGCGCATTACATGACCTGCCCAGCGCCATTTTTTTCTCTTAATGTCCATTAGAAAATTGTCTATACCCGTTTGCTCTCTGATCCAAACAGCTCGCTTTCTGTCTCTTAACGTTATGCCTAGCAATCTTCGTTCCATCACTCTTTGCGTGGTCCTTAACTTGTTCTCAAGCTTCTTTCAGTCTCCAAGTCTCTGCCCCATATGTCAGCACCGGTAAGATGCACTGATTGTATACTTTCCTTTTCAATGATAACAGTAAGCTCCCAGTCAGGAGCTCACGATGTCTGTATGCGATCCAACCCATTTTTATTCTTCTGTGAATTTGCTTCTCATGGTCAGGGTTACCTGTGATTAGTTGACCTAGGTAAATGTACTCCTTCACAGATTCTAGAGGCTGACTTGCGATTTGAACTCTTGTTCCCTTGCCTAGTTACTTATCATTATCTTTGTCTTCTGCATATTAATCTTCAACCCCACTCTTACACACTCCCTGTTGAGGTCCTCAATCATTTGTTGTAGCTCGTCCGCAGTGTTGCTGAATAGAACAATGTCATTGGCAAACTGAAGGTTGCTGAGGTATTCACCGTCGATCCTTACTCCTAAACCTTCCGAGTTTAATAGCTTGAATACTTCTTCCAAGCACGCAGTTAATAGCATTGGAGAGATTGTGTGTCCTTGTTTGACCCCTTTCTTTATAGGTATCTTCCTACTTTGCTTGTGTAGAATTAAGGTGGCTGTGGAATCTCTGTAGGTATTTTCCAGGGCATTTACTTAAGCGACCTGTACTCCTTGATTACACAATGCCTCTATGACTGCTGGTATCTCTACTGAATCAAATGCTTTTTCGTAACCTATGAAAGCCATATAGAGAGGCTAATTGTGCTCTGTGGATTTCTCAATAACCTGATTAATGACAATGCATGTGACCCATTGTAGAGTATCCCTTCCTGAAGCCAGCCTGTTCCCTTGGTTGTCTAAAGTCCAGTGTTGCCCTTATTCTGTTGGAAATTATTTTGGTAAATATTATATAATACTGGGAGTAAGCTAATGGGCCTATAATTTTTCAGTTCTTTAACGTCTCCCTTTTGTGAATTAGTATAATGTTTTCAGTCTTCCAGTTTTCTGGGACCCTTGCAGTCGATAGACACTTTGTGTAGAGAGCCGCCAGTTTTCCTAGCATTATGTCTCCTCCATTTTTGATTAAAAATCCTCTCCTGCCGCTTTTCCCCGATTCATCCCTTGCAAGGCCTTTCTGACCTCATCTCTACTTATAGTTGGAGTTTCTGTATACTGTTTATTATTGTTTCGAATAGAGTGCTCTTGAGTCCTCTGGGTACTGTAAAGGTCAGTATAGAATTCTTCCACTGTTTTTATTATACCTTCGAGATTGCTGATGGTGTTACCTTGCTCATCTTTCAGTGCATACATCTTGGTTCATCCTATGCCAAGTGTCCTTCTTACTGATTTCAGGCTGCGTCCATTTTGTACGGCTTCTTCAGTCTTTCTAACATTATAATTTCGAATATTACTTATTTTCGTTTCTTGATCAGTTTTGACAGTTACACGAATTCTATCTTATCTCTTGAGTTGGACACTCATTCTTTGTCGTCTCTTTATTAGGTCCTTTGTTACTTTGGAGATGTTGCCTACTGGTTGCCTTGGTGCCTTGCCTCTCACTTCAATTGCTACCTCTGAAGCTAGCCTTGTTACGGTTTCATTCATTACCTCTATGCCATCATCATCATCTCTGTTCTAAGACTGCATATTTGTTTGCAAGTACGAGCCTAAATTTGTCTGCTTTTACCCTTACTACCTCTAAGTTGACCTGTTTTTTCTTGACCAATTTTACTCTTTCTCTGTTCAAATTGAGGTGAATCCTAGCCCTCACTAACCTATGATCACTGCACTTCACCCTACCTATCACTTCTACATCCTGCACTATGCTAGGATCATCAGGGAGGTGGTGGCTGAATACTGCACCAGAGAGGCCAATTCCTGTTCTGGTGAGGGAGTGTCTTTGTTCTAATCTAACACTCACTTCTTTCCCAATAAAACGGGTCAAAAAATTGTGTGCACGTTAGAATCGAGTATGACCCTAAATCTGTGTTACCATATTGCCATTCGCATTTCAAAATGGCTGCCTCGTACGCACTTTGAGCCTAAATGCCGTATCTTCCTCCATGTGATTAGGTTAATTCGCCGTCCGTCTTCCCATTTTCTGCATTTGCTCTACACTCTTAAACAAAATTACACCCTTTGGGACATATCTTGCCACACAAGAATAGTGGTATGAATTCTGCCGCTGGCAAAGTTGTGGCATGCTTGTTGGGAGTCGGCCACCATCACTTCAACCTCTGTTTGGGAGAGCGTGAGGGCTATGGCCGCTTCCTCGGCTTGGAGAGGATTGTTTTGGGTGAACGAAATGCTGCTCCAGTGTTCTTTGTTGACGACTACGGTGGCTGTTGTGGCTGCCCGTCTGGGGTAAGACCCCACATCCGTGTAGGCTAGAGTGGGTAAAGTCCCGTATTGTTTGTGTATGGCCAGGGCACGGGCCTCCCTTCGCTGTGCATGGTGCACTGGGTGCATGTTGCGAGGTAGAGGATGTACAGTGATGTTGCTCCGGATGGCATGGTGTAAGCTCACAGTCTGAGGTGGCGGATGGCTGAGAGGGGCAGAGAGCCCCAGGCGTAAGAGAATGGACCTCCCCGCTTTCGTAACCGCCAGCCTTGTTCACTGACTGGATAAATGTGCCTCAATCAGCTCCTCAGCCGTGTTGTGCGCTCCTAGTCGTAGTAGGCATTCTGTAGACGTACTGATCGGCAGGCCCATCGCCTGCTTATATGCCTTTCTGGTCATTGTGGTAATTTTCTTGAATTCTGTCGCATTGTGTAGTGCGTATGGAATAGTGCAGGTTATTTGAGACACGACGAAGGCTTGGACAAGCCGAAGCGTGTCCGCCTCCCGATGCCTCTTGCCTTGGTTGTTATTCGCCAGATCATGTGGGTAACTTGGGCTGTTGTATTCTTAAGCTTGTGAATTATTATTGTGTTGGTGTGATCCGACTCGAAAACCATTCCCAATATCTTTATGCTCCGAGACAGAACGATGGTGTGTCCCTCCAGTTGTACGTTGATAGTGGGCGAGTCGGATGCGTGCTTCTTTCGCGGCGACACCAGGAGTAGCTCCGACTTTGGGGGGGGTGCAGCTGAGGCCGCATGACTTAGCATAGTCACTCACCACGTCAGCCGCTTCCTGCAACCGGCTCTCCATTGCCCCAATGAACCCTGTGGAGGACCAGATGGTAATGTCGTCGGCATATAGGCCATGCCGGATCCTCGGGATGTTATTGAGGAGCGGCGGAAGGCCTATTAGGGCGATATTGAAAAGGAGAGGGGATAACACTGTGTCCTGTGGTGTGCCGCGCCCACCCAGTGGCTAGGTCGGGGACCAAGCCACAAGTCCGCCCGAAGTACAGTTGACTGCAATTACGTCGGCCCCTTTGCAAGGTCCCCTTTTTTGATGCCTCCAATTATTATTTGGTTGTGCAGACACATCAGCCAATGGTGGCTCATAACTGTGCAATAGATGAGCAATAAACTGTGTGCCTCAATCTGCCCTTTTCCGTTCTTTTTTCATATACTTAGTGTATGTGAGGAGATACATACTCCTGTTCTCCAACATGTTGTCACAAGACAAGAGTCACAAGAAAGCTACTGCACCATAACAAAAGCTTATTAAATCCGATGTGTGTTACAGCCACTGGCAAATAAAGTTTGTGCAGTGGCGCAGTTTGTCTTAAAGAAGAAAAATAGGTTTCTATTCTGCTTAAAGAAATTTTGGAGGTTCTTACGAACAAGCATTCTAGAATCCTAGTGTGTGTGAAGCCGTCAAATATATGGAAATATAAAAATGCTCCATTCGCCTCTGTTGACGATGAGTGCTCATTTTCAGCCTGCCACTATGGCCGCATTTCAGTGGGAGTGAAATGCTAAAACACTCATGTCCCGTGCAGTGGGTGTATGTTAAAGATCCAATTCAATTTGGAGTCGCCCACTATAGCATGCCTTATAATCATATCATGGTTTTGGCACATGAGACCCCAGAATTTTTTTATGTTTAGCTGTCAAGCTTATTCTGAGTGAGAAACGGTGCAATCTTGAACCCCAAAACCTAGAGATGATAATCACATGTTACTGTTCTCATTACTTTTACAAAGGTTTGTAAACATACACTATTCAACGGTTTTTTTACTGGAACATTTGTGTGCTTCAGTTCATTTGGCACTGATTTCAGCTGCTCTCAATAGCTATTTAGTAGCTTTCTCGGCATATTTTGTTTTCCATGCTTGCTGCTCTTAATGTGCTATTGTAAGCAGGAAAGTTTGGCTAATAATGTGCACTACCTGCTTATTGTGTTAAAATCGACAAGTGTGTTCACTGTTCACTGCAGCATGCAATTGACAAAAAAGTCCCCTCTTGTTCGCCCAGCCAGACCTTGTGAAGTGATGGCTTGCACAATATGGTTGTGTTTCAGACCTCCTCAAGTGAACTCTAAGTTAGTTTCTTACCATGAAAATGGGGGTATGCACACTCAACGCGTAAAACAGGTTTTGGTTTGCGAACTGTTTACGGTGCCTAATTTTGGCCCCTATTATTCATAAAATGAGGCTTCAAGTGCCTGTTTTAGATGCCTAAAACCTGCATTTTTAGTTAGTAAAAATTCGGTCTCTACTTATAACTTGAGACTGGAACATTAGGTAAAATGGTTATTTTTTTTCCTTGCATCCTTATCGTGCCTGTTTATCATATAAGCTCGAACTATGAACCGAGAAACATTTTAGTGACATATTTATTATGCCTATATGGTAAATGCCTATTTCGGTGTTGGTGCTTATACATTAAAACCTCGTTATAATGAAACAGGATATAATGAACTAATGGATATAACGAAGCAATCATGGTTCCCCTTGAAATTCCAATAGATGCTCATGTATTCGCTGCGCAACGTTCCTATGCGCCTATGCACTGCCTCCCGCAACCTCCCGATAAGCGAGGCAGCTGCGCTCCCTTTGTGGCAGCTGGTGTGAAATGTTCCGCACCAGACGGATTGTCTGAGGCTCACAGACGGTTTATATTATATAATCCGTCTACCTATATAAGTAGTTTATTCTCAGCCAGTTCTTTCTGAGCCATGAGCGAGGCAACCGGTGGAAGACCGTCTGCCGCTGCTGCCCAAGCAGAGGCCCAGCGCCGCCACCGCCAGAATCCAGAGGTGCGCTACGCCAAACCAGGCATTGGTGCAGCAAGTCTAGCATATGTATGTACATCTATTTCTCCGACCACAAAGCTACCTTCATGACTATCAAGAACTGGGAGTGGAGTGTTTCTTGAAGAAGTGAAGAATAAAAAGTTGTAACTGTACATACATGTCTCGCTTGAATTATTTGCTTCAGTACATAGAAAAGCCGACACAGCTGAAGAGCTGTGCTCAAATTTCGCACTAGGAAGTAACGTAATTGTTGGCAATTTTTCTTTTTTTCCACAACGAGCATTTATTGACCATTTCGGTACCCGTCAGGTCAATGTCTTGTAACACTCCCGTGCGCATCTCCTGGCCTCCCCTTTCCTGTGGAACTGGTGGACCCGCCCGCTCTTCCGCTGCATGCGTGGAGCGCTGCCGACTGCGGTTTTTTTGCTTGTTGTTCACTCCGTGCACAACAACGATATCATTGTTTCTATCGGTTCGTTCGTGCGAGTTCCCGCTGCCAGAAAGGAGATGGACGACGGCAAAGGGAAGCGCAAAACCATATCAATCGTGCAGAAGGTGGCTATGCTGAAAGGCGTCGAGTTTGGTGTGAAGAAGAAAAAAAGTGGCCGAAGATTTCGGCATAGTGTTGAGCACGCTGTCGACGATTTTGAGCAGCAACGAAGCTGTCACCAGTGCTGTCGCACATGGCGTAAAAGGCGACAGAAAGAAGCTGCGAGCTCCTGCTTTCGAAGCTGTAGAGAAGGCGGTCTTCAAGTGGTTTTTGGGCGCAAGAGCAAGCGGCACTCCTGTGAGTGGCGACGGGAGCTGCCATACTACATGCACCACGTGGCTACCACGAGGCGACGTGAGCTCCCACTTCTCCGCAACGAATCAAGAATTCGACATGGGAGGTTACTTCAAGAACAGCCCAGTCATTTCCACGACAAATCAAGAATTCGACGCAGGCGACGTCATCACCCTGCCGACAAGAACTCGTCCAAACTTGTTCCTGCCGATGAGGGGTCGCCGAAGGGATTTAAGGGAGAACCAGCCCATTGTGAGCAGAGAGAGTCGCTTCCAGCTGCCCAGTCGTTCTGATGCGCTCATACTGCTACCTGTACGCTATCATCCACTATCTGTAAATATTGTATAAAGTTTTTCGTTTCTTCGTCACCAGCGGAAAGAGTCCGTCTTTCCACCTCCATCCCGAAGTCACAACAGTGGAGACAAGCGTTGGACACCTGTTAGAAAAATAGAGTGCGAAGGATTTGTTCAACGCAGATGAGACAGCCCTGTTCTACCAGATACTGCTGCAAAAAACCTTGGCCCTCAAAGGTGAACATTGCCAGGGTGGTAAGCAGAGCAAGGTCTGCATAACCGTGTTGCTTTGTGCCAAAATGGATTGGTCAGAAAAGGTGCGTCACCACGATGCTTCAATGGCAAATGAAAGCTCCAAGTGATTTATGTGTCCAACCGTAAGGCTTGGATGACGAGATAAATTTTCGCACAATGGCTACAGGAGTGGGACGAGCGGCTGGGCAAGCTGAACTGGAAGGTATGCCTCGTACTGGACAACTGCGCGGCTCACCACAATGCCGCTGTGCTCAAAAACATCGAGCTATGCTTCTTGCCGCCAAACTGCACTGCAGTTGTGCAACCCCTCGACCAAGGAGTTATCATGAACTTCATGAAGTTATCATGAAGTCGGGCTACCGCAAGCGTGTGATTGACCGGATTCTGCTCAATATGAGCATGAAGCGCGAGTCCGCGATCGACTTGTGCATGGCGATCGGGATGCTACAGGCTGCTTGGATGGCTGTACCGGCAAGCACGATCGCCAATTGCTTCCGGCATGCCTCATTTGGCATCAGCAGCAGCGGTTACAGCAAAGATCTCGGTGCTGCCGCCAATGAGGGTGCCGCAGGCGACAAAGCCCTAGCGTTGTGGGACGCTCTCCTTGACGCCAGCGTTGTGCCCGACTGCGACACCTTCTGCACGTACGTCAGTGCCGATGCTGATGCGGTGACGATGGAAGAGCTAAGAGAGGCGGGAATTGTGCGCGCGGTGACGGTGGTGCCTAATGACGACAGTGATGAATGTGTCGATGACAGCCCAGAGCCTAGTATTGGCGAACCCGGCGTACCGACGCCCGCACAAGCGCTGGATGCGGCAGGCCTGCTGCGCCGCTTCTTTGGCGCTCACGATGACAGCGAGGACGGACTTGAAATAGCGGCTGCAGCTGAAAAAGTCATCATTTGCCTGAAGAAGCTGCGGCAAAAATCTATCAAGGACTTTTTTCTGCAAAGTGAGCTGCCAGCTGGTGTGCTGTTGATCGATCAGTGATGAGCTGTTTGGCTGAATAAAGTAGCAATTTATTATAATTTATATTAAAGTAGGAACGGACGTTTTATTTTTCGCATGGCGGGCTGCTGTGAGATTTGGTGGTGAGTACATCCTCTCTTGCTTGATAATTCTGGATAGAAATGGATAGTGGCTATAACTAAGTAATTACGACCCCCCCCCCCTTCAACTTCGTTATAACGAGGTTTTACTGTACTAGATTTTCAGAGGCTAAAAATTTCTATTTTTCCACCTTTTGTCCTAGCCTCATTTTGCTTATAATGTTACAATCTGCAGGATAACTTTGTTAAAGGCAGCCGATTATTACCACAAACATTTTGCCAATGTAAAGGCTGTTATTAACAGCTTTATCACAGTAGTACTGTGAAAGGGCTGAAACTGCACTTCACAACGAAAGTGTAAACTTGAAGGTGACTTCAAATTTACATTTTTAGCCGACATCATAGAAAAAACTTGTATTAATCAATCAAGCTTTATTATTAATACAGCAAATGTATACATACACATGGTAAAAGGTAGCTGCAAAAGGAGGTACCGGGGTCAAAGACCGATAGGGGACCTCATATACAATGCATGACACAAAGCTATAAACATGTTGATAAGCAAAACGAGAACAAGGTGAAAGCAGGAGCCGACGTTTTGACAAGTAGACTGGTCTTCTTCAAGGAGACCCTCCGTGGTTGCTCAGTGGCAATGGTGTCGGGCTGCTGAGCACGAGGTTGCGGGATCGAATCCCGGCCATGCCGGCCACATTTCGATGGAGGCGAAACGCGAAAACACCCGTGCACTTAGATATAGGTGCACGTTTAAGAACGCCAGGTGGTCAAAATTTCCGGAGTCCTCCACTACGGCGTGCCTCATAATCAGAAAGTGGTTTTGGCACGTAAGACCCCATAAATTTTTTTTTCTTCAAGGAGACATATGGACTAAGAAGACAAGTCCACTTGTCAAAACGTTGGCTCCTGCTTTCACCTCGTTCTCGTTTTACTCATAGTCTTGAATTTCCACGTCCTGCCTTCTCCGTGCTTTCCCTAAAAGACATGTTGCAGTATTTAGGCCTTGTGCAAAACTATGCAAACATTTTGTCTATGTAATTTGTGGGGAAAAAACAACAAAGAGAAAAAAGAAAATGGAGAGACAAAAACAGCAAGGTAAAATGCAATAAAAATTACAATGAAAAGAAATGAGCGTTCATTTGTTTTAAAATCCATCATATCAGTCTTCTTCTTAATGTTTGGTGGCAGGTAGTTCCAGAAGGAAGTGGCAGCAAATGTAGATGTGGAATTACTGTAGTTGTTGGTTTTAAGCATAGGTAACAACAAGTTGTTTCGCATTGCAAAACACGTGGATCTATGAATAGGAATGCGACAGCTGCGAATTACAAGTGGAGGAAGTTTACCAAAAATAAATCGGTGTAGTAGAATGCCAGGGGAATGCTTGTTAAGTTTGATAACTGACATCACATTATGGCAGCAAAGCAATTACGAAACATTGCATGAAAAACTGCTGAATGTTATTATTCTTATGGCCTGATTTTGAACATGCTCTAAAGGAGCGTAATGGGTTGGGTGTGGATTGCCCCATGAAGAAATACAGTAATTGATACGGCTGTGAATGAATGCATAATAAATGGCCATGAGGGAATCTTTAGTAAGAAACAAGCTTCTATTAGTACCCTTATACCATAGGCCACTTCTATTGTGACTAAGTGAAAAAAAAAAAAAAAAGAACTCTACATCCCTGCCACGCGACGGTGGATGTCCAGTGAAGCTCTTCAATACCACCAGTACAACTGCTGAAGGTGGTATGCAATGCTTTATGGCTTTAGGGTAATGGTAGGAATGGGAGTAAT
The DNA here is from genome assembly GCF_023375885.2 of Dermacentor andersoni. Lineage (NCBI taxonomy): Eukaryota > Metazoa > Arthropoda > Arachnida > Ixodida > Ixodidae > Dermacentor > Dermacentor andersoni. The sequence continues at coordinate 257,837,696 of NC_092814.1, read as the reverse complement.
CGTAATTACGACAGCGCGCTGCCACCGATAGTGGTGCTGCAACGACATTGAAATCACTTGCGAGGCTGGTTATATACGAAAGGCTAGGGACGTCGCACCCCACGTCGCAAGCTAGTGTTGCCGCAGCAGCTTGCACGACAGCAATCTTTACCGGAAACATATGGGGGGAGTGTTACGTGCCTCGCATTGCTATCGCGAGCGCCGTAGTATCGTAGTAAGTGGCTCGGATGCTTTTTTTGAGCTTGTTCTTTATTGAAACGTATGTTCTTCTGTGTTTTGTGCACTGTCCGCTGCACTTTGTTGAGTGCTTCTAGCCTCTGCCTTACGGAGCTATGAGCCATTGCATTCTTTGCTTGCTTACGGGGGTACGAGTGCTTTGTGCTTATGGGTGTATGAGCCATTGATGATGATAGTTTTCTGTCGACGGACGCAAAAGAATCCCATGATCCTAGCCATATGCAGTTTCGCTGTAATATGTCTGTCAGATTTTAAGTGCTTATCTAGTTCTACACCTAGGAAAATAGTTTTACAACTATGTATTTCCGTTGACTCAATTAATACTGATAAGATAGTTGTAGGAATTTTTTGTGCTGAGAAAAAAAAATGACACAATTTGTTCTGGTGGTATTGATTCTAAAGAAGTTTTCCTGACATTAGCTTACTAATGTAAGGTAATTCGTAAACCGAATTACTACTGCTTTCTCATAACCTACTACAAAATGATTAAATGGCAATAGGACGATAGTTTGAGGTGAGAAACTTGTCACCTTTTTTGAAAACTGGCATGACTCGATTTTTTATTGTGATGTCAATTATATGGACACACCAGGCGCATTTCTGCCGTCGGCGTTGCCATGAGATTTTGTATAAGTTCCAAGGGAGATATAATTGTTGCCGCGTGCAGTAAGCTGTATGTGCGAGTGAAAACAGGTGAGGGTGAGCCGGCGAGCATGGCTCAATCTCGCGTGTACGAGCGAGGCACGAGAGTGGTGCGAGGCACGGGGGTGGGGCGATGGAGGGAGGGCGTTTTCCAACGGCTGCTGCTTACGGTGCGGCGCAGCCGTGCGAGCGCCATATCTTTAAAGTGACCTGCGACGTGGCCAAAGTGCACTCGGGCCTCATCTTTAAAGCAATCTGCGATGTGGACAAACTGATCCCAGTGCCGGTAGCTTCGTATGCTCTGTGCTTTCGATGTTTAGTTCGCGTTGCAGCGAGAGATGCACGAAGGTCAATTCAATTGCTACTGCTGCTGCGTTTCCTCACTCCAGTATTTTGACAGAGTTTCCGTGCTCATCAAGCGAGATATGTTAATGTTTACCTGTGCACATGTGACACTGTGCTTGTTAGTTTAGTTATAACGCGTCGGCGGGCTAGTTGGCTTGAATCCATGTGCGACATAGAAAGAAACAGACACACAGAGACAGTGCTGTTTCTGTGTGTCTGTTTCTTTCTACGTTCTCGTTCAGTTGCGCTTACACATTATATCATTGTTAATTTAGTTAGTAGGCAAATGTTTACAAATTTATATGGTCGATAAAACTGCTATCTTTACTTTGTATAGCTACCTACTAATTTGCTATCGCAATCGGTGCTCTGCCTTTCGGGTGAAACTGCGACTTTTTTAAACTTGAGGGAAACGGTCCTGTGTTGAACGTAAAGTTTATATGCGTGAGAGGCTCACACGCAATATGCACTATCAGTTTCATATGTAAATGATAAGTTATTTAATCCAGGGCTTGTGTTTTGTACTATATTATACACTTTCACAAGCAGGGTGTCTACCAACCGGGAATTCTCAGGGAATTTGAGCAGTCTGGAAATACTCAGGGAAAACTTAGGCAATTTGTGCTTCTATCAGGGAAAATTAGTGTAACATTATTGAAGTCGGGTTAATGCTGGCTTCAGTAACAGGAATCGCAAAGAATTGTCATTGACGCCGTGTCATCAGCACGATGTACTGTACTGCCGGAGTAGTAAATGACCGATTTTCCTGACGCCCGATTTTTCGGACATGCCCAATAATTCGGACAGATTTGCGGCATCACCACGCCCTGACTGCAGGTCTGAAATGGCATTAATCAAAGCCACCACCGCTGCCATTTTGATTATATCGCCGCCTCGAACCGGCACTCACGCACGCAGATCCACTGGCAGCCGTAGCCACCACCGCGGCAACGTTAGGCCTAGGTGCTTCTACGTTCGCTGTTAAGTTTCTTGCCGGCCGTGTTTTTCATTGAAAGAATTCGCCGCTGTCAGCAATGGCACCGACTCCGCCTTTGTAATCCTCGCGATTGGCTTCGAAGCTCGCAGAGCACAGCGCGTTGTGTAATTCCAGTCTCCGAAAGCTTCGCCTCAGTACAACAGTGTTACGCGGTGAAGCATAACAAGCGTGGGAAGGGGGAATTGTCACGGGACACAATATGTATTCCTTAATTATACACGCGTGCACCCCTGTCTCCTGTCACAGTACGAGCACCGATATGCATAATAAGTGTACTGGCAGGCCTTAAGGGGGTATGCTAGGGTATACCCCCCAAAAAATCGAATTTGCAATTTTGGCACAGAAAAATCGACTGCACTATGAGGAACAAACCTTCGGAAGCGCGACCTCGAGCGCCCGCTAAAAGCGGTTCAAATGTCGCGCCGAAGTGTGCCGCGCGTCCTGGCGTTTAAGAATGGCGGGCGGAGGCTGGTTTGTTTATCGTTTTCGGTTTTCTTTGTTATGGCGTGGTTTTTTTTTTTTTTTTGCTTGTATGTGTGTATGTGGTAAGGAATGATTTGTACTAAAATATTATGTATTAATTAAAAGAAAATGAGACATCCACCCAATCGTAGCAATTGCCACAAAGGAATCCCATACGGATTCCTCGAAAGAAAAGCATCGCAGTTGATGAAAAATTCATCCTGGTCCGGGGCTCGAACCTGGGACCACCGCCTTTCTGGGGCAGCCACTCTACCATCTGAGCTAACCAGGCGGCTAGCAGATGGCAGGGCAAAGTCGAATTTGTTAACAACTCGAAGCAAGAGTTTGATGTAATAGCCCTTTGTAGAAAATAACTATTACGTCAAACTGTTGCTTTTGCTTACGTGGTCGTGGTCGCCTCTGTTTTGAATTTCAAACATATTACTTGTCCAGAAGATGGCACGATCGTCCAGCAAATGGAGCAGAATGAGAACTTTCAAAGATAATCGATCTGCTGAGCAAATGTATTCATGGACGAACACAGAACACCAATGAGTCGCTCAACCAACTCATCTGGTGCTGCTGCCCTAAGAAAACTTTGTCAGTGCTTACACATTGAAGACAGCAACTAACAATGCTGTAGCCAACTACAATGACGGTAATTCTGCACGAAAAGCTGTTCTGGAGGCCCTTGGAATTGTTCCAGGTCTGTTTTGTAATATTGCCCTCGACAGAACGGACAAAGAGCGTGTTGACAGGGCAGAATTCTATGACTCTGCCGAGAGCAAGGAAGGATGACTGATAAAAAGGAACACTAAGAAGGGTTTTGGAGACACCTGCAAGAAAGTCAGCAGTGAAATGTATTCTCTTGGGGCATCTTGAGCATCCACAAGCAGTATTCGAACAGAAGACTTCATTTTTCTCAAATTGCATTTTTTAGGATTTTTTCAAATTCGATGTACCTTTTCTCAGAAAGTATTCATCCCATTCCAGTGAAACTTTGTACACATGTACTACAGCGAGTCATAAATATTCTGAACTAAAATCTATGGTAATATGTATGACAACACCGGAAAAATTTACACTGCAACAAACCCCCCTTCTGGCTTTACGCAAGCAGAGATATTTTTTTGGGGTGCAAAATCCAAAGTGGATATGATATCTCTTTAGTTCAGATATAACCTATCGGTATTTAGAATAACACTGTGTAATATCATCACATTCCTCTGTGTTCTTGCAGAGAAAAGGTACATCAAATAATTCAACACAGCTGAAATTTTGGGAGTGGGCCACAGGAAAGGCAAACCATCTAAACTCAAACAAAGTGTCTCATGTTGTACCCAAGAGCAACTTTTGTAAGCACGTGAAATTTGATGCGAATATCTGCAGGCGCTTCTAAAATAATGCGTTAGAACTAACATGTACTATTTACCCTACCATACCTCCTTAAGAGCTTTTTCTTATGTGCCTGTGGCAATTTTAGCCCTTAAGAGCAGTTAAAGACATGCATTCATTTTTTTGCGGACTGCCAGATTTTTCGGATGTTTTTGCGGCCTCTAGGGAGTCTGAAAAATCGAACATTGACTGTACAACTGACGAAGAGGATGCTTCGAATGATCCATGGGGTGAAAGTGTGGCAGAAGGAGGATAACAGTAAGGACTGACGGACTAAGGAATAATGGGAAAGGAAGTGTGCCGCTACCTCTTAGAAGGAGCTTGAGCTCAAAAAAAACAAAGTGTTGGCTGACGCTGAGATGCAGGTGTCCCTCATACAAACCAAAATAAACTCTTTAAAGCAGTGAAACCCAACACTAAGATGTCATGTACGGGCTGAGAGTATGTCAGGACAGTTGAGGTTGACTTCCCAGCTGCTGAGAGAGAATCTTAGTTCAGGCCTCATACCGATGAGCTTGTTATCAGTTGATATACATAGCTCATATTCAAAAATATTTACTTATGTATGCATCTCCTTTTCATTCATATTTGAAAATGTTCGACTCAATTTGGAATGGGTTTGACCATTTTTTGCGCTGTGCGTTTTACTAACACCTTCCTTCTGTTTTCTTTTTAAATAAAATAGATATTACTCCTTTCTATTCAAATTGAATTAAGTCATTTTTTTGTTTCAACGTGCTTACTAGAGAGTGACAGTATCGGGCAACATGGTATCAGCCTGTCTTGACAAAAACAAAGTTCTGGCTTATTCGGGTAATTTTGCAAAGTTGCTCAGGGAAAACCTGGAAAAATCAGGGAATTTGGAAATGGCAACATGGTAGACACCCTGCACAAGGTAAAAGATAGAAACTCAGGGATGCTCTTTAATAAACATGACAAGAAACGCCAACATCTGGCTTTCTAACACCGAACGAATCATTGAATGCAGTTGCTATATCAGAAGGATTATTGTGTGTATGACCTTAATAGCGAGCAGTCTTTATTTCAAGATTTGAAGCTTTACCTAAAGCATTGTTAATATCTCCCGTTGTTTTTTCCAGTAATTTCTAGCTGTTTAATTTCGCAATCATAGTAGGTAATTTAAGCATTCTTAAAAACTCTTAGAATCTTAGACTATGTTTTGTAACATTCACGAAAACCAATATTAAATGGTTATTTAGTTCTCTTAAAAAAATTGTCCTGCTTTTTTAAGCAGTTAAGAAGATTTGATGCCATCCACGGATTTGCAGGAGCCAAAAACCTATTTTTACAAGTTACTACAGTTGTTGGCATAAGTTCATCAGAAATACTGGAAAATTTGTTAAAAGAAATTTTAGGACCATCTATTGAACTTAAAATGCCCAGTAAGAGTGAGCTACAACTTTACAAAAGAAGAAAAACTGAAGGGCATTTTGGTTTCATCACATGTACTCAGAGAAAACTTTAATGGCACAAAGAAAGGGTAATGATCTGTCATGGTGGTTTGAACCACACCAGCATCTGAAGTAACCAAATAATTGGACAAAATGTGATCTATAATGGTACCCTGGCCCCTATCAGTGCAGTGAGTAGGAATAGAGACAAGGCACTCGAAACCATAGCCATTCAGGCAATTCATATATTCATTAGACAATAGGATACTGACATTGAGTCAGTTAATGTTCATATCACTTAAGTAGATTCTTCAGTTCTTGAGCCAACTTATGCAGCGCTGTTTATAATGCGAGACAAAATTCATGCTCCCGGTGAAAAAGGAGATCGATAGATACATTTGACTATTGTCACCTCTTCAAAGTTACTTAAAGATTGACAAGTCTGATTCGGAATGAATACAGATCTCGCAGAAGTCATTGCTTTTCTGTGCTTTTAATTGACAGTTGTTTGGTCACAGATGGAGCCAATGTATTTCTTTCTTGAGTGCCAGTGCAATTGAAAACAATTTCTTGTTATCCAGTGACAGATGGTCGTTTGCAAGAACCACCTGAGTATCCGAGACGAGTATTAGGTCGCACCTTATGTGCATTTTTAACAAAGTTATTCTTTTTAATGCAAGAGCAAAACCGAGCATTTAGGTTTTGCTCATCCGATTTTCCTGGCACTCGATACACAACGTCAAGGTCAGTGGCTGACACAGGGCAACCGAGCGCAACCCTGACCCGAAATGTGACCCGAAATGACTGCAGTGGTGGCCTAGTGGTAGAGAATCCGCCTTGTATGCCGGAGGTACCCAGATCAAACCCAGATGCAACCGGAAGCCCACCGTTTTTTTCTAATGGGTAGAGATGTTCCCTGGCCTGGTGCTCAGTTCTCAAAGGGGCTCACATCTTGAATAGGGGGCCCAGTAGAGATTTACGAGTTGTCTCTGGGCGCCTCGTTGTCCAACCACAGACGGCCCTGTTGAAGAGCGTCCGTTGCGGCTATGGGAGGCAATTGCTGCTGCCAGGTACCTGCCAGTAAAATAAGCACTTGTGCGCTCCCGGCCTGGTGCCTCAAATGGGACCTCAAAGCTTGAAAAGGGGTGTTTCCAACCCGAAGGCGTCCCCACCTCAATAAGTGCATTTGGGGCGCCACATGGGAAATGGCTGCCGTGGGAGTGGCCCAAATATCACTTTTTTTGTGTGCTCATGAGGGTTTCAACGAGAACTTAGGACGCAGGCTCCTTTCCCAAGCGCATCACCCCTGAAGAAAGCCAAATACCAGGCTGGGGTACACTTGTGCCCATTTGAGAACCAGTGGGTGCCCGGCAGTAGTGGGAATCGAACCCACAACTTCCCGCAGCCGAGGCGGGCGCTCTACAACTAAATTTTGAACGTTGAGGAAGTGTTGGCCACAATCCTCAATGGACCTTTTGCTGATAGTTTATTTGAAACTTCAATCTGTCTCTGACAATAATCCTGCCGTTTCAGTACTGAAAGAACTGTCAGAGGTTCTGACCAGCGAACATTCTGAAATTCCAGAGGGCACTCGATCATCGAATGTTCCCATGTACAAATATGTGCCCATAGCTTTGGTGGATCTTGAGCATTTCCCTTCTGCCTAGAAACTGATACTCAGTGAGAAAAATAAGTCGCAGTTTCGCCCCAAAGGCGAAGCATCGATTGTGATCGCAAATTTGTAGACAGCTATGCGAAGTAAGCATAGTAGCTTTATTAGCCATATAAACTTGTAAACACTCGCTTACTAAACTAACAAGCATAGTGTCAAGCTCGCACAGGCAAACATAAACACATCTCACTTGGGGATGGACACTTGCTGTCAAAATGCTGGCATGAGGAAGAGTAGCAGCAGCAGTGAGAGAATTGATCTTTGTGCTACCTCTTGCTTCAACGTGAACTAAGTGGTGAGATCACAGCGCTCACAAAGCTATGAGCTCTCGGCACACCTAGATTTTGTACTCATCGCAGATCGCTTTACAGATAGGGCCCGTGTGGCCACGCCATATGGAGCAGCCATGCGATACGGAGCAGCCGCTGGAGTAGGACTCCCCTCACCCGGTGCCTTGTACGCGACGGAATGCAGCGCACTTCCCCACTTGCATGCACAAGATTGAACCACCACCGTCCGCTCATCCTCACACGCTTTCACTCACACATTCAGAATATGGAGCACAGGGACTATGTTATCGCCCTTGGACTTCAATATGGAACGTCACAGCGACATCGATGGCGATGACACAAATGCGCCTGAAGTGTCCATACAATTGCCATCGCAATAAAAGGTACAACGTGAAACACAAAAATGTTGAGATGGCGCTTATTTGTCCCTGCTTTCACAACTTTTCTCATGGTGGCTCTTCACACTAAATTTCAGCTCAATCTTGTATCCCATGCAACTTGCCTTATTTCGGCTTATTGAGAAAAAAAGTGAATTTTATAAAATGAGCTTCGTAGGCTGTGTTCCTTGGGAAATCTTAATTTATACTCGGGTGAACAGTGGAGGTCCCTATTAAACCATTGGTTACCAAAACTGGCTAACTGCGGGGTGTGACAATGGGGGCCACATTGCCAGAGTTGGCAATTTGCCTGATGGAAGTTATGGTTGATTTAAAAATCTATTTGTAGATAGCACAACCGGTAATATGTGCTGTACTTGTTAAAAAATGTTGTAAATAGTTGCTACTATTTGTGCAGTATAGTGGAGCTTAGATATCTTTTATAACATTTGTGCATGCTTTTTGCTTGTGAAAAGATGTTAAGAAGAGCTGTTTGTAGTGTGCTGCCAGATGGCAAAATTTTAGATATTGTCAGTAATAGCAATGTCAGTGACAACTCGGGTGAGGACAGTTACTTCCTTGGAGAGTCTTCAGAAGACGAAAGCTGCACTGACAGTGCAATGCTGCTCTCCACATGCCAGAATGCTTCAAGCTTTTTCATACAAAACTGAATCTTTGACATCTTAACAATTATTACCGTAGAGCATTATATAATGAATGTGGCAGTGGAAGTTCGCCTAGCACCCGTACATGGCAAAAATAATTGGTACAGAGGGCCCTGCAGCATATATAATATTTCGTAGCCAATAGGTTAATTGAGCCTATACATGCCTAAAAGATGGTATTTTGCACCTGTGTATGCCTTAAATGGCAGCTTTATTGCCCCTTATAGGTGCCTGGAACAATATTTTTTAGGGCCTAAACATCCGGTCTCTGCTATAATGAATAAATAAAAAGAAGGTATTTTCGTGTAAGAAGTGACTTATAACGAGGTTCAATTGTATTATATTTCAGATGTTTGAGTAGTACCCTTTTGGCAGGGTTCTCACAGGGGGCGCCACTCACTTGTTCATGAAGGATAACTTGACTTCTTCCGCATTGTCTTGCCTGAACTGCACTTTGGTTTTTGAAACCATTGAAGTCATGATTGATTGGGGTTCAGATATCTCAAGCTAGGCAGGGTTAGAGGTGCCTATTGCTTTTCAATGTGTAGGCCCGCATGTCTTCTGATAAATTAAAAATTTGGCCGATTCAACTATGCAACAAGGTCTATGTAATGTGAAGCATTCATGATTTGTAGAGAACATTTGTATGAATAATGTTACTGTTGTGTAGCAAACAGCGATGTGGAGGTTATGGGCTTTAGCGTTTAAATTTAAAATAACTAAGACAATGTTTGTAATGGCAAGATATAAGATTGAAAGAAACTAAAACCCAGTGGCCCATACCAAGTTGCCCCAGTGACATATACCCACTGGCCGCAATGCACATACCCAGCCACCCTTGTGGCACATTATTTTAGATTGCACTATTACCGAGATTGGCCTACGAAAATGCTGAAATAGGCTGCTTTACACCGGCATTAACCCAGAAAAACATCAAGATAGACTCTCCTGCCAAAAAGTGGCTGGACTCTGAGAAGAATGCTTTGCATTAAAGAAAACAACAACCATGCTCATTAACTTGGCTTGTAAAGCATTTTTGTATGTGTTGCTCAAAAACATTCTCTTTATTACCTAGTCATCACGGACATTGCATTTGATACAGAATAGCAAGAAAACTATTCACTGTCCTCATTGTTAGTGTATACATAAAACGAATGCTGTTTGTGAAGCCTTCATCAAGCTCCTATTGTTTGGGTGAGTTATACTAAATTGTAGGCTATAAAGCCTATATTTCATTATATGCATATGTATATCATATCATATACTATGTCAACTCTATGATAGAGTTGCCAAAAATGTTCCAAACATCTGCATGGCTGAGCACATTTAATACAAGCGAAAATTGTAATCCAGCCGAAAGAGACATAAGGCTAGAAAGGAAACCCATGGGAGTTCCACAAAAAAAAGAAGCTCTGCATTTGAGGAAAATTTTGTCTTTGTCTAGGGATGGAACGTGACAGTACCACCTTTTCAGTACAATTGCTCCACCGACTGAGCTAACCAGGAGCTCAGCAGACGGTGGGGTGAGAATGAATGAGCAACTTTAAGCATGGCAGCTCTGGATAACCATATGAGTACTGTGGGAAAGTGCAAGATGAAAAAATTTTATGAAAGGGAAAAATATCCTCTCCGTAAGTCGCAGAAAACTACAAACTCAACCTGTATATGTTCCTCCGGCAGGAAACTTCGCAGCTGTAGAAAAATTTGTCCTGGTCTAGGGAATAAATTAGGCACGTATTTTCTGTGAATTAATTCGCTACTACTGTCTTCATTCTCCACAAAACCTGCTTAGCAGAGGTTTTCCCTTAGACTTGATTATTTAGTGCTGCTTCATGAATACCTAAACAGCATTTGTCTAGAAGAAAGGCTTTGTAAATTTACAGAAGCAAGCCATTAAAAGCAGTGTGATGCCTTATACTGGCTTACATCAGCCATAATTTGGTGATGTGGCACAGCTCGCAACATTACCTAGTGGCTGTCATTTTGGTGAAGCAAATGCTGCTCGTGAAGTCCATCCACCCATTACAGCTTTTAAATGCAGCTGTGAAGTGCTCCTTTGCAATGCATTTATAGTAGTACCCAGAATATGCCATAGACACTGTAGTGCAGCTTATGCTTTGTTGAAGAGGTAGACTAAAAGGACTTTCATGTGTATATCAGCTGTATAATGAAGAAAACCACATGCCTTTTACGAATACACTTGATTTTGAGCTCTTTCGTAAAAATTTATATTTTCAGTATGTTCTAGACGACTAATATGTGAAGGTTTGACTCCTTTTCTGCAGCCATTTGTTTGTCTCAAACGCATCTCTTGCCTGTAGGATAGCCATGTAGGACATTTTGTAACTCCTCCTGTGGCAATATAAAGCTCTAAGTTAACATCTGTGTAGGACATGTAGCATAAAAAAATGACTGATCACTTCCTATTTGTGTGCTGAAAACACCTAAAAGCCTCAATTTCTGCTTTGGTAGCAGTTCACAAAGCAAACAGCACTGGTGGAACCTCAATCAGAATCAGTTTAATCATCTCAATAATGAATTAGGAATTGCAAAAGATGTATGTACAGAAAGAAGTCTCATAGTTAACATTATTTAAGTTCTTACACTACTTTTTCGTGTTTTGGATGACACATGCAAGAACATGAATATTTAGCTGGTTAGGAACAACTTAAATACATATATTGATGTTATACTATGCCAGCTTCAGTTAAGTGCTTGTGTCAAAGCAAGAAAATTACAATTGCCTCTTATTCAGATGCTGTGGTGCCTAGTTTGCTGTTTCTGCCTCTATTGTTCATGCAAACTACTGCTGCAGCATGAAACTGTTGGCTTTGCTGTTGAAGTGGATAAGATACATTTATCCACAATAACTTGTGTGAATGTATCGTCTGAGTAAATGTCACAAGTGACACAAACGTGAAAATAATTCTAGCAGTATCCACCTCATGATGAATGCCGACAATCATGCAATTAGCAGTGAGAAATTTAGCGATGCACCATATTTCCACTGCAGACACCTCAAGTGGCAATCTCGCTGCCAACCATAATGCCAAATGATATCATGACACAGTATATCTTGCAGCAAGATAGCAAGGTGGGCGAGTTGATAACTATTCATCATACATTTTGTAACAGCACAAAAGTGACATGGACAAAAGAAAGAAAAGCACAACACAACATGGTGCTGACTCACAACTGATATTTTATTCATAAAGGTCACACTTATATACATAAGAACCGAAGTCCAAAAATCTGGATGTGTGCAGGAGACATGGTACGCTTCAATGATGTAAAAGTGTACACTATCCGGACTGATATAAATAGTGAAATTCTTTCTCATGAAGAATTATAGATGGTTCACTTAATGCCCAGAGCCACATGCTCAGTGACCCAAGTTGTCGGCTTGGCCAGACAGCAGCTATTTGTCTATTTGGGCATACACCCAGTGGTCCATGTTGTCTGCTTTGTAAGACAGCAGCCAGCACATACCTAGTGGCACAAGCTAGTAGACAACTTGGGTCTTTGGTGAAAGAGGTTAGACATACCACAACTTCGGTCAATTTCTCGAGGAATGCTAATCCCATTAAAATTTTCACAGTAATCTGCTGAATCAGTTATGTCCTCCTTGCTAAATATTTAAAAATATATATGTGGGGTTTTATGTGCCAAAACCACTTTCTGATTATGAGGCAAGCCGTAGTGGAGGACTCCGGAAATTTCGACCACCTGGGGTTCTTTAATGTGCACCTAAATCTAAGTACACAGGTGTTTTCCTTGCTTAAATATTCTGTAGGTTAATGCTTTTCTTTTTTCCTTCTTTTTTTTTGTGATGTGAAAGCATCAAATGGCTTATTGAGCGAAAAAGCTGGTGTTGTCTGCAGCAGTGAAACAACACCTAAATTTCCATTGGCTGCGACGCCATGGGATGAGTGTGCCTCGATAGACCAGAGTGGGCAAATTGCAGCACCTGCTACTACGATAGCACACCAGGTGTTGGGTGAGGGGAGAGGGCATCGCCGCGATGCCATGCCACCAGCGCGCCTCGTTGGAGCAGGTACAGCAGCGTGACGCAGAATGTCTTCGATATGCGGCGAAGTGTGGCTCATAACGTGAGCGTCTCTTGGCTCGAAAATGCGAAGCAGAGCAGCGTTGAGTGGCGGCAATGAGCTCTGAGGAACATAGTGAACATTTAGCAGAAATATGAAGTGCAGATGTGTTGATTCGATACGTTGAGACAACAGCTGATTTGCAAAACTCGAAAACATTACTCGCAGCACAAAACTAGGACCGCTTAGTGGTGTTCAATTGGACATGAATGCTTTCACATTCACAACTCATAAGAAGTACTTCGGTGTCCTGGATTTTTTCTTTCAGGAAAGTAACCAGCTGCATGCAGTCTGCCTGGATAGTTATCCACCCATCCATTATATGACCTCTGCATCCTGGGATGTTGTCAGCCTCGTTCACCGTTACAATCGGTTCTATGGAACTAACAAGGTATGCCATTTTTTAGTGCATGAAGTGTACAACCAACTGGATCGCTCTTGTATGCTAAAGTAAGGCGGTACTTGGACCATAGTGCAAGAGCAGGTGATCTGACGGCACAGCGTGGCAGTGGGGAAAGTGCATCTCGTGATTGATAGAGCTTCGCGTCAAAAGTCATCGGCACAGCGGCACCTGTTAGTTCCCTGTCAAAAGACATGTGCGAGTATTTCTTTGTGGTTACTTTCAATGTTCATTCTGTAGAATGTACATATGGCGCAAATGCCCAGTGTCAGGAATTTGACATTTACCCGAAAACAATGCATCATTTAATAAATTTGCCTTTTCTTGGATGCCTATAAGGCAAGAGGTAATCTTGAAGGCACGAACATGACTACGTTTTTTTCTTGATAACTTACCTTGCTTTATGGCTTACAGTGTTGGGAAAATGTGGAGCACTTTGTTGATTCGAGGCCTGCTGTAGGAAAGTCAGGATCAGTCCCCTTTCAACCCACTATAGTGTCTCAATGGCTAAGGAATTGCACTAGAATAAGGTCACGGGTTCAATTCCCAGCCACAGCGGTCACATTTCGATGGATGCAGAATACAAAAATGCTCATGTGTATTTTAGGTGCACATTGAAGAACCCAAGGTGGTCAAATATAATCCAGAGTCCAATATGAGTCCAGAGCCCTCATAACCCACTGTGCAGGGATATTAAACTCCAGAATTTAATCAAGCTCACTCCTTTCATATAGCTAATTCGATCTCCTTTACACCTTAAATGTTTTAAGGTGTCCCTTTCCTGGAATGTTTAATTACAAAAACAGTAATAAAAGTGAGGACGCGTAGTAACGTAAAATTGCTATGTCATAAATGTGCAAAATTGGGCCGTTAAGGGGTAAATATAGTTGGCTTCAAAATTTTTTTGCAGCTTCCTATCAGTTCTACAGGTAATTTTTATGTCGGTGTGTGTTTTTTTTTTTTTTGATGTTGATGTCGTAATGTGATATAGAAAAGTACGAAACAATTTGTAGCATTTAGACTGTTTCACGCTGCTAACAATTTCTGCACTTTTCATTCATTCTTTCTGTGCAGCTGGCATACTCTTTTGATGCTGGTCCAAATGCCTGCCTTTTTTTGTTGGAAGAATCACTCCCTGAGGTGCTTGCCCTTATTGAATATGCTTTTCCAACAAGTACAAAAGAAGTGGATTTTTTCCGGGGCAGACCAGCAGTTATTGGAAAGATGTCACAGGTAAGTCCTTGTAGGACTGCCTTTGACTTGGCCAGCTCTTTAAAGGGGCCCTGTAAAACTTTTATTGAAGTTGAGAAATGAATGTGATGTTAAAATATGCTATTTCAGAAACATTTTGCAGCAAAAAAGTTCTTTGATGTGTTGAGCAGAAGCAGAGTTATTTGCAATCGAAGATCGCTTTTGACCCCCTTCATGGCACTCCCACTCCTTAAATGTCTTTCACTGTGAAAGCTACAGTGGAGTGGGGTGGCGCCCAAAACACTGCGCTTACTTAAAGGAACACTAAAGGCAAATACTAAGTCGACGTAGACTGTTTAAATACCATTCCAGAAACCTCGCAATGCTTGTTTCGTGCTTAGTTTACGAGAAAATTGTATCTAAAGGGTCCGAATACCGTTTTCGAGATTCAAATCTGCTGCCACCCAACCAGGGGAGTGGTGATGTTGCATACACCCTTTTCTGCCATCAGTGAGTCAAACGGCGCCCGACAGGTGGCGCTGCCCGCTGCGCGGCTGCTTTATGGTCAATTGGCGTAGACCGTTCTAGCATCCCGTGACATCACACTGAAGTTGAACTTTTTGGTACTTGTAGTATGTGCTAGTTTCGCGAGCCAGGAAAGCCAGCGCAGCATTACACGATAATGAAACTACTGAAATGCGAAAGCGTGGGTGGAGCGGAGTCAAGCGAAAACGAACCATTTCGAACGCTCGCGTCGTCGTCAAGGGCAACTTCAATCAGTTCTTTTTTCTAAAAATGAAATAGAACTGGATAAGTAGTATTTTATTTCATTTTATAATACAAGGATGTTTTTTGCTAGGAGTGGTTGAGTACTAGTGACAGAATTTAATTGAGGAGGGCTTTCCTTATTGGGCAAGTGCTTGAATGTCCCGGGGAAGTCTCTAATCATGTCCCTGCATTTACCTCAATTTCTCTATTATTAAGGCTCTGTTTGCGATAATATTGACGCATTGGAGATTCTCTAACGTTAATCTATCACTTTTGCTTGACTTAATAGTTGCTTTAATTGTCCCTTTAATGTCACCATGGTGTGCAGTTCAAATTTAGTTTGCATGTTCACTTAGAGGCCACTCCTTCTAATTTTGGAGCATACTACCAAAGCAAGTGTTGCCACAACACCCCAAACTTGGAGGCCATCACTCAACTTACGGTTGAGTTCAGTGTCTCATTCATCCCTTTGCTGTGCTACACTGTCATAGATAGCTATGTGCGGCCGTCTTCCCTCTCACCAAGTGGCATTAATAGCACATTTCCTTTCACAATTATCTATGGCAATCACACAATTTTCAGGAGTCGAATGAAAAGTCGTCTTTGTGTTCACTCGTGTGAGCACATTGGCGGCGCACACATTGGCTAAGCAATGGATTCCGTGCTCTGGACTCGCATTGACAGGATTACTAATATAGCAAACTGGCAACACACCTCAAAGGTATGAAACTTCAGAAGCAGACAACTTGTTTCATAGAGAGCCGCAGCAAGCTAAGGTCCCTAGGCAATACAAATTTACAGCGAGCTTGGGTGCCTTGTCATCTCCTCGCCTGCCGCACCGTGCAAGGCGGCAACAACCGTGTCGTCTGCTACAGCATGCACCATGCTCAATCCCACTAGAGTGCCTTCATATGCAAGCCTAGCAGTTAGCATGTGCTTATGAATGCTCCCTAAATCCCACTTTGCAGCACCGTGTGCCTAGCCAGGTAACACGAGATGGTGTTTCTGTATATATACAGGGACGTACATATTTTGCTTAATATGTCAGCAAAAATATTTTGTGCTTACCACCGCACTGTTACTCAAATTTCGCACAAAGATTGCATGTTGGAGTCTATGTCATTCAGTTTAACACTTGGCACAATTAATTGCCTAGTTTTTAACTCTTTGAGGGTGAATTTTATTCAGCCAAATGTGACTCCCGCAGGGTTGATTTTTTTATTGCCAATATAAAATCTGAGTGACCTATTTTGAAAAAAAAAAAATTTACCTAATTTTTTTAGAGTGACCACAAAGTGACAAAAAAATAAAAATTATTTTCCACAGGTAAACATGCATTGTTTATTAATGAATACAGATGGGCTTGCATAAATACTTATGTTAAGAATAAAGAGGTAGATACACTGGAATAGATATTTTCAGATTCGGCACTTGGGCAGTAGTCCGCATTGAAGGAATCGGCGCTCGACTCACTTGCAGAAGAACAACTGGCACTTGCGTCCATAGCATAATCAAACTGTGTATATGAGCACATGCAAGAAAACTCGATAATTGTGCACTGGTCAGAAAAACCAAATGAGTCAGAAACTTGCAGCAGGTGATTCCTCGAGAGATCAAACATGCATTTCCGCTTGATATTTTTGTTTTGTGTGGTTTTTTTATGTGATGTACGAATATTCAAACTGCATGGAACGAAAAATTTTATTCTGAAATAGCGTTCCCAGCAAGCCAAAAAAATATTTGAAGGTGGCGGTGCGAGCATCGTCCTATTGCTCACCACAATATTTCCCAATTTCATGGCAGAATGAAACGCAAACTAAAAATGTTGTGTTGAAAAACTATTCTGCTCAGTTTAATATGATTCGCAGTAAATTAGTTCCATGCATTTTTTTTGTGCTGTCCGCTAACGAAAAACATGTAAAAAGAATTCAAACATGGACCAAATCATTAAAAAATTTTAACTGATGCGTCTTGTGCGTTTTCTATTATTATCTTACTACATGAAGCACAAGAGAAGAAAAAAATAGTTAAATAAAAAAGTCTTAAAAAAGAAGTCATTTTCAAAAAATAGAATAAAAGATGCGTTTCCAATTTCTGAACAAATTTTGAATGGAAGTCTGCTTATGTTGGGCAAAACGTGAGTGCAGTAATATATTTCCTCATTCACAATATATATATATATGTGAATATAAATATATGTGAATTATATTCACAAAATATAACAGGCCAAAGGGGCCTGTGTTGAACGTGTTGGCTTCAGTATGTTGTCTGTCAGTTTACATTGTATGCAAATCTAGTTCTAATTTCTTTGCTGTTTCAGAACTTCGCTCTGGCAGCTTGTTTTCAACAAAAATGTATTGTCAGATTTTATTTGTGTCTAGCGTGCACGGGGGTGGAGGGCTGCCACCCTCTGAAGTGCTAATCCGTACTGAGTTTACAGCCTACAACCTCTGTGGGCATCACACTTACCCATCTATTATTCGCTTGTCAACAGCATGCGAGACACTATGAGTGCACGTTGGGGCTGACTGTCAAAACCCGCCTGGTGCACACAGTAAATCACCTGTAAGCGGCGCCAAGCAGGCTAATTTGTAAGCGACGGAGCACTTTCAAAGTTAGCAGGTGCGTCATTATGGAAGTGGTACTTCAACGCCTGCTCCCCACCCCCCATGTGCAATGGATACTGGAACCTTCTTCGGCACCACCCCGTGCAACTCGCACTGTGCGTGCCTTTTCTAAAAACTTATCTGAGTCATTTCCCAAGCAGTTTATTTTACTTCCCGTTATCACATGTTTTCCGTGTCGCTCACAGTTAATGTCTTCCTGTCTTCCTTGACCTTCATCTCTGCGTTTCATCTGTCTGAAAAAGTGCAGTGCAGCATGACTCAGCCAAAGGGTGCCAAAGTTGCCTAATTTGTTTTGTGAGCACCTTGTTGACACGCTTTCCCATGCCGAGAACAGCAGAGATCACTGGTGGCGCCAGACGGACATTATCCTTCGGTAATGCGCATGGCCCACACGTTTTCACATTGAAAAGCTTTAGATGGCCTTGTTCATAGAACATGAAACCATGAGACATTCTGGAGGCTCGATCACGACAGCGGCACAGAAAAAGTGACAGAAAGAGTGCGGTGCTGTTCACTATAAACATTTTGACTTGGTCTAGCTGTTCACTACATGCGTTGCATGCGGCTCATAGCTCAGTCCCAAGTATTCTGTGCCGATTATTTACGCGTTCACAAGAAGAAGATTGCTAAGAAAAAAATTTTCTTTCCGTCTGTGTTTTGGATGTTGCCTCCCTGCGGAAGCTACTGCCAGAGGCTGAAGATATTCGCGACACTGACGAGGTCTGCCAGCAGTGCTTTACGTGTCTTAAGGAAATCCTGTCTTCATCTAGTGACACGTGCGATGAAGCAGACGAGGCATTCCATCAGGAAGAAGCGATTGACGACTTGAACAAGTACGTCCACCTTTCTTCTGACGTTTCACCAGTGAAGCCATCATCTTCCATTCACAAATGCAGCAGACGTCTTACGGAAAGAGAAAACGAGTCGAGTCTGAAAGCATTGTGGTGACGAAGATACTCACAACTTTAAGCGCTGCATACGGAAGCGTCAGTACACGTGAACCGTCTGTGACAGAACGTTGTGCATGCACTGGCTGGTTGAATAGTTTTAAGCAAGCGTACTAACTTCACTTACTAACTTCACTTCACTAATACTAACTTCGAGGTCCTATCGAGAGCACCTCCGTCTCTTAACTATTGTGCCACCAGAAGTTGAAAACAAACATGTTCAAGAGGCAGTCCCAGCTGTCACAGCGTACATACTCAGAAAGGCCCGAAATTGACGTGAGAAGCATGGAATGTGCTCAGATTTTGATCCGTACACAAGGTCAAGGTTAAGCCCATCAGATGTACAAGCTGTGCGTGACAACTTCACCAAGGCCAAACATGGGTGCTCTCGGCAGAGCCTGAACAAGAAGGATGTGGTGTCAGTCATCACGAACAGCCAGAGGGAGTACGTCTAAAAGCGGCTTGTGACACATGTTATCCACGAGACGTTCCAGATGGTCAAAGCAGCTCATCCTGAAAGTGCCATCGTTTACAGCCTGCATCCAAAATAGGTGCTACTCGCACCACAACAAGAGGTTTGTTTTTGCGTTTATTGCACTAATGCCAACCTTTGTGTCTTCGCACTTGACATTACCGGCATGGAAATGTCATTCGAAGGCATGAAATCATTGTGCCTTTACAGTTCCCCAACCACAGATTGTATGTTAGGTGAATGCATGTGCTGCCCATGGAGTGAAAGCCTCACTTTGGCCAGTCTGGAAATGATCGACGAGGATGAGGTCCCATTTGCTCTTTGGGAAAGCAGTGACGTGATCAAGAAGACCAAATGGTTTCCTCATGAATACTTACACCGCACTCAAGCCATTGCTATTCATGAGGCAAAGAAGTACGAGCAGCATGAAAGCATTGCTCTGCATTTTGATTTTTTGGAAAACTGGACTGTCCTTCTCTCAAATGAAACACAGTTGTATCATTGGGACAAGAAACAAACGTCCATTTTCACCTGTGTCACCATGACAAGGAAAGCAACACACTGCTTTGCTGTCAGGTGACGACATGCATCACAACGCAGCGCACGCCTCCTACGCCTTAGGCAGAGTGCATGAAGCGTTAGATGAAAAAGCACCCGTCTATTGTCACGTAACACATGTCAGTGATGGTGCAGCAAGCCATTTTAATAATAGGTATCAACTGTATGATTTGTGCCATTTCAAATATGCGTCCATGAGGTGGATATTTTCCGCTGCCAAACATGGGAAGAATGCCTGTGACGGTGTGGGTGGATTCCTTAAACACCGAGCTTCCCTGCACAAGCTGAGTTCTGGAAGCGCTGTCTCCATTCAGTCGGCACATGAGATGGTCTCCCAACTTAGTGGCAACCTCAAGAATGTGGCGCTGCTTCATGTCCTTGCTGCAGCCATCGAGGAGCATCGTCAGCAGAAGTCAGTGGAGTGGAAGTCAGTGCCACATGTGCCGGGAATTCAGTCATG
Source organism: Dermacentor andersoni (assembly GCF_023375885.2). Lineage (NCBI taxonomy): Eukaryota > Metazoa > Arthropoda > Arachnida > Ixodida > Ixodidae > Dermacentor > Dermacentor andersoni. Next base: position 257,817,673 of record NC_092814.1, on the reverse strand, counting down.
GCATGTGTAGATGTGTGCCCGCAATCAGTCAAGTGGACATGCGCTGTCCGTTGAAAGAACTGCCGCCAACCAGCTGATGGTGATTAAACCCTTTTAAATACTAACTACAAAGGACACACTAAATTTGTTCGAGCACCACAAGAAGTGTTGAGTTTGTTCTCTCTTGCATCCCAGTAAAGAAAGCAGAAAAAGCATTCTCTCTTCTTGCCACAACAAAAAACCCAGGTAATCCTTCTTTCAATTGGAGATCGCAGGGAGAGGCCTTCGTCCTGCAGTTGACATAAAACAGGCTGATGATGATGATGATGAAGGTGATGATGATTTGTGGCAACCATTGCCTTTTCTTTTTTTAAAAGAGAGCAAATGTTACCAAACCAGAACGAGTCTTCGCGGCACTAAAGCCAGCACGCTCAAAGTGGGCCACTTTGGCCCATTATATTTTGTGAATAAAGCAAATGAGGAAACATTATTGTACCCACGTTTTGCCTGACATAGGTGGACTTCCATCCAAAATTCTTTTCAAAAATTGGAACTGGAGTTTGTTTTATTTTTTGAAAGTGAGTCTTTTTGAAAAAAACTTGTTTAACCATTTTTTTTCTCTTGTGTTTTATGTAGGAAGATAATATTTTGCATAAATGCTGCAAAGAGAATGTTCTGTTTGACACTTTTGGCATGTTTCTGTTTGAAATAGAACATGCACCAAGATGCATCAAAGTTACAAAATTTTTCTGATTTGGGCCATGTTTGGAAATTTTTTTTACATTTTTTTTCGCTTGTGGACAGCATAAAAAAAACATTAAAATGAGCAGAAATGTTTTCGAACATGCTTTTAATTGGCATTTAATTTGACAGCAAAATCGAAAAATATTGTGGTAAGCAATAAGAAAACGCTCGCACTGCCACCTTTAAATATTTTTTTTTTTCTTGCTGGGAACGCCTTTCGGAATAACATTTTCGGTTTCGTGCAGTTTGAATATTCCTACGTGACATATAGAAAAGACCACACAAAACAAAAATATCAAGCAGACATGCATGTTTGATCTCTCATGAAATCGCCGACTAATCCTTCATCCCATCGCCAATGAGGGGCAATCAGTTTTCGGGAGTCTCATGAAAAGAAATGCTGGCATGGCATCCTCGTTTGCATATGGCGGCATTGTTTGTATATATGTATCAGTGCCCATCTGTGAACAGATGATGTACCCGCCGTGGTTGCTCAGTGGCTATGGTGTTGGGCTGCTGAGCACGAGGTCGTGGGATCGAATCCCGGCCATGGCGGCCGCATTTCGATGGAGGCAAAATGCGAAAACACCCGTGTACTTAGATTTAGGTGCACGTTAAAGAACCCTAGGTGGTCGAAATTTCCGGAGTCCTCCACTACGGCGTGCCTCATAATCAGAAAGTGGTTTTGGCATGTAAAACCCCATAATTAAATTTTTTTTGTGAACAGATGTAAGGGCACCCCTGTGAGCAATAAATGAGTGACCACCTAGCGGTGACCCTTTCAGAGATTAGAATCCCAACGGACATGAGTTTTTGTGAGCACAACAAATGAAAACAACCCACCAGACATAACCAAAACTAACCTCTGCACGCCCACGCATGTGCGGATGCACAAGCTGTAGCTGACGTGCCAGTGTAAACAACCCATGGAAATAAAACCAAGGGACTACGAAGAAAAAAAAAATATATTGTATTCACACAGGGTGGCAGCACTTGCTGGGCAACAAAGAGTAGAAAAATTGGCCGTTTTTCAAACGTACAGATGGCATCATAAATATATGGCATCGACCATGTGGGACTTTCTTGCGGCGCCGTATATTTACGTATCTGACGCTCAAAGGGTTCAGACAGGAATGCAAAGTTGCCTTCATTGAAGGGGTTGCAAGCTGCTGCTGCAATGGCACTAGTGTAAACTTGCTTGCTGGTAGCTGCAGAAAACAGCAGCTTAGTGAGGGTTGCCATGCATCACCAGCTCTTCTGGAACAAGTGGCAACCCTCCTTCGTGCGAAATTGGGGAAGAATAGTGCAAGAGTAAGTGCAAAATATTTTTCCAACATTTTAAGCGAAATATGCATATACCTATAGATGTTTGTGCAAGGGATAACTGTGGTAAAGCATTTCCAGAAGGTATATTTCGTAAAGTATTGTAGTGTGAGTTATTTGCTTATCCTAGTGCGAGTTATTTGCTTATCCTTCTTTTTTCCCTGCAGCTTGGACTCTATTCAAACTGAGACACCTTAGCGAATTGAGGCATCCTAACAGCGAGTGAGCTTGTTGCGGCACCCTGGGGCAGCCATAGTATCTATGCTACATAACAGAAGCAGCTACATGCAACTGTAGTGGCTAACTGTAGTGCATATATAGCGAGTGTTGTGCAACGTTTCCTATGTTGACGACAGGGCTGAGTGCATGCTCATGCTCACGTGCTCCAGCATGGCCGTGCTATGTGGTGCGAACTGGCATTGTCCTGCACCAGCCTGACTGATGGATAGTAGCCACATACAAATGGCTCATTTCGAAGCGCTATCAATAACTCAATACAAAGCATATGTCTGCCAAGGCTTCTAGCCAGGAGGGGCCAGGAGTGAGTGTGTGCTGGCATGCGTACGTGTGGTCTGACCTTAAGAGGAAGCTTTAGCTCGGGTGCTCCTATCCAAATACATGTAAAAGGAGAATTCGTTTTTCTCGGCAACCACTGCACCAAACTTGACGAGATTTGTTGCATTTAAAAGAAAAACTTAAAATCTAGTGACTGTTGGTTTCAAATTTTTGAGTTAAGATGTCAATTTTTTATTAAAAATTGGCAAAAATCGAAAATTTTGCAAAAACGAAACTATCAAGTTTACAACGCTGTAACTCAACAACGAAAAATGATAATACAATTCTGTGAATTGCATCTAATAGTACATCTAAAGCGGACAAAATTGATACGTTACACATGAATATAAAAAAATTTAGTAATAGGGAAATAATACTTTTGCAAAACCCTTGTAAACAACGTAACAAATTCACGTAATATGTAAAATGACATATTGAATTTGTCCGCTTTGAATGATCTAATGGATGCTCTTTACAGAACCGCGATATCGGTTCTTGATGCAGAGCTATGAATTTGTAAACTTCGTGCTTCTATTTTTTTCAAACGGTCAAATATTTGAAAATCGTTTTAAGAAAATTCAAGCCCTAAATAGAAATTCCGCTTCCAACAGTCACTAGAATTTAACTTTCTCTTTCAAATGCAACAAGTTTCATTAAAATCGTTCCAGGGGTTACCTAAGAAAAACGTTTTTGCGTTTTACATGTATTTGAATAGGCCGCGTCGGAGTTGGGCCCGAGCTAAAGCTTCCTCTTAAGTTTCACGTGGTTCGAGGCTACTTGAGTGCAGGGACCCTACCAACCGGGAAAACCGGGAATTCTCAGGGAATTTGAATAGTCTGGAAATGCTGAGGGAAAACTCAGGGGAATTTCTGCTTCTATCAGGGAAAATTAGCTTTACTTTTATTGAAAGGGAACGAAAATCGTGCTAATGCTGGCTCCAGTAACAGACGAATCGCAACGAATCGTCGTTGACGCCGTGTCATCGGCACAAAGTATTGCCAGACTCGTTAACGACCGATCTTCCAGAAGCCGGATTTTTCGGACGTGCCCGATAATTCGCATGGCTTCGCGGCACCACCACGTACTCCATAGAGTCAATGTATATTGCCCTGACTGCAGGTCTGAAATGGAATTAATCAAAGCCACCACTGCCGCCATTTCGATTGTCTCGCCACCTCGAACCGGTGCTCTCACACGCCGATCCGCTGGCAGCCGTAGCCACCACCGCACAACGTTAGGCCTAGCTGCTTCTACGTTTGCTAGCTTCTTGCCGTGCGGTGCCATGTTTTTCATTGAAAGAATTCGCCGTTGTCAGCAATGGCACTGACTCCGCCTTTGTAATCCTCGCGATTGGCTTCGAAGCTCGCAAAGCACGATTTCTGAAGTGAAGGCGCTAAAAAGACGGAGGACAAAGAAGAAACACACACACACAAGGCGCCCTGTGTGTGTGTGTTTCTTCTTTGTCCTCCGTCTTTTTAGCGCCTTCACTTCAGAAATCATGCTTAACCAACACGCCCAACTATCCATCCTAACGTCGCAAAGCACAGCGCATTGCGCAATGCCCTTCTCCGAAAGTTAGCTTCGCCTCAATAAAAAAATGTTACGCGGTGAAGCATACCAAGCGTAGGAAGGGGCAATTGTCACGGGACACAGTATGCATTCCTTAATTACACACACGTGCACCCCCGTCTCCTGTCACAATACTAGTACCGATATACCTAATAAGTGTACTGGCAGGCCTTAAGCGCTTTTTCGAACGCGTCTGTGGCAATTTGAGCCCTTAACTCTTTAGTTACCGCGAGAAATGGTAGTTTTTTATAGGTATCGGGAAAAAAATATTTACCCCTACAAATAATATTCCAGCACCATAGCGAGTTGTGCATAATGAAATTCTCTTTCCAAAAACATACGTTGCCAAACAAAAAAATGTTAGGTAAAACATAAAAGTTCTAGAAAGCACCATTTTTGCTGCCAGTTGATAAAAACGATCAAAAAGCGATATCTGCTAAAACATTAATATCAAAGGAAATTCCGAATATACATTTCAAAGATAAATAACCAAGGAATAGCCTCTGAAAAAATAAATGCTCAGTACACCGCCATTCTTCTGATACAAGAAAGAAACTGAGACCAGTTCATCGCTCATGGCATGCGGTGAAGCAGTTGCTGGATTTTGTGAAGCATAGGAGCATTCCGCATTTTCCCCACAAACTGTCTGGTATTTGTTCATCTTTGTGGTCCTCGTAACACATTTTGCAGTTCCATCTTTTCCGCATCTTCCGAGGATGGTCCGATGAGGAGTCCAGGGAACGCACTTCACAAGTTCATCTAGAGTCATGCACCTCTTTCAGGACCAATCACTCTCAGCGTAGCTGGGCAACTACAAGATTATGCATCCAAGCAAATCTGTTTGCATTTTTTCAGATTGTCTTTATCACTTCTGGAGAGAAGAGTAGAAAGAAATCCCACGCCGTTGCAGACTGTCTTGCGATAATCCACAGTGCTTGGCCGAGATGTGCTACGGGTGGCCTTCTTGGTGTGAATGGAAGTTTCTTTGCTGCCGATGGAAGCACATCATAACCAAGTAAAGTATACACCCTGAAGATAATCAGGAGAGCTCTTAGGTTGTGCAAGAAGATTGGCAGATAAGTGCGCACAAGGAAGGAGACTGCTCAAGGCCGTAACGAAAACTCGCCGGTGAACAGTTGCGGATGTCCCATGCTGACTCAAAACATCGTCGCCGTCAGAGCTCGAATCTGCTTTGCTGTCATCTTCGGAATCATAAATCGAGTCCTCATTACTAAATTGAAGTGCGGGTGCAGCATAATTTCGAGCACGACGCGTTTCTCGCAATGCAGCCGTGCGGGATGACGCCGTGGGAGCCACTTTCAATAACTGCTCGGTGACACCGGCAGCTCCCCCCCCTTGCCTGGATTTTACGAGAGGAGCGAAACCGATACTCTTGGAAACTGGTTAAAAATGCCAGGTTCACATGCTAGACATGCGGCGGACGTTCAGAAATACACTTTGGTTGAATAAAACGACTCGGACTCCAAACCAAAGCTTACTAGTGAACAGCTGGCGTCATTTTCGATTAATTATCACCACTCAGCACTGTCGGACGGCAAAGCCAGCGATATAATTTAATTCTTGTCTTACTGGGAGTCATTTGATCACAAAATTTTGATGCCACTGCAGTGTAATCGTGAGCAACATGATTTTTGTCTGAAGCGCTGCAGAAGGTGACGGCCATGCCTCCTTTCGCTACAACATACGCGCATTCGTTTGCAAAAAGGTCCATCAAAAATCACAACATCACCGGAGCATGAAAATTTTAACTGATTCTGAAAGTTCAGTGCCTGTACTAACTACTGGATGGCCTTAAGTGGATAAAACGGCTCCAACATGTCGAAATCGGCCATCTAAAGTATTGATCACCGGGGATCTATTTTAATATGCGTGGTAACAAAAGAGTTAGACATGCATTCAGATTTTTTTGGACTGCCTGATTTTTCGGACGTTTTCGCAGCCCCTAGGGAGTCCGAAAAATCGAACGTTGACTGTACAACTGACCAAGAGGATGCTTCAAATGATCCATGGTGCGAACACGTGGCGGAAGGAAGATGAGAACAGAAAGAACCGGTGCACTGAGGAATTAACAAGAAAGGAGGCGTGCCGCCGCCTCTTTGAAGAAGCTTGAGCTCAAGAAAACAAAGTGTTTGCTGACGCCAAGATGCAGCTGTCCCTCATCCAAACCAAAATAAACTCTTTAAAGCAGTGAAATTCAACACTGAGATATTGTGTACGGGCAGAGAGTATGTCAGGACAGTTGAGGTTGACTTCCCAGCTGCTGAGAGAGAATCTTAGTTGTGACAATGTTCAGACCTCATACCAATGAGCTTGCTATCAGTTGATAGAAATAGCTCATATTCGAAAATATTTACTTTTGTATGCATCTCTTTTTAATTCAAATTTGAAAATGTTCCACTCGATTCAGAATTGGTTTTACCATTTTTTCCGCTGTGCCTTTTACTATCACCTTCTTTCTGTTCTCTTTTTGAATAAAATAGATATTACTCCTTATAATTCAAACTGGATTAAATCATTGTTTTTTGTTTCAACATGCTAACTAGAGAGTGACGGCATCGGGCAACATGGTGTCAGCCCGTCTTGACATAAAACAATGTTCTGGCTCATTCAGGGAATTTTGCAAAGGTGCTCAGGGAAAACCTGGAAAACTTGAGGAATTTGGAAATGTCAACTTGGTAGACATCCTGTGAGTGTGCAAAACTAAGGTAAATAAGTAAGACCTGATGGCTACGACACTGATAAGCAGTATGATCAAAGTTTCAAGTGAGCAGACAATAGTCAGCTTTTTCCAAAAGTATGTAATTGCTATTAAAAGTTGAAGATGATATTTTCCCTTATGTGAGCCTCTTTAGTAATGTGTGTCAATAAATACATACACAGTAACACTCAGAAGAAGCGCACTATCCAAACAGCCTTCTTGATTGATGTCAGCTATTGGCCAATAGCAGCCATCTATGAGAATCTTCTAAATATTGAAATATGGCAGCCGCCGGGTTGAGGAGAAGACCTCTGTTTGAAAAGAATGTGTTTGAGAAAAGTGTGACTTCATGCTCTTCACGTGAGCTTCATGCGTTGCATGCGACTGCAAAATATGGCTGAGATGTTCACAGCAGTATATGCTATCCATGAACTCTGTTGTTTCACCAAGCCCAAGGAGTGGTTCAGGTTCCCTTATACCTTCTATTCAGTATTACACTTCATTTAGTCTTACACAGACTTCCCAAAGTAGGTACACAGTTGAACTGCATTATAATGAAGTCACATCAGACACCAGAATGTTTTCATTATATATGACATTTGTTATAAGCACACGCAGTTATTGACAGTAAAAAAAAACCAATTGGGTTCATGTGAAAGAAACACAAGGAGGGTATCTCCGATGAGCCACAAATGGTCTCCTGTGGATTTTAATGACCCATCGACATCTTGTTGTGCCGATGCGACGCACAGGAGCGACAATAAATTACATAAATGCACTCTTCACTGCTGTGAATACACAACCATGTGACCAGTGCTATCGCTTGCGATTGGCACTTTGTCTTGCTGACTGCGGTCTAACCAAGCCAAGCTGGTGGCTAAAACGTGCACATCACCGACAGACTTTTCGGACACGGAGGGGACTGCACAAAAAATCCCTACTGTGCTAGTACATGTACAACTGTCAGTCTAGCCAGTGTGTTTAATATCACGCTTGGTTGCTGATAAGATCTGTGAGAGCAAACATAAAAATGAGCACGCCACCATCAGACTTTTCAGACACAAAGGAGACCGTATGTCGATCTGTACTCCGCTGCTACAGCCGTCAGTCCAGCCCATGCGTCTGACCTCACGCTCAATCTTTAATAAGGTCTCCGTGTGGCACATATTGGCAGTGAGCTTACCACGACGGCTTGTCACCAGCCACTCCGCAAGCCACACTTCTTAGGCCACTAGGCCTAACCAGTGCCATTTTGTCAGAAGTCGGCCACCAAAGTTGCAGTTTCACGCCAGTGAGCATGGCGGCAAGTTTGTTCATGGCTGCCATGTTTGCAGCATCACACACACAGTTAATGCCCAAAACATTGTGCTGCGTCCGAAATTTTAGTTATTGCCGTTATACATTGGTGCTAGGGGTTGGCGGCAGTACCGTAGAAATCGTCCAAGTCCGAAAAATCAGGTGTCTGAAAAATCACTCAATGACTGTATTTAACGTTTTTATTACGAGAATATATATTTTGAGGCACATGCAAACAAAATCATTATATTGAGATTCGACATTGTAGGTAGATGTAGTGACTGTCACATGTTAGGCGTCTAGTAACAGGTAGCTAGTGACAGTCTGTGGCTAATGTAACCAAGTCACCAATGTAGTTGCATAATCAAGAATTGGCTTTGCAATAACTGTAGCTTGTACTAATGCTTGTGGGTTGCACAATTTTTCATAGCTTTATCGCTCAAGAACATGAAACATGTCAGCACCAACCAGTGGACATAATCTGCGACGATCACTTTCGACTGTACTATCGCCTCGGCTGTCAGGTGCGCGCTGATTGGCTGGTCAAGCAAACCGGATGAGCTAATTCGCTGGTTTAGCACTGTGTCACGCCAAGGCGATAGTATTGTTGAACGTTATCATCACAGAATACATCCCCGGCACACCAAGCTCTTGGGGACACTTATTGAAACATTGAGCACATATGTTTAGTTTAAATACAGATTGTTTTCTATGTTTTTTGTTGCACACATTGGATAGACTTATGCTACAATAAAAGTAGCACAGTACACTTAACTCAGCTTTATCAAAGAAATGTGCTCCATAGCAGTGATGCTTTAAGGGTCAACACAACGAAATTTTTGGCCACATACAAAGCCCAATTTCGGATAGTGCAGCTATAGAGCAGCCTCCGTGCAAAATTTTTATATGTTTGAAGTACAGGTGGATAAGTCGTGAAAGGCTTTTTTTTTTAGATACCAAAACTAAAGGAATAATAATAATAAAATAATGCCCTTACCACTCAGCAGAAGTGATGCATGGCTTGGAATGTGCGGTTCCTCAGCATGGCCTTTGAGATAGGGTTCCACCTGTGGCTTCTCGTGGCCATAGCTTTTAATAATACTACCTTGAGGGAAATTTTGCGCCACCGTCTGTGCAATTTGCCTAATGTGTGCTGTGCCTCCGTGGGACTGCCGGTGTGTGGGTGTGTGAGGCTTTCTCTCGAACATCACTTGGCATAAAACATGTCCATGGCTGCACAGATAGAGCTTTCTTAAAATCTTCATAAAAGGTTTTCATTCATCTGTTTTACATCTTTCAGTAAAGTTTACTCCCCTACAGTGCATAAGCAAGTGAGGAAAAACAAAAATGGACGACAAACTGTTGCGCTGCGAGCGCAGACCTTGTGCTGTGTCGTTAAACTTTAGCGGCCCACCGGAATTGTGCATCAAAACACAAGTCCCCATGATTGAATGAAAAATATATTTTGTGTTATAAAGAAAAAACAGCTCTTTTCGTGCTACTTTAGTAAAATTAATGAACCATTCTGACAGACAGAACAGTGCTGGCCAGGTGTGCATTAAAGGTGTTGTAATGTCCTTCTGAAGCTACCATATCCCAGGATTACCATTCATACAACAGTGTCGCAACACCAGTTTTCCCTCAAAATAATATTCTAGGAAACTCTGTGCTCATGGTGCGCTGAAAAATCTCATAGGCACAATGTGTTGGGATTTGTATCATATCCATTGACCACCATGCGTACACATCATGTGCTTACATGCTGTTTATTGGCTGCTAACAGTAAAGTACAACAGCATACATTTCAATCCCCTGCTAAGAGGATGCAATGTAAAGTCGAAGAAAAACGACATTGGCGCGGGAAAGAAAAAGCTTTTTCTTTCCCCCTTATCTCTTGTGCTTTCTTGGCGATAACCACTGAGTGGTTCAGTATGGTTCGCTTTTGGTACATATGCAGTTAGTACTACCAGCAATTTTAAAGTGGCCCTGAAACACCTTTCTTTTTTTTTTTCTTTTCTAGAATGGTGGGATGACTTTGGATAAATATATGCCCCATGAAACTTTTCGTAAATGATCTAACGTGAGTGTAAACGTAGAGTGAAATGTTTCCTTGCTCCGATTCCCCTTCAGCTAACAGCTGAAGTTGCGCCAATAGCAGTACTCTGCGTGTTGTTCCTTTCTTTCTTTTTCTTCATTTCGTGGTGCATTTATGGTAACACTTTGAAGTTGGCATCTAACAAAGGTGCCCAAGAGCAGCAAAGCGCAATGACAGGAAGGGTTGATTCCTTTAACGGCTGCTTCCTTGTTTCCTGAAAGATCTGGAAGGGTGTGCACGGATGCGAAAATGTGTGCTTACAGGTCATTCATGGTCAGAATCTTCCATCTCCCAGTGACTGGTGCCTGTGGGCTGTCATGCCTGTTGTGCCTGATGTAGTGGCATTGCTGACATCACATAGGGCAAAAAGTGCCTGGGGCTTCAAAAACCTCAAGGGAGAGGGGAGGAAGTGATGTGTTATGCGAAATTGTTGGTTCCCTGCTGCATGCAGCAGAATGCTACAGTAGAAGCTCGTTGATACGATCCCGTTAGGTAAAATTTCCCAGTGCCAACATTGGCGATCGAGAACACAAGAAATGACTCCATTGAATTACGCTTATCTTTTACCGGTTCATAGGTTCCCGGAAAACACTTATCTTTCGGCACCAACATTCGATACATCGGAAAACTGCGTTCCTATTATACGTTTCCTGCCCCCTAGATGCCTTGTAAACAAGAAAAAGCACGAGGCGCGTGCGATTGAGAGCTGTAGCCGCCTGCCGCACCAGCTTCCCTGCAATACTTGTCCGCCCATCTCAGGTGAAAACGCCGGAGCATGCTCAGTTTCTTATTCCAGTACTGGTAAATCTCCTGCTGGGTCATCGCACGCCACATTCACAGTTATCGCCACCAACCCTATTGCGATAAGCATCTTCACCTGTCTGTTTCACAGCACCTGGTACCTTTGGAAGCATACTGCATGCTTTTAGTAGGCGCTAATCCAAACGCGGCGCGTTGCCTGCTGCAGACTGCAATCGTATGATACATAGTCAAGTGTTCGACGAAAACTCGTCTGGCGAGTTTTCGTCGAACACTTGACTTGAACACTTGAGCACCAATCGTATGATACGTTTTCCGGCCACTAGATATGACGTAAACAATAAAAGGTGCAAGGCGTGCGCAATTGCGAATAGTAGCCGTCCGCCGCTCAGCTTCCTTTCAGTATTCGCCAGCCCCAGCCTGTCTCGCGTGAAAGCGCCGGCGCGCACTCAGTTTCTTATTCCGCCATTAGCGAATCTCATTCCAATTCGTCGCACGCCACATTCACAGCTATCGCGATCAACCCTATTGCGATAAGCATCTTCACCTATTTTTTTAAATATGATTTTTTATAATGCGTGAGGCGTAATGCTGTTGGAAGCATACTACACGCCTTTAGTAGGTTTCGAGGCGCATGCGATTGAGAGCTGTAGCCGCCTGCCACACCAGCTTCCCTGCAATACTCACCCACCCGTCTCGCGTGAGAACGTTGGCGCACGCTCAGTTTCATGTTCCAGTACTGGCAAATCTCCTCCTGGGTTGTCGCATGCCACAGTCACAGTTATCGCCTGCGATAAGCATCTTCACCTGTCTGTTTCACAGCGCCTGGTGCCTTTGGAAGCATACTGCACGCTTTTAATTGGCGATAACCCAAACGCGGCATGTTGCCTGCTGCAGACTGCAATCGTAGATACGTTTTCCAGCCGCTAGATATCATGTAAACAATAAAAGGCACGAGGCGTGCGCAATTGCGAATAGTAGCCGTCCACCGCTCAGCTTCCTTTCAATATTCGTCAGCCTGTCTCGCGTGATAGCGCTGGCGCGCACTCAGTCTCTTATTCCGGTGTCAGCGAATCTCATTCTGGGTCGTCACACGCCGCATTCATAGCTATCGCCATCAACCCTATTGCAATAAGCATCTTCACGTATCTTCTACTTCTACTTCCTCCTTCTTTCTTTTTTTAACAACGCGTGAGGTGGAGTGCTGTTGGAAGCATACTACACGCTTTTAGTAGGCAATAACCAAGATGCACCGCCATTCCCCGCTGCTGGCAGCGTGATGGGAGCGTCACGTTTCACGCCGGCGACATCCTGTGTCGCCCACCAGCTCGATTCCATTTCAGTTTCCCTTCGCCGCCCTAAAATACTACGCAATAAGGAAGCAACGAAACACGTGTCAGGCCGCCAGAAACCCACCAGTTCAACGCGTGTCGGCGTCTCGTGCCGCAACAACTCGTGCAATGCTTTGTCTTACACATATGTCAGCGACCGTGCAGTCTGTCAAATTTTTTCGTTACTTCGGTTCGTACATTTTTCTCGTTAATACGCCTTCCCATATTTTTTTTCTTCAAAGAACATATGGACGAAGTTCTACTGTACTTGGCTGGCATGTTTACAGCAGCATTATTTATAGATTATGAACATTTTCTTGCCATGTTAAAACAGTGTTTAGTGCCCTTTGAATAATATGTGCTTTCTTCAATAAAATGTTTAGTTGCCAGTAAGTGCTTGTGGTGTCGTCTGTTTTTTGCCCTAGTCTGTTTCGCTGCCTTCAATTCATAATGAATGTGTACCAAGTCATTCAAGTATTAACATGTAGTTAGTTTGATTTTTTTCATAATAGTTTCATTTTCTGGACAGAATTTGTATTGGTGTTGAAATGGTGGAACTACCTGCATTTCTTATAGAGGATAATTTGTTTCCTTTTCATACCTTGGAGTACCATTTGGCTGCTAGGCCCACAACTATGTTATTTTAATGGGATCAATGCCAAACATGACAAGTTTTATTTGCTGGCACATCACAGCTGTATGCAGAAGAAGCACTTTGGAAAAATCTCCGTTTTGTTGAAGCTGAACACTGAACCCATTGGCAGTCAGTCTGTCACACTCTTTCAGTGCTATCAGCCTTGGTCAACGGAGATTAAATTGGAAATTATGCATGTACAGGTGCTCTGCTGGCAGCAGTGGCAGTGAGATGGCGATGTCTGCAAGCAAGCAGCTGGATCAGATTTTTTTAGGGTGCTCTGCAACTTTCTTATTGCCAGTTTGGTCCAATATCTTCTAAATTGGTTTAATGTTTTTATCCAAATCTTTTTTAATTGGCCAGAGTACAAAAAATAGTCTGGTTTGCTTCAAACTATAGCCAAAAATATAACCTCAGTTTCGTCGCTGTGCCGCAAATTGATACATTTTTAAACCGTGTATAAGTTAAGAAGCATGAGAATGGAAAATTCAATATATTGTTTAAAATACGGTTCCTTGGCCGCACATGTGTTGCAAATTATTGTGGCCACGGTTAGATGGTTCAGCTTGACCCACATGTGTCTTCACACCACCAGCCACATGCTTGTCCGATTAAGGCTTAGTGTGACGTGTGCACCAGAGTGCTGGAAAGTGTCCTAGGTGATGGCACCTGCAGCGCGCATTGCTAGGCGGAAATGGGTAAAGTGCATTTGTAACCACCAACTAAGGAGCACAGCCATTTTGACATGTTGCCAGGTAGCAAACTGCTCGTTGGAGTTTTCCAGTACCGATTCCACAAGCAGCATCGCGCACTGCCAGATTTCGGCCTAATCAGTGCAAAATTATCACTAAATCTTTATTTTGAGGTCAGAAAGGTTCCTCATATTCATTTAAAGAAAATTTGGCTCCGTTAAAATGAAATTTCAGAAATTTTTATCAATTCGTTATGCCATTAGTTTTTTGTAACTCATTACCTTATATTGAGGGTTGACTGTTTTAGATGAAGGTTTTCTTGTCTGTGTCTCTTTGGTCTTGAAAGTAACATTAATTACTTGTAATTCGGTGTGGGCAAATATGGATCGTATACCACGCACTAACTATTGGGTATTTCGGAATGTTCGAAAGCAGATATTTTGCAACAACCGAATGATAGTCTGGTTGGTGCTCCTTGTTTGCTAAACAAAGTGTTGCAAATTAGCAAATTATTAGGAGTGAATGACAAGTTTTCAGAGTGATGCAGCAACAAAATTGGTAATGCAAGCTTTGTTTTCGGTTTCACAGTGGAACTCTACATGACATCTGACTTTTTCTTGTTGCGAGTCATTTCATATTTTCGGCAGGCATGTAGCTGTTTTATCTTTTGTACTGCAACCTTTTATTTTTATTTCAGCTCATAAAAGGGTACTACAACATTGATACATTGCGCTTTATCACTTTGTCTTCTGGTTATGCTACACGTCATCGACACTCACAGACAATAACACCGTTAACTACTAAAAAGAATTGCTTCAAATTTTCTTTTCCTAGAACTATTGTTGAATGGAATAATCTTACTGATGACATTATAACCCAATGCTCACTGCCATTATTTGAGTCGCATCTATGTTTACGTAGCGAGTGATTTACTGTGTGTGGTTCAGTTACTGCTTGCCTTTACACATAGCGAATGACCTATGTCATGTACCGCTGTATTTTGCATTTAGATTTTTCAATTTCACTTGTATCCACCCTGCAAAAGTCCTAGGAACAGGACCACAGTATCAATAAATAAATAAATAAATAAATAACCTGTGATCTTTTCCTTGCAACCAGCCTTTTTACGTGTGTCTATGGTATACACATCTTTCAGGACCCTTCTTTTCTTCATTTTTCTACTTCTAATCTTTTTTTTTTCAATAACCATTTAATATTTCTGGAAAGCTAGTCATACAGCAGCCATTCTTTTTTGTAAAGCTTGTTTGTAACCAAGCTCTAATGTTGTTAAGAGGCTATTCATGCAGCTGTTTTTAATGACATGTAGTGATCTTATGTTTAAAACTGATTCTTTGTCCCTTATAGCTGTCTTTCTTGCACTAGGCAGTGCAGGAGTGGTATATCATTATACTGAAATAAGTATTCCTGCTGTAAATATATGCATTTGTGCTTGAATATTCTATTCGAACTTTGATGCTTACTGTTTGTATTCGATTCCTTTTAAAGAAAGTTGATATTTACCCACCTCTACTTGTCTCCTCAAACCAAATTACGTATATTGTGAGGCTGTGTATATCAAAATAAATGAAGGCCCTACTTGTGTATCACATTGCCACATTTCTTTTCTCATAGAAGCAAATTTTATAATCTTCCAGGAGCTTGTGGAGTACATGGCCATCAATCCACAACGAGATGCGGTCAAGTTTGCTATCATCACACATGTGAGAATATTCTGCCTTGATGTGACAAATGTGCACAACTTGTCGTCCATGGTCATTCCTTCCATGTGGTATCAGCGTATTGCAAGAAGTGTATCATGTTGTCCATTTTTAGTTAATTTGTTGCTTCTGCAGTTGATGGTCTCTTGGAAGAAGGTTCATTTATACAGTTTTAGTTAACATTAGCGTAATAGCAGGGTTAAGAAAAATAATGTTACTGTTCCGCAAACAACTTCGCAGAAATCAAGTTTTAGTATAGCGTGATAGGGTAGTTTACGTACTGGAGGCTATTCAATTAAGCTTCAAATTTTGCATGCTTAGTGCACATAAGTGATTTTGTCTGTTCACCAAGCTTTGTGTGTACATCAGAAAAGTGGGGGAGGCAGTGCAATGACAGCCGGGAGCGCGTTGTACAGTTAAACCCCAATATAATGAAGTCAGTAAAATCGGCAGTTTGCTTTGTTATATCAGAGTCCTTCCATTTTTTTTTTCTGGTCTCGAAACTGCCTCTTCAGTTTCATATAGAGCCAGCGCCCGCCGCTAGAGGCGCAACCGTGCATGAGAGGGCATGCGAACGCCGCTACCGCTGTGGTTGTGTGTGGGACAGCCTCAGTATTCTAGCTTTCTCAACTTCCTCAACCGTCGCTTTAGTTTCACGTAACTATTTTTAACATTGAATATGCCTAAATTACTGCCTGAGCTCGTCTTCTGCCATGATATGAGCGCCCGGGACGAAAAAAAAAAAAGCCGCTCATAACATGGAGCTTGCGGCGACCAAAAAAAATATTTAAAAATCTGGGATTTTAAGAGCCAGAACCGCGATACGATTATGAGGCATGCCGTAGTGGGGGACTCAGGATTAATTTTGACCACCTGGGATCCTTTAAAATGCACCTAAATTTAAATAAACGTAAATAAATGTCTGAATGAGATTTAGGTAGGATTAATGCAAGACAAACTTCGCTACTAAATGTCTTCAAAATGCACCTAAATTTAAATAAACGGGTGTTTTGCATTTCGCCCCCGTCGAAATGCGTCCGCTGTACACGGCCGGGTGGTCTCGGTCCAGATTTCTACATCATCGCCGTTCGCCTCAACACTTCGGTGGGCTCCGCTTTTTAATATTTGCCTGAAATTAAACACCGCGCATTCGCAACAAAGCGCCAGTGGTCCCACTTATCACCAGATGCAAACATGTGGGCTGTTGCACCCCCGCTTACCCGTAAGTAGCGCCAACTCTCCGTTGCGCATAGCGCCAGATTGTTCGCCTAGCACAGCTGTTCACTTTCTGTTAAACTGTGGCAGAGAAGGACTCTGACTGTGGGCAGTATCTTATAAGGAGATCGAAAGAATGAAATTGTTATTGCAAAGGGCTGCTACCGTAGAATACTTAATGACAAAGAAAAGGAAATTGGGCTGCTCCGTGCACTTAAGATTTCTCTGCAAAGCGATGCCATTTCTGAATGAGATTTAGGTAGGATTAATGCAAGACAAACTTCGCTACTAAATGTCTTCGGTGCGGCTTTTAGCAACGGATTAAGGCGAACGTGAAGTGTTAGGACCTGCGCAGTTGAAACTAGCCGTATTGTAATTAGGCAATTGCCTTAGCAAGCAGTCGTTTAGAAGCATCCGTAAGCCCAGCACTTATTCACGCTGCTCGTGGTTTTGACGCAGAAACGACGAGACTAGTTATTTTGGTTCTTAATGCGCAACTATTTACAATATGTTAAAAACGTTATAATTCGATTAAGAAAAGAAATAGAACGTGTTGGTGCAAAAACAACATACAAGCACGATCATTTATTTATGTAAAATAAGCGGAGCGAAATAGAGACAGCACAGAGGCGTCCGGTCACGAATGGTCCACCATTCACAATGCAAGAAGTTTGTTAAAAGCATGACACTTATATAATAAGCAAATAAGCACGAAGAAATAACATCAAATGTGAGAGATATGCATTGGGGGGCAGGAAACATACACCAGCAAACGAATGGCAATAAATACAGAATGCATAATCGATTGTTTCTATAAACAAGAAAGTGTAAATCATAAGCATTTCATAACACATGGCAAAACAACTCTCAAACAAACACAAGTAGCCACATCACAAATACAGCAATTTTTTTTTTAAATGGCTTGTTAGAGATACCACCATTCTATTTCTTCAGCTGTTACTTGCAGCACATGTTCGGCATCGTTGTCCCACCCTGCCACTTCAACTAAACAGCCCAGCACTCGAAATATAGCGCAGCACATGCACAGAACGCCCCCGATCACTCAGCTCGCCTCGCATTGCGCACGCGTTTCGGCACGTGAATGATGCCCTCTGTGGCACAGTGGCGCCGTGGCGCAGCACCTTTGCGCAGCATATGAACCTCTCCCATAGCGTGACGGCGGAGTTTCGTGACCAGAAAAACATGGAAGGACTCTGGTTATATCTAAATTTCTTTATATTAGAATTGAACATTTTGTGCAGATAAGTACAGTCACTGATAGACTTTTCTTACACAAGGGAGCGAAATTTTTTTCAAATTACTGGGTGATCAGAAAAGCACATTTGAATCGGGAAAAAGTTCATTTTGTTGAATTTGAGAGTCGGCGAAGTAAGATATGGTTTCATGCCGTGTCGACAATATCTTCACATCAGTAGTATGAAGCGAAGCCAGCCACACTTTTGCGTACATTCCGCCCTCGCAGCTGATAACATGCTGGTAGTATCACCGGCAATGGGACGACGTCATCATGAAAAGCACCAGCAGTAGGGAGCGAATGCTTCATCTGCCGTTCACTTCAACGCATCTCCGAAACTCAAGATTATGCAACTTCCAGTACTATACGGGCAGGAAGACAGCGCACATGATGCGACACCTTCTCGGCATCGTTGCACACGGAGCAGATTACCTCTAAATCTGGGCATAAGGTCTGTGCATGCGGTCAGCCATGCTAGAAAAGGAGACGCACTCCAACCTGCCCCCCCCACCCCCCACCCCACTTTCATGCTATTGCGAGCTTGCTCGTCTTTCCCCTTGCTCGTGTGGGAAGATGATGCTCATCAAGCCACCATCCTTTTCGGTTCGCCCTCGCATGCTTTTATTCGCACCCAAAGCATACAGCCTGTGGGGCACGATGGGATCTTATGGCACTTTATATGGAACACGACTGCTTCACTTCATTGGTTGCTCTTGGTCATGTGCGATTTGAGAGGTGCCTTCATAATCAGCCATTTGTAGTTTAACCACTTGTCCATCTGCATCCATGGAAGGTTCCATTTGTTGCCTCGGTATTCCTCTGCGGCGATAGTGAAATTTCGTTACATTGAAATCGTCTATAAAACACTTTCCTATATTGAGGTTCTAAATGCACGATGTTCTAGGGACGAGAAGTTATAAAAAGTTAAATACTTCATTGCATTGAGAATTTTGTTATATTGAAGTTCATTATATCGAGGTTTAACTGTATTTGTACTTTACATGTCTGCCGATCCTTGGTGAAATCGGCACAAGCCTGCCGTCCCTGGCCTTCAAGATTGCCTGATCTCAGAGGCCTTATGTCATCGTGGCCAGCTCTCAACTTTGCCAATAGGTGGCGCTGTATTCTCGAAAATTTCTCTCATTAGGCCTCTATGCATTTGAAATGAAAAGTGATCTCAAAAACTCTGCAAGCTTATCCATAATACTCTGTTGTTAAAACGACTCATTTCGATCTTGCTATTACACTAAACAGCTAAAGTAAAAGCGTCTATTGACTAAGCATTAGTGTCGTCACTTAATTTGTATCCTGGCATGCTGTGACTTGTCCCAATATGCGTTTCCCCTGTGTGAGCTCATTCATGCGACATATGCCGCTTTCCATATGTGGTGTCTGCTGCTGCACACTGCACTTTGTCCTTGTGCATTATGTACAAAGACTTTTCACACTTTTCTTTATTGTGCAACCTTGTGTGTGGTGCGATGTTCATGCCTGCAACCTTTGAACTGTGCGCTACCGGTGAATGATATGCTATAGCTCCTCCAGCTCCATGGTTATCTGCCAGCGATGACAAACGAGGTAGCCAAAGAAAGGGGTAAGGGGGAAAGAAATATTCGCTGCTGTGGCTCAGTGGTTGTCATTCTTCTGCAGGGCACGAGGCCATGAGTGTGATTCCTGGCCACATTGGCTGCGTTCCTATGGAGGTTGAATGCAAAACTACTCATATGGCAAATCAGTTCTGCGGAATCCCGCAAGGTGGAGGAGGGGTCTTGAAAGGGAAAATTGTTATCTACCCAAATGCTGCACGAAGCTACAAAGGAAACCCATATGGATTTCTCAGGAAAAAAAAATTCTCAGTTAAGGAAAAATTTGTCCTGTTCCAGGATTCAAACCCGTTATCGCAGAGCGAGGGCAAATTAATTGACAACTTGAGGCAGTGGGACAATGAATATGGAAAATCAGTTCTGCGGAAGCCCACAAGGTGGAGGAAAGTACATGTAAGGGAAAAATTGGCATCCACCCAAACTGTAGCCGTTCCTCCGGGGTTCGAGTCCTATACCAGAACGAATTTTTCTTCAACTGCAAGGCTTTCTTTCTGAGGAATCCATATGGGTTTCCTTTGTGGCCCTGTGCTAGAATTTGGGTGGATGCCAAAAAGCTTGTTATTGAAATTTAGGGCCCTTGTGCCCCAAAACTCCACATATCATCATTACTGAAATGAAAATGTAGCCCTGATCCACTCGCAGCCCTCATAGTGTGCCTCATACGCTGTGTGTTTCCTGGGGATAACGCTGTAGTCTGATTTGTAATTAAAGAATAAACTGAGATGTTCCTACAATCCTAGGGGCATTGTAAAATGTGTGGCAGAAGTTGCTCTTTAGGTTTCGCTCTCCTGATTCATGTGTCAAATGGCAACGGTTGCTATGGGAGCTTATCCTTTCCACCTGGCATGGCCTTAGCGTGGAGGAGGCGCGCTCAGCACTCGTAGGATGGAAAAAGCAGGCAGAGAGGAGGAAGAAAAGCTACCCTATATGTTAAAGGTACTTGGATGCTTCATAGAACATGACATCAGGGCCTCTCCTCAGTTCACTTCTTCCTACATGCCCTATGAAGACCATCATATGCGTTGGTTGCGGGTTTTAGCCTGGCTCCGTTTAGATGGTGGTTGAATGCAAAAATGCTTGTGTGCCATGTATTTTTGCATTCCACCACCATCCTCACTTCAGCTTGTGTGTGTACGTGCTCATGGATTCTCGCGAAATAATTTTCTGTGTCTGTTATCGGCCACCAAGTGCTTCAGTCCTCCTGTAATGACCCAAAATTGCCCCTCTTCATGCTTGGCAACTTCAGTTTTCCAGACATCAGGTGGGAAAGAGACCCAGTTTCCTTAAAACACAACTTAGCTGAAAGCAAAAAAATTTTTAACTTTTTGTCAGGACTTCAACTTAACTCAGCTTGTTCACTTTCCCACTCGCATAACTCCCACTTCCACTAATATTCTAGACTTAATACTTACCACTGCATCACACCTAGCTTCCTGCTTAACTCATTCACCAGGATTAACGACCACTCTGTAATTCACTTCACTCTACGGGCAGGGGTTTCCAACAAGAAAAAGAACAGGGTCATCCAAGACTACAGTAAAGCAGACGTTACTCGAATGAATAGGGAATTGCAGGCCTTTGTTGATCGGTTCTTTGCCGGTTATGAGCAGCGATCAGTTGAGGACAATTGGTTGCTTTATAAAAACAAACTCTTGTCTCTAATTCATCGTTTTGTACCTAAAAGAAAAGTTTCATAGACTCCTCACTCTTCATAATTTAATAACATGTTAAAATGCATGCGCAAGAAAAAGAAGCGGATATTTCGCGCACATGCAAAATTAGCAGCCAGAACAGATCGCTGGTCTTGCTATCAAAAATTCAGTCGAGAATTCTGTACTGCGCTTTCAAAAGCCAAGAAGGAATTCTTTGATAAAACTCTTCCTTTGCTGCTGCGTTCTAACCTCCATAAGTTTCCTAGCATTATTAACGGTACTAAAAGGACACACACTCAATCCAATCTAATGTTCCAGTAGTGCAAAGCGAATGCTGCAATGTTATGAACAATGTGTTCGTTACTCATTTTCATAAGAGGACCCCCACAGTATTTCAGCATGTACCAACAACCAACTTCTTACCAATGGATCCCATCGCTATTGATGAAGTTGATGTCGAAAGGCTGATTGTCAATTTAAAAGTGTCTTCATCGGCTGGTCCAGATTGTATCTAATCAAAAACACTGAAATGTACACAAGTTTATTCTTCATTGGTATTGTCAAAGCTTTTAGAAGAGTCATTACAGATGTCTACACTGCCCTCTGATAGAAAGATAGGGAAGGTGGTCTCTGTGCATAAATTTGGTGATGTACATTCTCCCAATAATTACCATTCCATATCATTAACATCCATTCTAGTAAATATCTTAGAATATATAATATACTCACACCTCATTGAATTCCTTGAGTCCAATTCCTTCTTCAGTATTTATCAGCATGGATTCCATAAAGCAGTTTCGTGCGAAATACAATTGCTATGTTTTACTGATGACTTATTTAGTAATGCAGATTATGGCTTTGATACTGATTGCTTACATTTGGATTTTGCTAAAGCATTGGACTTCGTCTCACGCAGTCTACTTATCTTCAAGCTTAATCAACTTAACATAGACCCCTGTGTACCTGCATGGATTAAGTAATTTCTCTCTAACCGTAGTCAGTATGTGACAGCTAATGACTGTTGTTCACCTAATTCTGCCGTAACATCTGGTGGTCCCGCAAGGGCCGTTTTGGACACTCTGCTTTTCTTGATTTATATTGATGATCTTCCTGCTTTCCTTTCTTCCTTGACTGTCTGACTGTTTGCAAATGACTGTGTAGTTTACCAGAAAATTACTAACTATGCCGATTATCTCAACCTTCAGTGCAATCTAGATAGGGTAATTGAATCGTGCAGTAAATAACTCATGACACTTCATACAACTAAATGTAAAAGCATGCAAGTTTCTCACCACACCACTAATTATTGTCCATGTACTTACTCTCTCAATAATATTTCATTACTATCTGTTGACAGTTATAAATACTTTTGTGTTCACATTTCTCCTAATCTTTCATGGAATGAGCATGTAAAATATGTAACTAACAATGCGAGTTGCATGCTTGGTTATCTGTGTCAAAACGTTTTTGATACTCCATTGCCCTGAAGTTAACACTTCACAAAACCTTGGTACATTCTAAATTAGAGTACGCATGTGCCATATGGGATCCTACTCAGACTACACTCATTCAAACTCTTGAAGCAATTCAGAATCGCGCAGCATGTTTCATCTTATCGAATTATTCGTGTCATTGCATTGTCACATTTATGAAGAAAACCATAATCTTGCCTGACCTTCCATTGCATTGAAACTCATCTCGCCTTAATCATTTTCACAAAATCTATTATTATAACAACGATTTGAAGGACGTCCTGTTTCATCCACCTCATTACATATATTCAAGGATGAATGATTGCTTCAAGGTGGGTCTGCCATCTTGTCGCACAAACTTGCGTAATAGCTCTTTTGTTCCTAGAACAAGCATAGATGAAACCACCTTCCCTCCACAATCGCAAGCATAACTGATGACCACGAGTTCAAGATCGCTTTAAGACAAGATGCCTTTTAATATTTTCTTATTACTGTATGTCTTGCCATTTTTTTCCCCCATTCCTTTCTGTAGTGCCTTTGGGCCCTGAAAGTATTCTTCATAAGTAAATAAATAAATTAGATGAATGTTAAAGAAACTCTGGTGCTCAAAATTATTCTGGAGTCCTACACTATAGCATGCCTCATATTCAGATAGCGATTTTGGCACGTAAATCTCCAGAATTTAATTCTAATTTAAGGGGAAAGGGAACGTAGGTTCAAAGATTTTCGGTGACCTGATTTACCATGATGGGTTCTCTACAAGGCCTTATTTGTGTAAACACAGCTGCCTCGGCATGCACAGGCATCTTGCCTCTCAGGAACAGAGCGTTGATAATGGTCCTTTTAACATTTAAGCATAGCCAATGGAAGCCAGGAAAGGTTCGAGAGTGAATAAAGCCACCAGTTGAGTCTGCCTCTTGTAGTCCTTGATCACAGCTGCACTGTGTTTAGCTCATGCCAATGCGTGTGGCAAAAAGTTGAAAAATAGGTGTTGGTCATTGGGACTCTCTATCATTCAGAGTATTTGGCATTTGGATATAGGCAATTACACTCCCGCTAAGCCCGTTTGAGAGCACTGTGGTGCTGCACGCGGGCACGTAGAGACCCACAATATTTTGCACTCTTGGTTATACATGTGCAAGAAATAGCCACGCAATGATGGCACCCTGCAAACAACTGAAATTGATGTTTTCGAATTCACCCTAACACCTAGTGTTGATATATTAAAAAGTTGTTTACGGACTGAATAATTAGAAAGAACACAATATATGATGTGCTTCCTCGGTTTGGTGCTAACAACATATACAGTGAAATCTCAATATAACGAACTTCAGGGGACCGCTGTAAATTGTTCATTATTCTGAAAAATCTTTTTAATGAAAGCCCCATAGTTAACCATTCCACCCATGATTTCATCAGTTCATAACTCTTCACCATATGAGCTATCCACAAAAACGTCACTGTTAGCTGTCAGCACGCGCTGGTGCTATTTTCTATACATTTTGCCGCCATGCACTACTGAAGCACCGTATAATAAGAGGGATGTGCGCAAAACCGACAATCACACCGAAAAAACTACCGACAAAAAGGTAGCTCCATGTCGCTTCCAAAGCGAAATGTTTGTTTTTTGCTTGTTTTTCGCATTTCTTGCCATAGACACCGCAATTGTCTGGCACGAGGCAGACACCTGAACTATGTCAAAGCGCAAGCGCACATAAACGACAGCATCTGGAAAGTGCAAAGTGCGACTGCATGGCATTCCCACGAGTATAGAGGTTACATACATGTCACCGCGCGCGTAGCTAGTACGGCCGCAGAAAGAAGCACAAAAAAAAGGTGTGTGAGCAGAAAGAAGGGTGAAAGAAGAAAGAGACACACCTTCGTTGCTGGGCGACACATTTCTGGGTGGAGCATGCACTCGCAAAACCTGATGCGCCGTTGCCTCCGCTCGCCCGCGTTCTTTTTTTCTCGGGCCGTCTCAGATTTTCTGAAACCATGTGCCACGACGTCCGCTCTGTTAGCCTACTGTTTCGGCTTCTGTGAAGGATACACGGAAATCTAAGAATCCCCAGATTTCGGAATATGAGTTCGTAGTACTGAGGCATTGTTAACATCACAGAGAAACTGAATAATGATCGCTATTCTGAAAAGTTCGGTATGCTGAAGTTTGTAGTACTGAAATATCTTTACATTGAAACAATAAGGAGTCAGCAGGGTATTTCTCAAAGTTCAGTAATCTGAAAAGTTTAATGAGGTTTCACTGTAATTGCTTTCATCTGCACAGGGATGGAAATGCTTGCGCCAATTGCACCATCTTGCGCCAAGCCATTAAGCTGTGTCAACCTGTGCCAAAACACTAACTTCAAATGAAGTTGCCAGCAGGATGTGTGTGTTCAGTGGTGACCACACAACCATAGGCATCTGTTGGCTACCGCTTAGCCCTGCAATCCAAGCCTACACAATCCATTTCAGCGTCAGCATCTTTGGAGTGTGGG
This sequence comes from Dermacentor andersoni, assembly GCF_023375885.2. Taxonomy (NCBI): domain Eukaryota; kingdom Metazoa; phylum Arthropoda; class Arachnida; order Ixodida; family Ixodidae; genus Dermacentor; species Dermacentor andersoni. Next base: position 257,792,566 of record NC_092814.1, on the reverse strand, counting down.
TGTGTGTGGTGGCATAATTGTAACTAGGCCGCAAGAAAATGTAAACCGTTTTGTGCTATTCAATGCAGTAAGAATGTTTTACTAAAGTGTTACGTGTTTGTGTACATGCGGACCAACTAAAGATGATTTGAACTGGCGCTCATTTCATGGGGTAGTCTGGAAGGAAAGCCACGCTCATTGAATAAGGTCGTACGGCCTGCTCAGCATGTAGCTCGTTAGTTTCATTATACATTTTATCACTCGATTTTGCGCTGTATGGGCACATCTGTGCCGATTAATTGGCGAACACCGTGCATGTGACGTTGTAAGTCTATTTTGCATGTGTACCACATCCGGTTACCAGGATGATAGCCCAACACGCCGACAAATGACCTGCTAACTTTCATGAAATTTCTTGGTCACAAATATCGAATGGCAACCGCAATCGTCACTCAAATTAATTTGCACTCAGGCTACACTACTTTCTGCCCGGCCACACCGCACAATATCAGGCTCTCGCCATTGCAGAACGCAAGCCAAGGATGTAAAGTTTCATATTTAATGAACCTAGTGGCCAAATTGTGGTCGTAATTAAAGGTTCGGTGAAATCGCAAACCTCCAAAATTGTGTTCGCGGCAACAATGTTCACGACGTGACTTGTGCAGATTGAGTCCAGAAATTTTAATAAACAACCGTGCAGTGCATCAAATATCAGCTGCCATTTTACATTGGCTTTATGGCGCCTGTGGCATAACCGCGAATGAGCCCGAACAATTGAGCTTATTCAATATGTTGATCAACAACGCAGACCGAAAAGCCAGTAAACATTTTTATCTCCTTATTTTTCTAAAAAATATCTTGAAGCTTTTTCTTGCCAAGCGATGCGAAATACTAGTAAATGTGCAATGACCAGTGCATTACTTCACATTTATTCTGTGGTATTCTGCTATCTTAACTGAAGGCTGCCAAAAATTAAAATTAGCAGAGGGCACTGCGCAACCGACATTCATTGTACCTTGATGGCTGTTGTTCATGTGTTCATGGTGGCCACTGTGGTTATTTCTCGTTCATTGTGCATGAATACGTTTAATTAGCTAAATTTGTAAATTTACCTAATCGATGAGATGCCAATGAAAAAGTTGTGGATGACGCTTACAAATGACCGATAACGGCATTTTAAGTAACCTAGGATTTGTGAAGACTTATTTTTAATGAGAAAGCCTGTGAAATAAACTAATAATAATAATAATAAAAAATGCTGTGACAGTGCAAATGCTTCTGCACACCAAATATATTGCATAAATATTTACACAAACCTAGTCAAATAGGGGCACTAGGAATGAGCTGTGCGCTTTTTTCTCATCGCATCAGCAGTTTTTGGCGTGCATCTTCGTTCCCTATCAAACGCAAAGTAGCACGATCTTGTAAAGGTTCACTTTCCAAACCATTATTAGACTGTGGTCCAGGTTTGCATGTTCATACAATACACAGAGCACTAGGTGACGACGTATACGTCTGAGACCACTTATATTACTGGTGCGGGGATGTGTTGTCACGAGGATTTTAAGAAATTCCTTGGCTTTTCCTTGTTTTCTTTTTTTTTCTTTTTGTCGGAAAAAAGGACCACACAAAACCAAAGTTGCTATATACGCTGTTGTCAGTCATTTCTCAACCTATTCTACAACTTTTGCAGTGGCATGTTATTGAATAAGTAAGGTAATAAATGTTGTTTTAATTAAGTACTTGTTGCTTGTTCATAATGAAAAAAAAACTAGCATTAACACAAGCCTATCAACAAAGAGTGCACGCTGTTCATGGAAAGCCCTCAGTCATATTTTTCTTGGCCACATTTGGTTTGGCACATCAGGTATGTAACTTAATGGTATTTTCTCAGAAACCTGTATGGGTTTCCTTTGCAGCTTCATGCCACAGTCAGGTGGATGAAAATTTTTCCTTGTCATGAATTTGGTCACCTTGCAGACTTCCGCAGAACTGATCTGCCGTAATCTAAGTGTTCTGCAAAGCCAAATAAGAAACACTTTTTCTTAATAGGAACACTTTTTCTTAATATGCCTGTGTTTCAGTCATATTGACGTTTACCAAGCTGCTCCAAACGCGTGTTTACTGTTCCAAGGTGTCAAATTTGCTGCTCCCAGAGCTGCTCCGAAACTTCCTTCCCTGTCTGCATAGAATATTCTACTTGGTGCATGACAGCCTGGGACACCCCTGTATACTGCTTGCTGCACTTTCCGTGGGAGAGCTTTATTTACTTATCTAACAGGCTTGAGGATAGTCTCCAGTTTACCTTTTGCTGGGTTCCTTGAATTCATTTGCAACAGGGGTTTGCAGCTTGCTGTCTGTTCTCAAGTCACAGATGGTTGCGACTATTCTTGTTGGTCTCTGTAATTGCCACAATGTAAACATGCGTAATATTTTAAGAGTTTCATGACTTCTGTGGCATGGTTTCATGCAGATAACTTGCATCATTCTGTCTGATTGTGCCTTTTGTTGCAAAGAAGCAGTTCTTGGTTAGATATGGTAGTGTCTTCACAAAGTGGAATGTCCTTGCAATCAGTCCCATCTTCAGTGCAAGTCCTGTGGCATGTCTGGTGCAATCAGGCTCATCACAATCTTGGGCATGGCAAATTGGTTCACCATAGTGATTACATATTATAATGTGTTCACCATAGTCATTACATGTTGTTGGGTTTGGTATTGAAAAGTTTTGCGGAATGGCCTTGCTCTCCTCCAGTAGCAAATTGCAAATGGAGGGATGTTTGGTATAACAGTAAGTTCTGCTGTGGTGGGTTTCAGCAGGCCTTTTGTCACATACACTCTGTGTAATGCTTGAAGCTTTTGCCAGTTTCATGCTTGTAGGTGATAGCAGTGGGCTTTTTCAATTATGTAGTCTTGGACTGTCCGCAAACCATCCACGGCTTCCGGTTCGACTAGCCGTGACATGTCCTGACAGAAGGGCATGTCACAGTCGCGTGATCCAGCTGCCAGGGACTGTCCAAGGTTTCACTCAAAAGCACCGTGACCAGTAGTCACTCTCCTAGCTGCCGCCGTCTGCTCATAGCTGCTCATAGATATCCCCACTACTCAGAAAATTTATTAATGTGGTGTAAGAGATGGCACAGTCTCGATGGCCATGTCGCCGGCACAACCATAAAGCTTACATAGTGGAATCGCAGGCTGAGAGCCTAGAACATGTTCGCAAAGCGCAGTTTACGTTACGCTTTTGCTCTTCATGCCACTTAACCGCTGTAATTAAGCTAACTCATTGCCTGCGAAATTTAAGCAGAATTCCCACATGAGCATAAACAAAATCTCGATTGTACCACATCGCTATTCATGAAAGTGCCCACCGATATCCTCAAAGCTCATGAGACCATCTACAAAAGGCCTGATGTGCATCTCGTATGGAGTGCATGTACACCGTCTTAATTGTGCACATCAAAAAGCAAACACTCGAACTTGAGACTGTGGGGTTCTCACTCGTGCTCTTGGGACAAAGTAACGACAACACAGTAGTGCGAACAATCACAAGGGCATTTTATTGCACCTTTCATAGATCAATGCCTGCTAGCCGAGTTGCTATCCACAAAACATGCCGATGGGCGTGCGACAAATCGCGAAAGTCTGACTCACCGCGACCGGATAACGAGTGAATATGTTCGCCCCATGCTGGACACCAACGCCTGGTCGTTCTCGCGTACGGTCACGCGAACAGTGGCGCTTTTGAAGGAGGCCTCGTGAGACGGTCTCACAGAAGCATGGATCGGCGCACGCACGGAACGTCTGCGCCACTTGCTGACCCCAAGCCAAAGAGGAAGAGCCTTCTCCTTTCCGCACCCAAGTAACCCCGCCGTTAGGTGGCATTAGCACAGCCACACTCGCGCCATCTCTCGCAATGCGCTTCAACCACACCGACTGCCGCCGGCATGAGGCCACGCGGCGAAGCCGGATTACAGGAGACAGGAGATATGTGGGAAAACAACATATCAGGAGACGCGTGAGAGTCATGCATCCCCACAAGACAGAAGTGGTCAACATGTGTGAGAAGCAATTGGTGAAGCTCTGATTGTATATTACCCCAGCTACCGCTGAGAAGCAACCACATGAAATATGATATGCTTCCTCGCACACCAGGTTTACTCACATGAAAGGCGAAGTTCACCTGTTTGGTACACATATAGCAATGAGCATGACAGATATCGCGAAACGCATGAAGAATAGCAAGCATGTGCTCTTGATCGGCGCACATGCTTGTGAAGACTAAAGCTGCAGCAATTACAGAGCTCAGGGACATCCTGCATGATGGCACACAAACCACCAATGTAACAGACAATAGCTAAGTGCATAATATTTGCCATTTGGAATGTGAAAAGTATGCATAAGCACGTGGCATCTTTCACAACATGGTGGCAAAGTGGCATACATCTATTTCAGACAGCCGTTGTCTGCTAGCTGCTTGTGCTGATCTGACCAAAAATCTACTGACCACTCTGAGATCCCACGGACAGTCCACGACTTCCAGTTTGTGAAAAATGAACGCAATTCTGGCAGCTCTCGGACTTGTGGGTGAGCTTCCAAAGCTATCCGAGAAAATTGAATGTGGGACCGCAGTCCCAAGCAGTCTGGGATTGTTGGGAAATGGTAATCGAAGAGGCCTACTAAGCCTCATACTGTGAATGCTATAGAAGCAGAGCCATGACTAGTTATTTGGCTGCAATAGTGCTGGCGCCTCTGTTGCAGTAGGTAATCCATCTCTCAAAATGTAACATCTTGTGCCATATTTTTTTTAGGTCTATAAGCCGCACAGTCACTTTTCTGGTGTTGTCAGTAGACAATGGCTCATACACATATGTATCGGTCCATTTGTTCGTTCTAGTGTCTGTCTCCAAAATCTTAGCAGGAATGATGCGTTGTCCTTTGATGTGACATGCAGGACTTTGTATTGTATTCTTTGTGGGGATGGGGTTGATGTCATTGTTTGCCAGAAAGGCGTCTCTACCATCCAGTCCCTTCTGTATTATCTTGCACTCATCAGTAAATGCACTTTCATTGGTTCTGAGGGTGTCATCACTGCACAGAGTTAACTGCAGCTCACTCAACCATTTACCAGGACAAGTTGAAAAGACAGGATAAAACCTTGTTGCTCTAACTCCATTGCAAGCGAGTAGAGAGTTAGGTTAGTTGAGATTGCCATGCCTGTACTCCGATGAAGAAGAGTATAATGTGAATATGCATGAACATTTTTATCAAGGTGGAGGGAAGAAGAAGTCACAGTATCGCTCAATATTGCCTCCTGAATAGTGCGCTACGACCACTGTTTCTTTTTGTTTTGTTTTTTACCTTGCGACACTGGTGGAGGTGCTGGAGCCTGCAACCTCGTGCTGGCAACCCCTATCCATACACCCGTACACCCAGTCCCGAAGCTCCACCTCTCGTAACGACTCCAGTCCACCATTTCAGTCAGCGCCTGCTCAGCATGAACCCGGACTTCCCTCCCATTGCGACTCCCACCAGCATGGCTTCATCATCGGCGCTTTCCCCGCCTTCACAGACGGCGACTAGCCTTTCCCAGTGACTCTTGAATACTCTCGCGTCACCAAAATCTTCCACGGCGATGCATTTGAATATGTCGAAGATTGGCTGGACCAGTACGAATGTGCCGCTCTGGTAAATCACTGGCACAAACAACAAAAACTCGCCCATGCTTATTTCGTGCTAGAAAACAGCGCTCGTACATGGTATGCGAACAGGAAAGCAAGCTTCCAAATGTGGGGCAATTTTCGTTGTCAGCTTCTCAATACATTCTCAAACTCGGACCGGCGAGATTTCGTGCAAGAACTTATCGAGGCTCGGATGCAGAAACCCAACGAAACCGTCGCCATGTATGTGGACCATATGGCCCGTCTGTTTGCCGGCCTTGTACAAAATCCGCCAACAGCGGTCCACAACTTCATCAAGGAAGTGACTGTCATCAAGGGGGCACTTCAGTAATGTTGCTGCCACTTTGACTGCCAGCTCAACAACACACCAATAAGCTCCATGGCTCAGATTGTTGATCAGACTTCTTTATGGGACATAATTCGAGACATCCTGCGTTAAGAGCTGCAAGCCCTCAGTGTTCCTGCTACGGAGCCACCAGTCATTTCTCTTGCTAAAGTCGTGCACCAGGAGTTGCGGCAAGTCTTCTCTTCACCAGCCCCATGTCCAGAGACACGTCCGCTGACCTCTGCTGACATGGTCCAACGTCCTCCCCCTTCACCGCCGGTAGCGCCATTTCAGCCATAGCCTGTTCTCTTGCCGTGGTGGCAACAGGAGTCTGGGAGATTACCTCTAGGTTGCCATACTGACTTGTGGCGTGCAGCTGACCATCGACCACTGTGCTTCCACTGCGGGGAACCTGGCCATACTGCCCGTTACTGTCCCTATCTAGATGCTGGAGTCTGCCTCTTTTCACCTGCCGCTTCTCTGCACTTCGACCACCATCGTGCCCCGAACAGTGATCAGCTGTCGCGTAGCCAAGCAACTTTACCATGTCGTTGCTGGCAGTCCCCGTCACCTGTGCATTACACTTCCCCAAACTGCCAAAGTTACACCACTGACTTCGGCAGGGTTAGTCGTTCCCCTAGTCCACGCCGGGGAAACTATCCGCAGCAACCACCAGGGGGGAAGTTGTCCTGCGTCGAGACGCCAAGAATACCCCCCACGCTCCCTACGAAGATAAGACAATGACGAATACTAATGCCGACGAAGACGATATGATAATGACGACTACTCACGCCGATGATGTCCGTGCCGATCTCAGCATTCTGGTGGATAGACATTACATCACCGCACTTGTTGACACTGGCGCAGACTTCTTGATCATGCAGCAAGAGCTGGCCGACCGCATCAGGAAAGTAAAGACACTGTGGGCCCCACATAAGAAGTGCCGGAGGTCGGCTAATGACATTAACGGGAACATGCACCGCCCTAATCCCTAATCCACATTGGTGATTCCAGCTTCACTGCTGCTTTCATCATTCTCCTCGACTGCTGCATAGACCTCTTCTTGGGGATGGATTTTCTGTGATTCTGTGACTTTCTGGATTCCGGATGAATATTCCGGAACGCATGGTGACGTTTTCAGCCAGCCCATATGCTGACACCATGAATGATGGGCAACATGAGCATTTGCGAATCGCCGACGATGTGACCATTCAGCCGCGATCCTGCCGCCTTGTATCTACATGCAAGAAGTCCTACCACGGGGATATGCTCGCGGAGCAAATTGTTGCACTATTGCTCACGCAAGGCGTTTCCATTGCTAGAGGCGTACTCGACATGAGTCATGGGCATGCGGAAGTCCTTCTCACAAACTTCAGCAACGAACGCCATCACATCCAGAAGGGCACCACAATTGCATATTGCGACGACATCAGCCAAGTAAAAGATTGTTTCACTCTACAAGAAACGACCGTCCCGCCCTTGACGCCTTTGCCTGTCGATGTCAGCTCCACCCTCTCGCCTTCCGAGCAGCAGTGCATGTTGGAGCTGATACACCAGTTCGAAGATTGCTCTTCGACTACGTCAGAGGTCAAACAAACACCACTGACCAAGCACCGTATAATCACGGATTATACTATGTGGCCAGTTTGACTGACAAAATACCTACCGTGTAGCTCCAAAGGAATGTGAAGAGATTCAAAAGCAAGTGAAGATGATGCTCGAGGATGATGTGATACAGCCTTCGAAAAGTCCCTGGGCATCACCTGTGGTCTTAGACAAAAAGAAAGATGGCAGTTTGTGATTCTGCATTGATTACCGCAAATTAAATCAGGTCACGAATAAAGATGTCTACCTGCTGCCACGCATTGACGATTCACTGGACAGGATTCACTGGATTCACTGGACATTGGATTCACTGGCATGCACATTATTTTTCATCAATGGACGTACGAAGTGGGTATTGGCAGATCGAAGTCGATAAGAGAGATCGTGAGAAAACTGCCTTTGTGACCCCCGGTGGTTTTCATGAATTTAAGGTCATTCCTTTCGGTTTGTGCTCAGTGCCTGCTACTTTTCAGCATCTAATAAACACCGTACTATCAGGCCTGAAGTGGCAAACTTGCTTGGTCTATCTAGATGACGTCATTGTGCTGTCAGCTACATTCGAGGAGCAACTTAGCTGGTTACTCACTGTTCTCCAAGCCATACGCTTCGCTGGCCTGACGCTAAAGCCTGAGAAATGTCATTTTGTTTCAGTGAACTGTGCTTCCTCGGCCATGTCGTCAGTCACGAGGGTGTACGACCCAGACGAAACAGACACTGTGGAAAAGTTCCCCACACCGTCCAACAAGAAGGCAGTAAAGCACCTTTTGGGGCTGTGCGCCTATTACTGGCACTTTGTTGCAAACTTCTCATGTATTGCTGCGCCGTTAACATGCCTTACATGAGACAATGTCCTCTTTCTGTGGGGTGAAAATGTGCAAGTAGCATTCAGCGAACTACGCTAATGCCTGCGAACGCCTCCCGTTCTTGCGCACTGCGACCAGGGTGCCCCTACAGCATTTTTATGTGACAAGTTGCTGCCTGGTATCTGAATGGTAAAAGAATGGTTGGTTAGAAACGCTCAAATAAAATTGGCGATTCTTATGCAGCGGTTGCTCCTTCTAAACTTATAATGAGCCTCATGGAGAGAAAAATCAAACATCCTTCTTTTTAAAGTGCACTGTGATGAGAGTGTTTGCCTTCTAGCCTCAGTGGTACTTGCGATGTAAAAGGTTGCTTCTCAGGGACATGCTTTTGGGTACCTCGAGCTCTAGTTGCCGTTGTGTTTGATTTATATGTGCAATGTATTGGTCGGTGCACTTCCTTGACATGCCCAAGCATAGCTTTGTATGTCATAAAAGACCGTCATGATCTGAGCCAGAACATAGCATTTTGCAATCATTCAGAAAAGTTTACCAATGGGTATCTTTTCTAATAAACAAAATAAATTTCCCCTGAGCAGGCAGTGTTGCTTGGTATTAACTTATATTTTGACCTCATTGCACAGTGCACCAATTGATGAACTCTCTTTACATTTTATTTATTAATTCTTTAAGTAATGTTTTAATTTGTTGCTTAATTGTACGTTGTAATACATGTATATGTGAATCTTTAGAATAAAGAACAGAAACAGCGTGACACAGGACGAGTGAGTAAAGAGCACAGGACAGAGTGCTGACTAGCAACCAAATGCTTCATTTGCAGAATCCGCATATAAAGACATCAATGAATGTGACATAAAGAACAGAAAAAGGAGGATAAGCATCAGCCACGGAGATAATGCAGTTTCTTTTGTTGATCTCGTGAGGGACGCAGAAGTGACGTATGCGTCGCCATTTGTGAGTATGCAATATGCCTCAAAGATTTTCCCCACAGGCTTCTCACTATCATCATCATCATCATCATCCTGGTTACGCCCACTGCAGGGCAAAGGCCTCTCCCATACTTCTCCAATTACCCCGATCATGCACTAATTGTGGCAATGTTGTCCCTGCAAGCTTCTTAATCTCATCTGCCCGCCTAACTTTCTGCCGCCCCCTGCTGCGCTTCCCTTGGAATCCAGTCCGTAACCCTTAATAACCATCGGTTATCTTCCCTCCTCATTACATGTCCTGCCCATGCCCATTTCTTTTTCTTGATTTCAACTAAGATGTCATTAACTCGCGTTTGTTCCCTCACCCAATCTACTCTTTTCTTGTCCCTCAACATTACACCCATCATTCTTCTTTCCATAGCTTGTTGCGTCGTCCTCAATTTAAGTAGAACCCTTTTCATAAGCCTCCAGGTTTCTGCCCCGTACGTGAGTACTGGTAAGACACAGCTTTTATACACTTTTCTCTTGAGGGATAATGGCAGCCTGCTGTTAATGATCTGAGAATGCCTGCCAAACCCACACTAGCCCATTCTTATTCTTCTGATTATTTCCGTCTCATGATCCGGACCCGCGGTCACTACCTGCCCTAAGTAGATGTATTCCCTTACCACTTCCAGTGCCTTGCTACCTATCATAAACTGCTGTTCTCTTCCGAGACTGTTAAACATTACTTTAGTTTTCTGCAGATTAATTTTTAGACCCACCCTTCTGCTTTGCCTCTCCAGGTCAGTGAGCATGCATTGCAGTTGGTCCCCTGAGTTACTAAGCAAGGCAGTATCATCAGGGAATCGCAAGTTACTAAGGTATTCTCCATTAACTCTTATCCCCAATTCTTCCCAATCCAGGTCTCTGAATACCTCCCGTAAACACGCTGTGAATAGCATTGGAGAGATCGTATCTCCTTGCCTGACACCTTTCTTTATAGGGATTTTGTTGCTTTCTTTATGGAGGACTATGGTGGCTGTGGAGCCGCTATAGATATCTTTCAGTATTTTTACATACGGCTCGTCTACACCCTGATTCCGTAATGCCTGCATGACTGCTGAGGTTTTGACTGAATCAAACGCTTTCTCGTAATCAATGAAAGCTGTATATAAGGGTTGGTTATATTCCGCACATTTCTCTGTCACCTTATTGATAGTGTGAATATGGTCTATTGTTGAGTAGCCTTTACGGAATCCTGCCTGGTTCTTTGGTTGACAGAAGTCTAAGGTGTTCCTGATTCTATTTGCAATTACCTTAGTAAACACTTTGTAGGCAACAGACAGTAAGCTGATCAGTCTATAATTTTTCAAGTCATTGGCATCCCCTTTCTTATGGATTAGGGTTATGTAAGCATTCTTCCAAGATTCCGGTACGCTCGAGGTCATGAGGCATTGTGTATACAGGGTGGCCATTTTTTTCTATAAGAATTTGCCCACCATCCTTCAACAAATCTGCTGTTACCTGATCCTCCCCAGCTGCCTTCCCCCTTTGCATAGTTCCCAAGACTTTCTTTACTTCTTCCGGCGTTACTTGTGGGATTTCAAGTTCCTCTAGACTATTCTTTCTTCCATTATCATCGTGGGTGCCACTGGTACTGTATAAATCTCTATATATTATACGCTTTTCACTATATCTTCCAATTATTTCGCACTTCTTAAAGATCGGGGTGCAACCACACGTGTTACAGTGGGCAGCCAGATGACTGAACGGGTTTCCTTTTAGTGAAGAGGCACGCTCGTGCAGGCGATCATTAATGCACCTCCCCGTTTGCCCGATATAGCAAGGTTTACAATCGAGGGCGATTTTATAGATGACTTGCATTGTACAGTCAATGAAGCTGCGAACGTGATTCTTATAGCAACTTTTACGCACGACAGTATCCACCCTGTTGACTATTTTGCACAACCTGCTTAGTTTATTAGGGGTACATTGCAGACAACCCTCACTCCTGCCTTGGCTTGCAGACGATACATTGTACTTTTGGACGACGCTCGCGTCCCTGAAGATGTACAGCACTACCTCAAATTGGGGCCAAAGTACTGCCCATGCCTGAAAATATACCAGTTTGAAACGCTCTGTTTGGTCAGAAATGCAGCTTCTAGGACCAAGGATGAGGGAGCGTATGGTGTTATCAAGGAATGTGTCTATTGTCTTCCTCAAGGGCGACCCAATGGACGCGAGGAACACAAAAAAGGCAGCCTCTGTTGTTTTCTCACTCCGGGACGACGGCCTGAAGCTACTCCTTTCAGACAAGGAAGGTGGCTTCGTAGTCGCCTGTGCAGCGACCTTCCATCTCAAGTCTGAGCAAGCCCTGAGGAGCCACTTCTAGGAGGCAAGCGGAGTCAAGCCAGCAAAGGTGAAGGCCGAAGCAGCCAAACTGTGCGAATCGTCAAGTCTGACCAAGCTGGCATCCTCTGTGAGGACTTCAAAGGGCGCAACTTTGACTGTGTTCTTCTCGGCAAAAACACATAAGGTGGAAGCCCTTTTTTGTGTGACTGTGTTGGAGTGGGGAACCTGGCAGCGACTCCTAGGTGCTTTCCTGCAAAAATCCCTGGGAAATCTGGAAGTGGACAACCCTTTCCTCTTCTGGAAGCCACATGAAGTGTCTACTTTCTTGCAAAGTGAGTGCCTGCCGCACTCCCGCGCCTTTTCCGTTGATGTCAAAGACTTGTACTATTCATTACCAAGTAACCTGATTTTAGAGGAAGTTGGTGATTGCATCGATTAGCATGGGGTAGTTAGGTTTCAAAATGCCTGTGGAACGAGTGTTGGCAGCTTCATGGAGATGCTCACCTACTACCTAAAATCCACATTCATTTGTCATGATAATAAGCTTTTAATTCAAAAGCAGGGAGTGTGTATAGGTTCATGTTCGGCACCCGTACCTAGCGGCGTTTTGTTGGCACGCTATGACAGGGGCTTACTCGCTCGCCTACAGCTGACAACCGTAAAAATATTCTGCTTTGTTGATGATTTTTTTGTATTTTATCCAGTTGACCCTTGTGACACGGAGTTAACCTCCAAGACAATTATAGACGCCGTCAGGGAGATAATGAGGGATTTTGCATTGACAACGGAAGAGCCCACCAATGACCGGTTAAGGTTTCTAGACACTGAAATTTTTTTTAACCTCATTACGTGTGCTGGAGCTACTCGCCTCGCTCAAAGAAAGGACTTCTCCCATTTTCGTCTGCACACTCCAAACTCGTAAAACGAGGCATCGCTAAGGCATGTTTGCGAGCTGCTCTCAAGCGTTCGTGCGAGCACTCTGTTGAACAGAGCTTTTCAGCACAAGTTAACCGACTAACATCAGCAGGCTACCCACCAGCGTGTTGTGCAGTGTTGCTGGTGACCTTGTAAAAGAGTTAAAGAACGTCGGAAAATGAACTATGCAGTCACCGCCTTCGAGATCTAGGCTTGCCGTCATTCCTTATGTACACCACGTTTCCCATAACATTATTAAAATTGCAACCAAGGCAGGAGTGAGGGTTGTCTGCAATGCCCCTAATAAACTGAGCAGGTTGTGCAAAATAGTCAACAGGGTGGATACTGTCGTGCATAAAAGTTGCTATAAGAATCACTTTCGCAGCTTCATTGACTACAATGCAAGTCGTCTATAAAATCCCCCTCGATTGTAAACCTTGCTATACCGGGCAAACGGGGAGGTACATTTATGATCGCCTGCACAAGCGTGCCTCTTCACTAAAGGAAAACCCGTTCAGTCGTCTGGCTGCCCACTGTAACACGTGTGGTTGCACCCCGATCTTTAAGAAGTGCGAAATAATTTGAAGATATAGTGAAAAGCGTGTGGAGGAAATCTTTGAGGCATATCGCATATTGACAAGTGGCGACGCGTGCGTCAGTTCTGCATCCCTCACGCTATCAACAAAAGAACTGGATTATCTCCATGGCTGATGCTTATCCTTCTTTTTCTGTTCTTTATGTCACATTCATTGATGTCTTTATATGCTACTTCTGCAAATAAAGCATTTGGTTGCTAGTCAGCATTCTGTCCTGGGCTCTTTACTCCGTCGTCCTGTGTCGCACTGTTTCTATTTTTTATTCTAAAGATGAACCAACCAGCCCCTTTGAACACACTGATATGTGAACCTCAACATAGGAAAATGTCAGATGTGGTCACTTTGTCACTGATTCAGATAGAGGAACAATTTCACTTACATACTCTGTATAAAAACAGTGAGCGTTTTTATATAAAATATGTGATGCACCAGTAGAACATAATTTGTCCAGATGCCAGGCATTAAAAAGTTTTTTTGTGTGTGTGTGCTCTAGAGGATATTGCATTGATCTTGCTTCGGGTTGGTGGATTTCCACTTAGGTGGGTCACGGACCAGAGGCACTGGGCGATCCTGAGGCACACCTTCTGGACATTCATGGTTATCCGAAGTGAGCACACCACGACGACTCATGCGTGGAGATACCTGAGTAAACACAAATATGGCATTAATGGTTACATCATTAATGACAAATATAGACCTTTTTGATGATCTAGCTTCAACTTACTTAACAAACTTATATAACATGATCAAGGTTTAAGCCTCGTACTTTTGCAATGTTATACCTTTAATGTGATGTAATTCTAAAGCTTGCAGTGCTCTTAAACTTCTGAAACTACCCACTCGTACTCTCTTCATCTTGTTTAAGAGGAACAGGTGAGTGTACGCACTCTCAAGTAGTAGCACTGTAATGAGCCACTGATTGTTTGTGTCATTAATACAACAGGTCACAGACCAATGTAAAAAAACAAAACTTGACGTTTCGGGATCTGTATAGGTCCTTTGTTCACAAACTTACTAATGGCAGGCCACTAGTATTGGTCAACCTGTTGTATTAATGATGATTTTACCTTCCCAGACTGTTTCAACGAACTCTTGATTAGTAGTACATATGTCTGTGTGTTTGACAAAGTTATCTTTCTTATGTTTATTGTTATGCATGCACTTGTGCATTATCAGCTGTGCCATGTGTTGTCTGCTAAACTCATATTGCCTTTGCTGCACCTTCCTTATTTGAGTTTTTGGCTAGAATATGTGTGTTTGAGGTAGAAAATAAATGGAGGAGCAGGACCAGCAGCTCGTCTGCTAAGTGCCTATGCAAAAGTGGTTACCATGTTAACACTTGCAGGCCAGTTGAGAGACAGTGTTGTAAAGGCATACAATGTGCAGTATTCAGGGTGAATGGACACGCTATCATGTTTCACTAAGAATGGCAGCAACTACAAGCGTACACTGTGTTAGTTTCAACACCCAATCAGTTACTGCAGTGACCTCATTAGAGAGAACACAGTGTAACACTCAAAAGGCAAACTTTTCTTCAATGAGTGAAAGCACTACCATTACTGCATAGCATGTAGTGAGATTTACATAGAGCTTTGTCTCTCTCTCTCTCTCCAAGAACATCCTGTTCCTTGATAACACCAATCAGCTACTTGCTGTGGCCTTTTAGGTTGACAGCTTCTTCTGTGTTGTTGACTATGTGCCATGCTGGCACATGTTCTTAGTGTGTCATGTGAAGAGTGCCACTAAGCACCTATAAGGCTGACCTCTCCTGCTTTCTCTGTAGAGGCTAGATCCTCTGACCATGTAAACCAGCCAAACTGGGCCTAAAACTGTTAAGCATTTAAAATATGTATAGTTTTCTTTTTATTCTCAGGCTGAAAACCAGTCTAGAAAATTACAGTAACAAGACCCCAACTGTGCTCTTATAGTGTTGCTGTTAATGTACTAGTGCATGCTTGACAATGTGAGCTTAAGAGAAGGGATGCCTTTTCATACCTGAAGGTATTGTTTAGATACAAAGTACCATGTATTCACAAGTTCACTCTAACCAACCTAAAAATCTATGCTTCAAGCTGCATGCACATTTATAATTTGCATAGTATATGTGTCTCTATTGTGCTGTTTATCATATCCGCAGACTTTGCTTTTCTTATTTATGTTATGCTTTGTGCATTGTGCGCACATAAGTATTTGTTGCTACGTAATGCTTGCTTAGAATTTGTGTTCATGCATGCCCTAGGCAAAAGTTATAAAAATGGTTTATAATAACCATACAACGCACTTTATTATGTTGTGATCCTGTTTGTGGAAGCTTAATTTTCAATGATTAATGTAAAAATGTTCAATGAACATTGTTACATTAAGCAATAATACTTGTTCAGCTCTTCATGTGCGAGTGATTTATGTATAAAGACGTAATCCTCAGATTTCTTGGTTCAAATGTGCCACTTCATAATTCACCATATAACATGTTTAACTTTATTGCACTCGAAATCCTTCTTTATGTTAATCGTGACATTGCAAAACTGCATTGTGCTACAGTACTGTTACTTACCTTTAGCAAATAAGTTCCTACCCGCCATGGTAGCTTAGTGGCTATGGTGTTGCGCTGCTAAGCAAGAGGTTGTGGGATCAAATCCTGGCCACGGCGGCCGCATTTCAATTGGGGCAAAATGCAAAATCGCCTGTGTCCCATGCATTGGGGGCACATTAAAGAGCCCCTGGTGGTCAGAATTAATCCGTAGTCCCCCACTACGGTGTGCCTCATAATCAAATTGTGGTTTTGGCACATAAAACCCCAGAATTCATTCAAATCAGTTCCTCATTATGCTTCTTTTTCTGTGAAGCATGCAGTATTGAACAAGCTATTTGATGTTAATACCGCGTTATCTATTTTAATGAAAACATATTTTTTTAAATTCACCAATGATTACAATACTCCCTAATGCGAAATTTGAGCGCAGCTCTATAAACGTTTTCATTTTGCGATGTATTGGCTGCGGAATCCGGACTGGACAATCTGTCTTGTGCAGCACGTTGTAAATGGAGCGAAGTGTTGCAAAACAAGTAACACTCTAGCACAATGATAGTGGCGAGCAGAGTCGGCAATCGGCGAAAATCTGATCAACAGGCCAATCGTGTTGGCTTTTATGCATGATTCGTTGAAGGTTCCACTGTAATCGCTGTTGCCCACGTGGCTTCCAGAAAGTACTACACAATTTGCGTTGCACATACAGGCGCATTACAAATACTATGGTGCCATCTTGTAGTGTCATGCGGCACTCTGCTTTCCTCCTCACTCTTTTGTCATACTCTCATCCTCCGCTTTCCTCCCCACACTCTCTTCCTTTATCTCCCACTGCGCTCCGCGTTCGTTTTCATGTTTGGCTGTTCTCATTCGCTTGGTTTCTAGGGACAACGCTGACGCTCGCTGCAGGAATGGCTGCCTAAGAGCTGTGCTCTAAAAAATGAGGTTTAACTGTTGCAAGGATGCTTTCTCCACTGCACATTCCTTCAGCACAGCGGACACTCGGTGGGATAGTAGCTGTCGCCGTCCATTTGCTTATTAACTAAAATTCGTTAACTTCTCAGTTACAAGTTTTAAGGCCCATGTTACAATGGCACTGTTGCAGTGGGGGGCACCGCAGGAAATTAGAGCAATTTACGCAATTTAAAAAACTCTATTCGTTGGTGAGATATTCTTCAATGAAAATTTGCCTTTTTTTGCTCCATTATCGAAACAAGGTACACAAACAGTGCCAGAAGCAATACCGAAGTTATTCTTAACGCTCTCATGATGTAGAACAGCTTGCTGCAATCTGCTATGGCATTCAATCTATCATCGTGTGTTTGTACTCCAAGGGATGGCAGGTCGCCAAGACGATCTTTGAGAAGTAAGACGAAGGCGTGTTCAAGTGATTCATTTATGTAAAGAAACCAAACGAGGCTTGAAGCATCACATAGCCAGTGCTTCTGATGCCTTTCTTGTGCCCAGTTTTGGTATCAGAGCGAGGAAAAGTCAATTTTCACTTATGAATGGTATCTTAACTATTAATGGCACTTTTAAAATCGCATAAGTTGCTTTTCCATCCTGTAGCATTTTCCTCTAATACTACTATTGCAACGTGGGTATTAAAACCAGACATTCAAGAGTTAATGTAAAATAATTCGTTAATTAGCAAATGGACTGTGACAGCTATGCTGAAAGAATAGTAAAGAAAGCATCATCACATCGATTAGGTATTATTTTTAGAAAATCGGTTTTCATTAAAACAGATCACCCTGTATATAGGTGTTCAAATTTAAAGCTGCCCGATCGGAACATATTGTTTGCCATGGACTATGCATAAATGACCGTTCTAGCGGGATGCTCTCGTGTAGCGATGGTCAGTATAAACCATTTTCACACCTACTCACATTCCCTGCTTGTTTGTAGCAGTGCCTGGCAAGCTTGATTGTGCACAATCATCTTACACCTTATTTCACTTGCAAGGCACAAAAGAATAATGATGTGCTCATTTGTAACTTTTTTTACCCTGTTTGGTGATAGGAAGCTTGATACTTTTATTTCACCCAATACAAAGGGATCTTAACAAATTGACCATTGTAATGAATTCATTTTTATGCAATAAAATCCATGTGTATGCCTTGATCTTACTTGCGTGATGGTTTAACATTCACCACTTAAAATGATTACATTTAAAAATATTAATACATAGATAATCTTCCTTTTTTATTACATTGAAGATGTTTGTGCCTTCCTTTAGCACATAGAGTAAGGCTCCACACGGTCATAAGAGCATGCCGCCGCTGGTGCTGTTGCGAAGAGCACCTCCGATGGTGTTTTCCCAACCTAAATTTTTACACTAGCAGATGACATGGCTACTTGCAGCATTTGCAGGACTTACTGACAGTACTTGGCACCTTACAAATTGCAAGAAGTCTAGTTAGCCTACGAAATGGCTAGCCTGGATAAGGGGGCATTGTTGTATGACATGTGGCATGTTTACAGTAGTTAAACCTCGATATAACACCCGCCATGGTTGCTCAGTGGCTATGGTGTTGGGCTGCTGAGCACAAGGTCGTGGGATCGAATCCCGGCCACGGCGGCCGCATTTCGATGGGGGCGAAATGCGAAAACACCTGTGTAGTCGGTAGTAGTAGTAAGTAGTCGGTAGCGTAAGTAGTCGGTAGCGACAACTATCCATCTGTTGTGTGAAGAGGTCACTGGGAATGGCCCAAGTAGACCCATTCCTATTTGTTGAAACGGTGCTTGAGGAGGGTCCACAGGATGGAGAAAGCTAGCCGGTTTAACTGGTGGTTTCTTGCGGCGCTGACAATCGCGGCAGGTCTTCACATACCGTTGCACAGAAGAATAAAGCCGGGGCCAGTAATACTTCTGTCGTATCCTTGCTAATGTCTTAGCAAATCCCAGGTGTCCCGCGTATGGCTCATCATGGCAAGCTTGCCAAATGTCTTGGTGTAGCGCCACCGGCATGACAAGGAGGTACGTGTTGGGACCACTTCCGCAGTTTTTCCTGTAAAGGACATTGTTGTGCAAGTAGTATGATGATAAGCCGCGCACGAGCGAGTGAGGTAAAACCCCTTCAACTCCTTGGAGGTGCTCGATCAGCGGCAGCAGCTCAGGGTCAGCACGCTGGTGCTTAGCCATCTTCATGGCGTTGATAACACCGACAAATGGCAAGTCATGGTCAGGGTCCGATGACATAGGGAGTGGTGCGCGTGATAAACAGACAGCGTCACTGTGCTTCCTTCCAGATCGGTAGACAACTCTAACATCGTACTCTTGTAAACGCAGGCTCCAACGGGCTAGTCTGCCTGAAGGATCCTTGAGGTTGGCACGCCAGCACAGGGCGTGGTGATCGCTGACAGCCTTAAAGGGTCTACCGTACAAGTAGGGTCGGAATTTACCAATTGCCCACACAACCGCTAAGCATTCTTTTTCAGTGGTTGAGTAGTTTTTCTCAGCCTTGGTGAGACTGCGGCTTGCATAAGCAATGGTGCGTTCCGCACCAGCTTGCCACTGCACAAGAACTGCTCCGAGACCCACATTGCTGGCGTCAGTATGAATCTCAGTGTCACCGTCTTCATCAAAATGAGCAAGTATTGGGGCCTCTTGCAAACGCTTGCGCAATTCATTGAACGACTGCTGCTGCTCGTCCGCCCAAATGAAAGGCGCATCGTCGCGTGTAAGCCGTGTCAGAGGCTCAGCAATTCTCGAGAATCCCTCGACGAAGCGCCTATAATATGCGCACAAACCAAGGAAGATTTGGACAGCCTTCTTGTCTGTGGGTGGTGAAAACTCGGCGACGGCAGCTAACTTGTCTGGGTCTGGTCGGACGCCTTGAGGACCAACGACATGGCCTATCGACATTCGTCCCATGTCGATAGGGCCGCCTCACGGTTCTCAAACCGTGTCCGCGCATAGTCCTCGAGGGCAAAGTAGGTGTTGCGTAGCTTGCGCTCTGGAGTCCAGCCGTTAAATTCTGCGACACACTCAAAGTGATCGAGCCAGTCCTCTACATCCTTGAAGGAGCCCCATGGAAGGACATGGGGATTTGCGGCTGGTTGAGGACGACCTCGGTCGGCGCAGTCGAGGAAGAAAATGGAACCGATGTATTCATCCTTCTGACTTAATTGAGTAGAGGCTCGTGCCCAGGCGGCAGTCCTTGAAGTCGGTGGCTTGTCCGTACGTCCACAGGAGTCAGCTCGACCGGACTTTGTATTGGGCTTGTAGACGGTGTTTGATCTGGGAGTGGTAGCATGTACCCAGCACCTCCACCAGAAAAATGTAACATAGATTGCAGACGGAGTCTTGTAAAATATATGCTTCTCTTTAATGGCGGGCCAGAACAAGAGCGTGCAGCTTATGCACTTCGTCTTTCGTGGCGCCGACCTTTGCGCGCGCAGTCCTGCGGTGCGGGAGCCCCACATCTTTGTGTCAATATTTGTGTCTGTCCAAATATAAGGTAAACGGCACTGAATGGAGACTACAGGGGGAAACCAGACGGAAGTGGTGCTGTTCCAAATGATTTTGCTGCAAGATAGCTGTGGTTGCTACTGGGAGGCACCAGTTCATAAGTGAATGCATGGAGTAGCTAAATTATGCTTAATAACTTTCAGTCATTCAATAAGGATTGCTCGCATACAAGGCAAGCTACAATTTTTCTTGATTCAGACAAAGCAATTATATCAACCTCCCCTTGCTCCTCAGCTAACTAGAAGCCCAGTTTTGAATGGCATTACATGTATCAAATAACAGGGCCATTAAGGGGTGGGAATATGGTGAGCTTCTAAGTGTAGTAACGACAGAAATACGGAAAGAGAAACAACATGTTCATTGGAAAGGAAAAAAGAAACCGAAAAGCTGGTGGAACAAGGAGATACGAGAAGCCATCGCCGAACGACAGAAAGCATCTCGAGAGCACAGGCAGGCAAAGAAGGCGCAGTTGCCACAGGATGAAGTAACCAGTAAATGGGAAATATACCGGGAGAAAAAGTCTATGGTTCAAATACTGGTGCAAGCAAAATTAAAAGGTAAAAGTGAACGTTGGTTGTCAGAAATACGTGAGAAAAAGAAGGCCGCACCTAGAATATTTTGGAATCACATAAAATTATTAGGCAGGAAGGCAACAACAATACAACATAATATCCTAGACGAAGATGAAAACAGACTGGAAGGAGAAGCAGCAATAAATTACATCCAAAAAGTAACAGCCGAATCTTTCCAAGGCAAGGACAAGGTTGTATTTGAGGAAAAAAAGAGCATGAAAGAGACCCAAGGGGGAAAGGAGCTAGTGCTTACAAATTTAAACTGGAAGAAAGCGGAAGAGAAAATTCCTAAGCGCACAGCCACAGGGCTAGACGAGGTTCCCGTTAGTTCTGATAAATGAACTGGGACCAAAAAGTAAGGAAGCTCTCGTGAAAGCAGTTGAAAAAACTTTAAAAGATAGACGAATACCAGACAGTTGGCGACAAAGTAGAATCAATTTAATTTATAAAGGTAAGGGGGAGAAAGACAGAATTCACTCGTATAGACCATTGACCATTACATCGGTAATATACAGGCTAGCAATGCAGGCAATCAAATTAAAGCTTCAAGCATGGGCAGAAAATAATGGCATTTTGGGAGAGCTTCAGAATGGCTTTAGAATAGGCAGGCGTTTGGATGATAACTTGTTTGTTCTTACTCAGTGTATTGAAATATCAAAAGCAGAAAGCAGACCGTTGTATGTGGCCTTTTTGGACATTACAGGAGCATACCACAACGTAGACCGCAGCATTTTGTGGGATATTCTGGAAGGGGAAGGCTTAGGTAACGATTGTATACAGCTTTTGAGAGAGATTTACCTAGAAAATACTGTTTGCGTTGAATGGGAAGGGATGAGGAGCGCGGAGAAAGTTCATATCAACAAGGGACTGAGGCAGGGGTGCCCTTTATCCCCGCTGCTGTTTATGATGTACATGGTGAGGATGGAGAGGGCGCTAGAAGGAAGTAATATCGGGTTTAATCTCTCATACAAACAGGCAGGTACAGTAATAGAGCAGCAACTCCCAGGTTTATTTTATGCGGACGACATTGTGTTGCTCACAAACAAGCAAAGTGATTTGCAACGTCTGGCTAATATCTGTGGACAGGAAGGCAACAATTTAGGTTTGAAATTTAGTGTTAGAAAATCAGGTGTTATTGTATTCAATGAAAACAGTGAACAAACAGTGGAGATACAGGGCCAAGAAATACCTCGGGTAACAGAATATAAATACCTTGGTATATGGATAAACGAAGGCAACGGATATATGGAAACACAGGAAAAAACCATAACAGTCAAGGGGAAGAGAAATGCAGCCATAATGAAGCACAGAGCGCTATGGGGATACAATAGGTACGAGGTCCTCCGAGGTATGTGGAAAGGGGTAATGGTTCCAGGACTTACTTTTGGAAATGCGGTTGTTTGCTTTAAATCAGGGGTACAATCAAGACTCGATGGGAACCAAAGGTCAGTGGGTCGCCTCGCATTGGGCGCTCACAGGAAGACTACCAATGAAGCTGTGCAAGGGGATATGGGCTGGACTAGTTTTGAAGTGAGGGAAGCTCGCAGTAAAATTGAGTATGAAGAACGGCTGAGGAATATGGAGGAAATTAAATGGGCTGGGAGAGTGTTCAGGTATCTGTACAGGCAAAACATTGATTCACAGTGGAGGAAAAGAACTAGGAAGCTTACCAGCAAGTATGTGGCCTGTGGGGTGGGCAACACAGCAACAAAGGTCAAGCGGAAAGTCAGAGAGGCTGAATTAATCTCATGGGTGGCGGCAATGGAAAAGAAACCTGCCATGAGTAACTACTTAAGGGGAAAGAACGAAATTAGGAAAGAAACCATTTATGATAACTCAAAGGGAAGCTCATTACTTTTCGAAGCGAGATCGGGATGCCTTAGAACACGCAGCTATAAAGCGAGATATAATAAGGAAGAAGAAGCATGTGCTTGCTGCGGTAAAGCTAGGGAAACGACGGAGCATATTTTATTAGAATGTGAAGACGTCTATCCAGCGGTCGATTTAGGCACTGGCCTCCTTGAAGCCCTTGGGTTCAGCGGGAGCAGTGGTAAAGCAAACAGGTCTGCAATAGACATCAGTAAGAGGCGATTGGAGGATTGGTGGAAGAAAAGTAGGGAAACGACAAAAGACTGAGACGTACAAAAGCACAGTTCGCAATAGGGTATCAGAAAATTTGGACGTGGTAGTTCATAGTGGGGTTTTTTTGTTTTTTCATTGGTTAACCTAGGTAGGATATTAAGCAGCATAGTAGCAAGAGCTTGGTGGCGCAAGCCACCGCCCCGTTCCAAAGGGGACGCTCATAACATCCATCCATCCATCCGGGGCTGTGCGGGGACCGGTGCGAGGCGCGTCGCGGCCCCGACTCCCTCTCCCCTGACGACGCTTCGCCGTGCTCTCTCACGGGTTGCAGAATCAAGCGTCCTCCCTTTCTTTAGATCACTGTCTATATATCTTTCTGCCCGTGCCGATCACGACGTTAGGCTGGCGTAGATCGTTTCCCCCTCCGAGACACCGATTTCTTTGGTTCGTTCCGCTTGCTCAGGCGCACGTTTCGTTGCCGCGCCGAACGCTGCGTTGCTCGACGCTCACCGCGTGATTGGTGGGTGCAAAGTCCGATGCGGGGCACCTCGTAAGTGATCGCTGCGCCGTAGCGCATTGTCTTACACCCCTTGGCGGGTCGACGGGAACGCTGTCGCGTTTCACTCTTGAAGGCGAAGCTTAAGCGTCCTCCAATTATTTTTTTTCGTCACGTTTTTTGTACCTAGTATGTGCGAAAAAAAAAAGAATACAATAAAATTACTGCTTTGCCATGAATTGAGGTTCCTCACTTCGGTCAAACGATGCCGTCTGCACGATGTATACGCGCGCAGACGGCCCTCGCATATGTCTACACTTTTGTCTGGGAACTCGGCAGAGTGTTCGAAGGATGAGAGGATGAGCACACCTGGGTGAAAGTACTGTTGTGTAGTGGGTTGCAAAACTGTATACAGTAGATTGAAAGAGGTTAGGACAAGCTCTCGCTCTTCGGAGTCCCTAAAGAAAGGAAGGCGCCGGGTGCGGGAGCTCAATCTTCACCGCACCGGTCGGCCCTTTGGAAGCCACCGACTCCATTTGTGAGCTGCAATTTGATTAAAAGTAACCCGCCGTGGTTGCTCAGTGGCTATGGTGTTAGGCTAATGAGCACGAGGTCGCGGGATCGAATCCCGGCCACGGCGGCCGCATTTCGATGGGGGCGAAATGCGAAAACACCCGTGTACTTAGATTTAGGTGCACGTTAAAGAACCCCAGGTGGTCGAAATTTCCGGAGTCCTCCACTACGGCGTGCCTCATAATCAGAAAGTGGTTTTGGCACGTAAAAACCTCACAAAAAATGATTAAAAGTACATACTGAGACATTATGTGCATATCATTGAAGGCCAGTAAGTACCTACACAGCATGGAAAGCCTGCGCTTCGGTCTGATGCGGTATCCACGATCTTCTGCCGTATTTTTCGGAGTATCTCTACCAGCAGCCCACACGCAAACAGCCCATGCGAAAGAGAATAGCCTCATATGCAACAGATAAGGCCGGTAATCAAAGAGAATGCTCCCGCTCTCAGTTGAAGCGTCATTGACATTGGAGGCATATGTGACAATGGAAACCTGCGCGAGCTCGAAGCCAGTGCCCACAGCCGGTAACATGCTTCCTAATTTAAAGCAAATATAAACAAGGTGTTTTGCTTTATTCGCCCATGGGACCTGGAAAACAACTACATCACAGGCGTATGACGCATAAAAATAGGAAAAAAAAGCGACTATTCCTTAAATATTTTCAAAACACACACTTAACCTACAAAAAAAAAAAGTGCTGCACGTAACGAATAATGTGGCCTACATCCTCCCTAAATGTCAAATTGCTGCCGTTATTTCGGCATTGGGGAAATTTTGTTAGCATTCAATACATCGCCTTGAGAAAGGCGATGTATTGTTTATAAATTTTTATTTAACACCTAATTAACCCACACATTTCATTTATTCCTGTACCTCGTCCCATTCCAGTACATGAAGCCCATTCGCAATATGAGCTTTGAATTTCGTTTCCTCACGTCACAGTGAAAACACGCACATAAGGAAGAGGAAAACTAACGCGATCCATCAGATTGCGATCATGTTCGAACGCAAGTGCAACGCTGCGTTCAGGCGCATACCCGCCGTGGTTGCTCAGTGGCTATGGTGTTAGGCTGCTGAGCACGAGGAAGCGGGATCGAATCCCGGCCACGGCGGCCGCATTTCGATGGGGGCGAAATGCGAAAACACCCGTGTACTTAGATTTAGGTGCACGTTAAAGAACCCCAGGTGGTCGAAATTTCCGGAGCCCTCCACTACGGCGTGCCTCTTAATCAGAAAGTGGTTTTGGCACGTAAAAACCCGTAATTTGTTTTTTTTTTTTTTTTTTTTTTTTTTTTTTGCGTTCAGGCGCGCCGTGCTTCTGTTCGGCACGCTCTGGCGCGCGCGGCCATAGCGCGGCCGTGGCGCCATGCCGATTTTCAATAAAAACTGCCTCAGCGCGGAACCCTTGCGGAGCCCTGTCGCGAGAAAAGCTAGTGTCCTGCTCGAAACTATGCTGTACCCGCACTTGAATTTAGTGATGAGGAATCGAGTTATGATACAGGAGGTGACAGTAAAGCAGATTCAAGCACTGATGGCGACGATTTTTTGAGTTAGCATGGGACATCCGCAGCTGTTCACCGGCGAGTTTCCTTACGGCCTTGAGCAGTCTCTTCCTTGTGCGCGCTTATCTTCCAATTTTTTTTCACGACCTGAGAGCTCTACTGATTACCTTCAGGGTGCATACTTCGCTTGGTTATGATGTGCTGCCATCGGCAGAAACTTCCGTTCACGCAGAAGGCCGACCGTAGCGCTACCGATCAGTGCAAGGCAGTTTACAACGGCGTGGGATTTCTTTCTACTGTTCTCTGCAGAGGTGATAAAGACAGTGTGCAAAAATGCAAACAGATATTCTTGGATGCATAATCGTGAAGTTGCCCAGCTACGCTGATAGCGACCGGTCCTGGAAGAGATGCATGACTCTAGACGAACTGGTGAATTACGTTCCTTGGACTTATTCTCATCGAACAATCCTCAGAAGATGCCGGAAAGGCGGAACTGCCAAATGTGTTATGAGGACCACAAAGTTGAGCAAAACCATACGTTTTGTGGGGAAATTGTGGAGTGCACGCATGCTCCACAAAATCCAGGAACTGCTTCACCCTATGGCTTGAGCGATGAACTGGTCTTAGTTTCGTTTTCTTATCCGAAAAACGGCGGTGTACTGAGCATTTATGTTTCGAGACATTATTCCTGGGTTATTTACCTTTGAAATGCATATTCTGAATTTTCTTTGATATTATTTTTGTAGATATCATGTTTTTTATTGTTTTTATCAACTGGCAGCAAAAATAGCGCTTTCTAGATTTTTTTGTTTTACCTAGTAACTTATTCTGTTTGGCAACGTATGTTTTTGGAAAGAGAACTTAATTATGTACACTATGCTGTGCTGCAATATTATTTGTAGGGGTGAATAATTTTTTTCCAGGACCTATAAAAAACGAAAATATTCTCGCGGTAACGAAAGAGTTCAGAGCGTCTACATAGGAGTACATGACACAAAATTAGTGCGATACAACTATGAGGGACCAGACAATGCGGAGTTGGACGCACCCATAACAATGGCAGAGCTCTATGCAGCCGCACAATATTTCCGGAAGAACACCGCACCTGGTCTGGACCACAATACAAATGCGATGCTGCACAACCCGAGTCAGGAATCACTAAGGCAGCTTACGACCTACTTCAACGATAATGTATGGTTCGACCATGGTTCGACGATGCGGCAGTACCGGAAGAATGGAAAGAGGCTACTATAATATTCATAGTGAAACCGGCTAAACCTAGAGATTGCACAACTTGAGACCACCAATATCGCTCATGTCGTGCGCAGGGAAGCTTTTTGAGACGGTGATCCAAACTTGACTGAGCAACTACATCAAGTGGAATGAACTTTTTCCCGACTCTATGCTCGGCTTCAGGCCACACGTGTCGGCACAGGACGCATTCTTATGCTTCGCAACGAAGTTTTGGACCCGCGACGAAGCAAAGAAGCCAGGATAGTTGTGGCGTTCAATGTCAAAAAAGCGTTTGACACGATTTCTCACGAAGCAATCCTCGAAGGTCTAGAAGACATAGGTTGCAGAAGAAGGGTGTTTCGGTACGTCCTTACTTTCCTTCGTGACAGGAAAGCAACGATTGGTTCGAGCAGTACGCGTTCTGACGTCTTTGCAATGCCTAACCGAGAGACTCCACAGGGCTCAATCTTGTCACTGCTTCTTTTCCACGTCGGGATGAGGCGACTGGCCCTAGAACTCGAACAAGCACGACACCTCGGATGTACACTCGCCCACAAAATATTGTCACGTGGTGGTGACGTTGAAGAACACAGTAGCGATACTGTGAAAGACAAAACTAACTTTTATTGAGCGAACCTGTGCCCACAAAAACAGGCTACATTTATAGCACAACGATAGCGGCGAACACGGTCGGCGGTCGTCCAAAATCTGATCAACGGATCAAGCGCGTCGGCTTTTATACATCAATCGTCGAATGTTCGAGACTAATTGCTGGGACCCGCGTGTCTTCCACAAAGTTCTACACTATTCGCGTCGCGCATACATGCAATCAGATTACACAAAGTTCGGCGACAGACAGCGGATGGAACAATCGATAACATCCCAGAAACTTCCTATACATGCAGGCGCGTGCTGCGCTGTGCGATAATATTTGTTAAGCGGTGAAACGTGGTCACCCGAGAAAGATAAACATGTACACGTGTCAATACCCCCCTCTTAAAAAGCATCGACCCGATGCTGCAAACAAACGAAAGTAACAAACAAAACACCCGTAGCAAAGAAACAACAAACTAAGGAAGTTCGTCAGCGTGCGTAAATGGGCTTAAGGCGCACCACGTGGACCACTTCAGATCGTGCGCGGCGCCGCTGTGAATGCGGAATGCCGTCTGCCACGACCTCATAGTCTAGTGCGCCAATACGTCGGATGACCTTGTAGGGCCCGAAGTAGCGTCGCAATAGTTTCTCACCGAGTCCTCGTCGGCGTATCGGGGTCCAAACCCAAACACGGTCGCCGGGCTGGTACTCGACGTAGCGTCGTCGGAGGTTGTACTGTCGGCTGTCGGTACGCTGCTGGTTCTTGATCATTAGGCGGGCGAGCTGTCGAGCTTAATTCTTCGGCGCGCTGGAGATACGTAGCGACGTCAACATTCTCTTCGTCAGTGACGTGCGGTAGCATGGCGTCGTCGTCGGTTTCCTGCCGTAAACCAACTTAAACGGCGTGATCTGTGTTGTTTCTTGGACCGCCGTGTTGTAAGCGAAGGTTACATAAGGCAGGACCGCGTCCGACGTCTTGTGCTCGACGTCGACGTACATTGCTAGCATGTCGGCGAGGGTCATGTTCAGGCGCTCCGTGAGACCATGCGTTTGCGGATGGTAGGCAGTTGTCCTCCTATGGCCTGTCTGGCTGTATTGCAGAATGGCTTGGGTGAGCTCTGCTGTAAAGGCCGTTCCTCTGTCGGTGATGAGGACTTCTGGGGCACCATGTCGCAGAAGGATGTTCTCGACCAAGAATTTCGCCACTTCGGCTGCGCTGCCTTTTGGAAGAGCTTTAGTTTCAGCGAAGCGGCTGGGAGAGTCCGTCGCCACGACGATCCACTTATTTCCGGATGTTGTCGTCGGAAACGGTCCCAACAAATCCATCCCGATCTGCTGGAATGGTCGACAAGGAGGTTCGATCGGCTGTAGTAATCCTGCTGGCCTTGTCGTTGGTCTCTTGCGTCGCTGACAGTCTCGGCATGTCTTGACGTAACGGGCGACGTCGGCGGTCAGACGCGGCCAGTAGTACCTTTCCTGCATCCTCGACAGCGTCCGGGAGAATCCGAGGTGCCCAGCGGTTGGATCGTCGTGTAGGGCGTGTAGTACTACTTCTGGACGCATCGCTAACGGAACAACAAGAAGGTAGTTGGCGCGGACTGGTGAGAAGTTCTTTTTCACGCGCAGGTTTTGTAGCGTGAACGAAGACAATCCGCGCTTAAACGCCCTATAGGGACAACGTCGGTGTTTCCTTCCAAATACTCGACGATGCCTTTTAGCTCCGGGTCTGCTCGTTGCTGTTTAGTGAAGTCTTCCGCGCTTATTATTCCAAGGAAGGCGTCGTCGTCCTGGTCGTCTTGCGGCGGGGGATCGATGGGGACGCGTGATAGGCAGTCGGCATCAGAGTGTTTTCTTCCGGACTTGTAGATTACCGTGACGTCATATTCTTGCAGTCTGAGGCTCCACCGCGCCAGCCGTCCCGAAGGGTCATTTAAGTTAGCTAGCCAACATAACGCGTGATGGTCGCTGACGACTTTGAACGGCCTGCCAAGAGGTAAGGGCGGAATTTTGCTGTAGCCCAAATGATGGCGAGACATTCCTTTTCAGTCGTAGAATAATTGCCTTCCGCTTTTGACAGCGACCGGCCAGCATAAGATATCACCCGTTCAAGTCAGTCTTTCCTCTGGACTAGGACGGCACCGAGGCCTAGGCTACTGGCGTCAGTGTGGATTTCGGAATCGGCGTCCTCGTCGAAGTGTGCAAGTACCGGCGGCGACTGCATGCGTCGTTTGAGTTCTTGAAATGCATCGGCCTGCGGCGTTTCCCGCACTTGAACTCGACATCACATTTGGTTAGATGTGTTAGCGGCTCCACGATGCGCGAGAAGTCCTTGACAATTAAAGCGCCTATAGTATATGCACACATGCCAAGGAATCTGCGCACTGCCTTGTCGACTGGCTGCGGGAATTTTGCGATGGCAGCTGTCTTCTGCGGGTCGGGGCGTACTCCGGATTTGCTGATCGATGACGTGGCCTAGGAACAGAAGCTCATCGTAAGCGAAGCGGCACCTTTCCGGCTTCAGAGTGAGCCCTGATGACTTGATGGCCTCTAATACTGTCGCAAGCCGCCTAAGGTGATCGTCGAAATTTCCGGCGAGGACAACGACGTCATCCAAGTAAACAAGACAAGTCTGCCACTTCAATCCTGCTAACACTGTGTCCATGACGCGCTGAAACGTTGCAGGCGCCGAGCACAGTCCGAATGGCATGGCCTTGAACTCGTAGGGGCCGTCTGGCGTGATGAAGGCGGTCTTTTCGCGATCTCTCTCGTCGACTTCTATTTGCCAGTAGCCAGACTTGAGGTCCATCCACGAGAAGTATTTAGCGTTACAGAGCCGATCCAATGCGTCGTCTATCCGTGGAAGGGGGTATACGTCCTTCTTCGTGATCTTGTTCAGTCGACGATAATCGACGCAGAAACGTAGGGTCCCGTCCTTTTTCTTCACCAGGACTACAGGAGATGCCCACGAGCTTTTCGATGGCTGGATGATGTCGCGCAGCATTTTCGTCGACTTGTTGCCTAATAGCTTCACGTTCTCGCGTCGAAACTCGATAAGGGCTCTGGCGGAGTGGTCGAGCGCACTCTTCGGTTATGCGATGCTTTGCAACTGGTGTTTGTCGAATCGTCGATGACGTCGAAAAGCAGTCTTTGTATCGTCGGAGAAGACCTCTGATCTGTTGCTGCTTACTGATAGGAAGACTTGGATTTACGTCGAAATCTGGTTCGCGGACTATGGTCATCGGGGTAGATGCGGCAGAATCCGAGAGGACAAAGGCATTGCTGGTTTCCACAATTTCCTCGATGTACGCGATTGTCATGCCCTTGTTGATGTGGTTGAACTCTTGCCTGAAGTTGGTTAGCATCACTTCCGCTTTCCCTCCGTGGAGTCGAGCGATGCCTCTTGTGACGCAAATTCCACGGTCGAGCAGTAGGTGTTGGTCGCCCTCGATGACGCCTTTTACGTCAGCGGGTGTTTCGGTGCCGACGGAAATAATAATGCTGGAGCGCGGCGGGATGCTCAGTTGATCTTCGGGCACACTCAAGGCGTGGTGACTACGAGAGCTCTCCAGTGGTATCGCTTGATCTTCCGACAGCGTTATCGATCTCGACTTCAGGTCTATGGGTCTATGATTGCGCCGTGTTGGTTCAGGAAGTCCACACCGAGAATGACGTCTCGTGAACACTGTTGGAGGATAACGAAAGTGGCAGGGTAAGTCCGATCATGAATGGTAATTCTTGCCATGCAGATTCCAGTCGGCGTAATGAGGTGTCCTCCAGCGGTCCGAATTTGAGGGCCTTCCCATGCAGTTTTACCTTCCTTCAACTGGGCGGCGATGTGTCCACTCATTACGGAGTAATCGGCCCCTGTGTCCACTAAGGCGGTCCTGGCGTCCTGACCACGTCCTGGCGGCGTCCTCCAATGCGAAATAGACATGTCTCAGCTTGTCGTCGCTGTCCCAGCTTTTAAACGTAGCGACCCTGTCATACGTGTCCAGCCAGCTTTCCGGGTCCTCAAATGTGGAACCGCGGAACGTCGGTGGTTCCCTGGGCTGCTGCAGAACTATTCGGGCCGCTGCGGCTGCCATTAGGGATGTCTTCTTGGTCGTCTCTGGACGATCTTCTTGGACTGTCTTGGTCGTATCTGGTAGAAGACCGTGTTCCGGGGGCAGCTGCTGTAGCCGGCGGCTTGCCCGATGTTCTGGGACGACGTTGGTGTTGTCTTTGCGGTCCGGGCTTGGATTACGGCTTGTCGGGGGCGTCCGGTACATGAACGTAAAGCACCTCCACCAGATGTCACGTGGTGGTCACGTTGAAGAACACAGTAGCAATACTGTGAATGACAAAACTAACTTTTATTGGGCGAACCTGTGCCCACAAAAACAGGCTACACTTATAGCACAACGATAGCGGCGAACACGGTCGGCGGTCGTCGAAAATCAGATCAACGGGTCAAGCGCGTCGGCTTTTATACATCAATCGTCGAATGTTCCAGACTAATCACTGGGACCCGCGTGTCTTCCACAAAGTTCTACACTATTCGCGTCGCGCATACGTGCAATCAGATTGCGCAAGGTTCGGCGACAGACAGCGAATGGAACAATCGATAACATTTCAGAAACTTCCTATATATGCAGGCGCGTCCTGCGCTGTGCGATAACATTTGTTAAGCGGTGAAACATGGTCACCCAAGAAAGATAAACATGTACACGTGTCAGTATTGCGGGGTGCGCGAGCGCGTGGCGGTACGACCCTCCTCCCCAGCTAGCGAGGAAACCCTGGTGTTGAGACCGACGCCTCCACGCATGCGTGTAGTGTGCATGTTTCCGCGCTTCCTCCTTGCGCGCCGGCGATAATGCAGCCGCGAGGTGCCCTTCTTGCGATTGGCGGCGCTGTGGCAGCTTCGACGGGTACAACTATGTGAAGGTGATGTGAAGCGTGTTTAGAAGCGCGGCTTGCGCGCGCCGCTGCGGCCGCTTTGTGTCGAGTCACGATCGCTGACGCATAGGGCCCGGTGGCGAACGCAACAAATCATTTTTTTTCTGCGCTTCGCCTTTTCGTGCCCAATCTTCGTTCGTTGTTTCTTTTTACGAACGGGGCGTTCTCCCGCAGAATAGCGTGGCAGAAAGGCGCTCCATAGAAGGAGACAGGCAAGACGAAAATGAACTCTTGGTTTCCGTTGTATAAACGAAGTTTTGCCCGTCGAAGCCGCCACAGTGCCAAACGCAAGAGGGGCACCTCGCGGCTGCATTCTGATATCGCCGGCGCGCAAGGAGGAAGCGCGGAAACGTGCACGCTTGCAGTCTCGGAGGGACGCGCATGCGTGCAGCCGTCGGTCTCCGCAATATTTTGTGGGCGAGTGTACAGTCTACGCCGATGACATAACGTTGTGGGCACACTTGGGTTCCTATGGAGAAAAACAAGACCTATTACAGTAGGCCATAGACAAGGCGGTAAACTTCACCAAGCACGCGCGTATGACGTGCGCACCTGAAAAATCGGGAGTTCATGCGAGTACGCAGCAAGCATCGTAAAAAGCTGCCACACCAAGGATAGACTTAGATCTCGACGGCTGGGCCATTAGTGCAGTCACCCAATTGAGGGTGCTTGGCTTAGAACGGAAGTGTCCGAGAGAACGGCAACGGGCTCGCGGAAGAAGAAACTATATGCTGGCGCGAGCACTTGCTTAGCCGCATCACACTTACGGCCTCACATTCCAAAAACTTAACCAAACTGAAATAAAGAAGTTGGACACCCTTATCAGAATGCAAATCTGCTCTGAGACTCCCGAACACAGTCAACAGAGCATCTGGAGCGGTTGGGTATTTACAACAAATAAGAACATACATGCCACTGCAGTTCTGATATCGCAGAGAGAAAGGTTGAGCTCTACACCCAGGGCCGCTCTATTCTCCGAAGACGGATGCAACACTAAACCCCTGTTCTGTGGAGACGAAGCAGACTTGTTGTCTCGGGACTTGAGGGAGCACGTCCATGTCTCACTCATACCAAGAAATATGAGCGCCAGGTACGACGCACGTCGCAGACAGGTCAGGACGAGGACTCTGCAGAAGCGATTCGGCAAGGATCCGGCCGCATACTACACGGACGCGAATGCAACCACTCGCAGGGACTTCTACCCCACGAAACACAGAACCTCTTGAAAACCTCTTGAAACGGCTACAAACGGCTATAGACGTCTTGGTCTATGATAAGACTGAAAATAGAATTTTTTCTAAACATAACCTCAGCTACTTGGAATATGCTAGTATATATATTCTATCTACGGTAAAACCCACTACTGGTGTCACTAGAGTCTATTTTGGTAAACACATTCAGAACGTCTGACTCAAGAACTTTTTTAGATCTTTTTGTTTAAAAGTGCATAAAACGCCAAACGACGTGTTAAAGTGCGGTTACCGTCGGCCGTTGGCGTTAAGGAATAAAAGACGGCACAGCCAAATCGGACTCGCTGGAAGCAACATAATAAGTTGGCTTTAATGTTGAATAATTTCACACCAGAACTTCAACAATCAAGGGCGTGTTATTGTTTTCCATACGGGGCGTGCACACGACGCCTGGAAACCATTCTATGCTCGCGCAGCAGGTACTGACAGCAGCAGGAGCGAAACGCCGGTGTTGCAGTGACCACAGTGGTGTCACAGAGCCACCAGTAGGCACGCGTTGCTCCGCCTATCGGGCCAGCCACGGAGGAACTCCATGGCCGCCCGCAATGTCTCCGTCGTGGGTTCGTTATGCCAGTTGTGCGTCATTCTAAGCCGTTCTGTACATTTATGCTGGATATTAACTGGAGTCATTTAGCTGTGCTGATGCTGTTTGTGTATGTTTTGCATCAGTGCTTCGTGACATCGGCTGTATTGCTTGTTTTCGCCGACGGCTTACTACCGCAATGGCGGGATCTGCGTTCGCCGCTTTCGTGTCTCGGTGCGTCTTTGTACGTCGCACGTTGGATAACACTTTTTTCGGTAAGTGAAATATATTGCACTTCGTTTTTGTCAACAATGTGAATATTTTTAGGTGTTACCCGCGACAATTCTTGATGGATGGGCTCTCCTGCCCTGCGGGTTTTCGTCCTTTTATACGAGTGTTCTGCTTGTGTTCAGCAGTTCAGCACTACCGCGCTCGACGACTTCCGCAACACCGGTCAGAACTTTGCCCTGCTTGTTAGTCTTTGTGGTTAAAGTAGCTCGAATCAACCGAAGGGAGTGCATTCGAAGACGACGCGCTGGCTGTAATCCTGAACCACACTGAACTCACCCTATTTTGTGTCCTTTTGTTCCTGCATGGGTTACAGCGTTGCGTGTGCGCGCGCGTGTGTCAGTGACTATGCAGCTTGTAGCGTTCCCACTTTATAGCAAAACAAAAATATAACTGCAATGTTTACTTCATCTATACAATTCCAAATGCAATCGTCTGCTGATGTACAAAGTTCACTTGTGTTTTGTTTTAAATAAGCAACAAAGCTTTTAGCTTAGTAGGTGCTTCATCTGGGAGTACAATCACGACTGCTTGGCATTTATTAATGAATGACTGTGACTGGGTCACCTCATTTGTAATAGCAAATCTGTCTTTCAACTGACTTGATCCTCTCTTTTGTTCCTTTCACTCCATAGACAGCTGGACATCATTCTTGTACCTTGGCGCTAGCTGGATGACGGGATCTCATCATGGGAACGCTTCGCGGTAAAATAGTTGGTGTCTCACAAACTGACATTTTTTTGCACTGGTCCCTTATAAGCTGCCACTATTATAACCAATTTCTCAGTGCCAGTGTACATACACAGTTCTGCTATTAATTAGTTTCCCTAAGCCTTACCAAATTTAACTGTAGGTAGTTAGTGCTATGTAAGAACTCACAAATTAACTCTGTTGTGCCATACGAGTATTCCATACATGAGTAAAAATTTGCTACAACAGTGTACATACCTTGCTTGCTTCCCTAATGCATGCACAAATGTATTCAAGCCAGTATGTGATTAGTTCTGTATTCTAAATGTTTTCTGTGCGATTTAGTTTCTTTACAGGAATTTACTGTACAGCATCGGCAAGCAATCTAATTTAAGATTTATGTGTGGTGTAAAAGGTATGCTTTGCCGCTACAATTGACAAAACATGGGCCGAGGCTTAATTCCATACAAGCAAGAACTTCAATTTCGCTCTACCGCTGTTAGCACTTGGCTGGCACTTGCAAAGTGAATCACATCAGGTAGCTTGTGCCAGACTGTTTTTTAACCTTATTGTGAGGAGATCACACAGTTATGTGTGGAGGTGCCTGCGTCTGAGATAGAGATTGTGCTGCAACATATGTGCGTGTAGAATGGGCATGATGCTGAGGGTTCGAGCAGTTTGCAGAGGTGCTTTTAAGATTTTGTCATAACTGTAATTTTACCTGTGCTGTTTTTGTCACCTATTTCAATAATATCATTGGAGGTGTTACCAGAATTGAGCAATTTATTTACCCTGGCCCATTAGCCTGCCATATTTGACTTTTCACTAGGTGGGCAATTATTCAACATGGACCATTACTTGAATGCATCTTTTTGTGTGCAGTGGCTTCTCAATTGTGAGTCAACGTAGATTCTCAGAATTGCCTGAGGCTCTAGGTGCACTAATGAATTTGCTACTATACGAATCACTTTGCATTTTCTCACGCAAACAGCATGCTAACACTTCCAAAACAGTGGGCAATGTTATCATTTGATCACATCATAAGATACTTTCAATTTTGTATGACGCATCATCCAAGGTGATGTATCATTGGTGCGAAGTATTGCCCTAAGTCAATTAGGGTCACATAAAAGTATATCAACAAAAGTGATTTATCCAGCTAGGATCGAGTTGCTTTGGAACACTACTTTATCATCAGTCCTCCTTTGCATGCTACCTGCTCACTGTGTACTGTGTCACGTTTAAGTTTGAAAAAAAGGCAACAGCTAGGCAGTTTAGTTTAACTTTTAATTTAACAATACAAAATGCTATTTAACTTTTCAATTAAGTTAGTACATCATTTACCTGCAGAGTGGATTACTGTTTTAAACTGATTATATTTTGCAGGAAGCTTCTCAGACTTGTTTGACAAGTTGATAAGTGCCTTTTTAGCCACAAAACACCATGTATTAATTTCAAGGCTGACTTTATCTGACTCTGCTCTGCAATTTAATAAATATATGCTAGGATATATACGAGTAATTTTAAACATCATCACATACATACATTAAGATACCCGTAATTTAAGAGAAAGGAGTGCTTAAACTTATTTTTAATGTGAGCCAAACTTCTCACTTAGCACATATTGCTAATTGAAGTTCCAATTTCAATATTTCTATTTAATCCCTCGCCTTTTTTTCTTCTTCTGTGCAGGTATTGCTTGCCTATGTCTACAAGAACCCTCACGCGTGGCCTGTGATTGCAAGCTTTAGTGGGCAGCCAGTGCTCTCCTACGAAGGCTAGCCTGCTCTGGCAGCGGCGGCAATCATCTTCAAGATTTATCCATGATCACCTTTGCTGCTATTTGTCACTCTTGTTAATTACACTTTCTGCATCTTTTCTACTTTATTAGGTAATAAAGTATGACTATGTGACGTGGTGTGAAGATGTCTTGCTGCACTTTCGCTTGCAATCATCTTTTATGCATGAAAAACTCACCGTACAGTGTATGAACAAAACAGCATATTATGATTTGTCTTTCAGTTCTGGTAACATGCAACGTGCAAGCAATTCACTAATGGATGGTATGCTGAAGAACTGGTCATTATTTCTGCGTGATGCTGTGCAAGCATGTGGCGTTACCTTACAAGGGGCACCCACAAAGTAAGTTACAATTTACTTTTAAATGAAGCGTGGGCATCAGAAAAATATATATATTGCCAGTTAGAGTGGTTCGCAGAGTGTTTTTCCAGATGTATACTATCCTCTATTTCTTAACAATTCATTGCAGCACAGCGTTCTGTTTCGTATACTGGTGTCAGGCTATTGTGCCCCCTGTAGCTGAAACCAGGATGTAATTTTTGCCTGAACTGCAGCATCACTGCCAAAATGTTTCCCTGCTAGAAGCTTTCAATTTGGAGGAGACCCAGCAGGGCAAAGTTTTGTTAATAATGATGTGTTTGATGCAGATATGTTCTTGTTTAGATCAATGGGCGAACATGGCATGATATCAGCATACAATACAGATCTTGTTTTATTTGCAAAATGATTCTGACAGGCGGCATTCAATTCATTGGTCTAAGTAAAAAGCACTAATTGACCAATGAGGCTGTACTACACTATTCCCATGGTCCACATCTGAAAAAACTACTTGTGCATCACTCTATCCGACAATATAAACTTTTTTTATGTCCGTGCCTTATTTAATATAAATTGTAACTGTGGGCAAACCTCGTGTTACTGTAACAGCTGCCGCAAAAATTTGAAAGTATGTCTAAAAGAAGTCCTCAGTTCTTGTAAAGCTGTCCATTAGCCAACTTTCAGCGCAACGTTAGCAGGGCTTACTGAAGTACTTCTAGACGTCCATGGCTACAAAATGTCTTGATCAAGACAGCTACTATACATTTGAATTAGCCGTTCAAGACATCTTTTTTGACATAATTAGCTGCTTGTGTTTCGTGGGACGCGATCGTCGCAACCAACAGAATCACCACGATAACCGCTACGGTTAATGCCTCGGTATGCACAGCAGAGGCAGCAGCAATAGCGCTGGCAATACGAGACGCCGACTTCAAGGGTCAGTCGGCTCATGTGCTTGTAGACTCGCAGGCAGTGTGTCCACTCTTCATGCGGGAAATGCTACCGCGCAGTGCCCAAATACTCGGATTACGCCTGGTCCTGGACGACGGCATTGTGTGGTGCCCCGCGCACAACGGACGAGAGGAATGCAAGGGCAGTCCGTATAGCTCGACGAAGCAACGACCGAGTGGTGGAGAACCCTAGAGGAAGCTCCATCTGCAGTGCGCGACATATTAAAGAATCAGAGGAGAAAGAGACAGACCTACGGCCCTCCGCACTCCAGACTAAACAGAAGACAAGCACAGGACTGGCGTCGCATACAAACCAATTCATACGCACACCTAAACCTCTTACATAAGAAGCACCCAACATACTGCACAAACACCTGCCCGTGGTGCGGCGCAAAACCCATGCTGGCCCACATAATGTGCGAATGTATGGCTAGGCCAAGCAACGTCAACTCACTTTTTCTAAAGGTCACGGACTTCGTACGGTAGTGGGAGGGACTGCTCGCAAGCGAGGACCGGGGCAGCCAATTGGCCCTCCTGGACCAAGCTCAGCGAGCCGCAAGAGCCAGTGGAGCCCTGGACTGAGGGCCCCACCCAGACCTGCCATAACTCCAATTAACTGCTGAATAAAGCTTTTTTCCTCCACCTCCTCCCATTTCTGCCTAACTCATTGGTTCCTTTCAGCTGGTGCATTGCCGATTGCAGTGCCCCAGGAAGCAAAACAGCAAAAGTCGCCTACAAGCCTTCCAGACTCGAATTGGCCCGGCCTAAAGTTAAGCTCCATATTAGACGTCTTGTGTACAGCTTATATTAAATGTCTTCAAGACTTTTGCTGTAAGATCTGATGGAGATGTAAAGGCTCTATTACGTTTTTAAAATCGATCTCCAAGTCATGCAAGCAAAAATTGAGCGCATCTTTCTTTTACCTCCGGCTTGCAACGATTCGTTCGGCAACACCATCAATAGAATGACTACATCATCATCATATGTCATCGTCATATAATAGCGCTCCGCAAAATACAAAAATCAACCAGTGTGCTACAAGGATTATGCACGAAACGATCTCGCAAAGACCGCTGTCGATTACAGCTCGCGTATCAATATCTTCCAATTCAAATTTACCGCGGCATCGGAAACTAAAGGCCGGTGAAAGTTTCGCGTGTCCTTGATCACAATACAGCAACAGCTTTTAATATGTGTGAAGTTATTACTTAATTTGTACAAGTTTTATCCAAAATATTTGGATAAAGTTTCACAAGCTAATACAGCATGACGTGGCACAACGGTTGGTGCGCTATTGTGGCTTGACTGTTTCCAACTTGGCACTCCCGTGCATTACATCCACTTGGCTATCGTACTCCAGGCGGATTTCTGCCGTCGCCGTGAGGTTCGGTATGAGTGAAAGCGTGTGAGGGTGAGCCGGTGAACGCAGTTCAATCTCGCGTGTGCGAGCGAGGAAAGCGGCCCGGATGCGTGCCCTCTCCTGTGGCACGCAACGTAGTGGGGTGAGGGAGGAGGCGCGTTCTCCGGTGGCAGCTACGGTGCCTCGATGTCCTCCTCGCCTGCCGCTAGGTACAATGTGGACACAACCGCGGCGTCTACTACGACGTTAGCCACGCGAATCCCGCACGCCGTAGTAGACGTCTTTGGCAGACGCCGCAAGGACGCGTTACCGGCGCTCGTGTGTCTTGAAAGCGTACTGCGACGTGGCTTAAGTGCGCGCCCGCGCAGGCCTCATCTTCAAAGCGAATTGCGATGTTCGCAGAGTGCGCGTAGCGCCGGTAGCTTCGTATGCGCTGTGCTTTCAACGTTTCGTACGCGTTGAAGCGACATATGCACGGAGGTCGCTTGGCTCGCGGCTGCTGCCGCGACTCCTAACTCCAGCGTTTTCATAGACAATTTCCACTGTTAGCGAGCAATGTGTGTTCATGTTTACCTGTGTGCGCGTGATACCGTGCTGGTTAATTCAGTTAAAACACGTTGACGGGCTAGTTGGTTTGAATCCATCATAGAATGTGTAAGCGTGACTGAACAAGGACATAGAAATTTAGAAGCAGATACACAAAGACAGCGCTGTCTCCGTGTGTCTGTTTCTTTCTACGTCCTCGTTAAGTCACGCATTATATCATTGTTGATTTAGTTAGTAAGCGAATGGTTAAAAGTTTATACAGACGATAAAACTACCATCCTTACTTCGCACAGCTATCTAGTAATATGCTATCGCAATTGGCGCTTCGTCTTTCCGGCGGAACTGCGAATTTTTTAACGGGTTTGTTCTGTGCAGGCATCTCCTGCTCTGTCTTTCTACGTTGAAGGCACAGCGTTATTTGGGTAAGTGATCAAACTTAAAAAAAAAAATTATGGGGTTTTACGTGCCAAAACCACTTACTGATTATGAGGCACGCCGTAGTGGAGGACTCCGGAAATTTAGACTACCTGGGGTTCTTTTAACGAGCACCTAAATCTAAGCACACGGGTGTTTTCGCATTTCGCCCCCATCGAAATGCGGCCGCCGTGGCCGGGATTCGATACCTGGGGTTCTTTAACGAGCACCTAAATCTAAGCACACGGGTGTTTTCGCATTTCGCCCCCATCGAAATGCGGCCGCCGTGGCCGGGATTCGATCCCGCGACCTCGTGCTCAGCAGCCCAACACCATAGCCACTGAGCAACCACGGCGGGTATCAAACTTTTTACCTCTTTTGAAAGCTCTGTTGCATGATTTTAGCTGCATATGACCAACTTAATTGGTTAATTGTTTCGCATCAATTAGTTCATGTCAGTTATTGTTTCGAATTTCCTTGTGGCTTATCCAGTGTCGCGGACACAACTTTATAAACTCGTCTGGTTCAGATTACATTTTGGTTGGTGTAGGATCACTCAATTCCGTTAGTATGGATTCTCCGTGTTAAAATTGTTACATGGGGAACCGATTATAACCGAGTACTCGCGTAGTTTCCTCCTCACGTCGAAAATTGCCTACTTCTTAAGCTCTTGCTGTGATTATGTAAACGTGAGCTATACCATTTATTGACATATGGTACTTCAGTGACAGTCTAAAAATTGTATCACGATGCGTATATTTGCGTACCTCTCGACTAATTGCATCGAGATGTAAGCATGTATGTTCACAGTGTCAACTGCGTTCATCTTGTGTAGAACAAAAAGCAACGTGGTGCACGCCAACAAAATGAGACTTCGTGCGAACGCCGTTGTTGCCCGTTGCATAAAATACGCATTGATGCATTTTTTAAGTAGTACGCATGACCATGAGACAGGAAGAGTATGCCACCCTGCCCAATACAAGCGCACCTCCGGATCAATGCTGCCTGGTGGAGGCAATTAAGCGTTTCAGTGAATACGAACCACAGTGGCATAGCCTCGAGCCAGGTTGCACCAACGATGACATTAATTCTGAAGAGCTTGGCTCACTAGGATCGAACCTGCGCAGCTATATAGGAGCATAGTTAGCATGCTGAAGGTGTGTCGTGTGGCATGGAGCTGCCGTCCAAGTTGTGAAAATGTTCATGACTCCTGTCTGTCTTTTGTAAGTGCTTTCATACATTTGCGTACTAATGAAAGACATGGGAAGCTGTAAGACATCGAGATAAAAGGCTGCTAGCAGCTCTCCGTGTTCCCAAAACGAAACTGGCAGAATGGCAATGGCCGATTACAAGATGCCCTTGGAGAATTACCAAATTGTGACCATATTAAAATCCAGGTTGAGCTCCGATTCTGCTTTCTGATGTCACTTTGTAAGCAAAAGCATTATGAATTAACAATATGAGCATGTTTTTTATAACTTGTGCCAGGTGTAACTAAAAGAATTACACCTGGCACGAGTTATAAAAATGTGATATGCGGGCTAAAGTGACTTCATTGTTTTATTAAGGAGAAGAAAGGGAACCGAAAGGCCCCAATTTATATTAATAATATCATAAAAAGCCCACAAACAAAGACACCAAGAACAACATATAGGAAATTATATGCACTTACTAAATGAAGTAAAGAATTGATAAATTAATGGAAATGAAAATGTATGGAAAAACAGCTGGCCACAGGTGGGGAACGATCGCACGTCTTCAAATTACGAATGCAATACTCTTACCAAGTGAGTTACCGCGGCGCTGTTTTCCCATCCATTTCTGGGCTGTTTATGTTTTATTACTAGAAATAACCCTGAGAGTGTTATTGGCCAGTGCCACCACTCACAAACCTTGGCGGCAGATGTGGAACATCCTTTCTGCCTCAAGCGTCACAAGTACGTGATCTTTTTGGGTGAATCAAACTGGTCAGTAAACCCACAGACGCTAGCTGAAGGCATTTGAGCATAACCCTGGCTCCAGGAGACCGGTGTCTAAAACTAGCAAACCTGACGAATCCCAAGAAAGCGTTCTTAACGCCCCCGACACATCGGCCGAGCTGACAATGTCTAGTTGCGATAACCCTTCTCTTGTGAAGGTTCTTTCCAATTTAGTTGCTTGTCAGAAAGGTATGTTGCAAGACATTTCTGAAATAAAAAATGCTGTGAGTACACGTTTCGATGCCTTGGAATTGCGTGTGGCTGTTCTCGAAACCTCTTGTTCGAAGGCACTCGCTGATCAAGACACTGATTAGCTTCGTTCTGAGGCGGCTTGCCTAAAGTGCACTGTTGCCGAACTAACTGCCAAATATGACGATCTTGCAAACCATTCACGAAGAAATAACATAATCCTTCATAGCATACCAGAAGATACTAACGAGGATTGTGACACACTGCACTCCAAGGTTGCGAACGTTTTCAATAGGCTTTCCCTCGACTGTGCGTGTATTGAATGCTTCCGCAGGTTAGGCAGAATGCGCCGTGGGCGTTCTCGCCCTATGATGTTAAAATTGCTCGATTTCAGCGATAAGCTATAGTGATGCTGAAGAATGCTTATAAGCTGAAAATTTTCGGCATGAAACTTTCCAAAGATTTTTCGTCCAGAGTGTGTGCAGTAGGTAAAAATCTATGGGACGCTTCGGTTGAGCAGCGGAATAACGGCTTGGTTATTAAAATGAGGTTCGATCGTTTATTTATAGATAACGTTTGTTACAACTGGGACGGTGCCTCAAATAGTTTAGTAATATCTCCTGGTTTTGATTCTAGCGCAAGCTTTCTGAATGTTTCAGCATCCAGTTGACAATCTCATCACTCTGCCACATATCTTGCGCTTTTCAATGTTAATGCCAGAAGCATAACTAACAAATTTCCACAGTTTCTCGTGCTAGTTTCTTAATGTTCGCCTCATGTTATATGCATCACAGAAACCTGGCTTCATGAAGATATTCACGACACAGAATTCACGCCTCCTGGTTAATATTGCTGTCCACTATGACTGTCAGAATAAGAAAGGCGGTGGTGTTGCTTTGCTTTTACGTTCAGATTTTAACTTGATAGTTCTACCAGGTCCTCCCAATGTAGAATCGGTTTCGTGCAAGTTACTAGTGCATAAGCAGAATTTAACAATTTGTGTTCTTTATCGCCCCCCTGATAGCCAGTGACTTGTTCGATAATATTTCGCATTTTATACATGACCATAGCCTCGACAGTTCTAACTTAATCGTTCTTGGCGACTTTAACACACCCGGCATTCACTGGCCTTCCCTTACATATTTCGCCATTAGGGCCTCTATTTGTAGAGAATCACGTTTTCTTTGTCCCATAACCTGATTCAATTAGTTTATAAGTATACGTGGCAGAACTCCATACTTGACTTAGTGTTTATCAGTGACAGTCTTGCTCATTTAGGTTTTAACTATGATATCCTGGAAGGAATCGCGGATCATAATGCAGTTCTCGTACACATTAACTGTCCTATCCCACATGAACGCTTAGCTATTCCACATTTCACGATTTTAACAAGGCTCACGATACGTCTACCACTGACACTCTGGCAGATAACGTTGACCATTTTTTGTCACTCATTACCGAATGTCATGTTGACAGTCTCGTTGATTGTTTTGAGTTGTTACTGAAATCTTGCATCAATAACTACATTCCATTAAAAACAACAAAAAAAAAAACATAATAAACTTCCTTGGATTAACCGGTATATATTGCACCTGTCACGCCGTGTCGGTAGACTACGTAAATCAAAGCATTCTAATCCTGCGCTTCGCTTTCCTTTTGAAAAATCCAAGGAGGAACTTCGTACTCGTACTGGAAATGCTAATTATTTCTATTTTTTAGTGCAGCTCCATCTACTACTTAAATCAAATCTTCGCAGGTTCTGGACGTCTATCAATTTTACCTAGTGCAATGTGCAGTACCTCTTTCAAGATTACCGACGCTATTACTATATAACGACCCCACTGTAGTTTCGAATAGGTTTAACTCATACTTCCACTCTGTTTTCACCCTCGATCACCATGTAGTTCCAAAGTTTAGTTATGATGCACAAACTAATAAATTAGGCAATATCG
Organism: Dermacentor andersoni; assembly: GCF_023375885.2. NCBI lineage: Eukaryota > Metazoa > Arthropoda > Arachnida > Ixodida > Ixodidae > Dermacentor > Dermacentor andersoni. The sequence goes on along the minus strand of NC_092814.1, from coordinate 257,748,136 downwards.
TGATAAGTTCTGTTGGTGTCTAAAACCTAATCTTGAATCTCGACACTAAAAAGTGTGCCGGTTCAGATGGTATCCCAAATTCTTTCCTTGTAAGATACTCCCTATGGACAGCTCAGTACCTTATTGTAATCTTCCAGAAATCCTTAGACTCTTGTGAAGTACCAACTAAATGGAAAACAGCCAATGTCCTCCCTTTGTATAAATCGGGTGATAAACTACTTCTAACTACAGGCCGATATCTCTCACACCCCAGTCATGCAAGATGTTAGAGCACATAATTCACAAACACATAATCGAATTACTTAACTCTAATGATGTTCTAACATCTGCCCAGCATGGTTTCCGTCGTGATTATAGCACTGTAATGCAATTAGTTGATTTTGTTCATGATATCGCTTCTAACCTACACATAGGTAATCAAGTGGATGCCATCTTTATTGACTTCTTTAAAGCTTTTGACTCTGTGATTCATTCTAAACTACTGGTAAAATTAAATGCCATATTCAATAATCCCTGTCTCGTCTCTTGGACAGCCAATTTTCTTCGTTATCGCTCACAATTTGTTTCTTTTAACTCAGTGGACTTAACTCCTGTCGATGCTACGTCAGGCGTTCCTCGGGGATCCGTTTTAGGCTCTTTATTATTTCTAATATATATCAATGATTTACCTCGTAGCACTTCAACTAATATCAGACTTTATGCAGATGACTGCATATTATAGAATCTATTAACTCCATTGATGACCACTGCTGTGTTGTCCAATCCCTTATTTCTTTCTGCACTTGGTGCAAAACGTGGCAAATGAACATCAACTGTAGTAAAGCAGTCGTGATGTCATTTTCCAATAGACACAGCCCCCTCTCGTTTGAGTCATTCTAACCGAACATCTTTCATGGTCTAAACATAATGAATATGTAAATGGGAAAGCCCTAAAAGAATTAGGTTATTTGCGCCGCACCTTAGCTAAGACCCCCGCAACACTAAATTGATATAATATAAAACGCTAATTCGCCCTGTTCTAGAATATGCATCCGGCATTTGGTTCCCCTAGAAACAATGCGAAATAAGCTCGCTCAATAACGTTCAACGAAAATCTATCCGTTTCATTTGCCAAAATTATAGCCACACTTCCTCACCAATACAGCTAGGCTCAACAATCTTTGAACATTGAGCCATTACTTTCACGTCATCGCATGTACTGAAGCCTTAAAACTTTTATATGCAATTAATAACTCCACCTCTGATATTTCTGAGTTAACTATATTACATTTACTAACGCAAGTTGTACCCGCAGCTACCACGCCTTGAACATAACACCTATTTATGCCTGCACATTCAAGTGCAGTTTTTTTCCACGTACAAGAGAGTTTTGGAATTCCCTACCCGGTAACATTCGTTCACTGTCACTAAAAGATTTCATAGCTACCACTGGGAAGCACTTCGCTAACATGTAAGCGCTTCTTTTTCATCATTCATCTTTTCCTGTTTACGTGTTTTTGATGTGTAATGTTCCCACTCCTGTTGTAGCCATATATTGGGCTTCAGTATATGTAAATAAATAAATAAATAAATAAATTTGACATTTCGTGGCTTTATGTTTTTGAGTTGTGTACACAGTAGCTTCAGTTATAACTTTTTTCATACTATGGCTGTTTAAATGCAGTTTTTGTGCGTACATGTTGCTGCAATAATATTTTCTCGGGAATGCATAATCACCCAGTGTCATTTACTGTTCTGTCTTACCTTTTCTTGGGCTTCCATTCCTGTCTTAATGCAGCCATTGTAATAGCCACATTGTGTATGTTGTTCTTGTTTACTTTTTTTTTTTCTAGACATGACGGCTCTCTCTTATGGGGGGGATGGGACTTAAGATGCTTCACTGCAGGCATTCTACCCAGCATTTTCAGACAGCTCGGGTGGAAATTTTAGCACTCAGAGCCAGTGGCAGAAAAGGAGCCTCGGACCTGCATGTCTATGTTGCAATTGAAGATCACTTTATAGGGTTGTTGATTGATTAGGCCTAAGTGCAATGATTCTTACTTCCAAAATTCATGGGTTTCAGAATGGAAAAAAAAATTGTTGCAGGACACATCTCAAAGAGAAAATTGTTGTGATCCCAGTGTAGCTGCAGTTGGGTGGATGGCAGTTTTTTATATAAAACTCCCTCCCCCTTGCAGTTCCACATAACTGTTACCACAACTTTGATTTATTAATTGCAGAACTGTTCACATGTGACAATGATTCAGATATCATCCAAAACTGCTGATAGTGTGTGTTATTTGCATTGTCTGACTAGATGGTCTGGTATTCCAGTTCCGCAGAGAAGTGTTTTGGGGCCCCTTCTTGTTGTAATGAATATTCACCTAAACGCGAAATATGTCCTGTATGCTGATGACGCCAGTATATTTGTTGCAGGAACAAACTGTACAGATATAGAGTATGAACCGAACCTCATGCTAAGCTGAGGGACTAGTCAATAATGAACCAATTAGAAATAAATACAAAAAAATCCAAATCTGTGATTTTTAGGCCTAAAAATAAGCCAGTGAATTCAAATGTTATCATTATGTATGGGGACAAAATAGAAATGGTTACTAGTGTGAGAACTCTCGGCGTAAGGTTTTCGAGTAATATGCTTTGGGATGAACATATTGATGCTCTCACAATCCAGTTATCTAGTCATTGGCATGACGTGGAAATGTAAATCGCTGTTGCCGTTTAAACTTCTCATCTATAACTCTATTTTTTATTCATACCTCAATTATTTCTTATTGGTATGGGGTACAACTACTTTTGTTAATTTGCATAAATTACTTGTCTTGCAAAAGAAGTTTGTTTGGCTGCGCTTTAATGTCCCCCACAACCCCCATACTATAAACTTATTTCAGGAAGCCAACATAATTTCTCTAGAATAGCAGCTTGGGCTTGTTGGTTTTTCATCATGCTAGTAACAGCGCAAAATGTAGACAAGAGACGAGACAAGAAGACACCACAAGCGCTGACTTTCAACGTTTATTCCGAAAGAAACACTGCTTCTTATAACCATTGCCCACACGTGTCGCAGTCACGTGATCGCACATCATGTGAAACATGCACTTTTTCTTGAGTGCAAAACCACTAGTACCACTATCTTGAGTGCAAAAAAGAAAAAGTGCATGTTTCACATGATGTGCGATCACGCGACTGTGACACGTGTGGGCAGTGGTTATAAGAAGCCGTGTTTCTTTCGGAATAAACGTTGTTGAAAGTCAGCGCTTGTGGTGTCTTCTTGTCTCGTCTCTTGTCTACATTTTGCGCTGTTACTAGCATAACATAATTTCTGTGTTAAAATTATACCAGTAAAAGTTAACAACTGCATTTAGGCAGGAAGTAAAACTGAACTGCTCCTTTCTACGAGAACTTTGTAGCCTTGAACTCAATGACAAATATTATGTTACCCGTCATAAAGAACTATGGCGGGTAGTCACACCCAGAACAAGTTATTTAAGGGAAAAGCTATCATATACAATGCCAATGCTTCTAAATAAATATAATAATCTAGGCATTGATGTCACGCAAATAACGGCCCAACAACTGAGAGACTTGTATGTGCAGGATATGTAAGTTACTGGTTAAGTGTACTTCCTCTCGGTTAGTATGTTTATAAAGTGTGTATATATGTTTGTGTATATATGTGTGTATATATATGGGTATGCATATGAGTGTGCATGTATATACGAGTATATGCATGTGTATATACATACATATATATGTTCAGCGGCATCTACTTGTTTCATTTGTGTTCATCATGAGAACTACACAAGCTACCTAAGTATTTTTGATCTGGACACCAGTGGCTCTGTATGTACATGCGTATGTATGTGCATGTGTATATGCGCTTATGTGGGTACATGAGGGTATATATATGTATAATGCATATATATATGTATGTACATGTATGAATTGTTGCCGAATATTATGTGAGCTGCAGGCCTCGTCAAGCTGCCTCTACTGAAGCAGCTTTTTCTTGCAGCCTCCTCCATCAAGTAGACGGAAATGGATATATATATATATATATATATATATATATATATATATATATATATATATATATATATATATATATATATATATATATATGTATGTATATATTCGAAGCTATTCCATGTGGGAAAATGCGACGATCCATGCCATTTGCCAAGTAGCAGTCGCCTGGTTAAAGAATTGCAGTTTGCAAGTGGGTAAGAAGTTGGCATGTTACATTAAGCTTGTTGTTCAGTTAGTTTTTATTCAGAAATTTACACTAATGTTACTGAGTCACCATTGTGTAGCATGTTTACATGTCAATAAAACTGACTGTTGGTTCTACATAAGAATTAAGTGCATAGTATATGATTAATATTTTGTCTTAGCTTTCTAAACTCTACTTACACTAACCGTCACACATGACCTTCAAATACCTACTGACAATGTCAAGATAATGTCCGGGGACCACCTAAGGATGCTGTTTCGGCATCATGCTTTACTGCTGTCATACGGAAACTTGCATACAGACAGTCGGCAGAGTAACAGAAGCTTTACTCATTAATCTTGTACTTATTTATTTGTAATAGTATGTTTACCAACTTTATGGCTAACTGACTTTCATATTTATAAAGCATATCAGCCTTGTTAGTTGCGAGGCACACTGTTATTATCAGGTGCCTTTTTCTCTTTTCTATAGCATATTAGATTCCTGTTTATTCTTGGCCTCGCTAAATCAACCTTGTAGCGGTAATATGTAGCACAAAGGTACAGTCCATCACTACAGCACCTTGCCTGCATGGTGCACAAACACCCTTTTTAACTTTTATACTGCTACACCAATAATGTTGGACAAGGTAAGCTGTAAAGACACCTCAGCTTCCATGAGGCAAACATTAAAACATAAGTGGCCAGATGTTTTTTTTTAATTACGAATCTTGGAATTCTAGTAGTACTATATAATCATGCACTGCAAAGCATGTGGATCCATTTTGCTAATTGAAATATTTGTCCTGTATTTCTTAGTGTGCAGTATGATGTGCAAAATTGAAAACTGTCACTGACGGAAGCTTTGAACATTTACACTAACCGAACAAAATAAATGCTTGGAATAGCTTATTAGAACATGGCAAATAATAATTGGCCTGTGTACTTTTACAAATGTGTACCATGGTTAAGCCACAAGTACAGGCAATAGTACATGGATGAAAAGCTTCAGAAGATAGTTAACAAACCAAAATTCATTTTCTTTTCATTTTTGTTTTGGGATGAAAAAAAAAGCTGCAATGTTCCACTATAGTTCACGAAATTTATCATTTTAGTTTGGGGGTGGAGCATCTAACCCCCTTTTAAACATTTTCTAATCTTCAAACGATGGGTTTTACATTGTATGAACACTGGCAACACTTAACAGTGAAGCAACTGTGTAAGAATTATGGTATCTAACCCCATTTTAAACATTTTCTAATCTTCAAACTATGGGTTTTACATTGTATGAACACTAGCAACACTTAAGCAACTGTGTAAGAATTGTGGTGTCAACAAATGCTTGCAGCATCTAACGGGCATCTGCACCGATTTTGTTACGCCATTATGTAAACATTTTTTCTTCTTTTAATTCCTACACATCACCATGAAGGGTGCAACTGAGGCACTTGGTATACTCTAACAGGCTTTTGGATAAAATTTGCAAAGTGAACAAGTGGAGTGGACAAGAAAAAATACCAAGAAAGCTGAAACGGGTGAGAGAAAACATGTCAAGGATGTACAACATGCTGTGCCAGGATGACAATCGCCTCTTACTAATGCCTATTGCAGACATGTTTGCTTTACCACTGCTCCCGCTGAACCCAAGGGCTTCAAGGAGGCCAGTGATACCTAAATCGACTGCTGAATAGATATCTTCACATTCTAATAAAACATGCTCCATCGTTTCCCTAGCATAACCACAGCAAGCGCATGCTTCTTCTTCCTTCTTATAGCTCGCTTTATAGGTGCGTGTTCTAAGGCATGCTGACCTCGCTTCGAAAAGTAATGAGCTTCCCTTTGAGTTATCATAAGTTGTTTCTTTTTGATTTCGTTTTTTCCTCTCAAGTAGTTACTCATGGCAGGTTTCTTTTCCATTGCCGCCACTCATGAGATTATTTCAGCCTCTCTGACTTTCCGCTTGACGTTCTTTGTTGCTGTGTTGCTCACCCTACAGGCCATATACTTGCGGGTAAGCTTCTTAGTTCTTTTCCTCCACTGTGAATCAATGTTTTTCCTGAAACAAATACCTCAACAGTCTCCCAGCCCATTTACTTTCTTCCATATTCCTCAGTCGCTCTTCATAATCAATTTTACTGTGAGCTTCCCTCACTTCAAAACTTGTCCAGCCCATATCACCCTGAACAGCTTCATTGGTAGTCTTCCTGTGAGCGCCCAATGCGAGGCGACCCACTGACCTTTGGTTCCCATCGAGTCTTGATTGTACCCCTGATTTAAAGCAAACAACCGAATTTCCGAAAGTAAGTCCTGGAACCATTACACCTTTCCACATACCTCGGAGGACCTCGTACCTATTGTATCCCCATAGCGCTCTGTGCTTCATTATGGCTGCATTTCTCTTCCCCTTCACTGTTATTGTTTTTTACTGTGTTTCCATATATCAATTGCCCTCGTTTATCCATATACCAAGGTATTTATATTCTTGTACTCGAAGTATTTCCTGGCCCTGTTTTCATTGAATACCATAACACCTGATTTTCTAACGCTAAATTTCAAACCTAAATTCTCGCCTTCCTGTCCAGAGATATTAGCGAGACGTTGCAAATCACTTTGCTTGTTAGCTAGCAACACAATGTCATCCGCATAAGATAAACCTGGGGACTGCTGCTCTACTACTGTACCCTCCTGTTTGTATGAGAGATTAAACCCGATATTACTTCCTTCTAGCGCCCTCTCCATCCTCACCATGTACATCATAAACAGTAGCGGGGATAAAGGGCACACCTGCCTCAATCCCTTGTTGATATGAACTTTCTCCTCGCTCCTCATTCCGAAAATGGTGCTAAAAAGCGCCCTCTGTCCTGAACTGGATAGCAGCAAGCTCGGTCGTCTGCTTCGGAAAGCACGTTTACATTATGGACCCGCCACTTTCGGTTTTGTTGTGCCATTAATCTGGAGTCCCCCACTATGGCTTGCCTCATAATCAAATCATGGTTTTGGCGCGTAAAACCCCAGAATTCAATTCAATTAAAGCTACCCTCCTTGCAGCGGAGGCTGTCACCCTCTATGACATCCATTGCCTGCTTTCTCCCATACTTCACGAGCCTTCTGCCCACATTTTTTCCTGACTCTGTAGCACGCTTCCAGAGGCAGTTTTCCGTGCTCTGCTTTTTGTAAAAATTGTTTTGTTCACACTGCTACTTGCTATTTGTGAACTGCAGGTGCTATGGTGGGGAGTGGCTCCTGTGAGAATGCCACGCAGCTCTTCGGCAGCAGGAAATTCAGCTAGAAGTGCAGCGGCCACACTTCACAAGAAGAGAATTGCTGCCATGTGCTTCCGCTCCTTTTTTTTCCTTTCATCAGCACAAGCTCAAACTCGGACAGCATCTCAATAAGCTATTACATTAGTTGTGACAGCTGTGATGCAGCGACATGTTTCCTGTGCCTAAAACTAGTTTGCTGGATGAGCTTAGTGTTACTGGTTTGTGTGTGCAATTGAAAAAAATACCCTTACATTCAGATATACGTATATAATCAAGAGTCCAAGCTACTACTTTACATGCTCTAAACAGGCACTGTACTCGCAACATGGAGTTTATCGTAGATATCACTGAATGGAACAAGAAATTGTGGTTTTATTGCGATAGAAATTATATGGACACTCCAGGCGCATTTCTGCCATTGCCGTCGCCGTGAGGTTACGTAAAGTCCAAGGGCAACAAAATCGTCGCCATGCGCTGATGCTGTATGTGCGAGCGAAAGCATACAAGGGTGAGCCGGCGAACGCGGCTCAAATTTGCATGTGCGAGCGAGGAAGGCAGGCCAGAAGCACGCCCTTATAAAAACTAGGAACTTTAGTTGTACTGATCTCGGTATGTATTTGATGGCATTTTACGTTCTTTGAAAATTAAAACAATCATCTTGCTTGTTAAATAGGAAAAAAACATTCCTGCGCATAGTACGCTGGCATGCAGCACCTACATATAGAGTCTTGGAAACAATTCTTCACTTCTCTGGCTTTAGAACTGATGCAAGGCTATTCCTCCAGTGCAGAATTAGTGCATGGTCCTCATAATTGGTAAACTCCTGTTCAAAGATTTTACCATCCTGAATACTATTAAGAGTGATAAACGTTTGCTTCTCGAACCTGGAAAGAAGCAGTGGACATGATATAAGTATGTCACCTTCACAAGTGGCACAATTGTGCTGGATTCATAAATTTGTAACTGCCACTGATGTCGCTATAAAGGCAGTTTTTAATTTATATACCACAATGAATGCGCCACAGTTCCACTCTAAAATGGCTGTAGCAGCATACAACGTGCGCTGCTTTCAACAGGCCTGTGATCAAAGTGCAACGTTTGTCATCATGAAGCAGAACACGCCCAGTAGATGGCACATCTAACTTTTCTTAATGCTCCAGGCTCTTTACAGTTGTTTGCTTTATAAAACATTAATAAGCCCAAAATTAGAATATGCTACATCAGCAACAGTATGATACCCATAACATAAGCTTAACACATTAGAACTACAGTCGAACAGCCGGAATTTTTTAACAGCACGACAGAATATGTACCAACCAGCCTAAATGGTCTCACTGCTGATATTACAATTAGTTCAAAATAAGTCTGCTGGTTTTATTAAGGCGAAAGCCTTTCTAGGCTCATGGTGAAGTTGTATTGAACTCAGCATTTTATGTAATACATAAACAAAAAGCAGAATGAATGCACTTTTCACGCATAACAGTTTAATTAACGAGATGTCTGTCATAAAAATGATATAAATTGCCAGAATAAAGTGTGCCTCTTCTACACATAGGAAAGTATAAATTGCTCTGACGTTTACGACAATAACGGCAGATATAGCAATAAAATTTTTCACTGAACATGTATTCTACTTAACAATTTAAGAGCAAGCACTATAGTTTGGTGCGCCGGGCTGCGGCCGCCGATGTTCCAGGCTGGCTTGCGCCGTCGTCGCTCTCAGAGTCAAAGTCTGACGAAAAGACCGCACCCTCAAACTTGCTGCTGCTCGATCCATAGATAAGACCAGCTGCAAACACAGCGGAATAGCTAGATCTGCCATCTTTCGAAGTGGGCGCGCCGCTGCCAGAGGCGGCCATGTTTGCTTTCTGCTCTAACGATCACGAAAATTCAGAGTGCGTTAAGAAATTAACGCCTTGTGGGCAAAAAGCGAACTGCTTAGAAAACAAAAATATAGTTGTCCTCCTTCACGACCTATGGTGCAGTGTGTCCATGAGCAGCGTAGAAGGTCTCGAAAGCGGCGTTTCAAACCACTGATAGCGGGCGGCCATTTTTGCTTTAATCCATAATCTAAAAACTTTAGAGCGCGTTCAAAAATCACTGCCTGGGGCGAAAAAGCGAATTGCTTAGAAAACAAAAGAATAGGACTCCTATTTTACATTCGATAGCGCAGTGTCTCCGTGGGCAGCACGTAGTCTCGAAACTGGTGTTTCAAACCATTGTTAGCAGGCTAATGATGTCCAATGGGCATGGTACGTAGAGCTAAATAGCAATATTATGAACTTGTAACAGATCAGCCATTTTAGTGGTTTATTTTCTTCTTTGTTCTGCATCAACTTTTATTTTTAAAAGATTTTTTTAAACATTTCTCTAAATTTCTCTTATGTGACAATAAACCTCCAAGAAGTAGAGTGGTACTATAGTTTGTGATATATTAATGTACTCAAACACATTTCACTTTTTATTGGAAATAACTTACAGACGAAAGAGCTGACATCGGTCAACTGGTCCAAATTAAAAACACAACACAAGTCGACTTGCTGTTAAGAAAATGCACACCTTTGCAGGCACAACGTTGGAATCCACAGCATACTCTTGGCTGCTACGAAACAGTCAACTGGTCCAAACACAAGTTAAGTCATTGCACATCGAAACCAAAGGTTGTAAAGCCACTTGAGAAATCAAACGTAAATTCCCATTTGAGAGCTTTAGGGTCCAACTTGGTGCTGTTCAAAAAATGCACCCCCTGGCGGGCAAAACGGTCCCAAATGATTTGTTCACCTGGAACAATAGCTTTTGTGGGACCAGATGTGACCGTGTTCGAGTCGTCAAGCATGAATTCTGCCCACAATGCAACTCCATTGCAGTCACCTTGCCTGTACAAAGGTGACAAAAAGAAAAGGCCATCAGAACACACAATACACACCCATACAAACATTCGAAGTACCTTAGAAATAGGGAAGCTCTGATAATTAATGGACTGCATTGAAATTAATTTGAAGTAGTTTGATATGACCAAAATTACAAGTGAAATGGGAAGATAAGGGCCAGAAGCTCACACATGGCAGCACCACCATGCCAAGAAAATGAACTGCTGTTAACGGCAAGTATTAAGAGTTCGAACAGATTGGCTATCTTGCCATGTTCAGAGTGGCACTTTCGGCACCTTAGCCCATGCAGGAGTTGCAGGCACTATTTGTGCTGCTGATGTGCACAAGCTGATGCTGCGAAGTTCGATATATGCATATAAAACCAAGCTTAATGTATAAAGTTTAAAGTACATTTAATTTGTTTTGTGATACGGCACCCCTTTGATATACACAACACCTTGGTTTATCTGCGTTATATATAACAAGGTTCGACTGTATTGAAATCACATTTTAAAGACAATATCTTCCTTAGCAAGTTGCCCCCAGTTTTTCGTATTGGGTATGCATTTCTAGCCTTTTTGGCGGACTGATATTGCTCCTACTCCCCTTACGCGAGGGGCAACACAACAGAATTCCGTGCAGCGACTTTGCCTTCAGAGTTTCATACAATAAATACTAGAGGGAACACTCTGGTCCTAGTGTCTATGGGAGCTGCAAGTGGGGCGGTTTAGCCAGCATGGGAATGATGCGTTGTATATAGACTTGAAGCCAGGACAAAGTTTAGGCAAACATCTTCATTGCTTTGTAATCTCTTAATTTTCAACAATACTGCATAACAAATAATTAAATAAACTTTACTAAAATTGTCAAATGGCAGGATTCTAACACAGTAGCCCGATATTGAAACCATTACACCACGGATGCATAGATAAGCGGCATAAAATACCCTTATGAACTTCTCGTGGGTGAGTTAGTATGTCGAGATGCTTGGCGCATTTCACTTTTGCCACCTCAACAGGCTGAACTGATGCAATTAGTAGCAATTGTGCATCCTCTGCACTTACAAAAATATAAATTATTCTGAAATTTACAACAATAAAGGCAGATATAGCATAATAAACAAAGCCACAAGGACATCTGAATCCACAAGCATGAAGATCAGACAAATCCATGTACTACCATCATTCCAATGATGGCTAAAGATTGCAGCACCAGAGCTGAATGAATGAATTCTGGAGTTTTATTTGCCAAAACCACGATTTGAATATGAGGCACACCATAGTGGGGGACTCCAGATTAATTTTGATCATTAGGGGATCTTTAACGGGCACCTAAATCTAAATACACAGGTGTTTTCACATTTTGACCCCATCGAAATGCGGCCGTGGCGGCCGGGATTTGATCCCGCAACCTCGTGCTTAGCAGCACAACACCATAGCCGCTAAGCACCGTGGCAGGTCAGTGCCAGCATTCCCTCTAGTAATTATTATAGGAAACTCTGTCAACCACAAATCTATCAGGATGACATTGTCTTTGATCGATGTCAACTGTAGGCTGAATCACTTTCCAACTTTTATACAGGTACAAGACATTCGAACCTTAGAAAAAGCATCGAAACACTGCAAATAATTTATTATAATAAATTTTCTATCAACTAGTTTATGTTTTGTTTCCTAGAAGCATTTGTGTCATTTCAAACGAAAAACAATACAATATTCTGGCACTTGGTCCAGCTCGCTTGGTCGTCTGCTATACTGCTACTCACTGAGTGGCCACTTACTGGGAGATGAAACTTAAACTAGTACATAGGAACATTATTGCAGTACATTATTTAAGATTTACCAATATTTAACAAAATTTTTTTTGAGGTCGAAATCTTTAAATTAAAAAGAAATGAAAGGTGAAAATGTCATGTCAGCATACTCCTAATTTATTGCTTGTTAACACAGAGGCACACAATTTAAAATGACTCCCAAGGATTGGACAATAATGAAAATTAATTTTTAATAGAAATATTCTGACAAGTGATCCTATAATGCAAACAATATTTAAGCCTGTCACCCAGGGAGTTGGAAAGATAATTAGTCTAATTACTACCGTGAGTCATTTTACAATGTATGCCTGAGTGATAATGTGGACGCATCCTTTTTAAACGCCCTCTATATACGAGTATGATTCAAAAAAATAGCTGCTCTAGATTTGGTATTAGCGTATTAGAGCAAATGGCACATATGGAACAGCGCCTTTACTAAGGGCCTTTGTTTTGGACATCTGTTAACCCCTCTTGCTTTTCAATGCATCCAGTGCTCACAACTTCAGTATAGATACAGGTATAGCAGTGAAGACATCTACCAAACAATGCAATTTTTGCCTAGCACTATTCACAACTTCAGTATAGATACAGGTATAGCAGTGAAGACATCTACCAAACAATGCAATTTTTGCCTAGCACTATTCATAGCTTCTGTGGACATCAGAATTTGCTATAATTTCCAATACAATAACTAATTTGGACTAATTAGTTGAGGAAGCATGTAGTAATCGCAGAATTCAAGTTAGCCAATATATGAAACTAACTATTCGTTATAAACTCTGTGCCTAGCAGCAGTTTTGAGAAACACAGACTTAATTGTGCCAAATACATCCCACAACCTAAAATCTACTGCGTGTTCTTAGCAGCCACTTTAAGTAGGCTTGTTTTATTTTGTTCAAGTAAAATTTATTACATTTATGCCCAATATGTGAACACTGCATCTGTGAACACAGTTCTAAACACCGAATTTGGTTGTTTGCAGCACAATAGCTTCTGCATTGCATTTCCTTTCCCGTGCATAAACTAAAAGCTGTGTGGAGGCTATTGATTCGCCACATCAGGCAGACCCAAATGGCACCATAATTGGCAAGGCAGCAGCCGCGGCCCTCATCCTCTCTAAAGATGCCATGTCAAAGAAATTCGACATGCTCTATTTAAGAGCAGCACCACTGTGTAGTGCATGCATGAGGCCTTATTGGCAAAAATTTAATGGCTGTTTAAGTGGGGACAGGATGCAAAAAAAAAAAAAAAGCAATTTCCAGTTCAATTATTCAAGAAGACATCAGTAAACATTCAGTTACAGTAATAAAGCAGGAATTTGTTTTGAGACGGGCTGGTCTTGGATAAAAGCAGTGTTTGGAAAATGCATCCACTGTGCAAAGAAAAAGCTTGGCACAATCTGGTGTATCACTGTAAACATTGTTTACCTCTGCTCTTGTAGGTGCTCAAGTAATTGAAGGGTGTGATATAATGCTGATGAAAAAATTCGAAACTGACTGAAAAAATAATAATAAAAAAAATCACCCATTATGATACTCCCTAATGTGAAATTTGAGTTCAGCTTTATACATGTTTTCATTTTGCGATATACTGAGAAAGAATTTGAGAGTGACATGTAGCAGAGTCAGCGATCGTTGAAAATCTGATCCTTGGGTCAAGCGAATCAGCTTTTATGCATGACTCGTCGAAAGTTCCAGTGTAATCGCTAATGTCGGTTGGCTTCCACAAGTACCACACAATTCGCTTCACCCATACAATCAGATTACAAAACAATCGCAAACCATGACAATCTGAACAAGCGTGAATGAGACCAAACCAAGCAAACCAAACAAGCGGGAGCAGATGATAGTATGAAACGAGCAGTCTGGCTGAGACCAGTTACGAGTACGCATCGTGTGGTTGGGCAGGTCCATACGACACCAGTTTCCCGCGCGCACCTCACCGAAGGGGCCGCTTCCATTGGTCTCAGCTGTTCGCGGCTCGTGTATTTCATATCCCGCTCCACATTCGCTCTTTCATCCTTCGCTGTGCTTGTTCGCCCTGCTACGCTACCGCTTGCCGCAGGAACGGGCACATAAGAGCTGCGCTCTAAAAACAAACTGAGGTCACTACTGGCACAGACAGTGTCACTTGACAACAATTTGGCATCACCTCTCTTCCTGGACATGAAGTCTTGCACTTTCAAACCAGTTTTGATGGCCATTTTTACAGTGCAGCTCTTAGGCGGTCGTTCCTATGTTGAGTGTCGGCGTCCCTTGTAACCGAGCAAATGAACAATTCGAAGGATGAAAGAGTGAACACTGAGTACAGCGGGAGATGCAAGACGGCAAGAGTGAAGAGAGCGCGATGAGGAAAGTGAAGGAGAGTATGGTGAAAGGATGAGGAGGAAAGCGGAATGCTGCACAAGACATCCTCAATGGCAGCGACCAGGCATGCGGCTGTGGAAACAAAGCGCTGGTGTCAGCTTCGGACCCGCTACACATCAGCTCCATGCAAGGCACATGTTCCCGTGTTCACGATTTCTTTCTGAACAATGAGCGACGCAACAAGTGGAAATGCTTTGTCTGCTGCTACTGCTAAACAAACTGCCCGAGCAGAGGCTCAGCGCCACCACCTTCTTGACGCTGTCATTCAGAATCAAATTCCTTGTCACAATATATTGTGAATTCAAGACACCTAAATGGCTGCGCTCAAAATTCACATTATGGAGCATCGTAATCATCAGTGAATATTTTATGCATATTGTGCTCTACATAAATAGTAAAGCTTCAAATGTTCAGTAATTTTTCTCATTTTGCATTGTTTTAGCAATGTCGAGCTTACAAAACCTATTCATCATCATCATCATCCTATTATATGTCCACTGCAGGACGAAGGTCTCTTCCTGCGATCTCCAATTACCCTTGTCCTGCCCCAACTGATTCCAACTAGTGCCCGCAAATTTTTTAATTTCATCACTCCACCTACCCTTCTGCGCTACCCTTCTCTTGGCACCCATCCTGTAACCTTAATGATCCACCAGTTATCAAACCTACGCATTACATGACCTGCCCAGCTTCATTTCTTTCTCTTAATGCCAATTAGAATATCGGCTATATAGCCATTTGCTCTCTGATCCAAACCGCTCTCTTTGTGTCTCTTAATGTTAATGTTACGCCTAGCATTATTCGTTCCATCGCTGTTTGCATGGTCCTTAACTTGTTCTCCAGCTTCCTTGTCAGTCGCCAAGTTTCTGCCCCATATGTCAGCACCGGTAAAATGGTCTTCAGAAGACTATAGGCTTGGGCTGGTTGGTAATACATAGAAACACTAGAAGCACAGTGCAGGAATGATGATCGACAAAGACTAGACAGGACAAGCACTTGTCCTGTCTAGTCTTTGTCGATCGTCCTTCCCGCGCTATGCTTCTAGTGTAACCGGTAAGATGCACTGATTGCACACTTCCTTTTCAATGATAATGGTAAGCTTACAGTCAGGAGCTGACAATGTCTGCCGTATGTACTCCAACCAATTTTTAATTTTCTGTGAATTTCCTTCTTATCATCAGGGTTCCCTGTAAGTAATTGACCTAGGTAAATGCACTCCTTCAGAGACTCTAGAGCCTGAGTGGCATTTCTGAACTCTTGTTCCCTTGCCCGGCTACTCATCACTACCTTTGTCTTCTGATACTAATCTTCAAGGCCACTCTTACACTCTCTCTGTTAAAGGGCCCCTCACCAGGCCACATAGCAAATTTTGATTATACGCTGGTAGTTGTTACGAGTCCTACAGGGAGTGCTCTGCCTCAAAAAGTTTTCAAATCAGCTCAGTGTAATAGCAGAGATAAAAATATTTCAGTGTCGCAAACCCATGATTCCTGGAGGTGAGCTTCACCACAAACAGATGCTCTCTCCACTTGCCTCATCTAGCCTCTGCAAGTGAAATTCCTTCCCTGCATTCTCCCATACCGGACCTCGAGGATCGCGTGAACGCATACGTTATGGGCCCCGCCGTTATTATTTTTTTTTTCTCACTTTTTTTGCGGCGTGGCGCACTTTCGCTGACGGCATTGTGTGCAACCTGTTGCGATTGTTTAGTTTCGTGCAGCACACGATTTTGCACGCTGTGCACGAGGAAATCTGACTAGCGGTATAAGTCTGTGCTACACGAATACTGAGGCAGACACAAGTGGATCACAGAGCATGATGCTGCGCTGGAACATGGTAGAAAATGACGTAGTTTCGGTGTCTGCGTGCGCGACTGCATGACGTGGGAACAAGCAGACGGAACGGAAGTACATCTTTCTTGCTGCCGTGCGAAGTAAAACAAGAACATGCACACATCCGGTTTGTGTGTTTTATTATTTCTCTAAGCTTTAATTCGTCTATTCTAGCAACATATTGTTACAGTTAATGTTGAACCGGCTTTATTTAAAGGATGGGGTTGATGGTGAAGTAAAGATGGCGTCCCGAGGCTGCGCCAGCTAACGTCTCCTCCTCTTCTTCTCACCCGGCTCATGCCGTAGCAATATTACACAAATAACAGATGTTGGCTTGAATAATTCTCAGTCATGTGTCACCACGATTGACGTCACAGCGCGAACACATGTACGTAGGCGCACTAGCACGTGTATGTCATGCTCCGACTTGGAGCGTCACGGCCACAAGAAGGGAAAACGACGTTCGGTTTGAAATTTCCTATCTTTCCGCGGCGTGTAACGATGTAATACTTTGCAGACACGATCGTTATTGCGCATTGTGTGCTCAGCACTTGTCAGCTCAAAATGTCCAGACTTGGTAAGTGGTCCTTTAAGGTCCTCAATCATTTGTTGTGATTCGTCTCCAGTGTTGCTGAAGTTGCTGAACAGGACAATGCCATCTGCAAACAGAAGGTTGCCGAGATAGTTGCCATTGATTCTTACTGCTAAGCCTTCCCAGTTTAATAGCTTGAATACTTCTTCCAAGCACGCAGTGAATAACATCAGAGAGATTGTGTCTCCTTATCTGACCTCTTTCTTTATAGGTATCTTCCTACTTTTCTTGTTTAGAATTAAGATAGCTGTGGAATCTCTGTAGATATTTTCTAAGATATTTATGTGCGCCACTTGTACTCCTTGATTACATAATGCCTCTATTACTGCTGGTATCTCTACTGAATCAAATGCCTTTTCGTAATCTATGAAAGTCATAGAGAAGCTGCTTGTACTCTGCAGATTTCTCAGTTACCTGATAAATGAGATGGATATGATCCATTGTGGAGTATCCCTTCCTGCAGCCAGCCTGTTCCTTTGGTTGACTAAAGTCCAGTGTTGCCCTTATTCTATAGGAAATTATCTTGGTAAATATATTATATAATACTGGGAGTAAGCTAATGGGCCTATCATTTTTCAGTTCTTGAACACCTTCCCTTTTTGGGAATTATTGTAATATTTGCATTCTTCCAGTTCTCTGCGACCCTTGGAGTCGACAAACACTTCGCATAGAGAGCTGCCAGTTTTTGAAGCATTATGTCTCCTCCATCTTTGATTAAATCGACTGTTATTCCATCTTTTCCTGCCACTTTTCCTCGTTTCATGTCTTGCAAGGCCCTTCTAACTTCATTGCTGGGTATGGAGGAGTCTCTGCAACCTGTTCTTTTTCCTACAGCACAAAGGACAAGGATGAGACGAGTGCACATACACAGCACTGTGTATGTGCACTCGTCTCGTCCTTGTTAAAAAAAAAAATTAAATTACGGGGTTTGACGTGCCAAAACCAATTTCTGATTATGAGGCACGTCGTAGTGGAGGACTCCGGAAATTTTGACCGCCTGGGGTTCTTTAACGTGCACCTAAATTAAGTACACGGGTGTTTTCGCATTTCGCACCCAGTGAAATGCGGCCGCCGTGGCCGGGATTAGATTCCACGTCCTCGTGCTCAGCAGCCCAACACCATAGCCACTGAGCAACCACGGTGGGTCTCGTCCTTGTTCTTTGCGCTGTAGGAAAAAGAATGTCGCACCAACTTGCCCAAGCTTAAACAGTCTCTGCAACTGTATCGTGGCCCCTCTGGGATTTGTACAGGTCAGCATAGAATTCTTCTGCTACAGTTATTATACCTTCGAGATTGCATATATTACCCTATTTATCTTTAAGTGCATACATCTTGGTTTGTTCTATGCAAAGTTTCCGTCTCACCGATTTCATGCTGCGTCCATTTTTATGGCTTCCTCAGTTTTTCTCACATTTTCGAATATCTCTTATTTTCTCCTTGTTGATCAATTTTGACAGTTCTACGAATTCTATCTTATCTCTTGAGTTGGACACTTTCATTCTTTGTCATTTCTTTATTAGGTTCTTTGTTACTTGGGAGAGCTTGCCTACAGGTTGCCTTGGTGCCTTACCTCCCACTTCAATTGCTGCCTCTGAAGCAAGCCTAGTTATGGTTTCATTTATTACCTCTATGTCATCTTCATCGCTCTGTTCTAAGGCTGCATATTTGTTTGCAAACAGCAGCCTGAATTGGTCTGCTTTTACCCTTACTGTGTCTAAGTTGGCCTGTTTCTTGCCGACCAATTTTACTCTTTCTCTCTTCAAATTAAGGTGAATCTGAGCCCTCACCAACCTATGATCACTGCACTTTACTCTACCTAACACTTTAACATCCTTCACTTTGCTGGGATCGGCACAAAGTATGAAATCAATTTCATTTCTTGTTTCGCCATCAGGGCTTTTTCAGGTCCATTTTCTGTTGCTATGCTTCCTGAAAAAGGTGTTCATTATTCGCAAAACCTATTGTTTCTATACTATTTTAGGCATACTTAGTTTTAGATAAATTTCTTGTTAATTTTTGTGCAGAATATAACACTGATGCCAGATCGCTGAATTTTGCTTTTCTTAATACTGAAAAAAATTGAATTTTTCACTATGAAGTAGTGGTCTTACTTGCAAAAAAAATTTTTTTTTTTAGAAAGAGACAAACACCCTGAAATATAAAAATAGGCTCACAATTATGTATATGTTCTTTCCTTCTAAAACAATAACACAAAGGAAGACGCAATGTCCCTATAATTTTGCAACAATAGGTTTTGTTAGCAACCACAACCATTTAACATTGTATGAGTCATAATTGCTTTAAAAATTAAGCTAGAGCAATGATACTTAGCCCAGAGTACTGTGTGAATGCCACAAAGAATATGTCCAATTTTCACTGAAATAGGAGGCAGTGGCTCAAAAGCTGGGGATCTTGGCCTGTGTCCGCCTTTAAACATGAAAAAATAGTTGCACAAAACCTTGTGTACTGCAAACTGAAGCTGGTGTCTTTAAAAATGTATTACAACTATATATTGTCCGTAAACATATTGTAACGATGTTAATAAAACAACAATATTTATTAAGGGCGAACTTGTGCCCACAAGTAAAAGTCACTGCAGTCGTGAAGAAATCCGCGGCAGTCGCGTTCTCAAACTGGGCTCGAACCGTCTTCCTCTTTCTTCTTGCATGACACCTCGTGTGCGTGGCGCATGCGAGCTGGGTCCAACTGGCTACCTGTGCCACGAAGATCGCTGCCTGTTGCTGAACAACACAGTAGGGCGTGCACAGTGTCCAATACGAAGGGCGCGCAACTTGAATGTGACCAAGTTGTCGCGGCATTATCCCCCTCCTTACCACATAGGCCCGATGTGTGAGAGGAAGTACGGGTTGCTGTGGGCTCTCATGTCTTTTTTTTTTTTTTTTCCATGACTTTTCCTGGTAGGGTTTTATGCGGACAACATGCACGACTTTCGCAGAGTTGCGCCGTCTTGGGCTCTCGTGCCCAGCGGATTTCACTTCGTAAGTGACGTCGCTTATATGACGAAGTATTTCGTAAGGGCCGAAGTATCGGCGCAGAAGCTTTTCAGACAGTCCACGACGTTGCACTGGGGTCCATACCCACACCTTGTCACCGGGCTGATAATGAGCTTCACTACGGCGCTCGTTGTACCGGCTGGAGTCGATGCGTTGTTGGCGGCGTATTCGGTACCTTGCCATCTGTCGTGCCTCCTCGGCTCTTTGCAAGAAATCATCGAGGTCAGATGAGTTATTGTTTTCTTCATCTAACAGCAACATAGCAGCCAAAGTTGTGGTTACTGCTCGGCCAAATACAAGTTCAAAGGGAGCGACTCGTGTTGTTTCTTGAGCGGCCGTATTATATGCGAAGATGATGTACGGCAAAATTTTGTCCCACAGCCTATGTTCAACGTTGACATACATCGAAAGCATGTCAGTCAGCGTTCTGTTGAGGCGTTCAGTTAAACCGTTTGTCTGAGGGTGGTACGCCGTAGTTCTCCTGTGATCAGTATGTGTCATTTGCAACAAGCATTTCATTAGGTCCGCAGTAACGGCTGTTCCACGATTGGTAATAAGAACTGTGGGAGCGCCATGCTTGAGCACGATATTGTTGACAAAGTATTTTGCAACTTCGACAGCTGTTGCACTGTACAGGGAATCAGTTTCTGTGTAACGGGTCAGATAGTCCGTGGCCACAACTATCCACTTCTTGCGTAAAGATGATGTTGGGAAGGGTCCAAGGAGGTCCATACCGACTAGTTGGAATGGGGCTTTTGGTGGCTCTAATGGCTGGAGGAGGCCTGCCAGTTTTACGGATGGAGTCTTGCGCCTTTGACACTCGCAACAAGTCTTGACGTGGTGCTGCACTGATGCTAATAACTTAGGCCAGTAGTATTTCAGACGAATCCTGGCGAATGTACGGATCACGCCCATGTGTCCAGATGTCGGTTCATCATGACACGCATGCAAAATTTCTTCTCGCATAGCTGTGGGTACGACAAGTAAAAACCGTCCAACGTGGTGTAGTGCCAAGGACTACATGACGATGTTCAACGAACTTACACAGTTCCACCGTCTGGCTCGAAGGACATTCCCACCCCCGCACCCGGGGCTGAGCCGAGCGGAGGCGGTGCTGTTCAGACAATTGCAAACTGGCTCCTTACCCACCCGAGTGTTAACGACTCATTTATACCTGAAATTATATGTGAGTGATGTGTGCCGCGTGTGCCAGCGGGGGAGGGCCACCCTGACGCACATCCTATGGGATTGCACCAAGTTCCCCGATGAAGCTTCGACAAGTACGATTCCGCCGCGACTCACGGCTGCAGCGAAATGCTATGACCACGAAAGCCAAACCTGGGCCATCCAGCAGGTCTCGGCGGCTCTTGAAAGACAAAGGCCGAGTGAAATCGACGGAATGTTGCCCCTCAGGGCGACCGACCGCGGGAGTAACACGCGCTGGAGTTGAGTAGAGACCACCCGCTGAGAAGACGTCAGGACCCGCGTCACGGCGCCATTTAGTCATGGTGTCGTTCTGCAGGCGACTAAATGAAGTTGTTTCTCTCTCTCTCTCTCTCACTGTTCTCAAAGTTTCTCTTGTAGAGGACATTTCCTCGCATACAGAAAGAGGCTAGTCCTCTAGAGAAAATACGCGGGAGTTGAACGTCGAGTCCCTCCAGGCGCCGTATAAGTGGAAGCAAGTCTGGGTCATCTCGTTGTTGTTGAGCGATTTGTGACGCGTCAACAATGCCAAGGAAAGGGAAATCCTCTTCTCCTGACACAGCAGTCTCGACTGGTGCGCGTGACAAGCAGTCAGCATCGCTGTGTTTCCTCCCGGATCGGTATACGACAATAATATCATACTCTTGAAGCCTAAGGCTCCATCTTGCTAGTCATCCGGATGGATCCTTGAGATTCGCCAGCCAGCAAAGCGAATCACTGACTGCTCTGAATGGTCTACCATAGAGGTAGGACCGAAATTTACATATTGCCCGAATGACTGCAAGACACTTTCTCTCGGTTGCTGAGTAGTTTGCCTCTGCTTTCGAGAGCTTACGGCTGGCATAAGCTATTACTTTCTCCTCGCCGTTCTTCCACTGTACTAGTATGGCACCGAGGCCGACGTTACTCGCATCGGTATGAACTTCAGTGTTGGCTGTCTCATCAAAATGGGCAAGGATTGGAGAAGATTGCAGGCGTTTCCTTAACTCGTCAAAGGCGTCTTGTTGTTCGTTTTCCCACATGAAAGGTTGATCTTCTCTTGTTAGCATTGTAAGGGGCTCAGCAATCTTTGAAAAGTTTTCCACAAATCTTCTGTAGTATGCGCATAAACCCAAAAAACGTCGCACTGACTTTTTTTCTGTGGGGGTCGGGAACCTCGCAACAGCTGCTGTCTTTTCGGGATCTGGGCGAACGCCTTCAGGACTGATGACGTGTCCGAGAAACCAAAGTTCACCGAAGCTGAATCGACATTTTTCCGGCTTAATTGTCAAGTGTGATGCGCGGATAGCTCCTAGTACTAGTCGCAGGCGCTCTAGATGTTGGTCAAATGTGGTGGAAAATACGACCACATCATCCAAATACACTAAGCATGACTGCCATTTCAATCCTGCGAGAACAGTGTCCATCATTCGCTGGAACGTTGCAGGCGCGGAACAGAGGCCGAATGGAAGCGCTTTAAATTCGTAGAGGCCATCAGGAGTTACGAATGCTGTCTTTTCACGGTTCCACTCATCCACCTCTATTTGCCAATATCCACTCTCGAGATCCAGGGAGGAGAAAACCTTTGCACATCGGAGCCGATCTAACGTATCGTCGATACGCGAAAGGGGATATACATCCCGCTTAGAAGGACGTGCGCCGTACCTTCGAGGAAGTGGAGAAGCAGCCAGAAAAATCCTTTATCAGGGCATATACGTACGTTTCTCTTGGGCTTCCGGGAGTCTCGGGTTGACGGTAATTGATCTGTCGACACTGCAGGTTCCTGGCAGGGCAGTTGACGTTGTACTTAGGCTGCATAATTCGGTCACTACACAGAACTCGTGGAAATAGGCAATAGCTGTTCCTTGTGTGATGTGTTGGAATTCATTTCCGAAATTCGTAAGTGCAACATTTGCACGGCCATCGCTTAACTGAACAAGACCCCGAGCCACACAAATACCTTTGTTGAAAAGGAGCTCTATGTTTCCATCCGCTATGCCTTCGCGGTCAGAAAATCTTTCATTCTCCACAAGAACCATTATACTGCAGCGTGGCGGTACAGTTACGTCAATATCAGCGATGCGCAGTGCAGCAAGACGTCGCTCCTCCGATTCTTCCACAGGTATAGCTTGTTTTGTCGAGAAAGACACACTGGACCTATGTAGGTTAATTATGGCACCGTTAGCTTGCAGAAAATCCATTCTCAATATAAGTTCCCGTGAACATTCTGGCAGTACAATAAAGTCAGAAACGTAAGTAGCCTTTTAAAAAAAAATTAAATTATGGGGTTTTACGTGCCAAAACCACTTTCTGATTATGAGGCACGCCGTAGTGGAGGACTCCGGAAATTTTGGCCACCTGGGGTTCTTTAACGTGCACCTAAATCTAAGCACACAGGTGTTTTCACATTTCGCCCCCACCGAAATGCGGCCACCGTGGCCGGGATTCGATCCCGCGACCTCGTGCTCAGCAGCCCAACACCATAGCCACTGAGCAACCACGGCAGGTAAGTAAAGCCTTTTATCGTAAGTCTTGCGGTGCATCGGCCAAGGGGCGTAATAAGATGACTGCCTGCCGTGCGTATCTGCGGACCAGTCCACTGCGTCACAACTTTTTTCAGGTGCTTCGCCATCTTGAAGCTTACTTTCGAATAATCAGCGCCGGTGTCGACTAAGGCATTCAGCTCGCATCCGTCTATTATCAACCGCAAATCTGACGTA
Source organism: Dermacentor andersoni (assembly GCF_023375885.2). NCBI lineage: Eukaryota > Metazoa > Arthropoda > Arachnida > Ixodida > Ixodidae > Dermacentor > Dermacentor andersoni. The sequence goes on along the minus strand of NC_092814.1, from coordinate 257,724,275 downwards.
ATCATTTCGTTCCTGCACCTGTATACTGGAATTATCTCGTCACCGCACTGGAACCGTGTTGGAGGATCTTCGTAACTCTGGTTATCAATCAGCAGCCTCACCTCCACAGGTTGCTTGCTTCAGTTTTCCTGGTGTGGTCTTGGTGAACGACACCTAGGCAATCTTGGAGACGTGTGTGGGCTAGGCGATCGGTAGCGCATGGGCGACGGTGACCGTTGTTGATGTTCGCGAGAAGTAATGGGGCTTTGGCACGTCGACAAGCATTCTTCAATCTCTGCTGGCCATTCACCGTTTCGGGGGCATGGTGCGCTTAAGGGAAAACCCCTTAATCCAGCTTGACGGTACGGGCAGAACCTATACAGGTGACCCGCTTCTCTGCAGTGGAAACACAGAGGCCTGTGCTCGTGGTCACGCCAGACGTCACTTTTTCGGGGCCTTTGTTCCACAAAACGAGGTGCACTACGTGCTGAAGGCGGATAGGCAGCCGGTGGTTCCAGCAGACGAGGTGCACTGCGTACTGTTGGCGGGTAGGGAACGGTTGTCGCAACTGCTCCACTACTGTGAACCGCGGCTTGCCTGAGTATGTCGGCGTACATTGGGGTGCGCCGCATCGGCTGTGGCTCGCGGTCTGGATCCCGTATGACCTGGCTCAGTTCGTCCCGGACAACGTCGATGATAGATAGTGCAGTTGGAGCCTGAGGTGTCAGCAGCTTGTTGAGCTCTTCCCTGATCACTGACCGGACCAGCTCCCACAGGGCTTCAAGGTCGTTTGGCATGCCTCCAGAGAAGACATGGGCAGGTGCACAGCTTGCCTCATGTTGTATTGCCGAGCCCGCTGTTCGAGCGTCTTTTCGATGGTCGTTGCTTCGTATTTGACTCGGCAACCGTGCGTGGTGGGCTGCGGACGAAAACTGTGAAGAGTTCCTGCTTTACTCCACGCATGAGATGGCGCAGCTTCTTATCTTCACTCATGTTTGGATCAGCACGCTTGAACAGGCGGGACATGTCCTCGATGCACATCGTCACATTCTCGTTTGCGAGTTGGTTCCTAGGTTGAAGTGCAATTTCCGCCTTTTCTTTCCGATCCATGCTGGCGTACGCTTCTAGCAGTTGTCGAAATTCCTCCCAAGAGGACAAGGAGGGTTTGTGGTTTTCATACCACGTTTTTGCGAAGTCCTCCAAAGCGAAATATACGTTATGGAGCTTCTGTCTCTCATTTCGTTCATTAAAGCTCGCCACTCTCTCGAATAGTTCCAACCAGTCTTCCACGTCTTCGAATGAGTCGCCGTGGAATGTTGGCGGCTTGCGAGGTTGGCTTACCACCCGCTGTGCCGGTGTTACCTGGCTAGTCATTGTGGCGGCGTCCGTTGTCCGAGTTTCCCTTGGCATGAAGAGAAGAGGGCCGAATTCGGGCGAGTCACCTCGAAGACGGCGGCTGGTCCGCTGGTGTACAGGTGTCAGTTCCATGGGATGGACTCGCTGGTGGTCGGGACTGTGTTGACTTCCGTTCGTGGGGCTTCGACTAATACCCCGCACCTCCACCAGAAATGTAACGATGTTAATAAAACAACAATATTTATTAAGGGCGTACTTGTGCCCACAAGTAAAAGTCACTGCGATCGTGAAGAAATCCGCGGCAGTCGCATTCTCAAACTGGGCTCGAACCGTCTTCCTCTTTCTTCTCGTGTGACACCTCGTGCATGTGGTGCATGCGAGCTGGGTCCAACCGGCTACCCGTGCCACGAAGATCGCTGCCTGTTGCTGAACAACAACACGGTAGGCGTGCACAGTGTCCAATACGAAGGGCGCGCAACTTAAATGCGACCAAGTTGTCACGGCGATATCATTACATTTTAACCCTTTGTGAGGTGCTACTTTTTCCTTGAAATTTCGTTCATAAAATCTGAAGAATAGCATTCAGCAGGGCAAAAGAAAATGTTTGACACGTTTTTCAAGAAACATGGTGCAGCAGTTCTCGAAAGAAAAGTGGTACATATATGTACCACTGTCCGCAGGCGGTTTAAAATGAAGAGACAATGTGTAACAGGAACGATATTCACAAAGTCAATGCTGCTGTTCGCTTGTGGAATGGCTAAAAACATTCGACACATAGCGGAACTTGGCATTTGCTGCACAGAAAGCTCGTTCGAACTTGCTGCTGTGTCGTGGAGCCCAACCTACACCTCTGTCGACAGGCCGACCGCTACGGGTGACGATCTCGGCTGAGAAGTCTGATGTCGTCAGGATCTCCTACCATATGCTTGCCGTCCCCTTCTTGCTTTTACGGGAGACAATCCTTTGCTATTACCTCCGCTTTCAGAAAGAAAGCAAATGCACGGCCTGTGCGATTTGACCGGTGCGATAGCCGTCCACTTAGGCCTAACAACCCCAGCCAAAAGTGAGCCCAGAACAGACAATTCAAAACGGTGAACAATTAGGGCGCCCTCAATGTATGTATATGGTTGCAGATGAATCAATAGGTTCCATTTAGTAAACGGGTAAAAGGATACACTTAGTAGGCATGTTGAAGCAGCGTTCTGAGTGAGTTTTTCCCTCGCCACAGCAGCACGTACTGAACCGCAATGAAGACATTTGCAAAAACTAAGTTACTCTTCGCACCATATGATGGAATAAAATAAAAACGCCCATAAAGCTTTCTAAATGCCTGGGTAGGTGGCAGCACTAGTAAAATTGGCTCCAATTTGAACAGTTGTTTCATTACGGGCATTTGAAACGTGCCCAAAATGTGGTACATATTTGTACCACTGTACCACAAAGGGTTAACGAGAGATGTGGGGATTGACACAAAGTTTTGTATTTTTACTCCAATTGTAAAAAAAGTTGGCACCTTTAAATGTGGAAGAACAGCTACACAAAAGATAGCATATTGCAAACTGTTCAAAATGTCTTATTTACCTATTTGCAAAACCTAATAGTATTCACACAGTGGCTGTAAATCAAATCATTACACTTTAATTAAGAAAAAAAAAACAACACTAAAAAGCAAATACTGGATGCTTCTTTAGACATCTGCCCAACATTCAGTTGTGTTATCTGTATAGAAAGCCTCACTGCTATTCAAAATGTTGTGCATGCTAAGTGGGACACCATGCATGTGTTTTTAGGTGCATGTAATATGAACATGCACTAGAGTAGTTATGCTTCAAAACTTGACTGGGTTCACCTTTTAATTGAATTCCAACCACAGTCAACCCAACGAAGTCTTCTTGAAAGTGACAACTAAAGGCCCTTCAAAAACTGTGGAGCAACATTACACTTAACCTGTCCCCAGCGGACAATGTTCACAATAGATTCTTACCTTTCAAACAGCACCTCTCCAGTACATGATATCATGCCTGTTGTTTCAGGGTCTTTTGTAATGTCAAGCGTGACAATTGTAAACTCTTGTGTCATAGCCATGCATGGGTACTCCCACAGTGGTTGGGGCTCCACACGGTCATCAGCGACGAACTGGGCGTCCTGAAAACGTTTAACTCAATAAATACTCCACAAGGATAGTGCTTGTGCTGTTAGTTTTGAAACCCAAATATTTTTGTATGAGCTGTTCTAGGCAACTGGAAAACGGTAAATGGTTCCATCTCACAAACTTGCTTTCAAGCAACTTCGCACTTGATTAGTGTCTATTTCGCTTGCAAGTATTGCATATAAGTAAGATTCTTCGTTTGTGGGTAAAGCCTGGTAATTGCCAATTTTTACACCTGACACAAGTTTTGTGAAGATTGGATTAAACCCGATTTCTCCCCAAAATTCTGCCCTTTCGTAAGGGGCAAGAAAAAATGCAGGTATCCGAAGGCTGTGCCTTGTCTCAGTGCCACTACTGCATTGGAAACGCGTGAAATGCCAAAAAGAGTGCAATTGAAATGATGAGAAAATCTCACTCAACCAAAAGAAAGAAATGGTAAGGTGCATTCCTCCCTGTTTCACTGTCTTCCTGTTTTTACTTGCACACACAAAGCGATGAACCCTGCGAACAACACGCCGCATGTTGTCTATGGACAAGCCAAAGCTGTTTGGTTTGTCATGGGTTTTACCACTGAAGCTGCTGCTGACAGACAACGAAAGCATTGGCAATGGTGTGATGAATTTTTTTTAAACTCCGGCAAAGAAGAAATGTTATGTGTTTTTTACAATCTGGGCAGATCTCGAAGATGGTACAATGTCGCACAGTGTCTCGGTAGCGTTACCTGTCATGAGGAAAGGACGGCAGAATTTGGGCCGATCCAGTAGCAATGTTGTCTAACAGATTGTTTCATAGTGCTAGCTCCCACAAGAGAAGAATGGGAGAAAATGCTCCCGCTTGTGCCATGTGTTGAGAAGCATGAGAGAAGTATGCGTGCTAATCAGACTGTTGTGCTAGGGGGCAGAGGTTCAATCCCATCATGGGACACTTGATTTTTTTTTTTATTGAGAGGCTCAAAACAATGTGATAGAGAGGGAGAGAGAGAGAAAAGCTTTGTTTCAATGACTTCTAGTTCGACTCATCAGTAGCATTCTTGTTACCATAGAGCGGCAGAGCCATGCTGGCCTCTCATGTGGTTAATGTGTGCCACAAGAAGAGGCCACACAGTGTCATCATGTTGCAGTGTTGGAGCAGTCCAGCTTTCCCAGGAGTTGGGATAAGATGGGATTGAAGAACAGTTAATGATTTTGGGGGATGAGAGGGCTCGGGGGCAGCTCACTATCGTGCTCGCTACCAAGCACGCTCTGCCCTTGTGACAATAAACTCCAATCATCATCATCATCGCAAGCGTACTAGCTACTGCGCTTGTCTGTGGGATTTTCCCGTGGAAGCTGCATTAAAACCGGCATTTCGTCCCATGCAGCTACAATGTAAGCAGTACATCACCGTATGTGTATACATAGAGTTCTATGGAAGGGTAAACAGCAGTCAGAAAACGCCGCATTATAGCCGGTTGAGCACTAAAAAGGGTTATAAGTCGTTTAAGCTGTTTTGCAACAGTCTGCCGTTGCAGCTTGATAATGCTTGAATTGAGCGATACATACTTGAAGTGACAGTACAGCGAAACTGTGTGTGTGACTTCTTGTTGCACATGCAGGCATTCTGTTTTCTCCGTTTCTAAGTTCCAGTGCTTGACTGAGTTGACAGACCTGAGTTGACTAAGCACAAAACCATAACTTTGGCAGCCGGACGAAACAGCACTGGTTAGGTCTAACAGCCAAGGGCAGTGTGAACGTGATGAAAATTACTCGCTGGCCAGTGTGGTGGGGTGTGGCTGACTGCTGTGAGAAGTTTCCCACTATGCTGATATGTTCGTAAGAGTGGCTCAACGGTGATCGAGCCAGAGGATCACATGCTGATGGCTATAGAAAAGGTGTTTGGGTCTGTGGGTGACCAGCTGAAACTACAGCGAGCAGGCCTACCAACCTTCTCTACGTGTTTGCTTGACAAAATGGGTTAAGCTAGCGTGTATGCAGAAAGCACCAAGCTGACTTTGTGCAATGCAGTCTAAACTGCCACGGTGTCATGCAGTCAAAATTGCATGTAACATCTCCATTTTGCAGCACCACGATGATGTGCGACACACATCAGGCTGTGTGACAGGCAAACACACGTCCATACAGCCTTGACTACTGACACGCTCGCTGTAGACGTACACAGTGGTGTACGTCGAAGCATGTTGGCGAGGGTCTCGTTCAGACGCTCCGTAAGACCATTCGTCTGCAGGTGATAGGCAGTTGTCCTCCTGTATTAAAGTGGAAAGTTGGGTGAGTTGGTATGGATTCATAATGGTAACAGCGTGAAAAAAACGACGCCAGAGTGAAAGGACACAGGATGACACAGGACAGCGCTCGTCCTGTGTCCTTTCGCTCTGTCGTCGTCTTGTTCGCGCTGTTACCATTATGAAAGTTGTCCTCCTGTGGCTTGTCTGGCTGTATTGTGAAATGGCTTGGGTCGACCAACACTGAGTCAAAGTTGGTCAACAAATCTGTTGTACTGCTGGCATAGTACAATTTTAACTTGCGTTTCTGCATGGAAATATTTGAATAGCAGCATTTTGAAAATAAATTGTTTGCCGAGTTGAAACTCTTTACACCTTTGTAATTTTTTAAAAAAAGATTTGTCAGCTTTTGGCTGTTGGATAGGGTCTAAGGTTAACTCAACAACTATTCAAATTATTCAATTCAAACCAAAAAATTGATATTTTTATTTTTCATGTGTACTCCAAATATAGAAGTGGTCCTGTGGAGAGAGAGCCCACTTCCACCACACAAAGAAAACTGAAAGCAGTATGTACTTATCATGCGTTCATTGCTACAGCATAAGTGAGCACCAAATAGCAAATACACTAGCTCAAATGGAAACTGAAGCAGGACTATGGCATATCTATTAAGTGCAACTGCAGCTTAATGGTTACAGTGTAATGAGGTATAAAAGAATATTGCTGACACATTCAACGTACCTGAATCAGCCGGTCAAATGAACCCAGGTTGAAACCTTGTGTGGCTTGAATAGGAGCTTTAATCTTCCAGAGGTCCCGGAAGTGAACTGCCACCCCTTTTAAACAGAAGCCTTGAGGAATGGTTACAACAGAGTCTGGAGGGCCCATTAGGTGTTGCAGTGAACGTTTTTGGTACCAGAATTTTAGGTTATGCCATGGCAGCATGCTGGTGCTGAAGTGTGGCTCACCGAGCAGCACAAATGCCTACAGAGAAAACGGAATTTCATGTACCAAGATTACAAACAAATAATAAATGAAATAGTTTTTCTAGCACTGCTCATAATACATGATGAATTTAATGCTATCTAGACATTTATACTTCTACCTTAATCCAATTTTTCTATGACAATGGATTTAAATGATTTCAAGTTGAAAATTACCTTTTTCTCCTTGTCTTGTTCAGAGAGGCAGAGTGCATCCTTTTTGATTCCAACTATATTGCAAATCTCATTTTGCTTAGTGTATTCCTCTAGCAAAGAATAAACATAGGTATCTTGCACAACAACATAAACCTGAAAAAAAAGAAGCATGGGAAATGTATGAAAATTTTCAATTTGTGCCTGGTGCTAAATCGTAAACTTAAAACCCTTACAGCACCAAAACATACCATATTCGCATATTTAACGCATACATTCTTTGGCTAAAAAGTGAATTCAAATTTGCCTGCGTGTTACAATCGCAACTAATTCTACTCAACATAAAACAAAACCAATTCTTACTTAAAAAAAGCTCAATGCAAGGTAGCTAGCCGCACTGCTATCGAACGGTCTTTTTTTTTTCCTGCCTTAATTTGTGCTCGCCATTTTCCAGTTTGCTGTACGTGTGGCATTTCTATTGCATTAGATAGAACTGAAGAATATTTTCTGTGGTCGGTAGACAGCGAAAAGGAAGTGTAACCGGACTCCGATAGTGACTAGCTGCTAAGATTCAGTCGTGTGCGCGTCTGTGTGACATCAGGCGTCGTACAAACAACTCTGCATGCCAAAATAGTGCATCAAAAGCAAAAGCACTGATGAAAATAATATTTAATATGTGTCACATTTTGAAACACTTCTGATTGGACTTGTGCTGCAAGTTGAAATAATATCTGTAAAGTAGTTTAGTAAAATGAGCGTGAAGATAGATGGCTGGGCATTCACTCTTGGTCTCACAGTATGTCAGTATGTTTGGCATCAAGCATATTCTACAAGTGGCTGAATAGCTGCTATCCAAGTATACTAGACACAAAACAGTTTATGTTCTCATATCTGACGTTCCTGCAGAGAGTTCACGCATGGAGTCCCCGGGGATTCTCTAAACTTGATAAAATTCACTGAATCGAGAATTTTTAATCTGTTCTTTGCTGGTGCGCTACACGTTCCAGGATTGTGAAGATGCAAGTAGTGCGTGAAGAGGATAACTACAACAGTACGAATATTACTGCACATGTTTGAGTTATAATGACTAGCAGAAATCAGGCACAAAGATTGCAATTTTATACAAAGAGGCACAAGAAAATGCGTAGTGACCACTACAGTTTGTCAATAATGTCCTGGAAAATGTTTTTGCCAAGGTATTTATTACCATTTATAGAGAAAGAGGTTGCCCAACTTTTTTAAAATACAAAATAACATGTGGCAGATGGCATAATTCTGCCTTTGTGGCCGGGTTACGGGGTGACACAGATGTTGAATGACAAATGTAACTAACCAATCAGCTAGATAATTAAAGCAATTGAAACTTTTTACTTAGTACTAGCTGGATTCAGATGCCATATGTCATCTTCTAAAATGTGCACAATTTAAAACGATAGTTGTTGTACAGGAAGGGCTATAAGAGTATCTACTCTAAAAAATTTCAAACTCAATATACTATTGCCATTTACCTGTAGACATGGGCACCCTTGACCATGTAGTGTTGCCATGAACAGAAGTACATAAGCTTAATTTAAATACCAATGGTGGGCAGCTGATCTTAAAGCACAGCACTTTCCAATGCAAACACCAGCATGGCTTGAAGTCTGCCGACAACACAGTGAGACAGGCAAGCTTTTGTTACACAATTCAGCAACTAACTACAATTGTTGGGATACAACTGGGTAAAGCACTAGGTGGTGTGTGCCCTCTCTTGAAAATATTTCACTGCAACTCGAGTGAAAAATTCAACCTAGATGTGAATGCATCCTGTACTTGTCATAGACTGTGTTACTATGTGCTCACAGGCCTGTAACTACAAGGAGCCAGCAATGTCATGGCACTCACAATGGGCTGTCAAGGTGTCTACTAAACTACTTAATATATATTCCCTGAACTTTCCAGGTTTACCCTAATAATGTCAATAAAGTTTCCTGAATATATATATATATATATATATATATATATATATAAAAGGTTTGACATTTAATACAGAGGCACGATTCCACACAAAATACAGTTTATTGCGGCACCAAAACTAGATTATGAGCACATTTATTCAGTGCTTTAAAGCATCCATTTCCTCCTAGAGAAGAGAATTCTGTTCTTCATTGATGAGCCTTTGCTTCTTTTGTTAGAGCTCCTTGATGTGGGTGGCCACCCTTTTCCTGTTTTGTTCAGCTTCAGATGCATTCAGTCTATCTTGCTTCTTTTTCTTAAGGTCCTCCTTCCACCGAATGCTTGTGCCAGGCACCATTTTCACTGTACTGTCTGTAATGTTAACATTGGCTACACCACCTGCTGCTGAAACTCTATCATACACTATTCTCTGCGTAATCAGATTCTTTTTTCAGGTTCTCAACAAAGCATTCTTTATTTACACAAAAACCTCCTTCGACAACAGCATTGCCATGGGACTTGGTGAAGATGATCTTGACAGGATAAACAACTCCTTATGGTTTCGTTAGCACAGCTCAAACCACATGGTGTCCAGCCTTTGTGCCGTCCTATCAAAGTTCTTCTCAGAGCTCAGCGAACAGACTTGCATGTAGGATCGGTGCACCCGCTCTGCTTCCAAGCCAGTCAGCCACCGGTGCTCTGAGTACTTCCAGTGCAACTGCTGGTCGTTTTTTTGCCAACCTCCACTGACAAGGTGCAGGCCACATCCAAGAAACTTGCTCCTGTCATTAGCCTGTAGTTTAGAGGTGACCTTTCCATAACTTTCTCTGTGAGCACACTTTCAAAAAGAAATGCATTCCTTCTTGAAAGTAAGTAGTGCAAGTTGAGATGGTTTTGCAGCTTTTTCGAAGTTCATTCTTGGCAGCAAAACCAACATCAGAAGCATTGACAGAAACAATGTTTTCAGGCTTCTCCAAATCTATTTTAAACAATTTGAAGAGCGTGTCAGTAGCGTGCAAAATTTCTTGCTTAATGATCAGTTCCAACAGCAATCGTAGGACAGCTTCCAATGCTGTGGAAAGGAAGGGGTCCATCGTATTGTCCGTTTGAAATTCGGCTTGGAATGGCTTCAATTCCTCAGCCACTGGTAGCGTGAAAGCTAGTTTTGCCAGCAGCATCGTGCCAGTGACTAGCCTTTCAACTGTGGTGTAGCTGGTGCATGTTTGCTTGCTCTTGGCTTTAGATGAACACTCCACATACTTTATCAAGTCTTGAAATCACCATGCCATTTTCAAGCCATTGTACATCACAGAATTTGAGAGGAAACATTGTGCTTGCTATGATGCAAATGTAATCAGCACAGCACGCTGGGACACACTTGAACAGGTTATAAATGCTACACAGAAAGAATACCAAATCCCAGCCAGTTGCTGCATGGCCTGTTTTGAAGGCACCATGGACCACATGCAGGCCAGAGCTTCCAATGTCCAGGATTTCTCGACTGTCTTAACAACTGAATTCTTCCTTAAAGGATCTAAGAAACTAAGAGTTCACATTTGGTCCATTTATTGACACTTGCAATATCTTGTGCTTTATGTTCCCTGTGGCTTTCTTGAACGTAAGTGCCAGGTCTTCAGAACAGGTGTGGCTGAGAAAATATGAAGTCAGGTACTGAGTTCTTACAGTAGCGTCAGTCGAATCCCAGTACCTCGCCAGCACATCCATTTGCTCTATCTGCACAACTTTGTTTAGCGATTCATTGAATGCTACAGCTATGTATGTTACCTGATAGTACCTAGAGCTGATAGTACCTTCTTTTGAAAGAATGGCGCATAGCCATCACAGATGGTATATCCAGCATGGTCTTTTCCCAACTGCACTTCGTGGCAATTTCACAAGGCTGGAACATCAACGAAATGGAGGAATGCACGAATCATTACAGCATTCATGCACCATATGATCTCAGTTTTGTAACATCTTTCTTCAATAGAAAGCCACATACCGAGATGTGTGCAGGAGTTGAAGTAGCAGGAGGCATTAAAGGGAAGCTGAAGGGTTTTCCAGAAATAATGAGAAGAGCTGTACATAATGTTTTTCAACCCTCCGAATTCGAATATCGCATCGAAATTGAGTGAAAGAAAGCACAGATTTTATTTCGACGAAAACTGCAGCAGCAGACTCAGGGCAGCTCGCGCGCCTCGTTTCCGCCTGTGATTGGTCGGGCACCTCGTGACGTCAACAATGGTGTTCGTCCCGACCGACCACTGCCGCTACCCATGAAGCATGGTGCAAGGTGGTTTGGCGCTGTTTTGCTGAGACGGTAATGGTAAATTTCGAGAGTGCGTTTCTCTGAGGAGTTCGGCGTTGCTCCCTGGTAGCAAGCAGTGCTTTTGACGGGAACGAAAGCGAAATGTTAGCGTCCCCTCGTGTTAGAAATGTTCTTTGGCGACTATGTTTCTTGCAAAGCTGCATTCAGTGATCCAGTGAGTTTGTTTACGGGCAAACAACTGTACTGTTATGTTCCTGCATGCCTCATTGTGGAAAGTAAGCGGGGGTGCGATCACCGGCATTTTTGCACTGCCCCAAAGCTGTCGGCAATTTACACAGATGGTTTACACGCGGAAAAAGTTTCCTGGCTCTTGTTGCACGTGACCATCAGCGCGCCATCCGCAATCTACTCGTAACCGGAGCCGTAAAGGCAGCGAATTCCGTCGGCTACATGAGACAGCCAGTTTTTCTCCGTGTGCGAGAAAAGGGGGAGCGCAGCGTCTTGGCCTGCGCCGGCTTTCAAACACGTGCAAACTTTACACTTGCACTGCGTTATGGTAGCTGCATGTAGGCTGTTTCACAACACACGTGCTAATAGAAAATTCACGGCGGTTTGCAACGAAACTGGCGTCAAGGCTGGGAGGATAAACATGCACTTTCCGTTCAGCGTGCTGACACGAAGGAGCTAGCAGTAGATCAAAATCCAGGTTTGGACGAGTTCGTGTATTCATAATGTCTTCCAAGACCAGTTACCACCCATCCGCCCGCACCCGTCCCGTCCTTGTGTGTTCGTTGCCCCGACCTTTTCGCGCTGCGTTTAGAAAGCCTGCTAGCAGCAAGTCGTACTTTCACTCATTCATGCATTATTGATAAACTCTGGTAGTAATTGCCGTCACGGAAGTGGTTAGAGTGTTGTTCTTGAGTGCCTGAAATTCTTTCGATTCACAGCAGCCTCCCACTTAGCTAAAAGCTTCTCGACTTGCGGGAAAATGGAACATCGAACATTGTCGCGGCCGCTGGTGTTCGTGCAACCGTAGGCTGCACAGAACGCCAGCATGATCGGCCCACCACTTCAATTGATGCTACGCACGTGAACTACCACTCTACATACACACAAACAAAGGAATGCAGGGTCGAGCGAGGCACGCACGTAGAAACAAGCACGGTCAGGCACCATCCGTATATGAGCGTCTTATTGAATTCGACAGACTCTTCAGCTTCCCTTCAATGAGGGGACTGCTCTCTTGGCTTGGCTTAAACAACCAGAGTAAACGTGTCTGGGAGCTGTTTTCCAGTGCCTTCATGGCATTCTTATGCTTTGTACTTGCAGCTTGGCTAGATACCGCGGTTTTAAAGCGCAGCTCTTAGGTGGCCCTTCCTGCGTTGAGCGTTGGCCTCAGCATTGGCGTAACTGACAGAATGAATGAGCGGAGGATGAAAGACGACGATAGTGAAAAGAGCACGAGACATGCTCCATGGCAGCGCCCCGCTACGAGATGGCACCATAGTAGCATGCACTGTCACCCAGTCGCCGATGACACCATTACTAAGGCATGCAGCGAGCGCATCCACAGATACCATACATGAAAACAAAGCGCCAACGTAGGCTTCGAACCCAATGCGCATGCGCTACTTCGCCTGCGCCATCACTGCTAGAGAATACACTTCGTGCGAGCCACACATTCCTGTGTTCACGCTTTCTTTCTCAACACTGAGCAACGCAACCAGTGGAATACAAAAGACCTAAAAAGCTGCATTCAGATTTCCCATTAGGGAGTAGCGTAATCGTCGGTAAATTTTTACCCATGTTTCTCAAGTGAAGCGAAACGTCTTGTGGCACACACTGTGCATTGTGCACTATATATATCATTGGACACAGGCTTAATCCAGCTCGCAAAGTCGGATGTGTTTGTTCAGTCAGCATTGAATGAGCACTTTGTTGACTGTGACATTGTCATTTTCAAGTCTCTTCAAAAGCAGCTCAGAGAAGTTTACCGCAAAACTAAATAATAAGAATGCCCCAGTGACGAACAGAGCCAAACATGCACAAGCGCACCCATGGGCCCATGACAGATTACCACAGTACGGAGATATAACATTGCTCATCCGATGATTATGACAGTTGCCTTTTAAACCCTTCGCAGCTGGCTGGTTATTGGCACCACTTCATCATCATCAGCCTGGTTATGCCCACTGCAGGGCAAAGACCTCTCCCTTACTTCTCCAACTACCCCGGTCATGTACTAATTGTGGCCATGTTGTCCCTGCAAACTTCTTAATCTCATCCGCCCACCTAACTTTCTGCCGTCCCCTGCTACGCTTCCCTTCCCTTGGAATCCAGTCCGTGACCCTTAATGACCGTCGGTTATCTTCCCTCCGCATTACACGCCCTGCCCATGCCCATTTCTTTTTCCTTGATTTCAACTAAGATGTCATTAACTCGCGTTTGTTTTCTCACCCAATCTGCTCTTTTCTTATCCCTTAACGTTACACCCATCATTCTTCTTTCCATAGCTCGTTGCGTCGTCCTCAATTTGAGTAGAACCCTTTTCGTAAGCCTCCAGGTTTCTGCCCCGTAGGTGAGTACTGGTAAGACACAGCTATTATACACTTTTCTCTTGAGGGATAATGGCAACCTGCTGTTCATGATGTGAGAATGCCTGCCAAACGCACCCCAGCCCATTCTTATTCTTCTGATTATTTCAGTCTCATGATCCGGATCCGCAGTCACTACCTGTCCTAAGTAGATGTATTCCCTTACCACTTCCAGTGCCTCACTACCTATTGTAAACTGCTGTTCCCTTCCGAGACTGTTAAACATTACTTTAGTTTTCTGTAGATTAATTTTTAGACCCACCCTTCGGCTTTGCCTCTCCAGGTCAGTGAGCATGCATTGCAGTTGGTCCCCTGAGTTACTAAGCAAGGCAATATCATCAGCGAATCGCAAGTTACTAAGGTATTCTCCATTAACTCTTATCCCCAATTCTTCCCAATCCAGGTCTCTGAATACCTCCTGTAAACACACTGTGAATAGCATCGGAGAGATTGTATCTCCCTGCCTGACGCCTTTCTTTATTGGGATTTTGTTGCTTTCTTTATGGAGGACTACGGTGGCTGTGGAGCCGCTATAGATATCTTTCAGTATTTTTACATACGGCTCGTCTCCACCCTGATTACGCAATGCCTCCATGACTGCTGAGGTTTCGGCTGAATCAAACGCTTTCTCGTAATCAATGAAAGCTATATATAAAGGTTGGTTATATTCCGCACATTTTTCTATCACCTGATTGATAGTGTGAATATGGTCTATTGTTGAGTAGCCTTTACGGAATCCTGCCTGGTCCTTTGGTTGACGGAAGTCTAAGGTGTTCCTGATTCTATTTGCAATTACCTTAGTAAATACTTTGTAGGCAACGGACAGTAAACTGATCGGTCTATAATTTTTCAAGTCTTTAAAAAAAAAAAATTATGGGGTTTTACGTGCCAAAACCACTTTCCGATTATGAGGCACGCCGTAGTGGGAGACTCCGGAAATTTCGACTACCTGGGGTTCTTTAACGTGCACCTAAATCTAAGTACACGGGTGTTATCGCATTTCGCCCCCATCGAAATGCGGCCGCCGTGGCCGGGATTCGATCCCGCGACCTCGTGCTCAGCAGCCTAACACCATAGCCACTGAGCAACCACGGCGGGTTTTCAAGTCTTTGGCGTCCCCTTTCTTATGGATTAGGATTATGTTAGCGTTTTTCCAAGATTCTGGTACGCTCGAAGTCATGAGGCATTGCGTATACCACTTAGTGGCAATAAAAAAAACTGCAGAAAGAGCTAGGATGCACGGAGTCGAGGATCTACTGCACAATCTCGGAGGTCACGAGCAGCAGTGCCGTTGCTGCATGTGGCCTCCTAGATTGTGCTGTAAATTGTGTTCATCATTCGAATGATCTTACTGGCCACTTTCCCCAATTTGGTTATGTTTTTTGTAATTTCCCTGGCCACTGCCCAAGTTTTCCAGACATATTGAGAATCTCTGATAATTCCCTGTCTTCCCGGTTGGTAGACACCCTGGCTATATTTTGTAAGAATGGTATCTCCCAGATTCTATTCCTTTATCATTTCTCCTGATAAGCGGCCAATCCCAGCAATGGCAAGCAATCCAGCAATGGGTCCATTGCAATCCAATGACGAAGGGCAAAAATAATGAAATGAAAATAATAATTACAATATACAGCCTGTACACCCAATTCTGTTGTAGCACGAAAGCACGAAGACAGAGATGAGATATGCAGGATGAGCGCCGACTCTCAGTTTGAGATTTTATTGAACAAGATCGTACATAAGCGACTGCAACAGACAGAAACGAAGAACCAAGAGACAGGGATTAATCCCCTCTTCCCCCGTATCACTCCGAAGGAAAACTGCCGGAGCAGTCTTCAATAAAGTTTTTTTCTCTCTCTCTTTTGGAAGGTAATTCTGCATGTCTCATTTTTTTCTGATTGCGAACGTGGGGACATGCTATATTTCTCTTTTATAAATTGGCCACATATTACATTCAGGTGCATTTATTTTCCTTAAGGGTGTGCGAATATTTGGAACGTTCGAGTAACGAATCAAATAGTGTGCTATTTGATTCGGTCTTCAAATCAAATAGTAACTACACTGAAACCTTGTTAAACCATAGTTGGCCGGAGCTGTACGTACTAAATGGTAGCCCTGCTTAATCGAAACAGCATGAGATCGCTCACTTACCTGTCAAAAACGGAACTCAGAGAGAGTAAGATGTAAGGGCAAGCACATGCAGTATTTATTCACTTCATGCGACAAAAGTCTTATTTTCGTTTCATGCTGCGGCAGCCTAGCAGCAACGAAAGTGGCCTCAATCTTACTGAAGGTGCGAGCCAGCTTTTCAGCCAGCCCCCTCTTTTTGGCAAACACTCACATGGCAGATTCCTCGTTTGCATTGATATTCTCCGTGCACGGGCGTGGTAGCACTGCAGAAGTCGCGGGGCACCTTCTTCATTGTGGGGTGTTGTCCTCGTCGCGACGATTGCATTCATGAGGCTGACGTAATGCGCAACTTCTGCCACTGTTGGGCCTGAATCACCCATGCTGTCACTTTCCGTGTTGCCTTCATCACTGTTGTTAGGCGACACTTCGGCAACAACAGAGGCAACGATGACAAAAAGTCTAACCTCGAAGCCAACATCTTTTCGCGGTCATAGCAGTGCTGCTGAGCAACTTCTTCGCATTTCAAATGCCACACACCGTAGTCAACATTAGATTGCTGTCGCGTGCCAGGGCTGATTTCTTCGTGCCACGTTCGATAGCACAAACGATGTAAAATTTTTCTTCTACGCTGAGCACCTGGTGTTCTTATCCGAGCTTCGGCATGACGTGAGCCCTAGCTTGCATGATGCCCCAACCACGGCCACAACGCTCTCTGACACGGTGTTGAAGTGATGTGGCTTCACGCGCAAACGCATAGGACGCTTGGAGGTCATTTTTACGATCTCCGAGGCTTGTTCTGCCAGGACGTCCAATGGGGACGGCGCACTGCCTTGACTGCGCGATGAAAAATGGAAACACTATGTGCTAACTGATACCGTATTTATTCGCGTATAACCCGCACCAAAATGTGAAAAAACGCGTTTAAAAAGTGGGGGTGCGGGTTATCTGCGAATTTTTTCCTTGGGAGGGGGGGGGGGGGGTCGGCTTCACCGCAATGTGCGGCGGCCTCCCCGTGTAGTCCGCCATCCCCATCGTCATCGACGCTTGTCAAGCCGATGAAGGGCCAACGAAAGGCCAGCATTGTTGAGCCTCGCGTTAGGCGCTGTTTAGTGTACTTACCCCAGTTTGCACTGTTTGCCTGCTTTGTTTTGGCATCATGAGTGCGACTCGACGGCAGTGTTTCACAGCGAAAGAGAAGCTAAAGATTATAGCCGCTGCCGAAGAAATCGGCAACAGAGCTGCTGCAAGACAGCATGACGTCGACGAGTCGTGCATTCGCGACTGGAGGAAGAAAAAAGAGAGTCTCGAAGCAACGAACCGGGACAGGCGAGCGTTTCGGGGTCCGAAGACTGGCGCGTACCCCCACCTCGAGACGCAGCTTGCGAAGTTCATTGAGGAGCAGAGAAGTCGTGGCCACGCTGTTTCGACTGAGATGGCGCAAATGGAAGCCCTGAAGTTGGCCCGGGAATTGAACATTCCACGTGAGTTTCGTGCAAGCCGTGGATGGCTTCAGCGCTTCATGCGAAGGCATGGATTTTCTATGCGGCGGCGAACAACCATGTGCCAGCGGCTTCCTGAAGCCTACGAGGAAAATGTTGTTGAACTTTCAACGATATGTGATCGCACTTCGGAAGGAGCACAGCTATTTGCTGTCTCAGGTGGGAAATGCTGACCAAACACCTGTGTACTTTGAGATGCCGATGGACACGACCATGGAAAAAAAGGGCTCCAAATCAGTCAGCGTGCTGACCGGCGGAAATGCCAAGCTGCGCTGCACAGTCATGCTATGCGCTTTGGCTGACGGCACGAAACTGCGCCCGTATGTCATTTTCAAACGCAAGACGCTACCTAGCATTCCACTGCCCCCAGGAATCGTTGTGCGTGCGGAAGAAAATTCGTGGATGAACAGTGGCCTAGTCGGTGACTGGCTTCGAGTAATCTGGGAGCGAAGACCAGGTGCCTTGCTGGCACGCCGGTCGATGCTCGTACTAGATTCCTTCAGAGGCCACTGCACTGATGCGGTGAAGGCTCGCCTTGCCGAGACCAGCACCGACCTCGTCATAATACCTGGCGGCATGACGTCCATGCTACAGCCACTCGACGTGTGCCTGAACAAGCCGTTCAAGGCACACGTGAAGCGGCTGTATGCCCAGTGGATGGCCGACGGCATTTACACCCTCACACCGACGGGACGCGTGCGAAGGCCTGATATTCCATTGCTGTGCCAGTGGATCGTGGATGCGTGGAAAGCGATACCGGCCGATTTGGTGCGCAAAAGCTTTAAAAAATGTGCGATCAGTAATAGTTTGGATGGTTCCGAGGACGACTACGTCTTTGAGAGTGGCGATGAAGCCTCGGATGGCAGTAGTGTGAGCGGCGACGATTAAGAATCGGATAACCAGTGACGTGGTGGCGGTCGTTTGAATAAATGTTCTGAAAACGAAATGATCACTGAGTGTGAGTTGCATCTTTCAGTTGCATCTTTCTAGCGCTCATTTTTTTTTTTCAGGTAAACGTGCGGGTTATACGCGAGTTTTTTTTTTTTTTTTCCGCCGAGTTCAAAGTTAGGGGTGCGGGTTATACGCAGGGGCGGGTTATACGCGGGTAAATACGGTATGTATGCAATAAGTTGGTATGGTTTATGCGGATACAAAACACTTTACGTTCAATGCCCGCTGAGTCGGAGATTTGATTTTACTACTTTTAAAACGAAACTATTGTTTAAGCGGGTACGGTTTAACGAAGTTTTACTATTCGAAATGCTATTATACTATTCGAAGTACTATTCAAAATATTCGAAAATGTGAATACCTTTAGAGTACTTTTATAGTATTTCAACATATCAACTGCGGTGAATTAAACATAAAATTGGAGCAAAAGTATGGTAAATTTTTACCCCCACGGGCATAGTATAGACATAAAACATGAGAACTTGCGTAGTGGAGCAGGCTATGTAGCCATTAAAGGCTCTAAATCGATCATTCGCATTGTCTGAGGACACCTGTACATGCAAAAAACTACTTATTTGCTCCTAATTACAAAACACGTGTCTGATTTAGGTCTATTGCAGATTAAGTCAAAAATCTTTCAATACGCTGACGATGCAGTGCTTGCACTTGAACTCACTGACTATTGTACTGACATTAAAACGTTCCAGGCAGATATAACTGAAGTAATTGACTGGTTCTCGCAAAAGTTAATTTTTTTTATACCTTCCCAATACAAAACTGACATGTTTTAAAAACGCCCACAAAACAGTTGATTTAATTCAACCACTGGACTTACACTCATCCCGTTGTTACCCATGTGATTGCGAAGCCATGCAAATAGAGCGAACAGTTCAATATCCGGGTATCTATTTCGACCAACATCTCACTTGGAACGAGCACATTGTTTACCTCTCTAGAAAGATTAGGGCCATTGTGGTCATGTTGTATCACCTTCGGGGGAAATCTCCGCTTCACCTTAGACGAGTAATCTACACAGCATTAGTGGAACCCATTTTAAAATACGGTGTTACATTATATGGAAACTGCTCGGAATACAAGAAGCAAGCATTAAATGTCATACTAAAACGAATCGTGAACAGTATATCTTACGGTACCAAATTACACTCAGTTGACATGAAAGAGAAATACGATGAGTTAGGCATCCTACAGATTCGTGAGCTGTTTTATTTTGTTGTGTAATAATGTTACATTGAGCAAAACAGAATGTTTTGTTAAACCACGGGCCTATAGTAATTATGGTAAAAATATGCGCAATTACTATGCACCAGTCATGTTTAATGAAATTCCTGATGATCTATGTCTTGCAAGCAACAAGAGAAAATGATGACTGGTTTAACTGACGATGACTGGTGCGTAAATTTATTGCCTTGTGTATAGCTTGTCTTGTATGTGTTATTTTGTGCTGTCAGATTTATCGGAAATGTCGTGTATAAAATGAAATGCATGTATATGAAGTTATTTTTTTTTAGAAGATTCTCCATCTGCTGCCTGACCAGCCAACAAGCACAACATGCTTAGGCAGGTCATGTGTATGCTGTATTGACAAATAAACTTTGAAACTTTTATGCTCCATTTGTGCTTTTAATAAACAATGTTTCATTACATGCTATGTAATGAAAGAAAGTGGGATAGTGGGATGAAAGTGGATAGTGGGACTTTAAGAATAGTTGGATGTGAACACTGATTTAAACACTGATTTATATTAATTGTGATAATGGCTTTTAATATTCTAGAACTAGTTGAGAAGTATTCGGTATTCGACGTGGTCTCAAAAATCACTATTTGCACATCCCTAATTTTCTTACTTTAACACATTCACTGTGGTATAGATCACGGGGTGGTCATGGCGGTTATTTGCCTTGTGTTGTTGTGCAGGGATTTTCTGCAAAGTGCACGCGATATCTTCCCAAGAAATCAACGAAGAGAAACATTTCTTGTTGCTTCTAGCCTGACATGTCATGATACCATCTCTCTATACCTTGAGGTACTTTCAAAGGAGCACAACTCTCTGGCAACTAACCAGTGGGCCACGATGCACTAGAGGAATATGACAAGTGACCCACCGGTGGGTCACCACATACAGGAATAGAAACTACGCAAAGTGCTGCCGCCATGAATGTGTAAATATGGTATTGAGGTTGCATAAATATTTTCACATACCTCTTTTGCTCCAAGCATGGAGGCCATCATGGGAAGCATAATGTCACTGCCGACACAGAGGCACACGCTGTCCTCATTGATGACCTGAAAAAAAAAAAAAAAAAAAAAAAAAAAAAAAAAAAAAGGGGGGGGGGATCCTCATTAATAAATATAACGACAGGGTATAAAAATCAAAAACCACTTCCGTGACAACAGTGTAAAAGCAAATCCTAATATTATAGTATAAGCTTCATATACCTTTTGGAGTACGGCAGCAAACTTTGCATGGCGAGAGTGGTCACCAAATGCACCTATTCTGGTACGGCTCACATTGGCATGAAGAGAGCAGCGGCAGAAAGGCACTTCAGGAGTCTTAGGAGTGGGACTGCAAATATGGCATTTACACCATTTTAACAAATCACTCTAACTGCATCAGGTTATCAAATATGTGCCACTGATAAAACATAGAATTGCTAATGCCTTAGTGCATAGGACAGTAACAGGGGTGTCCCAACCACTCATTTTGAAGACACTTTCTTCGTACAATATAGCAAAATCACTCTATACATTGGAATCGACCATTTATTTTCCTGCTCACACATTTATTTCAGCATCTTCCCTGAGAAAAGCTATCTTATGCTATTGCGTAACATTTTGACAATTAATGAATATAACATTTTCATGCTGCAAATAGAGAACACTAAACTGAAACAAGGTAAATGCAATTTATTGATCAAAGCCATAACAAAAGCAAAACATTACAAAATTGACTCCTGAACACAAAGCACAAAATTTTTTTTTTGTTTGGGATTTTGATTACCTTGTATGATGACTATAATGGAAAAAAAAAAAAAAAAAAAACTCAGTCTCACTTCTGTGCTGTAATTTTAGATCTTTAGTAGCAAAAACTTCAAAAACAGAAAGAAGCAAATCACAGCCACTAATTATTGTTTTCTACAAAAACATGTTCCATTTTGTTTAGCACACAAAAGAAAATGATAAACAGTGAGGTACAATCTGCAGTATTCATGCAATGTTCTGCACAAGTGTCAGGTTTAATAATGGCTGCCACTTGTTGCATAACTGAGAAAACATGCAGCACTACAGAAAGAATTCAGGTGCTCTTTATTATTTTTTTTTTCAAAGCAATGTTGCAACTAGCAGTTAATTACAGTGGCTTACTGGAAAGGCCATTCGGCAGCTGAACATCTCAGGATCCGTAGAGAATATTAGATCAAAATTCAAGGACAATTGAAGGATTTCAAGCATGTCAAAAGTCAAAATACAAGGGGGTGGGGGGAACAAACTTTATTCATACCCACACGCTCAAAAATGGCAAAATCTCCTTCTGGCTGCAATTTCTTGCAGCTAAGCTGATGCTGAGTTAGACAAGCTTCATGCTCCTCAAGTCACTTTTCCAAGTTGACCTGCCCCTTGTAATGATGTCAATCACCTTCTGGCATGATGGCTAGTAGTGTCCTGACTTCAGCCAAAGATACTTATCATATTAGTGCCAAATGGCTGAGACTTACTTTTCACCAGGCATTTCTAGAGTCTACACCCTGAAAATGGAACCATGATGACGGCGGTGTGAACTAGCAAAACAAAATGGTGGCTTGGCTTAGCCGCTTGATCTGGCTTTTTCTAGCTCTACGACAGCAATGGTGACTTAAACAATTAAACAAGCCTCAAGTTGGTGGCTGTGGACACACCAAATTGCAATTGTTTAGCCACATTCTCAGAATAAAATACTAGTACCATTCCTTGATAGATAGGTGTACTACGTATGTGCCACAGGGAATGTGCCACTCTACAATGGCGAAAACGATCCCTTAAATTTCTCTGATGTTGAGCAGAATCGAATCCATGTCACAAGGGTTCCTCAAGAACAGTAACCAGATGCATTAGCAGGCTGCATCCCCAGTTCACTGGCTATGTGCTGCTTTTCAACGAACGCCTTTCAGGCCAATGCTCTAGCGAGCTCCATCACAAATACACTGGGTATGTGCCGCACTTCAATGAACCGCTCACTAACTTGGGTCACTAAGTATGTTCCACCGAGTGTGCAGCAAGCGAGGGAACAATTATCAGGGCTCACAGGCACTGGTGCACCATGCCTCTTGTCTTATAGAGCTCGTGCGGACTTCTTGGCTGTGCCACTAGATGGTGCAGCATGTCCAGACATAAGCAAGAGAGAAGAGCCGGTTGCTGCATAACACGTTCCTCAGCGTTTGCATGCACCATGCATTTCAAAGGCCACGTGCAGGTTTGGTGGCGGTGGCACTAGATGGCACCGACTGTTCTTAGGAAAGTGCAAAAGAGGAGTCCTGCTGTAGTACAAGCCTCATACATAACTTGTTTCGATGGTGGCAATACATTGTGTCGCTACAGTAAAAGCTCATTAATTTAAACTCCGCGGGGATGCTACGAAAATTCGAATTATAAAAAATTCAAACTAATGGAAGTCAGAGAAAAAAAATTCGCTCGGTTAAGGCCTGTATATAGTTCCAAGTAGCATGAGCGCACGCGCGCACACGCTATGTCACGTTGGCAAGAACAACGTCTGTAGTTTGAAGCACTGGCACAGCCAACGTAACTGGACGCGGCCAACGCGGTCCTACGTGCCCGACATTGAGATGACTATTGCTCCATTTGCGCATTTGTCGTGCCGACCCATAATACACTGCGTGATGAAAAAAAAAGAAGGCGCCCACGTCGCTAGCCGACCGTCGCAGACACCCGTTGAAAGCGTTCGAAGCGACGCATGGGTTGGGGATCACACATGATCTAAAGAGAACAGCCGGCGGCGCGCGCGTCGAAGACTAGAGGGGGACGGCGTTTCGGCAAGCATGACTGGCTGCAAGCGAATAGCGCTGAAAACGTCTAACCATAAAAATGCCTTTGCGTCGCCAACGCTCTCCACAGGAACAAGAGCTGCGCTCTAAAATGCATCTGCGAAACGCACCACAACCTGCTGCGACACTGGTCTCCGAATCTCAAAGGCTATGCTGTTTAGTACTGCGAACTTTGATAAACATCACGGCCACCATATTTCAAACATCACCTGGTGCTGCTTCTCTGCAGAACACCTCGTGGAGAAAGAGCATAGCCTCCAAGATGCAACAGAAAGATGTAAAGAAAGAAAAAGAATGAAAAAAAAAAAAAAAAAAAACACAGCGCCGCATTTTTATCTTGAAGGTCTTGAGAGAGGGACAGAACCGACCTGCTACGGAGGCGTTGCCATGCGCGGCCTGCGCGGCAACGCCAGCGTCGCCAACGTGCTCCCGCACACTAGCACATTCCCCATCCACAATGGCACGGAGTTAAAATTATCGGTGGCGGAGCGGATTTCAGTGTGAGTTAGTGGGACGCATTACATATTGCTTTCAATACATTGTTGGATGGACCCCAGCGGCTACTTTGAATTATCCAAAATTTTGAACTAACGAGTTGTGCGCGTCATCATATTGTGTGCTATTCAAAGAACTGCACAATGTGTCTGCTTGCTGATTAAATCTAAAATATAAATTAACTATTATCTGGCAAGTTTTAAAGTATAAGCATGTGGTGCCGGGCGTTCATGCAGTGCTTTAACAGGGTGTCTACCGAGTTGACATTTCCAAATTCCCTGAGTTTTCCAGGTTTTCCCCGAGTGCCTTTGCAAAATTCCTTGAGTGACGCAGAACTACGTTTTATGTCAAGATGGGCTGAAACCACGTCGCCCAATGCTGTCATTCTCTAGCAAGCATATGAAACAAATAAAAAAGAAACGACTTAATCCAGTTTGAATACTATGGAGTAGTCTTTATGTTATTCAAAAAGAGAATAGAAAGGAGGGGTTAGTAATATGCACAGCAAATAAAATGTCTTCAAAAAAAAATTGCAAATCGAGTCGGACATTCTCAAATACGAATAAAAATGAGATGCATACAGAAGCAAATATTTTCTAATATGAGCTATTTCTATCAACTGATAGCAAGCTCTGTGGTATGAGGCCCGAACTTTGTCACAATTGAGATTCTCTCTCAAGAGCTCGTAAGTCAACCTCAGCTGCCCTGGCATACTCTCAGCCCGCGCACGACGCCTCAGTGTTGTGTTTCACTGCTTTAAAGAGTTTATTTTGGTTTGGATGATGGACACCTGCATCCCGGCATCAGCCAAAACTTTTTTTTGAGCTCAAGCTCCTTCAAAACGGCAGCAGCATGCTTCCTTTCCTGTTCATTTTTCAATGCATAGGTTCTTTCTGTTCTTGTCCTCCTTCCGCCACTCGTTCGGCCCGTGAACCATTTGAAGCATTTTCTTGGTAAGTTGCACAGTCCACGTCCGATTTTTCGTACTCCTTAGGGGCCGCGAAAACGTCCGAAAAATCGGCCAGTTGGAAAAAATAAATGCATGTCATTTACTTCCCCTAAGGGCTGAAACCGTCACAGGCACATTTGAAAACGCTCTGAAGGCCTGTCAGTACACCTATTAGGCATATCGGTGCTCGTAGTGTAACAGGAGATCCCGGATGCACGCGTGTATAATTAAGGAATAGATATTGTGACCCACGACAATACCCCTTCCGATGCTTGTAATGCTTCACCGCAATACTTTTGCGCATGCTTCACCACGTAACATTCCTGTACTGAGGCGAAGCTGACTATCAGAAACCGGCGTTATCTAACGCATTGTGCTTTTTTTAAGTAGTAAGTAAGTGTTTTTTATTTACAGTAAGTAGTATACAAAGCTCAGTGCAGGGGCAGGGGCTAAAGGCAATCAAGCCTGACAAAGGTCCTTGTCCCTCCGCAGTTCGTGACAGCTCACACGCTTCGAGTTCAACAGTCAAAAAAAAAAAAAAGGATTGCAGTAGATCAGTTTCAGGAAAATGGACAACTAGCTACTTGCAAGAGTACACATAACAAATCACATAAACAAGAGAAAAATTTACATAACATCTCTAAGTAATCATACAGAAGAGGTTGCGTGCACGCCATAATATATAGCTACACAAAATAAATTCAAGAAATTTGAAACTAAGAATGCATGAGGATACAATGAAACTACATTTTACATGGAAACACTCAAAATACTAATTCTTGAATGATTTAAGCATTGGTCGAGGCATGAAAATTCACAGGTTAATGTTTATACTGTATACATGTGGTAATTAATAAGTTCTTTGCTTGTTTTTTGAATGCAGCACTACTACCCTTAAAGTTCAATCTATCTGCAAGGATATTCAAAACATGATGTGTCTGGTACGCAGCACTTTGTTTTCCGTAATTAGTTCTTACTTTAGGTGCTCGTATCCTTTGTTCTCGTAAACAGTAGTATGGTTTTTCGATGCGGCTTTGTTCATATAATTTATTTTGTTGAATTACTTGGAGCAATTTAAAATAGTATAACTGATCAACCCTGAGCATGGAATGTTTTATGAACAGTGGAGCAGTTGGCAGGTCTTGTAATTTTCCCCTGTACTTTTCGAAACAGCGCAATATTTTCTTCTGCATAGTAACAAGTCTATGGTAATTTCTTTGCGATGTTGTTCTCCAGACTAATATCCCATAAGTTACCTTAGAATGAAAGAGTGCATAGTACATATTTAGTCTTAACCTTAATGGGATTAAGTGTACTGTTTTGTGAAAACCAACTATTCGCGCTAATGCGGTAATCAGACTTCGAAGCCAATTGCGAGGACCACAATGGCGCAGTCTGTGCCATTGCTGACAGCAGCGAATTCTTTCAATGAAAAACACGGCACGCAACGGCAAGAAGCTTAATAGCTAACGTCGAAGCAGCTAGGCCTAGTGTTGCCGCAGTGCTGGCTACGGCTGTTAGCGGAACTGCGTTCGAGAGCGCCGGTTAGAGGCGGCGAGGTAATCAGTACGGCAGCGGTGTTGGCTTTGATTAATGCTGTTTCGGACCTGCGGTCACGGCAAAAAGTCCGGAAAATCGGACGGCGAAAGGCTCTTGCGTCCGAAATTTCAGCCGTTTCAGCAGCTCTTAGCCGATGGGTTCGCTTTGAAAATGATTGACAGATGCATAATGTATTCATAATTTGCAGCGCCACCCCGCAGTCTCTGACAGCCGGTGACGCAAGTACAATTCTGAACAATCACATGAAACCAAGTGAGCCATTTGCTTTCCTAACCGTTAAAAGATTTCAACCCTAGTCCCATTCTGTTCACTTCACTTCTTTCTCCATATTCAGCTGCTTTTCATGCCGACTTTTTTTCTTTTCTGTACCTGACTTCTTCACTTCTTGCCTCTTGTTCTGCTTGTCTCTACCCAGTGGCTAGGGGTGTGTGAATATTGAAATTTTCGAATACAAATAACACAAAAATCTGTCTTTGAATATTGAATATGTGTGTAGTATTAAAAAGTTGCAAAACAAGAGGTAGCAACAGCTTTTACTACCCTTTTAAAATAATTTAATGAAATTGTATTTTGCTAGGCTCCAGCAGCTTAAGGACACACTCACTACAGGTAATGTAGAAAAATCATGCAGAAAAATTAACTACTCGACATGTTCAGAAAGTAAGCTCTCTCTATGCGCTGTGACAATGTTTCCGAGAATAGAAAAGACCCTTTTACTTGCAACTGAGGTGGCAAGGATGGCCAAGTACTTCTGGGTGAGTGTGCTTAAATGCGGGTACTTGAAGCGGCCAATGGACTGCCACTGCACGCAACAATTTTTGCCCCTGCCCAAAAGAGGCTTTTCTACATAAATCTTTTAACTTCCCTCTCAGGGGTAGATACCAACTGTATCTTTTTTTTTTCGTCACTAGATCGTCAAAAGCGCTCCATACACTGGATGCCACCAGTGGACTGGAAGGAAACGCTGGCATGGCAGACCCCCCCACTGAGTTCCACATCAGCTGCCTAGAGCTCCCTTGTCAAGTCTTTCAGCCAGATCATCTGACCAGAAGCCTGATAACTGTGGCCTTAAAGCGCAGATCAAGAAACACGGCCAGGCTGGCCATTTTGCCAAATTCGCACTCCGGTGAGTTAATAAATTTTGCGAGATTGTCAGCATACCCCGACTTGCCTTTGCGACCTTTGAGGCAATGCAGCATTCCTAAAATAATTAGAATTTCAAATGACAATGAGAGGTTGTTTTTAGCACTAAGATCACAACTGAGTGAAATAAAGGCTTCAATGCCTCTACAAACTCTACCACATCTCTCCACTTTACAGATTTAAAGGCATCTATGCTTGTGTCTGAAGTGGTTAGCTTAAGTGTGATGGAATGAGTTCAAGAAGCCTTCAGAGCATCTTGTGTCAACATTCTGCACAACATGGAGCACGTCTTTGTTCGGCTGCCTCTGCAGATCGTTCACTCTTTTCTATGCACTAGGGCTATGCTTTTAGTGTCCTACAATTGCTTTCATTTTGTTGATCGCCAGCTGCAGTGTGTACACGAAACAGGCTCGCTGGAGCCATGGCAGTCTCCTGGCAGCCGCTCGGATATTGTGGCTGTTGCCCGTCACGATGCACCTCACGCAGTCGGTTGGTATCTTCTAGGTGCAATGGCTGCTCCAATGAGCTGACAATGTTCACAGCCGTGTGAACTGGCATATGTCAAGTGTTCGAAGTGAACTTTTTCATCTCGAACTTCACCATAAGGAAATGACACGCAAGGCTAAAAAAGCCCTCATTGGCACACAACTTCCAGCTATCATTCGTAAAAGCGAGAGTATTTGCTCTGTCTTCATGCCTTTCGCAGCTCATATCCTACCACCTTTGTGTCATCGTTCAGGCATGATGCATGCATGACAATTTTGTTCGAGATCGCAGACTGTAGCCCGGTACAGCTGCTTTCGTGAGTGCTTTTAACCCTCTGTTTTCTACAAAGCTGTAAGGCTGAAGATCTAGGGTGACCATCTCTGCCACTTTCTGGGGAAAAGTGTTTTCTTTCTTCCGATACAAGGCTGCTTTGTCTGCTGAAGTATTTAATTCAGTGTCGGTTGACTCTTTGACAGCATGTTTGCGGTGGTGTCTTTTTTGTACTCTTCCGTCAACGAAGGGTGCAGTTTCATGCGAGTTTGAAGGCTTGGGGTTGTTCCCATCAGCGTTTGAAGAACATGTCTGCACGACTTGCACCAAGCTGTCAACGACGAGTCTTGTGTAGTATCGCCAAAGAAGACTTCTTCCAGCTTTCTTTTCCTGCTGCTTGCTCAGCGGATCATCATCTGCAGTTCTGCATGCACATACGTCTTTCTCTTTTTAATTTCCAAACATTTAAAAATAGTTTAGGTAACGTTCCTGAGATACTTATTTTATGTATTTATTTATAGAATGCAAAAGTACATAACATATTGTTACAAAAGAGCCACAGAATAAAGTTTGGTAAAAAAAGAAACCGAAACTGCTCCTGTCTCACAGGCGTGCGGCAGATGGAATGAAACGGAGCATAATGCATACATCATGCGAATTTCTCAGTGAATAAACATACCCTTAGTAGAATGCGTGGCAAGCATACAATTCTTTAATTGCTCAAGTATTCAGAGTATATCCGAATATTCAGGAACTTCCAAATATGCATTTCTCGAATTGAATACACTTCAAATAAGGAGAATATTTGATTCATATTCGAAATTTCGAATATTCACACACCCTCACCAGTGGCACATACATATTTTGGAGAATTAGCCATGAATGCACACATACATAGTGTCACATTCCCAGTTGCACATACCCAGTGGTGCATGCCCAGTTACACATACCCAATGGCACAAGTTGTCAATTCGGGCACATACCCAGTGACCCAAGTAATCTTGAAAGAGATTAGATAGAAATATACTGCAAAGTGAGTAAAGTTCCTAAAGAATGCTGATCGCATTAAAAATGCTTAGAGGTGCCAGGACATGGATAGACAAACACACAGATTTCATAGTGACCTTATAGCTAAACATTTCCTCTGAAACTAGACACGGCAAGACGACAATCTGCAGCCTTGTAAGACACCAAACAACTATGCATGTACAGTAAAGCATCGTTAATTTGATCCTCATTAATTCGGAAAATCAGATAATTCGGACTCGTCCTTCAGTCCTGGCAGGAGTATGCAATATCTAATGCAATGAAACTCTTGTTAATTCGGACTTATTTGGACGCTCATCGGTTCATTCAGAAAACTCTTAGAGCACAGCGAGCACTGGAGCGTCACGGATGTGCGACACAAAGAAGCTAAAATGGCATTAGCACCCCAGCAAACCACAAATATCCATTGGATGTACCACAAAAGTCCAAATATCCAAGACATTCAACGACGTCTAGTTCACATCTCTAATATGTTCCACTAGTACATTGCAGTCAAGGGTCATCCAAAGGATGTTGAATGTCTTTGTGATTTGGACATCTCTTACACATTCAAAGCTTCCGCGCATTGATCGTACACTGTGCGTTGTGGCTGGATGAATGCACCATACAAGGAAATTGTCTCTAATGCCTAACAATGAGATCCTAGGAAAGGAAGAAACATGCAGTTGTCTGTTCCAACATTGTGGCTGGGCATTTACTTTGTTTCCCCCCATCATGTGCATGTTCGAAATCCTATGAGAGGGAGAATGTGTTCCTGAATTGCGAAATATCCATCTGTTCATTTTGAAAAGATTCAAGTCGAAGTATTAAAGCCCAGCATTTCAGTTATGACCGTATTTTTTGTGAAGTGGTTATAAGTAGCAATTTCGCACAACCTCTGCATGCACTGTTGAACACCGCACGTCGAAAGCCACAACTTTCGATCTCGTTTTGTAATTTTTTTTTCTCAGACTGCTGGGGAATGCCGGCAAGCGGGTGCCGGGAGGCCTAGGATTTGTCGCCTCCCGATGTGCTCCCTACTGACGCCGAAAATGTTCTGCCGAGACGTGCGCAGTGGATGAATTAGGATTCCGGACACCGTCTCATTTGACAGTTTCACAGGTGCTGACACTGCTGTGCTGACATGGGCAGAACTCGACGACGGCGAGATCATTCGTCTAGTTTCTGCTGCACTGCCGGTCGACGACTCCGAGTCAGAAAATGACGGTCCATGTGCTATGCTGCCGTCGCATGCGGAGCATGTACAAGCAGTGACTGTACTTTCAGCCGCCTATAGCGACCTTACGACCCTCTCCGAGATTCAGGCTTATCTGATTGCGCGTAAATGGAACAGCGTGCAACGGCGCATTCACAATTTCTTTAAGCCTACTGCTGAGCCCGAATAAGTGCGTGGAAATAAAGAATTTCATTTTTTTTTGCTTAATCTGCTTTTTCGCACACTTGTTTATTTGGACATTTCCGCAGTCCCCGTGAGGTCCGAATAAACAGTCGGCGACTGTATCCCTAAAAGGAACATCTATTAGAGGTCACTTACGTCCAGCTGCGACATCCTTTCAATGTTACAGCAACATGATCTGGATGGGAGTTGGATTATCCATAGATGTATTTGTAATGTTTGGAGAAATATAGATATCTATAGGATGTGCGCCATGTTTAAAATATGATGTTCTATGGTCATTTATGGGACATAAATGGCTCACTGGGGCATCGCTAGTCCGCATCATCATTATAGTCATCAGTGGAAATCGCATGTGAGCGACAGCAACGCCAGAACGCTTCGTGCCTATTTTTGTCTTTAAAGGCTTTGTTCTTGCATTTACAACCGCGCACAGCACTGTGTCGGCCACATGCTTTCATGACTGCGTAGTTGCTATCCATGATCGTGACGACAGCGGCTGAGGTTTCGTCCACAGTGGTGGCGGCAAACTGGCTTTGTTCAGACTCGGTACGCGCGTCGGTTGTGTGCCCTCATAGCTGCATAGTTGCCATCCATGATCGTGTCGTTAACGACCAGGGTTTCATCCGCAATTGAAGCAAATAGTAGTTTCGTTTTGACTCTGTGCATGCGTTGGCCGTGCGCCTTCAGCAACACAAGGTTGCGTCGACAGCATCCGCGGCTTCGTGCGCAGCGGTTGCAGCAAGCAGTAGTTTTGTTTTGATAAGCTTTCGGGGTTGAAGAGCACCGGCTATATGGTGATGATTGGTGACCAGTTCACTGACGTAAAAATAATCGGGATGTGCGTGCGGTAGTAAAAAACCTGTCTCGGATAGTGACCATGCGCTGCGGCCATGCTGTGAAGGTAGTTGCTAGGGCTTCGCTGCCGCGAGTGCTAATCATCCCCAAGACGACAAGAAGTGCAGCTTCGGCACTGCTTTTGTGCAATAGTATACAAACATGATTGGCCCATTCATTCAGTAAATAAAAGCGTGTTGCTATAGTAAGCACTTGTTTATTGTTTTCTTGATACCCTTGATAATTCAACATTCGGTTAATTTGGTCATTCCTTTTGGTCCTGTGAAATCCAAAATAACGAGGTTTTACTGCACTGTAACGACAGGCCATTAAGGCCATTAAATGCACAGGCAGGTTTGTAGGAGTCTGCCACAAAATTTGAATGTGCTTGTTACTGCACTTAAGAGGAAACAGGAGGCACCATTTTAAGGAGGTGCCAGCAATTCAGTCACTTTACATGTGAAAAAAGGTCAACTCAAATGATGAATTGTTTTGTGTCTGGCCCTGTTGGTAACTCTTCGCCTCCGAGATTGCACAGGTGCTGATGCAATCTCGGAGGCCACACCTTGCAGCACCAGCCTGCGCACCACACCGCAGCAAGAGAAGTAAGCAGATTCACTGGTCTTTCAATCCACCAAGTGCGGTGTATCAAACCATGTGGTTAGCCATATATTTGATGTGCAAGGGCCAAGTATTATTTGGTTTAGGATACAAATATAGCTCATTACATCCATTGGCAGGAAATTTTACTCTGTACTCTGTTATGATGAGGATTTAAATACATGGATCTTCATTACCTATAAAAATTATTTCATTATATCCTGTTTCATTAAAATTCGGTCTGACTACATTTGCATTGGGCACTAACAAATATTGACGGTTTTCTGCTGGGCTGATTTTGACCAATGCACCAAAGCATCCAGCCAAGCATAGCTAAGCTCTGTGCTTTGATCAAACAAGGTGTTTTGATCCTATTCTTCATAACTATGCGCACAGAAGTGCACACCCAATATGGGTGATTGGCTAAGAATCAAATAGTATTTGGCAAAGGTTACAATGCGGAGTGCTTGCTATCCGGGCATCTCACTCCGGGCATGCTCACAGTGGTACAGTAAAACCTCGTTAATTCGGCCCCCGTTAATTCGGACGCGCCGTCTGGTCCCGTCAAACATGTACATAACCCTATGGCACGAAACTCCCATTAATTCGGACATATTTGGTCGTACTTCGGTTATTCGGACAGTTCACGGAGCTCAGAGGCACGTGAGGCATATAGGAATGGGTGGCACTAGGGGGTGTTCAAATTGCACCGCCAGCGATGGCGTCTCCGATTCATGTACGCCGATCTCAAAGGCCATGCTTGCATGTGCTGGGAGTGCCAAAAGGCTAGAAATACGTCAAGGCCGCCATGTTTATTTTAGGCAAACCTACGTCACAAAAAACATGGCAGCAATGACGTACTTCTGGCTTTGCAGTCGCTTTTGGCGCTTGGCACTACCTCTGCATCGCTATGGTTATCGGCAAGGTAGTTATTGGTCTATGCTAGCAACCCTAACCTATACATACACATTTCTTTCTTTGTATTGCTGTCCGCCATTTCCGCCATCTCTTGCTTGTGGAGTTTCGCAGTCTTTTTTCGTCGTTTTTATTGTGTTTATCGGTTTGTGTCAGATGCGTGTGTGAGGACGGAGGAACTTTTCTTTTTTCCGTTTATACTTTCCTTTTTCTTGACATCATGCGTGTACCCGTCGCTTCGTTGCCGCGCCTAGCCGCGCCATGCAAGCCGCGCCACCATGTGCTCTTATGACCCACCGAAGCGGGTGAAGTATGAGGTGAAGGATTTGGCAGCGAAAGTAGAAATATTGAAAGCCGTGAAGGCCGGGGTGCCTCGGCAGGTCATAATGAATAAATTCAACGTGAAGAGAAGCACGCTTAGCATCTGTGTGAAAAATTAAGCTGAGATTCTTCAGGCGTACGACAGTGACAAGTCCGCTGAACACAGGAAGAGACTGTGAACGGCAGCGCACCCGAAACTTGAAGAAGCAATGTTAAAATGGATTGCCGATTCGCACGATGCACAGCTGCCCTTGAGAGGCCCCTTATCTGTGCGCAGGCCGAAAAGTACGCGCTGAAGCTCAGCATTGAAGAGTTCAAGGCATCGGGAGGCTGGATCGCCCGATTCAAGAAAAGACACGGCCTCGTCTTCCAAGGTGTTTGCGGCAAG
The DNA here is from genome assembly GCF_023375885.2 of Dermacentor andersoni. Taxonomy (NCBI): domain Eukaryota; kingdom Metazoa; phylum Arthropoda; class Arachnida; order Ixodida; family Ixodidae; genus Dermacentor; species Dermacentor andersoni. The sequence continues at coordinate 257,690,598 of NC_092814.1, read as the reverse complement.
AAAGGGGCTGGTGAATGAAGGTGTGGTGGAAGATTGGAGGGCCGGATTACCCCAACGCCTAGCCGATTATGATGCCTGTAACATTTTTAACGTAGATGAGACGGCCCTCTTCTACACAGCCCTGTCGGATGAAACCATCACATTTAACGGGGACCTTCGTGCTGGCGGTAAACAAAGCATGGACAGAATAACAGTTTTGCTGGCTGCCAACATGACTGGCACAGAGTGGCTACCGCTATTGATAATCGGCAAAGCAGAAAAGCCAAGATGCTTCAAAAACATAAAGAAACTTCCCATAGACTATCGCTCAAATCGAAAGGCGTGGATGACCTCAGTGATATTTCAGGCCTGGCTGCGCAAACTGGACTGCCACTTTGGTGCAAAATCATGCAAAGCACTAATTGTTCTAGATAACTGTAGTGCGCACAATAATGTGTCGGGGCTGACAAACATACAGCTGCTTTTTTTGCCGCCTAACACAGCGGCTTCCCTGCAGCCTCTGGATCAGGGAATTATTCAGTATGTGAAAGGCTGGTACAGAAGACAAGTGCTTGAGTGCATGTTGCTCCGTATGGAGGCAAAGAATATGATACAACTCTGCTCAGTGCAGTGCACATGGTGGCGCATGTGTGGAGCAACATGCCGCCCGCAGTAATTGCAAACTGCTTCCGACACAGCGGCTTTGTCCGTGATGGTGATTCTTTGGACGCCGGAGATGCGGATGTTAACCAAAACGCCGAGGAAGATGACAGTCGCTTCGACAGACTTCTGCCTCCGAACGTACCGCTGGACGAATGCACCCACATCGATAGTGACGCTGCCGTTGTCACTCGCCTCAACGCCGACGAAATACTGGATGTACTAGGCGACGAAGAGCCCGACTCTGATAGGGAAAATGTGCCCGTCATGGATGCGTGAGGTGCCGTGCCACACTGCTAAAGAGGCCGATGACGCCCTTAAAGTTTTGGAGGACAGCTGTATCGTTTCTCCCGACAGTCTGTGTGGACTGCACCACCTACAGGAACGCCAAAAAATTTTGCTTTGCATCCCATCGAATATGCACAATGCCCTCTGGAGCTCCCTGGGTGCCACATATTACCCTCTTGACAGCTGTAATTATCCGTGACCCCCCCCCCCTCCCCTGGCAAAAGCATTGCAGAAACTGCAGCGCTTACTTTTCAATTAACCAACGTGCAAGTCCAGAGGGAAGCTAGATAGAATGTTACGGAGGAGGGGGGAGAGGAGGCAGAGAATTGGTAGAACCAACGCATTTGCAAAACGAGTGCCACTCTCGCAGTTCCAAAACAGAAGCGCAAGAGGGGAGGGGAGGTGACGCGAGAAGGCAAGGAAACGCTACTAGTATAGAATTTACAAAGAACTTGAAAATATATACAAGCATAACACTGCTTTTAGGGAAGCATAGGCAAGACTTACCTCAAAGAAATTAAAACGCACACGTTGTAGCCCTGTCTTCGTGCAACCAAAGCAATATCTTCATTGGCACTAACGATCACTTCATAGGGTGGGTAGTAAACCGCTTGCAACCAGTGGTCCCGCCACTACATATGATGAAATGACAAATTAGTCAGGGTTCACAACAGTTCAACATTTTATTGGCACATACGAATGATCACTTTTGAGCAACATTACGATGTGCTTTACATTCAGCTTCGCTGAAATCGAGCACTCGGAACACATCCACCTGGTTCATTCATGGCGCAATATTTCAGGTCAGAAAACTCCAACGCAATGTATCTTTGAGTTGCGAGTGCGACCGAGACCTGGCAGAGTTTGGGTCATACAGCTACTGTAATTTTCACTGCTGGATACTGGCCTTCTTGGTGGGCATTTTGTGTGTGCATGCATTGCGAGTGTGCCATGTTGCTTAGACCAAAAGCAACAGTTTTCGCTTCTGTCCTCTAACAGCACTGTTCAGCAGCTGAATGTCCAGCTCAGCCAGGATTTTTCTGTCCCCAATCTCTAGCAAGATTTGCATTGTCCGAAATATCAGCACAGTATGAACCAGTTGAATGTACTACAATACAGTCAACACTTCCAGTGCCTAGTTTTGCTTGAGAAAGCACCCATGCAAAATCTGAAAACTCTCTATACCTGGGGTTCTCCGCAAAAATCTGGGAGGACACCTTGCAATGAAAGGTGAGTTCACACCACTAAGACCCCCCCCCCCCCCTTTTTGTTTTGTCCAGATACGATCATTCTGCTATTTTGAATTTTACATTCACCGAACACGAGCTCGCAACACATCCTACCGCCAAACTTCGCCGAAAGAACAAAAGCACAGCTTGCCATTGCCGAAATGTGTGCGAGACATGTGCTGGCAATTTAAATAAAGTGTTGGCCAATAGGAGTGCTTTCTGTGTCAACATGGCAAAAAAAAAGAAAAAAAAAAAGAGATTATGGGGTTTTACGTGCCAAAACCACTTTCACATTATGAGGCACGCCGTAGTGGAGGACTCCGAAAATTTCGACCACCTGGGTTTCTTTAATGTGCACTTAAGTCAACATGGCAGCATTAACGAATTGCGATGCTAGTTTTTCCACTTTTCATTAGCTTCTTTTGCTTGTCTTTTTGCACCGCGAAACACAGTGCTGCGGCTATCCGAAGCTCAGATTTCTCCTCTATACAATGGCTCGAAAATAATGGCATTACATCCATGGAAAGCCTTCTCGCCCAATACAGGGTGAGAATGCACAGTTTAAGCCCCATTGTGTGCGCTTGACAGCTGCCATCCGGAGTATAGTGACACACAACCCACTGCCTACGATAAAAATAGGTGTGCCGGCGCTAAGCATTCTACAAGCTAGTCCACTTTCATGTTCCCTATACGCCATAAGTAGAGAGCAGGTGTGAAACTGCACCCAGAAATGCCTAAGCCTATACTAAAAGGGGGATAGCAAGCAGTATTGGATGCCCTGGTAAACACCCAACCAGAGAGGAAGGAAGGTTACTAAAGGGGGCCCAAAATGAGAGGATGCACCACTCATGCAATAATTACGCATGCATGAACAGCTGTACCCCATCCGCTGCCTATGACGGCATTAACGTATTGGTTATGCCACACCGGGCATTGCACAAACAAATTAAGTGGCACCTCCCAGCAGGAGAACTATCGAAGACATGCGTAGCATTACATGGTGATCGGCGTGGCGCAGAATGTATATGTTCGGCAATGTAAATATGTGCATCCCTCTGCTTGTACTGCTCACGCATATATAAATAAACAATACATACTACATCAACATAACCCCTGCACACATCATTACATAACCATCATTACATCATTACATCATTACATAACCCCTGCACCATGCATCACATTCCACACCACGCCGACTGCCATATAATGCTACGCAAATCTTGGACAGTTCCCATTCAGGGGTTCTGTCTGCTTAATTTGTTTCTACTATTTCCTCACCTGAGAAAGGAACACCTGAAAATCAATGGGGGGGGGGGAATAGGAAATTTTTATCGAGTCAGCCATTCTAATTGCTGAGTACTCGTTTAAAGGGGTTGCGGGTAAATCCGGAGTGGTAGGTAGTAAACTGGAGTGGTGAGCAGCATTTCCACCGCTGCCCACCTACGGGACAACCCTGGTGTACACAGAATCTAGCTCCAGCATGGGACAGAAAACATTATATAATGCATAACACTTCGTGATTCACTCTAAACCTGAGGCAAGCAGCACAGTAATTCTGGTTCAAATAACCTAATACAGTAGACTTTTGTCAACCTAAATCAAGATAATTTGACTTTTCCATTAATTCGATCTTAACTGAAGGTTTCCACATATTCTCATACATTTCTATGTGCCAGAACAATAGTAATTCATTTGGGGTGCGATCGGAGATTGTTGTTCAGCGCATTCGTTCGGTTACTGGTGCGCGTGCGCAATTGGCCTACTCTGCACTGATGTACCAGCCACGAGGCACGGCCATGTTTTTGGTGACGTCAAAATGACAACACGCTCCTGTCAATCATCGTGCAATCGAGCCCATCGTCTGCAAAGCGCCGAAACCGACGGGAGTTGGGAAGTTTAGAGTGATCATACGCTCGTTACGAGACCGGCTTCACATGGAGTGTCTGGTGGATTGGATTGGATCAAACCGGCGGCTACGGCTGCGGAATGGCACGTTCGGATCCAATCCATAGTAATTTAATTCAAGAAAATGGTGCTTGTTTTGGGAACTTCGGTTGTGCTGGCGTTGCTTGAGGAGGGAGGAGGAGCGGGTGGAGGTGCGAAACGCATTGGAAGAAATGGCAGAAAGTAAATTCCAGTGTCAGTTTCGTTTCTTGAAACAAATAGTGCGTTGGTTGTACAGCGAAATCGACCCCATCATCGGGTGCCAGCGAGCCACTGGAATGTTGTTGCTGTCTCTTGAAAAATGCACCACTGTTCCCGTCGTAACTTTTTTCTTTTTTCTCGCTGTGTGTGACACCACCTAGGGACGACATAGAGAAACTAATAGTTATAAATTGTGGTAGTCACACGTACTACTATTTGAAAATGTGTTTAAGCTTGAGAAGAAAAAAATATACATTTTTTTAGATAAAGATTTCATTTATTGGAAGATGAGAAATATTTTGTTTTGTATTATACTGTCTGCAAGCTGACAACAAAGGAGGGACGTGAAATTCCGTGGAGTTCCCTGCTTGCCGATTGGCTGCTCTCTCCGGCCCGTTCTCACAAATTTTGCATACTGCCACTTTGCCATGCGTATCAAACAAAGATCTCCGATCGTGCCCTTGGTGCAAAAATTGGCCCAATCAGTGAATTGAACTTGGCTATTTGGCCCTTGGCTGTTTGGCCCGAATGTGCCTGACCTGAATAGTGACCCCAATCATAACCCCAATGGCTAGAGCATCTGTCTTAGCAGTGCTAGGAGACAGTGAATACGTTAAAGGCGGGGGAAAAAAAAAATATCCTGCCAGAAGCGCCGATTTTCGGCCTACCTTAGGAAGATTACCATATTTACACTTCTAACATGCACACTTGTTTCCCAAGACGGTTGGTCCAAAAGTTGCCTATGCAGTGTAACGGGATGGCAACTACATGCCGCTTTGTCTTTGATTGCAAAAGCTAATCCAAAGAAGTTATTTTACATGCGAAACTAGCCAAACAAATTCGTATCAGGTGATTTTGGCATTCTCAAGAATTGCATGTGCTGCAGAATGGACTAGCAGAGTGGTTTGTACAGGTGTGGGCGATCACCCCATTGGTGATAGTTGCAGTCATTCGATAAATAAGGAATGTAAAATGTGCAATAGACCATACGGAGGACAAGTTTTAGTCCATAAACAGCAATTAAGTGCTGCAATGATGTAGATGTAAAGTATCAATCAATTTCCATTTCTGTGAAAATTAAGTTCACTGGGATCATCATTTTGTTATACAGTAAAACCTCGTTAAACCGTACCCGCTTTAACAGTAGTTTTGGTTTAAAAGTAGTAAAGTCAATTCCCCGACTCAGCAGCCATTGAACATAATGTATTTTGTACCCGCATAAACCGTACCAGCTTATTGCGTACGCATCGGCTAAAACGTAGAGTTTCCACTTTTCGTCGCGCAAACACGGCGGTGCGTCGTCACCATCGGGCGGCCCAGCAGAACAACGAGCCTCAGAGATCGGTACAATGGCCTCCAAGCGCCCTGGATGTTTGCACGTGAAGTCGCATTAACATCAACATCATTTCGACGCCGTGCGCATGCCGTGCCAGAGAGCATTGCGGCGTCGTGCAAGCGAGGACTCGCGTCATGCCGAAGTTTGGATAAAAAAGACGCCGGGTGCTCAGCATAGAAGAAAAATTAGACATCGTCCGTGCTATTGAACGTGACACGAAGAAGTCGGCGCTGGCCCGCGACATGGATCTGCTGTTGACTACACTGTGTGGCATTTGGAATGCGAAGTTGCTCGGCAGCGCTGCTGCGACCGCGAAGAGACGTCGGCTACGAGGTTCGACTTTTCGCCATTGTTGCCTCTGTTGTTGCCGAAGTGTCGACTAGCGACAGTGATGAGGACGGCACGGAAAGCGACAGCACGGGCTATTCAGGCCCGACAGTGGCATAAGCTGCGCGCTACGTCAGCCTCATGAATGCAATCGTCACAACGAGAACAGGGGCGCGATGACGTAACTATTCCAAACCAAAAGTTTTCCGAACTCCGGCACCCGGCAATGAAAAAGGCGCCCCGGGACTTATGCAGCGCTACTGCGCGCGTGCACGGAGAATACGTAACGCCAACGAGAAATCTGCCGTGCGAGTGTTTGCCGAGAGGAGGGGGCTGGCTGAAAAGCTGGCATGCAGCTTCAGTAAGCTTGAGGCCGCTGTCGTCGTGCTAGGCCGCCGCGGCATCAAACGAAAATAACACTTATGTCGCGTGAAGTGAATAAATACTGCATGTTTTTTCCCCTTTCATCGCACTGAGTTCCGTTTTCGACAGGTAAGTGGGCGATCTCATGCTATTTCGGTTAAACAGTACTACCGTTTAGTACGTACTTTTTCCGAGCTCCGGCCGACTACGGTTTAACGAGGTTTCACTGTAATGCCAGAATCAAGGGCATGCCAATATTTTTTTAATATAAATTAGACGCACATTAGATTTCTACTTTGAATCCAGAAAAACTGGGTGCGTGTTAGATTTCAGAGTTTGTTAGAATAGGCCAACTACACTTAAACCACAATATAACAAAGTCAGTAAAATCAGCAATTTGCTTCGTTACATCGAAATTTCGTTGCATTAAAATTAGACATTTTATGCAATATATGCCAACAAAAGTTTCTTATACGAATAGGACCGCAAGGTTATCCAAATTATCAGGAAATCGGAAAAAGCAAGTATGAATGAAAAAAAGAAAATCATTTTGTTGAATTTGAGAGTTGGCGACGAAGATAGTTTCAACCCATGTCGATATCTTCACATCTACACCACTTCCGCCCCTGCGGCTAGTAGTGTCATCCGCAGTGGGATGATGGTATCATGAAAAGTGCTAGCAGCGGTGAGCAAATGCTTCGTCTCCTTTCCACTTCAACGCAACCTACAGTACTGAACCACTTGAGAAGACAGCGCACACGATGCCATGCCATCTCGGCTTACCTACTTTTTGCATACGCGGCAAATTACCTTTAAAACATGGCGTGCAGGCTTTAAGGGCCCCTCACCAAGTCCGGCCATTTTGAGCTGACAAGCGCAGAGCATACAATGCGCGCCGCCAATGGTGTTTGCAAAGAATTACATTGCTACACGCCGCAGAAAGGTCTGAAATTTCAATCCGAACACCGTTTTCCCTTTCTCTCATGGCAACCGCGCTCCAAGCCGGACGGTGACGTACTCGTGGCAACACACGACTTCGAGAATTATTCAAGGCAACATCTGTTATTTGTGTGATCTGTTGCTTGATTTGACGAATTGAAGTTTAGAGAAATAATAAAACGCAGAAATGGAATGTCTGAGTGTTTTTTGTTTGACTTTGCACCAAAGCAACAGAGATATACTTCCGATTCATCTGCTTGTTCCCACGGTCGTGCGGTCACGTGGGCAGGTACCGAAACTATACCATTTTCTACTGTGTTCCAGTGCATGATGCCGCTCTGCGATCCGCTTGTTCTGCCTCAGTATTTGTGTAGGACTGAATTATTTCGCTAGTCATGTTTCGTTGTGCACAGCACGCAAAATTGTGCGCTGCATGAAACAAGACGATCCCAACAGCTCGCGCGCCGGACATAAAGACTCTGAGAACACTAGCCGTCCTTGTCAGGCGCTGTGTACTTACACCTAGCCAACACATTGCCATGAGTAGCATTGCCATGAGCTCATGGCAATGTGTTGGCTAGGTGTAAGTACACAGCGCCTGACAAGGACGGCTAGTGTTCTCAGAGTCATTACCATGACCTATGTAAAACGCCATAAATTCAGACAGTTAGTACATCTCAGCCACTTCGCAAGGCACATACTGCTTTTTTATGGCTAACTGAACCCCTACTGGGTTCCTGAGTGCCAATCTCTCACTTTCTCTTCCAATCAGAGTACAAGTGCCAAACGCCTTGGCCAGATCCTTCAGACCAATAAAAATACACACATAGTGCAACCGATCTATATTTTTTTTTTCTAATCAGTGCACCTGCATGCACCCCCTTGCTTGCAAGACTCCCTTCACGATCTGCTGTATGCAACCCTGATTATATGTCTAGGATATTTCTGTTTCCTTTAGCCTAGTGATATTCTCAGAAGACTAAAATCAATTTTATATGGTTTACCAATGTTTTCTGAATTGTAATTGCTATTTATTGTTTGTCAGTTCCCCGTGAGCTTATATGATGCTCATGTAGTGCAACTACTTATTTATTCACTATTGTGACGGAGCAGTTATCACGACGTTTATTCCGCGTCAAAGATTGGGCGAACCGACTACGCCCACAGCACGGAGCACACTCGAGAGCCAGCCCCACAAGCGATGATGAAGAAGAACCCCATACGAACCCCACATGATGATGATCATGTACAGATGACAAAGAATAGCTTATAAATTCCCACACTAATGTCCCCTCGCGCGAGAGCGGCCATCCTGGCCGCAATTCCAAGGGGCAGTGAACGTCTCGTGAAAGGCTTCATACGAGAAACGTGGACAATCTCAGCGGTGCGGCAGCGGCGGTCATTTGGAACAATAACTGGTTCCACGCTATAGTTAACTGGAGAAGTCTGCTCCAAGACCTTGTAGGGGCCGATGAACCCAAGCTCAAACTTGTCACACAAGTTAGGAGTACGAACTGGTGTCCGGAGTAGCACTTCCTCGCCAGGGCGGAAGCACACGACGCGATGAGAGGCGTCGTAATGCTGCTTGCGGTCCTGTTGCCATGCTTCGGTGTTGATGCGGGCGAGCTGGCGACAACGCAGAATGCGGGACACATATTCTTCGCAGGAGGAAGGACATTAATGGACAGTTGGCGCGAAGAAAGAGACGTCAAGACAGGAAGAGAGCGAACGACCATAGACAAGGTAGAATGGCGAGTAACCGGTCGTGCGTTGAACGGCGGTATTATATGCAAAAGTCACGAATGGCAAAATTGCATCCCAGTTTCTGTGATCTGGGTCGATGTACATGGCTAGCATGTCTGACAGCGTGTGATGAAATCGCTCTGTGAGGCCGTTGGTTTGCGGATGGTAACTGGAGATAGTCTTGTAGGTGGTTCCGGAGGCTCTGAGTACTTCGTCTAGTAGTTGCGAGAGGAATGCTTTTCCACGGTCGCTCAGGAGGACGCGAGGAGCACCGTGATGCAGTATTAAGGATTGAAGTATGAATGCAGCAACTTCAGAGGCTGAGGCAGAACTCACACAAGTTGTTTCGGCGTAGCGTGTCAAGTGATCAACGGCTGTCACAATCCATCATTTACTGGTGAGAGTCACAGGAAGAGGACCATACAGGTCAACGCCAACGACCTCAAATGGTTGCGACAGACAAGGAACCGGTTGCAGTTGTCCGCTTGGAGCTGATTTAGGGAGCTTTCGACGCTGACATAGGGCACAGGAAGCGACATACCTCGCTACACTGGCGGACAATCCAGGCCAGTAGAAGCGACCTTTGATGCGGTCATAGGTTTTCTGGAAACCAAGGTGACCAGCAGTCATGTTGTCGTGAGAAGTCTGCAGGACATGAGCACGTAGAGAGCGTGGCAGGACAGGAACCCAGCGTTGACTGTCAGGGTGATAGACATGACGGTATAGGACGCGGTTGTCAATCTTAAATTGCGTTAGCTGCCGACGAAGGCGGGCGTTAGGCGCGCGCGAAGCTCCTTGAAGGTGGTCTATGATGCGCCGACAGTAAGAGTCGGCAAGTTGATGAAATTGGAAGGATTTGTTGTTGTGTGGAGGCATCTCGTCGACAGTGGCCAACAAGAAAGCATCTGAGGAGGAATCGAGCGAAAGCTTGTCACGGATGGTAGTTGGAGGTCCATTGCATGGTGTCGTAGGAAGCGGACAGCGAGAAAGCGCGTCTGCATCTTGGTGTCTTTTTCCGCACTTGTAGGTAATAGCAAAGTCATATTCTTGCAGACGAAGAATCCACCGACCAAGTCGTCCAGACAAGTTCTTCAGCGTTGAAAGCCAGCATAATGCATGATGGTCTGTAACGATCGTAAAGTGGCGGCCGTGAAGATAAGGTCGAAACTTCTGCACAGACCAAACGATAGCTAGACATTCCTGCTCCGTGATGGTGTAATTCTTTTCGGCGTTGGTCAGAATGCGACTTGCGTATGCGACGACCCTCTCACCTAAAGTGTCGTCTCGCTGTAGGAGAATGCCACCAATTCCGTGACCACTAGCATCCGTATGCAGGAGGGTAGGAGCAGCTTCATCAAAATGGCGTAGTACTGGTTCATATGTGAGAGCGCGCTTCAGATGGGCGAACGCAGATTCACTTTCGGGAGACCACACAAAGGGAACATTAGAACCCAGTAATTTGTGCAGAGGTGACGCTACTGAGGCGAAGCCCCGCATGAATCGGCGAAAATAGGAAGCAAGGCCTATGAAACTACGAAAATTTTTGGTCTTTTTGGGACGAGGGAAGTGCTGAACTGCCGAAACCTTGTCAGGATCAGGACGAATGCCATCTCTGCTCACAATGTGACCTAGAACTTTGATCATCTTGCTCGCAAAATGGCATTTATTGGTGTTTAGCTGAAGTCCAGCGTTGGCAAGGCACGTGAGAACTTCATCCAGACGTTCCAGGTGCTGAGAGAAGGTTGACGAGAAAACAACAATATCGTCCAGATAGCACAGGCAAGTCTTCCACTTCAGGCCACGAAGAACGGTGTCAATCATGCGCTCGAACGTTGTGGGCGCATTGCAGAGGCCGACTGGCATGACATTAAACTCGTAGAGCCCATCTGGTGTTGAAAACGCCGTTTTCTTCTTATCGTCCTCTTGGAAGGTATCTGCCAGTAGCCGGAACGCAGATCAATGCTGGAGAAGTACTCGGCACCCTGCAGGAAATCCAAGGCATCGTCTATTCGCGGCATAGGGTATACATCCTTGCGTGTGATCTTGTTAAGTGCTCGGTAGTCAACACAAAATCGAACAGAGCAGTCTTTCTTCCGAACCAAAACAACGGGGGAAGACCAAGGGCTAGCAGAGGGGCGTATTATGTTTCGTTGGAGCATGTCGGTGACGTTCTCGTCAATGACTTTCCTCTTGGCTAGCGATACGCAATATGGTCTACGGCGCACGATGGATGTACCATCTGTCTCTATCTGATGCGTCGTAATCGAAGTCTTTCCCAACGAAGCTAATTACGCGTCAAAGGAAGCTTCATGTTTTTGGAGCAAAGCAAGCAATTGTTGTGACTGCGGAGGTGTCAGGTCGGAACTGATGGCAGCTACAAGAGCTGAAGGAGATGCGGCCCGTCCGGTACAAGGACCTTCAGAGGAAGCTGGTTTAAAGGAAACAACAGATATAGACTCCGATTCAGTGGTGCAAGCCAATGTAGTGCCTTTAGGGATGAGAATCTTTTCGGATGTCGGGTTTGTAACATAGAGAAGTGCAGAGCCATGATCAAACCTAACGAGCCTTGATACAAAGGCTATCCCTCTTGCAAGACAGCGTGCAGATGGTAATACAAGCACGTCGCCGCAGTCAATAACATCAGACGTGATAGTAACGATGCTTTGATGGCGAGGAGGTAGCGCGGTATCTTCTGCAGCAAGCAACTGAAGGGGTGCGTCATCTGCATGAAGTGAATAGGTCGTGTCGGTCATGTGGAGAACGCGTTGCCCACAGCAGATGGAGGCGGAGGCCGTAGAAAGAAAATCCCATCCCAATATGAGCTGCTGGGCACACAAACTTTGCACTGCAAATTGTACGTAATGCAGAAGTCCATCGATGGAAATACGAGCAGTGCACATGGCGATAGGTCTAATGGAGGCCCCTTGAGCAGCGAGTAGCGTAGGTCCATCATAGGGGGTTGTAACTTTCCGAAGTCGCGAACACAATTCACGGTGAATGATTGAAACACTAACACCAGTGTCTATTAAAGCTTCTACTTGTACACCTCCTACTACAACCAATATCACATTGCACGGACGGGATGGAGGAATTTCTGTCCTGTCGTTCGATGCAGCTTTTCCTCCAAAAGCTGCATAATTCAGTTTTCCGGACGACGCTCAGCGAATTGAGAAGCAAGTCTCAGTGGGGACGTAGAGTGGCGAAGGGGTGACAGCGAGCGGCGTCTCGCAGGACGGTACGCCATCTCGGATGCTACAGTAGGCGATGGAGAGCGTCCGCGCGGTGGACCATAAGGACGGCGTTGGTCATGGAAGCTCCCTAGACGTTGGAAAGTAGCTCCGGGCGAAAAGTCATGCCGTTCGTATACGCCATATCCGTGATGCTCGTCTTGCTGGCGCTTGTGGCAAAAACGTGCTATGTGGCCACGATAGCCGCATTAGTAGCAGATGGGACGAGGAGGACGCCACTGCAGATAGCTGGTTTGGGTAGGTGCGCTGGTAGTCATGGAAGCGATGTGAGCTGGTGTTGGTTTTGGAGGCATCGGTGGGACGATGACTGGAGTAGCTGCGGCTACTTGTGCGTACATTGATGGGGCCCTAGGGGTTAGAGGGTCCATGTACGCTGCACCAGCCATGGACGCCAATTCCTCCTTGGTGACGTCTCGCAGATTGGTATCAGAGGCATGAGAAGGCATAGGCCCTGCGGCTAAACCAAGATACTGGAGCGCTTCTCGAATTATTGCGCGTATCATTGCTCATAACGTAGGGTCGTCGGCGGTAGTGTTTGCAGTGGTGTCTGGCTGCAACCGTACTGATTCGAGTTTGTCAAGGCGCTGGCAAGTAGCGACGATATCAGCGACGGTAGCGGGGTTCTGGATGGCTGAAGCATTGAAAGCAATAGCTCCGATGCCTTTGAGGATGTAGCGAACCCTGTCTGATTCGGTCATGGCCGTGTTCACGTGTCGACAAAGAGCAAGCACATCCTCGATGTACGACGTATAAGATTCACCGGGTTGTTGCTTGCGAGTGTCGAGCGTCTTTTTTGCGAGGGCGGCACGAACAGCCGGTGTGCCGAAGATTTGGCGGAGCTGCTGTATGAAAGCGCCCCAGTTCGTGAAATCAACCTACTGGTTGAAAAACCAAGTCTTCGCTACTCCTGTCAGATAAAAGGCGACGTGACGTAGCTTGGACGCATCGTCCCAACGGTTAGCCGAACTCACTCGGTCATAGTTGTCCAGCCAATCCTTGACGTCTTCACCGCGAAGTCCAGCAAACAGATGGGGATCACGCTGGTGCCCACTGACAACCCAATACGGAGAGGCTGGGGTAGCCAAGGCCGAGATGGTGGAAGTAGAAGTGCCTGTTGGCTCGTCCTGCGACATGCTGGCGGACAGCGGGCACAATCGGCGACCCGATCGAAGCTCCAGGAGGTTGAGCGGGGAGTCAGAGGACGGAGGACCGAAGAGCACACTCCGCCATTTGTGACGCAGCAGTTATCACGACGTTTATTCCGCGTCAAAGATTGGGCGAACCGACCACGCCCACAGCACGGAGCACACTCGAGAGCCAGCCCCACAAGCGATGATGAAGAAGAACCCCATATGAATCCCACATGATGATGATCATGTACAGATGACAAAAAATAGCTTATAAATTTCCACACTATTTTTAATAAATTTTACTTTTGCAAGTCAGTGCCTGCATGTTTCCTCTTGCCATCATCACCTGTTGCGCAGCTAAAAAGGCGAATCACTATCGACATGCCCAGCTTTCTATTTTACTAATGCTCTTTAATTAGTAATGCAAACAGTAATGCAAACTATTCTTATTTTTGCTAGCTAGACTAACAAGAATATTTGCACATTAGCAGATTTATCTTAAACATAATAGGTTAAACAAGCACACATCTGCTTATTCATGCAGTGGACACTGTAATGTTTCAAAATTAAGTATTCTGTAGCAACCAGTTACTTGCACGTACACAGTGGCTTAGGATACTCTGTATAGACTTACCGGTTGCGCTTTGCCAGAGGGGTGAGCCCAGTAAGGTGCACAGGACAAGTGGATGCTGTCACTTGGGTTCATCTCCAACTCCCACCACATCACAACAAGATGGCAGGTGCCATCAACTTTTGTCTTTAGGTACACAACCGAAGTTTCATTAAATGTCAGTGTCTCAATTTCAGAAAAAACGAACCTGAAGAATACACATAAAGCATAAAATTATATCACTAAAATGTAAAATAGAAGTGTGCTGGAATGAGCCTCCTAACATTAGGACCAGTAAAGGAAAAAATAATTTCTGGCACATGAGAACGATGCATTAAGGCCAAACCACATGCACGCTTGCAAGTGTACTAAAGGTTGTGCCCAAGCGCCTCACAGATCAGCATATGGTGCAGGACAGATTGTACATGTTGAAGCGCAGCACAAGCCCAGATATCTTCTCTAGACAAATATTGGCGTTCTGGCTGCCTCACAAAATATGAAACATCTAGCAAGCCGAAAAAGTGAGCCAAGTGGACACACGCTGGTGCGCGTCTTGTAGGCTCAAACCACCATCACTCGCGAGGCATGGCAAATGCAAGGTGCGTGGCCGCGTGATTTCGTGCGCCGGCAGGCGTAGGTGTAGTTTGGCCTTTGGGCGACTAAATGGGAATAGTTTACAGGGTGTTCCAGCTAATGTAATGTTAGCCAGAGTTTAAAAATATGCGAATGCCATGTAGCTGGACAGAACCAAGGTAATGTTGTTTGCTGTCACCTGGAGATACATATATATATTTTCTCATTCTGCCTAATTAAATAATTAGTCTTAATTAATCAACCTCTTAAATATTACAATTAGATGAAAAGCGTCACTGAGAAAATTGTTGAGCGACATGAAAAAAACTCCTAATACAGCTTTCTGTTGCTTAATACGTGCTGCATAAAAGTGTTTTTCCAAGCATGACAGAAGCCCGCAAATACATGCAAAGTGCGTCGAGTGGCCAGTCGCGTGGCAATTTTGCGTGCATTTGCGGGTTTCTGTCATGCTTGGAAAAACACTTTTATGTAGCACATATTCAGTAACAGAAAAGCTGTATCGGGAGCTTTTCATGTCGCTCTACAATTTTCTCATTGATACTTTTGATCTAACTATAATATTTGAGAATATTAATTAATTAGGACTAATTATGCAATTAGGTTGAATAAAAATATAATCCAAGTATCTCCAAGCGGTGGCAAACAACATTACCTTGGTTCAGTCCAGCTACTCTAAAGGCTAAAGTTAGCTGGGCCACCTGTATATACATACCATTACACTTCATGGACACTGAAAAAAAAAAAGGATGGCGGCACTTAGGACTGTCTGTAAAAGCCTAACACCGATGATGCAAAGGATAAAAAAAATTAAGAAATTCTCGGGTCTTACTGCCAAATACAAGATATGATTATGAGGCACACCGTAGTGGGGGACTCCGGGTTAACTTTAACCACATGGGGTTCTTTAATGTGCACCCAATGCACAGTACAAGGGAGTTTTTGCATTTCGCTCCATCAAATGCAGCTGCCATAGCCGGGATTTCGATCCCGCTTTTGGGTTTAGCAGTGCAATGCCAAAGTCACTACACCACCATGGCAGGTGATGCAAAGGATCAATGGCGAAATGAAATAAGCAGTATATTGAGAAATGTGTGCGTAAAGAACTGTAGCTAATAGACCCCAATGCGAAGAACACATTAGAAACTACTAGTATGCAATGTGGACAGACTACATCAAAAACTTGGCAGTTTAAGAAATGTTCCACAATGATGCTAAATACTACTAGTAACAAATATAGACCTTTTCACCGTGCGAGGAGGAAAGGGCATGTGGCGAGCCTTTCCTCCTCTCTGGCTGGTGCAAGTCAGTGCAGTGCTGCTTTAATGTGTTGTTGTTGCGTGCTGCATGATGATTTGGAGATGTGTTAGCTTGTTCTCTGTTAAATTTATGTGACGGCAGTTCATACAAGGTCATCGGGGAACCACTGAGTGGCCTTTTAGTGCAGCAGTAACTACAGTATGTAAAGATTTCTCTTGGGTACTAAAACAAATTACGTGCACCATCAACCATGGTGTGTACCCATGTTGTGAACTATTTTGGCCGTATCAGTTTTCACTCAAAGAAGAGAACTGTCACCCGTGAAATGCCAGCGTGAACTGAAAAATCTCACTATCTGATCACTTGGCATGGGATGTAAAAGATAAAAGTGCTTGCTGATGTGCAACCAAGCCACTGCAACCACGAACATCAAAGCTCCATTAGCTATAAAATATTTGCATCAGCCCCTGGCATCATTCTCATGCTTTTCAGGTTTAGTAGATTTGAAATCACTATGCCACGTCTACACTAGCCTCCTGTATAGGACTGATGGCGTTACTCAACACAGTGATCACTGCAGTTGATAAACCAGCATGATACATATAAACTCAGTGTTTTGGCATTGCCTTTTTGCCCTGTAACGCAGTAATATCCGAAGGCAATCTCATAAAAAGAATCTGGCGGTGATTTTTGACGACACAATTTCCACAACATGGGCAAGTACATTATAGAGAATAAGACAAACAAGGAGACGAAGAAGAAGAAGAAGAAGAAGAAGAAGAAAAAAACAGTTCTCAGCTTTCCTGAGAGATATATCAAAAAGAAGTAGGGGAAAAAAAGAAAATGTGCCAATGCCACAATAAGACCTCCCATGGTCATACCGCATGCTTGGACAATGCGCTACACATAGAACAGATTTATAACCCAGTATCTACCACTCCTTTGGACACTCGTGGAGCTAACAGAGGGTCACTCAACAACTGTGCCATATTTACTCTAATCTAACGCGCAGTTTTTTTACGATAAAACCGGTTCAAAAGCTACATGAGCATTAGAATCGACTACAGTATAACCCTATATCTGCGTTAGTTACCATATGGTAACGGCCACCTCGTACGCGCTTTGAGCCTCGAGTATGTCCAAGCACTAGCAGGGGCAGTGGAATGGGCAGCACACTCTGCGTGGCTCTGGCGGCGCTGCGATCGACAAATCTTGAAAAGCAGCAGACTCACATCCACTGTGACGCACCTATATGCTTGGCGAGCACAGGAGATATTGTTCCGATTTTTGCTAGAAGCACTTCATTTATTTGGTCTGTATTCTCTGCTTACAAGCAGAAAATGAAATGCATATTGTTTTTTGCCACAGATGCAAAAGCGGTTCCTGAACTTACTATAGTACATCTGTCCTAGCCACTGGAACCTTGCTACACTGTCGAGAACATGGGCACTTTCAATCATAATTGAGTCCCATCCCGATGAACTTTTTCAACACAAACAGAAAATGATCACTCCCATAGATTCAGCAATTAGGATAGAGTTTGTTGAGCTTACAGAGCTTGAGGGCGCAGACGACAGTCTATATGAACTTGAGTGAGCAGATCTGGATCATAGATAATCCCAATCGAGTGACCAAATGAGAGGGGAATTATACGCAGCTAGTCCTCATAACATCAAAAGTAAGTGTAAATTAAGCTGTTCCGTAGCATGTTCATTTTCTCCTTGGCACACCCTTTAAGTTCGAACTTGTAATTTATGTAATACAAGATGAATTTGTGCTGTCTTTGACACCATATATCACATGCCACGGTTCACTCACCACCAGTCCTGTAT
Organism: Dermacentor andersoni; assembly: GCF_023375885.2. Lineage (NCBI taxonomy): Eukaryota > Metazoa > Arthropoda > Arachnida > Ixodida > Ixodidae > Dermacentor > Dermacentor andersoni. The sequence continues at coordinate 257,672,915 of NC_092814.1, read as the reverse complement.
TAAAAACCTTAAGCAAAACGAAAATGAACTGACTGCTGCCGTCAAAGTAACGAGTGTGGTACCTACATAGACTTTACGCAGATGCAGGAATTCTATCTGTCTCTAATATGCATACGAAAATTCCCTCACATCTGTGTAATTCAATCGTAATTTTCTGCCTTCTCCTGATGAAACTTGCACATGCGCTATGCGGACAAGTCAATAGCACTCTACAGCATATTGCCATGGGGCAGGATAAAATGGACTCTGGCGAACCTGTTTGCGAATCGGTTATCAATTTGTATTTCTCCAACTGGGACTAAACCAGAACGAAATCGGAGTGTGCTGAACATGAACCCGAGCCGAACCAGTATTTTTCCCAGTTTGACACTCAGTATAGTTGCTTGTATATATGTATAATAACACACACACCCAGTATTCAAAATGTTAACAGGCAGACTGGTAACTTTAGGAAGCTCCCAAAGCATATCAATGACCTAAATACACAATCAAATGCTTAAATATGACATGTACTGACATTGGCAGCACCACACATAAAGCACAAAATTAAAGGAAAGTTTGGCCTTCATTTTGTCCACTAATCAACTTCCTGCAAAAAAAAAAAGAAAGCACGAGAACACAGAGTTTGAAAAGAAAAGTCAAGCAGTCTAAACTAGCATAGCGTTAATCTTTAGTAAATCTTTAGTCATCCAGTGAACAATCACACAAATTACAATGTGAATTGTCATGTTATAATGGGCATTCATTCACCTGAAAACAGGCATCCGGTCAGTGACACACACAAAATCATCCGGCTGCAGCTGGCTCAGTTGAATGTCATGCACAGCAGTGATGCCAGGGCAAGTTCGCACTGATGCAGGCACCTGGACTATAAGCTCAGGTGTCACTTGAATGGGATTTGGTATGTGGTAGCTTCTCAAGAATGATGACTCCACCACCTGAGCATACACTGTTGCTGCATGAGGTACTGTGATGCAACCAGGCTGCAGGTAGAAGCAGAAGGTGAGGCTGACAGGCTTTATCAGCACAATGATTTTTACATCTTTGTGCCAAGTACAAAAACCACAGACGAAATAGAATACCATACTTAATTTCTGGCCAGCTAGTGCCAGGCATATAAGTGACCACTAGGTAACAAAAGGTACAGCTTAAAATTCACTTTTTTCGCACGCTTGTGTGAGCTCTTGTGATGAAAGGCCATGAACATGCCAGTGGGGGTGGCTATTAGCTCCGCTTCCTCCAGTTTCCCGACAGCCTCTTTCCCCATGCACACAGCTCCTCAAAAACTTCACCGTATTCATTACAACAAAAAACCTCTCTAAACACATCCACACTAGCCTCTGCAGAATGCCCTGAAGCCACACAACATAAAAAATAATTGTTGCAGTAGCAGTACATAGTACTTACATTTGAGAATTAAGCACATAAAATTCACCTCATAGGGCAACTGCTGCAGTAGAAATTCTTACGACGTGTGTAAGCCAACAAACAAATAGGATCCCACATAGTTAGGTGATAATGATGGCTGCCTTTCTCTAATCCACCAAAGATTTTAAGAAGACTTCAACAATTTTTTTATTATTTTGTAAGTAAACGTGTTCACATGCAAGAGTTTGGTTAAAGGGCCTCTCACCAGGTTTGGCCATTTTAAACAGATAAGCGCAGAGTACACAATGTGCATTGACAATTGTCTCTGCAAAGTTTTACTTTGCTATGAGCCGCAAGAACGGCTGAAATTTCAAACCTAATGCCGTGAGCCCTTGTTCTCAACGGAGCCCAATTGCCAGCTGAAGAGTCGAGGTCAGACATACAAGTGTGCCTACGTAATTTGCATTGCTAAAATGTCACTCACCGGGACGTGTGACCTGCAGAATTATTCTAGGCTACAGCAATTATTCATTTGATCTGTTGCTTTACTAAATGATTTTAAGTGTAGAGAAATAATAAAACCTACAAACCGAATGTTTGCGAGTCTTAGTTTCCCTCTGTGCTGTAGCAAGAGGAGCGTACTTCCATTTCGTCTACTTGTTGCCACATCATGCAGTTGCACTCGTGGGAAACCAAATTATCTGTCATTTTATAGTACTAGGTTCCAGCGCATATTGTGGTCTTCGATCCACTTACATCTGCCTAGTGCTACAATTGCAGTGCGAAACGCTACAAGCGCAACAGCTCACGCATGAGACCATCACCAGAAGTGCATCGCGCTGTAATAATGGAAGAGGGAAGAAGAGAGAGGGAGAAAAAAAAAACGAAAGGCGCGAGAGAGAAAAGCAGGAAGCCTGATCATTAAGTTTGAGGTGAATCTTCGGCTCCGGTGTAGGAGAACGCAGGGAAGGAATTCCGCTATCGGAGGCTTGGCAGAGCGAGTGGAGAGATGTTGGCAGTGAAGCTTGCCTCTCAAGATCATAGGGTCACCACACTTCAAATGTTTCTATCTCTGCAAAAGGATAGAAAGTTGGGCGAGTTGGTACAGTAACATGACCTTGGTAGCGCTCGTCCTGTCTGCTTCTAGTCTGTGTCCTTGTCCCTTCGCGCTGCAACCCAAGATCATGTTTCTATCTCTGTTGTGAACAAATGAACGAATTCTAAAAATTATTGCGGTAGAAAGCTTTCTAAAAGGCACTTATCAACTTCCAGCTACAGTAAAACCTCATTAAACCATACCTGCTTAAACAGTAGTTTAGTTTTAAAAGTAGTAAAGTGAAATCCCCGACTTAGCAGCCATTGAACATAAGGTGCTTTGTATCCACATAAACCGTACCACCTTACTGCGCGATTATCGGTTAATAGGTAGAGTTTCCACTTTTAGCTGCGTAATCACGGCAGTGCGTTGTCCCCATCGGGCGGCCCAGCAGAACAACAAGCCTTAAAGATCAGAAATCAGAACAACGGCCTCCAAGTGCCCTGCACGTTTGCGCGTGAAGCCACATCAACAACAACATCATTTAGGTACTGTCATAGAGTTTCTGACTACATTACCTAGAGGGAAATCTGATGCTGCTGCACTATGGTATACATGGGAATGCCAATATATTGTGACTTTAGATTGACACCGTTCTCGGAAAGCCAGGAGACCTTGAAGACAAGCACCGTTCGATCTGTCACAATGATTCATTTTCTACTAACAGCATGCAAAAAGCTGTTTTAGCTTTAAAATTATACAAAAACAAGTTTTTTTAGTTATTTGAACTTATTATTGCATGTACAATTATATGAAACATAAAAAGCATCAGTGGGTCGCAAAATTTGGATGACAGATGACAAGATTCGAGCATGCTTTGGAACAGTTTGTCGTCTCTTGCAAGTGCCAGATGGTATTACTGCTTCGGGCAAAGGAATGGCATTGCGTGGCAGGTTGCTTGTGGCGAAGAAAAGGCAGCAGATGGCGAGAGTGTGGTTGCTTGGTGGAACAAGCGCTTTTAAGAGATCATTGAGTGTTTAATAATATATGGATTTTTCAGTACTACGATAATTCAAATCAACGAATTAAATTCGGCGGTCCCGCGAAGTTCGTTGTAATGAGATTCAACTGTATTTGTGTAGCCATATCCACATTTTAGACGAAGCCTCTCAAAACACCAGCCAACACAAGCCTCGCAGACACATATACCATCATTCCCATGAAAGCACAGCGCCCCTTAGGAAACTTCTACAGACGGTGGCGCCAGATTTCGCACTAGGTGTTAGAGTGAAAAACTCTATGGGTGCCCTGCCAGAGCATTGTGGCGTCGTGTAAGCTAGGACTGCCGAAGGACTGTCATGCCGAAGCTCGGATAAAAAAGGCCGAGTGCTCAGCGTAGAAGAAAAATTGAACATGTTTCGTGCTATCGAACGTGGCATGAAGAAGTCGGCGCTAGCACGCGAGAAGGATCTACCATTGACTACGGTGTGTGGCATTTGGAACGTAAAGAAGTTGCTCAGCAGTGCTGCAGAGTAGCATGGCCGGCAGTTGCTTTCTGCAACAACTTGGCAGTTGCCTCTGTTGCAGAAGGGTTGCCTAACGACAGTGATGAGGTCAACACAGAAAGTGACAGCATGGGCGATTCAGGCCGAACAGTGGAGAAGCTGTGCGTTACATCAGCCTCATGAATGCAATCATCGCAACGAGAACAGCACCCTGCAAAGAAAAATGTACCCCACCACGTGTGATGTGATGATATGTGGCCATCACTGCATTTTGAGTGGCATCTACGTCTCCTTTGTGGGTCTTCAGAGCCCATCCATAGTATGAGGTAAACTTGGAGATCAAGTCTGCTGTCAAGCGGCCCTTTCCACCAAGACTCTCATGTCCAGGGCCTCTGTGTTTTTCCACCAAGTTGCGCAAAGCCGTCCCCATGCGCTTTTGCACATGATTCACGCAGTCCTCTTTTTCAATCGGGATATACCCACACACTTCATCATCTTGTAAAGCGATATAACTGCGGCTGTCCCCGTCACAAAGCACTGCTGTATACCGCAGATTGTGCCGCTCCAATGAGGCTGAAAAGGATGAGGGCAGCTTCCACCTCCATCTCCCCAGCTTTCTTATTAGTGTTCTTCTGACACTTGTGGCCATTCTTCCAGGCTCCATAGGAAGGGTCACTCTCCATAGGCCCCGACTCGCACCCAGCACAGAAATTGCTCAATACCACAAAGTCGAGCACAAGTCCGCTGAACAACTCTATCACAGTGCCGATGCCGATATGGGACGTATGACCGCAGGTCATCCATGACCCGTCGTACGACACCGCGATGTTCCCAGTATGACCTACGTTCAGTTCGGCGTAGTGACCGCGCGCAGTCGCTCGTCAGATTACACGCCGTGCGATTGGCTGGTGGCGTCAACTTCGTCTTCACGTAGCTCTGCCACGTTTTCGTGTGAAGTGCCCGACGGCTGATGCCTATCAACGAGAAAATGTCATTGAACGTAGTCTGTCAGTTCCCCGTTGCCTGCATGGCACGCGTAGCCAAAACGTTCACAGCAAAGGGTTTCATTCGTTCAGCACAGTGAACGCGTGGTGAGCTCCACACCGATCCAATCTCTCCACAGTTCGCGCACATAAAACGCAGCTTCACAGCGAGTCCGTATTCCCGCTCGTCTCGGACGATTTCTAAAGCACCATTGCAGATGTTGCAGCTCGCAAACGTTAATAAAGTGTTCACGGCACTCAAATCCACAATTGTAAACGTAGTCCCATCAGGCGGGCGAAGTGCATCGTCGGTACTGTCACCCACGAACTCGCGTTTCCTCTCCGTCGCTGGAGCGGAAGACAACTCCGATAGCTTTGCTTTGGCTTTCGCTTCCTCCTCCTCCAGCTCGAAGTGTTGCCGGTAGATCATATCTCGCCGTACGCGAGCGCTGGTCGAAGAATCCGTGGCAGACGGACTTGTCGCAGTATCCACAGCAGCGGATGCGGTCGTTAGGCCTGTCGTTGCTGCATCAACGATTTCGGCATCGGACGCTGAGGTTGTGGTGTCCTGGGCATTTTGCAGTGTTGAGCAGCGTTTTTTGAAGTTTTCGATGAGCGTCCGTCGCACGTTTTTCGCACCAAACTTGTGCCGCGTTCGAAATTTGCGCTCCGTTTCAGACATTGCGTTGGCACTGGGGCAAGATGGCACACCTCAATGCGCGGCTCCAAGCGCGGAGCAGACGATGGCCATGCAATTCCGCCAATCGGGAGGCAAGCTCAAGTCACGTGCACCAAGTGACGAATAGGATGGCATTCTAGTACTTTTTTTTGCCGCGAATTTTCTAAGTGGCCAATGGCCGAATGGGGCCCGTTCTGGCGGGAATTTGAAAGGAAAAGTCGCCTCTTTCAGATGAGACCAAGATGTCTGCGCTAGCACACGTAGAAGAGCAGGCGCGCGTTTCGGAAAATGTGCCATTTCAGCACAAGTTCCGCCTGAAATTCAGCTAGTACATGTCGTATAAGGCGTCACTGCGGCTAAAATACTGATGTTATCAGTATGAAATTAACAATGTAGATGCAATAATAGCTGTACACTCCAAAAATGCAATAAAAAAATATTGTTTTTTCGTGAATTTTGGCCGCCACAACCCGTGTCCCCCCTTAACCACTTCGAACAGAGAGGTTCACTCGTTGGCACACAGTGATAAGTAACATTGGATTCGCCGCTGCAACTGCCCTTGGCCAAGTTCCACGGACCGTTCGCGCATCCCACGACAACACATGGACGTGGCATTCTCGCTGCTTGTTCCAAATGCAAGTTTCGCGAGCCAGTAGGACCACCGCAGCACAACGTGATAAAGAAACAACTGAAACTCCAAAGTGCGCGCGGTGGAAAGTCGAGCGCGCAGAGTCGAGCGAAAACGAAACCTTTCGATCACCCATACTAGGGTGGCTAGCTAGCCACCCTACCCATACTACTCAAGGGTAACGTCAAAATGTTATTTTTTTCTTAGAACCGAATAGAAGTAGACAAGTAGCATTTTCTTCCGTCTTGTAATCTAATGAAGTGATCTTTTTAATACGAGTAGTTGAGTACTAGTGACATAAATTATGATGAGGAGTGCTTTCGTCATCGTGCTAGTACCGGAATGTCGCTGGGAGGTCTCAAATCGTGTCGTGCATTTACCTCAATTTCTCGGTTACTAAAGCTCTGTTTGCGATTATATTGACGCCTTAGATGTTCTAGAGCATTGCTTTATCATTTTAACTTGACTTTCTGGTAACCTTTAGTGTCCCTTTAAAGAGGTTTCACCTTATATCCAAAATTTGCAATGGGGCCTGGTGAGGTGCCCTTTCAGGTTCAGGGTGCTTTACAAAAGGTAACTAAGTGACAACTGTTCAAATTGTAAAGTCAAAATGTTGCTGAAATTTCATTACCACACAAGACATACGAAAAAGCTGTAAAACTGAAGACTATCACACTTGATTAAGATATGCCTGTCAAATTTAATAACCGAAAGCACAATGAATGGGTTACACATGTACAGTATTGCAAACAACTCCATGTCAATTACTGCTTTTAAAACACAATGTATGTCTATGTGTAACAACTAAGATAGCAAGAAAGCTGGAAATGCTTGCCTACCTGCGCAAGTCTACTAATTGCATCAGCAAACGTTTCAATGGCACCTTCACCGATTAGCTCCGTGTCAAACACTTCTGCGACAATGATGTTTGCTTTCTCTTCCATATCTTTGCCTGTTGAAGGGAGAGATTAAAAATGAGATAAAGAACATTGCCAGGTGTGTATTCAAGTAGTTTAGTTTTTCAACATTTCACAATTATAAAAAATTACTGATAAACTCTGCTAGACAACCTCCAACATGGTCAAACAGAAGGAAAATGAATTTTTATCTCACAATAATAATTTTAAGTACTCTTTTTCCCCCACAAGCAGTAACTGGAATACCTTACATGCCGATGCTGATGAATACTTGATAGCATCATCTTTTACGCATTCATGATGGCAAATAACAGTGAAGCGATTAAACTGCTTTGCTTTCTGTTTCAAACTGATTTAACACTACTAGGTAACTTCACTCTGTTTTTGTACTATCCACTGCTCACTGAGCAGGGGACGGTATCTATGCTTTTTTTTTTTTCACATAAGAATCTTTTTGTGTAAAGCAATTTCTTTCAATATGCATTGATTGTTTGTTGGGGCTTCCATTTTTGCACATGTCACCCACTCACAATATAAATAGGTGGTAAGATATTCCCTAAGCTTGCTTACAACTAAGAAAGTTATGTGCCAGAGACGAATTCCTTACCTTACTAACAGTCATGGTAACAGTTTATCTACAACCCTCATGCTTTTCACCCAATGTTTTCCTTTCAAGAAAGCAAACAGTGCACTGTGTGCTCACACTTCATTAAAAAAAAGAAGAAAAAAGAAAACAAAACAAGCCGTCAGAACAGAGATGCTGTGCTTGAGAAAGTACAGCCAGCTTTAAACCAGTCTCGACACTTGTCAAAAGTTGTATCAATATCAAAAGGAAAGACTGTATTTATTAATGAGAGACAGCCAACTTGTCATCTAGTCCTAGATGTCAGGAAGTCAGTAAGTACCAAAAAATATTCATGAGACTTCTCTGAAAATGAACCACCTTGCACCTCTCTACATTCATGCTGTTTTTGAGAAAGGCGCGGAACATGTGTCTGGTAATAGAGCGCGTCAGTTTATGAATCTTTCCAAGAAAATGTTTCAAATGCACCTTCTTTTAAAAGGAGCTATCAGCAAATGCTGTCCCACCATGCACAATTTCACAGCTTTCCCTTTTTTTGTTGTTGTTTCTATTCCACTAAAAGCAGTGTTGATGTGCTGCCACAGAGCAATGCCTACAACGTTTCACACATAGATATGCTATGCTGTATCAAAATGACCTCCATGACCAGTCTTCTTAACTGCTCAATGTTGGAGGCCGTGCCACCAGTGACACTGTTTCCTGTGACTAGTTGGTGCCACACATTATCAGCAAGATTCCTTGTTTTGTTTTACCTGATCTCACTATAGTTGCCACCATATTTTGACTCATTTTGGACTGAAGTCAGATTGTGGAGGTGGTATTCAATGCACCACCATTCTAATTTTTACTCATGATTATTTCAATATTAATGTAGGTGAAGACATACTTGGCAATGACAACACTGTACAGCCTATGTTGAGACAATTTTACTGTACTTGCAAAGAATTAACAGCGTCTTATAGAAGGCAGCACAGAACACAAATGCACAGGACAGACAAAAAAGTGAAACTTCAGAGATGACAAAATAGTCCACTCTGGAGGAAGTGACAACTCAGGCAGACAGCTGTTTCCCAAGATAAAAAATGGTAAATCAACATTCTTCATGGTGTTCTTTGATATGATCATCATTCATAATATTTAGTAAGTAATAATGGTAATGCTGAGGAAGCTTTTTTTTTTCTTTACTGTAGGCACTATTCGTCCACAGTACTTAAAGAAATGTAGCAGTAACCACATTTGTTTATTGGTGCATCACAATAAAAACAAAAAAAATGGCAGGGATTTCAAGCTGGTAAGGGAAAGGGTAAGTGGTACTTTGAGCGAAATTGTAGGCTACCTGCTCTGTGTACAGAAATAGCATTTTTCTCCTCAGGTGCCCACGATAGCAATGCTTAGAAACTAGACAGATTCATTTACTGTGCTCAATAAGTTTCACTGGGCTTTTTTAATGCTGCAACAATTTAGATCACAATGAGAAATCACTGATGCAACTTAAGACAGAATGAACCACAATGTTCAGTTGCTTTCCTTTTATGTGTCAACACAACACACATCGTAGGTGACAAAAAATAGCTTCACAGACCAAGCCAGAAAATTTGTAATGCCAGAATCTAAGGCACTTTATTGTGCTGCTGAACACAAAAAGGGTAGTTTCCATCACTAACAAAAGAAAGGAACAGGCTGACTGCCTCTCAGCAACAAACTTATTAACAAAAATGGGCAATTAAGTGCTGGACTTCAATGTTTGTCCCCGATGAATCATAACACAAAGAAAAGGTTGCTTCACCACAATGCTGTAATTTTTCGATAAAGGCAAAAATTAGGGGCAGCACCTATGTCTTAACATGTGGTAATCTGCTTGCTTGGCCAATAGAGCCAAAATGCATAGCAGCTGTTTGGCCACTGTGGTGTCTCACATTTGAAAGTCCTGGCCTACAGGACAAAACGTACACCGTGAAGCAAGTACTGAGATTGAATTTTCTATGGCGCCCGTTCTCATGAGCAAATCTGTTGCCTGACAAAGGGCCTGTACATGTTAGTTCATGCCATTTTTTTTACAAATTAGTTTTTGCTGTCAGAATACCATACTAATGCAGGAATAAGATACCTTTTTGTTTGCAGAAATGTGTTTTTACCAAATGCAATGGGCCATCACCAGTTTCAACTATGCACTTGCGCCAGATATGCCTTCTGCATCGGTTGCACAGTCCTGCTACATTGCATATGGAGGGCTAGCATGTTGTGCAAACATGCAGGTTGTATTGAAACAGCATTGCATTGCATAAAACATATCAAGAACCTATGAAGAAACTGTTTAACCTTAAGGCTCCTGAACTGCTCCACGAGCCTGATGAATGAAGACATTCTGTGAGTACATTGCAGAGCTGTGAATATGTTTCCAAGTTTCCAAACTTGAGCGCAGCTCTATACATATTTTCATTTCAGGATATACTGGCTGGCACAGACAATCTGTATCGTGCGGCACATTGCAAACAGCAACGCATGGTGCAACTGCCTTGCTAATAGGGAGATCGCAAGAGGCAGCACGTGGGTGACATGGCCCAGATTCACAGCAGCCGCTGCAGACAAATCTAAACTCATGCAGCGCTTCGTTTCCATATATGGTGGACGCGCTCGATGCATGTCATCGGTGAACAGACGATGGCGCACTACTCTGGCACCATCTCCTAGAGTTATTGTCGCAGAGCCCGTCTTGCGCAGCACTACGCTTTTCTTCTCACGGTTTCGCCATACCCTGCTCCTCTGCTTTCCCGCTTGAGCTCTCTTTGCTATCGCAGTCTTTCATCCCCCACTGCATTTCGGGTTCGCTTTCATCCTTCGCTGTGCTCATTCGCTCGGTTACGCCGAGGGACGGCTCCATCACTCAACGCAGGAGCGTATGCCTAAAAGCTGCACTCTAAAAACCATCAAAAGGAGCATGTGCCACTGTGCTTCACATGCGTGACAGCAGTGCTCTCTAAAGAAGCTTCAAATAAGTAATTGGTGAGCACATAGAAGTGACAAGGCAGTGGTGTAACTCCTGACTGCTGCCGAGAGCAAGCAGCTGCACGACACTGTATGTTTGAGCAGTGCATGCTAGCTTGGGACAGTGATATGAAGTAGCGTTAAGAGATGTTATGTGTCATGAGCGAGGCCATTACGATATTTTTCACTCCGCAACGTTAAGTGTAAAAAAAAAAAAAAAAAAGTTGAGGGTGAATTTACAGAGAACCTTCTCTGTTGATTCTGATCTATGCACTGTTTGTACTTGTGGTTCAGCCGTGCTATTACACAATAAGTGCATATGGGCCTGCTGTGATTTTGGAACTGTTGGCACCAATATTGTAGCTTTCAATGTGGCTCAACAGGAGGCAGGTGTATTCATCATGCACTTGTATGTGTTTGAATGGGTCATTTTCACAAGCTGCAGTGGTAAAAAGTACTTTTTCCTGACTACACAGTCGCTGTTCATCACAGTATGGTTTAAATGCGAATGAAAAAAAAAAAAAAGAAATAGTGCAATAAGAAACACCGCACCAAGTTCTTGAGTGTAATGGAGGCATAGTTTACGATATACTTTTGACATGCGACCATTTCTACATGGGACCGTCAGGTTGTCGCATAAGCGACAGGCTGCGTGAGCATGCCAATACAGTCGAACACACTTATAACAATACTTAAGTGCCACGAAAATTCCATTGTTGTAACCAAAAATTGTTGCATGCAACTAGATTGCATGAAAAAAAATCAAAATGGTGAATGGCAGAACTGTTTTGCTAAAATTATAATGGCAGGGAGGCCAGTGCCCAGTTTAACTCTGCTTCCTGCACGCACCGATAGCATGTAACAAGCTGTGGCTGTCGGCATTCAAGAATGGTACGGCTTGTAAAGTAGGGTCACAGGTGGCAAGTGACATGCGAGCTCCGCCAACACATCGCTTTGCTGGCCCCAAAAGGGGCCATTTAAAAAATGCACGATGGTTGCTGCGGCAGCCTCTCAGCTTGAGAAATCCAGAAGAAACGGGGCGAGATTGAGACAAGAATCTCGCCACGTACTTCTCACTGCCTTGCACGAGAAAGCCCCATGTCCGTCAGCTTTGCTTGCTTTACGCGAGACACCCTTCTCCAAGGCATCCAGGTGCTCCATGCAGTGCAGCAGAAGGTCCCTTGCAAAAACAAAGCACCAGGGAGACTGAATCATTCACAGAGCCTCCTGCGAGATCAACATTGAGCCAACTTGCCTTACCGCGTCATCGCTGCCGGCGTTGTCGTCACTGTAGTTGTCGCTATCCGATCTAAGCACGTTCACGATGATCGCCTCATTGCTTAAAAGCACTTCCTTTCCAAATCTATAGCAGTGTGCTTTCTTTTCACCGGCAACGTCGTGCATTGCGGATGATCAGCAGGCGGATCAGCCCTCTTCCATTTCGGCAGCGAGTCAAACAAGGCTAAGAAACCACGTGGCCAGGAACGACTTTGATGCAACCAACAAAGACTGGCACGAGCAGCTTAATGTGGTGGCAGAACAGTGCAGCATGAGGGGTTAGCGAGCAATGTGGGAGCAGTGCCTAGCACTGTCAGCGAAGTTGGTGCAGCCTATTCGTGTTTCGGAGGGTAGGGCGGTGTAGAGCGATGGGTGCAACCTATTCATATTCGGAAAGGGGGAAGGGCGACGAGAGAGAGGTGCTTGAGGTTGGCGATGCGGAGAAGGCTAGAAAATAGCGCGCGGTGGCATGCAGTGGCTTGAATTTATTTTTTTCTTTTCAAGGATTCGCATTCCATTACTTTTCAGCACAGACACCTGGTAGCCAGACTACATTGTTATAACCAATAATGTGGCATGGGGCACTGCAGTAAGCGGAAGCGGGTTATCTGTCCATTGAAAACACACAGAAGTTGACGGTGCAGCAGCTTCTCATTGTTGAAACTGATATACAGTAGACCCTCTTTCATATGTTTTGAAAAGGCCGCAAGGAGAACATACAGTAAAACCTCGTTAATTCGAAATCCCGGATAATTCGAAGGTTTTCTGCAGTCCCGTATTTTCCAAATGTAAATTTGACCGGATAATTCGAACCGGCAGCTTAGGCCAACCTGGTTAATTCGAAGATATGCGGCAATTCCCGATCCCCATTTCACCGCAAACCTGATGAAACAGCGGCCATTCGGAGCCGCGAGGCGACGCCACATAGCAATCGCGATTACTTATAGACGAAGCGCCCGACCAGTAGTACTGCTAGCACAAAAATCAGTCCACGGTACGCCCTGCACACTGCCAAAATGCGTGCCTGCAGAGGGGAAGACGTGCTTCACTGCAACGTAGCGGGCATACCGGTATTTGTCCCGTGCTCTCGGTCCCCCACTCCGCATGCTCCTCGCAGTCGCAGCGGTTGCAGCGTCAGCGTGTGTTTCGTGCCGCTGCCACTGGCTGCCGTTTGCCCATTCTCTCTCTGCGCCTGCGGCGACGTGTGTGCGCACACTGCTGGTCTGCGCCGTTTCTTTGTGTGCGGTGGTTAGGGGTGCTGCAGCTAGTGTGGTGTTTTTTTTTCTTCTGAACTGTGCAGAAGTGCCAGTGAGCGTAGATGCCAAAGTATAAGACTTTAATGCTGCAGCAGAAGTTCTGTTTGATCCAAGAAGCAGGTAAGAACACGTGTTCCAAGACCAAGTTGGCTGAAAGGCACAGCGTGCCCCTCTTGACGTTGTCCACAATATTGAAGAACAAGTCGAAGGTACTGGAGGCCTACAGCAAGACATTCTTCGAAGTGGTCGTGAGTACGGGCTCCCACGTACCAAGATGTAGAATCATCTTTACTTCGCTGGCTGCAGAAAGCAAACACAGCCCACCTTCCTGTCAATGGAACGATACTGCGGAAGAAGGCCAACGACTTGGCTCTACAACTTGAGCACAAAGAGTTTAAGTGTAGCAATGGATGGTTCAGCCGTTTTAAAGAGTGCAATAATTTGACCTTCGTAGCCGTCTGTGGCGAGAGCGGCAGCGCAAACGAGAGCGTCACCGACGACTGGAAGAAACACACGTTGGTTCCGTTGCTTAGCGAGTACGGTACAGACGATGTGTACAGCCTTGATGAGGCAGCCCTTTTTTACAAGATGCTGCCCACAAAAACGTTCGCAGCGAAAGACACCACAATCCAGGGTCGAAAGCAGGGCAAGGAAAGAATTACCGTTCTGTCTGGCACGAGCATGTGCAGTAAACACAAGCTGCCGTTACTCGTAGTTGAAAAGAGTGGGAAGCCTCACTGCTTTAAAAATGCACGGCTGCCGCCAAGGGATGAGCTTATCTACACCAGCACAACAAGAAAGCCTGGGTCATTACGTTCGGCAGCTTGACCACAAGTTCGCATCCACAGGCAGGAATGTACTCTTATTTGTTGATCATTGCGCGGTGTATGGTGGCATCCCACACCTGAAAGCTATCAGGATGGTATTTCTTCCTCCGAACACCACGTCGACCTCGCAGCCGATGCACCAAGGCGTCATGCACCATACGAGGAAGATTTACCGCCACCACTTGCTCAAGCGCATGCTCCTTTGCTACGACAATGGCAAGGAGTACTCCATCGACCTCCTCGGAGCCATATGTCTTATTGTGTATGCATGGAAGCAAGTGGAACCCACTTTGATCATGCGGTGTTTTGAACACGCTGGCTTCTCAAAGGAAAGCACCGTCGATGCTGATGCTGACTATTCATGTGCACTTGAAGAAGAAGGAGCCGAGTATTGTGACAGCATCAATGCACTCTGCGCAGAGGATAACGAATCCGGTGCAGTCGGCTTCGCTGAGTATCCGAACTTTGAAAATGATCAACAAACGTGCTACTCAGACTTGGAGAGTGAAGCTATCGCTGATGCAACCATGTGCAATGACAGTGACGACGACACTAACGAGCCCTCCCAAGCACCCGCTCTCGGGGAAGTTATCGGATCACTGAACGTTATCCGCAATTTTGTTGAGTGCCACGGTGGAAATTATCAAATGCTGCACATAGTTGGCCAACTAGAAAACATGACCCTTGGAGCCTCGGACTACAGGAGGTGGCAAACCAGCATCCCTGATTACTTTAAGTAATCCAAAGATAACCAAATAAAGGTAGCGCATTCCCGCAGCAAAATTTTTTGCCTGGGTTGAATTTCTTTTTGTGTGCTCGGCTAATTCAAAAACCTGCTTGATTCCAAGATTTTTTTGTGGTCCCGGTGACTTCGAGTTAACAAGGTTTTACTGTACTAACTGGGAAAACGTACAATATGAAGTAACTAAAAAAATTTGACAGGCTCAACTATTGTTGACATTTATGTAATGCGAAGCATCGCGGGGATTGTTGCGGCACGAGACGCGTTCTGTTGTTTTTCTACTGCATGCTGTTTTAAGAGAGCGACCGGAAATTGAAGTGAAATCAAGGTGGTGGGCGACACCGGATGTCTCCGAAGCAAACCGTCATGCCCACATTGCGCCACCTGCAGCAGGGAACAGCGGCGAGTTTGGATTATCGCCTGCTAAAAGCATGCAGTGCACTACCAAGGGTACTACGCACCATGCGCTGTAAAACAGATAGGTGAAAATGCTTATCGCAATAAGTTTGGCGGCAATAGCTGTGAATGGGGCATGCGACGACCTGGGCAGAGATTTGCTAGTACCGAAAGAAGAAAAATCACGCTGTCGTTTTCACAGGAGCCGGGTGATTGTATACCATTCTCAATCGTGTGCGCCTTTTCTTGTCCATATGGTATCTAGCAGCCAGAAAACATGTGCGACTGCAGTCTGCAGCAGGGAACGGCGGCACGTTTTGGTTATTACCTATTAAAAATGTGCGCTACGCACATTTTTACGCACTTACTGTAATAGGATTTGCGGTGATAGCTGTGAATGTCACATGCGACGATCCCGGAGAAGATTTGCTGGTACCGAAATGAGCAAACTGAGTTGGCGCCGGCGTTTTCACATGAGAAAGGAGGGCGAGTTTTGCGGTGAAGCTGCTATGGTGGGAAGCTGTATAGTGCACTCGATCGCACGCGCCTTGCGCATTTTGTTTACATGGGATCTAGCGGCAGGAAAACATGTCATACAATGGCAGTTTGGTGACGTACTGAATGTAGGTGCTTTCCGAGAACGTATGAACTGGTAAAAAATGAGCCTAACTCTATTGGGTCACTTTTTAGTATTCTCGATTGTGAACATTGGTACCGGGAAAACGCATGTAACGGGAATATATCAACAAGGTTCTACTGTATTGTTAAAACCAGTATCATTATAAGTGGGTTCGACTGTAATGGCATGCCAAACAAGACAGGTGGATGGTCAACCATTCACTGATAAAAAGGCGTGGGTGCCAATCATTGCTTGACGAGTGCACAATAATTGCAAAAAACTGAAATGAATTGACAAGTTTGATAATAGAAGCACAAAATATTTCAAATCTGGAAGACTGTGTGGAAGATCGGTGTGGCATCAACTGCATTGTCAGCAAAAGAAATAGCACTTTTGAGCGGCTGCACACGTGTGGAATGACTTTTCTCGGAGTATGTGCATTGATGTACGGCAATTGTATAAAAAGGTCACGATGGTTTCACAATTGTTGACAGTTAGCACCATGTGTGTATTTTCGTTCCTTGCTTTGGTCCGCATCTTTTACAAACAATGTTACACATTCTAATGGCATATGAATAGGCTCACGCAGCAACCTTAAGAGAACTTAAATCTCCCTCTTTTTAAACAACACTTCAGATTCATTTCAGAGCTGCCAGCTGGCTGTCACCTAGCATCAGTAGTACTGGCCAATGGACGACTGCCTCGACACAAGCTGAGAAGTGGCATGGATGACTTAAAGGGGTCCTGAACTAGTCCATGGATAACATACGCCGCTGTAAACATCTCAGCCAAGTTTCGCAGTTGTGCACGGTGTGTGGAGCTCGCAAGCAGAGCATGAAGTCACCTTTCTCTGAAACGCTCTCTTTTCAACAGACGCCTGCGCCTCTCTCTATTCTGGAGGCTTCATTTTCTAATAGAGCGGATTCTCATATGCGGCTGCTATTGGTTAATAGCTGACATCAATCAAGGATGATGTGTGCATCAGTGTGCTTCTTCCTACTATTACTGTGTATATTTATTGACTAAGTTAAATAAACAGGCTGAAGTAAGCGAAAATCTCCTTTCGAATTTCACAAATTACGTACTTCCGGAAGACGCAGACTATTTTCTGCTCATGCTCAACCATGGCAAGCTGCATAGCAATTAAACTTTGACCAACCTGCTTATCATAGCTGTCGGATCTCGCTAAGTTCGACTAGGTTTGATGCTCAACTAGCCTTGAACCATGTGAAACTTAAGGTCAGACCACACGCACGCTTGCCAGCATGTGCTTACTTGGGTTGCTCCTGATTAGACGCATTGGCAGGTTACTGATAGCACTTCAAAATGCGCAAGTTGGATGTGGCTACTATGTGTTGGTAGAGCTGGTGAAGGACAAAGCCAGTCTGCACCACGTAGTACGATCAGACTGTCGCACATGAGCACGAACATGCACTCAAGCCCTGTCATGTACGAAGCAAACACTGCGCATACACATTACAGTTGTGTGTAGCTGTGGTCTGCTATGCAGCGTAGAAAGCGTGGCCACCACAGGGTGCCGCGATGAGTCCACTGGCTGAGGGCACTGTGGCTCACTGAGGACAACTGTGTTTGGCTTACATTTGGTGTGTTGTAGGCGCCAAAACCGGAAGTAGTTGCGTCTATCTTAACATCCAAATTCAAATTTGAACTGTGCACCACGATGACGTTCAGTAGGGAGAGCGTTATCGTCATGCTCCGTTCTGCATAGCCTTTGCAGTGCAAGGCATTAAAGAAGCAGCAGAAGCACCGCATAGAACATGTTTGATTGTGAATAACTCCGCTTCTGCTGAACGCATTGAAGTACTTTTTGGTGCAAAGTATTTCTGAAATAGCTTATTTTAACTTCAAATGCATTTCTTCACATTGATAAAAAAAAGGTTCAGGGCCCCTTTAATGAGGTGTACTTCATTGTGCTATTATTGCTTATAATACCACCTTTACCCAAATCTAAGCATACACCCAAATATAAGAAGGTCCAAAAATAAATGTTTTTATGCAAAGTGACGAAGACATAAAACTAAAGTGTTCTACATTTTTACCTATACCAAACTAATCACAAATGTTTTGGTGTGATAGTGCGTGACACAAGCTCACTCACTATCAGTGTCTGCATTGGCACCAGGTAACTGCTTGCCACTTTGTTCCTCATGCAATGTGATGTCCTCAGTTTTGTCTACTGCTCTTAAAATGCACCTTCAAGATCACAAGATGAGCTTAGCAGGGCCATTTTATTTATGTTAGCCACCCATAGGCGGAAAGATTTCTGAACACAGCTTTCCAAACCTACACACACACACACACACACACACACACACACACACACACACGCACATATACACAGTTAAATCTCGATATAACAAAGCCAGAAAAATCGGCAAGTTGCTTCAATATATCGAAATTTCGCTGTATTGAAATTCAAAGTTTTATGCTAATAACTACAGTTGCTGATTGATTTTTCTCACGAAAGAAAGGGGCCGCAGAATTTTTCGGATTATCGGGCAATCAAAAAGAGCAAACTTGAATGAGAAATAGTTCATTTTGATGAATTTAGGAGTTGGCGATGAAGGATACGGTTTCAAGCCACGTCAACAATATTCTTACATTGGGGGTATGGATTAAGCAAAGCCAGCCACGCGTTCGCATCCTCCCTGCCCCCGTGGCTGATAGCGTACAAACCTGCCTCTCACTCGAACGGGTCATTGAAACTCGAGATTACACAATCTCCAATACTAAGTGCTCAGGAAGACAGCTTACATGAAGCCACAATGTCTCAGCAAGCTCTTCCGTTGCGCATGCGGCAGATTATCTCTAAAGCAGGGTGAGCGGCTGCATTGTTAGGATTGGCCTGCAGCTATTTCAGCCCGCTGCACGTGTTCCGATCCAACCGGGACGGTGGCGCACTTCAGAGAACTGCAGATAACCGGCAGCCACGCGGCGAGGGGTCAGCTCAGGGGAGTTCTCGAGGGGAGGCAATTGGCGGAACCTCCCCATGCGCTTTTCGAGACACCAGACAATGTGCCACCCGGGACGGCTCCGAGTTCGACGAAGCAGGCTTTGTGTGCAACACGACAACGCCGCCCTGTTCTGCTATGAGTTGGGGAGTTGCCGCGGGAACGCTGACGAGGGCTCCTTCCCACGCGCTGATCAAGACGCAAGACAATGTGCTACCCGGGCGCGCTACCCGGGACGGCTCAGAGTTCGACAAAGCCCCTCTGACGTTGGCTCCGGACCATTGCAACTATGTGTGTGTGTGTGTGCGTGTGTGTGAGCCCTCATCCTCCTCCAAGTCGAGAGCCCGCCTCCCCCAAAAGGGCGGGTCATCTACAATGACGTCGAGCGGAGTGCTTATAAGCAGCGATTGTTGGCTGCTAGAGCGTGCTCGTCGTGTACTCGTGAGCTGCGTGCTCGTTTGCTGTATGCGTCGTCTTGTGGGCTCCATTTGGGAGCCACGCTAAACTGTCGATGTATCTCATGTTCAACTGTAAATAAACCCTGCTCGCCTAAGTCCCGACGAAGAGTCAAGCTCCTTCCTACAGCTATGACTGCCAAATCTTACATCTGAATGGCAGCGGTGAGATCGGCCTACAGCTCGTAGATCGTCCGACAACTCTAACAAATGGTGGCAGCGGCGAGATCGTCCGACGAATCTTACAGCGTATGTGCTCAGCCGCGCTTACAGTCGCACGCAGCCAAGGCTGAAATGCGAGTCAGAAATCGAGATGTGCACCAACTTATCCCCCCCCTCCGCCCTCTCACATGCGCTTCATCGCGAGCGAGCTCCCCTCCACCTTTTTTGCTTGGCTCACACGGGAACGCTGTGTGTTCTTGTCTCACACTCGCACACTTTCACTTACACCTAAGCACACAGTGCATGGGGCGCGATAGGATCTTATCGAACTTGGACTTCATATGGAACATGATGTGGATGCACTTCCGCGCTTGCTCTTGTCGCGCGGTGGATGGTTTACGAGGTGCGTTTGGAAGCAGCCCCTTGTATTTCAATTATCTGACAATCGGTGTCTGTGGGAGTTTCAATTTATTGTCTCGGCATTTCTTTGTGGTGGCAGTGAAATTTCGTCACAGTACTGAAATCACATACAAAGACACTCCGTTATATTGATGTTCTAAATACATGGTGTTCTATGGACAAGAGGTTATGAAAAGTAATATACCTCGTTATATCAAAGTTCGTTATATCAAGGTTTAGCTCTGTGTGTGTGTGTGCATGTATATGTGTATATATATACACAGTGGGATCTCCATGATATGATCACGGCTAATACGAATTTCCGGATGATACGCATTTGCTCCTTGTTCTTCTGGCATTCGGTGTTGGGGGAATCCGGCGTCCGCTGGTGCTTCCCCGAACCGCTGGGCGCGGAATCACTGGGCCGCTTCAGAGCCATGCGTCTTACTCACCACTCGAGTGCAACGAGACGTCTGCCGAAGGAGCGGCAGTGCAGCTGCCACCGCCGACGCATGGCCAACGAGCATGCGCGCTCATTCTACCGCTGTGTGACGTCACGATTGCTATGCACAGCGGCGCCCACTACCGGAGTGCCGGTTGCTAAGGAGGGGAGGAGGTTGCGCCGCTGCGCAGAGGAGAGGCCACAGTTGGCACGATTCCAGCGCACGGACGGACGCGAGCATGAGCCAAAGCTTTCGCCGCACCACCGACTGCCGCAAAAGAGAACAGCGCGCAGTCACGCGATTTCTCCCCTTCTCTTTCGGTGCGGAGGCATGGACGCGGCGCCGGACGGTGCGGAGGCCGCGACTGGGAGCGAAGAGTTTGAATCGGTGGTGCTTTTGTTGCTTTTCCACGTGCCATCGAACGGAGTAGCTGCTGTGCTTCGGACTGCGTTCTTTGTGTTAGACGTGGACGACGACAAAGGTCTACCACCGGCGGCTGAAACGCTGCATGCGCTTGAAGTTCTGAGGCGTGCTATGTCCGCGAATGAAATTAGCGACGACACGTGCGCGCGTTTTTATGGATTTGAACAAAGTTTGTTAAGTGACCTGACAAAGAAAAAGAGGCAGAATGACATTAAAGACTTTTTCTTCAAGAAATAAATGCTTTTTACGTATGTGTGCCTGAGTGAGTTCACCTCTGACTCTTTAATTTAGCTAGTTTTAATTGGTTCGGTGATAGGAATTTCGGCTAATACAAATATTTTTCGTGACCCCGTGAGATTCGTATCATCGAGATTCCACTGTATATATATATATATAGTAACAGAGCCATCGATAGATGTATGAACGCGAGGTTTGGCAGACAATGAAGACGACGATGAGGTCGCTTGCACGTGGGCCAGGTCACACATATGTTCTCTTGCCCTAGCTTTCTTTGTAAATCTTTTGTGAATATACCCTTCGCCTACATCTCTCCTCCGTCACACTTTGGTGGAGGTGCAAGGTACGTTGCGCCTCGCAACAGAACTCCGCAGCGACCATCGTGTTGGATAACTGTCTGCAATGGCGGAAGACACAGTGGCTACATCAGCGCCCACCACTTCAACGGTTGTGTTGGTGCGACCCCAGGGTCCTGGCACGTTCTGAGGTCCCAGTGAAGCAGACGTGAAGACTCGCTGGCAGAGTACAGACGCACGAGTGCTGAAAACTGATGGGACCTTACCCTAGTGTTGGCAAATAATATTTTCTACCTCAAAGGCACTGCAAAAGTATGGTTTGATAACCACGAAGCTGAGATCGGGAGCTGGGACACCTGCAAAGAAAAACTATGAGACTTGTTTGGGAAGCCCATTGGCCAGAAGATCTCCACGAAAAAGATGCTTGCGTCACGTGCACAGACTACAGAATCTTACGTCTCGTACATTGAAGACGTGTTACCGCTATGTCGAAAGGTTGATACAGAGGTGCTGGAGGATGACAAGGTTGGGCGTATCTTAAAAGGGATCGCCAACAACGCCTTCAGCATTTTAATGTGCAATAATTTCTCTCAATCGATCGGCGCTATTACAAAGGAGTGCCAGCACTTAGAGCAAGCTAAAAGCCAGCGCATTGGCTATGCGTTTGCCCGCCTTCCCAACATGGCGGCAACGTCCTCTTGCGGAGACCACATGACAGCAAAGCTGTCAGTTCCACCATCTCAGCTGACACGAACTGTAGGCTGCGAACTTGAGACCATGACCCCTGCCCCAGTTCACACTGGTGACTCAAGCTCGATTATGACTCCACTCGTCCAAGCCATTGTCCGGCAGGAGCTTGCCAACATAGGCATTCATTCTGTGTGCACCGTGGCCAGCCCAACACAAACTTCACGGCGTTTGCCCTCATACTATCGAGAGCAGCTATTCGCTATGTGATCTCGCGACCCTGCTACGTGGAGAACCCCACGATGATTGACCGATAGGCTTTACTTGTCACCCTATTGGCCACGTTGCCCATTACTGCGCCACTCACTAGTCCTTGCCGCCTCGAACACTTTCTACCCCTTACTGCCGTTCAAACAGCAACCGCTTCCCACCTTCAGCCCGGTCTCATTTCCTAAATGCCAATGCTCCCACAAGGATAAATAGTCTCTCCCTGTCACCGCATGGTTATCAGTCATGCTCGCTGCCCATCGCCCCCCTTTAGCCCTGCATGTGCCTATCAGGAAAACTAAGCAGTGCAGCGTCCGGAGGCAACGCTGCTTGACGACTCCCACCACAAATTCTCTTCTGATGCTGCCAACGAGACGAAGCTTGTTAGACGATGTTGATGGCGCCACTATTTCTGTGCTCATCGACACTAGGGCGCACATCTCTGTGACGAGTGCAGATCGTCACCGTCGGCTTCTTAAAGTGTTCACACCTGCCACCTTTCGCATCCTCCGCATCGCTGACGGAGGGACTCCTGCCGTTCTTGGCGTGTGCACCGCCCGCATCTGCATTGCTGGTCGTCTCACTTCAGTCCAATTTGCTGTCATTGAGAAGTGCCCCCATGACCTAATCATCGGCTTAGATTTTTTGTCCAGTCATTATGCCCTAATTTACTGTGCGACCAGTGCTCTTCAGCTTGAGCGACACCATGTTCCGCATATTCCAGCTGACATGCCACCATGCTTATGCTCTCGCCATCACGTTCGCTTGCCGCCTCAAGCTGCTACATACGATACTTTAAAGTCTTCACAATATTCCCGATGGTGACTGCGTCTTGTCTCCAATTACCGACGTTCTGTTAGCCCACGATGTCGCCCTTGCTCACACCATTGTTTCCATTGCTGACAATACAGTGGTTGTAACCCTTCACAATGTCAGCCTGTCAACTAAGGTTACCCCGCAAGGCATGTTGCTGGCCACCATTTCTACGCTTGATACCTGCAAGATTGCCGCTTTGGATACAGATGTTTCACTGCTTTCTTGCTCCGCCAACTTCGCTCCTTCATCTCTTGACGATGGGAGAGAGCCTTGGCCAGCTCTGACCTTGAGGATCAGAAACTTCTGATTGCGGGGGCCCAGGATGCGGCCTGAGTTCAAGGCATTCTGGAATGAGGACGCCTCTCCCAAGTTGCATTCACCCAATAAAAATTTTTATTATCTCTTGACAACGTTAACAAAATGATCGCTCCTGATCTGACTCAGGTGCAAGACCTCTACCCCGTTCTGGCGTCCTATCGCGACTCAATGAATCAACACTGGTGATGCCAACCCTACGCGCCGGCATCCATATCGCGTATCCCGTTATGAATGTCACATCCTTGACGTGATGTTCACTTGAACTTGAAACATTGTGAACTTGAAACATCGGATGGGGCCTTGCCTTGTTTCAAGACTGGTACTATGATAGCTTCTTTCCATGAGGATGGGAGGTATCCAGCTGCCCAAACAGAATTAAAAAGTGCCAGAAGTGTCATCTGTGTATCAGTGTGTAGGTTTTTAATCATGTCATACATGATTTTGTCTCACTCCCGGTGCTGAGCTCATACACGAGCTCAACGCAGCTCTAAGCTCGGCAATATTAAAAGGACAGTTGTACGGTGGATTTGGTCTGCATTTATGGTTTTTTTACTTAAGTTCTGCTATTTGCTTATATATAAGGAATGTTTGTGAATAGTTTATGGAGCTTGATACACGCACAAAATGTAAGCCAAGGGCATCGGCCCGGTTTTCCAAGATATTTCCTCGTTCATCAATCAAAGGTAATGGGTTGATCCGCTGGACTTTTGGCCTTCTCAGCCTATACCATAGGCCTCCTGGGTATAGGAATTGATGCCTGAGAGAAACCTTTCCCAGCTTGCTCTTTTAACCTGCCGTCTCATGTGCCGTCCTTGTGACTTGATATGTTTAAATGCAATGTAATTTTCTGCCGTAGGATATTGGCGCAACCTGCGCCATGCCTTATTTTGTCTTTTTCGTGCATCTCTGCAGTCTTCATTCCACCAAGGAACACGTTTCTTAGATGACTGACTGTTTGCTTGTGGAATGAACTTTTCAGCTGCATCAATAATATAAGCGGTAAAATATGCTACAGCATTATCTATGCTAAAATTGCGTATGAAATCTTGTGATAAGTAAGTACATTCCTTAAAACGCTTCCAATCAGCCAAGTCAAGTTTCCAGCGAGGTCATCATCATTATCAGCCTCGTTATGCCCACTGCAGGGCAAAGGCCTCTCCCATACTTCGCCAACTACCCCGGTCATGTACTAATTGTGGCCATGTTGTCCCTGCAAACTTCTTAATCTCATCCGCCCACCTAACTTTCTGCCGCCCTCTGCTACACTTTCCTTCCCTTGGAATCCATTCCGTAACTCTTAATGACCTTCGGTTATCTTCCCTCCTCATTACGTGTC
Source organism: Dermacentor andersoni (assembly GCF_023375885.2). Taxonomy (NCBI): domain Eukaryota; kingdom Metazoa; phylum Arthropoda; class Arachnida; order Ixodida; family Ixodidae; genus Dermacentor; species Dermacentor andersoni. Next base: position 257,648,302 of record NC_092814.1, on the reverse strand, counting down.
CTGCCCATGCCCATTTCTTTTTCTTGATTTCAACTAAGATATCATTAACTCGCGTTTGTTCCCTCACCCAATCTGCTCTTTTCTTATCCCTTAACGTTACACCTATCATTCTTCTTTCCATAGCTCGTTGCGTCGTCCTCAATTTAAGTAGAACCCTTTTCGTAAGCCTCCAGGTTTCTGCCCCGTACCCGAGTACTCGTAAGACACAGCTGTTATAAACTTTTCTCTTGAGGGATAATGGCAACCTGCTGTTCATGATGTGAGAATGCCTGCCAAACGCACGCCAGTCCATTCTTATTCTTCTGATTATTTGTCTCATGATCCGGATCCGCGGTCACTACCTGCCACAAGTAGATGTATTCCCTTACCACTTCCAGTGCCTCACTACCTATTGTAAACTGCTGTTCCCTTCCGATACTGTTAAACATTACTTTAGTTTTCTGCAGATTAATTTTTAGACCCACCGTTCGGCTTTGCCTCTCCAGGTCAGTGAGCATGCATTGCAGTTGGTCCCCTGAGTTACTAAGTAAGGCAATATCATAAGTGAATCACAAGTTACTAAGGTATTCTCCGTTAACTCTTATCCCCAATTCTTCCCAATCCAGGTCTCTGAATACCTCCTGTAAACACGCTGTGAATAGCATCGGAGAGATTGTATCTCCCTGCCTGACGCCTTTCTTTATTGGGATTTTGTTGCTTTCTTTATAGAGGACTACGGTGGCTGTGGAGCCGCTATGGATATCTTTCAGTATTTTTACATACGGCTCGTCTACACCCTGATTCCGCAATGCCTCCATGACTGCTGAGGTTTCGACTGGATCAAACGCTTTCTCGTAATTAATGAAAGCTATATATAAAGGTTGGTTATATTCCGCACATTTTTCTATCACCTGATTGATAGTGTGAATATGGTCTATTGTTGAGTAGCCTTTACGGAATCCTGCCTGGTCCTTTGGTTGACGGAAGTCTAAGGTGTTCCTGATTCTATTTGCAATTACCTTAGTAAATACTTTGTAGGCAACGGACAGTAAACTGATCGGTCTATAATTTTTCAAGCCTTTGGCGTCCCCTTTCTTATGGATTAGGATTACGTTAGTGTTTTTCCAAGATTCCGGTACGCTCGAAGTCCTGAGGCATTGCGTATACAGGGTGGCCAGTTTCTCTAGAACAATCTGCCCACCATCCTTCAACAAATCTGCTGTTACCTGATCCTCCCCAGCTGCCTTCCCCCTTTGCATAGCTCCCAAGGCTTTCTTTACTTCTTCCAGTGTTACCTGTGGGATTTCGAATTCCTCTAGACTATTCTCTCTTCCATTATCGTCGTGGGTGCCACTGGTACTGTATAAATCTCTATAGAACTCCTCAGCCACTTGAACTATCTCATCCATATTAGTAATGATATTGCCGGCTTTGTCTCTTAATGCATACAACTGATTCTTGCCAATTCCTAGTTTCTTCTTCACTGCTTTTAGGCTTCCTCCGTTCCTGAGAGCATGTTCAATTCTATCCATATTATACTTCCTTATGTCAGCTGTCTTGCGCTTGTTGATTAACTTCGAAAGTTCTGCCAGTTCTATTCTAGCTGTAGGGTTAGAGGCTTTCATACATTGGAGTTTCTTGATCAGATCTTTCGTCTCCTGCGACTTCTTATGTACCAGTTGCTTCCGTTCCCTCCTCAGGTCTAGGCTAATTCGAGTTCTTACCATCCTATGGTCACTGCAGCGCACCTTGCTGAGCACGTCCACATCTTGTATGATGCCAGGGTTAGCGCATAGTATGAGGTCTATTCCATTTCTAGTCTCGCCGTTCGGGCTCCTCCATGTCCACTTTCGGCTATCTCGCTTGCGGAAGAAGGTATTCATTATTTGCATATTATTCTGTTCCGCAAACTCTACTAATAACTCTCCCCTGATATTCCTAGAGCCTATGCCATATTCCCCCACTGCCTTGTTCCAGCCTGCTTCTTGCCTACCTTGGCATTGAAGTCGCCCATCAGTATACTGTATTTTGTTCTGACTTTACCCATCGCCGATTCCACGTCTTCATAGAAGCTTTCGACTTCCTGGTCATCATGACTGGATGTAGGGGCGTAGACATGTACAACCTTCATTTTGTACCTCTTATTAAGTTTCACAACAAGACCTGCCACCCTCTCGTTAATGCTATAGAATTCCTGTATGTTACCAGCTATGTTCTTATTAATCAGGAATCCGACTCCTAGTTCTCGTCTCTCTGCTAAGCCCCGGTAACACAGGACGTGCCCGCTTTTTAGCACTGTATATGCTTCTTTTGGCCTCCTAACTTCACTGAGCCCTATTATATCCCATTTACTGCCCTCTAATTCCTCCAATAGCACTGCTATACTCGCCTCACTAGATAACGTTCTAGCGTTAAACGTTGCCAAGTTCATATTCCAATGGCGGCCTGTCCGGAACCAGGGATTCTTAGCACCCTCTGCAGCGTTGCAGGTCTGACCGCCGCCGTGGTCAGTTGCTTCGCAGCTGCTGGGGACTGAGGGCCGGGGTTTGATTGTTGTGTTCATATAGGAGGCTGTGGCCACGTACTGCACCAGGGTGGCCAATCCTGCTCTGGTGAGGGAGTGCGGTACCGGTTCTGGTCACCGGGATCAGGCCACACTCCAGGCCTGTTTATGCAATTTTATCAACACGCGGATTTTTTTTTTAATCCGGTGGAAAATTGCGCGGCACCGGGATTCGAACCACGGACCTCTTGCACGCGAGGCGGTGTTCTACCTCTACGCCACCTTACTAGTGTCCCCAGCGAGGTACCTGTGGACTAATGTCGTGTCGTCTTAGTAAGCTTAAAGTTATCGGAAAGTGGTCACTCCCAAATGGATTTTCTATAACATTACATTCTAAGTAAGAAAAAAGTATGGAAGATCCAAGCGCTAAATCTATCGAGGAGTATGAATTATGCACAATATTATAGGAGGTGGGTTTTTTCCTATTAAATAGGCACACACCGGATGTAGCAAGAAAGGATTTGATCAGTCGACCCCTCGAAAAGTCCTGGAATCTCCCCAGAGACTGTTATGAGCATTAATGTGCCCGATAATAAGAAATGGCTCAGGAAGTTGGTTAATAAGTTCGTAGAATTCTGTTTCGCTCAGGTGATAGTTTGGAGGTATGTAGATAGAGCAGACGGCTACCAATTTATTAAAAAGAATTGCTCGAACTGCAACTGCCTCGAGGGATGTCCGAAGGGGCAAGTGTTGGCAAGCAACAGTTTTATTGACAATTATGGCTACACCGCCGGATGAGGTGTGAACCTCGTCACGTTCTTTACGAAAAATAGTGTACGACCGGAGAAAATTTGTCTGTGTAGCTTTTAAGTGCGTTTCCTGAACACACAGTACATTTGGATTAAGTTTGTGTAAGAGTTCGGTTATGTCGTCAAGATTGTGGAGGAGACCTCTCACATTCTATTGTATAATTTGTGTATCCATTTTGACACTGTGCGTTCTGGAAAGGAAAGGCTAGGTCACAGGGCCCTTTACGGGCGCAGTGATGCGAGTTTTGTCTTTTCTGGAGTGGTCGTGTGGGGCTCGCTGCTCCTTAGGCGCTGGTGGTGCCGTGTGGATGGTTGTTGTGTCCACTGCCTCTTGCGAGGCGCTGTGCTTGACGTGAAGGCCTCGGCACGTTCGACGAGACCCTTGAGGCCACCTGCCCGGAGGTAGATGGCCCCTCCTTCTGGGGTGGCGGAACAGTGCTAGCTGCAGCCGCCAGGGGCCGGATGACGTCACCGCCAGCTCAGTGCGCGTGAGCCGGACAGCCGCTGGAGGTCGTTGTGGCGCTGCCCCCTGACACGCCACATCAGAAAAGCTACTCTTAGGCAGGTATGACACCCACCTACGTGCCTCCTTGAAAGATATATTTTCTTTGATCGCGACAATTTATTTTTCTTTTTTCCATGACGGGCGCGACCGTGGGATGCAGCGTGCTCGCCATCACAGTTTACACAATGCAAAGAGTTCTCGCAAGCTTCAGACGTATGTTCATGGGCACTGTATTTCGCACATTTAGCGGACTCGGCAGCTCAGCGAACTGTGGCCGAAACGCTGGCATTTGAAACATCGGACGGGATTTGGCACATATGGCCTAACATGGAGCTTGATGTACCCTGCCTCGATTGACTCGGGCAGGACACTTGAACCAAAGGTGACTACAGTCAAACCCGGCTATATCGAACTCGCAAAAAAACGCCTATCAGTTCGATATAGAGCATAATTCGATATAAGCCTGCTAAATAATTGGATGTCATAAAAGCATATACCATTTATAAAATCACTTTATTAACGAAACTAGCTTAGTTTGGCATAAATTAGTCCTGCATTTTCTTCTGCTTGGGCAATTTCGCTGCCAGCGACGCACGCACTTCCCCACGTTGTCTAAGGAGTCGGAGCAGCTGAGGCCGCAACCTTCCGCATTCGCGCAGAAGCGCCGGACTAATGCGAGTGCACCAATCACTTCGGAGGATGTGGGCAAAGGACCGTAGTTGCTTTCCTCAATGTGCCTACTTTCATTTGTGCTCGGTACGATGTCGGCGATGTAGTCTTCGTTTCCGGGCTCTACCGTGGTCGCGACACCATCATCTGCACTCACAAACTCGTCCACCGTTGAATTGAATGTCCCGAAAATTTTGACAGCTCGCTCCAAACTTCGGCAACACCGGCAACGGCTTCGTCGCATTCATCAGAATTTACAGTCTTCACCGAACACGCGGAAACCGGCACGTATGAAGAAACCCTCGTACACGGCCGTGCGTACGCGTCGGGCGCCATGGGCACCGGGTTGCGAGTCTGGCCACTTTAGCCCTAATAGTGCCGAGAGTGCTCCTCGGAATCTTGCACGTTGCGGGGACATCCAACTTCTCATTGCGTTCGATGCGATTTATGATTTCGAGCTTCACGATGAAAGGCGAATTCTGCCGCTTCATCACGGCAACACTGCGGGAGAAGGCCCACAAGGCGCAAACACGATAAACCAGAGAAGCAGCCAGACAACTCGCACTTTCGCCATCTTGCACGAAGAGAGCACAAGAGCAACAAGAGCCTCTGATTGGCTGTCTGAGCAAGCGCTGTAGGCGGGCCAGGATCATTTTTTGCTGGGGAGTGTCGCTAGATAGTGACCTAAAGAAAGGAAGGACGTTTGATTCTGCAACCCGTGAGGGAGCACGGCGAAGCGTCGTCAGGGGAGAGGGGGTGGTAAGTGAAAGATGATAGAGAAAGAGGGAAGATGTGGCCTAATAGACTCCACTATGCGCGACAGGGGGAGTGTCGACGGCTCGCCCGAACAGCCCGATCACGGTAGGGAGAGCGGTTGGATGGAGCCGCGCCGCCGGGTTTCCCCGCTACCGCGAGGGAAAGCCAACTTCTGGGGGCACTTTTCCGCCGCTTGACGTTCGATATATCGGGAGGCACTGCAGTATTTGTTCGATGTAAGCGTAATTTTTGCTATGTATACTCGTTGTAACTATACCGTGACGAGAAATTGTTCGATATATAGAATAATTCGATGTAAACGGGTTCGATATAGTCGGGTTCGACTGTATTAGGTGCTTCGTCTGAATATCTTTGCCATTCTGCCTCCTCTTAATTCTTCTGACATAGATCCCATTTTGCTCACTGAAGCCCTCCAGGAGTTCCACTTCAGTCAGCTCAAGCAAATCATCGTCCGACACAACACCGCAGCTGGTGTTCATTGTACGGTGCGGAATTACTGTTATGTGGGTCTCCCCAAATAACACTATTTTCTGTAGTTTCTCATATTGCTTCTGATCGCGGAGTTCCAAGAGGAGGTCACCGCTTGCCATCCTCGACGCCTTGTAACCTGGACCAAAAACCATGGTGAAATGGTTTGCACTGATTTGTCTAACTTTTCAGAGTGAATAACGTGGAAGTGGGGGAAGTTCTGGATTTGGCGTCCAAAAAACTGGAAGACATCTTCAGTGCGCCATTTCTGAGGGCGATCAGGAAGTGGGGGGAAAGAAGTTTCCATGAAAATACATAAAAATTCGGCAATAGTGCCCACCACGGAGCCCAACGAGGGGACATGGCAGAGCTTGTGTACAAGTGTGCACGACGCCAGTCGTACGCCATCACTATAACCAAATATGGTGTACCCAAGATAGGATAGCCACACAAGGTTAACCCCTGCCGCCAAGGAGAAAGGAAGTAAATGGAAGAGAGAAGAAGATAGAAAAGGCCAGAAAGTGAGAGAGAAAGACGAAGATATGAGGAGAGATAGACAGGAAAAGGTGACTGCCGATTTCTTACAGGTGGGTCAATCCGGGGGTGCCGTCTACGTGAAACAGAGACCAAAGGGATGCGTTGCCTCTGCCGGGGGGGCCTTAGAGGTCCGAACACCCAGCATCAGCTCAACCCCCAGGATCCCCTTTTCCCCGGACACGGCTAAGCCACGCACGGTTAAACGCGGGAGGGTCCAACCCTCGTGTGCTCGGGTACATGGTGTCGCAACTCACCAAACACCTGCTGACGCAGACGCCCCTGCGGGGGCAGATAGGCAATATTCTAGCTGAGATTAAATAGCAAGAAATGAATCTTCGCAGGTCATGGCATACAGCAGACAAGCTGGCCATTAGAGTAACAGAATGTGTGCTATGGAAAGGAACATACAGTCAAAGGCAGCAAAAAATTAGATAGGAAGAGGGCACTAGAACATTTGCAGGTGTAGAGTGAGTTTAGTTTATGCAAGTCATGGGTAATTGGAATATACAGTAGGCTTAAGATAGGTTGATGATGCTGCTTCCCCATTTACTTCCTCTGTTCTTTTCTTTTTACATTCCACAATGAAAGCACCATAGGCCTCCTGCTTTTGGAGCTGATAAACACAATTGGTTATGTTTAAATCATTCAATGAACAGGTTAAAAATAACTGAGGGTACATAACAGAAAATGCAACTGATAAGGCAATCGCAAAGACTATAATGTGATGCACAACTCTGAAAACTGTACAGGAAGCCCTCTTTAAAAAAGAGAGAGGAGAGAACTGCATAAAGACAACGCTTTCCTACCTGGACCAACTTCCAACTCTGTAGAGGCTTTTGGAATGAGATGTATTCTTTTTCTGAGGCCGTTGTCTTCCATAACTTCCTCTGCACACTTTGCAACGGGCTGAAATGCCTTTTGTTAATGGGAGGGAGAGAGAAAGAGTCAAAAAACACAAAATTGGCAAACTTTAGGAGACGACACAGACAATGGCAAACATGAAGGAATAAGACTGAACGAGTGAGGCACAACATGTTCATCTTGTTTCTTCATGTTCATTCTTGTCAGAGCCGCTTCCTTAAGCTAGTACAATACGATGGAACTTCACCAACTAGCCTAACTTCAAGCACAGATGACAAACTCCTTTCTTTAAAAAAGTTTAGATGTTAATGCAAATGTTATGTTAAATAGTAGAAATGGTTTGCCGAGAGGCAAGAACTCTTGGCCAGAACCTAGGTGGGTGCCACAGCCCACTAACTCGCCGGACGCGAATCATTCTGATTCGAAATAAAGTTTTCTCACTCACTCATCAAGAAACCTGCACTTATGACTTTTGCCTGTCTATTTATGGTCATTGAATAGTTTTACTCAGATGAAGTAACCACTTTGGCAAACCTACACATACAAACTCATTAAAGAGCAAGAACTACTATATTTAAGGCCCCGTTGCCACTTTAGTTGTGAGTTCACTTGTGGAACTATGAAAATATGTAAGGTCTTACAACAATGCAATACTGTCAAGACAAGGAAGCTTACACGGTACTCATAAAATGCCCATAGCTCACAATATCACTAAAGTGTGCAATACAAAAACGAAGCACAGTAACAGAAATACTAGCAAGACAGATTTGCTAAAAAGACTGGTGCCCATTTAAATGACCAAAAATGTTGCAAGCTTATTGCAAATTTCAGCATCAATTAAAAATTTTCTTCCACAAAATGTACAATTTTATTCTAAACAAAGGTAATTACTGTCTTGGGGTTAAGAGCAATGCACAAAATTACTGAAGTTCCTTTTCTGTCTTGTCCATAAAACATTTAACATAACAGGAATGGTGTTGCGTTGAGCGACTCTGATCCTGGGCCAGTGGAGCTACGAGAAATGTGACAACTTGTCTGGTTAGAAGTAGCTAGGTCGTTGAAGGGACCGTGAAACTATTTTGACAATTTTCTACAAACATACCAAGTTGTTAGGGTAAGTCCTTCCGGTCATTAAGTGACACATTTAAGCACTCCCCGCATAATGTGTGTAATTTATTATAAGGTTTTAGAAATGTACATCGCTACTGATCGCAGCAGCGCCACTCCTGAGTTTTCAGCCGTCCCATCACCATCTGCATAGTGGGTGCGCATGATTATCAGTCGAGAGAGCTATCTGATTGGCTACATACATTGCGTCATTGATAATTTTTCTAACTTTATGGTGTTCAAATGTTCATAAGAGCTGGAATGTTGGTGAATTTGTTTCTATAAAAGTAAGTGACAGTAAGAGAATACACAACAATTTCTCACTACACTCAACCACTCTCGGCACACAGCAACAGCCATATGCTGGTGTTACATTGTGCTCCGTGTTGATGCGAGCTGTGCGGTCAGTGTGGGTCTCTAGGCTTCTTTTCGCGAGAACCGTGAATGACCATGATTGCGGGCTGCAAATCTAGCAATTGGCAAGCGGAGTGGCTGCAGCGCATCGGGCTAGCGGTATCCAATCAGTGCCAGGATCTACACGTTTGCAGTCGTCACTTCGCACTGGAGGATTACTAGAACAATAAAGAGTTCTAAAGTGCCAGATGTTAAATGTTTAAAATGTTTTGCACTTGGTTTCAGCAATATTAGCTCTGTATTTTGCTGGTTGAGCTACGCACCACCAGGTGGCTGCACCGTGCAGGATGCTTACGTTTATGCCTCCGCTCAGGCGTCAAAATGCCCAGCTCACTTGTGTTTACCTGAACGCCAGACATGCTTGGTGCTGCGACAGAATGCTTGCAACGCACGCTGCTTGGATAGCTCTCACTGGGGAAACAGAGAGAGAGATTGTGAAGAGGAAGAGGTGCTATTATCTGCAACCCTCTAGGGAGCACGGTTCAGTGCATAGGGAAGGGGGAGTGGGGACAAAAAGTAGTGACAGCAAGGCGGCTGGTGGAGTGGTTGGAGAGGCTTTGCATGCTGGCTCCACAACACCAAAAGTAGATGACACGACGTCACATAGTGACGTGGAGCGCCGATTGCACCCACCGTGGTGGCTTAGTGGCTATGGTGTTGTGCTGATAAGCACGAGGTTGCAGGATCAAATCCCGCGGCAGCAGCTACATTTCCATGGGGGCGAAATGCAAAAACGCCCAAGTCCTGTGCATTGATATTAAAGATCCCCCTGGTGGTCAAAATTAATCCGGAGTCCCTCGCTACGACGTGCCTCACAATAATATCATTGTACTGGCATGTAAAACCCTAGAATTCAATTGAATTCAGCCCCGGTCGCTCGGCAAACGATTTGGAGAGGTAAATCATTGCTAGGGAGGAGGGTAACTTGTAATCATCCGTAGCTCTTTTAATGCAAGATGCTTCACTTAAATTGCAGAGGGAATGTTTTAGTACTTGTACCCTACGTTTAATGTTGCCACTCACCCATTTGGCAATATTAATGTATAAACCCCATGCAAGCATCCTTGTGTGCAAGGATGCTTGCATACGCCTTGAAGGTAAATTCATCGCTGAAAGGTGCAGGGCAATCATAGACGATGTACTGATTCCATACGTTCTTGACAGCCCATTCCCGGAAGGGGACTATATATTCCAACACGATAGGGCGCCGACCCACACTGCTCGTGTTGTGCAAGAACTGCTCGAAGAGCGCGCTGTCACTCTCCTGGAGTGGCCGTCCCAATCCCCGGGCGTCAACATTATTTAAAATGGCTAGGGCTCATTGAAAGTATCACTGGCGCACCATCCTCTCTATCAGTGTCCCGAGGATAGGCTTTGGGCCACCATCGTCAGCGAGTGAGACGTGCTGCGAATGAACACATCGCTGGCCAAGTCACTCTACACTTCACTGCATTCCAGGATGAGCGCTGTCATCGCTGCCGCTGGGGACATGGCGAGATACTAAGTGAAGTTTGGAGCTTGACACGTCCAATTCCCCGCTGGCGGGCAGGGTCTGTCTGGTGTAGTGAACGATTGCTGAGAAAAATCTCTTTCAGCTCATTGTCTTAACCTAAAACATTCCTTTATTCGTATCAATTTGTTTCGTGTTTGGCCACCATAGTTATCATTGTTGAGTGCTTCGTTTTCCTTTCGAGTCAAATAAAGACTTAGCACGTTGCGCGCACATCTTGGTGTGTCTTGTCGCTGCGTGTTACAGTAGCACACACAGTGAAGAAATATATGTGCACGCACTTAGTACCCCGGCTTTTTGAAAGAACAAACAAACTATGCTGCCAAAAGAAGTTTGTGGAACTCCATTATCGCCAATGAAGGCTCAGAGTTTGGCATCGATGTTTAGTAAAAGATATTGGCTCAGTTCCCGCAGTAACAATGAAATTGGTGCACTGCCCCTGACTTTAGCACGCTTCCCGACAATGCGGCCAGCGCGCGCCGCCGTAGCAGAGGACGCAAATCTCGACTCCGCTCCTCGAGTGTCTGCACCTGCGCTAGCTGCTGCTGCCGCCAGACTCCAGCGCTCGCCACATCGCAATGCAATGCATATCGAGTTTTCCCCTAAGTGTGAAACAGACTGTCCATCCAGTTCCAGCTTTGCGCTATTGGCTAGTCGCGCATAGCACTTCTGGGCGACGAATCTAGACTCTGTTCCATACATAGCAGTCAACACTGTGGAGGCTAGAGACTTCTTGCAGTGGCTCCGTTCGCACTTGGATATAGTTCAATGTTTTTTTACCGCAATTCTGCACAACTGTTTTTTAGATAGGCTCAGTATTAAATGAAAAAAGTTTCAATCCTTAAAAACCAACATACTGTGGCATACTAATGCGTTGTTTTAGATCATTTTAATTTTTTTTTATTCTTTCGGGTTTTTGTATTTGCAATCCGTCGAGTAGCCTCAGGTGCATGCTCGCGCGAGCGAACGCTGTTGGCGCACAGCGAAGCATGGACGGAACGCGCGGAGTGATAACTTTTCTTGACCGATCTTCTTGCGTAACTTCCACAACGTTGACTGCTATGCGTGGAAGGAATTATAGATTTCCAGAACCGAGCGACAATAACAAGCGATCTGTTCGCGTGACGGCCTGTTTCGTCGCTCAAAGCCGTCGCGCACAATATGCGACGTGTGAAGGAACGCTACTGTGGTTAGGCCACTAAACATCCACACACGTGGACCAAACGTCACTGAACACAACACTTTTATATAAGCTAGTTCTCGAAGAAGTTGAAATTTATTGTAATTGAAAGTTTTGAAATTTACTGAAAGTTGAAATTAATCACCAAGTGTCGTTCTGGCAATTACATCTACATGCTCAGAGTGGACCAGAGGTACATGCTCCCGTCACGTTTCACTCCTGTAAGATCCTCATTGGGCTGGCTCTTAACGAATAACTTGAAGTTATGGATTGCAAGAGCATACCTCGCACGCGTACACAACTTCAGCTCCGTGCTTTGCTGCCATCATTGCCAAAAGACCAGAACCGGTGCCGATGTCCAGAACTATCGCCCTTGCTCCATGCGCATGGGCCGCATCAATAGCTTCGCATAACGCGAGATGGTACTTTTGGTTCTGAAAAACAATGCATGACAATAAGCTTCAAGTAATCACGAAGTGCAAAATCACGCGCAGAAATTATGAAAACTGCGTGTTACTCGTTCTTCGTCGTGGAGCATGTCGCCAAACGCAATCCTGAAAGACAATCGAAACGCAGCATTAATCACATCACATAGTGCAGCCCAAATGATAACAGCCCACCAATATAACATGTCAAAACGAGTACAAATAAGGAGGGTACGTGCCTTCCTCCTTTTTGCCCTCGTCTTAACGTGCTGTCAAGTTCAATTCATACCAAAACATTAGCCCAGCAAGAAGCTCTGGCATCATACCTCGCGACATCTTGGTAGTGTTCATAATCCTGGCGAAAATAGGCGAATTCGCGTTTACCCGTTATGGGGTCATCTTCAAATACCGCATCCTCCATTTCACCTGGAATCAATTGCCTCTCTTAAAACAATACTGCGCCTTCTGAGCGTCTCTGCACCATGCGTCCCACACAACACCATTCGTCGATCGTGGATCGTTGGAACGCCGCGAACGCTGTGCAGATTCAGATTCCCACGTGCGCCTGTAAACGCGACTGACGCGACGCTTAGCAGCAAAAGATAGACAAAAAAGTGAAAGTGCTATGACATTTTTTTGGTTTTTACAACCACTTCCGGCGCATACTGTTTGCACAAGCATAGCCTTCAAGATTAGTTTTGCTTACTCAGGAAGAGTTGTTTCTGGGACGTAAATTCGGACATCACTTACAACTCCAACTGTTGCTCATTAAACCAACGCAGTTAAAGTTATTAATTGTGTTAATTTTAACTACTAGGTACGGCTATTACCGTGGAGTAAATGTCTTTCTGATAAGGGGCTATGCTAAAACCGCTAAAACTTACATAAATAAAATTGCAGCAACAGTAGTAAATAAAAAAAAACAAGTCTGCTAAGCTTGAATAATATGCAGTAAGCTTTATAAGCGATATTCTAATAAGTAATCCTAACCCTCGAATATAATCTTTATTTCAATTTTAAATAACAGCTGGCGCCATCTACGACGCCAATGTAGTGGTTGTAATGTGCGCGTTCCCGCGAATTATCTGTCGCGCCAATATGTGGCTGTGTTGGGGGGGTTTAGTTTGACGGTTTGACCAGTTTGACGAACGCCTTAGTTTGACTTCGACATGGACCCACGGAACATCAATGGAGCGTTGATTTGAACATCAGTGTTCGATGTCACACGATTTCCCTGAGAATGGTACGCTGTGCATTGTGTCTTTACGTTTTTGCGTTTTCCCATTGGTGGCGTTAAGTTTTTACTGCGTGACCGTTGACATTGTCATTACGTTGATCTCTATTTTGGTATTATAGCGGCGTAAAATACGTAATGTAAGCGAAGTTGTAAATGACGCAGAACGTTGAGCGATAATTTGCGGCCACATTTCTTTCTCTGTGCTCTTGCAAGAGTTCAAGCGTAATATTCAAAAGTACTTATGGTTCCAGAATTCTGTGTAGAAGGTCGCGAGTAAAGTTCTAAGTGATTTTTAAGACTTTCACAAATGTTGCCAATTAGGCCATGAGGTAACTGTGCTGCTGTGGTTGAATTTTGGATGCGAAGTGTTCGACATTCTGTTCAGACGATTGCAGCCAAGGGATTACATACGCAATAATTTCTTTGCTGCATCACGTCACGACTCTACCGGTGTGTCAGCTCCTCGTTTTGTGCCTTTGTTTTACTAAGAGTATTATGGGAACTATCGCAACTTTTTTTTAGTCATGCATTTGGTTCTGAACAGGCATGAGCTCGATACCCGAATTACTTATTATGATAAGTGTTATCCAATTCCTAGTCGTAAGTTTTTTTTTTGTTTCTTTTTTTTTAACGCTTGTAAACACATAATGATTCAAACATGTCAACGGCACAATGCGTCCTTTGTGATGTTCCGTCTAGCCTCATTGCTTCATATTGTACTGTACATGCCTAGCTCAAAAAATACGAAAAAAAAAAATCTTGCGGAGTGTGGTCTTGCTTCAGTTTGCCTAGCAATCCCCCATGTCCACTACTCTCATTTTCGTTCGTTTGGCACTAGATGGAACGCTTCGCGCAAGTTGTCCACATCAACAAGACCAACTTTATTCTTTAGCAACATTCTAGCAACTCTACTGATAGAAAGCGTTGTTGTACAAAATTACGGTGCCAGTTTTAGCTGTCTAGCCTAAGCTAACCGAGTTGAGTTTCAGATGTACAACCATGAACTTTCTTTAGTTTGTAATACACATAGAATAAAGCGCAAGCGCCTGTAAAGTAATGCGATCTTAAACAATCTTTATGGTACACTTCAAAACAGCAAATGTATGTACAGTAATCTTAGGTCGCAATGTAAGAATTCAGCCCTAAACCAAAGTTTCACTGCAAAACATCGCGACATACTGTTTTTTCACAACTTTCTGTGCCAATTAAAAGTTTTAATTCCTACTTAAAATGTGAACAGCATCCAAGTCATGGTCTCCTTGTTTCCACCAAAACCTCGTAAAACGTTCTGAGCAGTTGTCGATCCCTTTAAAGCAGTGCTTCATTTTCAGGTAACTGTCGCACTGCTGAAAAGTAAATATATTGCCGCAGAGAGCTCTCCACATGCCAGTTACGAGCACTCTCGTGAGGTACCCTTGCAAGCGTCTCATCACTAAAGCCCCTAGGCATTACTCATAGCATCGCCATTAGAAGAACACCTGCAACGCCTCGCGCATGGCGATCCAGCGCGTGTCTCGCGTGCACGCACACACGGCAGCGCCCGAGTCTCCCGTCCAATGAGAAGTAACGCGTGGCTCCTGGCCATCGTGGGCGCATGCAAGTGTGTTCGGCATGGAGACGCGGTTGACTGTTAAATAGGCTCCTGTTAACTCTTCTTGTAAATTGTGTGAATGCTTAGTATTGAGCTCCCGGGCACAAGTTCGCCCATAATAAACCAGTTTGTTTAGTGTGCTTCATTGAAGAGTGCTACATTTCTGGTGGAGGTGCGGGATATGATCGGAAGTCCCCAGTCTGTAAGAGAACGGAGCTACGACCCTCAGCGATTGGAACCCAGAGACCCGGCTGCAGTACACCAGCGCACAAGCTGCCGCATCCGAAGAGACCCGCCCGAGTTTGGACCGCTTCCTGTTGCTGCAGCAGTGCAAGCAACAGTTACCAGTGACGGTGCAACCATGACCAGCCCAGTGGCATCGTCCCAGCTCATCGTGTACTCACCACGCACGCCCGAGTCCTTCCACGGCGATACATTCGAAGATGTGGAAGGCTGGTTAGAGCACTTCGAGCGAGTAGCAGATTTCAATGGCTGGGACGAGGCACGGAAGCTTTGCAACATGTACTTCGCGTTGGAAGAGTCAGCGAGGACATGGTACGTCAATCATGAAGCGGCGTTATCTTCATGGGAAGAATTTTGGCGACAGTTGCTTGCCACTTATGCTAGCACTGATCGGCAAGAGAAGACAGAGCGCGCTCTACAAGCCAGAAACCAGCGCCCTAACGAGAGTGTCGGCATGTATATCGAGGACATGTCCAGTCTCTTCAAGTGTGCTGATCCAAACATGACCGAAGAGAAGAAATTACGCCATCTGATGCGTGGCGTTAAGCAGGAGCTGTTTGCAGGACTCGTCCGCAACCCACCACACAGTGTTGCCGAGTTTCGTACCGAAGCGACGACTATAGAGAAGGCACTGCAGCAGCGTGCCCATCACTACAATTGTGATGTCACCAGCGCACCAGCCGATCTACTGTTGGCAGGCCCAGGCAGTAACACCAAAGCGCTAAGAGAACTGGTGCGATCAATCGTAAAGGAGGAACTTCGAGAGCTGCAGCTACCGGAAGCCACGGCGCCAGTTTCAACTCTCGCCCCCGTCATTCGGGATGAAGGTTGCCATGCCATTCTGCAGGCAGGACGTGAGGAACTGCCCGTGCATCATGCACAACCACCACCGGTGCGTCGCGTGCCGACGTACGCTCATGTGTTATGCCAA
Source organism: Dermacentor andersoni (assembly GCF_023375885.2). Lineage (NCBI taxonomy): Eukaryota > Metazoa > Arthropoda > Arachnida > Ixodida > Ixodidae > Dermacentor > Dermacentor andersoni. Next base: position 257,632,556 of record NC_092814.1, on the reverse strand, counting down.
CCGACCGGGCATAGTGCTCCATTCGTGACCCCCAGCAGCCGCCAGCCGACTCTGCGCAGTGGACCCCTTCTAGCAGAGTTGAGGCCACGAAAAAGCGATGTGTAGCGTGCACCCGACCGAACGCCACTCTGTTTCCACTGCGGAGAAGCTGGACATCTTTACAGAATGTGCCCATATCGCAGAGCAGGTTTTCGCGGCTTTACAATAAGTGCACCTTGTCCCCGTAATGGTGAAAGACCCATCGAAATTCAAGACCACTTGACCAGACACCAGGACCCGGCTGCTAGATACCAACACTAGTCACGCTCACCAGCATCTACACGCTACCGATCACAGAGTCCACGGCCATCCTCGATTTCACCAAGGCGTCGTTCACTGAGCCCACGTCAGGAAAACTGAAGCGAGCGACCTGTGGAGGCGAGGCCGCTGACGTTCGGAGAAGCCAAGATCCTCCGTCAAGTTTGCCAAGCAACCGTGACGAACAGAAACGGATGAATAAGATAAGTGAACGGAGAATTTCTGCAGACTTGCGCATTACCATAGGCGGTCATGAATTGAGTGCATTAGATGACACAGGTGCTGATTATCCCGTTGTAAGATATGCACTCGCCAAGGAATTAAAAAAAGTTTTGATGCCGTGAAGTGGACCCCAGGTACCTATGGCTGGTAGGCACCTCATTAAACCCCTGGGTAGATGTACAGCGAGAACCGGAATTCGAGTTTTTTTTTTACATCGCTGGTTTTTTCGTACTACCAGAATGTTCGAAGGATGTAATACTCGGAATGGACTTTCTTCTAGCAAATGGTTGCATAATCAACCTGCAGAATTCTAGTGTGTCATTTTCTACGAAGCAGGCTATAGACATGCAAGTGTCCGAGGAGCCAAAACATGTTGCCTTACGGGTTACCGACGATCACATAACCGTGCCACCACGATGTAGCATGCTGGTTCGCCCAAGAAACGAAACATTCGATGACTCGGAAGGTATAGCGGATGCCAACGTCGAGCTACTCTTGAAGAAAGGTATTTGTGTAGCACGAGGAATTGTTCAACTGCGCGATGGGTGTGCTGATGTATTGCTGACAAACTTTGGAAGCGAATGTCAGCATGTCGCAAAGAACACAGCCATCGCCTTTCTGCACAGCGTTACTGAAGTCACAGATGTACGTAGCTTAGCGTCAAGGCCCCCTGCTGAGCAAACTACGCATGATGCCGTGACATCAGTTGCGATCAACCTAAGTCTGTCATCAGCCCAGAAAAAAGTGATGGAGGACCTTATAAATGACTTCGCAGAATGTTTCTCCACCTCGTCAAAGGTACGGCGCACACTGATCGTTAAGCACCGTATAATAACAGACGAAGCGACCAGGCCAGTATACCAACATCCGTACCGAGTGTCACCGGTTGAACGAGAGGTCATAAAGAGTCAGGTACAAGGTATGCTTGAGGATGATGCCATTCAGATATCAAACAGCCCATTGGCGTCGCCCGTAGTCCTTGTGAGAAAAAAGGACAATGCATTGAGATTCTGTGTTGATTACCGGAAATTGAACAGTGTGACCAAGCATGATGTGTGCCCCCTGCCACGCATTGATGACACGTTGGATCAACTACAACACGCAGAATTTTTCTCTTCATTATATCTCAAGAGCGGGTATTGGCAAATTGAAGCAGATGAAAGAGACTGTGAAAAAACTGCTGTCATAACCCCAGACAACCTGCATGAGTTCAAAGCGCTTCCATTCGGCCTCTGTTGTGTGCCAGCGACATTCCAGCGCATGGACAGTGTCCTCTCGGGTCTCAAATGGCAGTTGCTTAGTTTAGCCTAGACGATGTAGTGGTATTTTTTGCAACATTCGACTAACATTTACAGAGGCTGCGTTTAGTTCTCCAAGCCATCCGCTCGGCAGGCCTAACCATTAAACCGGAAAAGTGCCAGTTTGGATTCCAAGAACTTCGTTTACTGGGTCATGTAATTAGCGCGCAAGGTATCGGTCCGGATCCCGACAAGACTGCTGATGTTGCGCGATTTCCAAAGCCGACAAGCAAGAAGACAATACTATGATTTTTGGGACTGTGCGCTTATTACAGGCAATTTGTAGAAAACTTCTTAAAAATTGCCGAACCTCTAACGAAACTTACTAAAGAAGGCGTACCCTTCATGTGGCATACTGAACAAGAGGTTGCATTTAATGAATTAAAGGAATGATTGCAAGCCCCACCAATCCTTGCCCACTTTGACGACACAGCGGGCACAGAAGTCCACACAGATGCAAGCAATCTTGGTCTAGGCGCGGTTCTAGTTCATTGGCAAAATGGAGAAGAGAAAGTCATTACGTATGCTAGCCCCACTCTCTCGAAAGCTGAAACAAATTACTCTGTGACAGAAAAGGAGTGTTTGGCTGTCAGATGGGCCATCTGAAAGTTCTGACCATACCTCTATGGCAGCCCGTTCCGTGCAGTCAGCGATCACCATTCTCTTTGCTGGCTGGCAAACCTAAAGGACCCATCTGGACGACTTGCGAGGTGGAGCCTCAGGCTCCAAGTATACGACATTGCTGTCGTATACAGGTCTGGAAGAAATCTTAATGCTGACTGCTTGTCCCGCTCACCAGTGGAGTCTACTCCTTCAGAAGACTTCCCGTTTCTCATAGCGATGACAGCTTCGGAAATCGCCAAGCGTCAACAGGGCTGACACAGAATTGCTCCCACTGATCAAGCACCTCGAAGGATACGACGTCTAAGTCCCACGTATGTTTGTGAGAGGTTTATTGTCATTTTACCTCTGAGATAATGAGCTCTACAAGAGAAACTTTGAACACAACCAGAAAAAAATTTCTCGTCGTGCCGTCAGCCATGTGACCGTAAATTTTGGAAGCTTGCAGTGATGAACGATCGTCAGGTCACTTAGGTGTCAGCTGACGTTTGCCAGAATTCGTCTCAGATACTTCTGGCCTAAATTGTTAGCATCGGTGCAGCATTACGTGAAGACATGTCACGAATGTCAAAGGCGCAAAACACCACCCGTGAAACCGGCCGGCCTTCTCCAACCCATAGACCCACCGAAGACTCTATTTCAACAAGTTGGAATGAATCTTCTTGGACCGTTCCCAACATCATCGTCAGGGAAGAGATGGATTGTAGTAGCGACGGACTATTTAACACGATATGCTGAAACTGGTTGCCTTGAGCGAGGAACGGCAGTTGAAGTTGCTTGTTTCTTCGTTTGTAACATAGCACTGCGACATGGTGCACCAATGGTCGTGATTACTGATCGAGGAGCGGCCTTCACAGCTAATTTGATACAGTGTTTGATGAAGATGACTCGCACCAGTCACAGGAAAAGCACTGCATACCATCCTCAAACAAATGGCCTGACGGAACGTCTAAACCGAACCCTGGCCGATATGCTGTCCATGTATGTCACCTCGAACATAAGATGTGGGACGCAATCTTGCCTTGCACCACTTTTCCCTATAATACGGCTGTACAGGAGACAACTCAAGTCACCTCATTTCAGCTGGTCTATGGCTGCACAGTAACAACCACACTGGATGCTATGTTGCCAGCAGATGACAACAACTCGTATGACGTCGACGACGTCCTACATCGAGCTGAAGAAGCCCGGCAGTTGGCACGGTTCTGCATATGCCAGCAACAGTGTAGGGACACAAGCTACTACAACCTGCGCCGCAGAGAAGTTCAATACCACCCAGGCGCCAAAGTGTGGGTATGGACACTGGGGCGTCGTCGCAGACTATGTGAAAAACTCCTTCGCCGATACTTTTAACCTTACGAAGTTATTCGCCGAGCAGGTGACCTGAATTATGAAGTCATCCCTCATGAACAAGAGTGATCAAAGCGGCACAACCATGCAGAGGTCATACTCGTAGTCCGCATGAAGCCTTACTACGACAGGCAACGAAAACATCGTCTATAGATCAATTTATTTCACACGCATCGGGACGATGCGTTTTCGGAAGGGGACTAATGCCGCAGAGAACTCTCCACATGCCAGTTACGAGCACTCTCGTGAAGTACCCTTCCAAGCGCCTCATCGCTAAAGCCCCTAGGCATTACTCATAGCATCATCATTAGAAGAGCACCAGCAACGCCTCGCGCATAGCGATCCAGCGCGTGTCTCCCGTGCACGCGCACATGGCAGGGCCTGAGTCTCCCGTCCAATGAGAAGTCATGGTGTGGCTCCTGGCCTTCGCGGGCATGTGCAGTGTGTTCGGCGTGGAGACGTGGTTGACTGTTAAATAGGCTCCTGTTAACTCTTCTTGTAAATTGTGTGAATGCTTAGTATTGAGCTTCCGGGCACAAGTTCGCCCATAATAAACCAGTTTTTTTAGTGTGCTTCATTGAAGAGTGCTACAATATTGTCTTATTGTTCTTGAGTTTCCTCTAGAATAAGTGAGGTGCATTCATTTTTAAGTGCATTTATTTTTAAATAAATGGTATTTTGGCCTTGTTTTGAAAGAATGAAAGGCCAGTCACAGTACAACTGCATGGTCACAGAGCAGTGTGTTCTGGAGGCACTGGGCAATTGATGTCATTCATAGCAACAGCATATCAACCACTTAGTAGCCATTAGCAATCGTTAAGATGACTACATTTGAAGCTAGATAAAGGAAACTATATTGAAAATGTGAAATGTATTGAATGATACTTGTAAAATAACTTGCTTGTGCGGTGTTCAAAAGATCATGAACACAAGACACATTTTCGTCGCTTGCTGGTCGATGGCCGTCCAGAGCGGGATTCATCGTCCATCTCTTCTTAGCGCTTCTTAGATTACTTCAACGACCTTGAAACTTGACAACAAAGCAGTCTTCATAGACTTGCTGAATCATTTGGTACGTGTTGGCAAGACTTTTGTTGAGTTTAGCACCGAACTTATCACATACCATTGTTCTACTGTTGACTGCATTGTGCGTTGTAGCACAGCACTGTCGGGACATTCATGGAAACAGCGATCGTAACGCTCTCAGAGCTCGGAGCGGAGTGAGCTAGGCAGTGCTGAAAAGCTAAGAGTCCTCCCCCACCTAACCAGACTTGTCTGAATGCGCTGGGACCAAAAGGAGTGCCCTAAAAAAACAATTGCATGACTTTCTCGACACGCCCTGTATATAACTCTGGGCGTCTTCTGCCATCACCTTAAAGTCACTCACACGCCGTAATATGCAGTGTTTATGGGAGGTCTTTTATTACTTTCGTGACAAGTTTTTTTTTTTTTTTTCCGAGAATGCTCAGAAGGATTCCAGAAGCGTATTGAAGCAAGATGCTGTCGAGCTGCCATTCTTAGTGACACTCGGAAATGATTGAAGGCGCAGGCAAAAATTACTGCCTTGTTTTGTTTTCAATAAATGAATTTCTTGCTATTCTTCACTTGAGATAAACTAATCGCAAAAGTTTGTTTGTTATAAGCATGTTTGGGTATATCGAATTACCTGATATATTGAACTGTATTTAGTGTACAAGCTTGTTCAACTGTATATGATCTGATATAGTTTGTGCTATGTTACTGTGAGTGTACACATCTCTGCTTTCTGCTAAGCAAGTTGAATTGAAGTGCTGCACCTGCTGTGCTTGTTTGCCAGTTTGACAAGCTTCCGTAATCAGTAATACCATAAATATAATCTGAGCACTAGTGCACTCCGAGTAATTTTGAACATGTAGCAAATGCAAATGATTAGGCCCAGGTACCGAATTACTGGAAAAAAAAAAACTGGTCTTTTCATTTTCAGCCTTGGAAACGGAACCAGATTAGCACATTTGAAATGTTTGACATGAATGTATTAGCTTATTCAAAACAGCTAATAGAGAGTTTTAGATTAGGGGATGCAAGCAACTTCCGTATGCAAGAAGTAGCGGGTACAGTACTGCGCAGACCCAGACGTAGGGGTCTGCGCATGCGCAGTACTGTCGCCCCTAGTTCTTGCATACGCAAGTTGCTTGCGTCCCCCTAATCTAAAACTCTCTAATATTAACACTACAGGATGTTTTCACATTGATAACAAGGCCCGCATGCAACAAGCACTCTTTGACATTAAGCAAAAATACATATAATTTTAACTGCCTCAGATACTGCATAATCTGGAAGACGTGCGTTTGGCTCCCACTGATGGCACATTTTTTTCGTCTACTTTCATTTTCATTTACCTTATCATTTCTACATTTCAATTAAAACAGATGATTTCCCTATGCTTTTCTTGGCTTCATTATCTGTTAGAAGCTTCATACTTTAAGTGTAGGCAGGGCAGTGTGCAAAACTATATAACGAACTAGCACGTAAAACAGGATGGGTGCAGATTTCCAGCTAATGTTTCAGAAGCCCAAGACAGGCACAATATACATATACATCTGTCTGACACTTACCATGCAATGTTGATAAAGATGGAAGGAAGACGTGATCACAGCTATGGATACATAATATTTGAAGCTCTGTCACCAGTACTTAGTGTCATGCCAAGTACAAATCTCAAATTGGCAGAACACACAACTCGTGCACATGGTTATGCACAACAGCTACAATATGCACTGGGGCATATTTAGAGAACTAAAACCACTGGTATATGACAAGAAAACCTGTCATTGTTGTTTAGTGGCTTTGGTGTTGCGCTGCTAAGCACATGGTCGCTGGATCAAATCCTAGCCGCCGTGCCTGCATTTCGATGGGGCGAAATGCAAAAACGCCCATGGACCGTGCATTAGGTGCACAGGAAGGAACTCCCAGGTGGTCAAAGTTAATCCAGAGTCCCCCGCTACAACGTGCCTCATAATGAGATTGTAGTGACAAGAAAGTGCACCACAGCTCAAAGAAACATGTCGCAGAACTGCCTGTTGGTGTGAATGAACATCTGAAACTTGCCAGTAACAAAAAAAAAAAAATTGTGTAGATCGAATGCACATTTTGGAATTTCACATGTGAAGCAAAGCTTGTTGATGCGGTTAATCAAATGCTATAAATTTGCCCAGTTCATTCCTGCATTTTTCGTGTAAAGGAAACTGTGCTCTCGTACCCTCGTGCTATGCAATAAGACACGCGGCACTCATCTCAGAGTTAGTTGACATTGGCACTATAGTACATGTGCGATTTTAGAATAATGGTTAGTGCATTGGCATTGCAGTTCGATCCCACTGTCAGGCACATATTAAGGCGAAAGCCTTAAGTGGCTTGTGGCAATGGCTTATACCTAAAAAACTTGGCATCTAGTAGAGTGGTAAAAAAAAAATCAGCAATGGCTTATACCCTCGTAAGCAAGCACTACCGAAAGCCAGCAATAAGTAAGCAAGCCACTGCCAAAATTCAGTGGGTCATAGCCCCTTGAGGCAGAGGCTACAAGCGTTCAGCAAAGTGAAGTGAACAATGCATACATTCATTGGAATCATTCACACAACACAAAGAAGAGCATCTCAACCATCAATAAAGCATTGCATACCCCCCTCAGAAGTAGGCTATGGCTGAGGAAGCTCGCCAAGCGAGAAACGGCACTGCGGCTCGTTATGTCTTGGAAGAAGTCTGACCCCTCCGTTCGTATAATTTCAAAGGGCCCTGAACCACCTCTTGGGCTTGGGTGTGTGGAGCTTGCAAGCAGATTGCGAAGTCACCTTTCTCTCAAATGCTCTTTTCAACAGAAAGCCCTCTCCTCACTCTCTTCTAGACGCACTATTTCATCATCGGACGCACTATTTCGTCATTCCCTTAGACGGCTGCTATTGGCCGATAGCTGACATCAAGCTGTGGTCGGCTAGATGGCGTAGATAACGCGGCCGCCACGGGGGCCACCACGAGTCCATTGGCTAAGTGCACTGCAGCTTGCTGAAGACAACCACGCTCGGTTTATGTTTAGCGCATTGTAGGCACGAAAGGCGGATGTCGTGGCATCTATGTTAACATCCAAAATTAAATTTGAGCTCCACGGCACGGTGACATTTAGAAGGCGGAGCGTTGTGGGCACACCCCACTGTGCCGTAGCCTTCGCAGTGCAAGGCATTGAAGAAGGAAAGTGTGGCACAGCGAAGGCCATGTTTGATTGGCAATAACTCCGCGTCTGCTGAACACATTGAAGTACTTTTTGCAGCAAAGTATTTCTGAAGTAGCCTATTTTCACTTCAAAAGTTTTTCTCCACGTTGATAAAAAGTGGTTCAGGGACCTTTTAATGCATTACCAAGTGTGCAGCAGGCTTTCACCTTCACGTGTCACAGGAACATGTAACATGCTGCTGAATTAACGTCAATTTTCTTTAAGTATGAGCTATCCGGCAGGTCAGCTGCAGCTCCCAACAGCCATGGTCTGGAAAGTTGGGGAAGGTTTGCGAAGAAAGCTTTGCTTTAAAAGCGAAAATGGGGACTGTGCACTGAGCACCATTTGAAAACCCCAGAGCTGAATAATGAACCAGCAGACATTAACGAATTGTCATATGTACAGTACAATGAAACCAACAAACGTATGAAATTAAAGCATATAGAACAGACTAGGATAGCAGAAATATAGAAAGACAAAGAACCAATAAAGGTCAGGAAAGCAAAGACCACCAAGAATAAGAAGGGAATAATGACTCTTAGCGGGAGAGGCAACGTGTAGAAACATCATGAAAGGTAAAATCAGACAACCTTTCATGAAGGAACATAGTTTAACAGTGCATAATAAACCTGTAGGACACCTGGATTTTCGTTGTAGAACTGTGGGTTCACACCAAACCTTGACAAGGCCTTCTTGTTCTAAGCAGCTTATAAGCCACAAAGGCAAGTGATCAAAGCTTATTTCGTTCCCTGGAGTTCTAACAATGCATGAGCATGCCATCAGTATCCTTGTTACCAAAGGAACTCAATTTTTTTAATGGTTTCGTATAATCACGCATAGCGGTTTCTAAAGCAAGGTATTCAATAATGCTTTTCCACTACTCTAAGGTACTTCTTGAAATGTTAAGTATAGTTTTACCTTTCCTGATGCTTCATTTTGGTGGTGTTTGTTTCCTGGCCTTTATTAGTTTGCCTTTCATATAATATTGTTATCCTAGTCTGTTCTGTATACTTAAATTCATATGTGAAAATTCTTTGGTTATGGTACTGTACAGATGACAATTCGTGAATGACATCTGGTTCATTAATCAGCACTGAATTTTTGAAATGGTGCTTACAGGACGGTGCCATTTTTTTTATTTAATGGGAATAGCTTTCTTGGCATTGTCAGACCACTTTTATTTCTGACCATCTAGCTATCCATCTATCCCACCAAAAGTAGTGGGCCATTCCCAAAGATTGCAGTATAAAAATGACAGTCACGGGACTGAAGTAAATGCATGGTTGGTTTCCAGAGTGAGCACTGCAGAGGCAGAGGAACTAGCGATAGGATTAGCCATCATAGTTATGGCGGACTCTCAGATGGCATGCAGAAACTTTTCCAGGGCGAAGATTTCCAGAACCACACATCGCATTCTGATTGGAACGCACCAGCTCCTGCCATACGTACAAACCATGTGGACTCCGGGCTATGAGTTTTTATGCGACAGTGAGCAGGTACACGGCTACGCCCGAGCGCGCGCACACCGAGAGCCGTGAGAGGGTCATGCTGAGCAGTTCCACCCTGCGCCCATACCATTAACCTACACGCACATCCTACAACACTATCGCCTTTCACAAAGAACACTACTGCCGCTTCATAATGCTCCGATGCAAGAGGAAGCCGTAATGTTGGGAAAACTCCAAACAAACATCCATATTTCAGTCTTTACCACGCCATACACCCTGCGCTGTATTTCTATAAAGGCCCACACTGCAATCAATGCAAAACACTTCAACACATAGTATGGGCTTGCGCAAGCACACCACAGCTCACACCCATAATACATGCAGGCGGAGCTGGACGCAGCGCTGTCCAGCTCAACTGGTCAACCGAGCGAGAAGGGCAGCTATGGCTGCTGGACTCCTGGACTTAGGGGACCACCCACTGCACAGCGGAAGAGCTACCTACGCTCGTGTGCTTTTTTTCTATAAAGTTTACTCTCTCGAAAAAATGTGAGCCTATCCCAAAGGTTGTACAGTCTAAAATGTGGGTAGTTCACGGTGGTAAGTGCCATTCCTCAATGAATGTCACTGACGTCAACTTGGGGTATGTGTGACTATTCAATTAACCTCTATGACGCCAGCTTGGTCACTGGGTACGCGTGGACTTCACGGTGACACCAGCAGTATGCGTAGTTTGTCCAGAGGGAAGTGCGAGAGAGGAGCCCCGCAGTACATGCCTCATACATGATACATTTCAGCTATTCACATACTTGGATACTCATCATACATGAGTTCTTCCCGATTTAATACTGCCCGATACAATAAGGGTATAGGATTGCAGTGCAAATTGAATGCAGCTAATCTGCATCAATACTGAAGTTTTTTTTAGCAACTGTGGCTGACCCTAACTGCCTAGCCTCTGCCGTATGCATTGTTGACCCTCAGACTTGAGAGCAATCATACCCATAGAGAAACAGATAGTGATAGTGTTTCACAGAAATTGAAAACTGCTTCTGCTGAGAACAGATAGTGATTTCATTAAGTTTCTTCAGCAGTCATGGCTGATTGCAACTGTCTAGTCACTAACACTGCAAAGCATGAAGTGCATACACCATACATTTGCTGCAGATTTGTATCTAGCTGCAGTGAAGTCAGCCTGGGCATGCATTGGCATCCCCAAATTTAAAAAGTAGCCAAAACACCTTTTGAACATGGCAAGAAAGGATTTCCAATCTGTAGACAGTGCTGCCATAAATGTGCGAGCAACATACTATTTTAAAATAATGTTCTACTGCATGCAGTGGAATCTCTTGCCTATAATCTCTCGCAATGGATTGCTTACAGTCTCCTGCGGCTTTTAAGGGCCAGCTCTTTCCACCATACAGTGCAACACCAACGACATAACAGCCAATAGATGATGCCAGCCGTTGTATCATTATGACCATGAATTACTAGCATGCAGAAGTTTGCGCATGCCCACCCTTCCAAATCTAGGAAATGGGGAAGTGGCAGTTAATAATGCCTCCCACCTGTCCTCTCTCTCTTTGTCAGGCACCAACCTCAAAATGATACCATAAGTGTAGTGCAGAAAGAAGAAAGGAGTGGTACGCAGGGAACTGCTAGTATCAGCTTTACCCAGCTGACAGGAACCATTGTGTTGAGGGGGGATGAAGAAAGTAAGCCATTGCGCTAATAATTCACCATCAGGGTGTCTACCAACCTGGAAAACCGGGAATTCTCAGGGAATTTGAAGTGTCTGGAAATACTCAGGGAAAACTCGGGGAATTTGTGCTTCCTTCAGGAAAAATTAGCTGTAACTTTATTGAAAGGGGACGAAAGTCCTGTTAATGCTGGCTCCAGTAACAGAGGAATCGCAACGAATCGTCACTGACGCCATGTCATAGGCACGAGGTATTGCCAGAGTAGTTAACAACTGATTTTCCAGACGCCCGATTTTTTGGAAATGCCCGATAATTCTCACGGCTTTGCGGCACCACCACATACTCCATAGATTCAATGTATATTGCCCTGACTGCAGGTCTGGCATTAATCAAAGCCACCATCGCCGCCATTTTGATTATGTCGCCACCTCTAACCAGCACTATAGAGGCTAGAAGGTTTGACTAGTGTCGTGAACGTGCCAGAGGAGAGGAAATGATTTGCAATGACGGCTCACAGATGGCACTACAGCTAGCAGGTGTGTTATGTGCTCGCTCGGTAGCAATGCGAGAAAATGCGTTTCGCTGCGCGCATCTTGCTGTAACGGCTGTGATATTCGTCTGGCCAAAGCACAAAATATAATACGAGTGTCTATATGTTCTGCTTCGCATGCGACGTAGGTCAGCAGCAGCATTCTCAGCAAACCACTTTTGAAGCTAATGCTTCAGGTGGACACAGACTGTTGAAGCCGCGAGCAGTTATATTTTTGCTTGTTTATGCTTTGGTTGACCCATTTTCGTGGAAAAAGGAACAAGGAAAAACTGCCCAACAAGACAGCGACGAAGAGGAATGAATGAGTACAACACGGCATGCGCAAAAACAAGAAAGGCTCGTCATCCAAGAGATTGAGCATATCTCGTATGATGACCGAGCGAAATTACGGCCTCACGTGTGGTAGGCACCATTTGCGCATGGTTGTTACAGCCCCGAATACATTAATGTAATAACATAAATAAGGGAACAGAACACATTAACGCAATGTTTATTTACAGGAACATTTCACTGGCATCGCCTCAGTTTGAGCAGCTTTTGCTTCTCGCGATTAGACGCCTTATCTTGGTTCATAGCCTTAGTTAAATAATGCAACCTCGTCAATACATAAAACTTAATCACATCCCTTGTAAGAGCGTGGGAGTGCTCGCTGCAGCCGACTTCTTGGAGTTCATGCCCTTGTAGAAAATGTAAAAACGACATCATGCTCCCAGCATGCAGCTCGTTTCTGCTGAAAAAGGCAGTGAATGCATTTTCTAGTTTAGTTATTAGCACTTCAATGTGCTTTGAAGCATACACCAAACCCCCATGGTCAGCCTGCCTCGGCAGTGAGGCATTCTCATTTTTATCAGCCTGTAGGGGCAAAATGGCCAAGGCAGATGCACATGCGGGGCATGGGAATCTTTTCAGTGATTTCCTGACAATGTAGCCGGCGACATAAAAAATGAGTCGGCTATTGCTTTTCTACACAGCTGTTGTGGTCAGACATGCTGTCCTGCTCTTGCAGCACTGCTGAAGCATGTGCGAGATTTCTCTCGTCCAAGAGATCATCAATTAGGCTTGCTATCTGTGCTGCCTTTTCTTTATCACAGGGCTGCAAAAGAGAACTCGCAACCTCAGCTGGTGAATTTCCATTCCTTAATGGCTTTGCCAAATTGTAGAAGGCAAGGTTATTTACAATAAGCAAAAACTGCTCTGGAGAGGGGTGTTCATTGCAGCCGAATGATTGTCTTACAATTCCAAATGAATTCTCCAATTTGTCTTGGCTCAAATTGGCTGTCAGGAGATATTTGTATTTTAGTGATGACGTCATATAATTCACAAGTGACAGTGTGCTTTTCAGCGTCACACGTAGTCTGAGGGCAGTCCCTGCACTGAGAAATCCACCACCGTGCTGAGCAGCATACCGTTCCCATTCATTCAAGAAGGTTAGAAATTCTTCTAGAAAGCTCGTACTTGCTGACTCTGGGTGAAGCCCTTTGGAGGGCACCCTTGATATCATGACAAATATCAAGCATTCCATGAGCTTCACAAATCGTTCTGTTGGCTCAAATGTACGGAAAATTTTGTCTAACTTATCCTTGTAAAAAAAAAAAGTCCTTTCAGAACCTCATCACTGAACAGTTGGAAGGCTAGGTAGACACGCATTTTGTCAAATGCATTTGGCTGCGAATGGGATAAACTTAAGTGTGGCATGACTTTCAACGTAAGCGCGTCATTGTCAAACTTCCAAGCTTCTTTGATAACGCCGACGTGTGCATTACCACCTGGGATCTAGACTTCCTTAGAAGTAAATGCGTTCCGTATACATTTTACGATGTGAGGAAAATCAGAAATGAAATGAAGGTTCCTTGTTTTGTCCACGGGATGTTGAACCTTGCACTTGATTTCCTGGGCTGATGCTGGAAAGATGGATATGCACTTTAACACAATAAACAATATTGTGGGTACAGTGCAGACTCAGATTAGCAACTTGTTAATAGCTAAAGACATCTAGCGACCGAAAATCCTGTCAGATAAAAAGTATGTACCTTCGATGCCAAATAGCCTCCACAGGCAACGATTCCACGAAGCACCATCGCTAGTCCAGAAGTCGACAAACAGGCCTGCTTTTTCAGGGAGGATTGTGGCCTCCAGCAAAACCTTTGAAAGCACCAGTGCCTTAACATTCCCGCGGTCGGCGAACACGCCAAGTATTTGTGTCCATGTTCCTGCAAAGATAAAGCACTATATGATAAGCCGTACAGAAAACAGTACATAGGTAGCTGTATCAATTTCAAGGTGAAGCACTTTCACAACATAAGCCACTTTTATTATAAAAGCAATGACAAACATCACTAACAAAATAACAGGATAAAACTGCATGTTGAAATCTTTGCAGCCATTTTAGCATTGCAACCGTTCAATTTGAATAACTTACCTAGGAATGGCTGGAACATGACAAGGCCATGGTCACTTGTTGCCGTTTTTGTTGTGTCGTCAGTAAATGGTCCAAGGTCTACAAAACCAGTAAGCTCGCCAGATGGTCTTACACTGATGTTTTCCGAAAGCTTAATTTCATCGAAGACAAGTCCACCATGGCGACTGAACTCATCCATGTCCTGGGTCTTCTTCTGCACACCTGAGAGAATGCTGGTATAAACCCAAATGCACTTTTGAAACTTTGCATATGTTTATCCAGGCACGATTTGCTAGGCAGAGCCATTATTTCATGCCGCCTGGTGTGCTCACAGAGCTTGGGGCTTCTCATGCGCGCATAAGGATGCATTCCAATATCCATAATTTGTCGTACCGCATGCCGCGGCTGGACTTTCTGCGGGCTGCATCAAAACACGTTTTAACAGCAAGGCGCTGCTTTGGTGGAACCCCGTTTATCTTTGTTTCCAAGACAGAGCTGGAAATAGATTCGTTGATCACCCGAAGCTCTGCAACACTTATCTCGGCGTTCGCCAGCTTTCTCCGTGCGCGCAGCATTTGGAGGGCCTTCCTGGCACTTCGTTGTTTGTATGATATATTTGGCTTTTTCTTAAGCCGATGTGTTCTGCTTAGTGCCAGCTTCTTCGTGTACTTGCATCGCCAACAGAGTTTGCCGTCAGTTTATCTCCCGAGGCAGTTTTTTGCAAAGTGCTTGCCTCCAAACTCAACGCACTGTCCTGGCTGGATTGGGTGGATTTCAAAGTCTGCACAAGGTATTAAGATATCGACCTTTGTCAATGCCGCCGCGTCGTCGTCAGGCGTCTTGACACAAAATTCTTCAACCTTTACGTTCCGACAGAACACACAGCAACGGTACGCACTCATCTCAGCACAAGTGACCTCTGAACATGGCATGAAAGCAACATGCTTACTGACATACAAATATTTTCTACCCCAGAGCTGCAGTGCCCCCCAAGGCATAACGTTGCAGGCTCATTTTCCAGCACAATTCGGCTGCAGCGGACAGAAGGCAGTGAAATGTCACTGAATGGGTGTGGTCTTGCCCCTGAGAAGCTTGCATTGCCGTGTTCCTGAGCGTTGCCGTCTTCCAGGAGGTGGTTTCCCGCTCTCTGGTTCAGTGTTGGGGCGTAACTATCTGCGAGATTCCTCTCTTTTCTTTTTTTTTTTTTTTTTTTTCGGGACACTCCTAGACATATAGGCGGGCATGTCAGGGAATATTGTGGGAACGGCGTCGTCAGTGAGCACTGGCCGTTCACGCTCTATTTTGACGACCTCACCGTTAATGATATGCTTGAAAGTTCTTTGGACATAGCGATTGTAAAAATGACGGGAACACACCACACTTGTCTCATCCAGCACTTTGTCCTCTCGTTTTATGTTCCTTGCCCATTCTTCTCGACGAAGAGCGTCTGCATGCTCTAGATGCACAAATCACATTCACGGCACTGTTGAATCGCTGCGCGCAAACATGCCAGACCATCAGGAGCGAAGCGAGCACACACACCAGAAAGACTGCGCTTTCACTCGACAAGCGACACGAGGAGCTGCGGCGGCGGCATCATTCTTCTCTGCTCGCCTAACCCGGATGGATGGGTGGGTGTTATGAGCGTCCCCTTTGGAACGGGGCGGTGGGTTGCGCCACCAAGCTCTTGCTATTGTCCTGCCTAATGTCCTACCTAGGTTAAACCTAGGTAGGACCTAGGAGGTAGGTTAAACTACGAACTACCACGGCCAAATTTTCTGATCCCCTATTGCGAACTGTGCTTTTGTACGTCTCCGTCTTTTGTCGTTTCCCTACTTTTCTTCCACCAATCCTCCAATCGCCTCTTACTAGTGCTTATTGCGGACATGTTTGCTTTACCACTGCTCCCGCTGAACCCAAGGGCTTCAAGGAGGCCAGTGGTGCCTAAATCGATCGCTGGGTAGACGTCTTCACATTCTAATAAAACTTGCTCCATAGTTTCCCTAGCTTTACCGCAGCAAGCACATGCTTCTTCCGGTGCGTGTTCTAAGGCATCCCGATCTCGCTTCAAAAAGTAATGAGCTTCCCTTTGAGTTATCATAAATGGTTTCTTTCCTGATTTCGTTTTTTTCCTCTTAAGTAATTACTCATGGCAGGTTTCTTTTCCATTGAAAGTATTCGCCGCTGTGAGCAACGGCACCGATTCCGCCTTTGTAATCCTCGCGATTGGCTTCGAAGCTCGCAGAGAACAGCGCGTTGCGTAATGCCACTCTCCAAAAGTTAGCTTCGCCTCAGTACACAGCAGTGTTAGGCGGTGAAGCTTAACAAGCTTGGGAAGGGGCAATTGTCACGGGACACAGTACCTATTCCTTAATTATACACGCGTGCACCCCCGTCTTCTGTCACAGTACGAGCACCGATATGCCTAATAAGTGTACTGGCAGGCCTTAAGAGCTGCCTGTGGCAATTTTAGCCTTTAAGGGCAGTTAAATGCATGCATTAATTTTTTTTCGGACTGCCCGATTTTTCGGATGTTATCGCTGCCCCTAGGGAGTCCGAAAAATCTGACGTTGACTGTACAACTGACCAAGAGAATGCTTCAAATGATCCATAGGGTGAACGCATGGCAGAAGGAAGATGAGAACAGAAAGGACCAATGCACTGAGGAATTAACGGGAAAGGGAGCGTGCCGCCACCTCTTTGAAGGAGCTTGAGCTCAAAAAACAAAGTGTCGGCTGACGCCGAGATGCAGGTGTCCCTCATCCAGACCAAAATAAACTCTTTGAAGCAGTGAAACCCAACACTGAGATGTTGTGTATGGGCTGAGAGTATGTCAGGACAGTTGAGGTTGACTTCCCAGCTGCTGAGAGAGAATCTTAGTTGTGACAAAGTTCAGGCCTCATACTGATGAGCTTGCTATCAATTGATAGAAATAGCTCATATTCAAGAATATCTGCTTATGTATGCATCTCATTTTCAATCTTATTTGAAAATGTTCAACTCAATTTGGAATGGGCTTTACCATTTTTTTCGCTGTGCATTTTACTAACACCTTCCTTCTGTTTTCTTTTTAAATGAAATAAATATTGCTCCTTCATTTTTTTTTGTTTCTACTTGCTTACTAGAGAATGACAGCATCGGGCAACATGGTGTCAGCCTGTCTTGACATAAAACGAAGTTCTGGCTCATTCAGGGAACTTTGCAAAGGTGCTCAGGGAAAACATGGAAAACTCGGGGAATTTGGAAATGTCAACTTTAGACACCCTGACCATTTGTGTTAGGTCCTTTTCAAAATTTATTCTGGATTAAATTGTTATGCCACCACCACACTAATGAAATAAACACTATATTTATCTCTGAACCGTGACATCGAACCCCCAGTTCTGGCTTCACAATGTCCTCTTCACCCTCGCTTCGCCTTTACTCTGTGACATTACACCCTTTCTCCGAAGGTTGGCTGTAATGGTCAGCAGGACTGGCATCGCTTACGTGTGTCACAACACAAAGTGGGCCTGACCATAGCAGCATTACTCTTGTGATGATGAAACGGCTGGTTGTGTAAAACACAGGTTATTGAAATGTTCATCAGAGGAAAGTTGTTGATGCTGTTGCCTACTTTCTTGGTGTTGTGCTTAATTTTACAATTGACGTCGTCCAGCTTGGCCACCCTGTTTTTGTGCTGTGTGGTGACGCACTTCTCATATGCTCTCACCACAAGGATGTGCTTTTGTCTGCCTCTTACTAGTCTGTATTCTTTTGCACGAGCCCACTGGTGATGGTGCTTGTATCTTGGAAGGTCTTTAGCACTCAGTTCTCTTGCAGCTTGTGCCCATCAGCGTCCTCAAACATGTGTTGGGACATAATATTGCTGTACATGCTCCCTGCAGGGGCATCTGCGTAAGCAGGCGTTTGGTGCATTGCGACACCACGTACCCGAGCACACGAGGGTTGGACCCTCCCACGTGTAGCCGTGTTCGGGGAAAGGGGGATCCTGGGGGTTGTGCCGATGCCGGCTGTTCGGACCTTTAAGGCCCCCCGGCAGATGCAACACACCTCCTTGGCCTCTGCTTCACGTAGACGGCACCCCCGGACTGACCCACCCAGGGGAAATTGGAAGTTGCCTTTTCCTCTCTCTCCCTACAACCTTCGTCTCTCCCTTACTTTCCACCTTTCCTGTCTTCTTCTGGCTTCCCTTTACTTCCAATTTTTCCAGGCAGCAAGGGTTAATTAACCTTGTGTGAATAGCCAACCTAGGTTATTTCATATTTGGTTATAGTGGTAATGTACAGCTGGCGTTTGCAGGCCGTGTTTCACAGGTCCTGCAGTGTCCCCTTGTAGGACTGCATGGTGGGTGGCTGGCGTTACTGCCAAAATCTCACATATCTTTATGGCTAGCTCCTCCCGCCCACTTCCTGATCGCCCTCAGAAAAGAGGGCGCACCGATGAAGTATTCCAATTTTTTGGTCGGCAAAAAGAATCTTTCCCTCGTTTCCACCTGATCCATTCTGAAAAACCAGCTCAACCAGTGCGAACAATCTCACCATTCCAATCTCACCATTCCTTGAGAGACCCAAGTAGTAGTAACCCCGCACCGCACGATGAATACCACCCGCGGCGTTGTCTCGGACGATGATTTGCTGGAGCTCGCTGAGGCTGAACTCTTGGAGGGCTTCAGTGAACAGAATGTTATAAATGTCAAAAGAATTAAGATGAGGCAAGACGTCAAAGAAATCCAAACCAAACACTTGATAATCACCTTCGGTTCGAGTGTCCTGCCTGAGTCAATCGAGGCAGGGTACATCAAGCTTTGTGTTAGGCCATATGTGCCCAACCTCCTCAGATGTTTCAAATGCCAACGTTTCGGCCACAGTTCTCAGAGCCGCCGAGGCCACCAAACCTGTGCGAAATGCAGTGCCCATGAACATACCTCTGAAGCTTGCGAGAACACTCTCCATTGTGTAAACTGTGATGGGGAGCACGCCACATACTCACGGTCGTGCCCATCCTGGAAAAAAGAAAAGGAAATTGTTACAATCAAAGTCAAGGAAAAATAAGTTTCAAGGAGGCACGCAGGCAGGTTTCATACCCGCCCAAGAACACCTTTGCCAATGTGACGCGCCAAAGGGCAGTGACACAATGGCTTCTGGCGGCTGTCCGACCCACAAGCAGTGAGTAGGCAGTTACGCCACCTGCCCCCGTGGCGGTTGCAGCTAGCGCTGCTCTGCCAACCCAGAAGGGGGAATCCACCTCCTGGCAGGTGGCCTTGAAGGTCTCGTCTAACGTGCCGAGGCCTTCACGTCAAACAAAGTGCTCAGAAGAGCGCGTGTCCAGCGCCTCGCAAGAGGCAATGGACACGACGACCAGCTAGACGGCGCCACCAGCGCCTAAGGAGCGGCGAGCCTCTCTCGACCGCTCTAAAAAAGACAAAACTCCCGTCACGGCACCTGCAAAGGGCCCATGAACAAACATCACTCTCTTTAACACACAGCACCAAACTTTTATTATTGCCACCTGGTGTTTCGAGCCAGCGAACAAGTAGCATTGCGTGCCCAGCAAAACGGCGAAGAAGACGAAGTCAAAGATCCCGCGCCAGCTGGAGAACGGTTGCTTAGTGCCTGTCATTTTTCGTGCCTGGCTCCTCGTACTGTTACTTATGCTTGCCTTAGCGCGTGAAAAACTGGTGGAGGTGCTGGGTAATCTAATCTATGCACCAAACCCCTCCAAGAAGCAGGAGCTCCAGCCCCGTACCAGTGGTTACGCCTGTACACTGCGCCAGCAGAAGGATCCGTGGACAATCCCCTGAGTTTGGACTCCTCCTAGAGGAAATGGCAGCTCCGACCACTCCAACTGCTATGGAAGGCACAACGCCGATTCATTGTACGCTACTCAATGCGCGAACGCCGAATCCCTTCCACGGCGCCATACATGAGGATATTGAAGATTGGCTGGTGCACTATGAATGTGTTGCCGTGTACAACAAGTGGGATGACACAGAGCAACTGAAAAACGTATATTTCAGCCTTAACGATGGTGCACGTGTTTGGTATGAGAACCGTGCAGATGCCCTAACTTCATGAGCAGAATTCAAACGCTGGATTTTTGAGCCCTGATCTCCGAGAGCAAGCTGAGCGTGATCTCCAGTCCTGTATACAAATGCCGAACGAAGGTGTCACAATGTATGTCGATGACATGACGCGTCTCTTTCGACGAGCCGACCCCAGCATGTCGGAAGAAAAGAAGGTGCGGTACCTGATGCGCGGAGTGAAAGAGCAGCTGTTCAGCGGTTCCGTGCGCAGTCCTCCCAAGACTGTCAGAATTTCTTTCCGAGGCCGTCGCCATGGAACAGACGCTTCGGTAGCAGGCACCATCATACAAATGCCAAGTGAACGCTGCCTCACCTACGGACTTCTCTCGGGGGCCACGTCGATTTCTTTCGAGAGCTCATTCGTTCCGTAATCCGTGAAGAACTCCAGAAACTGTCGGTACCCTCACAGCTGACGCTCAACTCCTTGTCCAGCGTTCTCCATGACGAAGTCCAGCAAGCGCTTGGAGAACCACCCTTCAACACAGAGCTTGACCGCTAAGAACTGACAGCTCCCATATGTCGCATTCCCAAGCTTTGAAGCAACCTGCCCCACCTCCCTCCCGCTTCGCACCGCGTGCCCAGCCATGCTACAGCCCGTCCAAGCGGCCTTGTATTACCAGGACCACTGACAGGCCCCAAGGAAATCAGACGTGTGGCGGGCACCTGATCGCCATCCCCTTTGCTTTCACTGTAGCGAAGCTAGACACGTCTACTGACAGTGCTCCTATCGAGAGCTCGGACTATGCGGATTTTCAGCAAACTCGCCGCGACCTAGGTTCAGCCAGCGTCCTCCTGAAATTGAACAATACCTTGCCCAGCAGTGCGGATCCCCATCAGCTCGACACCAGTCACGCTCCCCTTCGCAGCGGCGGTTTTTTCCGACTCGCCGTGTGTATTCGAGCGTGGTGCGGGGTCGGTCGCCCAGCCTGCGCCGGGAAAACTAACCACAGCGGCCTTCAGGGGCGAGGCCGCTCAGTCTAGACGTGCTCAAGGACCCCTACTGACGCGTACGCTGACCGACGATACATCAACGACGACAGTACCTGCTGATTACAGAATTTTTTTGGAAATTCCTGTACTGCTCGACGGTTGTGAATTGACTGCTTTAGTGGACACTGAAGCGAATTATTCTATAATCAGCGAAAAACTGGCCACCCTTATGAAGAAAGTGACGACGCCTTGGAATCAAACGCCAGTTCGTACAGCTGGCGGGCACATCATCGCACCACTTGGCATGTGCATGGCACGAATACAGATTCGCTGCTCTACGTTTGTTGCCAGCTTGAGCATTCTCCCTCAGTGTTCTCGAGACCTAATCATCGCCATGGACTTTCTCAGGGAGCACGGAGCTATCATTGACATTCGACAATGCCTCGTCACTTTCTCGACAAAGAGTGCCGCAGCGTCGACCAACACCATCCACCCTCGAGCATCTCTTCGTGTCATCGACGACGCTGTCACGTTACCACCTCGTGCAAGTGTCGTGGTTCAGGTGGCATGTGACAGACTCTTACACGGTGAAGCGGTCGCAGAAAGCAATCGCTCTCTCCTGCTTTCTCAAGGTGTTTGCGTAGCCAGAAGCCTTATTGATCTCCATGATAGCCACTGTGAGGTTCTTGTCACGAACTTCAACTACGAACACTGGCACCTTTTCCCTGGTACTGTCATCGCCTACGCCGACCCGATCACCGATGTCACTGAGTATTTTGTTCAACACTGCTGAAGCACTTATACGTAACATCGACATTAGTCCAACACTTCCTGAAGAGAACAAACAACCCCTACGCGAGCTGTTGCTCGAGTTCCACTCTTGCTTTGCACAGTCGTCGAAGATACGTCAAACGTCGATTACAAAACACTGTATCATCACCTATGACGACGTGCCCCCCATACGGCAACAGCCTTATCGTGTTTCCCCGACCGAACGAAATGCGATTCAAACGCAGGTGAAGGAGATGCTTCAAAACGGCATAATACAGCCTTCATGCAGTCCCTGGTCGTTGCCAGTCGTTCTTGTTAAAAAGATGGCACGCTTCGGTTTTGTGTTGACTACCGGAAGCTAAACAACGTCACAAAGAAAGACGTGTACCCGTTGCCTCGTGTTGACGATTCTCTGGATAGGCTGAGGTGCGCCAAGTATTTCCCCTCTATCGATATGAAAAGTGGCTACTGGCAAATTGAAGTAGATGAGCGGGACCGCGAGAAAACTGCGTTTGTGACTCCGGACGGCCTTTACGAATTTAGAGTACTCCCTTTCGGCCTCTGTTTCACGCCACTCACATTCCAGCAAATGATGGATACAGTTCTCGCTGACCTCAAATGGAAAAGCTGCCTCGTCTATCTCGATGATGTCATTATCTTTTTGGAAACTTTTGTCGAGCACCTTCGACGCCTTCGGAATGTACTCGAAGCCATTCGATCAGCTGACCTTACACTCAAGCCAGAAAAAGGCCATTTCGGTTACGAGGAACTGAAGTTCCTTGGTCATGTCGTGAGCGCGGCAGGTGTTCGGCCCGATCCCGAGAAGACTGCTGCCGTAGCTGCTTTTCCCACTCCAACCGACAAGAAAAGTGTCGGACGGTTTTTGGGCTTGTGTGCATATTATCGATGCTTCATTGAAAATTTTTCTAAGATTGCAGAGCCGCTATTTCGCCTTACACGTGACAACGTGCCATTCCTCTGGACGGATGAAGAACAGACTGCCTTTGCGGAGCTACAACGTCGATTCTCTTCTCCTCCCGTGCTCGGTCATTTTGCTGAGGATGCTGACACAGAAGTACGCACTGACGCCAGCAATATCGGTCTCGCAGCTATCCTGGTGCAACGGCAAGACGGTACTGAACGAATTATTGCCTATGCGAGCCGCACTCTGTCACGTGCAGAGTCCAATTATTCCACCACAGAGAAGGAGTGCCTCGCGGTTATTTGGGCTACTACAAAGTTTAGGCCGTATCTCTACGGGCGGCCATTTAAAGTTGTGACCGATCATCACTCTTTGTGCTGGTTGACCAACCTCCGAGACCCTTCTGGATGATTGGCACGTCGGAGTCTACGACTCCAGGAATTTAACATCACCATCGTATACAAGTCAGGCAGGAAACATGAAGATGCTGACACGCTATCAGGAGCACCTGTTGAATCTCAGAATCCAGACGAGGAAGATGACGGTGCCTTCCTGGCAGCCCTCAGCAGGCCGGACCTGCTCGCTAAACAACGATGGGACGCTGCGTTAAGGCCCATCATCGATCACTTAGAAGACGGCATGGCGTCTATTCCCCGCCCACTTTCGCGACGGTTGTCGTCATTTTGCCTACGAGAGGGCACCTTATACAAAAGAAAGACAGGTGCCGGCGACAAACCACATCTTTTAGTAGTGCCTCAAGCCCGACATCCTATTAGCCTGCCACGACGAGCCGACATCTGGTCACTTAGGCTACTCAAGGACTCTGGACAGGGTAGGGTAACTTTACTACTGGCCTAGACTGACTGCTTGCGTCAAACGCTACGTGAAAGGATGCCGTGAATGCCAGCGCCGAAAGTCACCACCCTTCAAGCCTGCAGGCCTTCTACAACCCATCGACCCTCCGCGTGCGCCGTTTGATCAAGTTGGAATGGACCTTCTTGGACCATTTCCCTTGTCTTCCTCCGGCAATAAGTGGATCATTGTCGCAACTGACTACTTGACGCATTACGCTGAGACGAAGGCACTACCACGCGGGACAGCATCTGAAGTTGCCCAGTTTTTTATGCATAACATTGTGCTTCGGCATGGCGCACCATCATTCATCATCACTGACTGAGGGACGGCATTTACGGCGAAGCTTCTGGACGACATCTTCAAGCTGAGTTACACGAGTCATAGAAAGACCGCTGCATACCACCCTCGGACTAATGGCTTGACAGAAAGACTAAATGAAACACTGGCAGATATGCTCTTTATGTACGTGGATGTGCAGCACAAAACATGGGACGAAATCCTGCCGTACGTAACGTTTGCGTACAACACTGCTACGCAGGAAACTACACGATTCATGCCGTTTCGCCTCGTTTATGGTCGAGATGTTCAAGCTATGCTAGATGCCATGATTCCGTATGGAGACATCGATCAGCTCAACCAGTTAGCTCCTGACATCGAGGAGTACATTCAGTGTGCCGAGGAAGCACGTCAACTGGCCCGTGTCCACATAAGATAGCAGCAGTGTACAGATGCAATAAGGTACAATCTTCCCCATCGACAAGTTACCTATGAGCCTGGTGACCAAGTTTGGGTTTGGACCCCCATTAGACGGTGAGGCCTCAGCGAGAAACTCTGAGCAAGTACTTTGGAGCATACACAGTACTAAGTGTAAGCGACGTGAACTATGAAGTGATTCCAGGCGGAGATCTACCATCGCCCAAGCGCCGTTTACAATGCGCAGAGACTGTACATGTCGTCTGCCTCAAGCCGTATTTTACTCGGTGATTTTAAGTGTACTGGTGAAACAAACTTTTGTTTTTTGCTGTCGTGGCGTCATCCTCCAACGAACTGTGAAGCGTTTTTTCTTTTTTGTTCCCGACGACGGAACCCATGTTTTGCCTCGTGTGCATGCCCGTATGTGTGCCAGCGCGTTTCCCTTTCTTTTCTTTTTTTTTTTTGTCTTACCTAATTTGCGTACTTTCCGTGTACGTCTTGTGTTTGAGCGAGTCGATGCTTCATTGGGAGTGGGAATAATGCCACCTGGTGTTTCAAGCCAGCGAACAGTCAGCATTACGTTCCCAGCAAAACGGCGAAGAAGACGACGGAAGTCAAAGATCCCGCGCCAGCTGGAGAACCGTCGCTTAGTGTCTGGCATTTTTCGTGCCTGGCTGCTCGTACTGTTACTTACTCTTGCCTTGGCGCGTGACATTATATTGGAGGCACAAATACTACAGTGGAATGTACGAAGACTTATACATAACCTCGACGACATTAAAGAACTACTACACAAACACAATCCCAAGTTGCTGTGTGTTCAAGAGACACATCTAAAACGCACACAAACAAATTTTCTTCACCAGTACACCATCTTCTGCAAGGACCGTGATGAGGCTAATACCTCGTCCGGCGGTGTAGCAATCCTTGCACACAAGTCCATAGCTTGCCGCCAAGTAGCACTACAGACACCCCTCGAGGCAGTGTCAATCAGAGGGATTATTTTCAATAAGTTGGTAACTGTCTGTTCCATATATATATATATACCTCCAAGCTATCACCTCCAAAAAACCAATTTCTATAACCTCGTAAATCAGCTGCCGGAACCCTACAAGCTTGTGGGTGATTTTAACGCCCACAACACGTGGGGAGACGTGTGTTGCGATGCAAGAGGGCGACTCATTGAAAATTTCATCCTTACATCTGGTGCCTGCCTGTTTAATGAGAGGGAGCCAACATACTACTGCATCCAACATAATTTTTACTCATCCATAGACCTAGTCATAGGCTCTGCTTCTCTTCTGCCTCATCTGGAATGGAATGTGATCAATAATCCTTTTGGAAGTGACAACTTCTCTATAACAATAAACTTAATAACACAGCATGACGACCCTCCCCGGCTTCCCATTTGGAAATTAGCATCAGCTGACTGGGAGCATTTTAAAGAATCAACTCATTTATCACCCGATTTTATAAACAATTTTAGTATAGATGATGCTGTCGCATATTTTACCGCTTTTATTATTGATGCTGCTGAAACGTTTATTCTGCAAACAAATGGTGGCTCACATAAAAGACGTGTTCCCTGGTGGAATGAAAACTGTAGAGATGCGCAAAAGAGGCAGAATAAGGCATGGGGCATATTGCGCAGATTGCCGAATACAGAAAATCTTATTGAATTTAATCACAAAATCACAGGGAAGGCGGATATGACGTCAGGCAAAGAGAGAAAGCTGGGCAAGGTTCCTTTCAGGTATAACTTCGTACACACAGGAGGCGAAAGCTTGGAATGGCGTAAGGAAGGTAAAAGGACAGCAAATAAATGCGTTGCCTCTGGTGAACGATCAAGGGAATACCTTAGAAGAACAGGCAGGCACCCTAGGGGAGCACTTTGAGCATGTGTCAAGCTCAATCCACTACTCAAAATCCTTCATCAAGTACAGACAAATAGAAGAATGCAAGGCATTTGAGCGGAAATCCCCACAAGACGCACCATACAACCGTCCTTTCTGCATTGCCGAGCTGAGAGCTGCCTTGATCGTATGCAACACCTCTGCGCCGGGACCTGACAGAATAATCTACGACATGATAAGAACGCACACACTGACACACAACTGTCACTACGTGTACTTTTTAACACTATTTGGGCTGCTGGATATCTTCCACCTGCATGGAAAGAAGCGATCGTGGTCCCCGTATTGAAGCAAGGTAAAGATCCTTCGTCAGCGGCAAGCTACCGCCCGATAGCTCTCACGAGTTGCCTTTGTAAGCTGTTTGAGAAAATGATTAACTGGCGACTCGTACATATCCTTGAAATTAACAAAGTACTTGATCCCTACCAGTGTGGCTTCAGAGAGGGTCGGTCCACAACCGACCATCTCGTGCGCATTGAAGGGAATATTCGTGACGCGTTTGTACACAAACAGTTTTTCTTATCGATATTCCTCGTTATGGAGAAGGCGTACGACACAATATGGCGGTACGGGATCTTGCGAGACTTGTCGGGAATGGACATCCGTGGCAGTATGCTAAACATGATAGAAAGTTATCTGTCCAATCGTACCTTCCGCGTGAAAGTCGGGAATGTACTTTCACATCCATTTATACAGGAAACTGGCGTACCCCAGGGAGGTGTGCTCAGCTGCACACTCTTTATAGTTAAGATGAACACACTCTGCGCTTCATTACCACCAGCTATATTTTATTCCGTCTACGTAGATGCCATACAAATAGGTTTTAAGTCCTGTAATCTTGCAGTGTGTGAAAGACAAGTACAGGAGGGATTGAACAAGATATGTAAGTGGGCAGACGAAAATGGGTTTAAAATCAATCCCCACAAAAGTTTGTGTGTTCTCATTACAAGAAAGAGAGGCCTGGTTCCAGACCCGTGCATGGAACTGTGTGCACAAGAAATACCTGTCGACAAAGAACACAAAATTCTAGGTATAATATTTGACTCTAAGCGTACTTTTATCCCACACATAAAATATCTCAAAGCTAAATGTCTAAAAACAATGAACTTACTCAAAATATATCACACACAACATGGGGTAGCGACAGGAAGTGCATAATGAATATTTATAAGAGCCTCATTCAATCACAGTGAGACTATGGCGCCATAGTATACAACTCTGCTGCCCCGAGTGCACTAAAGCTTCTGGATCCCGTCCACCACCTGTGTATCGGTCTGGCCACAGGCGCATTCAGAACTAGCCCCATTGAAAGCGTATATGTAGAATCGAATGAGTGGTCACTCAATCTGCAGAGATCTTACACCAGCTTTACATAGTTCCTTAAACTGCAGTCTAGTCCTGAACATCTGTGTTGTGAAACTATTAACGATTCGACATGTACTGCACTTTTCCGTAATCGACCCTCTGTGAGACAGCCATTCTCACTCCGTGTGAGGGAGGTTAGCGTGGAAATGGATGTCCCACTCTTCGAACACCGCTTAATGCCTCCAGCGAAGCAGCTACCGCCTTGGGAGTGGCAGGTCATTGAATGCGATATATCTTTTGTAAGACTTACAAAATACGCCCCAGAGCTCGAAATACGAATGCATTTCCATGAACTCCAACTTAAGTACTGTTGTTCGGAATGCTACACCGTTGCGTCAAAATAGCATGTTGGTGTGTCTTATGCGGCTGTTGGGCCCTCTTTCTCTGAAGCAGGTCACTGAACCCCCTTACAAGCATCTTTACTGCTAAAGCCTATGCAGTACTGTCTGTGGTAAAACACATAAAGAAATTAAAACTAGAGAAAGCAATAGTATTCACGGACTCGTTAAGTGTTGTAAAAGCACTAATGTCCGTAAGAAAACACACAAATATTTTCCTTGAGCTTTACTCTCTCGTGTGCAATATTTATTCGTCTCGTAGACATGTGACAACATGCTGGGTCCCTGGTCATAGATGCATCAAAGGTAATGTGCTGGCCGACCAAATGGCCACATCAATTACACTTCAAGCTGGTAATTCCACCACTGCTATTCCTGCCACAGACCTCAAGCCTTATTTGTGAACGAAACTGCGAAGCTACTGGCAACGCATGCGGGACAATGAAACAAATAATAAGCTGCATTTGATTATGCCATGGATAGGTTTCTGGCCCCCTGTTACAAAAACAAGACGGACTGATGTCCTATTCTGTAGACTCAGAATAGGACACACATATGGTACTCACAATTTTCTGCTTACTGGCAATGAACCTCCTACCTGTGGTAGATGTGGTGAAAGGCTCACCGTCCTTTATGTCCTCGTGGAGTGTCGGGAAGCCAAAAGAGAAAGAAGGAAACATTTTCCTCTAGCATACCTGTATTGTCTCCCTCTCCATCCCGGTATGTTTCTTGCTAAGGAACCCCTTTTTACCACCAAAACTGTCCTAGGTTTCTTGAATGATGTGATTTTACATGTTAATAGCCCAATAGTATCGTTGTGCATCCTCTCTCTAGAGGATACTGCTGTGATAGTAGTCCTTGTACAGCACACGCCTTCAGGTCCTTGTGCTTCAAGGACTCTGTTAGGGCAGTAGTGCTTTTTCGAATTTTCATCCAAATGACCAATTTTAGCACATTGTAATTCTTTTACAGTGCATCTTTCGCATCCTTGGCACGCTTCATAGTCATTGTCATAGATTTATTACGTGTAGCTCTTACAAACTTTACAGGGACTGTCATTTAGGCCCCTTTACAGCCCTGTTGCATTCATTGCTCATAATTTATCGCTTCACTTTGATTTAATTACCATTGGCTTGGCACTCTTTGGCCAAACCTGGCCCTTGCGCCATAAAACACCTCACATCATCAGCTGTACATGTTCTCGTCTAGAATTTCATGTCCATCCATTGACACAGAGGTGGACATGCTTGAACTGATACTCTGTGTGGAGGCCTGGAAGGACCTGGTCTTTGTAGCATCTCTTTGCTAATGGCTGGTTCACTATGGTCTCGCTATGCTAGTGTTGGTAGCGACAAGTGCTGCAGCTTGAAAGTCTTGCTGTCGTTGCAGATATGTTGCATGCATCGTGTCACCGAGCCCTGGTACTCATCCACTAGCTTTGTCTACGGCTTATTGGTCACTGTTGGTCACCAGAGTCACTGTCAACGACATGCTCATGCAACCAGTGACCTAAAGGGTAACCTGTTCACTGGAAGGTTCCAGGTTCTTAGTCAACAGCTGCTGCATAGGACATGCCCAGTTAATTTCCAGCTCATTCGTCATCTGTGCTGACATCTTCATTTTTTAACAGCGGTTCAGCTGTCATCGTATTGGCTCACAGTCCTCAGCTTCCTTACATTCCTCAACATGTTTCATCTTTCTGTCTAGGCGCTTTTTTTTTCTTTGACCACCTCCATTTCATTCTTTGCTGAAGGGTCTGGTGTGCAGAGCAGGCTCTACATGTGCTTAAGAAGCCCATGTTCTGCTCGCTGTGTTTTATGGTTGTAGCTTGCAAATATATGTCCCTAAATGTGCTCACCAGGGATCTGCCTTCACACTCCATGTCATTCAACATCCTGCTGCTACTACCAAAATGTTATATGAACATTCACACCAATAAAATAAACACATCAGATTTCTCACTGAACTGTGATGACGAGGCCCCAGTTTTTGGCTTCACATCGTCTTCCTCTTTCACCCTCACTTCTTCACCTTTAGACCTTGAAAATATTCATTGAAAGCCATTTCACTCATTCAAGCGCATTTCTCAGGTTCTTAAAAAAGTGTTTCCGTGCCCTTCTAACAGTGTGGTGATGAAGCACAATGGGGTGCATGCCCAACGTGCTTCAAGAGCGCAGTCTAGATGTCATACGCTTGAGTGACAGAAGAACCTTCTTATCGTACCAGCTTGTCTAAAAGCACATCATGTGATCTATCATAAACTGACATACGCAGCTATCACCGCATCTCGCTAGTGGCATTGCACATGACAGCTGAGTGAGTGATTCAATATAATTTGTCCACTACTAACCCTATGGTTTTTTGTCACAACTCTTACATACACAGTTAATGTTTGGCTAGTGCTGCACTCAGTTGCCGTCTGTTAAGAGGCCCTGAAGTCTCTGCATCAATGTTAAAGGAACCAGGACACCAAATTTTTGAGCTTCTATTATGCATTGTGTGTCAAACCCCTTGTGTCCCACAGCAAGCTGAAGAAATTTAAGTGCATTTGATGCAGTAAAACATTTGTATTTGAATTTTTTGTATTCAGGATGAACCGTACAGCAGTCTGGCAACATTAAGTTGGGGCAAAATGAATTGTACGCTTCGGAAACGTCTCCTCCAGAGTAACAGATGCCAATCTGCTAGGCCATGCTTTTGTGTACTACAAGCACAAGAAGCAATTGCAGAAGCTGGAAATATGTTACAGCCACCACGCGTCGTTTCATCTTTGTGTGTCTCGGCAGTCTGCTGCTGCTTTTTATTGTGTCGGTGAAGGATTTGCAGGCACAATTCAATGGTGATGCACTTGCTGTACTGTTGGGTGCCAGAAAGTGCAGAGCAAAATATCTGATATGGTCTCTAACTTTTTTGGAGCAGGCAACACCATGGTGGCCCCGCATTTCCTGACGTCATAAAGTGCATGCCAAAATGGCAGTATAGGGGGGCTTAGAGGCAGCTATTTCAAGTTAAAATTTCAATTAAAATGCACACTTGAGAGCCCAGCTTTTTTAGTGTGTATAACCATATTGGGCCCTCTAGTCTGTTAGAATGATAAATTGAAAATAGTTGGGCGATTGTGGTCACAGCCTCTTTATTTGTGCTGGAAACCAATTCAGCTGTACTTGGCAGTTCCTCAAATGCAAATTCATATGCACCTTTACATCCCCCTTCTCTCAAGAGACTGTGGAGCATCCTCCTGTCCCTCCCAAGTTCGATGTCATCCAGTGTAATCACCACATGTGACCGTTGCTTTAGTGCTCTTGCAAAGGCAGTCACCCAGACAAGGTCACCCTCTTCCAATTCTAGAAGGCTTTTGGCTTGTTGACCACAGTTTGAGGGCAATATGGCCTCGAATTTTGGTGTTGTGGCACCATTGGTATTCTTGTTTTGAATTGCCTACCCGACAGTATTTCAGCTGGACTGGCTCCTAAAACACCAGGTGTTGCCCTGTAGGCTAAGAGCACCAGATAAGGGTCTTTTTGATTTCATAACTAGATGTTTAATCGTCTGTACGATCCTCTTTACTTCTTCATCACCTTGCAGTCGCCTTGGACTGAAAGTGGCATGACTGAAACCACACAGCAAAGTGCTCGAACCCTGAGCTAACAAACAAGGGACCGTTATTGTAGCCACTCACTTGGAGATACCATGTCAGGATAAAATGCTTTTTTGCCTCTCGATCACTGCACTAGTCTTTGTGAACGCTAAAGTGGCAAAAAGGGATGTTCCACATCCTCCCACCATGGCTCTGAGTGATGCTGGCTAACATTTGATAGCCATCGAATTGATAGCCATCACCGTAGCACAATTGGTAGTGCAACACGCATGTAATGCAGGAGTTGTGGGTTCAGCTCCCACCAGCAACAAGTTATCTTTTCGTCCACTTTCATTTCCCTTTGCTTCATTATTCTCTACATTCCGATTTTAACCACAGTTAATTTTCCCAATGCTTTCTCCTTGGCTTCATGGTCTGTTGGCTTTATGTGGTCATGATTAACAAAATTGAGCCATTCGGTTCCCCTTTATCTCTCGTAATTCCTGGATTAGTGGGACAATTAACCACAATAAGGTATGTATAATTGTTGATCACACACAGATCTGCCCCAATCAATCTCTCCCATGGGAAAGAGGCTGTTGTCGACACTATCATGGGCTTTTTTTTCACAAGTGTGCTGTGCACAAACTCTGCACTGTTTGATGAAGTGTGCTTTTTCAGCACTCGGGCCTAGCCACCAACCAAACAGAGCTATTGGCAATGCTCCTACAATGCGAGATGCCTTGGCGACTCTCATGCAGTTTGTACATACTTCTTTTCTTAAGACTGTGGAATAACCAGCCTCATTTCTTTCTACAGCAGATTATCAACCACTGTAAGACAGGCTCAAGCTTTCCAATATGGTCTGAAATAACAAGGAACGTTTTGCTTCCTTGACTAACCCATCTTGTAGAGGCTGCGCAAAGATTTGCAGAACTTGTCACTGGCTTTGACTCGCTTTCAATCTCGTCTGGAAGTTGTCTCCCATTCCTAATCCAGACAGACAAGCTTTAGAATAAGCAGCTACCTCTGGAACAGTCACAGTATTTGACTTGTGTGCCTTTTTTTCGGGGGGTGGGAGGGGGAGTGTAAAAATATGTCGCCAGTAATAAGGAATCTACCAAGCACATATGTGACATATAAGTGATAGCATTTTTTTAAGCATTGCATCAATGGCCATCTGACCTAACAGAAATACCAATGGTCTATGGTCAATTTCAAGAACAACTTCTGAGCCACGTGGCTTATATATGTTCAGCTGCTGTACCCGCTGTGGTGACTTTGTAGTTATGGCGTTGAGCTGCTAAGCAAAGATCGTGCATTCAATTTTTGACTGCATGGACTGCTTTTAAACAAGGGTCAAATGCAAAGACGCTTGCGTAACGTTCATTGGGTGCACATTAGAGGACTCCAGGTGGTCAAAATTAATTTGGAGTTTTTCGCTATGGCGTGCCTCATAATCAGGTCATGGTTGTTGCACATACAACCTCAGCATTTAAGTTCAACTGCCCAAGTCAGCGTGAGTGCTTCTTTTTCGATCTGGGAGTACCTATGCTCTGTCTTCCTTAGTGAACAAAATGTAAAAGCAGCTGGCCTGCATTGCCAATCTTTTTTTATCTAACGAAACAGCTCCGAGACCAAATGAGGATTCACTGAAAGAATTGTTGGTCGTGTAGTGTAACTCATAGCCATACACTGCACTGAAAAAAATCAGTTTTAATTTTATTAATTGCTCTTCTTGGACACAGCACCAGAGCCACGCAGTTTCTTTATGCAAAAGAGCATGCATCTGTGCTGTGACTTGCGCTAGATGCGGCAAAAAGCAGCCTAAGTGATTGGTCATGGCAAGTAAACTTCTCAGCTATGTTGCACTCTTGGGTGGCTCTAGATCATTGATTGCTCTTAGCTGGATCAGGCCAAATACCATTTACATCCATGATATGGCCCAAAAAGCATACTTGATACCAAACAAGCACTTCTCTAGTCAAGGTGACATTTGCGCTATTAAAGCACAAGATCGCATTACCTAGTCGCTCATCGTGCCGAGTTACTCTTGCTAAACACCAAGGTATTGTCCATGACATTGACAACACTCAGATTTTCAGATAAAATCTGTGACATTCTTTTCTAAAAGTATCACAGTGCTAATGTGTCTACCAGCGCCACAGTATGTACTAGAAGTAGTAGTTGTGCGAGCGCTTCCAACTCTTTACTCAGTCTAGCTTTGTAGAAGCCCAAGGCAGCCTTTAGTTTCGGAAATCAAACCACACCTTAGAAAGAACCCAGAGCTTGATCCACTGTAAGCAAAGTAAAACTCTTGGTCAACACATTTATTCAAGTTGGTTAGTTCTACACATACCCTCACATCGCCTGATGGTTTCATAACTGGAGCTATTGCCATCTACTTTTCTGATGACACCATACGTTCTATCTCTTTTAGTTTCCTGTTTCAACAGTTCTCTTAGCAGAATTGGTATCCTACATATAACATTAGTGGCACGCAGAACCACCCCTGGCTAGAGTCTGATTGTGCACTGACCCGGCAAAGTTCTTAGGCTTTAAAATATTTGCAGAAAGAGAGCCTTCTATACTTGTTTTTGTGCCAAGTGTATCAGCAAACTTGACACCGAGTGCTTCTACACTCTTAAACAAAATTGCACCCTTTGGGTTGTATCTTGCCACAAAACAATAATCGTCTGTCTTGTCCGCATTTCCATTCTTCAACGCTGCAAGCCCGGTACTTCCAAGTCACAAACGGCATGCGCATTATCAGCATGACAGAGCATTCTCGACAGGAAAGTAGCGGGCCCAGCGTTTTCAAGAAAGGAAACACAAGCAAGGTAGATGACGATTATTGTTGTGTGGTAAATATACACCCCAGAGGGTGAACGTTTGTGTAAGAGTGTAGTGCTAGCAGGGAAAACACGGGGAAGGCGGGAGATATAAATTCAAGACGATGAGCAAGACGATAAGGTGAAAGCCGGAGCCAACGTTTCGACAAGTGGACTTGCCTTTTTCAAGGCGACATGTGCTTTCCTTGGCATGGTGTACATATAGGTACAGGTCTTCTAAAGGGAGAGGGGGATAAGCTAGGTGGGCGAGGCAGCGACCAAGGGTGTTAGTGGCAAGTGTGTAGATTTGAAAAGAAAGGTGTGCTATTCAACGTTGGTCAAGGAATATGAGGGTAGCGTCATGTCAGCCAGTTCACGTGTCAACGTAGGTTCCTTTTTTCATGAAAGGGGCCTGGACAATAAAAGGAGGGATATCTGCTCTGTTAGAAGTCAGTGAGCTATCGTCTCTCTGAAAGAGAATAAAAGTAGTGGCAGAAAATGGTGCTCATGGGAAAAAAGGAGCAAATACATAAATAAAAATAATGAAAGAAAGGAAGATAAAAAAAACTAAGTAACCAAATTAGAAATTAATATAACTAGGTGCTGTTGTCTGTAGTTTGAAATTTTGAGCGCTAGCAATCGCTGAAGTGCATTGTGTAGTGGACTAATGACATAGCAAGTTTGACTGGCAGCCTTTCCTTTTCGCACTATCTTGGCAACAAATTTGACTAGTACATCAAGCATTTTGCCACCCATGCTCCACATTACCTCATCTGGCTTCTGTAGTCAAGTCTGCAATCTTGGGCAACTCGACGGCACAACAGAGACTTCTGCGTCGAAGTCCACTTTAGCGAAAATGGCCATGGCATTTATCAGTACTTGCACTTTCCCTTTCGTGTCAGTCACGGCAGTGAAGGTTTCTCTGGTATTTTGTTTGATGATATGTGTACCTTTCCTTGCACCGAAATGGATCACTTTTTCAGGCACCTGTGTCAATGATAGTTCTTTAGCAGTTGTGGCCAATCCCAAATGCCTAGCATCTGCTAGGCAGTTACATGCTGTTCACTCAGTCACCTTCCATTTACTGGGGCTTCAGAAACTACCATATTGCAGCTTGCTACAGGTCTTTCCAAACGTAAGGCCACTGATGGCAATGTGATAAAAATGGCCAAGCTAATGGATTAACCTAATTATCATACGTGGGTGTGTCATTTTTGCCTGCTGCTTCAGTAGTCCTTTACTCGCTGTTCTGCTGGTCGCATTGTATGGTTTACATCAGTCAGTTGGTGATGGAAGCTGTTTATATGTGTCATCAGAGGAAATACTGAGGCGCATGTGTCAATCACTACTGTACAGCTGCCAGGAGGTTTGAGCGAAGATGCAGCCCATGCTACTGAGGGTCAAGCAACACCATGCTGCACTAAGAACACGGTGGTGACGTGAGCTCAACGAACCAAGCGTGATGAGGAATACTATTCTTTCTGAGATTGTAACTTGAAGGCGACACGATCTTGACACTTCGTGCATAGCTAAGGCTATGTCCAGGCCCTCCCTGTCACCTGTGCCTGCTTTGCAAACTTACTATGCAAGAAAGAGAAGCAAAAAAGAGGCAGGGCTTATGATGTAAACGTGGGAAAACGCAGAGAAGGAATACCTATTACAGACGCTAGTCGGGGCAAAGTGGGTGAGATTAGATACATAGGCAGTGAAGATTGCCTTTTGAAAGCACGGCTTCATGACATATATAATCAACATTTTCAATAGAGCCAAGTGAGGGGCCGTTTAACCCCTTGTAGAGGTAACCTTGACTGTCACCTGTGCCCTCCAGTCATTGCAAACTTTGCAGAGCATAGTCTCACCCTTTTCAAATAATTATCTTGTGCTGCAATGTGACACCACTGTGAATGTTCACATGGCATCCTTCATGTGGCTCTCCAGCAATTCCTAATCTTGTGTGCAGGAGGCCCGGACTGGGGCTTTAGTTCATATGGGACCAGTAACTATTATCTCTCTCTCTCTCTCTCTCTGTGCTGGAGCATTTCCATCCACCTTGCAGAGTTTCGA
Source organism: Dermacentor andersoni (assembly GCF_023375885.2). Lineage (NCBI taxonomy): Eukaryota > Metazoa > Arthropoda > Arachnida > Ixodida > Ixodidae > Dermacentor > Dermacentor andersoni. The sequence continues at coordinate 257,596,088 of NC_092814.1, read as the reverse complement.
CAAGCTCTGCATGATATTTGATGTTCGTAGCCAGGGTACTGTTATTAACACATAGGAAAACTGCTTTGGCTGATTAGCTACTTCTGGTTTACAAGTGCATTGATAGTTGTGCTCTTTTGTGGATTGGTAGCTGGCACTATAGACCTTTTTGCTGTTCACAAACATACATCCTGGACGGCTTCCAGTTGTGCCCACTGACGTAACCCGCTAAGTGTGACGAGCAAAAAAGGCATTGGCGGTGATATCTAGTAGCAGGAGTGCTCTAAAATCTAAGCACACAGATTTTCAACACTTTTCCTCTGTACATAACTATTTTACAAGTCGCCGTAAGTTATATGAAAAATTTTATCTATTACTCTTGAGGCATAATGTGCATGTCTTTTATCTCAACACTTAAATATAAACTTTATGCACAGTGAAACAATTTAAAAACGCGATTTGTGTTCTGGTGCAGTAGACTGATAAGGCCCGTGACTGGAAGTTTCTTGGGGCCGCACTCTCGCTGCTGTTATCGCATGAGTGAAACTGTATAGTTTGGTGCACATGGAAAGTTGAGAGTTAGTTGAGAGCTCACTCTGTATGTACCATAACTTTGAATATCTGCAAGGCTGTTGAATTGTTCAAAGCAAACTATTTCCACACTTTTTTATGACAGTGTTAAGCGATCATTGTTTGTTTTTCTTTAGTCAATGCAAACACAGGATACCATGCTTTCCTCAGCATCTCCTTAAAATCGCACTTTCTGATTTTCATGTGCAAAAAGAGCCATCGATTTGCCACGCGTACAAGAAAAAAGTGTAACTGAACCATTGTCATTACAGAACTCTAATGCCACTGTAATGCTGTCATTTCAGCCACAGCAAGTAGAATTTTAGTATGCCATGCTGCTTCGTGCCTAATTGTGCCCTTAAGCCTTTATTCTTGCATTTATTGCCACTCATAAATCCGCTTTTGCACCTGGCTGCGTGCCTTCAGCCTTCATAACTGCATAGTCGCCATCCATGATTACATCAATAACCACCACGGTTTCATCCACAGAGGTTGCAGCAAACAGTAGTTTTGCTTTGACTCACTGCAAAGCTCTTGAATATAAAGAGCACCTGCTATATCGTGATCGACAGAGGATTTGTTGGCCACTAGCTCACTGGTGAAAATTGGGATGTGTGCTCGGTATTGAAAAGCACGTTTCAGGTGAAGATGCACGCCGCAATTGCGCTGCGAAGGAAGTCGCGACGCCTTCGCCACTGCGAGCGCTAATCAGTCACAAGGTGATGAGAATTGCAGATTCCGCACTGCTCTTGTGCAAAATAGAAACAGAATTTGCCGATTCATTCAGTAAATGAAAGTGTGTTGATGTAGTAAGCATTGTTTATTGGTTTCTTGATACCCTCGATAATTTGATGTTCGTTTAATTCGGAAATTTTTTTCAGTCCCGTAAAATCTGAATTTACACTATTTCATCATGTTCAAAGTAGAGTCCGCACAAATTCTAAGACCTCTTGTGATGAGATGTAATAAGTGACCCCGTGTGATAAGCACTGAAAACTGTCATTCTTTCTTGGCATGCCTTGGTTGCGATGCTGTCTTGTCTTGGCTTGTAACGATTGCACCCAGTTTCGACCACGTGGGTTGCATGTCACTGTCAAAGTAGCCTGCCCAACACCGCCATTGGCCCCAAACGTGTTGCGTGCTGCGCCTAGCCTCTCTATTAGAGGTTGCAGGGTGCCTACTGACCGGGAAAACCGGGAATTCTCAGGGATTTTGAGTAGTCTGCAAAAACTCGGGGAAAACTCAGGGAATTTGTGCCTCTGCCAGGGAAAATTAGCTGTAATTTTATAGAAAGGGTCGAAAGTTGCGGTAATGCTGGCTCGAGTAACAGACAGGAATCGTAATGAATCGTCTTTGACGCCCTGTCGTCGGCTGAAGGAGTTGCCCTTGTACAGTCAACGACCGACTTTCCGGATGCCCGATAATTTGGACGGCTTTGCAGCACCACCAACGTACCCCATAGAGTCATTGTATCAGGAAGTCGGAAATTTCGGACAAAACAACCCTTTGCTGTCCGATTTTCCGGACTTTTTACTGTGACCAAAAGTCCGAAACAGCATTAATCAAAGCCACCACCGCTGCTGTTTTGATTACCTTGCTGCCTCAAACCGGCGCTCTCGCACGCAGATCTGCTGGCAGCCGTAGCCACCACTGTGGCAACGGTAGACGTATCCGCTTCGACGTTCGTTATTAAGCTTCTTGCCGTTGGGTGCCGTATTTTTCATTGAAAAAATTCACTGCAGTCAGCAATGGCACTGACTCTGCCGTTGTGGTCCTCGCGATTGGCTTAGAAGCTTGGAAAGCACGGTGCGTTGCATAATGCCGGTTCCCGAAAGTCAGCTTTGCCTCTGTATAGAAATGTTACTTGGTGAAGCATACGCAAAAGTATTGCAGTGAAGCATAACAAGCATGGGAAGGGGCTATACCACGGGACACAGTATGTATTCCTTAATTATACACACGTGCACCCGGTATCTCCTGTCACAGTACGAGCACCAATATGCCTAATATGTGTACCGACAGGCCTTCAGAGCGTTTTCTAATGTGCCTGTGGCGGTTTGAGCACTTCAGGGCAGTAAATGACATGCACTTATTTTTTTCAACTGGCCGATTTTTCGGGACGTTTTCGCCGCCCCTAGGGAATTTGAAAAATCGGACGTGGACTGTGCAACTGACCAAAACGATGCTTCAAATTGTCCGTGGGGTGAACGAGTGGCGGAAGGAGGACAAGAACAGAAAGGACCTACGCATTGAGGAATGAATGGGAAGGAAGTGTGCTGCCGCATTTTTGAAGGAGCTTGAGTTCAAAAAACAAAGTGTTGGCTGATGCTGAGATGCAGGTGTCCCTCATCCAAACCAAAATAAACTCTTTAAAGCAGTGAAACACAACACCGAGGCATCGTGCGCAGGCTGAGAGTACATCCACTTTTGAGGTTGACTTACGAGAGACTGTTGAGGTTGACTTACGAGCTGCTGAGAGAGAATCTCAATTGTGACTAAGTTTGGGCCTCATACCACTGAGCTTGCTATCAGTTGATAGAAATAGCTCATATTCGAAAATATTTGCTTTTGTATGCATCTCCTTTTTTATTCGTATTTGAGAATGTCCGACTCGATTTGCAATTTTTTTCGAAGACATTTTATTTGCTGTGCATTTTACTAACACCTCCCTTACATTTCATTCTCTTTTTGAATAACATAAACATTACTCCTTAGTATTCAAATTGGATTAAGTCGTTTAAAAAAAAACATTTTAATATGCTTACTAGAGTGACAGTATCGGGCGATATGGTTTCAGCCCGTCTTGACATAAAACATAGTTCTGCATCACTCAGGGAATATTGCAAAGGCACTCAGGGGAAACCTGGAAAACTCAGGGAATTTGGAAATGTCAACTTGGTAGACACCCTGCGTTGGCGCTTCAAGGAGCTTAGCAGGGTTCCTCGGGACCAACATGCTTGAGAACCCCTGCTGTAGATAGATAGCTTAATACATGGGCTCCAGGATGCTCAGCATCACCAGCCGCACACACCAGCATACGCTGGTGTGTATGTTGCTGACAATGTTGGGCCTTATATACAGTAAATTTCCAATAACCCAAACTTGTAAAAACTGGGAAAATTTTCTAGATAAGCAGTTTCTACATAAGCAAATTCACAAAAATGTAAGCCCTTGGCCGCGCATAGACCACATGGAGCCTTTCAAAATAGTCGACACTAGCCGCTGAATTCCTTGCAAAAGATCAATATCCCTGGAGCGGTATTTTCGCTTGATCACTTTAACGAGATATTGTGCGACTTGGCTCCTGAGACATCGGACATCTATGGGCAACAGCAATCCTTACTAAGAGCCAAGCTACGCTGTTGTAAGTAGGCACCAACCTGCCCAAAGCCTAGTTATGCGAAATATTGCGAAAGTGCTCGTATCCAAAATAATCAAGATTACTGCCCCAGGGCCGTGATTTTGTAGTCATGCCTTCTGCTCGATTATATGCCACTTTTTCATTCACCATTCTCGGCTGGCTTATCCAATTAATAACACGGGTAGAGCATCAGTATGACCACTGATTAAGCATGATAAAAAACGGCATCAAAAAAGGCATTGCTACAAAATCGTGGCCTCGAATTTGTTAAGAAAATGGCAAAAACATACCAAACATTTGGCGCAGCAGGCATAGCGCGCGGCATGGCCTAGCGTATGGTTTCACAAGCATAGAAACACAGAGCATGGTGAATAAGCACACTACACTATGCTCCGTGCACAGCTGAGCGTGCATGTTGCGGAGGTCACATGTACCCTATCGTAACGGCAAAAGCGGCACTCCGCCTGCATTATCAGTGAGATCGCAGCTGGCCGTGAATGGTGGATAAGAGTGGCGTACATTGAAGCAGAATTCACTATAAACTCGTGGTCCTCTCACTTTTTGGTGACATCGCAGCTGTGCACAAGTATGGACTGCTTTGGGTAAAGACTTTTTCTCAGTCATGACTTCGAGATATCCGGAGAATGGCACAAAAGCAACTTGAGATAATAGGTGAAAAATACAGAGTTGACATCAAGCCAGAAAAAAAATATTTCGAGACTAGAGTTCAAGTTGAACGACGGTTTACTGTATCATATTTCTTTGTAGAATCTTTCCATAAACAGGAACACTGGCATTCAGGCATGTTATTTATCAGTGTCTTCGTGCCTTTCATGCTATTGTGTTCACTGGTGCACTGAGGGTGCTATTCTGAACACTGTCGAATTCCACCATGTTAGCGTTTTAAGCCAATTAAAACATAGCTGCCGTGTGAGCCTATCAGAATTGACAAAAAGACAAATTTGACTCTGTTGTATTACGGTGGTGTGCAGAAAATAGCACCCAGAGTCTAGTGGCCGTGCGGTTTGATAATGACCATCACAATGTCTATTACAATGGTCTTCTTTGTGATTGTAGTACACAGGAAGCATTCAGTAAAAAATTAAAAAGTAACTGGGTTGATTGAATGAACTGTCATCCCTCCCATTCAAGGCTCCCTAATCCTCAGGTCTGGAACTTGACAGGTATGTCAAAGGGGGCTTTGAAGAACAAATGAACAAACATTCCCAATGGCAAGGAATGTGTAACTTTTAACCCTTACTGTGCACTGGCCATGGCAACCGTTGGATTGTTATTGCTGTAGATCATTTGCCACAGTATGCAGAGATACCATTGTTTTACCTGCCACAACAGCATGTGATGTTACCTCGTTCATACTGCTTAACTTTGTCCTCTGCCTTGATGCACCTCACCAACTACTCAGGGATCAAGGCTACATTTCTCTTGAATATTACGCAGTCTCTTTGAATGATGAAATACTCACCGTCCCACTGCAGCTTATCATCCATGGACTGACTAGCTAAATATAACCATTTAACAGAACTCTTGGCAACATGCTTTCAGCATATGTTGCCTTGGACCATTCCAACTGGGAGCTTGTTGTTCCATTTGTAACATATGCCTTGTAACATATGCTCGACTTTCATGTGTCCAATGATGTTTTCCCCGCATGGCTCTCGCATCTCCTGTAATCTGCCTTCTCCGGGTAGCTAAGCACCAGCACTGGTCAGTGTGTTGCAGATAGTACGAGAGATGGCACTAATGCCACGTAATGGTGGGGTTACTCAGGCGAAAAAGGAAGTAGCCTGTTCTCTTTGGCTTGGGGCCGGCGAGTGGCACAGATGTGTTGCGCATGCGCCGACATGCTTCGCGGGACCATCTCGAGAGCTTTGGAGCTGGGCACTGGGATAAACAAACTCGATAGTTCGAATGCGACACTGTTCGCATGACTACACGTGAACGATTAGGAGGCATGGGAACGGACATCGAACGTCCTTAATCCGTCAGTGCCCATTGGCATGAAATGTTGGTAGTGATTTGGCTAGCTGGAATTTATGTAGGAAAGGTGCATTAAATGCCCTTGTGTTTGTTTGCACTACTGTGTTGTCATTCTTTTGTCCCAGTAGCACATTTGGGACCCAACAGCCTACAGCACTGCCTCGCAATCCACTACCAGATTCTTGCCTCTCTCATTTATGGCCGTGAGCCCTTCAGCACTATCACCACGATCTTCCTGTACCATTCTGACCCTGTTGAGTGCTCACCTATGTCTGTGGCCACTCAACACGCCGAGGAATGCCATCTCGGCCATTGACTGACTGCTGACCAGTGCTATGAAAATTGGCGTCACAACAAGAGTCCATGTGCTTTGATTCCCTCATTTGGCTGTGAGTTTCACCACTGAATCCAAGCTCAACACAGCCAAAAATATAGCTTTGTTTTTTGGCACTTTTTCTGCACATTATGCTGTAGCCTTGATAGGTTTCTTATCGATAGTTCTCACATGACGTCATGGACACAGCACCTGACCAGGCTACTACGCAAAAATGGCGGCTACGATGACGTCATTGCACCATATTGTCACGTGTACCTCTTTTTCTTTCTTTTTTTTTTTTTTGACAGGGTCTTGTTTTTTGCCGTATTGTCACTGTTATCGATTTGTCACTGGGCAGAAGACGCGACTTTCGTGCTGTCGTGCTGTCATGTTTTTGTGTTTACTCAACTTCTCGACTTTCTAGTACTACACGATGGTGTGGCGCCTCTTCTGTGCATGGAACATTGCGGCCCCACTCATGGAGCGCGTCTGCCTCATTTTGGATTCTGTTGTGTTAAACTTAACTGCTGAGGGGGAATCAGCGCTAAATATTCCACACTCGGATAAAGATCAGACGAGCGAGTGCATAAAACTTGAAGGCATTGTTGCTCTCCACCATGCTTTCGTGTTGTCGAAGAGCTTCTCATTCCTGGTGCTAAACCGAATCTTCGACCACATAGCACAGAAGAAAAACATTGCAAAAATATTGCGACTTGCCTGTCTAGGAAACACATAATAAGCACACATCCCCCCCCCCCCTTTCCTTTTTCCTTCCCTTGTCTCTGACTTTCATTATGTTAGTAAACTTGCGAGAAGCTTGCTGTTAGACTAGATTGTACGTGCTGTTAAGAATGAAAATGAGACAAAGACCTACAGAACGCTGATTTGCGCTCGGCAAAATATATCAAGGACGAGGATGCTGGGCCTGGGAAGCTAAGAAATTTCCACAACAAACAGGTGGGAGGGCAGGTGGGGGAATGGCCTCAAAGTCCACGCAGAAACGCAAAGGAATGTTAGGGACCACCGTGCCGTTCAACAACACGGTGAATATTGAATAGTGCAACAATTATTAACAGAAAATAATTTTAAGGGGAGTGGGGTGGTGAATACAAGGAGGGGGGACACGCATAAAAGGCGTCAACGACAAAGTTGGCAAAATGCGGATAATTATGGACATAGGGAGAGCGTCTCGTCACTGTCTGATCGCTCAACAACAGACTGCCATAGCTAGTTGCCTAGCTGAGGCTCACCTACCCCATCGTAACACGTGCTGCTTGCTGCAGAGAGCCCGCCCTAACTAAATGTCTCGGCAATTTTCAGAATAGACTGGTGTCGGGAGACGCAACACTTTCGAATACCTTGGAGCTACTGGCCCTTATTTTACTGTTTACTATGGATGCTGTAATTTTCGCAATGGCTTCTAAACGGGAAGCAGCCCTGCTTTGGACTGTCTGCCTCATTAATTCCCGAATGTGATCAATAACAACATGTGTCGCGTGATGACTATAATACTAAGATCACAAGTTACTTCCAAGCATCTCTTCAAACAAGTCGGACAGCAGGTCACCGGAAGTGAGTGAAACTTGCATCATAAGGTACTATTGAAGTTCCAGCGTAAACCTTCCTTACTGTATTTTTAAACCTAAAGTAATAGCGTGCCCACAACGCTGAAAGTGCGAATAAGTGGTAGGCAACTTGCAAAATAGTGCCCGCCGTCTCGCTAGAGGTGTGTACCACTCACTAGAAGATCTGGCTGGAAAACAGTGGTTATCTCCACTGTTACCTGGGCTGCAACAAGTCAGGTCTGCAAGCAAGAAGACGCACGATAGTGCACCGTCTTGTTTTTGTTTGGTCTTGTTTTTGGTGCTCATTTTTCTAAGTCATGTACCAGCTAGGTCATTGACACACATTATATAAATGCATTAATTTGTTAACAAAATTTGTTATCTATGCTATCATCCTTTGTTAACAAAATTGTTAACAAAGGATGATAGCATAATTTGATGTGAAGTGGCTTCACGTCTTAGCAATGAAAAACTTTTGTCAGAAGTTCAGCAAAGTGTTATTTCGGCAGCGCAAGAACGTGCATCCTTGTTAAAGCATTTTTGTCCAGGGAGTGCTAGGAGTTGGTATTTGTGTGGTGTACAACTTCCAGATATATATGCGCGCGCATGTGCACACACACACATACACACACACGCACAGACAGGGTTGAAACTCAATTTAACTCACTCAATTTAAGTGACGACCATACTCAAATTATTTTATTAAATCAGGAAGTTTGTGAAATTGAGAAAGGAAATTTTTCGGTCCCTTGAAATCTAAAATTGTAACGTAGCGACATGCACAAGCTACTGCGGCATCGTATTTGCTGCTAATCCAGCCATCTGTTGCATAAACCATGAAATAACGAAAGCAACCACCACCACCCCTACCGAGGAGGTGTTGAGTCCGCTGTTCCGTGCATGGGCGCGGTGTGCAGCCTCGTCAAGATAAAGCTAGGGTCGTGACTAGGGAGAGAGAGAGAGAGAGAGAGAGAGAGAGAGAGAGAGAGGAGGTGAAGGAGGGTAAGGAGGGTAAGGAGTGGTAGTTGTCGGTGAAGAACCCCCTTCCCTCTCCAACAAACTTCTGGCTATGCCACTGACTGGCAGTATGTACATGACGGTGCTTAGATCAGTTGAAAAAGAGAAGCGGACTGCAAACAATATAGTGGTGCAAGACATGCAGCTCCCTTAGTGCTAGAAAATTCTTGAAGTTTTGCACTAATAAAGAGCCCACAAACATGGAACAGCTTCAGAAATAAACATTCTATGAAGCATTTGTTTCACAGGATTAACTTTCCATTGCACCATCAAAGTGTTTCTTGTGTAAACAACTTGAACTTGAGGACTGGCTTGTTTTGAGGACTGGCTTGTGAAAGTGAAGGGTTAAAATTTCAAATTAAATGTGTAAGACTCAATGTTTCTTTGGTGTCAGTGTGTGAACAAGCTTGATTTTCAAAAAGGGAGATTGGATGCTCTTCATTAATATATGAAGAGCAGATGCATATGCTCACTTTGCAATTCTTTGCTGTAACATAATCTATGGCAGAAAACTTTTGAAAAGTCTGCAAAATGTTCATCTCTATTCTTGACAGAACTCGTGCTACTTGAGTTTATTGTAATTATGCCTACTACCATTTCCACGCATTTTGTTCAATGAGGACAGCTGTTTCTCTCCTGCATCAAAGCTGTTTGCAGTACCTTTGCATCTTCATGCCATTGTTTTCTGATTTTTGTCCTTATTACTAATTAGTAATTTTGTGATGTGTATCTGCAGGCTGTCTGACTTTTCTGGGAAGGAAGCAAACAAGTGGTGCGTCTGCTGCTGGCCTAGACTTTTGACAGCAATGGATAGCACACCAGATGGAAAGCTGCTGTTTGTCTTGCCTGAAGGCACAGCAGCAGTGGATGCAACCCCTGCAATGCAGGCAGCTTTCAAGGCTGCTGGCATAGATTCTATGGAACCGAGTTGGATCACAACTTGCTCATGTCTTACAAAGAAGCAACGAGACCCAACAGAAGTGTATGTTTGTGATCCATTTGAAGGCCCTGCATTTGAGCATCTGCGGCAAATTCAAGCTCGAGTTGTGGGCCCACTCTGCGTGTCTATGGCTATTCAGGTGCAGGAACCTCTGCCCCGTCGGCCAGAGCCTGTATTCAGCCTTTCCTTTCGAGGTCTGGTTATCACATGCTCTGTGCTGGCCAGTCAAGAGAGGGCACGCATCAAAGACCAAGTGGAGCTAATGGGTGGCTCTATTGTGGCTCCACTGACATCTAGTGTCACGCATGTTGTGGCTGGTAAGCTATCCATCATTTGGGTGCGTGCTGCCTGTAAGGCTTAGATGTCCTGCTGGGTCTTAATTGTGCTTTAAGATCTAAGTTCAAATGACGAAAGAGGCATAAATTATGGGAGTTCATAGTTGATACACCACCTTGAAAAATTGGGTTCGATAGATGTCTTTATAGCAAAACATTCAAAGCTAGCAGGAATGGGACTTCTGTGCCAACTGTGCCAATTTGATACAAACACCAATTCCTGCTCCAAACTGCGCCAAACACAGGAAATTGACCGAAATTGCACCACACTGTGCCAGAACGGCTTCAGCATGTCGTTCGGCAGTGGCCGCGAACAGCGAATGGATTAGTTTTACGAAAAAGAGTGCGGTCGTTCACATTTTACGCACCGCACGATGGCACCTCCCGCAGTTTCTCGTAATTTTCGCGCTTATGATACTGGACTTTTCAGTGCTTCTGGCAAGTGGCCGGCGTGCGCGTGGCCACTCTCGGCTTTCGTTGCTGCTGTCGGAACAGCCAGGGCGACTGTATTTAGCGGCGCGGCACTCCCTGGCTGGCATGAATAGAATAGGCATGAATTTAGCATGAATAGAAATTCGTACCGTCATGAACGCCTTTTATAATTACAGTCAATGAACGATTTTTCGGACATGCCCGATGATTCCAGACGCCTTCTCGTAACTGCCACGTACCCCATAGAGTTAATGTATAAGAACGTCTGGAATTTCGGACGCAAAACTTTTGCCATCTGATTTTCCCGACTTTTTCGCTGTGACTGCAAGTCGGAAACAGCGTTAATCGAGGCCACTGCCATTTTGTTTATATTGTTACGTGGCAAGACTCAGACGAAAAGCTATATACAAGTATATTTACAAGGAAATACGCCGCACTTGGCCAAGAGGCAACGAGCCTCCAATCATTGTCGTCGTCTTCACACTGCTGGCCTCTTCGTCATCACAAATACTGTTCCGTAGCAATATCACAGCCTCGAACCGGTGCTCTCGCACGCCGATTCGCTGGCAGCCACCACCGCAGGAATGCTAGGCCAGACGTTTTCTGCCAAGCTTCTCGCTGTTTGGTGCCATTATTTTCATTGAAGGAATTTGCTGCTGTCAGCAATGGCACCGAATCCACCTTTGTAATCTTGACCGATGGCTTCGAAGCACAGAAAGCATGCCACGTTGCATAATGCCGAATCTTGAAAGTCAGTTTTGCCGCAATACAGAAGTGTTATGCGGTCAAGCATACACTATATATATTGCGGTGTGTTAGGGGCAGCTGTCATGGGATATATGTATTCCTTAATTATACATGCAGGCACCCGGAATCTCCTGTTGAAGTACGATCTACGATACGACTAATAAGTGTATTGGCAGGCAATCAGAGCTATTTTGGGCGCGCCTGTGACGGTTTGAGCTTTTTGTGCAGTAAAGTGCATGCATGCATTTTTTTTTTTTTCGTATGTTTTCACAGCCCCTAGGGAGTCCGAAAAATTAGACGTTGACTGGTAGCTAGTTTCTAAGCATGGAGTAGTGCCATGTGTACGTTTCAAAGTCTGAATTAAGCCACTGTTACAAATGTTCTCAGCTTCACCTAAACTGGAAATGAAATAACACATTGGAGTAGTCTCAGAACGGTTATCGTTTGAATTTATGCTGATAGTGCCTTCATGTGTTTATTTCCTGCATAGAGTGAAACTATCTCATAAACCCATACCTAGAAAAAGAATAATAAAGTATGTGGCCATATGATAGTTAAACAAGTAGGGCTAACTAGAACATATTCTTTCCTATCTGTTTTTGCCAATATGTAATGTCGGCATGATTTTGGCTTCAAGCTTAATGTGAACCCTATGCCACCTTTGTCAACTTGATAACTAGCAGTGCGAGATCATGCTAGCGAGTTATTACATAAGAGGTGTTCTACTTTGTGATTTCTTATTCATTTCATTTGTTCATGATGGTACAGCTGCTTGCATACAAAGGTGTAGCAGTAATTACATTATGGAAATGAAGTGCCGGCCAAAGCTTTGATTTCGTGGAATCTGAAAGAATGCTGCATTAGGGAGGCGCGCGCTGCAGTGGGTTCAGTGAGCGGGAGTCTCTGTCCCCAAGGCCGGTGTACCGTAAAACTATTCCTGTCTGTTTTTGTGCCCATATGGGTGAGGCCTGGACCATCTTGACCTATCACGGAGGGCTAATCGTTGATTTGGAATAAAAACAGATTGGAATAGTTCTACATTATACTAGCCCAGAGTTGACTGCGGCTCTCTGGGTCTGCGGCGACATATGGTGACCCAGAAGTTGTTACTGTGTCGATCCTACTGTGTAATTTTTAAAAAATTTCCGCTAGCATCATGAGTGCTGGCGCAAGAATATATAGTTTCATCGTAGTGCCACCAATGTTTTCGGCTTTACAAGAAAGCATGTGCTGTGCCGCTGCTCGACCCACTCTTCCACATTCCAGTACGCTGTATCTACAAAGCGCTCTTCTACCGCCCCGCATTCTGATTGGCTTGCGGCAAGGTGAAACTATTTCTATTGTTTAGAAATGGCTTTCAGTAAACCACAGCAGTTCATAACTCTGGCTTATCCATACAGTCTGTTGGTGAAGCGCACTCCCACGTACTTCATCCACCCTCACGAGACATTACAGAAAAATGTATTTATAAAAAATGTCCTGAGTCACTTTTGGAAATTTTGGACTTGCTATTGCAGAATGCATGTTTTTGTGATTGCTACCACTAATTAAAAATCTACAGGCACCATTACGAAAATTTGCATGCACTAGACAATTTCAGTATCAGGCTAATCTGCTTCAAAATTCAGCTTAAGTCGTTGCTTAAGGCAGTTGCAGTACAGTGCTCGTGTTGGTTTATTCTGTGTTCCATCGTGGTGTTGAAGTGTGCTGCCATATTCCATTATTCTACCAAAATTCAGATTGGCCTGCTCCAATATACAATTTTGTCTGCTCCAAACTGCTCCAAAATGCAACTTTACTTGCTCCAGAAATTGCTCCAAAATGACTTTCGGCAGTCGCGCCCCTGAGCTAGCAAACTCTGCATCTGCACTACGCAGCAAACATTTTTTTTTTTTAGTATCAGGCATACGATGTGAATGTTGAATCAATGGTTTTCTGGCGCATGTGTGCACATGACTGGCCTCTGCTTTTATGTCGTGTACTGTATCTCCTAGCCTTCCATTGTCTAGTGCGAACATCAAAAAGGCGTTCTCTATGTTCTGTGTCGTGGAGACTTGCGGATGCAAACACTGGAAAGTATGCTTGTATATATTACAATGAGTTGGAGTTGGCGACAATAGTTCTGGTACCAGTTGCTCAAGAAAGCTTTTTTAGTATTGACAGTGTGTTCTTGTTTCAGAGATTAGCTGCCTCAATTTTGGAAGAATTAAATCGAACCCGAAAAACTGCGATTTTGGGGCATGTAATCGCGTGTTAAAGGGATACTAAAGAGAAAAATGATTTGAGCTGTCCTGTAAATTACCTTTCTAGAACACAAAACACACTTACCACGAGAAGATGCTTGGTGGTAAGCCAGAAAAGAAGCAAGGAGAAAAGACGAGTGGCAGTGCTGCTTTGAATTTCCCGCACCAGGTAGCCATGATGTGGGTTTTGACGGCAACTCTGTAGGCCTAGTTAAACTTTTAGTGGTGAAAGTGATGTGCATTCTATTAGAAGATAGCTAAAGACTGAACTTAGGAAGTTTCAAAAACTTTGACTGAACCACAACGACCAAAATGTGAAAGAATACTTTGCCATCCGTGATGTCACACTGATGCACCAGCCCTGGTGGTTTGGCGATAGATTCAAAATGAAACTTTGACCATCGTTTTTTCGTCTGATAATCAACCCATGGCCGCGAAATTAACGAAACTAAAGTGCTTCAAGAATACTTACTCAGTCTAAACGGATTCTGTGTTACCCAGTAGTGTCCCTTTAAATAGAAATGCACCAAAAAACTAAAAATTTCTTTGAAGGAAATAAACTCTGAAAAACGCCCTCCGAATTTGCCCAAAAGTTAACTCCAAGAATAAATACAGAACCTTAGTTATAAGCCTGCAAGTCCAAATCAAGTGAAAGCGATTTCCAGAATCTGAATAAGTTCATGGTTTCATTAGTATGAGTGTATCCATAATTTCACAAATCTGAGTTAGTATGAGTGAAGCCCTAAGCAAATATATAGTATTTTGTGAGCGAGTCTGAGCAAATTCTGTTTACAGTGGTGGTCCAACTGCGCCATTTGCGCCATTTTGCTACAATTCGACTTTCCTGCTCCTGGCTGCGCCCACTCAAGGTCATTTGCGCCAACTGCGCAAAAGTGCGGCATTTTCGTGTTTTTACGGCAATGCAGTGTTTTCAGTAGGGTTATGCAGCTATACGTACCCTACCACAAGAATCGATTTGTGAACATTCAAATACAGTCAACGATTAACTTTTCGCACACAACCTAAAATTCGGACGCATTCGTGGCACTGCCACCTACCCAGAGTAAATGTATATGAACGTCTAAATTTCGGACGCAGAAAACCTTAGCCGTCTGATATTCTGGACTTTTTGACATGACCGCAAGTCTGAAACGGCATTAAAGGGACCCTGAAACGATTTTGACGATTTTCCACAAACGTACTGAGTCGTTAGAGTAGGTCCTTCTGATCATTAATTGACACATCTAAGTGCTCCGCGTAAAGCGTGTAATTTATTATAAGGTTTTAAAAATGCACATCGCTGCCGATCGGAGCACGCTGCTCGGCGGAATTTTAAGCCGCCCCTACCCATATGACGAAAATCACCCATATGACGTCAGTGGGGCGAGCTATCCGATTGGCTGACCAGGGCGCGCGATCAATAATTTTTCCAACTTTATGGTAAACAAATGATCTTCGTAACAGTTGGAATGTTAGTTCATTTGTTTTTATAAACAGAAAGTAACATAAAGAGAATGCAAAAGAATGATTTTTCAATACAATAAGCACTTCCGGCACACAGCAAGTGTCGTCTGCTTGTGTTACAACGTACTCCATTTTGACGAGAGCTCCGCGGTCAGAGTCGGTCTCAGTCTTTTCGCGAGCACTATGATTCGACTTTGTTGCTTTGTGGACTGCAAACGTAGCGACTGGCAAAATGTCAAGCTGCGACATCGTGTCCCTCTGCAAGGCAGCATACGAGCGAGCTGGCTGCTGCGCATCGGACTGCCGCTATCCGATCGGCGCCAGGGTTTGCGCGTTTTTGGCCGTCACTTTACACCGGAAGATTACTAACGCAATAGCGTTTCGCGAGTCCGGTATTAGGGCAAATGCAAGCGCAAGGGGACAGGGTATGGCCGCTTGACTGTGCCGTAACGGGATGAGCCATGGGATGAGCACAATCGCAAATGCGAATGGTCTGCACGGTGCAGCCACCTGGTGGCACAGAGCTCAACCATACACAGTAGGAGTAACGAAGTGTATTCTTCTTTGGCTGCTGGTGTGTATTTTTCGCAGGAGTGTAATCATCAACACTTCGTTTTTATAAATGTTTAAAATGTTTTACACTTGGTTAGAGCAATATTAGCGCTTTGTTTGGCTGGTTAAGCGCTGCGCTAACAAGTGGCTGGACCGTGCAGACCGATCAGGCCGCACGTACGTCTACGCTAAAGTTCCTTCATCAACTTGAGTTTATGCCTCCAGTCATTTGCCGAAATGACCAGCTTGCCTGTGGTTACCGGAATACCAGACACGTTCGGCGCCACGACAGAATGCTCGCAACGCACGCTGCTTCGATAGCTCTCGCTTGGGTTCGACTAGGGTCCCTAGTATTTCTAGGGACCCTAGTTCGACGGCCAAGCGGGCGGGGGCGGGCTCCAAAACAACCGGAAGTGGACGATGTGACGTCGCATCGTGACGTGAAACCAGTGAAGGTGGAGCTTAGCCCCGATCGCTCGGCGAACGAGTTGAGGAGGAAAAGCATGACTAGGGAGGAGGGTAACTTCTAATCGCTTGTAGCTCCATTAATACGTAACGCTTCACTTAAATTGTGCTGTGAATGTTCTACTTAAGCTGTACCCTACGCATCTACAAAATTTGTCCGAACCGTTTCAGGGGCCCTTTAATCGAAGCCTCGAACCGGCATTCTCGCATGCAGATCCGCTTGCAGCCGTAGCCACAAGCGCGGCAACGCTAGGCCTAGCTACTTCGACGTTAGTTACCAAGCTTGATGTGCGGCGCCGTATTTTTCATTGAAGCGATTCGCCGTTGTTAGTAATGGCACTGGCTCTGCCTTTGTAATCCTCCAGAAGTACATGTTGCTGGGCTAGTCGGTTCATATTGCTGAGTAGACCATAAATATGATCGCTTGGCGCAAACAAGGAAGGACGGAAAGGAAGGTGGCGCTCCCTCTGTTCCCTTCCGTCCTTCCTTGTTTTCTTCAAGTGATTATATTTATGGTCTCGTCAATTTGTAATCCTCGCCAATGGCATCGAAGCTCGGAAAGTACTGCGCGGTGCATAATGCCAGTTCTCGAAAGTCAGCTTCGCCTCAATACAGAATTGTTACGCGGCGAAGCACACCAAAGTGGTAAGGGGCACCGATACGAGCACCGATACACCTAATAAGTGTACTGGCAGGTCTTTAGAGTTATTTAGAGCTTTAGGTGCATATTTCTGTTCTCGTCAGCCTACAAAATTTCATTGTTTGCAAAATTAAGTTCCTTGCCTACCCAAATAAAGATGTTTGCAACATAGCGTGCATGGTATACTGCCCGTGGGAACCTTAATTGGTTGCTGTTGGCTTTGTGCCTTGCTTCACTGTTGAACAGCGCTTACTGATTGCACAGTAATAACAAGCTTCGCCAAATTCCTACAGATTACTGCTGTGCTACTCTAAGTGTTCCAAAAAGACAATTTTTTTTTCTGCTCCGAAACTGCCCCAACATGCTGGTGTGGCTGCTTCTAAACTGCTCCAAAACGTCATTTTTTTTTCTGCTCCAAAACTTGCTCCAAATCCTAAACTGGCTGGACCACCACTGTGTTTATTTTGCCGACCTATGCATCACCCATCCTTGCTGATGCTTGTGCAGGAGACGTTGGATCAAAAAAATATCATGTAGCTGCCAATCGGAAGATTCCAGTGATGCAGCCAAGCTGGGTGCGGCTCTTTTGGGAGCAGGAGCAGCACAAGTTAGCTCATGCTGCCAGCCCTGCATATTCCCACCTGCGGTTGCCAGCCTTCAAGGGCCTTGTGATAACAGTTTCACAGGCAAGTGACTTCCCTCAAGCAATTGATAGTGTACATTTGGGTTACTTGCTCTGTGCCTTTTAGCTATATCAGTGCAGGAGTTTCTTGAAAAGTTGATTAGGAATGCAGCTGTCTTTCCTACTACTCCGATGATAGGCTTTCCATCACGTTAGAGTTACGGACGTGTCGAGGACACATACCGGGTGTGCGAGGTATTTGAGAACACAATGTTGGACACAATATGCATATTTCACACAACACAATATACATATTTTCACCATACTTTGGGAAATACTTGCGGTTTATTTCCACAATTGCTCAATGAATCCGCCATCCGCAGCAATAACCGATTCAATTCGGCTTCGGAAACGGCTGCACGCATGGATCAGATGGTCCTTAGAGATGTTGGCCATTGAGTCAGCAGTGGCGGCCTTCACTGAGTATTTTCTATTATTTGGCTGTTTGCTGGCCTCTCTCTCGACGATGCCCAGACATAGTAGACAAGCGGATTTAAATCTGGAGAACTAGGAGGCCACAAATTTGGAGTAGTGACGCGGTCGTAGAAGTTGTCAGCCAGCCACTCCTGGGTGATGCAGGCAGTGTGGACGGGAGCCGAATCTTGCTGAAAGTCATACGGTCTTCCTTTCGAAACAGTCTATGTCCAGTGCTTTACAACGGTGGCAAGCACCTCCATGTACGCGGCAGCATTAACGTGTAGTCCTGCAAAAAAAAATGCGGCGGCATGATGTCACCCTCATTGTTGACAACAGCTAACACCATCACAGACAACGTAAATATTGTGCGCATCACTGTAGGCACCTCATCAGCGCTTGTGCAAAGCCACCTGTCGTTACGGTGTTTAACATTTTGGTCTTGGTCAAAGTTCTTTTCATCTGAAGAAATCCAGAGCGTTCCAGGCTCCTCAGGTGTCTTCAGCTTGCTTAGCAAGCACTTGGACCAGAGCAGTCAATTCTCCCGAGTTATATCGGATATGAATTGCCCCCTCCTCATGACATAGGAATGGTATCTCAAGTCCTCGTGCACAGCGAGCCTGACAGTCGACTCTGCGACTTGGAACTCCTTTGTAATAGCCCGCATTGGCTTCCCTGGGTCGTCACTCACAATGACTTGCAGCCGTCGGAGAAAATCGGGGGTTCTGACGACGTCTGGCCGCTGACTGTGTTTTGTACTTTTCGCCACAGTTGCCACGTCACCACCAGAATGCATCAGTTCTGTCCGCACTTTGTAAACGAAAGACTTCGCTGTGGTGTGCGGCCAGGGCGACTAGGATTGCATGGCGTTTCATTTACTGCATCAGCCTCTATGCCTCCTTCTTTTAACAAACTGCGCACTATGAATGATAAGGGGTCAACCAACAAGAAGCCGCACGCCTAGATAGATATGATGAGCCTGCTGGTGTCTATTAGCGACGAGAAGTTGAAGTGGCGCACTCTCACAAGTGACGTCACGGCCAGAATGGCGCTCACTCCAGATCGCTCGGCTGCCGCGCACGCTTGTTCCCTTCGTGCATACTTGGGGTATTGGTGGATCGAGCGGTACTTATTGAAGGATATGTCTGCTTCTTTCTGCTGTCATGCTTGAACCGCAGTTTCATATTCAAAACCGCAGAAGTTCCGAAAATTTGCAGTTTGCATATCGCAAGCTACCGTAAAAACCGGAATATAGGTCGAACTTTTTTTCAAAATACCAGTGCAAAAAGTCGACCCTCGTCTTATACAGTAGAACCCCGCTGTTACGTTCCTCACTGCTGCGTTTTCCCGGCTGCTACGTCGTTTTCATCCGGTCCCGGCACAGCTTCCATAGGATCCAATGTATAAGAAACCCCGCTGTTACGTTGTAGCTGTGAAAACGTTCCCGCATGATGCGTCGCAAGCCGAGCCCGCCTGGGCTAAAGTAGGCAACGCGCTCCAACCGCCATTTTGGCTTTTGATGAATTTTGACCGGGCTTGGCCGGGCTTGGCTATGGAACTGGCTGCAAGAAGCCGCACGCCAGTTCGAGAGGCCGCCACTAGATGGCCATTTGCGAAAAATGCTCTCACTATCATCACTGTGATTACGGTCATCGGATGGTTTGTTGGACTTCTCCATTGTAGGCAGGAAAGTGCCACATACGTCGCATTTCATCAATTTCTTGACATCCACGGCCATTTTGTGAACGTTCCTGATGTGTTGCAGCATGTTCTTCCTCTGTATGAATAGTTTGCTGCAAAATTCGCAGCGACGATCGTCATCGCCGATGGCAGCTCGATCACAGACGTGCGCCATTCCGAAGCGGAGTAGGCGGCGTTTGGAAGCACGTGGTTTGTTTCTGTGTCATTGCACGCACTAGGGTTGTTGTATAATCCGGCAGCAATACAGGGAAGAAACCTCCCCAATCACGTGACACACTAGGTATTCAGTGGCCCCATAGGGACAGTTGGAAACCAACTTAGGGAACCAACATCCGGGAACGCAGGGTCACGTGGATGCTGCCTTCTATTGTTCACTGGCCTCAGCCGGCCTGCGGGGAGACGCATGTTGTTGGACGGGTCGACTCAAGGAGGAAGGAAACTCGGGAGAGGCCCCCACATCACGCTTTGTGAAGCTATAGCTAAAGGGAAGCCGGATGTTGGCGTTGCTCATGCCGTTGCTCCGCCTATTGGGCCAGCTCTCCTCTCTTGTTTACATTTCTCGCGAAACCACGCCGCGCTGCGCGCAGCCAGGCTGCTCGGACGCGCGCTCTGCGCAGCAATACTAAACAATCGTTATCACGTTAGCATGATTACGCCCAAGAGGGCAAAATTTCCCGCGGATATTCCTTCGTCCGTTGCCATTGCCATGGTGCGGTGACGACGAGGAGCACGAGCCGCATGATGCCGGGGAGTTACCAAATCCTAGCTTTGGAAAAGCCGTCGCGGCTCTGGACCTCCGCAGGTACGTCGCACCTCACAGCGACGCTGACAGCAATGCGGCCTTCCAGGCTATTGAGAAACGTGTGCTGATTTCTAGCGAGCGAAAGAAACGGCAAGCCACAATTCTAGACCTCTTAAAGTTCTAAGCGCACTCTGTGGAAATAAATTGTCTATAGTTGAAGCTGCACTTTTTTCATTCATTTTCGGAGCTTTCCTCACTGTTGCGTTTTCCCGGCTGTTACGTTTCTTTTCCTCGGTCCGCTGAAAAACGTATGAACGGGGTTCCACTGTATACCGGACATTGGCAGAAAAGCTACGGAAGTCTTGCAACAATGGGCGGACGAAGTAAACAGCCACCATCAGCAGCAGCGCGGCGTGACGACATTGTGGCACCACTATTTTGCGATTCCATTGTCACAAACTTATATTGGCTAAAGGCTGCTTTTTCACATCTTGTTTCAATATGAGCAGAAGCCGACGGCAATTTGGCGGAACAGCATGAATTTGAAGTATCCGAAAAGAGCATTCGGTACTGGTGGAGGCAGAAGCAGCGTATTACAACTTGCAGTAACCAAAAGAAAACGTCATTTCGTGGGCGTTCCGCAGCGGACCGCAGATCTGGAAGATAAGGTTGCGGACTTCGTCCAGGAGCTGCGTGTGAGATCCCTGCCTGTGACTGCCGAATGCATCCGTGTGAAAGCAGTAGAGATCGTGCGCGCCTCTGGACTGGGCAGCGAGAAGCACTTGTCATCCGACTCTAGTTTGCACGACTCTGATCAAAGGCGTTGCTGTGATTTGAAGTAGCGTTTGTGCACTGAGTGCCCTTCTGTGTACTGTACACCCGGCCAATTTTTAACAGTATTGCGCGACCGTAGACCCGCGTATTTGTCAGCACCTTATCATCACGCCACGGAGCGGCAAAATAGCGAAAGTAAGCGCATGTGTGCACATGCGCGTATCTCGTTTGTTTCGCCACTCAGCGCCATTAATAAGGTGCTGACAAGCACGCGGGTCGATGATCGCGCGATACTGTTAAAAGCTTGGCCAGGTGCACTTGCGAGCAGCATTTAAATAAATACTGTCACCATTGTGCAACCGGCTGAGTCGCATTTGTTTCAAGGTAAGGGTGTCTTTCGGTACTTTTGCCATTCAAAAAGATTTTTTTCATTTTAGAATTCGTTAGTTGGGGGATCGACTTATATTCCGGTCTGACCTATAGTCCGGTTTTTACGGTGTGTAGCGTTGAAGGGGTCTAGTGGTTTTTGCAATGCATTTATGCGCCATGTCTGTCCATAAATTTTGTGTTAAAAGAATTTTTGCAAATTCAACAGGCGAAGTTGTGTATGATGCTCTGCTAAACACTTAACATTTCCTTAGTACTTAGTTTGAGAGACATAGTGTATTATGTGAAAAAAAAACTTGGTATTTAGTGTCAACATTATAAATGCATGTTAGTAAAACTTTCATCGTGATTCTTATTACTCTGGTGAGTTGTTCTAGTCAAATACGGCTGCTTTAGTAATGCATAAAAGGAAGAGTTACGTGCGTATTATGTCATGTGTAGTCGGTATATACTTCACGAATACCATAACAGCAATCACATGAAAGAGAAGTTTCGTGGTTAAGATTGAGAACTAATGAATTGGAAGCAATGAAATATTGCATAGTGACCCTCAGCAGCCTTTATCAACAATATGGCACATCCCTCACGCAACGGAAGCAACCAACTGTCGTTACGGTGAGACATGTATCGTTGCAAAACCCATTACTGAAGTTCACTACAACTTCGAATTGAAAACATGAAGCAGTTCCTTACAGTGCCAATTGCAGTGCATAAAGTATATTCAAGGCACTACAGCGCAGCTTAGGCTGCCTTGAAAAGGGTCATTCAAACACCTTCTGCCTCACCATGTCGCCATCTTACGTTGTTTAATTGTACAAACTGAGAACTATTTGCTTCATTAGTACATTAAAGAGAACCTTGCATACCCTCCTCATAAGGAAGACAGCACAAGAATAATAAGACAGCACAAGAATCACATGAATTCACTTAATTTTTTACTTCCACCGGGGAATGATATCTCCATATATCCCATACTACTAATACATGAGGCTTCGGCGTCTTTCTGGCTGCAGCCACAGTCCAAAAGGCGTATTTCACTCAAATATTTTGGCCAAGCAGCCTGTGTCAGTTCGCCTAACAGATTCGTCATGTCTGTTCCTCAAACAACACATGCCAGTAAACTGCTCAAGTGTAGCACAGATAGGTGTAAACGTGTAGCACAGGAAAGGGAATAAGTATTCGTACATTTATTTCCATATGCTACCAACAGCTGTAGGCCTCTATTAGCTATACTTCAAATTACCGCCACTTAAATTTAACCAGTGATGAACGGCGTAATTTTGAGAAGCAGTTAAAGAAGCAAGTAGTGCTGGTGGAATCCAAGCTGCAGTGTTAAGTCCTTGTGTCACTGCTAAGAGTTTCTCTGAAGAAATGCAAAAATTCGATATTATACCTTGAACTGCTCATCATGAGCAAACATGTTTTAGCTTGTTAAATGTTGTAAAAGTCATACTATATATAGCCAGCGGTTCTGAGATGCTTGTTTCACCATGGTAGGTATGGTATCCTAAGTGGATTCTGATGTGCTGTGTTATTGCATTTAAGCTTTCATTATTCACATGAGGTACCACTGTGAGGTGTAGATCAGCACATGAAAAACCCACAATGGGCTTGTCAGAGCTTCTTTCACTGGCACTGTAACGTTACCTTTGAGAAATATAGTGCCATCAAGAAAATAACCTCTTTGAATAAATTTTCGCTAATGAAGGAGGCGTAAAAATATATTTAGATGGCCATCATAGGCATACAGGCATAGGGAATGAGAGCGAACAAACTGAAACACTGCAGAAGGCACCTGCACACCGCCTGAACTGTTGCAGATGACAGGCGTGAGCCCGTGCCCTGACGTCACGCGAGCGATGTTCGCAGTGCCCCTGTAGTTCGTTCTCAGGGCTAATGGTGATAAGGAATAGTGTTTTCAAATTGCGCATCCGGTAGATTTTGATAGTGAGAGAAAACCAGGAGAAGCTGGGTGTAAACATGGTAGACACATTGGTTTTAACACCCTATGGATCTCACTAGAAAGTGATTTATTTATTTATTTATTTATTTATTTATTTGGTTTGGCTTAACCCCACAAAGCCCAAACACCATTCCATATCAAAGAAAACAGTGAAATAAGTGAGTAAACATGGAAATAATTGAATCAAACTGAAAACTCCCTCCAGCATGTACGAAAAGCTAGTGTGGGCTCTATGTTGGGTTTTCAAAGCTTCATCATCATCATCATCAGCCTGATTACGCCCACTGCAGGGCAAAGGCCTCTCCCATACTCCTCCAACTACCCCGGTCATGTACTAATTGTGGCCATGTTGACCCTCCAAACTTCCTAATCTCATCTGCCCACCTAACTTTCTGTCGCCCCCTGCTACGCTTCCCTTCCCTCGGAATCCAGTCGGTAACCCTTAATGACCATCGGTTATCTTCCCTCCTCATTACATGTCCTGCCCATGCCCATTTCTTTTTCTTGATTTCAACTAAGATGTCATTAACGCGCGTTTGTTCCCTCACCCAATCTGCTCTTTTCTTATCCCTTAACGTTACACCTATCATTCTTCTTTCCATAGCTCGTTGCGTCGTCCTCAATTTAAGTAGAACCCTTTTCGTAAGCCTCCAGGTTTCTGCCCCGTACGTGAGTACTGGTAAGACACAGCTGTTATACACTTTTCTCTTGAGGGATAATGGCAACCTGCTGTTCATGATCTGCGAATGCCTGCCAAACGCACCCCAGCCCATTCTTATTCTTCTGATTATTTCACTCTCATGATCTGGATCAGCAGTCACTAACTGTCCTAAGTAGATGTATTCTCTTACCACTTCCAGTGCCTCGCTACCTATCGTAAACTGCTGTTCCCTTCCAAGACTGTTAAACATTACTTTAGTTTTCTGCAGATTCATTTTTAGTCCCACCCTTCTGCTCTGCCTCTCCAGATCAGTGAGCATGCATTGCAGTTGGTCCCCTGAGTTACTAAGCAAAGCAATATCATCAGCGAAGCGCAAGTTACTAAGGTATTCTCCATTTACTCTTATCCCCAATTCTTCCCAATCCAGGTCTCTGAATACCTCCTGTAAACACGCTGTGAATAGCATTGGAGAGATCGTATCTCCCTGCCTGACGCCTTTCTTTATTGGGATTTTGTTGCTTTCTTTATGGAGGAGTACAGTGGCTGTGGAACCGCTATAGATATCTTTCAGTATTTTTACATACGGCTCGTCTACACCCTGATTCCGCAATGCCTCCATGACTGCTGAGGTTTCGACTGAATCAAACGCTTTCTCGTAATCAATGAAAGCTATATATAATGGTTGGTTATATTCCGCACATTTCTCTATCACCTGATTGATAGTGTGAATATGATCTATTGTTGAGAAGCCTTTACGGAATCCTGCCTGGTCCTTTGGTTGACGGAAGTCTAAGGTGTTCCGGATTCTATTTGCAATTACCTTAGTAAATACTTTGTAGGCAACAGACAGTAAGCTGATCGGTCTATAATTTTTCAAGTCTTTGGCGTCGCCTTTCTTATGGATTAGGATTATGTTAGCGTTCTTCCAAGATTCCGGTACGCTCGAGGTCTTGAGGCATTGTGTATACAGGGTGGCCAGTTTTTCTAGGACAATCTGCCCACCATCCTTCAGCAAATCTGCTGTTACCTGATCCTCCCCAGCTGCCTTCCCCCTTTGCATAGCTCCCAAGGCTTTCTTTACTTCTTCCGGCGTTACTTCTGGGATATCGAATTCCTCTAGATTATTCTCTCTTCCATTATCATCGTGGGTGCCACTCGTACTGTATAAATCTCTATAGAACTCCTCAGCCACTTGAACTATCTCATCCATATTAGTAATGATATTGCCGGCTTTGTCTCTTAACGCATACATCTGATTCTTGCCAATTCCTAGTTTCTTCTTCACTGCTTTTAGGCTTCCTCCGTTCCTGAGAGCTTGTTCAATTCTATCCATGTTATGCTTCCTTATGTCAGCTGTCTTACGCTTGTTGATTAACTTCGAAAGTTCTGCCAGTTCTATTCTAGCTGGTTCTATTCTAGCTAGTTCTATTCTATTCTATTCAGCTAGAAAGCTTACGTTAGAGTTTTTTAGGCATCAAAGTCAGCGTATCAAAAATTATGCTGGGCATTGTAGGGTGAATGTCTTGCAACAAAGGGATTGTGCGAAACAGTATAGTAGAGGGGCTCCAGGACAATTCTGACAATCTGAGCTTTTTTAACATGCACACAATGCTCAATACACAAACATTTTTGCATTCTGGTCATGTCGGAATGTGGCCACTACAGCTGGGAACTGAACCAATAACCTCATGCTGAGCTGCAGAAGCAGTGGGTCTGAAAGGTGCGAGTGTACAGTTCCTTGCATGCATGCATGGTTTGAAGTTATTGCATTGACGTTTTTCTGAAGTGCATCTTTGAAGTGTAAAGGCCCATGAATTATGCAGTAAACTCCTGTTAAGATGAACTCGAGGGGTCCATGAAAATATGTATATATATATGTAATAATATACCTTAAGAAGTTTGACTTAACAGAAGTATTCCATAGAGCTCAAAATCTGCTATTCCTGGCACACGAACTACACAATACAATAAAAGGAACAGCATCAAAACCAAAAATCAAATGTAAGAGAGACATTTACTGGATTCGCAAGATGGAAAGAAGTGTTTCTTTATGCACTCAGTTACTTAAGCATTTGAATAATGGTTGCTTGCCAGCTTTGTGCAAGATTGTGGGCTGTCACAAAAGCTGACATTTCACCTAGCTTGCTGAAAAATTCTTAAGTGCCATCACGTTGAAAAAAAAAAGCACCAAAGTATTTGGGTCATTATCAGCTGTGTCATTGTGGCTGGCTCTTGGGCAGCATCCTCGCCTAATTACTAGCCTGCAGAGGAACATTGAGGAGCTCTTCAATTATTCTGTGCTGCAGGCTTCTATGTCATGATGGATACTGGCATATAGTATGTTCCACCAGAAATAGCGCTTGCTTCTCATGTAGATAGCAGATTCATCTCCTACAAAGGCCGCCGATGTGGGCCTCTCGCTGAGCCAAGTAGCAGGTGTCTGTGGCAGCTGCGGATGTTCAGCTTAACGGATTAAACTGATTTTCATTAGGTGTATGGGAAAGCATCTAAATGTTCACACTACATAGTTCCTTATATCCAAAAATTCACCTTAACCAGGTTTGTCTTAAAGGGACACTACCAAAGTCTACTGTTTGACATTGTTAGTGCACTGAACACTGTTCAACATTTACCTGCTGTTGAACTAGTAGTAGCTATCTTTTCCTTTTTTTCTTTCTTTCATATAAAGGCAAGTACCTAGACCTGTTGAAAGCAGTAGTTTTTTTTTCCTCCCTTGAAATTTTCAGGTGCCTACTGCTGAACGTAAGCAGCTACAAGCCCTCGTAGAGTCCAATGGAGGCTCTTACTCTGGCCAGCTGCATTGCAAGAAGACAACCCATGTGGCTCTCTTGGAAGCTTCTGGGGACAAGTATAGTTATGCCCGCCTGTGGAAGCTGCATTGTGTCCATGTCCGCTGGCTATATGAAAGCGCACAAGCAGGCTATGCCCTTGATGAATCACTTTATGCTTTGGAACCAGCTGATGTCTGCAAAAAATCAACACCCAATCGGTCTTGTGCAGATGATGCTTTGCCTTCATGGGATTGTAGTGTCATCAAAACCGAAGAGGCCACTCACATAAATGATACTGCACGCTCAAATGAGAGCATTCTGACCCTGCGTGAGGTCAAGCTGAAAGATCCAGTTGATGATATTGATATTGATAAATTGTCGTCATGCTGTGGTCAGTTTCTGGATGGGTGCTGTGTACTTCTGTGGGGCTTTGCCCAAGAAAAACTTGAGAAAATGAGAAAAGTTATCAATGCATGTGGTGGAGTGAGGCTCGATGAATACAAGGAAGAAGTTACCCATGTAGTAGCTGCTGAAGGTCCTCACTTCATTTCAGAAATTATGAAAATGATCAAGAGGCATGGTGGCTCACCTTATGTTGTGTCTGCACGGTGGTTTGCTGAAAGCTGTGCTTCAGGCAAATTGCAGAAGATCGACACATACCTGCTGGCAGAGTTGCACTCTGATGTTGGAGGTGGCGAGCTGCCTGCAAATTGTATGCCCAACACCATTGAGACTCGCAGGAAATCAGTGATACTAGAATGTGAAAATCCATTTCCAACTGATCTTAGTGATATTGTAGAGCAGTACAGGGTCTCGAATAATGGTAGTATGAATGTCGGAGACGGTGCATCCACTTTACATCACGAGAAAAATGATGCTACAATTTCTGCATGCAATATAGAGAAGACAAGTGAAGCATTGGATTCTCTTGAAGCCAGCATGAAAAACAGCACCATGAATGAAAAACTGCTGGAGAGGTACGAGTCTGCTGATGCACTCTTTACAGGTATGCTTTTCAGGATACACGATTTCAAAAAAGAGGATGAGCTAATTTTGGAAGAGTACATCACTCACAATGGCGGAAAAATATATGAAGATGATAGTGCCAGCAAGGGCAGGCAGCAGTTGATAGAGATTGTGCCACTTGTTATAGAGCCCAAGAACTACAGCTCTCTTGATGGCATATTGGTAACATACTGCTGGCTTGAGGCCTGTGTTCACAAGGAATCTTTGCTTCCTTTTGAAGAGGACCCATTGTTCCGGCCATTCACAAAACCAGCGACAAAGGACTTTCTGCATGGTTGTGTCATTTCGTTCAGCCAGTATAGCAAGCCAGAGCGAGATTTTCTAGTTCACTTGGCTGAATCATTGGGGGCTACTTGCCAGGAATTTCTCGTGCGGTCAGTACGTCGCAACAACCAGCGGAACCTTTTGCCAAACACTCATTTGATTGCACGAGAACCTGAAGGCACTAAATTTGAGGCTGCTGTGAATTGGGGCCTGCCTGTGGTCACCAAAGACTGGCTGGTGGCTAGTGCAAAGTATGGTAAAAAGATGAATGAGGACATGTTCTTGCTAAGTGATGCTGCTCACCAACCCCTCAATGCCAAGCCTTCATCTTCAGTTAGAAGCTTAAATGCTTTGAACCAAAATGGTTCTTATGCAGGAAAGCATGGAGTGCAACTTGATAATCAGAACAGCATAACACTCCTACCTGACAAAGAATCTGAACCTTTCAACATGCTGCCACATAAGGAAAGCACAAGGCAAGCTTCGGAAGCACGTGGCGCTCAAATGTCAGCCTCGCACACCCCTTCGATGTGTAAGGAGCCTGGAAGCTTTATAGTTCATGACCCATCTTTTGCTAATGAGCATACTGATAATGCTGTTGATGAGAGAAGCAAGATTGCAGCTGCTGAACCAGCAAGGTTGTTGTGCACGCCTGATGAAAGACGGACAGTTTCTGCTGGTGCTTTGTCAACTCCAGGAAGCTTTCTAAAAAGTCAGCGTATTCGAGAACTTCTATCAGAAAGCCACAACAGCATGAGCAGTAGTTTGGCCAGTGCAGAGGCTAGCAGTGAAGACGAAAGCTTCCAGCAAAGCATAGATGCCACTTATAGGCCAAAGCTGAACATCACAGGGATTGAAGGGAACTGGGCTTCCAAAGAAAACATGAACACACCGAGAAGGTCACGTCCCTTGTCTCTTGGAAAACAAATTGCTCGAAATTTTGACCAGATCCTGGAACAGTTTGGTGTCAATGAAGACCTTAATGGACTGCTGGACAGCCCAAGTCCTGGACTTCAGACTGGACAGGTACAAGGAGCACCACCAGCATCATTCCCACTTGCAGGAGCAATTGTATGTGTGTCAAAGAGGCTCTCACATGTGCAGAAGGAGTTGGGAGACATAGTCCGTGAACTAGGTGGGGAATTTATTTCTGCTTACTCAGATCATTGCACGCACATTGTGCACCAAAGCAAGCCCGGAGAGGCAGTGCCACGGGAAGTGCTTCGAGCCAGAGAACAAGGCAAAAGTCTAGTGAGCTCAGGCTGGGTGTATGCTTGCAAGGGCTCTGGTTCTTGGCTTGATGAAGCTGACTTCCCTAGTGCACATGATGAACGACTTTCTCTTGTAGGCCATGTTTCAACCGTCCGTGTCCCTAAGCAGCGGTCTCAGCAGAGTGCTTCCTCGCAGCTTGGATCACCCAAGCCCCTAAAGTCACCTCCTCGCGGAGAAATTGGGTTGCCAAAAGCACCTCAAAGCGCAGAACTGCAACCTCGGAGGCTCACAGAGAGCCAGCAAAAGATAAATGATCAGCTGGATGAACTCATGATGGCTGCAAAAGCAGCTGGGCGACGACAGAGTTTGAGACCAGCTCCAGCACCTATAGTTGCATCGCCAATTCACCCTGTGCTCACAGGAACAGACTCTACAAAGCCATCAGTCATTACTAGCCTTCCTTTGCCCGACTCAGAATCCCAGTTTGTTGCCATCACTTGGGATGACCCAACACGAAGGATGGAAATGGCTAGGCTTGCTGGAAAGCTGGCTGAAATGGAACCTGCTTCACAGCCAGCAACGGAGCAGTCCCCTGACAGAGCAGATGACAATGTATTTGAAGAAGCAGAGCCAATAGTGGAGCTGCCTCCTAAGGTGTTTGTGATTTCTGGCTTCTCAGATGAGCAGAAGATCCGCTATGCATCAATCATATCTAAACTAAATGGTGTGCTGCTTACTTCCAAAGCCTATAATCCAGAAATGACACATCTGGTATTGCTACAGGCCCTTAAGAATGAACGCTATCTTGCTGCTCTTGCTGCTGGAAAGTTTGTCTTGCATGCAGCTTACCTGGACGAGAGTGCAAAGGCTGGAAAATTTTTGGATGAAGAGGAATATGAATGGGGTGGTCCCTTGACTGAAAGCTGCCTTATGAACCTCTCAACTGCATCAACGAAAAGCCACAAAGGCAAGGTGAGCTTGATAAATGTGCTGCTGTTTGCTAAATTTTTTTTTTTTCATGGTTTAGTTAACAATAAATTTTAATAGTGCAGAAAACAAAAATGTTGCATATTTTTCGCAATACGGCATCAGTATATGCACAGAGAGCAGGTAAAGCTATTGTAGTTGGTTATTTGTGACTCGAAGGGCTTGGTGTTAAAATAATAACAAAAAAAGAATAAGTCCACTCGACAGTACAGGTACAAATCCTGTCTTTTGTACTCCTTTTGCACAATGCCCATCAGTGACAAAGGCAGGACTGAATTCCAAGCGGTGTTTTCAGCCTGTTGTTATTTTGGGTATTTTCTGTCTGCTTGTCAGCTGTTTTTTTTTGTTCTTACAGGGATTAATAAAATTATGTGGGGTGCTCTAAAACATGCACCCATAGCTATCTACAGGCAAACATTGAACTAATCTAGATTTAAGTTATCCTTTTAGATACCTTGCAGCACTTGCTCTATGTCAAGAAATTCCTTACAGTTGCCAAGAAGGTTGTTACTAAAAGGGTCACACAATTCTTCTGCAATTAAGATTGCCAATGATGGACAGAATGATATATACTACATAGAAATTGTGCACTGTGCTTTCAGTATCTGAGGTTATACCCTGCTTGGTGCTGGCCCCTGCTTTGAGTTAGGGCTGCACAGAGACTGTGCTTCACTGCCACAAATTGTATAGATAGAATGGTGTGAACAGTTAGCACGAACAAGCTTTAATGCGATTAGCACTCTTTGGGAACTTCACTCAGTTTGCGGTATGTTTTTCTGTCTCTGTCTTTATCCGACTTATTTCACGCCAACTTGGGTTGCTGGGTGGTCCATGGTCTAATGAGTAGAGCACCAGGCTGCTGTGCTTTTCCCTTCCCTTTCATGCCAACTTGGGTCCCTGGATATGTGCCACTGGGTATGTGCTGCTCGTCAATGAACTCCTTTGACGTTAACTTCGGCTGCCGGGTATGTTCCGTTATTCAATGACAAAAGAAAATCCCTTAAAATTTATCTAGTTCTGTGTGAAAACAAACCCATGTCATTTATAATCAGACGGTCTTGTCTGAATGTGTTCACACAACTGACACGCACAAACTTCGCTGTGACGTTGCTAGATGGAGCAGCGGGTCCAGAGGAAAGTGCAAGAGAGAAGCCTGGCTGCAATACATACTTGATGCCTCATACATGATTAGAACCTCTGAGAGTATTGGAAAAACGATTGCTAGCAGTTCATTTTAAGCAATTTTCCATCAGGTGGGTGTCTTTCCCAAGCATAGAGTTACCACATTTACTGAGCACCAGGCCACTAGCACACTTTTGCCTATTTTACCTGTAGACACCCGGCGATAGCACTTGTCTGCCTCCCAAAGCAGTGGCTGATGTTCAACCATTTCACTATTGCTATAGCAGAGTATCACACACATAATGTGGAAGATGGTGCAGCTCCCACGGGCAGCAAGTGGCCTTTTTGTCCACTTTCATTTTCCTTTTCTCTATTTTTTCTTCATTTCAATTAAAATGAACAGCTGATTTCTCCTATGCTTTATTTGGTTTCATGTGGTTGTTACCAATAATGTTTTAACGTAAGCTTGAATAATAAAAAAACAAAAACTGAAAAAATCCGAAAGACCATTTTTTGATCGTCTCCATTTTATGCACCATGTTCGCTTTAATGGTTGCATTTGGAGTGCAACAACAAACAGTTGTTGTTGTAAGCCTAGACAGAGGGTACCTCTCAAGGAATGCTTTCCGACAAGAGTTTTGTATCACCACATTTTAACAAAACATGTACAAGTGGTTAAACATTATCCTCCTCTCAAGCTATAGTCCTCCCTCAAATTTTACACCGTGTAGCCATCGTTATGTCTCACCTCCTTGGCCATGACATCATGTGGTGACACAAGCTGTTGATTTGGGTAGATTGTGTTCTGGCATCTCTTTCCTACACAGTTTTTCTCATTAAACCTGGACTAGAAGGAGCAAACTTTTACAACTTTGCGTGACTGATGGAGACACGGTGGCACGATACGCAATGTTTGCTGGCTTCTGCTACATATAAAGCAAAAAAGAGGCAGACCACATCGGGCATTCACTATGTTTCTGTGAGCGTATATCCAATGTGCAAATTACAACATACATTTGAGGCTCAATAAGGTGGAAGCTTGGGCGAGTTGGTGATTCAATATCGACATGTTTGCACAGTGCAAAAGATGAGGACTGAAGGAAGAACACAACACAGGCGCTGTGTTGTGTTCTTCCTTCAGTCCTCGTCTTTTTCGCTGTGCGAACATGTCCAGTGCCAGTGTTGTGCTCTTCCTTCAGTCCTCGTTTTTTGCGCTGTGCAAACATGTCGATTTGAACCTCATTATAATGAAAATATCGTAAGAAGCCAACAAACACTGACACCAAGGACAACATAGGGGAAATTACTTGTGCTAAAGAAATGCTAAATTAATGGAAATGAAAGTGGATGAAAAAACAACTTGCCGCAGGTGGGGAACGATCCCACAAAGCAACGATAAATTGATGGAAATGAAAGTGGATGAAAACACAACTTGCCGTAGGTGGGGAACGATCCCACAACCTTCGCATGTGGGATCGTTCCCCACCTGCGACAAGTTTTTTCATCCACTTTCATTTCCCTTTATTTATTGTTACCTTGTCTCATTTATTAAACACAATTTCTCCTATGTTGTCCTTGGTGTCAGTTTTGTTGGCTTCTTATGATATGACTAATAAAAATCTGGCCCCTCAGTTAACCCCCTTTCTTCTTGGTTATAATGAAAAGGGATATAATCAATGCAATTCCTCTTGAAATCCCCATAGAGATCCATGTATTTTAAACATTGTTTTAATTCAGTAAAATTGTTCTGCCAATGGATATAACAAACTAGATTCATCTCCGAAACCAAAAGTACTGACCGTTGTGCACCGAACATGTCACTTTCCGCCGGGTTCCGCACTCGTCTTGCACGGCAGGTCATAATTCCCATGTTGGATACGCCGTCGAGCATCACTGGTTTTTCTCATCACTGTGTGTGGCCCAGCACAAGTAGCACTTATCGCACCTCTCTCTCGCTGCAGCACGTAGCTGGCGAAGCTAGGTGCGCCTTCTGAGATTGCAATCTTGGAAGACACGCTTAGCTGTGCCATGCCGCATATAGATGATGATGCTTACGCATGGCATGCTAAAAACCAGTGTCTCTCTCTCTCTCTCTCTCTCTCTCTCTCACTGCAGTGCACCACGTTGTGCTGACGCAGTTAGGCATGACCTCTGAGATTGTGCGAAACTAGCACGAAGCAGCCAAGCAAAGTTGGCATGCTCACACAGCAGAGCTGCAGGGCCATGAGGGAGCGGCGGATCAGATAGTTTCGCTTTCAAGGGCCGAATGCATCCGTGTCCACGGTTCTGGTGCTGTGCCAAGCTGTGTTGGCCATATACTTCGACGGTTTCACAACAATATGAGCGAACAGAGTGGAAAGCGGAAGCAAAAGACCATCGCATTTCAACTTAAGAATGCTGTCTTAATGGCTGTCACGTCAGGTGTTATAAAATTGTGTGTTGCATGCGCTGGAGAGTTTTTTGCTGTTGTTTTATTGCATTTTCACCGCTTGCGTGGCTGCATAGCGGTTCAGCGGGCTGCAGAGCTGTAGTCATTGCATGTTTAAAGTGGTGCATACCATCGGGCATATACTGCAGTAAATGGCAATACAGTCGAACCCGTTTACATCGAACTATTCTATATGTCGAACAATTTCTGGACACGGTATAGTTACAATGAGTATATATATCGAAAAAATTACGCTTACATCGAAAAAAAATAGTAGCAACTCCCGATATAT
The DNA here is from genome assembly GCF_023375885.2 of Dermacentor andersoni. Taxonomy (NCBI): domain Eukaryota; kingdom Metazoa; phylum Arthropoda; class Arachnida; order Ixodida; family Ixodidae; genus Dermacentor; species Dermacentor andersoni. The sequence goes on along the minus strand of NC_092814.1, from coordinate 257,562,017 downwards.
CGAACGTCAGGCGGCGGAAAGTGCCCCCGGAAGTTGGCTTTTCCTTGCGGTGGCAGGAAGACCTGGCGGCGCGGCTCCATCCAGCCGCTCTCCCTATCGTGACCGCACTGCCTCGGACGAGCCGCCGACACCCCCCTGCAAAAATGATCCTGGCCTGCCCGCAGCGCTTGCTCAGACAGCCAATTAGAGGCTCTTGTGCCCTCATTGTGAAAGATGACGAAAGTGCGAGTTGTCTCGCTGCTTTTCTGGTTCATTGTGAGTGTGCCTTGTGGGCCTTCTCCCGCAGTGTTGCCGTGATGAAGCGGCAGAATTCGCCTTTCGTCGTGAAGCTCGAAATCATAAATAGGGTCGAACGCGGTGAGAAGTCGGATGTCCCCTCAGTGTACAAGATTCTGAGGAGCACTCTCATCACGATCTTGAAGAATAAGGGGGAGATTAGGGCTAAAGCGGCCAAACTCGTGACTCGGTGCCCGTGGCGTCCGATGGGTACGCATGGCCGTGTAAGAGTGGTTCATCCGAAATTGCTTCAGCCGTGCTGACTTCCACATGCTCGGTTATGACTGTAAATTCTGATGAATGCAACGAAGCTGTTGCTGGTGTTGCTGAATTTTGCAGCGAGCTGTCAGAATTTCTGGAAGCTGTTGACGAATCAACGGTGTACGAGCTTGTGAGCGCAAATGATGGTGTCGCGACCACGGGAGAGCCTGAAAACAAAGACTACATTGCCGACATCGTACCGAGCACAAGTGAAAGTAGGCACAATGAGGAAAGCAATGACGGTCCTCTGCCCACATCCTCCGAAGTGATTGGTGCGCTCGCACTAGTCCAGTGCTTCTACGCGAATGTGGAAAGTTGCGGCCTCAGCTGCTCCAACTCCTTAGACAATGTGGAAAAGTGCGAGCATCGCAGGCAGCAAAATTGCCCAAGCAGAAAGAAATGCAGGACTATTTCATGCGAAACTAAGCTAGTTTCATCATAAAGTAATTTTACAAATGGTATGTGCCTTTATGACATCCAATTATTTAGCAGGCTTATATCGAATTACACTCTATATCGAACTGATAGGCGTTTTGTTGCGAGTTCGATATAGCCAGGCTCGACTGTAGTCAGTATAACGAAGTAATGGTTATAACTAATTTTGGCTTCCCCTTCAACTTCGTTATAGTGAGGTTTGAGTGTAACTGTTTATGCTGATTATTTTTTGGCTTGATAATAGCCTGATAACACGTGAATATCTTGCACGTACGTTTACCATTCTCTATATTGCGCTTGTAAGATTTCTTTGTACCTGTCAGCAGTTAAAGCAAGCACTGCCGTAGTAGGCTAGAGCTGCTGCTAACTTCGAAATGTGGTAAAATGGGCTGTTTATAAACAGCCTATTTCACCACATTCCAATGTTTCCTCTACTCTAAAATAAAAAAAAAAAAGTAAATTGGGGGGGAAAATGTACACGGACATCAAACCCACATTTTTTAAATGGTAGGCAGAAATGGTAGCTTTTGCCAGACATTTTGACACATTGTATGGCATATTTAATTTTCTTTGCAGTGCTTTTATTCTAGATCTCGTCTTGCGAGGAAATTTTTCTGCTACCATTCTCAGCAAATCATACACAAAACATGGCTTTTTGACAAATGTAGAATCTGCGGTTTCCATTAAAGGCACCTTTCTTTCCGAAACTGCGCATGATCGCTGTGCTGATCATAGAGGTTGTTGCTGACATTGACATGCAGCACTCGCATCTTTTACAGCTTGCAATCACTGCAGTTTAATTCCTGCACGCACCTGCAGTGCAAGACAAGCATAGTACAGCACTGGTTTACCATTCGTGATCCTGCCGCCAAGGAAAAAAGACATTGCTGCACCTATTTTTATTGAAAAACCCTACACGCCTCATTGGGTGCCGTCGCCACAGCTGTAGCAAACGATTTGCCTTCTCAGGCAGAAGTAGTTCATTAGTGTGAAGAAACATACACATTTATTGAATTTGTATGCATGCAGATTTTTGTGCATATATATGCTATTAAAAATAAGCTCCATGAAGCGACATGTTTCTAGCATTCCCGATGACATTGTGCGGGTAACCAGTTGAATCACTCACCTGGGGAACATCCCTCACCCATGCTACGTAACGTGAGAAGAGGCAGCTGAAAACTCAAAGGAGTGGAACCTCTGTGATAGACAGTGATGCACATTTTTAAGACTTTGTAATTATGAGCGTTATGCGGAGGGCTTAGATTATATCTTAATCAGAAGGACCTACTGGACCGATTTTGTGCACTTGTACACAATCGTCAAAATCATTTCAGAGTTCCTTTAAATTTTATTAAAAGCAGCGGCACAACACCACCTTTTCTTAGCTCTTTGTTCAGAGCTACAGCATGTCTTCTCTCTCTCTCTTTCTTTTGTAATCTTCTGTTTGTTACAAAGCTGAGCAGGTTTGGGATGGAGGTTGCAAGACTACCACTGCAGTGAGTGTTTTTGGCCTGGGAAAGAACAAGATAATCAGGTCACCACGTGCCACCACATGTGTACTACAGTGCAGTCCACTTATAGCGATATCAAGAAGAACGAAATATTCAATCGTTATAACCAATCATCACTATATCTGGACTGCCGTAAAAAAAGAAAAAAGAAAAACTGCCGAACATACCCTTATAGCTCAGACATCAAATTTGCCACTTGCGATAAAAAATTTCCGTTGTAGAAAGTAGGCTGTGAAAAACGAAATGTTAATTTATACTTCTAAGCAACATGTCAAGCCTTAGGCGCGCTGAAATAGAAATCTGCACTTGCTTTCGTGGAAGTTTCAGGTTCACAACCGCGGTGTGCATAGCGTCCAGCGGCTGCGTGAACACTGGCGGCTATAATTTAGCGTGCATGAAATCGGTGAGCGACTCTACCGGCGACAGTACACTTTGCATAAATGTTGGGGGTCGGTGTCAAAGGCAGGCAACTGTCAATCTCGTCACTGCTGCTGCTGTCGTCACCTCCGTCGCATCACGCCGCCGTCTGTGCCGTGATGATTGCCCCTTCAGAGATTCTTCGCAGAACGAGGCAGCACTATCTGCACCCAGAAACTCCTCCATCGAAGCATCACCAATGTTATCGCCAGTGGCGACGTGCTGCCAGAGTTCGCTAATGTCAGCGGCTGCTACCGTGTTGGTTTCACACATAGGGGGTTTTGTCCTGGCGCACAAAGTCCGCCGTTTCCGTTGATCGTCAGGATCAGGATCACTGCTTCTAGCCTTCATGATCGTGGTGGCACTCGCGGTTGTCAGAATCGTCGATATCGTCGACTGTGCGAGCTGGTACTTTGAGTCTTGCGAAATGTGCAGCTTCGCCCCAAGCGACACAGCTTTGCGCTTTGGCGGCACACCGACCGCGGCGCATTTCCGCGCTCGCTGAGGGGATTGTAGAAAGGGAGCATAGGTGCGGTTTGAGTCGCGGTTCTCTCTCTCTTTATCTGTGGATGCTCGCCGGCGACGCGGGTGCGAAGTAGCTGGCGCCATCTTGTAGGATGCTGTGTTAACTTGAAATGCTCTTTGTGGCTTTCGTAATCTGCACACTGGCGGGACGCGCTGCGCGGTAATGGCGGCAGATACGAACTTGCGTTGGCTAACTTTCGCCCTGTCTTGGTTAAGAGCAACTTAGCAATGCAAATTTCATGATTATTCTGCATGGAAAACGTCATCCAAAAGGCAGAATTTCGATCGTGATATCCGATATGCGGTGAATAACATATCGTTGTATACGTTTTTTTTTTTTCTCATAGCCCTAATGCATAAGTTGATTCTCTGAAGTCGACACATCGTTATAACCGATATATTATTATATGTGGTATCATTATAAGTGGACTGCACTGTTTACCCCTCTCAGTCACGGTGTCTCCATATGGAGATGCGGCTTTCTTCATTGCCCTTTTTATCAAAAAGAGGAGTCACGGTGCACACTGGTGTGGTTAATATTCGAGACATAAATGAACATAATGAACACAATGCGAGTTTAAGTGGCGAAACACTACTGAAGAAAAATATGTTTGAAGAGAACAGTTCCATGTCTTATAAAAGCTCTGGTTTGTACTGTTCAAATTTCTTTTTTTATAGCAGCCTCAATCATTCGTAACAGTTGAAAAATTGTGTTTTATGTAAAGAAAGGGCTTTTTATAAAGAACAGTTTCTCAATACTCGGGGTTCTGTTACTGAATAGTTAGGACCCTGTTTTTATCCGCATCTCCATACGGAGACACTGTGACTTACTCTTTCTTTACCATGCCAGTGGCCCATAGGCAGCACGCAAAAATTTAAAACTGCAGTGGACTCTTTAAACGGAACCTCAAGGGACCGGGAAAATTGGTTTCGTTTATTAGGAGTTCCATTTACTGAGGGACAAAGCTGAATAAAATTGCATGAATATAAAACCAACAAACCATGAGAATGGTGTTCAGTTTAAGAGGCAGTTCTGTTTAAGCGATTTCCATTTATCGAGATTCCACTGTTCTTGCATTTTTTGGACTTATTGCGCCATCTAGTTCACTGTCGAGAAATAAAATTTAGTTTTTTAGTATTCCTTTTAATTACAAGTGGCAGCAATTTTTAAATGTGGCACAAGGATCACCGTATGCACTGTTTGATTATGAAGATGGCAGACGCTTGCGTTTCCAGACCATCAAGTGGAGGACGTCGGTCTGGCAATTATGTTGCATCCTCAAGTCGTCCGGATATCAATGACTCCTAGTTTGATGCCAGATCAATAGAATTTCGTTCAGATGAAGCTGAATCACAGTAGCACCACGGATTGTTTTTGTATCTGAGAATTTTGTCTGCGCTGCAATTTAGCATTGTTTCTTTTAATACCATTCCTCAAAAGCTCATTTTAAGTAACCGTCCTTGCTCTAAACGTGCTGCAATTGTGTGAGGTACGATGCAGAGGATCACTAGCATCAGCAAGTCCAGTCGCCGTTTCCATAGCAGTGAAAGGGGAAAATTGGCATCCATCCAAATTGCAGCACAAAGCCACACGGGAAACCCATACGGGTTTCTTAAGAAGAAAGCCTTACAGTTAAAGAAAAATTCGCCCTGGTCCGAGACTCGAACCCTAGACCAATGCCTTTCTGGGGCGGTTGGTCTACCATCTCAGCCTACCATGAGGCTAGCCATTCACAGAGCGAGGGCGAATTACTCGACAACTCGAGGCACTGGAACAATGAATATGGCAAATCAGTTCTGTGGAAGCCCACAAGGTGGAGGAAAGTAGATCAAAGGGAAAGATTGACATCCACCTAAATTGTAGCCGTTAGTTCGGGGTTTGAGTCCTGGACCAGGACAAATTTTTCTTAAACTGTAAGGCTTTGATTCTGAGAAACCCGTATGGGTTTCTTTAGTGGCTTCGTGCTACAGTTTAGGTGGATGCCAATTTTTCCCTTCAATGTACTTTCCTCTACCTTGCGGGCTTCTGCAGAACTAATTTTTCATAGCAGTGCAAGTACGATAAGTGTGTGGCAAAAACCAAGGCCACAGCCAGAAATGCAATGTTTTCCTCTGCATCACAGCTGAGGACTGTTCCTTCCACTCTCACAACCTGTGAACCCGTTGATGCACCACTTGCACAACCTTGAATAATAAGGTCCCTCCTTTTTCGTAAAGTGCCAAACTGTACTTGCGGAATTAAAAGTTTGTATTGAGTCACAATGTCTCCATGTGAGGACGCAACCGAATTTGCACAATAATATTCCTAGAGAGGCGAATTTTTTTTCTTTGCACTCTGGACGCCTGAAACATCAATACCTGCAACTTTTAAAGTTTTCCCTGCTGAAAATAATTCGTCACTGAAGGGGATACAGATCCAATAATTCAATCTCTGTGGGATGTGTAAAATCAGTTTAGATTACTTCAAGTTAAGTTTTAAAGATGCTTAAAAGGCATGAATACCATGTTTAAGGGCAAAGCTGTGTGAAGTTTGCATGGGTTACATGTGCCCGTGTAGATGCATTGCAAATGTGTTTACCATAAATGACAAGAGTAGTGGAGGAAGCAAATGGATAATTTCATACATGGGAAGCAGGCAGGAATTGCCCATATTTGTATGGTAAATACAGAAATGTTAAGTCAGTCATTCACAGCATGATGTGCACAGTAAAGTCTGCATGTGCTTGTAAATATGTGTTGACTGCAGAGTTCATATAGAGGCAAAAAGGAAGGAAGGACTGAAAGCAGGAGGTTAACCAGAGGAAATTCTGCAGCTGGAAGAGGATATGTGTACTAAAACCTGAAATTAAAAATATGGGTGCAATCTGAAATGAAGCATGCTACACAGTAGTTCTTTCAGTAAACCCATACCCAGTAACATGCAAATTTACTTTAGCAAATTCCAAAAAGTGGCGTGTCATTGCTCTGTCTTGCAATTCTCATGGCATCCTCTTGTTTTATCACGCAATGAGTAGCAAATCATACCTTACTATGCCTCTTTAACTGAGCAGAAAGCACAGAAGCACAAGAAACATAATCCCTGCCTTCAATGGGTAATGCAGTTGAGTTTATTTTGAATGGCATAATGCTGGGAAAGGTGATAAGGTGAAGTGTGTGCAGTCTGATTAAGTGGCACAGTATGTATGACTAATTTTGTGCCTTGAACCCCATTTGTTTTTATATGTATGTGCAATGCAGGGACAGCAGGCGTTCGCTCCACGTCGGTGGCGACAGCGCATTGCCCAGGATATTGATCACAAAGGTGCATTCTCGAATTGGCGTGTAGCCGTCTATGCAAGTGCCTCTAAGGAAGCAGCCTATGTGAACATTCTCACGGCTGGTGGAGCCACCATTGTGCCGACAACAACAGTGTGTGCTGGCCTTGAGGCTGGGGAGATTACACATGCTCTCTTTGATAGTGGAATGGCAAAAGGCGTGCAGCTGGACCTGCTTGTCACTGCTGGTGCTTTGTGTCTTAAAGCTGAGTACATGGCAACATTCCTGGTTGATGATCCTGTTCCACCACCTGAGAAGTTCTATATCCCTGAAGTGGTCAAACTTCTGGACATTTCTGTTAGCACCAATTCAAGCACATCTGCAAGCAAGAGGGCAGCAGCCAGCACCTCAAACCGTAGTAACCTCGGCTTAGGAGCAAAAAGGAAGAAGCCGTGACTGGACCTGCAGTCCTGAAGTAGAACAGAAGTAATGTAATTACAGGATGTTGTATCTGTGAATAATACTGTGGCGACTAGGGCACAAGTTACTGTGCATACCACTGCACTAGCAACAGTGCAGTCGCAGTGAACTGTTGAGCAGATTAAACCAGTTTGGTGCTCCAGTTTCCTGCCAGCATTTACAGTGTATTGTGTTGCGCGGACTTGATGTGCAAGTTTTTATCTTATGTACGCGATGTTGCTTAACATATTCAAATGTGTAAAAGACTATCCTATGTGGCTCAGAAGAACCAGTGGGAGCATTCCAACCCCCACCCCCCAAAACAATTCTTTAATGCTAAGCAGCATCTTATATTACAGAATTTTATGTTGTATTTATTTTTATTCTCGTGCCAGATATCCTGCTTGTTTTCATTTTCATGTTTAAATAAACACTTATTCATCTCTTCGCGCATTGTGCATTGTCAAACCTAGCAAAGCTGCACAGAAAGCTAGACAGATTCAGTTGGCATGCCATCCCGGGACTTCATAGATGTTATATCTGCACGGGTACTGTCTTGCTTGTATTGTGCATAAACATCTTTCATTGTGGGGATTGGCACAGATTTTTTAAAGGTGCCCTTAAGAGGAAGCTTTAGCTCGAGTGCTCCTATCTAAATACATGTAAAAGGAGAATTTGTTTTTCTCGGCAACCAATGCACCAAATTTGACGAGGTTTGTTGCATTTAAAAGAAAAACTTAAAATCTAGTGACTGTTGGTTTCGAATTTTTGAGTTAGGTTGTGAATTTTTTATTAAAAATTGCGAAAAATCGAAAATTTTCAAAAGACGAAACTATCAAGTTTACAACTCTGCAACTCAACTACTAAAAATGATAATACAATTTTGTGAATTGCATCTAATAGTACATCTAAAGCGGACAAAATTGATATGTTACACATGAATATAAAAAAAATTTAATCGTAGGGAAATACAACTTTTGCAAAACCGTTGTAACCAACGTAACAAATTCACGTAAGATGTAAAATGACATATTGAATCTAATGGATGCCGTTTACAGAACCGCGATATCAGTTCTTGATGCAGAGCTATGAATTTGTGAACTTCGTGCTTCCATTTTTTTCAAACGGTCAAATATTTGAAAATCGATTTAAGAAAAATTCAAGTCCTAAATCGAAATTCCGCTTCCAACAGTCACTAGAATTTAACTTTCTCTTTCAAATGCAACAAATTTCATCAAAATCGGTCCAGGGGTTATCTCATAAAAACGTTTTTGCATTTTACATGTATTTGAATAGGCCGCGTCGGAGTTGGGCCCGAGCTAAAGCTTCCTCTGAACTACTTTTTATGAAGTGGAGAAAGGCATTTGAAATGAAAACAAGGTATTTCAGAAATACTTTGCCACAAAAAGTACTTCAGTGCATTCAGCAGAAGACGAGTTATTGGCAGCCAAACACGGTCTCCACTGTGATCCCGTTCCTTCTTTAATGACTTGCACCACGAAGGCTACGGCACAGTGGGACGTGCCCACAATGCTCCGCCTTCTACATGTTGCTGTGGCATGCAGTTAAAATTTTATTTTCGATGTTAACGTAGATGCCACGACTTAAACCTTTGGTGCCTACAACCCGCTAAACAAGTCAAACGCGGTTGTCCTCAGTGAACCGCAGTGCGCTTAGACAATGGACTTTTGGCGGCACCCCACGACAGCCGCGGTATCTACGCCATGTAGCTGACCGCAGTTGGATGTTGGCTATTGGCCAATAGCAGCCATTGAAGGGAATGTAGAAATAAAACGTCATGAAGAGAGCGAGGATAGGGTCTTCTGTTGAAGAGACAGCATTTGAGAGAACGGCGATTTCGTGATCCACTTGCAGGCCCAACGCACTGCATACGACAGCAAAACTTGGCCGAGATGTACACAGCAGTGTATGCTACCCGTGGACTATGTTATTTCGCCAAGCCTGAGGGGTGGTTCAGGGCACCTTTAAAGCAAGACCTCCTGTGCCTCTTCCACCTACTTAGTGGGAGCTGCCATTTTGCTGAATATACACAAGCCCATTACCCACTACTATAGGCAAAAGTAAACTTTGCAACTGAAGCAGCCGAGAATGCGAGCAGAGCATGCATTTGGTGTAGAATAGACCAAGGCCCGAAAGAAGCACCGAGCGGAATAGGATTTTCATTATTGCTCTGCAAAGCAAGGTGCAGAATGCTAGCGTTTGTTGGCTCGTAAACGAGAAGCGGAATGAAACTTGGCAGTCCTGATAATTGAGAAGTGTTGCAAGCACTTTGTACAGAAACTTGAGGCAAAGAGGCAAGTGGGCGTGACGTTAAGAGAGCGGAGAGTTTCATTTGTGGATGCAAAGAAGTACTTTGTCTGGGATGAGTTTGGGTCGGTGTGCAGAATCTGATAAACTATGGTTCAAATTGGAGGTATTTTGATGTTGAAGAACCACAAGTGTATACTGAGTGAAGTTTTAACCCGATGATGTGTTGAGCTTTCTTGTCTGTACCACATGTAAAGGATCTTTGAACAGGAACATGCCTCAATTCTTACATAGCAGTGGTTTCTTGTACCTGGACTGCACTGCACATCTACCTCTGCTGAACAAGATCAGTGCAATGAACATTTGTTCGTATTAAAAAAGAAGCCACACCTGCATTCAAGCATTTGCAACATTAGCATACCTGCGAATCCACCTGAATAATGTTTGTGAAGTCTTACAAAAAACAAGCGTGATAATGTTTTGCCGTCAGTCTCCCTCATGCCCTTTGAAATTTTCCAATTGTAGAAGGGCACAAGCAGGGAATTTGTGTCAATCAAGTTCATGTAGCTGTTTGTTCTCCCACCCCTGCTAGTTTTTCCCTTTGTTTTTCGTGTGGTAAACGAATGTTTCATGCTATATTAGTTGGTTCTTCATTGTCGCTGACTCCTTGTTGAAAAGTTATAACTACTTCGTATGCTTTGTCTGTGAAAGTGTGGATGAACCTGCCACACTATTGCTGCTTCCCTGTCAATCCTTGGCCTCTGCTGGGTTTCTTTTGTGTGTTTGTTAAATGGTTATTTCATGCTACGTAGAAGCTACCATATATACTCGTATAATGGCCGCAGGTTCTTTTCTGAGAAGACATTTTTTAATAAATATTTTCGGTGGTATTTGCGTTTTTTAACTATAGTGCTGGCTTATACTGGCTCTGGCTCTTAGCTATCCCCGTGTGCATAACCTATCGGCTGGAATAAACGGCAACATCCCACATGCCAGTGACGGCAGTGTCTCAAAGGCAGCTGCTAAATTTCGGAGGCTGTGCTTTTGCTACCTGGAGGGGGGGAGGGGAACAGCCAAGAATTCCGTAATTCTTGTGCCACACAACAGATAACGCTGCCAACCTAAAAAAATCAAGGGTGCGGCTTATCATTTTACACGGTTGCGGCCATTAGACGAGTATATACGGTAGTTCGTCTCATGCAGATGGACTTTCCACACTACGCATCATGGATGCCCCCCTGCCAAGACGGCAACATTGCCATAGAGAACCTGCGACAGCATCTAGAGTTACTGTACATGGCTCACTTTTAACTCAAGTGAGTTTTAGAATAGGGGCTCCAAAGAGCTTTGCGGGTGTTAACTTTGGGGCACACAAGAGTGAAAAGAGTTTTAAAATAAGGCTTTGGGTTTGCGGATAGCATGGATGGATGGATGGTTGCTATGAGCGTCCCCTTTGGAATAGGGTGGTGGATTGCACCACCAAGCTCTTGTTATTATATTACCTAATGTCCTACCTATGTTAAAGAAGGAACAAAAGAAAAGGAAAAAAAAGCCTACGATGAATTCCCATAACCAAACTTTCTGAGCCACTATTGTGAACTTTGTTTTTGTACACATCCGTTGTTTGTTGTTTCCCTACTTCCACCAATCTTCCAGTCCCCTTTTACTGTTCTCTATTGCAGACATGTTTACTTTCCCCCTGCTCTTGCTGAACCTAAGGGTTTCAAGGAGGCCAGAGGTGCCTAAATCAACCACCATCTTCACATTCTAATAAAACATGCTCCATTGTTTCCCTAGTTTTGCCACAGCAAGCACATGCTTATTCCTTGTTCTATCTCACTTTATAAGTGCGTGTTCTAAGGCAACGTGATCTCGCTTCGAAAAGTAAAGAGTTTCCCTTTGAGTTGTAAATTGTTTCTTCGCTGATTTCGTTTTTTCCTCTTAAGTTGTTAGTCAGAGCAGGCTCCTTTTCCATTGCCTCCATCCGTGAGATTATCTCAGCCTCTGATTTTCCCCTTGACATTCTTTGTTGCCATCTTGCTTACATACAGGTTGTATACTTACTTGCTGGCAAAGTTTTCACTTTTTAGATTAGGTCAGTTCGATAATAGTGGGATAAGTCCGCTTCGGAGGCGGCTCCAACTAGTAAGTAAGTGGTCCTGATCCCGCTTGACTCGGGGCAGGTGTTGACAAACGGCACGCAAACTCTTATCCCTTCGGAGAGATGGCGCTTGCGTTGCGTTGGGATTGAGCCGCTGGCTGTCGGCGGGCGCATTCACTGCTTTTTTTGGTGTTTGTCTGCGCTGTCTGTTGCCGGTGTGCGCTCAGAAAAGTTCGTTTGGTGTTATCGCTGATCTATAAATTGGTTTATAGGTATGTGACGTGAAGCTCACGCATACTGCATTGTAAGCCAAGTAAAATGCTGCTTCGCTCGAGTCCTCGAGGGCAAGGTTAATTCAGGAAAAGTTAACGCAGAGTGGACCAAGGTGAAGGTGTTTAAAGCACAGGTAATTAAGTCTGAGCTTTTGAAGGCACTCGACCCAATGATCATTAGTGGAAGTTGAACCCAGGACCGTTCGTGTTATTCAGGTCGAAGTTAATTAAGGCCCAGTATTTACAATATCGTTAATTGAGGCACTCGAACCCACAACCTTTGTGGGAAGTCGAACCCAGGGCCTAGGGTGTGAATGAAGTGAACTTAATTAAGGTACAATTAATTGAAGTAGAGTAAATTAAGGAACAGTTTTAATTACGATAGAGTTTATTATGGCACTCGAACCCTCCACCATTGGTAGGAGTGGAACCCATTACCTTTGGTGTTAATGAAGTCGGAAATTAATAAAGTCCCAGTTGGCCTTAGCTATCGCCTAAGTGACGCGAAGGCGGAAAGCCTACTGTAATTCATCTTAATCATTCTTAATCCACCTTAATGCACATTAGCCCACCATAATCTCAATCCACTGTAATCAACCTTAATCACTCAAATACACCTTAATCAACCTCAATCCTGTCACTAATCAATAATTAACTTTGAAAATCAATAATCACCTCTTATACACAGCTGGACTTATTTGGGTTTGCTTCTGGCCTTCCTTGGGTCACGTGATAATACCTGTACTTATCAATGCGACCTTGAGCTATATCTTTAGCTTTCGCCGTAATATAGCATAATTAATGCACTCGAACCGACAATTCTTGGTGGGAGTCGAACCCTCGACTTTTGGTGGTGGCAATGCTTTTGCGTTATTCACGTAGGGATAAGCAAGTGACTATTGAAAGTTAAGTAATTCATGTAATTAAATAATGCATTAATTAGTACAAATAGTTGCTACTTAGCAGTTGTAGCTGTCAGCAGGCCAATCTGTAAATTAAATATTTAAGTACTAATAGGTGCTGCTCATCGGCAGTTGTAAAACAGTAGGAATAAATTCAAGGCACCTTCTCTCGATGTATACACACTCTCAACACTTCATTTTGGGATGAAAATAAAATGCAGCTAGTACCATTTTCTTTCATCAGAGCTCCACATTGTTAAGTGCGACGTTACACTACGTGAGCTTTGCTCGCTTGCGAGCAGAATTGCCCAGTCGAGGCAGGTTCTCGCTGCAGGAACTGCTTGTAAAATGCATTCATGTCATCAAATAAAATTTGATAATAGGGGCCGTAAACTCAATATGCACACGGCATTCAACGCGTACAAGAGTGTCGCAAGAAGCACTGAGACTGCAGCAAAACACGCATGCATACACACCCCCAAAACACGTGAACAGCCGCAGACAGTGCTTCGCCGCTCTGTCCGAGCTATGCTGACCGAGCAAAGTTAAAGCCCCTCAATCTTTCAAAAGTAGCGCCATTCTTAGATCTTTCCGCCACCCCGCTCACCCTGGCGCGTCCTCCTCCACGCTTCCTGTCGCCCCAGCCTCCTCCGCTCCCCCATTGGCCAATCTGTGTCACGTGGAAGCGGGCGCCGCGCTTTTGTATATTTTTTTCTTTCCAGCGTGGAGCAGGCGCCGCGCTTTTGTATATTTTTTCTTTCCAGCGCGCGCCGACCTCCATTGTTGGGCCTGCGCGACGAAAGTACGGCAGGCGGACTGACGGAGTGCGTTAGCGTAATAGAATGTGCAGGGCCGAGAACTTAATTGCGATGCCATGCTGCTGCACCTTCGGTTGCCACAACAGACACAGCGAGGGCAAAAAGCTTTTTGCTTTGCCGTCCGGCGGGCGCAACGCAAAAAGAAGTGTGGATTCGCAGGATCGGGCGGGCTGACTTCGAGGAAGTGGCAAAGAGCGCACGGCTTAGTGAAGTAAGGGCCACGGCTACTCACAACCTCTTATTTTGAGCCTAGTTCACGCCTTCCGCTTCGAAAAAGTGGGTGTTCATGCTCTGCGTGGTTTTTAGCGCGTTGTTTGACTTTCTTTTTTCGAATGTGCTCTCTTTGTTTCATGTAGTATCGTCTTGCGGTGAAATGCACGCATCTGCAGCTGGCCTGTGACATAAAAGCGACTTTATTCAGGGTGTGTTTTGAGCTCCACCAAAAGTTAGCACATTCTCAACGCTATTGCAAGGCTCACTATTACTTACGATGCAGTCTTTTAGCTTCGAATGTACGCCCGCATGTATTGATTTGGTTTGTGGTGATTAATGTTTTTAACGTTCCGAAGCGACTAAAGCTAGGATGGAGGTCGTAGTGGATGGCTCCGGATAACTATCTAGCTCGCCTGGGGATGTTTAACGTGCACTTTGATCGTAGAGTCGTACGTGGGCCGTAAATTCCTCGTTGGCGTTTCATAATACTCGTGCGCTAGTGCTGCTTTAGAAGTTGGCGCCTCGGCGCGATTGTATTTCTTCAATAAATTTTATTTACTAGTGTAACAACTAGTAGTGTAGAACCAGCGCTAGATGGGGCTCGCCGAAGCCTGTGCATGCCACGGGGGTATGAGATCGCGGACAGCCAATTTTGTATGCGAACACTCCCTGCGACGTCTGCATTAGTGTAATGTTACGTGCTCTTCAGAGGCTTCCGTTAGCCATTACATGTGCCCTCCTGGAGCAGTACTTGTAAAAAAAAAAAAAAAACAAGATATCGTCACGATTACCAAAGCACCCCGCAATGAAAAAACGGCCCTGTTGCCAGGCATTGCTGATCGCACACAGCCGGAATCTCTCACGCGCCGACCGAACAAAAGTGTCCTGCAGGTACGTGAATGAACCTACGAAACCACGTACGCATACTTTCACGCTGTCAACACCTGAAACATTGGTAATTACGCCCGTGTTTGAGTACACCGCGTGCTTGCGTCGTGTTTCAGCAACACGAACTCTCAACGTCGCGCGCTTTACGCCTTAAATACGCCTTGAATAATGGTCATTTTCTCTATTTCCTCCGCAATTCTAACACGAAATTCTAAAGGCCAGTTATCGACTGACGAAGAAAGATCTCGATTGAAAAAACTGCTCCGCAGGGCTCGAACGAACTTTTCTGAGGATTTCCTCCCGTAGCGTGTTAGCCGTCGTCTGCTACGGCAGGCCCACCACCGGCGGCGCCACCGTCGAGGCCGCGCCGAGCGGAGGAGGAGGGAAGCGAATGGCGCTACTTTGGGAGATTGAGGGGCTTTAAGCAAAGTGCGACAGCAGCGCCACGAGATGCGAGGATCGGTAGTGGGTCCACGCAGTCGCAGACGTTTGAAAACAACCTAGTCTGGTAACGTTGCCTTCACCAGCCAAGTTTAAGGGACACTAAGGAAACTCCCATAGGCGGTGGCGCCAGATTTCCCTCTAGGTAAACTCTATGGTGGCTACGGCTGCCAGCGGATCTGCGTGCGAGAACGCCGGTTCGAGGCGGAGAGGCCTTGATTAATGCCGTTTCTGACCTGCGGTCACGGCGAAGGGTTAATTGCGTACGAAATTTCAGATCTTGTACACTGACTCAATAGAGTACATGGTGGCGCCGCGAAGCCGTGCAAATTATCGTTCGTCCGGAAAGTCGGTCGTTAACTGTACACTGGAAACTCCTCCCGACGACGACACGGCGAGACCGTTACGATTCCTCCCTGTTACTCGAGCCAGCATTACCGCGACTTTCGTTCCCTTTCAATAAAATTACAGCTAATTTTCCCTGGTGGAAGAACAAATTACTTGAGTTTTCCCTGAGTAGTTCCAAATTACTCAAAATCCCTGGAAATTCCCGGTTTTCCCTGGCTTACGTCTCGGCTGTCTGTAACGATCAAAACCTTTACACTACTTATTAGGCTGCTCGTTCGCACGCTGTCATATTTTTATTAATGGGGAACGTTTGTCTCTGTTGACTGTTAGCTAAATTTCTGTCACGCGCCTTCGCTGGTTAAGCGTGTCGCTTAAACTTCGTCTGCTGTTTGATTTTACTTTGCATAACCGCACGATTGCGAGAGCAATCGTAAAACAACGTAAGATTGGTATAACTAAACTTCTGTAGATATAGTGGTATCAGGATGCGAGCGCTTTCTGCATGTGACGGTTGGCCGGCCAAGGTGCTGAATTCTCACGTTACTTTTAGGCCGGTATACTGCTCATGCCGAAGAATGCCGTACACTTGCCTTTCTGGAAATAACGAAACTTTCGAGCGACTTGTGAAACTGCTGCTTGTTTACATCTTCTCGGGTGCATGCTAGCTATATGATGGTGAGGTCAAGCTTACGTACGTCTCAGCTGTATGTAACGATCGGAACGTTTGCACTTCTTATTAGACTATCGCACCTTCGCACGTTGTATTTTTAGTAATGGAGTCCCGGCCACGGCGCCCGCATTTCGATGGGGGCGAAATGCGAAAACACCCGCGGTACTTATATTTAGATGAACTTTAAGAATTCCCCAGGTGGTCCAAATCATTCCGAAGTCCCCCACTA
Organism: Dermacentor andersoni; assembly: GCF_023375885.2. NCBI lineage: Eukaryota > Metazoa > Arthropoda > Arachnida > Ixodida > Ixodidae > Dermacentor > Dermacentor andersoni. The sequence continues at coordinate 257,545,725 of NC_092814.1, read as the reverse complement.
AAGCGTGCCTCATAATCAGATCGTGGTTTTGGCACGTAAAATTCAATAATGTAATTTTGTGGTAACGGAGAACGTTTGTCTCTTTTGACTGTTAATTACATTTCTGTCAGGTGATTTACCGTGTCGCTTATAAGCTTTGTGTACTGTTAGAGTTTTCTCTGCGTAACCGTGATTGCAAGAGCAGTCGTACAACCGCGGAAGTTCCGAATAAGTTAACTATTGTAGGTATTTGCATTTGAATACAGTACCCCTCACACAGGACGGTTGACTAACCGTGCTGCTTCAGTTTTCGTCTCGAATTTGCTATCATTCGCGCCAGCGTATGTACTGACATGTCTGCGCGGCTGGACAAGATTACGAGATTGTTGCAACCCCATATTGTCATTGTATTCTTAGCAAAGCTATATAGTCGACATTCGCCATTTTTTAGTATTATTGCGATAGAAATTGTAGGAGCACTCCCTCCTGTCGAAATTCCACTGACGCGGACGTGCGCTGCGGTGGGTTGTGGTTTCGTCAGCGCTGTGCCCACGCAGCTGTAGTGTCGAAGATGGCGTAAACTTGACTCTGGGAACGCATTGTGGCTGGAAGCAGCAAGAAGCAATCGCTTGTCGCTGCTGCCACGCCAGCGTTCCTACAGCGTGTTTACTGTCAATGAGATGTGTTCATGTTCGGCTTTGCGCACGGCACCAAGTTTGTTAATTCAACAAGGAAGCGAAGGTTTACTGTAACTTACACTGGGACAGGCCGCCATTGGAATATGAACCTGGCAACGTTTAACGCTAGAACGTTATCTAGTGAGGCGAGTCTAGCAGTGCTATTGGAGGAATTAGAGGGCAGTAAATGGGATATAATAGGGCTCAGTGAAGTTAGGAGGCCAAAAGAAGCATATGCAGTGCTAAAAAGCGGGCACGTCCTGTGCTACCGGGGCTTAGCAGAGAGACGAGAACTAGTAGTCGGATTCCTGATTAATAAGAACATAGCTGGTAACATACAGGAATTCTATAGCATTAACGAGAGGGTGGCATGTCTTGTTGTGAAACTTAATAAGAGGTACAAAATGAAGGTTGTACAGGTCTACGCCCCTACATCTAGTCATGATGACCAGGAAGTCGAAAGCTTCTATGAAGACGTGGAATCGGCGATGGGTAAAGTCAAAACAAAATACAGTATACTAATGGGCGATTTCAATGCCAGGGTAGGCAAGAAGCAGGCCGGAGACAAGTCAGTGGTGGAATATGGCATATGCTATTAGTAGAGTTTGCAGAACAGAATAATATGCGGATAATGAATACCTTTTTCCGCAAGCGGGTTAGCCGAAAGTGGACGTGGAGGAGCCCGAATGGTGAGACTAGAAATGAAATCGACTTCTTCTGCGGAGAAGAAGAAGAAGCGGAGCAGTGCGGACGTTCGTCGCATGGGCTCCGTAGATTCCGACCCTCACGGACTATCTCGACCCACCGGGCCGCCAACTTTTGGGTTGGAGCCGAGAGAGCTCACAAGCTGGATCACCCGGACACCGATTTCAAGACGGTAGGACCATTTTTTGGCAAATTACCGGACTTTGACGGGAAACGCTCGCCGCTAAGCCTACCGAGGTTTAGCACGACTACGGGCGTTTGCGGGCAGCCAGGCCCGCTCAGCGATAGCGATGCAGCCTGAACCCGACTCCCGTTCCACGAAATATCCGAATTTCGAGCCGTCGACGAGTAGACTAGCCCAGAATTTGCTAGAAGCACAAGAGATGGACGACGACCACCTCGGCGCCTCCGACTCCGAGAATTCGGCGGACGGGGAGATCGAGGACTCCGCCATGCAGGAGCAGCAAGACACTCACAAAGAAGACGAAGCAAATTGGGAATTGGTTATGTCCAAACGCCAAAAGAATCGACAGAGGAAGAACGGACGGAACGCCGCCAGCGCCGGGAATTCCCCGGCCCCACCGCCGACAGCTGGCGCGCCAGCTTCTGGCGCGCTGAAAAAAGACGGGAAAGGAGCGCAGCGGCAGCCTAGACAGAAGCTGCCCCCACTCCCCAGAGACGATTTCAAGATTATTTTCCGACCGAAGGGACTCGTAGTCAAGTCGCTCCAGCAATTTCAAGTGGCCCGGGCCGTAGCCGCGGCATGCAGCAACAAGTTCGAGGGAAGAGACCTGATCACAAGGCTCCGCACAGGGTCCAACATAATAATCGTGAGCACGCCGAACGAGGAGGCCGCCCAGCTCGCGAGGCGCATCACTAGCCTCACGATCGAGGGACGCTCATATGACGTGAACGCTTACGTGGCCGCACCGGAAAACGCACGGCGTGGCGTGATACACGGAGTGGACCCCGGAGCGACACCGGAGGAACTGAAAACCGACTTGTGGACTCGCACACAGGGTGTCACCATCCACAGCGCCCGAAGACTAGGCAAGACCAAGACGGCCGTCATCACCTTTGACGGACCCATCACACCGAAACACGTCATCTACTGCGGAGCCGAGTACAAGTGCTACCCGTACCGGCCCACAAGACAAATCTGCTACGTTTGCTGCCAACAAGGTCACCGCTCCGACGTGTGCCCCACACCGGACGCCAAGGCTTGCAAACAGTGCGGGATGCAGAACCCGCCAAAGGATCACCAGTGTACCCCGAGATGCCTGATCTGCGGAGGCAACCACGCTACCGGATCGCGGGAGTGCCAAGACCGACTAAAGAAAGCCAGGGACCTGCGAGGCAAGGCCAACGGCGGCAACAACGGCGGCGGACGCGAGAGCAGACGTCGCAGCCGGGACGACCGCGGTAAGAAGCCGAGATGGTTCAGCTCGGAGGGGGAGACTTCGCGGAGCCGTTCGAGATCCCGGGCGTCACGGAGCCGGTCACGGTCCTTCCCGCCCCTGCCGCCCCTGGCCATTAAGGGAGGGAGTCAGCTGCAGCAGTAGCAGCAGCAGAGGAAGAAGACGAAGAAGGAGCCTACCGGAAAGAGCGGTGGCGTCAAGGTGAGCTGGGGAGCCGAAAACCCTTGGTTTGCTCCGCACTCGGGTGGGGTAGCTAACGAAAAGAACAACACAAACAGCAACCGCGAACAGCCTAGACAGGAGGACGCGGAGAAAATAGCGCAGAGACGCGAATTAGAGCTATCACGCGCTAGGCAGAAAGAGCTAGAACGCCAAATAGCAGAGCTAACGAAGGCAGTGCGAGACCTTAGGTCGAACAGCCCTCCGCAGCCACAGACCGTACAAACCCAAGCCCCATGGCAAGCAGGCAACGAGGATTTCGCCAAGTTTAAAGCAGAGATTCAGAAAATGATGCAGCAGATGATGCAGCAACAGCAGCAACAAATGCAGCAAGTGCAATTACAAGTCACAGAGCTCCGAAGCAGCATCCGCAAGCAGAAGTTTACCGAGAACATTAGAGAGAAGGCCTACCACCGCCCCGCGCTGGCATCCCTCGCCGACACATCCGCAAACAACACCGAGGCTTAAACATGGCCAGTACAACTTTAAGCAAGCAAGAAACCTTAGATATATGGCAATGGAACTGCAGAGGCTACCGTAAGAAGCAGGGCCTCCTCCAACAATACATTCACACACAACAAACAGCGCCCGACATCATATCGCTTCAAGAGACAGGCACGACACCAACACTCGCAGGATACACGTGTTACGAGACTCAAGAGAAAGGAAGAACGGCAACCCTAGTCAGCAAGGCACTCATCGCCATAAGCTACGACAGGATAGCCGACACCGACGTAGAGCACGTGATTGTAGAAATTATACCAAAGAAGAAAAGAAAGAGGGGCGGTATATTTATTGTAAATGCATACAGCCCCCCGAAACAGAGGAAGGCAAAATTCTACGAGCTTTTCCATGGCGCACGCAAACTAGCGAAAGACAGCACGCTAATCATCCTAGGAGACTTTAACGCCATGGACAAAAGCTGGGGATACCAAACAGCAAACCCAAAAGGCAGAACGCTAGCGGAGGCAGCAGAGAACACCGACTGCAATCTCCTCACAGACCCAGACACTCCAAACAGAATCGGAAACAGCGTTAGTACCGACACCTGCCCCGACCTCACGTTCATACGAGGAGCGGAACAAGCAGTGTGGGAGAACCTGTTAGAGAACCTGGGTAGTGACCACTACATACTCAAGACGCAAGTAACTTCGGACAAGCTAAGGCGTCAGCTGGGATCAGCAAAAATTACGGACTGGAGCGCTTTTCGAGAGGCATGCGATAGGAATCTCGCCGAGAACGGGATCCAATCGATAGAAGAGTGGGGGAAAATGCTCATTGAAAAACAGCGCAAGTACACCAAAGAAATCGCGCGAACGACGCAGACGCCCGAGGTAGACGCCAGACTGCTCAAGCTGTGGGAAGCTAGACGCGGGCTCACCAAGAGGTGGAAGAAACAAAAATACAACAGGAAGCTAAAGGTAAAGATCGCAGAAGTCACAGCGAAAGCAGAGGAGTACGCGGCGCAATTGGCAAGGCAAAATTGGCAGCAATTCAGCGACTCCCTCAACGGAACTTTGAACACAGCGAGGACGTGGCATATCCTCAAGGCTCTCATAGATCCGACCAAGACCAAGACAGAAAACAACAAAACCATCTACCGGTTCATCCACCAGTTCGAGGGACCAGACTCGGAACTCCTGGAGAAGGTACGCGTTAAATGCTTCGGGGACACAAACCCAGCAGCTTACGCAGAGCGCTACCGAGGAAGAGAAAACGATAACCTGGACAGACCCATCACGCGAGAAGAGGTCTACGCAGCGATTCGAAGCACAACCAGGAACACGGCCATAGGTGCAGACAAAATAAATAACGCACTCATTCGCAACCTCAGTGAAGAGTTAGTCGCAGAATTAACCGAGTTTCTCAACAAACACTGGGAAGCTGAGACCGTCCCCGAGGAGTGGAAGCATGCGGAGGTAGTGATAATTCCTAAACCGGGCAAGAAATTGCAAATTGAGAACCTCAGACCGATCTCGCTCACATCGTACCTGGGAAAACTGTACGAACGAGTGGTGACGCTGAGACTACAACAGTACATGGAGGACAACGAACTGTATCCCCACAACATGTTTGGATTCAGAGCAAAATTATCGACCCAAGACGTACTGCTTCAAATCAAAGAAGAAGTACTCGGGAACGTCCCCAGGAGCGGGGAGAATATAATAATGGCATTGGATATCAAGGGGGCTTTTGACAATGTAAGCCACGAAGCTATCCTCACGGGCATGAACGACCTGAACTGCGGGAGGAGAGTCTACGGCTACGTCAAAGCCTTCCTTTCAAGCAGAACGGCAACGATTGGCCTCGGAGGGCTCCGATCAGAGAAGTTCCTTACTCCAAACAAAGGGACACCTCAAGGGTCGGTCATCTCCCCCACGCTTTTCAACATAGCAATGATTGGCTTGGCAAAACAGTTAAAAGAAATCGACGGCATACACCATGCCATGTATGCCGACGACATCACCATCTGGGTTAACACAGGCTCGCTCAGACAGAAAGAAGCGAAGTTACAAGAGGCAGCCACCTGCGTAGAGGACTACGTCAGAGCAAGAGGGCTAGCCTGCTCCACTGAGAAGTCCGAGCTCCTGAGAGTTTGGAGAGGAAAGCAAAACCGCACAGTCCCCACCAGCGACGAGTTAAAGCTCAACGTCTACCTCGAGGGGAAGCCGATACCGGAAAAGACGCTCATCAGAATCCTGGGGATGTGGATACAGTCAAACCAACGCTGCACCCACACCCTCGCCCTACTCAAGGCATCCACCCTACAAGTGGCCCGCATGATCACGCGCATCTCACTCAGACGCCACGGCATGCGAGAGGAGGACACACTCAAGCTGGTCAGAAGCTTGGTCGTCAGCCGAGTGGCATACAGCCTCCCATACTACAATCCCACCAAGAGTGAGGTACAACAGGCGGACGCGATTCTACGCAAAGCCTACAAAACCGCACTCCACCTTCCCCACAACACCTCAACCGAAAAGCTCCTAGCCTTAGGACTACACAACACCTTCGACGAATTGAAAGAGGCGCAACTAGTCTCCCAACAACGCAGACTACAGCAGACCCCATCTGGCAGGGAGCTCCTGAAGAAACTAGGCTGCGCTGATCAACTTCAAGAGATACAGAGGACCGAAACAATTCCGGACGAGTATCGCAACACACTAAAAGTAGCACCCATACCCCGGAACATGGATACCAACCTACACAAAGCACGCAGAGAAGCGAGGACTGAATACCTACAAAAGACACTAGCACCCCAAGAAACGACGGTATATGTGGACGCAGCCACATACGCCAGAACAGCGGGGCAGAGCAACGCGGTAGCAACGGTGATTGATTCGAACCTACGCGAGATCACCAGCGCATCACTACAAGGCTGTACGATAGTCGAGGCTGAAGAAGCGGCCGTCGCTCTAGCGGCAGCGGAGGGATATCGGTCTAAACGGTCTCTAAGAATCCTTACAGACTCGCTAACAGCGTGCCGCAACTATCTACGCGGCAGAATAGGGCACGGAGCGCTCCGCATACTCCGCTCCGGAGACCACATAACACAACGACAAACAAAAGAAGAACCAATTAGGCATACGATAGTATGGACGCCGGGACACACGGGAGTGGCAGGGAACCAAGAGGCGGACAGGATAGCTCGAGGGTACACTTATTACCGAGCATCCAACGTAGGCGACCTCGAGGAGACCGAACCTGTACCCCAAGACTATTCGGCGATACTAAATTACTACAAGGGCTGCAGAAAGCGGTATCCACCACCGCAGAACTCCCTTAGCAGAGAGGACTCTGTCGCGTGGAGGCAGCTACAAACGGGCTCGTACCCGAACCTAAACGTACTCAGCAAAATTTATCCCGCACAATACAATGACAAATGCCCCTGGTGCCACGAAACACCCACGCTGTATCACATAACGTGGGCATGCTAGAAGATAGACGTGGTACCCGTTATACCAAACCCGAGTGCGGAGCAATGGGAGGGAGTGCTCTCCAGCGATCGCCAGGTCGACCAAGAAGGTTTGATTCGGCGAGCACAACTGGCAGCAGCATCCAGCGGAGCCCTGGACTAAGGGCAACCGACCGTTGTGCTAGAAGATGGACGATTCCATCTGAAGACCGCAGAAGACCAGCGAATCTAGAGCTGATAAAGTTTTTCACTCACTCACACTCATACTCTGCGCGAACCCTGGCATCATACAAGATGTAGACGTGCTCGGCAAGGTGCGCTGCAGTGACCATAGGATGGTAAGAACTCGAATTAGCCTTGACTTGAGGAGGGAACGGAAGAAACTGGTACATAAGAAGCCAATCAATGAGTTAGCGGTAAGAGGGAAACTAGAGAAATTCCGGATCAAGCTACAGAACAGGTATTCGGCTTTAACCCAGGAAGAGGACCATAGTGTTGAAGCAATGAACGACAATCTTATGGGCGTCATTAAGGAGTGCGCAATAGAAGTCGGTGGTAACGCCGTTAAACAGGAAACCAGTAAGCTATCGCAGGAGATGAAAAATCTGATCAAGAAACGCCAATGTATGAAAGCCTCTAACCCTACAGCTAGAATAGAACTGGCAGAACTTTCTAGGTTAATCAACAAGCGTAAGACAGCGGACATAAGGAACTATAATATGGATAGAATTGAACAGGCTCTCAGGAACGGAGGAAGCCTAAAAGCAGTGAAGAAACTAGGAATAGGCAAGAATCAGATGTGTGCGTTAAGAGACAAAGCCGGCAATATCGTTACTAATATGGATGAGTTAGTTCAAGTGGCTGAAGATTATAGAGATTTATACAGTACCAGTAACACCCACGTCGATAAGGTGAGAGAGAATAGGCTAGAGGAACTTGAAATCCCACAAGTAACACCGGAAGAGGTAAAGAACGCCTTGGGAGCTATGCTAAGGCGGAAGGCAGCTGGGGAGGATCAGGTAACAGCAGATTTGTTGAAGGATGGTGGGAACACTGTCCTAGAAAGATTGGCCGCCCTATATACACAATGCCTCATGACCTCGAACGTACCGGAATCTTGGAAGAACGCTAACATAATCCTAATCCATAAGAAAGGGGACGCCAAAGACTTGAAAAATTATAGACCGATCCGTTGCCTACAGTGGCGTAGCAACAGGGGTGGCCGGGGGACCGTAGGCCCCGGGTGCAAGAGGCCAGTGGGGGGGGGTGTGTCATATACATCTGAACACACCCCTCTTTCCGCCGGCTACACCCGGGGCGGGGGGGGGGGGGGGTGACAGAAGACCTATGGGTCCCGGGTACCAGACGACCTAGCTACGCCACTGGTTGCCTACAAAGTATTTACTAAGGTAATCGCAAATAGAATCAGGAATACCTTAGACTTCTGTCAACCAAAGGACCAGGCAGGATTCCTAAAGGCTACTCAACAATAGACCATATTCACACTATCAATCAGGTGATAGAGAAATGTGCGGAATATAACCAACCCTTATATATAGCCTTCATTGATTACGAAAAAGCATTTGATTCAGTCGAAACCTCAGCATTCGTGAAGGCACTACGGAATCAGGGTGTAGATGAGCCATATGTAAAGATACTGGAAGATATCTATAGCGGTTCCACAGCCACCGTAATCCTCCACAAAGAAAGCAACAAAATCCCAATAAAGAAAGGCGTCAGACAGGGAGATACGATATCTCAAATGCTATTCATAGCATGTTTACAGGAGGTATTCAGAGACCTGGAGTGGGAAGAATTGGGGATAAAAGTTGATGGAGAATACCTTAGCAACTTGCGATTCATTGATGATATTGCCTTGCTTAGTAACTCAGGAGACCAATTGCAATGCATGCTCACTGGCCTGGAGAGGCAAAGCAGAAGGATGGGTCTAAAAATTAATCTGCAAAAAACTAAAGTGATGTTTAACAGTCTCGGAAGAGCACAACAGTTTACGATAGGTAGCCAGGCACTGGAAGTGGGAAGTGAATACATCTACTTAGGACAGGTAGTGACCGCGGATCCGGTTCATGAGACTGAAATAATCGGAAGAATAAGTATGGGCTGGGGTGCGTTTGGCAGGCATTCTCAGATCATGAACAGCAGGTTGCCATTATCCCTCAAGAGAAAAGTCTATAACAGCGGTGTCTTACCAGTACTCACGTACGGGGCAGAAACCTGGAGGCTTACGAAAAGGGTTCTACTTAAATTGAGGACGACGCAACGAGCTATGAAAGAAGAATGATGGGTGTAACGTTATGGGATAAGAAAAGAGCAGACTGGGTGAGGGAACAAACGCGAGTTAATGACCCCTTAGTTGAAATCAAGAAAAAGAAATGGGCATGGGCAGGACATGTAATGAGGAGGGAAGATAACCGATGGTCATTAAAGGTTACGGACTGGATTACAAGGGAAGGGAAGCGTAGCAGGGGGCGGCAGAAAGTTAGGTGGGCGGATGAGATTAAGAAGTTTGCAGGGACAACATGGCCACAATTAGCTGGAGAAGTATGGGAGAGGCCTTTGCCCTGCAGTGGGCGTAACCAGGCTGATGATAATGATGATGATGGATAGCAGAATAGAACTTAAAAAAACAGCAATTGGCAACCAAGGCACACGGACTGCGCGGGGTTGTGTTACTCCGCCAGCCAATCATAGAAGCAAACAAAATCGTCGTCATGCATGCCAACGCATTTATAGGTCTGTTCGATTCAGAAAAAAGTGCACGGCACCACAAACGAAAAGGTGCAGGGGGTGCCAGTTATGGTGTGCCGGGCTGCACCCACTTGCCGCAAGGTTCAAGGGTGCACTGCACCGCGGCGGCACCTTGCCTTGCACCCCGTTCAATTGAGCACGGGGGTGCAGGGTGCACCGCTGCACCTCGGGGAATCGAGGGTCTAAGTGCTGTGCACCGTAAATAGGTGCAGAAGGTGCAGAGAAACTTGACTGAATCGAATAGGCCTTGTAGGTGGCGTTGCATGTGGCCTTTTCAAAATGGCGTCGTACTTGATACCTCCGGAGCGTCTGCTGTTCTTGAAGAGCCTTTTTATCGGCGTGAAGCAATGAGGTGGGCAACAGACATAGATAAAGTGTATGGAGTCTGAACATTTCACTCTTCAAAAATGTGCGGTACAGTTCAATTCACTGCTGAACCCGTTTTACTCATTAAACTTCACTGCCAACTGAAGGAAACTCGACAATAAATAGTTGCAGCGAAGTAAGCATTTTAGCATTGCCATTTGTTGGGCGTGTTGGTAAACTGAAAGCATATCAAGTTGTTGAAAAATCAAGTTGTTGAAGTTAGCGCATTGTGGTGTCGTCTCCCTTCCATCCTTGTTTGCTGGCACTAAATATGCTTTAAGCATTTTATTTCAGTTCAATAAAGAATTAGGCCTTCGCCATTCCCCTATAATAGGCGAGGGAAAACGTATAAAATTACGCGCTAATAATTTTATTTTATGTTTATCGCCTTATGTCGGTAACAGGAAAAGTTTGAAGTATTGTTAAGAACGGCCAGCTGAAGTGCAAGTTTTGCCAGTCACTTGCGACAGGGGCGGCAACTTTCCTTGGCGTTACGCTCTAGCCTCGTCGCCGTTGTGACTGAATGAGTTCGGCGAAGTAGGCTTTGTGCCGGAACACGACACCGCCAACCGGGTCGGCCGCGAGCGAGGGAGATGCCGCGGGAACATCGACTGCGGCTCCTTCCCACGCGCCGTCCGAGACGCAAGACAAAAGGGCACCCGGCCGCGCTGCGGGGGTCAGCCCCGAGTTCTACGAAGTCCGTGTGACGTCGGTTCCGGGCCGTGAACCTGTGTGTGTGGTGTGTGTGTGTGTGTGTGTGTGTGTGTGTGTGTGTGTGTTTATAAACCGCTGTTGTGCAGATGCTCGACACTCTCTCAAGCAGTCGTGTTAGACTGACGTACTTTCTCTCGCAGTCATGCTAGACTGATGAACTGCATGTAAATACTGTAAATCCATATTCCTCGTTCTCGATGAGAAGCAGTCCTTCCCTTCATCAACGTCCTCAGCGTGGATAAGTTGGACGACGGCATGGGCCAGCTACCTTCTAATTCCTGCCGGACTCCAATCTTGACAATGGGTTACGAGCGATGGGATTGAGCCCCCAATCCTGACAGTATGAATTATTTGCAGACTCGTGGAGGAACAGTGGCTGATGGTTATGAGGGCGTGGGCGGGGCTTCACTCCGGCGATTTTTCGATGTCAGCGGATGCCGATGAAATTCGCTGGGTAAGTTCCTCTGCACACTCCCGTCATGTCCTCAAAAAATCAGGTCTGAGAGTTGCCCAGATTTTTTACTAATGAATTTATTAAATTGCCTCGAACAACCTATCTTAGTTGCTCCTCAGTTACAGGCAACATTGTGTATGACGTCAGGGTGGTCCCATTTAGAGCATGCCAGGATGCGTTTTTACAATCGCTAGTACACTCTTAAGCAAAATTACACCCTTTTGCCAAACAACGATAATCGTCATCTGTCTTATCCGCATTTCCTTTCTTTAACGCATCAAGCCCGGTACTTCCCAGTAACGAACGGCATGCGCGTTATCAGCATGACATAGCATTCCCGACAGGAAAGTAGTGGGCGCTGTGTTTTCAAGAAAGGAAATGCAAGCAAAGCAGATGACGATTATCGTTGTGTGGCAGAGATATACCCCAAAGGGTGTAACTTTGTCTAAGAGTGTAGGTACAAAGGTGCGTGGCGTTTCTCACTGCGCTCGGCGTTTCTGCGCAGGCGCGAGTAAGAGCGGGTGCCAGAGAGAAAATCTGGGGGCCTTTGCTCCTTGAATATGTGAGTCTGCCTAGGCATTATACGGAGGAGGTTTCTCATGCGCTTGTCCCCTAGGCATGCCGGCATTGCGGAGTGCGGTCCAGTTTGTTACGCTCCGCCGCTGGCTGCCCGCGCGGTGAGGCAGTGGGCACGGACTCCCCATTTGGTGATCGCTGTGTCTGGAGGGGCAAGGTTCTGACTGGTGCTGTATTATTCGCGGGTCGCTTTTTTAGTTGCGACGATAGATTGAATTTTTTACAAGCACTGCTCCAGGAGGGCACATGTAACCGGCAAACGGAGGCCCCAGGAGAGTACCTGAGCTTATAATAAAGGCAGGCGGTGCAGGATCTTCAGGCCACCCAAGGGGTAGCAGAGGGCTAAAAGCCGGAAGCAGGGCGGCCCATGGGTTGGGGCCGCGGAGGCCGAAGCGTGCCAGGGGGTGTTCGCATAAAGAATTGGCTGTCCGCTGTCACGAACAGCCGATCTTATACACCCCTGCCACGCGCAGGCCTTGGCGAGCCCCAAGCCACAGACCGGCCCGGGTTCTAGCTTTGGTGTCCGCATTACCGCTTTGGTGTCCTGGAGGCGACGCCAGTAATGCGCAATAATGACACGTACGTTGTTAAAATTAGTAAACAATAACATGGTTGAATAAATGTTACGTTCAGCCGCGAACTTGCGACGCTAAACCGCACCCCGCGACTTCTGGCGGCACGCCTAGGGACAAACGCGTACAACACGCGCTAAGAAACTCCTCCGTAGTGCCTAGGCAGAGTCCTATATTCTAGGAGCAAAAGTCCCCACATTTCCTCTCTCGCACCCGCTCTTACACGCGCATGCGCGCTAACGTCCGTCGTCTCCACAAGTGCCACGCCCCGCTGTACCTACTAGCCATAGAGTTACTATACTTACTCTAGAGGACAAGCTACCTATAGGGCCCATGCATTGAAATCGGGAACCGCAAGAGCGCCGCCATGTTACTACGCGCTGAGGTTGCCAGATCCTGAGACGCTTGCTAGACTTGGTGACAGTAGTCAGTTTTAATCTGACAACCGAAGCAGCGTAGCAGCATGGCGTCTCGCTTGTAGTGTGGTGTGCGTGCAGCCTTGTGTTTGGGCATTATAAGTTGATTCTTTATTCTATGTTGCGCGATGGTGTGGGCGTGGTCGATGTTGACCGTGCAGGTGGCAGTTATGCAACCGAAGGGTGATCCTGTTGAAGTTTCTGGCGATATGCGGTTTTCAATGGTCACGCCTGTTGCAGGAGTGTCACTCGACGAGGTTACGAGTTAGGAGCTCGAAGCTGTGGTCAGATTCCTCGTCGGCGTTCCGTAATTCTCTTCGCACAGGCACGGTATGTTGCATAAGCCGTTCGGCGCTTTTTTGTTGCGGGGTGCCTTTCTCGTCGCGACGATAGAGCGAGTTTTTTTTTTTTTTTTTGCAAGTACTGATTCAGCTGTAGAGAACATGTAACCGACAAACGGAAGTCTCGTGATAGCACCTGATATTACAATAAATTAGGCGGCGCAGGTACTCCAGGGCACCCAAGGGACAGTGGGGGGGATCAAAGCTGGAAACGGAACGGTACGTATAAGTTGGGGCCGCCGAGGCAGGTGTGTGCCAGGAAGTGTTCGCACGGACAGCTCCCCTGGCACAAGTAGCGGTGCCTCACAAGGTAGTTTAAAGGCACCTGCGCCCTTATCTTGCTTTTGCTTCAGTGCAGCGAGCACGATTAAGCAGAATAATATGGAGGGTATCGGTGCTGTCGCGAATGCGAGTCATGGCATATGTAGCTCGCGTCGCCGGGCGTATGTAGTAATATGAGAGTTGTATGAATTTTATGCATAATACGCTTTGTTACGATACCTTAAAGGAATGGGTCTAGCGGACGGTGTTGGTACGTTTTTCGTACCGCCCTAATCCTATATTCCCTCTTTCCCTACAAACACACACACACACACACACACACACATATCCCCTTTTTTTCTATATGTATACATAGAATTCCTTCCCATGACGGATTGACCACTTCAAGTTGTCAACTTGTCAATAACTGTCATAGGAATTGCTGTAAAAAAAACACAATTCCACGAAGGGATTGTTTACTTTTATTTTTTATTGTAACACTGAAAACTACACAGAACCTTATATTGTATATGTGAGAGAAGTATAGGCCTTTTGCACATGTGGATATCACAAGCTTAATCCAGTGTGCAATACACAGACAAAGCAGCTGCTACAAGATCAACTGCATTGAGGGCCACACAACACATGCGTAAACAAAGGTGAAAAAATAAAGAGCGAAGCTTCAAAATACATTCTGTAGCACTGCAAAGTATAACATATATTGTATCTGTACACTAAATGTTCAAAAAAGCAATGCATCAATGTCCCATTTGCCTTCTAGTTTATTATCAAATTCGAGTTTACTCTTATGAGCATATGTACAACATGAATCTGCTGACACACCCACATTCATGGTGGCTGTTCGAGGTGTGCTGGCTGCCTCAGCATAAGAAAAAGGAAGAAATTGGGTGAATGTCAACCCAAGTGCCACTGCTTCTTGCCTCTGACCTGCACGTGCCTCCGCGGCATCTTTGTTGGTGGAGTCTGCACAGGTGAGCTGGTGTGGCGAGGCGTAGGAGTCATCCGAGCGAAAGAGTATAGTTTACATGGAGAAGTAGCTTTCACATTGCCTGTCACTCAAATGTTTCCTTGGCAACTAGTGGGACACACCCGCAGTCAAGGTGGCTGTTCGAGGTGTGCTGGCTGCCTAAACGTAAGAAAACTCTCACTCACGGAAACCAAGCTTCCACTAGCGCCTGTGCTGCTGCGACGACGTTGATGGGCATGGACCACGACGCTGGCGTGCATTCATCGACACGTGGTGAATGCGGCATCATGGATCAACAAAGTTTTCAATGCGTCACAAGTTCGGGTATCGCCTCAACAACAGTGACGTCAAGTCACATGTCCCATCGGACAGCTATAAAGGCAACCGAAGAGCTGTGCTTCACCATTGGGCGAGGTTACGGCAATCCCGGCAACATGCTGAACGGTCCCTTTTGCTTTATGCTACAGGTTGCGGTTCTTACTCTCGGAAACCAAGCTTCAACTAGCGCCCGTGCTGCTGCGAGAAGACGCTGACGTGCATTCATCGACACGTGGTGAATGCGGCATCATGGATCGACAAAGCTTTCCATGAGTCACAAGTCAGGGTATCGCCTCAACAACAGTGACGTCAAGTCACATGCCCCATCGGACAGTAATAAATCCACCCGACGAGCTGTGCTTCATTATTGGGCGAGGCGACAGCAATCCCGGCAACATGCTGAACGGTCCCTTTTGCTTTATGCTACAGGTTGTGGTTCTTACTCTCGGAAACCAAGCTTCCACTAGCGCCCGTGCTGCTGCGAGAAGACGCTGACGTGCATTCATCGACACATGGTGAATGCGGCATCATGGATCGACAAAGCTTTCCATCAGTCACAAGTCAGGGTATCGCCTCAACAACAGTGACGTCAAGTCACATGCCCCATCGGACAGTAATAAATCCACCCGACGAGCTGTGCTTCATTATTGGGCGAGGCGACAGCAATCCCGGCAAGATGCTGAATGGTCCCTTTTGCTTTATGCTACAGGTTGTGGTTCTTACTCTCGGAAACCAAGCTTCAACTAGCGCCCGTGCTGCTGCGAGAAGACGCTGACGTGCATTCATCGACACGTGGTGAATGCGGCATCATGGATCGACAAAGCTTTCCATGAGTCACAAGTCAGGGTATCGCCTCAACAACAGTGACGTCAAGTCACATGCCCCATCGGACAGTAATAAATCCACCCGACGAGCTGTGCTTCATTATTGGGCGAGGCGACAGCAATCCCGGCAACATGCTGAACGGTCCCTTTTGCTTTATGCTACAGGTTGCGGTTCTTACTCTCGGAAACCAAGCTTCAACTAGCGCCCGTGCTGCTGCGAGAAGACGCTGACGTACATTCATCGACACGTGGTGAATGCGGCATCATGGATCGACAAAGCTTTCCATGAGTCACAAGTCAGGGTATCGCCTCAACAACAGTGACGTCAAGTCACATGCCCCATCGGACAGTAATAAATCCACCCGACGAGCTGTGCTTCATTATTGGGCGAGGCGACAGCAATCCCGGCAACATGCTGAACGGTCCCTTTTGCTTTATGCTACAGGTTGTGGTTCTTACTCTCGGAAACCAAGCTTCAACTAGCGCCCGTGCTGCTGCGAGAAGACGCCGACGTGCATTCATCGACACGTGGGGAATGCGGCGTCATGGATCGACAAAGCTTTCCATCAGTCACAAGTCAGGGTATCGCCTCAACAACAGTGACGTCAAGTCACATGCCCCATCGGACAGTAATAAATCCACCCGACGAGCTGTGCTTCACCATTGGGCGAGGTTACGGCAATCCCGGCAACATGCTGAACAGTCCCTTTTGCTTTATGCTACAGGTTGCGGTTCTTACTCTCGGAAACCAAGCTTCAACTAGCGCCCGTGCTGCTGCGAGAAGACGCTGACGTACATTCATCGACACGTGGTGAATGCGGCATCATGGATCGACAAAGCTTTCCATCAGTCACAAGTCAGGGTATCGCCTCAACAACAGTGACGTCAAGTCACATGCCCCATCGGACAGTAATAAATCCACCCGACGAGCTGTGCTTCATTATTGGGCGAGGCGACAGCAATCCCGGCAAGATGCTGAATGGTCCCTTTTGCTTTATGCTACAGGTTGTGGTTCTTACTCTCGGAAACCAAGCTTCAACTAGCGCCCGTGCTGCTGCGAGAAGACGCTGACGTGCATTCATCGACACGTGGTGAATGCGGCATCATGGATCGACAAAGCTTTCCATGAGTCACAAGTCAGGGTATCGCCTCAACAACAGTGACGTCAAGTCACATGCCCCATCGGACAGTAATAAATCCACCCGACGAGCTGTGCTTCATTATTGGGCGAGGCGACAGCAATCCCGGCAACATGCTGAACGGTCCCTTTTGCTTTATGCTACAGGTTGTGGTTCTTACTCTCGGAAACCAAGCTTCAACTAGCGCCCGTGCTGCTGCGAGAAGACGCCGACGTGCATTCATCGACACGTGGGGAATGCGGCATCATGGATCGACAAAGCTTTCCATGAGTCACAAGTTAGGGTATCGCCTCAACAACAGTGACGTCAAGTCACATGTCCCATCGGACAGCTATAAAGGCAACCGACGAGCTGTGCTTCACCATTGGGCGAGGTTACGGCAATCCCGGCAACATGCTGAACAGTCCCTTTTGCTTTATGCTACAGGTTGCGGTTCTTACTCTCGGAAACCAAGCTTCAACTAGCGCCCGTGCTGCTGCGAGAAGACGCTGACGTGCATTCATCGACACGTGGTGAATGCGGCATCATGGATCGACAAAGCTTTCCATGAGTCACAAGTCAGGGTATCGCCTCAACAACAGTGACGTCAAGTCACATGCCCCATCGGACAGTAATAAATCCACCCTACGAGCTGTGCTTCATTATTGGGCGAGGCGACAGCAATCCCGGCAACATGCTGAACGGTCCCTTTTGCTTTATGCTACAGGTTGTGGTTCTTACTCTCGGAAACCAAGCTTCCACTAGCGCCCGTGCTGCAGCGAGAAGACGCTGACGTGCATTCATCGACACATGGTGAATGCGGCATCATGGATCGACAAAGCTTTCCATCAGTCACAAGTCAGGGTATCGCCTCAACAACAGTGACGTCAAGTCACATGCCCCATCGGACAGCTATAAAGGCAACCGACGAGCTGTGCTTCACCATTGGGCGAGGTTACGGCAATCCCGGCAACATGCTGAACAGTCCCTTTTGCTTTATGCTACAGGTTGCGGTTCTTACTCTCGGAAACCAAGCTTCAACTAGCGCCCGTGCTGCTGCGAGAAGACGCTGACGTACATTCATCGACACGTGGTGAATGCGGCATCATGGATCGACAAAGCTTTCCATGAGTCACAAGTCAGGGTATCGCCTCAACAACAGTGACGTCAAGTCACATGCCCCATCGGACAGTAATAAATCCAGCCGACGAGCTGTGCTTCATTATTGAGCGAGGCGACAGCAATCCCGGCAACATGCTGAACGGTCCCTTTTGCTTTATGCTACAGGTTGTGGTTCTTACTCTCGGAAACCAAGCTTCAACTAGCGCCCGTGCTGCTGCGAGAAGACGCCGACGTGCATTCATCGACACGTGGGGAATGCGGCATCATAGATCGACAAAGCTTTCCATCAGTCACAAGTCAGGGTATCGCCTCAACAACAGTGACGTCAAGTCACATGCCCCATCGGACAGTAATAAATCCACCCGACGAGCTGTGCTTCACCATTGGGCGAGGTTACGGCAATCCCGGCAACATGCTGAACAGTCCCTTTTGCTTTATGCTACAGGTTGCGGTTCTTACTCTCGGAAACCAAGCTTCAACTAGCGCCCGTGCTGCTGCGAGAAGACGCTGACGTACATTCATCGACACGTGGTGAATGCGGCATCATGGATCGACAAAGCTTTCCATCAGTCACAAGTCAGGGTATCGCCTCAACAACAGTGACGTCAAGTCACATGCCCCATCGGACAGTAATAAATCCACCCGACGAGCTGTGCTTCATTATTGGGCGAGGCGACAGCAATCCCGGCAAGATGCTGAATGGTCCCTTTTGCTTTATGCTACAGGTTGTGGTTCTTACTCTCGGAAACCAAGCTTCAACTAGCGCCCGTGCTGCTGCGAGAAGACGCTGACGTGCATTCATCGACACGTGGTGAATGCGGCATCATGGATCGACAAAGCTTTCCATGAGTCACAAGTCAGGGTATCGCCTCAACAACAGTGACGTCAAGTCACATGCCCCATCGGACAGTAATAAATCCACCCGACGAGCTGTGCTTCATTATTGGGCGAGGCGACAGCAATCCCGGCAACATGCTGAACGGTCCCTTTTGCTTTATGCTACAGGTTGTGGTTCTTACTCTCGGAAACCAAGCTTCAACTAGCGCCCGTGCTGCTGCGAGAAGACGCTGACGTGCATTCATCGACACGTGGTGAATGCGGCATCATGGATCGACAAAGCTTTCCATGAGTCACAAGTCAGGGTATCGCCTCAACAACAGTGACGTCAAGTCACATGCCCCATCGGACAGTAATAAATCCACCCGACGAGCTGTGCTTCATTATTGGGCGAGGCGACAGCAATCCCGGCAAGATGCTGAATGGTCCCTTTTGCTTTATGCTACAGGTTGTGGTTCTTACTCTCGGAAACCAAGCTTCAACTAGCGCCCGTGCTGCTGCGAGAAGACGCTGACGTGCATTCATCGACACGTGGTGAATGCGGCATCATGGATCGACAAAGCTTTCCATGAGTCACAAGTCAGGGTATTGCCTCAACAACAGTGACGTCAAGTCACATGCCCCATCGGACAGTAATAAATCCACCCGACGAGCTGTGCTTCATTATTGGGCGAGGCGACAGCAATCCCGGCAACATGCTGAACGGTCCCTTTTGCTTTATGCTACAGGTTGTGGTTCTTACTCTCAGAAACCAAGCTTCCACTAGCGCCCGTGCTGCAGCGAGAAGACGCTGACGTGCATTCATCGACACATGGTGAATGCGGCATCATGGATCGACAAAGCTTTCCATGAGTCACAAGTCAGGGTATCGCCTCAACAACAGTGACGTCAAGTCACATGCCCCATCG
This sequence comes from Dermacentor andersoni, assembly GCF_023375885.2. Lineage (NCBI taxonomy): Eukaryota > Metazoa > Arthropoda > Arachnida > Ixodida > Ixodidae > Dermacentor > Dermacentor andersoni. The sequence goes on along the minus strand of NC_092814.1, from coordinate 257,526,227 downwards.
GACAGTAATAAATCCACCCGACGAGCTGTGCTTCATTATTGGGCGAGGCGACAGCAATCCCGGCAACATGCTGAACGGTCCCTTTTGCTTTATGCTACAGGTTGTGGTTCTTACTCTCGGAAACCAAGCTTCAACTAGCGCCCGTGCTGCTGCGAGAAGACGCCGACGTGCATTCATCGACACGTGGGGAATGCGGCATCATGGATCGACAAAGCTTTCCATGAGTCACAAGTTAGGGTATCGCCTCAACAACAGTGACGTCAAGTCACATGTCCCATCGGACAGCTATAAAGGCAACCGACGAGCTGTGCTTCACCATTGGGCGAGGTTACGGCAATCCCGGCAACATGCTGAACAGTCCCTTTTGCTTTATGCTACAGGTTGCGGTTCTTACTCTCGGAAACCAAGCTTCAACTAGCGCCCGTGCTGCTGCGAGAAGACGCTGACGTGCATTCATCGACACGTGGTGAATGCGGCATCATGAATCGACAAAGCTTTCCATGAGTCACAAGTCAGGGTATCGCCTCAACAACAGTGACGTCAAGTCACATGCCCCATCGTACAGTAATAAATCCACCCTACGAGCTGTGCTTCACCATTGGGCGAGGTTACGGCAATCCCGGCAACATGCTGAACAGTCCCTTTTGCTTTATGCTACAGGTTGCGGTTCTTACTCTCGGAAACCAAGCTTCAACTAGCGCCCGTGCTGCTGCGAGAAGACGCTGACGTACATTCATCGACACGTGGTGAATGCGGCATCATGGATCGACAAAGCTTTCCATCAGTCACAAGTCAGGGTATCGCCTCAACAACAGTGACGTCAAGTCACATGCCCCATCGGACAGTAATAAATCCACCCGACGAGCTGTGCTTCATTATTGGGCGAGGCGACAGCAATCCCGGCAAGATGCTGAATGGTCCCTTTTGCTTTATGCTACAGGTTGTGGTTCTTACTCTCGGAAACCAAGCTTCAACTAGCGCCCGTGCTGCTGCGAGAAGACGCTGACGTGCATTCATCGACACGTGGTGAATGCGGCATCATGGATCGACAAAGCTTTCCATGAGTCACAAGTCAGGGTATCGCCTCAACAACAGTGACGTCAAGTCACATGCCCCATCGGACAGTAATAAATCCACCCGACGAGCTGTGCTTCATTATTGGGCGAGGCGACAGCAATCCCGGCAACATGCTGAACGGTCCCTTTTGCTTTATGCTACAGGTTGTGGTTCTTACTCTCGGAAACCAAGCTTCAACTAGCGCCCGTGCTGCTGCGAGAAGACGCTGACGTGCATTCATCGACACGTGGTGAATGCGGCATCATGGATCGACAAAGCTTTCCATGAGTCACAAGTCAGGGTATCGCCTCAACAACAGTGACGTCAAGTCACATGCCCCATCGGACAGTAATAAATCCACCCTACGAGCTGTGCTTCATTATTGGGCGAGGCGACAGCAATCCCGGCAACATGCTGAACGGTCCCTTTTGCTTTATGCTACAGGTTGTGGTTCTTACTCTCGGAAACCAAGCTTCCACTAGCGCCCGTGCTGCAGCGAGAAGACGCTGACGTGCATTCATCGACACGTGGTGAATGCGGCATCATGGATCGACAAAGCTTTCCATGAGTCACAAGTCAGGGTATCGCCTCAACAAGAGTGACGTCAAGTCACATGCCCCACCGGACAGTAATAAATCCACCCGACGAGCTGTGCTTCATTATTGAGCGAGGCGACAGCAATCCCGGCAACATGCTGAACGGTCCCTTTTGCTTTATGCTACAGGTTGTGGTTCTTACTCTCGGAAACCAAGCTTCAACTAGCGCCCGTGCTGCTGCGAGAAGACGCCGACGTGCATTCATCGACACGTGGGGAATGCGGCATCATGGATCGACAAAGCTTTCCATCAGTCACAAGTCAGGGTATCGCCTCAACAACAGTGACGTCAAGTCACATGCCCCATCGCACAGTAATAAATCCACCCGACGAGCTGTGCTTCACCATTGGGCGAGGTTACGGCAATCCCGGCAACATGCTGAACAGTCCCTTTTGCTTTATGCTACAGGTTGCGGTTCTTACTCTCGGAAACCAAGCTTCAACTAGCGCCCGTGCTGCTGCGAGAAGACGCTGACGTGCATTCATCGACACGTGGTGAATGCGGCATCATGGATCGACAAAGCTTTCCATCAGTCACAAGTCAGGGTATCGCCTCAACAACAGTGACGTCAAGTCACATGCCCCATCGGACAGTAATAAATCCACCCGACGAGCTGTGCTTCATTATTGGGCGAGGCGACAGCAATCCCGGCAAGATGCTGAATGGTCCCTTTTGCTTTATGCTACAGGTTGTGGTTCTTACTCTCGGAAACCAAGCTTCAACTAGCGCCCGTGCTGCTGCGAGAAGACGCTGACGTGCATTCATCGACACGTGGTGAATGCGGCATCATGGATCGACAAAGCTTTCCATGAGTCACAAGTCAGGGTATCGCCTCAACAACAGTGACGTCAAGTCACATGCCCCATCGGACAGTAATAAATCCACCCGACGAGCTGTGCTTCATTATTGGGCGAGGCGACAGCAATCCCGGCAACATGCTGAACGGTCCCTTTTGCTTTATGCTACAGGTTGTGGTTCTTACTCTCGGAAACCAAGCTTCCACTAGCGCCCGTGCTGCAGCGAGAAGACGCTGACGTGCATTCATCGACACATGGTGAATGCGGCATCATGGATCGACAAAGCTTTCCATCAGTCACAAGTCAGGGTATCGCCTCAACAACAGTGACGTCAAGTCACATGCCCCATCGGACAGTAATAAATCCACCCGACGAGCTGTGCTTCATTATTGGGCGAGGCGACAGCAATCCCGGCAAGATGCTGAATGGTCCCTTTTGCTTTATGCTACAGGTTGTGGTTCTTACTCTCGGAAACCAAGCTTCAACTAGCGCCCGTGCTGCTGCGAGAAGACGCTGACGTGCATTCATCGACACATGGGGAATGCGGCATCAGGATCGACAAAGCTTTCCATGAGTCACAAGTCAGGGTATCGCCTCAACAACTGTGACGTCAAGTCACATGCCCCATCGGACAGTAATAAATCCACCCGACGAGCTGTGCTTCATTATTGGGCGAGGCGACAGCAATCCCGGCAACATGCTGAACGGTCCCTTTTGCTTTATGCTACAGGTTGTGGTTCTTACTCTCGGAAACCAAGCTTCAACTAGCGCCCGTGCTGCTGCGAGAAGACGCCGACGTGCATTCATCGACACGTGGTGAATGCGGCATCATGGATCGACAAAGCTTTCCATGAGTCACAAGTCAGGGTATCGCCTCAACAACAGTGACGTCAAGTCACATGCCCCATCGGACAGTAATAAATCCACCCGACGAGCTGTGCTTCATTATTGGGCGAGGCGACAGCAATCCCGGCAAGATGCTGAATGGTCCCTTTTGCTTTATGCTACAGGTTGTGGTTCTTACTCTCGGAAACCAAGCTTCAACTAGCGCCCGTGCTGCTGCGAGAAGACGCTGACGTGCATTCATCGACACGTGGTGAATGCGGCATCATGGATCGACAAAGCTTTCCATGAGTCACAAGTCAGGGTATTGCCTCAACAACAGTGACGTCAAGTCACATGCCCCATCGGACAGTAATAAATCCACCCGACGAGCTGTGCTTCATTATTGGGCGAGGCGACAGCAATCCCGGCAACATGCTGAACGGTCCCTTTTGCTTTATGCTACAGGTTGTGGTTCTTACTCTCAGAAACCAAGCTTCCACTAGCGCCCGTGCTGCAGCGAGAAGACGCTGACGTGCATTCATCGACACATGGTGAATGCGGCATCATGGATCGACAAAGCTTTCCATGAGTCACAAGTCAGGGTATCGCCTCAACAACAGTGACGTCAAGTCACATGCCCCATCGGACAGTAATAAATCCACCCGACGAGCTGTGCTTCATTATTGGGCGAGGCGACAGCAATCCCGGCAACATGCTGAACGGTCCCTTTTGCTTTATGCTACAGGTTGTGGTTCTTACTCTCGGAAACCAAGCTTCAACTAGCGCCCGTGCTGCTGCGAGAAGACGCCGACGTGCATTCATCGACACGTGGGGAATGCGGCATCATGGATCGACAAAGCTTTCCATGAGTCACAAGTTAGGGTATCGCCTCAACAACAGTGACGTCAAGTCACATGTCCCATCGGACAGCTATAAAGGCAACCGACGAGCTGTGCTTCACCATTGGGCGAGGTTACGGCAATCCCGGCAACATGCTGAACAGTCCCTTTTGCTTTATGCTACAGGTTGCGGTTCTTACTCTCGGAAACCAAGCTTCAACTAGCGCCCGTGCTGCTGCGAGAAGACGCTGACGTGCATTCATCGACACGTGGTGAATGCGGCATCATGAATCGACAAAGCTTTCCATGAGTCACAAGTCAGGGTATCGCCTCAACAACAGTGACGTCAAGTCACATGCCCCATCGTACAGTAATAAATCCACCCTACGAGCTGTGCTTCACCATTGGGCGAGGTTACGGCAATCCCGGCAACATGCTGAACAGTCCCTTTTGCTTTATGCTACAGGTTGCGGTTCTTACTCTCGGAAACCAAGCTTCAACTAGCGCCCGTGCTGCTGCGAGAAGACGCTGACGTACATTCATCGACACGTGGTGAATGCGGCATCATGGATCGACAAAGCTTTCCATCAGTCACAAGTCAGGGTATCGCCTCAACAACAGTGACGTCAAGTCACATGCCCCATCGGACAGTAATAAATCCACCCGACGAGCTGTGCTTCATTATTGGGCGAGGCGACAGCAATCCCGGCAAGATGCTGAATGGTCCCTTTTGCTTTATGCTACAGGTTGTGGTTCTTACTCTCGGAAACCAAGCTTCAACTAGCGCCCGTGCTGCTGCGAGAAGACGCTGACGTGCATTCATCGACACGTGGTGAATGCGGCATCATGGATCGACAAAGCTTTCCATGAGTCACAAGTCAGGGTATCGCCTCAACAACAGTGACGTCAAGTCACATGCCCCATCGGACAGTAATAAATCCACCCGACGAGCTGTGCTTCATTATTGGGCGAGGCGACAGCAATCCCGGCAACATGCTGAACGGTCCCTTTTGCTTTATGCTACAGGTTGTGGTTCTTACTCTCGGAAACCAAGCTTCAACTAGCGCCCGTGCTGCTGCGAGAAGACGCTGACGTGCATTCATCGACACGTGGTGAATGCGGCATCATGGATCGACAAAGCTTTCCATGAGTCACAAGTCAGGGTATCGCCTCAACAACAGTGACGTCAAGTCACATGCCCCATCGGACAGTAATAAATCCACCCGACGAGCTGTGCTTCATTATTGGGCGAGGCGACAGCAATCCCGGCAAGATGCTGAATGGTCCCTTTTGCTTTATGCTACAGGTTGTGGTTCTTACTCTCGGAAACCAAGCTTCAACTAGCGCCCGTGCTGCTGCGAGAAGACGCTGACGTGCATTCATCGACACGTGGTGAATGCGGCATCATGGATCGACAAAGCTTTCCATGAGTCACAAGTCAGGGTATCGCCTCAACAAGAGTGACGTCAAGTCACATGCCCCACCGGACAGTAATAAATCCACCCGACGAGCTGTGCTTCATTATTGAGCGAGGCGACAGCAATCCCGGCAACATGCTGAACGGTCCCTTTTGCTTTATGCTACAGGTTGTGGTTCTTACTCTCGGAAACCAAGCTTCAACTAGCGCCCGTGCTGCTGCGAGAAGACGCCGACGTGCATTCATCGACACGTGGGGAATGCGGCATCATGGATCGACAAAGCTTTCCATCAGTCACAAGTCAGGGTATCGCCTCAACAACAGTGACGTCAAGTCACATGCCCCATCGCACAGTAATAAATCCACCCGACGAGCTGTGCTTCACCATTGGGCGAGGTTACGGCAATCCCGGCAACATGCTGAACAGTCCCTTTTGCTTTATGCTACAGGTTGCGGTTCTTACTCTCGGAAACCAAGCTTCAACTAGCGCCCGTGCTGCTGCGAGAAGACGCTGACGTGCATTCATCGACACGTGGTGAATGCGGCATCATGGATCGACAAAGCTTTCCATCAGTCACAAGTCAGGGTATCGCCTCAACAACAGTGACGTCAAGTCACATGCCCCATCGGACAGTAATAAATCCACCCGACGAGCTGTGCTTCATTATTGGGCGAGGCGACAGCAATCCCGGCAAGATGCTGAATGGTCCCTTTTGCTTTATGCTACAGGTTGTGGTTCTTACTCTCGGAAACCAAGCTTCAACTAGCGCCCGTGCTGCTGCGAGAAGACGCTGACGTGCATTCATCGACACGTGGTGAATGCGGCATCATGGATCGACAAAGCTTTCCATGAGTCACAAGTCAGGGTATCGCCTCAACAACAGTGACGTCAAGTCACATGCCCCATCGGACAGTAATAAATCCACCCGACGAGCTGTGCTTCATTATTGGGCGAGGCGACAGCAATCCCGGCAACATGCTGAACGGTCCCTTTTGCTTTATGCTACAGGTTGTGGTTCTTACTCTCGGAAACCAAGCTTCCACTAGCGCCCGTGCTGCAGCGAGAAGACGCTGACGTGCATTCATCGACACATGGTGAATGCGGCATCATGGATCGACAAAGCTTTCCATCAGTCACAAGTCAGGGTATCGCCTCAACAACAGTGACGTCAAGTCACATGCCCCATCGGACAGTAATAAATCCACCCGACGAGCTGTGCTTCATTATTGGGCGAGGCGACAGCAATCCCGGCAAGATGCTGAATGGTCCCTTTTGCTTTATGCTACAGGTTGTGGTTCTTACTCTCGGAAACCAAGCTTCAACTAGCGCCCGTGCTGCTGCGAGAAGACGCTGACGTGCATTCATCGACACATGGGGAATGCGGCATCAGGATCGACAAAGCTTTCCATGAGTCACAAGTCAGGGTATCGCCTCAACAACTGTGACGTCAAGTCACATGCCCCATCGGACAGTAATAAATCCACCCGACGAGCTGTGCTTCATTATTGGGCGAGGCGACAGCAATCCCGGCAACATGCTGAACGGTCCCTTTTGCTTTATGCTACAGGTTGTGGTTCTTACTCTCGGAAACCAAGCTTCAACTAGCGCCCGTGCTGCTGCGAGAAGACGCCGACGTGCATTCATCGACACGTGGGGAATGCGGCATCATGGATCGACAAAGCTTTCCATGAGTCACAAGTCAGGGTATCGCCTCAACAACAGTGACGTCAAGTCACATGCCCCATCGGACAGTAATAAATCCACCCGACGGGCTGTGCTTCATTATTAGGCGAGGCGACAGCAATCCCGGCAACATGCTGAACGGTCCCTTTTGCTTTATGCTACAGGTTGTGATTCTTACTCTCGGAAACCAAGCTTCCACTAGCGCCTGTAATGCTGCGACAACGTTGGTGGGCGTGGACCACGACGCTGGCGTGCATTTATCGTGCGGCATCATGGATACAACAATCAAACCGCGGCCCTCAGTCCCCAGCAGCTGCGAAGCAACTGACCACGGCGGCGGTCAGACATGTGACGCAGCAGAGGGTGCTCAGAATCCCTGGCTCCGGACAGGCCGCCATTGGAATCTGAACCTGGCAACGTTTACCGTTAGAAAGTTGTCTAGTGAGGCGAGTCTAGCAGCGTTATTGGAGGAATTAGAGGGTAGTAAATGGGATATAATAGGGCTCAATGAGGTTAGGAGGACAAAAGAAGTATATGCAGTGCTAAAAAGCGGGCACGTCCTGTGCTACCGGGGCTTAGCGGAGAGACGAAAACTAGGAGTCGGATTCCTGATTAATAAAGATATAGCTGGTAACATCCAGGAATTCTATAGCATTAACGAGAGAGTGACAAGTCTTGTAGTGAAACTTAATAAGAGGTACAAAATGAAGGTTGTACAGGTCTACGCCCCTACATCCAGTCATGACCAGGAAGTCGAAAGCTTCTATGAGGACGTGGAATCGGCGATGGGTAAAGTCAAAACAAAATACACTATACTGAAGGGCGACTTCAATGCCAAGGTACGCCCCTACATCCAGTCATGATGACCAGGAAGTCGAAAGCTTCTATGAGGACGTGGAATCGGCGATGGGTAAAGTCAAAACAAAATACACTATACTGATGGGCGACTTCAATGCCAAGTTAGGCAAGAAGCAAGCTGGAGACAAGTCAGTGGGGGAATATGGCATAGGCTCTAGGAATAGCAGGGGGGAATTATTAGTAGAGTTTGCAGAACAGAATTATATGTGGATAATGAATACCTTCTTCCACAAGCGGCATAGCCGAAAGTGGACGTGGAGGAGCCCGAATGGTGAGACTAGAAATGAAATCGACTTCATACTCTGTGCGAACCCTGGCATCATACAAGATGTAGACGTGCTCGGCAAGGTGCGCTGCAGTGACCATAGGATGGTAAGAACTCGAATTAGCCTTGACTTGAGGAGGGAACGGAAGAAACTGGTACACAAGAAGCCAATCAATGAGTAAGTGGTAAGAGGGAAACTAGAGGAATTCCGGATCAAGCTACAGAACAGGTATTCGGCTTAAACTCAGGAAGAGGACCTTACCATTGAAGGAATGAACGACAATCTTATAGGCGTCATTAAGGAGTGTGCAATAGAAGTCGGTGGTAACTCCGTTAGACAGGATACCAGTAAGCTATCGCAGGAGACGAAAGACCTGATCAAGAAACGCCATTGTATGAAAGCCTCTAACCCTACAGCTAGAATAGAACTGGCAGAGCTTTCGAAGTTAATCAACAAGCGTAAGACAGCTGACATAAGGAACTATAATATAGACAGAATTGAACATGCTCTCACGGACGGAGGAAGCCTAAAGGCAGTGAAGAAGATAGGAATAGGCAAGAATCAGATGTGTGCGTTAAGAGACAAAGCCGGCAATATCGTTACTAATATGGATGAGATAGCTCAAGTGGCTGAAGAGTTTTATAGAGATTTATACAGTACCAGTAACACCCACGACGATAAGGTGAGAGAGAATAGTCTAGAGGAACTTGAAATCCCACAAGTAACACCGGAAGAAGTAAAGAACGCCTTGGGAGCTATGCAAAGGGGGAAGGCAGCTGGGGAGGATCAGGTAACAGCAGATTTGTTGAAGGATGGTGGGAACACTGTCCTAGAAAGGTTGGCCGCCCTATATACACAATGCCTCATGACCTCGAACGTACCGGAATCTTGGAAGAACGCTAACATAATCCTAATCCATAAGAAAGGGGACGCCAAAGACTTGAAAAATTATAGACCTATCAGCTTACTGTCCGTTGCCTACAAAGTATTTACTAAGGTAATCGCAAATAGAATCAGGAATACCTTAGACTTCTGTCAACCAAAGGACCAGGCAGGATTCCGTAAAGGCTAATCAACAATAGACCATATTCACACTATCAATCAGGGGATAGAGAAATGTGCGGAATATAACCAACCCTTATATATAGCTTTCATTGATTACGAGAAAGCGTTTGATTCAGTCGAAACCTCAGCAGTCATGGAGGCATTACGGAATCAGGGTGCAGACGAGACGTATGGAAAAATACTGAAAGATATCTATAGCGGTTCCACAGCCACCGTAGTCCTCCATAAAGAAAGCAACAAAATCCCAATAAAGAAAGGCGTCAGGCAGGGAGATACCATCTCTCCAATGCTATTCACAGCGTGTTTACAGGATGTCTTCAGAGACCTGGATTGGGAAGAATTGGAGATAAGAGTTAATGGAGAATACCTTAGTAACTTGCGATTCGCTGATAATATTGCCTTGCTTAGTAACTCAGTGAACCAATTGCAATGCATGCCCACTGACCTGGAGAGGCAAAGCAGAAGGGTGGGTCTAAAAATTAATCTGCAGAAAACTAAAGTAATGTTTAACAGTCTCGGAAGAGAACAGCAGTTTACGATAGGTAGCGATGCACTGGAAGTGGTAAGGGAATACATCTACTTAGGACAGGTAGTGACTGCGGATCCGGATGATGAGACTGAAATAATCCGAAGAATAAGAATGAACTGGGGTGCGTTTGGCAGGCATTCTCAGATCATGAACAGCAGGCTGCCATTATCCCTCAAGAGAAAAGTGTATAACAGCTGTGTCTCACCAGTACTCACGTACGGGGCAAAAACCTGGAGGCTTACGAAAAGGGTTCTACTTAAATTGAGGACGACGCAACGGGCTATGGAAAGCAGAATGATGGGTGTAACGTTAAGGGATAAGAAAAGAGCAGATTGGGTGAGGGAACAAACGCGAGTGAATGACATCATAGTTGAAATCAAGAAAAAGAAATGGGCATGGGCAGGACATCTAATGAGGAGGGAAGATAACTGATGGTCATTAAGGGTTACGGACTGGATTTGAAGGGAAGGGAAGCGTAGCAGGAGGCGGCAGAAACTTAGGTGGGCGGATGAGATTAAGAAGTTTGCAGGGACAACATGGCCACAATTAGTTCATGACAGGGGTTGTTGGAGAAGTATGGGAGAGGCCTTTGCCCTGCAGTGGATGTAACCAGGCTGATGATGATGATGATCATGTATCGACAAAGATTTCATGCTTCACAAGTCCGGCTATCGCCTCAACAACAGTGACGTCAAGTCACATGCCCAATCGGACAGCTATAAAGGCAACCGACGAGCTGTGCTTCACCAGTGGGCGAGGCGACAGCAATCCCGGCAACATGCGGAACAGTCCCTTTTGCTTCATGCTACAGGTTGCGGTTCTTACTCTCGGAAACCAAGCTTCAACTAGCGCCTGTGCTGCTGCGACATGGCGCTGGCGTGCATTCACCGACACGTGGTGAATGCGGCATCATGGATCGACAAAGCTTTCCATGCGTCACAAGTCCGTGTATCGCCTCAACAACAGTGACGTCAGGTCACATGCCCCATCGGACACCTATAAAGGCACCCGACGAGCTGTGCTTCACCATTGGGCTAGGATACGGTAATCCCGGCAACATGCTGAACAGTCGGTTTTGCTTTATTTTATGCTACAGGTTGCGGTTCTTACTCACGGAAACCTAACTTCGACTAGCACCTGTGCTGCTGCAACGACGTTGGTGGGCGTGGACCACGGCGCTGGCGTGCATTCATCGACACGTGGTGAATGCGGCATCATGGATCGACAGAGCTTTCCATGTGTCACAAGTCCGGGTATCACCTCAACAACAGTGACGTCACGTCACATGCCCCATCGCATAGCTATATGGGCACCCGACGAGCTGTGCTTCATCAGTGGGCGAGGCGGCAGCAATCCCGGCAATATGCTGAACAGTCCCTTTTGCTTCATGCTACAGGTTAGTAGATATATGCCAACTCGTGGTTTTCGATCAGATAACCGGTTTTGCTGCTGCTTCCCTGCCCACTGTGTGTGAATTATTTTTGTCTAGTATAATTAGCCCATTAATCAGATATCTTATGGTTTGCGGAGACGTAGAAGGAAATTCGGTTCCAACAGAAAAAGATCTGTTGCTAGAACTGTTAAATGGGCAAAGTAAAATTCTTTCAACTATACAGGACATACTGGTAACAGAAAATGAAATGCGAAGGAACCTATCAAAAGAAAGAACTGATGACATCGAGCGGCGATTGGGTGGTTTATGTGCGCTGAACTCTAAAGTAGTCGTCATCGAAACAACAATAACGAACTTCAAGGAACAACTCGCCAACATTAGTGAACCTGTTGATGACCTAGAAAAGAGAAGCAGGAGGAAAAACCTAATAATTTATGGTTTACATGAACCTAGAGTTGAAACTTGAGAAAACTTAGAACGAAAAGTAAAAGAGGAAATCTTTAATTAAAAACTAGGCATTAACGTAACCGGCATAAAAAGGTGTCACGGACTTGGAAGAAAAAACGAAAATAAAACCCGTCCAGTGATTCTAAAATTTCTTGCCTACCGAGAAAAGAATGCCCTGTTTAAAGCATCGCATAAACTAAAGGGTAGTGAACTGTCACTATCTGAAAACTTCTCTAGGCGAGTACGCAACACATGGAGGCTTTTATGGGAGAGTTTTAAGGAAAGGCAGAAAAACATGAAAGTATAGCTGCTTTACGATAAGTTGAGCATCAATGGGACTTTGTTTAGTTGGAATGCTGAAAAAAAGATACCGTTATAAGCTGAAGAAATCAGGTCCTCAAAACTGACAGACTAAGCGCAAGCATGGCCCGTTAGGAATACTTAATGTAAATTGTAGGAGCATTATAAACAAGCGTACAGAGTTAGAGGGAATTCTTTTGTCGTGTAACCCAGATATCGTTGTCTTGATGGAGACATGGTTAAATGAAGAAATATATTATAGCGAGTTCATTCCACTTGGGTATAGCGCATTCAGAAAGGATAGGAGTAGCAGGGGTGGAGGTGTAGCCATCCTTTTCAAGGATAATATTAAGCTCTTAAAAATGCCTGATTTATTAGATGTTGAGTGCATTTTTTGCATGCCCTACCATGAAAATATTCGATATGTCATAGCTGCTCTGTAGAGACCTCCTAATACTGGTGTTGGAGTTTTGGATTCTTTGAAGATATACATGAGCGAACATGTGAAACCCGCGGTGACCGCATTATTCTCTCGGGAGATTTTAACTTGCCAAGCATTGATTGGGAAACGATGTCAGTCAAAAGTGATAACGACAGCTTAGGAGAGGCCATGCTGGACATTGCCTTTTCTTTTAATTTATTACAGTTAGTGGATACCTGTACTTCAATAAAGGGTAATTCTGAAACAATCCTGGACCTCTCCTTTGTAAGTCGGCCACTAAGTAGTCAAACTAAGTGCTTTGTTTTTCCCGGTATATCGGATCACGAGGCTGTGTTACTGACAATAAGTAATATGAATTGGAAAGACCGCTGTAACACTGTCCGATTCCGCAATTTCTTCCGAGCTGATGATGTCTCGATTATAGATACGCTTTCGTTTGACTTTGATTCATATTCAGAAAATATTGTGGACGTGCACGAACTATGGAAACGCTTTAAGAGTATTAATGACTACATTAAAAAATATGTACCAACTATTGCTAAGAAAAAAAATAATCCCTGGATTTCTAGGGAGACGCTGAGATTGAAGAGGCAGCTCAAGAGGTTAAAAAATAAAATGACAAAATCAAGCAGTGCTTCAACATATCACCGACAGAAATTTCTCTCTTTCATCTGAATTTCTGATCGAACTGCCTACTGAGAAACAACGTTACTATAAAGAATCATTGCCTAAATTCATCACAACGTCTCCAAATGGATTTTGGCGGGATAGGTGTCACCGAAACATTACCAATGCGATGTACTTGAAGTTGATGGTATTCACTTGACTGAGGAAGAAAAAATTGCTAACTTATTTAATGAGCACTTCCACTCCGTTTTTTCTTGTGATGATGGTGTCTTACCTGTGTTTGAGAATTTTTTGCCCCCTATTTCTGATGTGTCAATAAGCGAACAGGGTATGTTCCACATGCTTTTAAAACTTGATGAAAAGTTCAGACCCAGACGATATACCCAATGCTTTCCTAAAAAGGTATGCCGAATGGGTCTCGAAATACTTGTACAGTGTCGTCCTGTTTGAAAGGTAACACGCGAGCGCGTGGCCTGTGCTCTGCGGCGGCTGCCTAGAGCGCCGGTCAGTGGCAGCAAGAGGAAGCACGTCCGCTTTTGGCGTCATCTATTGGCGGTCAGAATGGCTAGGCATGGCCGATCGGCAAGCGCCTACTGGACTCCCTCCCCCGTATTACTGATGCGCAAGGAGCGGGGCCTGCAGCTCAGCGCCTGCTGCTAGCAAGCCGCGCTCGGTACGCGGGCGCACTGGAAACATCGAAGTGGCAAGATACGCGCGGTAGTTGCACCAGCGTATTTTAATGCGTAAGCTTCTTTCGCGAATACCTCAGCTGCGTCACACGAAAAGGCATGCGAAAAGTGTAGTGCTTTGTAACTGGACAAAAACGCGTTATTTGCCAAGACACTTAATCGTTATAATAGTGTAAATGTACATGACTCGTAGATTCATAAACAATCAGGAACAACTTCAAAAAAAAAAAATTATCAGAGGGAATACACATATGGAAACACAGGGCTCCATAGAAAATGCATGATGAAGCTTATAGTAGGAGTGGACCAACTGAAATTTGGAGGTGGGACAACTTGAAATTGGGAGGTGGTTTAACTGAAATGCGGGGGTGGGCTAACTTGAAATTTGGAAGTGGGCAAACTTAAATTTGGGGGCGGGCCATCTTGAACTTTGGAGGTGGGTCAACTTATAATTTGGAGGTGAGCCAACGGAAATTTGCGTGTGGGCCAGCTGGAAATTTTGAGGCAGGTCAACTTAAATTTGGAGGTGGCCCAACTTAAATTTAGGGGTGGGCCAACTGAAATTAGAGGGTATTCATATGCACATTTAAACAAATCCAGTGGAGTTTCTCCATTCTTTTTTGTAGGACGCATCTCTGGCTCCCCACTTCACCGCTCATAGCGTGAATAAACCTCACCTGATTCGGAGTGATTTAAAGGAGAGCGACGCACTCAGGTCCAACTTTGGCGCTGGTTTGCAGAATGACTGCCAACAAACTGCGGATAGTTTCCTTCTGCCCCAACGTTTCCTGCTAGATGCAGCCCCAATTAGCAACAACGCATCGGTCCGCCAACAGAGAAAATACTTCAACGCCTAATCCACGCTGGTTGCTTCTAAAGTCATGCACAATTACTGGACTTTGGCCGTAATGAGAATGACCTAGATGCTGCTGCATAACAAATTGAAGGCTAAACGATTTTATGTTTGTAAAATCTTCAATGAACATTTTATCAATAACGTAATGAACACGAAATGAGAAAAACATCGCAATTCGTGAGTTTGTTCGCCCATTAGAAAAATATAGGGCTCAAATAAAAACATCATGGTTACATTTAGGCACACGTGTCCAAGGAATGCTGGCGGCATTGTATACATTGTCCTCCAGCGAAAAATGGCGTGAAAGTCCAGGGTAACGAGTTGAACTTTGGCAGTGACATTGTAGCTCGCATTGCGAAGTAAAACCAAAAGGCTGATTCTTCATACCACTCACTCGAGGCTAAGCCATAGAGACACAAGCTCATCTTTCAAGCTTAGCCGTGTTGCAATCTTGTGTGACGACACTAAAACTGGATTCACACAACGGTTCGAAATGCGCGGACAAGCATGACGTGGTTGAGCTACTAGTAGCTTATCTGCTTTGTCTGCGTGCCAACAGAGGAAAACAGAGGCTGCATGGCACTGGCCGACGTAATGCTCGTCCCAGACATTTGGTCCGCCTTGTGAACCTTGTATGCGTAGAATGTTTCGTCTCAAAATACTGCGAGAGGGAAAGGTGCAGCGTTTACTGTGCCTGACGCGATAAGTAATCGCGTTGGCGCACGCGGATTGTTCTGTTCGTGTGAGACGAAGCAGGACGCCTACAAGATGACTCGTGTTCCACTCGAGCAACGGCAAAAAATTATTGAACTGAACGTGGCACGCTACAGCCAGCGGACTATTGCCTCACTTACAGGAAGACCACTGAAAACGGTGAATAGGATAATTCAGGCTTTTAGGAAGGAACGCCGCATAAAGGACGCTCCGCACAGGTGTAGAACTCGAGCAACGACAGAGGACGAAGACAGGGCCATCGTGGCTGCAGCGGCATTGAATCCGCTGACCACAGTCCGAGAAATACAGCAGCAACTTGGTCTGAAGGTGTGCAAGACGACAGTTAAGCGCCGCCTCGCGGAAGCTGGCCTGAAGAAGCACGTCGCCTGCAGAGAACCGCTTCTCCGTGAACAAAGCGAGACGGCTGCAATTTGCCAAGGACCATGAGAGCTGGACAACCACCGACTGGGAACGCATCGTGTTTTCTGATGAAAGCTAGTTCACGACCCGCTGGGACCAAAGGCAAAGAGTTTGGCGCCCTGAAAGCAGCCGGTAGGTGGCGTTTCCTCTTAAAAAGGAGGTTTGGATTTTGTGGCGAATGGACGTGCTGGCGAATTTTGTGGCGAATGGACGAAAGCTTGCTTCTGTTTTTGATTTGCTGATTTTTTGCCTTTAAATAGTAATTGAGCGTTTTTTTTTTATTTCTTTTTTGTCTCTCGTATTTCGGGTGCGCGGGTGTGTTTCGTGCACATTTGGCTTTGCAGGATTGTTAGGGCGTCCTTTCGCGCCACGTGCTTCAACACGTGCAGCCGGTTGGGACGTTGAGTGTTTGTAGTCTTTAAATGGTAGCTTGGAGGTGGCAAGATTAATAGCTATTGTGGTTTTACTGTGCGTGTTCTTGTTAGGAAAGTGAGAGCGTGGCCGCGTGGCTGAGCGCGTGCGAGAGCGTGTCATACCTTCGGTCTCCGCGGCATTGGTTGCTTTTGAAACAGTGCTGAGAGTTGCTTTGCGACATTTTGAGGATTTGGATCTTGTGCATATTGGTTCTTGCTAGAAGGCACGTGCTCTGCATTGATATAGTGGTATAGTATTGTAGTATTTACATCAGTAGTAGCATTATTATAGTATTATAGTATTTGCAAAAAGCCGTGCAATACATGGCGAGAAAGCCGGTAAAGCAGGCAGTGCGCGGGGGGTCCCTCAAGGCAGATGAGGATACGGATGAGAATGGAGAGGGCATCGAACCAACTGGCACACAATGTGATGTCGATACTAGACTGCAGAAAATGGAGGCTTTCAAGGAAGAGCTTGTCAAACAGGTGCAAGAGCTCAAGAATGAGCTGGACAGGTAGCGTGATGCAGGGAAGGTAGTTGGAAAGAGACTTGAAGCAGCCGAGGAAAAGCTGAACAGGGCCGCCATTGTGAGAATGTGCGTGACAATGGGACGCGAACCTCCAACGCGACAGGCGAGGGAGTGTCACCAGGGTACGTAGAATTCGGGCAGCGTGATAAAGGGTTAGCTGGAAAGAGCGGCAGCTACCTCGAGGCCACCGCGCGAAAAAAGCAGGAGCCCAGGGGACAATGCCCCTTGTCGAGTTCGAACCACGCGGAAAAGGACAAAGGGAAGCAGGCAGAGGTAGGAGAGAGTGAAAGTGATTACCGCCGGCGACTCAAACATGGCTAGTTGCTCAAAAACAATTGTGGAGAGGGTGAAAGGCGATAAAAGAGTGGCGGTAGGGACATTTCCAGGGCGGGCACTGGGTTCTGTCATGGAGCGAGCAAAAGAAAAGCTCGCGGAAATTGGCCACGTGCGCAACCTTGTCATAGTAGCAGGCGGGCTAAATGACGTCCTGAACAGGAAAGGGACAGGACTAGCCCAGCGCTTGGCGAAGGGGGTGGACGACTTGCGAGAGCTATCCCCTTAAGTGCAGATCGTGGTGTGCACGGTGCCGGAGATGCCTGTATGTGACAGTCACGTACAAAGAGCCGTAATGGCTGCTAATGAGGCAATATGGAAAATGAGCCGAGAGAAAGGCTTCGAGGTGGTCGAAGTAAACAGGGAAGTGAGAAGGTGTGGTGGTTTTAAACGAGACGGGATCCACTTCAATTACAGGCTGGCACAAGAAGTGGGCTGGCGAATTGGTGGTCGCGCTGTTGCTTCTTTAGGGGGCCCGCGGGCGCTCAGGAGGCCAGAGTAGATAGTAATGAAGAAGGTCCCCTAGGGGAACCTCAGAAGAGCATCGCCGCTAATAACAGAAAAAGGAGGAAAGCGAGAAAGAGAGCTCGCCATGCAATAGGCTACATAAACATGCAGGGCGGCAGAAGAAAGGAAAAGTGGGCAGAGATTGAGGAGCAGTTAAATAGAGATCAAATAGGGGTGTATGCGGTTACAGAAATGCACCTTGACTCAGAAGAGCGGCCAGTTATTGAGAATTATGTTTGGGAAGGGTGCAACAGAATTAAGTCGGAAGAAAAGGGAGGGGGAGTCGGAATGCTCATCCATCAGGGAGCCGTATGGAAAAGAGTAAATTCAAAATGTCAAGAGCATCTTTGGTTATCAGGTACAATGAGTGGGAAAAAAACTTGGCTGGGCGTTACGTATTTGTGGACCGGAAATAATTGCACAGAGAAGAATAAAGAGTTAGTGGAATGCATAAGCGCTGATATTAAGGGTTTCGGGAATGGTGCTGAAATTGTTCTATTAGGTGACATGAATGCCCACATACAGGATTTAGATGGCTATACCGACAACAACGGGAAGTCAATGCTAGACCTTTGTGAGCAACATAACCTTGTTGTCGTGAATACAGGGCATAAGTGTGAAGGGCAGATCACGTGGGAAGTGGGAAACCGGCAATCGACCATTAATTACTGTCTGATGACAGAAGGAATTGATGATAAGTTCAGAGAAATGGTCATTGATGAGGGAGAGTATAGCAGCATAGGGAGTGACCATAAACGCATCATTTTAAAAATGGGATATGTAGTTGGGAAAGAGAGCAAGGAGCGCAAAATGGCCAGTCCAAATCTGAAGGCTGAACAAATAGCAAATATAGTCACAAGAGTCGAGGAAGAAATTGGCAAATGGCCAAGTAAAGAGTGGGAATATGGTGAGCTTCTAAGTGTAATAACGACAGAAATACGGAAAGAGAAACAACATGTTCGTTGGAAAGAAACAAAGAAACTAAAAAGTTGGTGGAACAGGGAGACACGAGAAGCGATCGCAGAACGACAGAAAGCATCTCGAGAGCACAGGCAGGCAAAGAAGGCGCAGTTGCCGCAGGATGAAGTAACCAGTAAATGGGAAATATACCGGGAGAAGAAGTCTATGGTTCAAATACTGGTGCAAGCAAAATTAAAAGGTGAAAGTGAACGTTGGTTGTCAGAAATACGTGAGAAAAAGAAAGCCACACCTAGAATATTTTGGAACCACATAAAATTAATAGGCAGGAAGTCAACAACAATACAACAACATATCCTAGACGAAGATGAAAACAGACTGGAAGGAGAAGCGGCAATAAATTACATCCGAAAAATAACAGCCCAATCTTTCCAAGGCAATGACGAGGTTGTATTTGAAGAAACAAAGAGCATGAAAGAGACCCAAGTGGAAAAGGAGTTGGTGCTGACAAATTCCAACTGGAAGAAAGCGGAAGAGAAAATTCCTAAGCGCACAGCCACAGGGCTAGACGAGGTTCGCGTTAGGCTGATTAATGAACTAGGACCAAAAAGTAAGGAAGCTCTGGTGAAAGCAGTAGAAAAAACTTTAAAAGATAGACGAATACCAGACAGTTGGCGACAAAGTAGAATGAATTTAATTTATAAAGGCAAGGGGGAGAAAGATAGAATTCACTCGTATAGACCGTTGACCATTACATCGGTAATATACAGGTTAGCAATGCAGGCAATCAAATTAAAGCTTCAAACTTGGGCAGAGAATAATGGCATTTTGGGAGAACTTCAGAATGGCTTCAGAATAGGTAGGCGTTTAGATGATAACTTATTTGTTCTTACTCAGTGTATTGAAACATCAAAAGCAGAAAGCAGACCGCTATATGTGGCCTTTTTAGACATTACAGGCGCCTGTGACAACGTAGACCACTACATTTTGTGGGATATTCTGAAAGGGGAAGGCTTAGGTGACGATTATCTACAGCTTTTGAGAGAGATTTACCTAGAAAATACCGTTTTCGTTGAATGGGAAGGGATGAGAAGCGAGGAGAAAGTTCATGTCAACAAGGGACTGAGACAGGGGTGCCCTTTATCCCCACTGCTGTTTATGATGTACATTGTGAGGATGGAGAGGGCGCTAGAAGGGAGTAATATCGGGTTTAATCTCTCATACAAACAGGCGGGTACAGTAGTTGAGCAGCAGCTCCCAGGTTTATTTTATGCGGATGACATTGTGTTGCTAGCTAACAAGCAAAGTGATTTGCAACGTCTGGCTAATATCTGTGGACAGGAAGGCAACAATTTAGGTTTTAAATTTAGTGTTAGAAAATCAGGTGTTATGGTATTCACTGGAAACAGTGAACAGACAGTGGAGATACAGGGCCAGGAAATACCTCGGGTAACAGAATATAAATACCTTGGTATATGGATAAACGAGGGCAATAGATATATGGAAACACAGGAAAAAACAATAACAGTGAAGGGGAAGAGAAATGCAGCCAAAATGAAGCACAGAGCGCTATGGGGATACATTAGGTACGAGGTCCTCCGAGGTATGTGGAAAGGTGTAATGGTTCCATGACTTATTTGGAAATGCGGTTGTTTGCTTTAAATCAGGGGTACAATCAGGACTCGATGGGAACCAAAAGTCAGTGGGTCGCCTTGCATTGGGCGCTCACGGGAAGACTACCAATGAAGCTGTTCAGGGTGATATGGGCTGGACTAGTTTTGAAGTGAGGGAAGCTCGCAGTAAAATTGAGTATGCAGAACGCCTGAGGAATATGGAAGAAAGTAAATGGGCTGGGAGAGTGTTCAGGTATCTGTACAGGAAAAACATTGATTCGCAGTGGAGGAATAGAACTAGGAAGCTTACCAGCAAGTATGTGGCCTGTAGGGTGGGCAACACAGCAACAAAGACGGTCAAGCGGAAAGTCAGAGAGGCTGAAATTATCTCATGGGTGGCGGCAATGGAAAGGAAACCTGCCATGAGTAACTACTTAAGAGGAAAAAACGAAATCAGGAAAGAAACACTTTATGATAACTGAAAATGAAGCTCATTACTTTTCGAAGCGAGATAGGGATGCCTTAGAAGACGCACCTATAAAGTGAGATATAAGAAGGAAGAAGAAGCCTGTGCTTGCTGCGGTAAAGCTAGGGAAACTATGGAGCATGTTGTATTAGAATGTGAAGACGTCTACCCAGCGGGCGATTTAGGCACCACTGGCCTCCTTGAAGCCCTTGGGTTCAGCGGGAGCAGTGTAAAAGTAAACATGTCCGCAATAGATATTTGTAAGAGGCGATTGGAGGATTGGTGGACGAAAAGTAGGGAAACGACAAAAAACGGAGACGTACAAAAGCACAGTTTGCAATAGGGGATCAGAAAATTTGGGTGTGGGAGTTTATAGCGTTTATTTTTTTATTTTTTATTGTTTAACTTAGGGAGGACATTAGGCAGCATAATAGCAAGAGCTTGGTGGCGCAACCCACCGCCCCGTTCCAAAGGGGACGCTCATAACATCCATCCATCCCATCCATCCAGTATTGTACCGCTTTGAGAAATCTTAGCCAAAGCCCAAGAAATAACTACGCTTACTTCATAAATTTTACACATTGTGGTGTCTTACGGACTTAAAAACAAAGAGGACTTAAACACCAGTGTGAACTTGAAGTTAATTTCTAGGCACGAGAAAAGGTTTGCTTGTGTAAACTGAACGAAAACCAAATAAAAGAAGCGCTAAAGATAGCCAGAAAACAACCGGCGTTAAAAGCACGCACGGTTAAGGACTGCCAATGCCACGTCATTGACATCTAAGAAAGTTACGTCTTGTAGAGTGAGTGACTGACGATTTGTTGTCAGTGCAGGTTCAAACGATCCTTTTCTTCAGTTACAAGCCTGATTACTTCCAGCTTGTGGCTGCAAGTGGCCGCTTAGAAGTGAGGATAGGGGGCTTTATAACCAGGGAAGGCCTCGGTCCACTAGTTCGCATCGAGGGCAAGCTCACGTCTTCCAGCTACTGCGCCATCCTTGATGACGTGATGGTGCCCCACCTTCTTGATAGGCCCTTCCCGCAAGGAGATTATGTCTTTCAGGAAGATAACTCCTCCATCCACTGATCTAGAAAAGTTACAAGTTTTCCGCAAGAGCGGGGTGGCAACGTTCTGATTTGGCCGCCCCAGTCTCCAGACCTCAACATTATTGAAAACGTGTGGGGTCCTTTGAAAACAGCGCTAGCGCCCCGGTACCTCCACGGACTCTCGGCCGACAATCTGCGGAGTGCCATAAAGGAGGAATGGGACCAGCTGAGAACGAACGAGTCACTCAAGGCCTCTCTCTACGACTCCCTTTCCACAAAAATGAAGAATGTGATAGGTGCAAATGGAGACGCGACTAGGTATTGAAACCTGGCGTGAAGTAAAAGATTTCAGCCAAATAAGTTCTGTTGGCGTTGATAACAAAGCAAGGGGTCACATATTTTTTTTTTCTGTGGATAAAAGTACTAAATATAAAGTATTTAATTATCCCTTTCAGTGCAGCGTCACGTAGACTGAAAGTGAAGTAATGCGACGGTGACATAATTCTCATGACTGCATATTTACAAAAATACAAGACACTGTTTTGTCTCGAGCCCAAGTTCTGTTGGGCATCACTGCCAGCGTGACCTATGTCATTGATAGTCTCTATAAGGGCCTCTAAGAGAAAAGAGATGATTTATAAATAAGATAGCCACGTTCATCTTGTTCTTATTCTATTCGCAAGCGCACTGCAGAAAAAGTAAAAAGCCGGTGAGGAAACAAGATGCGTAGCGTTTTTTTTTGTCTGGTGCAGTGTAATCATGTTACATTACTGGTCTCATTATTGGGACTCAGGCACTAGATATATTGAACTACAAGGCGGCCAAGAAGTTCTCCGCACTCTGCTTTCAGTACCTGTTAAATACAGTGGTCTTGCATAGCGCTCGTTTCCACTTTAAAAGTGGTGGGAGGCAAATACACCGCGACAAAATGGACGTCATGGACATAGCGCCGAACTCACTCAAAAAGTCTTCATAATTATTTCGTAGATTGCCCTATGGTTATGTGCTGTTTACCCCACGGAAAATCTTCCCCCTTTGCTTCCAGGAATTATGTGGAGACCAGTACATAACGTCAAAAGTACCTGTGATCTCTTCTCAGAGATGAGAAGGTGCTTCATTCAGAAAGTCAGTCATAAGCCGCAGGCAATACATGGTGCGGGATTTCAATAAGCTCTTTTGTCTTTTGGTTTTATTGTTTGCAAGTTTCTGTTTACTAGAAATTTTCAGTTTCTTTCTAAAGGCCTTGTAGAGAAAGGAGTAAGCAGGCGTCCTGAACCTCAAAAGAACCAGAGTACGCAGAGTGGAAATTGATTAAACCACGAATCAACCGCGGCCAACGGAGCAGCAGCTGACAGGGTGCGATGGCCCCTCCCTGTCCGTTTCTGGTGTCTGGTTCCTCTGTGTCTAGAAGGAAACGTTGTGTTAAAGAAAACATCCTGCACTGTTCATTGACAGTCTTTCTAGACGTAGTCTTTTTAAAACAACACACCACCGTCAAAGCTTCACCTCAGTGCGTTGCTCTCTCCTAAATCACTCCAAATCAACTTAGGGTTATTCACGTTGCGCGAGAAAGCGGGAAGCCAGAGCTGCAGGCTGCAACAAAATACGCTGGTGCAACTACCGCGCGTATCTTGCCACTTCGATGTTTCCAGTGCGCCCGCGTACCGAGCGCGGCTTGCTAGCAGCAGGCGCTGAGCTGCAGGCCCCGCTCCTTGCGCATCAGTAATACGGGGGAGGGAGTCCAGTAGGCGCTTGTCGATCGGCCATGCCTAGCCATTCTGACCGCCAATAGATGACGCCAAAAGCGGACGTGCTTCCTCTTGCTGCCACTGACCGGCGCTCTAGGCAGCCGCCGCAGAGCACAGGCCACGCGCTCGCGTGTTACCTTTCAAACAGGACGACACTGTACATTGTGTTTTTACGTTCCTTAGAAGGTCAACTCCCGAATGACTGGAGAACAGCCCGAGTAATACCACTTCATAAACACGGTGCCAAACCGTGTATAAAGAATTACCGTCAGGTCTCTTTAACCTCTAATACTTGCGAATTATTAGAGCACATAATACATAAACATATGGTTGATTTTTTAGATACACATAACATCTTAAGAGAATGCCAGCATGGACTTCGGAAAGGGTACTCAACTTGCGCACAGCTAGTTACTACCACCTATGATTTTGCCGTGTCTGTAAATAACGTAAAACAAATTGATGCAATTTTTATAGACTTTCCGAAAGCTTTGGACAAGGTATCGCGCAGTAAATTGTTATTTAAATTACATAGTCTGCCCAGAAACTCTCAACTTGTTAATTGGATTTCAGCGTACTTGAACAATCGCCACCAGTTTGTCGCACTTAAAGGCCATCAATCTAACCAATTACCAGTGAAATCAGGTGTCCCGCAGTGATCGATCCTAGGGCCACTTCTTTTTGTTATGTATATAAACGACATGGTACAAGACATCTCCGTCAAAATAAAATTGTACGCGGACGACTGTGTTCTATATACGGAGGTTAATGATCAATCGGATCAGGCATTGTTAAACAATGATTTTCAGCGTGTTGCTTCATGGTGTAAGCGGTGGCAGATGTGTATAAACTTCGACAATACTGTTTTTATGTAGATCACTCGAAAGAAGAGGCCCTTAACGCTTCCGTACAATTTTAACAATGTGCTTCTGTCTGAAGTGTCTGAATACAAATATCTTGGGCTATGGATTTCAAACAATCTTAGGTGGAATAAACATATTCATTACGTTACAGCTCTTACAACTCTTTCAAGTATTAATTTTTTTCCAGAAACAGTCAGACTGGAATAAGCTCAGCAGCTGCATCGTTCAAGCAGACACTTTGCCAGCTTTCGCATCCCTTCTTGATGGCTGAAACATAATTGGTTATTTTGATATTGACTGTCTATATGATATATGCGTTGATGGTTCATCTGTTTCATTTGCACATTCGATAAATGCTTTGCTTAATTTTTTTTTCTTTCTTGAATGTGACCAAAGCATGTACATATATTTTGTTTGCCGTTATGTTGTATTTTCTTTCATGTATTGTATCCCACCCTGGTAAGTTCCCGGTGGGGGTTGCAGTATCAATAAATAAAATAAAAATAAACAAGTAAAAAATCCGGCAAGACTGACTCAGCACCAGCGAGAAAGTCTGTCCTACGTACCTTCAGACAGAGCGATCACCAAACCGTGCCCGCTGCGTTACCGCGCGGGCAGCCAGCGTCGGAGCGTAAACAAACTCTATCTCACTCCGCAATGCCGGCATGTATAGGTGGTATTTCCAAGGTATATCGCCGTAACACGAGAGAAAGATATGGTCCGACACTACTGACTTAGCGCTAGCGCCACAGGTGCGAGACAGTCTGTCCGACACAGCGGTCGCCAAATGGGGCGTCAGTGCTCGCTGCTTCACCTATTTCACTGCGCCGGCAGCCAGCGTCCGGGCGTAAACAAACTCGACCCCACTCCGCAATGCCAGCACGCCTAGGGACAAACGCATACAACAAGCGCTAAGAAAACTCCTCCGTAGTGCCTAGGCAGAGTCATATATTAAAGGAGCAAAAGCCCCTACATTTTCTTTCTCGCGCCCCCTCTTACTCGCGCCTGCGCACAAACGTCAAGCGATCCCTCAAATGAACGTCTCGTGGAACTCATGAGCACATGACACAATCGCCACGTTCAGAGAAAACGCGCGAACTGAGTAAGAGAGTGCGGAGCGCACCCACAGAAGGCAGCAACCCAGCAACCTTCAGGCATTCCGAGCTTACAGAGAAGGGCGAACAGATCCAATAAAACGGCGGCGTTATGTCATGTGACCAACTACGCGCAGATCGGCGCAAAGCGTGCATCCAAAGCGGCGATTCGCCTGGGTAAAGGCAACCGCTGCTCTGTTCTACGGCAGGTGTTACAGCCGTTGCAGAGGTTGCAGTACTCGGTTTTCTCAACATGTTCGGAGGGCGTAGGAGCGTAGGACACGATTGATTCGGTTGCGCCTTGCGGTAGGTGGCAATGCGCAGCTGTTTCGGCGCTCTGCCTACCGCTTTGTGACGTTTCCTCCCGATATGCTTGTGCAGTTTCGGTCGTTAATTGCAACTTCTACATTTATCGTCTGCATTGGAAGTTTGATCCTGAGTGCAGCAGCTTCACTTGCTGGCTGATACGTGTTTTTGAAAGAGCGTGCGCTGAAGGTAGTCGTGGAGGAGACTTGACATTCCGCGATATGACCACGTACGTGCTGGATTGTGCGTGTTGGTCCCACATATGGCTGGTATCGGACATCTCGTTGAAAAGACCCTTCGGACATCCATAGGATTAAGGTTTTGGGATTTTTTTAGATCCCAGAAGTTCAATCGTGTGGATGTCCGAAGGATGTCTTAAATAGGACATCCCAAAGTTAATGTCCTCACGTTATCCGCTGGACGTCCTGACGGGACTTGTACGTTCGAATCTAATCGGGATCCCCAGAGGATATTCGTGGTCCAATGGTTTGTTACCGATTCAACGTTTGTGATTATACAGTCGTCAGATTTCTAGTCTAGTCGCCTGAGGAAGACGATGGTGTTAAAAGAGACTGTTCTTGCAGTGAGAGGGGTTGACGTGTCTTGATGCGAACTCAGATGTTTAATATGCTCCTACATTGACTGGGCTTCCGTATTTAGAGACGGTGTAAATAATGTAAAATAAACCATTTTCCCTTCATTCCTACTATCGGACGTACTCGTCGATGGGCTTGGTGGATTCCTGGCCCAAACGTCACCTCGAGCCGCAACAAACTGGTTGACAGCGGTAGGATCAAGAAGGCAGTCCTCACGATCTGGGATTGGCGGACCTGCGAACCTTCGGCAAGCTTGAGGAGGACACAACCGTCGCAGTAACGGCGTGTAGTCTTGGACTACTCGAGGAAACCTGAAGGACGAGCAGAAGCAGGCAGTCCTCGCAATCTGGCATCGGTGAACCTGGGAACGTGGCTCCGGGAAATACGACCTTCGCAAGTTCGAGGTTGGGTGAATGCTAAAGCGACTACGTTTTGCCGCACGATAAGGACAGGGTTCTTTCGGGCAATTAGCTCTGATTGATCGCCACCGGTTGTGCGGTCAATAGAAGGGAAGTTGTAGTCAGCTCTCGGGAAAGCATGGATATCACAGTGTTAAAGAAAGAGGAGCTGTTGCTCTTGGCAGCAGCTCTCGGTAGAGATCAACCGCAAGTTG
Organism: Dermacentor andersoni; assembly: GCF_023375885.2. Classification (NCBI taxonomy): domain Eukaryota; kingdom Metazoa; phylum Arthropoda; class Arachnida; order Ixodida; family Ixodidae; genus Dermacentor; species Dermacentor andersoni. Next base: position 257,499,362 of record NC_092814.1, on the reverse strand, counting down.
AGGAATCCCGAAATTCGTACTGCAATTGACGAAGTGGGTTTCGATCAGGACGAGATCACGGATGCCTGGGAAAATATGTCACGAGAGGTAAGAAAGGGCGGAAGAGAAGGAGAGGCAGGAAAAGAGGGAACGAATGCTGGCAGAACTTGAGCTCGCTAAAATAAAACTAGAGCAAGCGAGACGGCGCGCAGGGCGGATGCGGCACCGCCACAAATGGAAAGCATGAAAATGACGAGTTTGCTTCAGCTGTACAAAACAGGATATGACATCGGTCTCTACCTGATTAATCTTGAACGGATTTGTGAGAAGCAATCATTTCACCAATCCACACATGGCCGGAGCGGTTGCTTGCGTCGTTGCAGGGAGAAGCCTCGCAAGTCGTATACCCCGACTGAGCGCAGCCGAGGCAGGCGTATACAATTCAGTGAAGTCGAGTTTCCTCGCAAAATACAAGCTTTTCACAGAAGAGCAATTTCGGAGGAGATTTCGTCAGGAAAGAAAGAAGCCTAACCAAAGCTTTGTTTAGTTTGCATGTATGCTGAAGGATAATTTTTCAGAGTGGATGAAAGTGGGTGAAAGGAGCAGAGGCGGATAACTTCAGTAAGCTGTCAGATTTAATTTGCTTGGAGCAGTTTTACGAGACCCTGACAGATAACGTGCGCCTTTGGGTTAAGGACAGGCAAGAAGGAAGGTGTGTCACTATAGAGTGCGGCACAACTGGCCGATGAGTATGTGACAAGCCGTATATCTTCAGGCCACAGAGCAGTAGCGCACAGTACTTCCAAAAGCCTTCTCTACGGCCGAAATCTTATCCTAGAGGGCAGCAAACCACAAAAAAAAAAAAAAGAACGAGACGACACTAGTCGCAGTTCAGCGCGCACCGAAGGCATAGCGTTATCACCCGGAACGGGTGGAAAGGAACCTGGAAATAATTCGGAAGAGCTCGAATCGAGAGTTCAGCTGGCATGTTATTGGGGGCGAGCTCCACCACTGGAAAAGCTGGCGCCACCGTCGGCGTGACGTGGCATGAGGGATCATGTGGACACAGCGGCCGCGTCGCCTGCTCCGGAAGCGCCGAAGCGAGCTGAAAACGAAAGCTTAAAGTCCCACATGCGCTGCGGTTCTGATTAAGTGGTGAGGCTTTTCCGCCTCGGGTGTCTGCGTGACAACATTTGAAAGCACTATAATAGGTAGTGGCTACCTTTGGAGGCGTGCAGCATGGCAGGCTACTGCTCAGTGCCGCAGTGCCGGACGTACGCAACGGAGCCCGGTGTCAGCCTTATTCACACGTAGCCGCAGGACAAGAAGCTGCGTGAAGATTGGCTCGCGAAACTTAGAATCGGCAAACAGCCATCGGCTACAAATTGGGTATGCAGCAAGCACAGAAGCGAGGAAGATTTCTGCTACGGCGCCGGGTCTGCGATGTTCGGTGAGTAGCAGAAAACGCGAACTGACACGCTCGCCCGCTCCCGTTGCCCGACTAATGTCATGACGGTTTGGTCTATGAACTTGTCAATGCTAGATACTGACAAGTTCACTGGAATTCAAAGGGAGCGGTAAGAAGCACAAAGGCATGGCATATGTTAATGTTTGTGTTATGAATTAATGCATTGCATTACCAAAAAAGCAGCGGTAAATCGCACCCTGAGAAGACCGATAAACATACAGTGCGACGCAACTCGAGAAATAATAATGAACGTCCAAAAATTTAGAAGAAAAAAAAAGATTGAATCGTCGCGACGGCACATCACAGTCGCCGTAGGCGCCGAAGTCTCTATAACGAAATTATTTTTGAACAGCTCTGATAGCGCCCACGCAACAACGGTTGCCTGTGTAGTGTCAAATGCTCACATTCTGCGTTCTAAAGCTCACGGCACGGTGCGAAAACGCGCACGCAGCGAAAGCGAAACATAGTGCGCGGACATGCAAGCAGACGCGCAGTCGGTGGCTGCGAATCTGTGTGATTGCTGCATTGAGCTTCATTCTGTTACGTTCCATTTAGTTATACAGACACTATAAGAACATATTTTACATAGTTTCCTCTCAGCGTTTGCCTACCTACCTTTTACGCAAGAAGCCGGTTCGGGGTACTTCATCGCGGCGACCGCGCGCAGTGGCGTTAACTGTACGTATTCGGTAGATAGCGTCAGTAAACGATTCTTTCAGTTTGCCCGAGAATATTATTTCGACAGTAAAAGACTTCCCACGTTTGAGAGTACTTACAGAAATGTCCAGGAGGGCTGCCGCGTGGTGTTTTTATTTAGCGCCCTAAGCCAAACCTGTGAGGAGCGCGCCGCGTGATCCCTCATACTACGCAAGGGAGGCGCTTCCGACAGATGCCGACTCTGTAAGTCCTCGCCCCCAATAGCTGTAAGGAAACGGGTCACTTCGCCTGAAACTGCCGAAATAAAAGGCCAGTATTTGCTTGCATAAGCAATCATCCGACTTGCATCGATCTTCTAAAGCCATACGTGACGGATCTAATGCCGCCACCATGGACATCGCGTCCATCCAAAGTATGTGAAAAGTGAAGAATACGTGCCCGAATGTGCGCGGATAAGGCAGGCCGCCAGCGAAGATTCAGTGTGCCTACCGATGGCAAATGTACAGATTGAGGGACCTTTCGGAGATATCGAGACAGTACGTGGCAGCAGTCTCCAATGGGCTACCGGAAGGATGCCCTTACCTTTACTCGAACAGCTGCAGAGTCGCTACTGAATAAAAATGGGTGCATATTTACAGAAGCCGAGGTCATAGCTTTGACAAGGTTCAAAGCACGCGAGCTAGCTCCGCAGATAAGTCACGATGATGAACAAAGTGCACAAAAAAGAAAAGGGTGAAACAGCTAGCACAGAAGACGTAGTTAAGCCGGAGGAGGAAATATTTACGATTTCCCCCACAGAAATTCTGAGGAGCCGCCAACGGGAAAAAATAATATAGACACTAGAAAATTAGCACCAGAAAGCGTGCTATGAGAAAAAGGCGTCGCAGAGTCAGGAGTGCGGCAGAGAAGGCAACGCCGCCGAATAATGTAAAAGCCACTATAACCGATGGGGAGCGCAATGAAAGATTTAGAAAGGCACGTTTGTCGTTTGGAATGTTTCCATTCAGAGTGCGTCCGAGCCTACAAACAAAGAAGAAAGTGAAGTTCGGCACGAGGGTAATAACAAAAGCTTTTCGAGCCGTCCACCCGGCGTTCCACCCGGTTTGCGCTCGCTGCGGCTTCTGTCACTTGGCCAGGTTTTGGGTGATATTAGGCTTTACTAATCTTATTTGTTGAGCTCTCACTAATTCTAACGCCGGCTTCATCCTAGGCTGATGTCCATAAACTCCCCCGGCAGGGGTTTTTCCCCATGGGCGGCCTCTATTCCAACGGATGAATTACCTCTAGATTTGTTCATCCGCAGTGGTGTGAGCAGCATCCCGGTGGCTCTGGTTCCTTCAAATGGAGGTTTTATACGTCTGACCAACCCCCAGGCGATCCAGAAATCTCTGCATGCTGCTACCACTTCATACCAGGCCATCACAGAAGTGAGGCAGTTCGGCCGCGGAGGTATCGTGTGTCGATCGCCAGACCAGTCCTGTGTCGCGGATTTGCTTAAGTGCTCATCATTCGCGTCATTACCGGTGAGCGCCTACATCCCTGCTCACCTCGCCTGCACTAAGGGAATAGTCAGAGGTGCCGATGCTGATCTTTCTCCCGCTGAAACACTAGAGAGATTGTCCGGGACTGGAGTAATTGCTATTTACCGATGCAATCGAGTGGTAGACAATAAGCGGGTCCCAACAGAATCGGTGATAGCAACTTTTGCTGGAACTTCCTGCCCATCAGAACTAAAGGTGTGGCCCCTTGTGTTCAGAGTTGAACCCCTGGCGTCGCGTCCGATTCAATGCCGTAATTGCTGGCGATACGGCCATAGTGTGGCAGGGTGTAAATCAAGACAACGTTGTTGCGCATGTGGGGAAGAGCACGCTCAAAGTGATTGTAGCGCCCAAGAAGAGCGATGCTGTCTCTGAGATGGAAATCATCCAGCCAATTATTTAAACTGTTCTGTTAGGGCTCAAGAATTACAGGTGATTGAAATAATTGATCGACGACGCTGCTCTACGATGGAGGCCATAAACTGTGAAAGAAAGGGCATCTGGCTATGGGGTGGGTGGGGGGGGGGCGGGGATAATAGGCAGACAAAATCTTACCACGGACCTATCACTTACTGCAACTATAGAGGCCGCTGTGAAAAAGGCAGTTACAAAAGCTATGGAAAATTTGGCAATAAGCCTTGGTGAATGTATCTCACAAGCCGTTTCTAGTCATTTATCTCGTTTGATGCAAACTACCTGCCCAGCTCCTGTAACAACGCAAACAGTTGATCCTGAGCACCAAACTAACCATAAAAGATGAAATGCCAATCCTTGCACTAATGATATTGAACTTTCAACTCCCTCTTCCGCGGGCCCTACGACGTGTAATCTGATTAATACAGATTTGGAGCTGAGAGAGGTGGAACAAAATGCTCGAGCATATAAAAGAACCATGTCTTCTATTAATGAAGACTCCTCCCCCGGTCCTCACTCAAAAGCTAAGAAGAGTCAGTCCAGTGTTGTGCTAAAGGAAAACATTCTACAGAAGGCAGTTTCGACTGCGGCACTTTCCAAAAAGTAGGATCACTAAAAGTGCTTCAGTGGACCTACCGCTCTTTATATTCTGCTTCAGTAGATTTAACTTGTCTAACTTCTCAACTTAATCCTGATTTAATTATGTTACAAGAAACGTGGCTAAATCCTGAGAAATCTTTTCGAATGAAATTCTACAGATCATTTTGATTAGACCGTCCTACAAGAGGTGGCGGATTAATTACATTTATCTCATCTAAAATTTGCCATAAGGCTAAAATTTCATTTCAACTTTCTACTCCAGAGTGTGAAATCCTAGCGATAGAGCTGGTTCTCCCGGGATGTTGTCCCTTTACCGTAGTTAATGCATATTTTCCATCTGGCGTGCAGGACACTAGCACACTGGATAGTGTTATTAACTCTTGTGGACGTGACATTGTAATCACAGGTGATTTCAATTCTCACCATATCGCATGGGGTTTAAGAACAGATTTTTGCGGCACCCGATTGTGGAACTGGTCGTTGGACAATCGACTAACGTGTGTAAACTCCGGATCTATTACGTTTCTGAGAGGCCGATCTTACTCTTCACTAGATCTTACATTCTGTGGCCCGAGTCCCACCGTAACTTCCTGGTCGACTCTTGATTGTTCGACAAGCAATGATCACCTTCCAATAGTATTTGACGTTGCACGTCCTGTAATATTTATGAGTGACCAGGTTCGAACTTTCATAAATTACAACATTTTTAAAAAAGGCTTACGAAATGTTCTTTCATCTCTGTCTGATGCGCCTGCAGAACAAAAAAACACGATTATCTGTTCTGCTTTGGAAAGTTCTCAAAAAAAAGGCTCAATTTTAGATTAGATTGAATAAAAGAAATTCTTACAGTCCCTGGTGGAATGAAGAATGCACTAGAGACTACAGAAAGAGAAAGGCTGCTTGGAAAAAAATTATTGTATAACCAGAGTCCCAAAAATGTGAGTGACTATAAATTTTTTCGAGCTGTCTTTAAACATACAGTTTCTTAAGCCAAAGATGAATTCGACTGTAAGCATTTTGATTTCTTGTCTAACAATAAAAATAAACGTGCATTGTTCCGTTTTCTCCGCGGTAGAAAAGTTCTTCCGCGTCAAATTAATATTGACTCTATAATCTTAAGTAACGATGAAATGAAACAATCACTAGAAGAAATTGCGAGGGGATTAGAAATTAGATTTTCTTCTGTCTTGCCAAGTTGGTCTCGCTTACGAAGGGCATCAGATGATTTTACAGAAATCTCCATGTTAGAATTGGCTGAAATCGTGGAGCGACTTCCAGATTCAGCTGCCGGCGTGGATGGGGTAACATCTACTATGATCAGAATTTTATTTAAGGAAGCTTCTGATGACCTTTTAGCTATTGTAAATTACTCAATTCGGTTCTCATGGATTCCGTCTGCGTGGAAAATTGCGAAAGTCATCCCTATTCTTAAAAATCATGGGGAAGGATACACAATAGATAACATTAGGCCAATTGCGCTAACTTCAAATTTGGTTAAATTAATAGAAAGAATTATATATGCCCCTATGATTAAATTCATACAGAACAAAGACTTGCTTAGCCCCTGCCAAATTGGATTCCGACCATCATGTTCAATTTGGCATGCTCACGTGGACTTAGAAAGTAGAATAAAATTAGCACGGCGACAGAGGCAAATAGGTGCTCTTGTGACATTAGACATTTCCAAAGCCTACGACAGTGTAGAACACTTAATTTTATTAGATATGTTGCGAAATCTAGAGATTCCAAATTATTTTTCAAACTGGATTGGTGCATTTTTAAATGGAAGAACATTTTAATGCTGTCTAAGAGGCGTTTCCTCGAGTATATGTAATCAATCACGAGGTGTTCCTCAAGGAGCTGTCACTTCACCGTTACCATTTAATATTCTGATGTGTTCCATTCCTTTTCATCAAGTTGTACAAACATGCGTATACGCTGATGACATTGCTTTCTTCGCATCAGACAGTGATATTCACTCTCTATATTATCGACTACAGAACTACCTCAACGCCATAGCAACCTGGTTAAACAAAATTCGCCTTTCACTTAACGTTAGAAAATGCTCGATATTGGTTTTCCCTCTTAACAATTCCGTTAACATATCGATATCCTATCGCCTCGAGACTATACCTCAAGTGGAGTCGGTGAAATATTTAGGTGTAATATATGACGGTTCCCTCAGCTGGTTTGGCCATATTGACCATATAGTTAAAAAAGGAGTGCGAGCAGTTGGTATGCTACGTAAGCTGTGCAACAGTCGGTCCGGAATGCGGAGAGATCCACTTTTAATGATATACAAAATGTATGTGCGGCCCATTTCAGAATTTGGATGTGTTTTATTTTCTGGTTCTCTAGCTTATAAATTACGTCCCCTCGTTCTACTTGAGCGGGAAGCCCTACGACTGTGTTGCGGATTACCGAAATGTGTTGCCAATAACATACTACACCAAGAAGTCAGGTTGCCCTCAATATTGGGTAGATTTCGTTTACTGACGGTGCAAACAGTCTTAAAATTGTATGAATCCCTTATTGCAAGATTGGAGTACATATTCATTTCCCAGCCTGCACTATTCTTCAGAGTACACTGGCATCGTTTTCATACACCACAGGTGGTCTTCGTACAAACATTGATCAATCCCTTAAATGTACGTCTCTGGGAGGTACCGACTATTTGTGATGTGCGAGAAAACCTACAAATTATATATGATGACATCTACCCAAATAATGCAAAACTTCTCTCTTTTAATATATTAAACGGCTTATTACAGGACCATTTATTCAGTTTATAAGTACGGTCATTGCGACAGACGCCTCACAGTGTGAAGAAAAATCTGGAATTGGCATTTTCTCTCCCGCTCAAGACTGGTCATTTGCAATCAAGATTCCGGACTTCTTTTCCGTATTTTTGGCTGAATTTCTAGCTGTAGTTTTAGCCTTACGCAAACTAAATTCGTCAATATCGGCGGTAGTAATAATAACAGATTCTTTATCCTTATGTTCTTCGCTCACAGCAAATGGTGTCACTAACCTTTTACGTACATTTCATTTTCTAGTGCCTGCCCACATAAATTTAATTAGATTGCTTTGGGTGCATGGACATAAAGGATTAGTCATGAACAAAATGGCTGACAGTCTCGCGAGGGCGGCCCTCAGTGGCCCTGTATTACCATTACTTCCTACAATACCTTACCTAACGACTACTAGATTCAGGAGATATACAATTATTCAAGACTTTTTGAACCCAGCTGTAGCTAATTTTTCAGAATATCGACACCTCCTATTCCCTTGGCCCAAAAATTCCTTTCACACCAGAAAAACTGAAGTCATCTTTACCCGATTACGTTGTCGAATACCAAAATTAAACTTCTATCGTCCCAGGGCTGGTCTGGTGCCCTCCCCTCTGTGCCCAGTCTGTGGAGAAGATGAAACAATAGATCAATTTTTTATATTCTGCCGCCGTTTTACTTCTTTAAGAAAAAATATCCTAGAATCAAGATTTACACAGCTTGGTTTAAGCTTTTCAATTAGAAATATCCTTTCTCTAGGAGCCTCCTCTCTTGGAAAGTGCCACAGGGATATTTGCTCAACCGTGGAGGAATTTATAATTGCTACAAAGAGATTGTCTTGAATTGTTAAACATTTTATTTTTGTTCATTTCCTCCAGTTAGCTTTACCAATTGTAGTATTTAATAAAGATTGCCTAATTTCATCCAAATCTTGGCCAATCCCCCACAGTGGGTGTGCGCCATCGCATAAGGAATACCATACCATACCATACCTTTGCGAGCTGAAGAAGTCGTGTAACGCGAGCAGCTCGTTCTAACCGCGGCTCCATCAGCCTCGCACCGGCGGTTCGGCGTTCGATCTAGTTCTGCGATTAGGAAACGAGTTCCTCGATTCTGGCTTCCCCTGCTTTGGGGGCTTAGATCAAGTATCGGGTGGTATTTTCTTTGCTCAGCTTGTAATTCTCCGTTACTCTTTTTCTTTATGTGTTTTTGTGTTAGCCTTGCTTGATGTCTGTAGCATCACCAGGCTATGGGGCTTCCCCGTGGTCAGCCACGGTAGCTCCTCAGGAGCTGCCGCTTGAGTTTTTTCTTCGCAGTGGAGCCAGCAATGTTCCGTGGCCATGGTACCCACCGACGGTGGAACGATCAATATGAAAAATCCAAAGACGATTCAGGGCGAATTGCAGAAGGCCTTACCTCACTTCCGCCAGATCACAGAGGTCCGCCAATTCGGCAAAGGGGGTATATTATGCTGCTCACCAGACCAGACCTGTGTCAAAGAACTACTCAATTGTACCACCTTCGCTTCACATACGGTGAGCTGTTTCGTACCGCCACATCTCGAATTATCTAGAGGCATTGTGCGAGGAGTAGACGTCATTTTAACCCCTGACGAGATTTTAGACATGTTCTCGGTGGCTGGAGTCATATACGTTTACCGGTGTAGTCGTGTAATTGACAATAAAAAGATGCCAACAAAGTCGGTTATAATTACATGTGCTGGGACGATGCGGCCAACGGAAATTAAGGTGTGGCCCCTAATTTACAAGGTAGAAGCTCTGGCTCAACGCATTCTACAATGCAACGAATGTTGGCGATTTGGTCACAGCGTCAGGGGCTGCAGATCTGCTGCCATACTTGTGGAGACAACCGCAATTTCGGTGATTGTTCGTCAAAAGAAGAGAAATGTCTCTGGTGGTGGTCACCCCGCCAACTACTCGAATTTCCCTGCAAGGTCACAGGAAATGCAAATTATGGATGTAATTGAAAGGAGACGTTGCTCACGCCGTGATGCTGTTGTTGAGGTCGAGGGGAGACCTAAGGGATATGCAGGAGTGACGGCCCGTCAGCAAATGGTTGCAGCCTCAACCCTTTCCGATTCTATTGCGACAGCGGTCGAAAAGGCGTTGTGAAAAGCTATGGAACAATTAACATCAAACCTGTTGGAGACTCTAGCTCAAGTGTTGACTTCACAAACGATTCAGCTGTTCAGTCCTTTAGCGATTTCTAATGCTAGCTCGCACATTCTTACACAGACCCTAACATCGAATGCTCAACAGCTAATGGATCCCTTATCAGTTATTGTAGAAGACGCAGACAATGCGAGGCCATCAACTTCAACTCAGCAGACCGACAACGGATGCTTCTCTGGATCAGTGTCGGAAAACAACCTGGATGTAGAAATGGACCTTCCGACGCTCAAACGCACAAGATCACCTAACGATAATTCGTAGGTCTCTGTGCCGCACTCAAAAAACAAGTTTGTGAAAGATAGTATTTCCAAGTCAGATTCTAATCCTAACTCTTCCAGCTCTGTCCCTGAATCAAAACCCACAAAGTACGGTAAAGACAGTATTTCGAAGAAAGATTTTCTAAAAGACAGTGTTTTAGAGCAAGCGGTCTCTAAAGTAGGCATTAATTCATCATAGGTTATTTAAAGGTATTACAGTGGAACTGCCGTTCCATTATTTCAGCAGCTATAGATTTAATATATTTTTGTTCACAACTTTCTCCCGACATTATTCTTTTGCAGGAAACTTGGCTCTCCAATGGCCAAGATTTTCATATGAAAAATTATCGTTTATTTCGATTGGACCGTCCATCGAGAGGCGGATGACTTGCTTTCTTGATAACAACTAAAATATGCCACAAAGTGAAAATTTCCTACGAGTATATGTCTACGGAGTGTGAGATACTAGCAATAGATGTAACTATTCCTGATTGTTCCTCATTTTCCTTAGTTAATACATATTTTCCCACAGGCGTGCATGATATTCGTTTCCTTGATACCGTTGTCAAATCTTGTAGGAAGGAAATTGTGGTAGCCGGAGACTTTAATTCGCATCATGTGTCTTGGGGTTTCAAACCGGACTCATGTGGAAAGCGATTGTCGGACTGGACAATTAGTCAAATTTTTTGTTGCTTAAACACGAATTCAGCTACCTTTATTCAGGGTCTTTCTAAATCAGCATTGGATCTAACATTTGCCAGTTCAGGAATTTCCGTAACTTCCTGGTCTATTGTCGACTCAGCCTCAATTAGTGACCATCTACCTATTAGGTTTGATATTGTCTGCACTGTTATTCCCCTGGAGTCTCCGACGCGGACTTTTGTCAACTACCAGAAATTTCAGTGTCTTGAAAATGGTCCTCAGCTCCCAGAAGACGGTACCCAATGACATCAAAGTCATGAGGCTTTGCGATGTATTAAAAAGTTCCTTTAAGATGTCCCAATTTAATGTTAACATAAGCAAAAGTACTAACTCTCCTTGGTGGAATTCGGATTGCACGCGGGATTATAGAAGACGAAAAGCCGCGTGGAAGAAATTACTTTACAATCAGTGTCCGAGTAACTGGAGTGATTATAAATTCGCAGCTGCTGCGTTCAAGAGAACAGTATCGAATGCCAAATGCGAGTATGACAAAAACATCATGACTTCCTCTCTAAGCCCAGCAACAAAAAAGCTCTGTTCAGATTCCTTCGATATAGAAAATTTATACCGACACCAGCGAATACTGAATCGATAATTCTTTCACCACGCGAGATATCTGCTTCATTAGAATTCATAGGAAAGGGCTTAGCGCAACGCTTAACATCACCTTTGCCGAATGGGCCACTAAGGCCTCCCATCGCCGATGACTGTGGAAGTCACAGTGTCAGAACTGTCTAATATCCTTAGATCTCTGCCTGCCTCAGCTCCAGGTCCTGACGGCATTTCCAATGCTATGCTAAAATTATTGTTTGAAATGTCTTCTGATGACATTCTGAACACAGTAAATTATTCTTTACAAAATGCTTGGATTCCACAAGAATGGAGGACAGCCAAAATTATTCCGTTGCTTAAAAAACAAGGAGCCGGCTACAATCTTGACAACATTAGGCCTATCTCTCTTACGTGAAATGTGGTAAAACTAATTGAAAGAGTTTTATATGATCGTATGATGGATCATATATCTCAAAATTCGTTACTGAGCCCATGTCAAATAGGTTTCCGACCCGGTCTCTCCATTTGGTGTGCGCATGTAGATTTAGAAAGCCGCATCCAACTTGCTCAACATAGAAAAGAAGTTAGTGCTTTCGTGACTCTTGACATCGGAAAAGCTCATGACAGCGTTGAGTGCTCTCTAGTGCTGGACAGATTACAGTCCTACAATTTTCCGAGATATATAACGGCATGGATTTTTGAATTTCTAAGAAACAGAAATGTCTTTGTTTTCACAACGGTTTTTCTTCAAGAAAGTTCGATCAGACAAGAGGGGTGCCCCAGGGGGCTGTTCTGTCTCATGTACTATTTAACCTATTGCTGAGTTCAGTACCACTGCACTAGGATGTGAATCTGTATGTCTGTGCAGATGACACTGCATTTTTCGCGACAGCTAGAGACATCAATTCTCTTCACCTGTCTTTGCAAACGTACCTCTGTACTCTACAGACGTGGCTTCACAATCTGCATCTGTCACTAAACGTAAACAAAAGTGCAGTCCTTGTTTTTCCGCTTTCCGGGCCGTTACAGTTATCATTAGTATATGAACAGAGAGCCATTCCTCAGGTGGAGTCGCTTAAATACTTGGGTATCATATATGACGGAAAACTTAACTGGCGTTCTCACATCGAAAATATTGGAACGAAGGGGAGACAAGCCGTAGGTTTACCACGTAGAATCAGTAACCGACGTTCTAGTATGCGAAGTGACACACTAATTATGATTTATCGTATTTATGTACGACCAATTCTAGAATTTGGCTGTGTTTTATCCTCCGGAAGTGCAAAATATAAATTAAGACCCCTTGTTCTGTTAGAAAGAGAAGCTCTTCGACTATGTTTAGCTCTCCCTAAATTCGTTGCTAATAATGTATTATACCAGGAAGCGCGCCTACCTACTCTTCACACACGATTCCGCATGCTTACGGTTCAAACCTACTTAAGAGCTTATGAATCTTCGCTATGACGTGGGCAATATGCATTTATTAGTGAACCAAATCCATTTTTTGAGAACACGTGGTCACGGTTGCACACCACAAGTTGTATTTGTGCAAGCACAATTAGCACCTTTAAATGTTAGCCTTAGAGAAATAATTCCGCTTCATAGGTCTCCATGGTCGCTCAAAATTGAATCTCCAGACATTTTTCCAAACAATGCAAAATTTCTGCCCACAACATATTTGAATGACCGTTTACAGGAATATTTGGCCCGTTTCAAAATAAGTGTAATAGCGTCTGATGCTTCTTCGTGTGAAGAGAAGGCAGGCGTGGGTATCTACTCACCATCCCTCGATTGGTCTTTTTCACTTCGCCTACCAGATTACACATCAATTTTTCATGCCGAACTTCTGGCAATAGTTCTTGCCTTGCGGAAATTACTCCTTAATATTACAAGAGTCATTATCGTCACAGATTCTCTATCTGTATGCAGCGCACTTACTGCGTCTACAAAGTCGACAACATTGGACCCGATTTATTCATTAACTCCGCCTCACTTAAGTTTAGTTCATATGGTATGGGTCCAAGGCCACCGAGAAATTCATATTAATGAAGTAGCCGATTCCTTAGCACGTGCTTCTTTAACAGGCCCTGTGCTATCTGTGCTGCCGGCAACGGCGCACATCACTGCAGCCAAATATAGGCAATTTTCTTTGAGCGAAGACAAAAAAGCCCTGTCATTAGCAAAATGTACAGATTTCTCGCACCTAAATTATTCTTGGAACCGCAAATGGTGTCCTAACCGGAAATTCGAAGTTTCATTTACTAGGCTGCGTTGCCGTATTCCAACACTTAATTTTTACTTGCACAGATGTGGTCTGGCGGTATCCCCTCTATGGTACCTTTGCAATGAACCGGAATCTATAGATCATTTTTTATTATCCTGTCGGCGGTTTTCTGCTCATCGAAAACTATATCTAGAAATTCCACTTCAAAATTTAGGATTGCCTTTAAGCAGCACTGTTATTCTCTCCCTTGGAGCAACAGTATTGGGATACAGCCACAGGAACGTTCGCCTAGCCATATATAATTTTCTATGTGGCACAAAAAGAATGCCTTGTTAATGGTTCTTAGTTTCCACAATTGATTTATTTCTACGTCAGTTTAGAAAATTCAAAAAGTAAAAGCACAAATGCACAGTTTAAATCTTACTAGTATTATTATTCAATATTTACCTTACTCAAGCTTAAGTATGTTTTTTTTAATTCTCTTTCTTTTTTAGTATTCCTATCAACACAAGGCTTACTGTAGTATTGATCACTACTTTTACTCATGTATTCACAGTTTATTTTTCATCTTGGATTATATATGTATTTTACTTTTTTGTGTGTTATTTATTAAGGAATTTCTTTTATTTATTCAATCATATTGCCACCCGATTCGTGGCCTATCCCCCATAGTGGGTTTGTGCCAATGATTGAGGCTTCATCATCATCATCACAAAAGCCAAAGCGCAATTATGTTCCCCCTCGTTTGGTCCTTTTCGAGGTGCAACCTGTAGGACACAAGAGAGCGCGGCGGCAGGCGACGCGAAATGGTCATACCAGGCAGTGCATTCGCATTGCGATGCCTAGAAGGCAAGTGGACGGTACGCAAAGTGTCGGGGGTCTGTAGCGAATGGAATGGCCTACGTGCCCTTTGTTTTCCATGTGTTGCGGCTCGAGGTGGCGTTTGGGCCAGTAACACGGTGTAAGAAGTATACAGAGTACATTCGCACACCGTGGCCAGGAATCAACCAAGCCCGTCGACGAGTACGTCCGGTAGTAGGAATGAAGGAAAAATAGTTTATTTTACATTATTCACACTGGCTCCAGCTGCGGAAGCCCACTCCATGCAGGAGCGTCAGAACACGTCAGAACCACCCACTGCACCAAAGGTCTCCGCTTTTAATATCGTCGTCTTCCCTAGGTGACTAGACTAGGGAAGCTGATGACTGCATCGCGGCCAATCACAATCGTCGAATCGGTCGCAATATCCCGCCTATGATATCGCACCATTCTGCTGAACTACGCCTCCGATGTTGTACCTCTGCCCCCGCATATTTAGCAAGCGCGTAGCACTTTGGGAATCCGAGGTCGAAGCCTTTCCCACGATAGCATTCGACGTTGGCCCTTTTCATCATTAGTTCAGGTTGTCTGGTGCAGGTAGAGGGGTCTTTTGTTGACCCGTCAACCGTCGATGTCAACGCTGCGCCGACTGCTGGATAGGCGCTCATGAATGGGTGGGGTTATCTCGTGGTAAACGTCTAATTAATGCCCTTGGCTGTGTTGAGACGTAACACCTGGTTGACAAGGTTGACAAGAGCATTCAGACCGCTCCCTCCTTGAGTACGGCTTAAAGAAATAGTTTTCGCACGCATAGATTTTCGAAACTGTTTTCTCGATATGTCGTTGTTTCTTTTTAAGCAGATGTTGTCGCCGTGTTTGTCTTGCAACTGTCGCGACGCACACACTCGCGTTACACACACGCACACATAATTGCTTGGCGTACACAAAAATGTTGGTACATCTGGTAAAGCTTGCCATATAACCCCAAACGATACGCCAGATAGCTAGCTGCCTGCAAAATGATTCACGTAACATTGGTTCCCACAGTGCATGTCACCTGCATATTAATTTTTTTTTGGGGGGGGAGGAAGGGGGGGTCATGTCGCCACGAATTATAGCGTGCTTTTGCGCAGGATTGCATGCATGATTTCGTGCAATGATTTCGTGAACGACTTAACTATCAAAGACATTTCCTTTATTATTGTTTTTAAATATGACTCAAGCTGAGCCTTATCGGTGCACCATGTTACTGGAATCTGGTCAGCTCATGAGAGCGTTAGAAGGACAAAACGATGCCCCGGCGTATTCCCAGAGGACTCGTGAGCGCGAATCATGAAGGATAGCGTGGGCAGAGACTTTAGTCCTTAAATATTACAGCTTGAGAATTATAATCACTATCATTCTTTCAGCATAAAAGCTTCCACCAATCACAAGCTTGCATGACCAAATTAGAGTTCATGGGTAATCAACACCTGTCGGTCACGCTTCCGCCGCCGCCGCCTTGTATGCAGGAACGCAGGGGGGGGGGGGGGGGGGGGGGAGATCGCTAAGAGATCCACGTTACGGGCCATTCTGGCATGAGGGAAATTCATACCTCTTCCGCCGTGGCCTTTTTTTTGTGCACGTTCCGTGATCGTCATCCACAGAAACAACCACAATATATGGGCCCCCTTCTGTAGCCAGAAGTGAGCGGACCTGGAGGACTCAGCCACTAGCTCAATCCAGCGCTGCATGGGTGGTTCGAAAAGAAACGTTTGGCCTTTTCGTCGCTGCTCCTTCACGCTACAAAAGAGAGGCTCGTCCATCGTGCGCGGACCCGCACCGTGCAGCGCGCCCGTCGGGAAGGCAGCGCGCCGTCCGTCGTTGCCCGCTCGCCGGGCAGCGCTGCCATCGGGGGAGCTCGGCACAAGCACCACCTGCGTTGGCAATACGTCGGCCCCTTCGGCCGCGCAGCCGATGGGGGCGGACGAAGAGAAACGTGGGCAGCAATGCGTCCTTTTTTTTTAACGATGAGCTTTTAATGAAACCGCGTGATTATTCTTTACAGGCGCGCTGGTCGAGGCACGCAAATACTATTTACATTGCTTATTCAACACTATACAACCGTCGAAATTCTTGGCGAGAAATTCGACATGGGGTCTGTCGTTGGTGTGCGCCCCAGGCTGTGACTCTCGTTTGGACCTGGAATGGAACAGTAATGAGAACAGGCCAAAGCAAGCCGCTCGTCGAAGGCAAGCAATTTACAGAGCCACTTCAGTCTCTTTAAGTGCATTGAATGCGAAGGCAGTATGACTCTACCGCGCGATACTTTTCCCTCGGTCATGCGCTCGAATTGGACAAAGTCAATTTTGGGAGTGCGCCAGGTCGGTTTTAAACGTGGGACAACTCAATGTTCGAACTGAGCATAGTCAATCTTGGGGGTGGGCCACGGCGTCCGTCCCACGCAGTGGTTGTTCACCGTGGGATTTTTCAGTGCGAGCCGCAGCAGGTCTAGCGCCAGGAACGTGGCGTCATCACTTGGTCACGAGGGTTTTGGTACTATCGGATGTTAACGCCGGACGCTCGCCGGACTTTCCGCTTGATGGAGCATATAATGCATTCGCATTGAAAAAGCAGCAAGCACGGAGGCCTCTAGTCAAGGCCTTGTGCCACCACGGCCGCCTCTCAATTCGTAGGCTGCACTGCGCTCTCCCATACAGTGGTCAAATGCGACAGCATTCTCTGGCTGTGAGCCGTTTTAGGTTTTCGTTGTTCCTGTGAATTCGTATTTTGCTTGTCGCTTCGTCATCGTTTTCATGCTGCATCCTGACAAGCTAGAGGTTGAAAAGTCAAACTTACTGTATGCTCGCAGTCCTCGGTAGCCAGTAGGTAAATAGATCACGTTCACATACATTCGGCCTGCTTAAATAGATTTCGCTCAAATTGATTAATTAATTGATTTGATTAGCATGTGAGTCCCGAATGGTGCAAGTGTACATGTACCGATTACTGGGCGTTGTACGCTTCGCAAAAGGTTACAGGGGAAATAACGTTTCGTTTGCATTCAGGCGCGCAGCTTAAGTTACATAACGAAAGCTCACTAATATGAAATACTTAGAATGTCAAAGGGCGCGTCCTGAAGGAGGCGAACACGTTTCAAAGGTTGTAGCTAGCGCTAGGTTCTCTTCAACATCTACTGGTGTAAATCCGATCGTCAGCTGCTTGATATCACATACCCGGAGCGATGATATGGACACTATATTCTAATCATGCGTAGCTGCGAGTTAGTCACAGCCTAGAAATGCTGCAGCGATATGAACAAGTAAGCTGCACGCTCCGATAGCTTGACCGAATCTAGAATGGCGCCCGTGCCGCTCAATTGAGGCATGTTCCTTTACCGTGGCGTTACTGGGCCTCGACAGACGACTGGGCTCCTCCGGCCTGTTGAAGGCTTCCCTGGAATTGGCTCTGGAAGCCGCCGAACTGGGGGCGGCTGTTGGAAGCGGCAGCGGCATTGAATCCTTCAAAGCCGCCAGTGAAGCCGGAGGTGTCGAAACCGGCGCCGGCGCCCGCACCGTCAGCGTCGCCTCCGCCGAAGCCGCCACCGAAGTCGCCTCCGCCCAGCTGCGCGCCACCGTCGGGAGACCCGAACGAGCTGCTGTCGAAGCCGCCAGCGCCAGCGCCGCCGTCGTATCCACCGCCAAACTCGAACTGGCCGTAGGACAGGGCCACGCAGGCGAAGAGGGCTGCGACAACCTGCGCGCACGACCGCTCTCTATAGAGACCGCTTGCTTTTCGGACGCCGCACTTACGATTGACTTGGCCGGCCGACTTTGTTCGCGGGAACGGTACGCTTCGGTCGGCGCCTGTTCTAACGAAGTGTGCCATAGAGTGTGCTGTCGGCGAATGCCCAAGTGTACCCGTGAACGCCGGCAACCGTGCGCATCGCCGGAGCTGCAGCAGCCGTACGTGTGTGTGCCTGCCCATAGCCGAGATGTGCTTTTAAAAATGTCCCCTGTGTGCTGCCGCTAACAACCATTCAGTTGAGCATTCATTCTGTTGCCTCGAACTTCGGCATTCGCGAACGCGGTAGTCGAAGTCATTGAGCTTGTATCTTTATGGCCACAGGACGAATGTTAAGCATCGCAGGTTGCGCTAATAGGGCCTACCGTTAGCGATGCGTTTTCCTTCTCCTAAGAAGATGAAAGACGCTGTCTAGAGGCCAGTTGACATTGTGCAGGTTGAGATATAAGCACGGAAATTGTGCCGATTCTCAGAAACGCCTGTCTATGGTCTTGCGACAACCTCTTTGTTTAACAACGATATGAAAGCGGGACAGGCAGTAGAAAGCAACAATCCAAATTCAGCTCTGTTTTTCGCTTGAAAAGAAACTATCATGTTCGGATTAGAGTGTTATCTACGGTAAACAGCTGATGAAATCACGAATGGAAATTCATGCAACGTTCTTTTTAAAATTCGCTCATGGACAGAGCTGCCGTGCGAGTGCTCGCCATGTCCAGATTTCAGAAAGCTTCCTAATTCATGTAAGTGAACCGATCGAACTTTAACCACATTGACTATAGCCAATAATGACTTCTTATGTATCCGGAAGTAGCCGAGGTAGCCACCTCAATAGGGTCAACTTAGGACACGTGCTGCTTAAGCTGTTCACTAGCTGGAAATGTGCGCACGGGCTATCGGGATAGCTCAAATATTCTTGAGACATTTTAACCATACCCCTGGTTGTTATACGACTGCAGATGTCGTTGCCGTAGTAAAACCGCATAGTAAGCGGCTTAATAGAGGTGTCTTTTTTTTTTCTTACACAGTGGAAGGACATAATAAAATACGTAGCAAGCTTTAAAAAATGGTGGAAACAAAGTTGATCTCAAGTTAGCGGTGATGGAATGCATGTCTGCAGTTTTTACAAGAGCCATCTCGGATCGAGGCGGAAGTGCCTTACCGGAAATGTCTGGTGATTATTAGCAACACCCGGAGTTTCAGAGATATATAGATATTACTTCGCGTAAGCTGTCTGTGTAGAGCTGGCTCTTTGAAGAACGACGGTACAATCAGACGTATCCACGAACTCACTGCTGCGCACTGAACTGACCAGTAAAAAAAAAAAAAAAAAAAAAAGAGGGGGTGCGGGGGCGGGGCAAGGGGGACACAATCCCTGTCTCGAGAGGCACCGAGCGGAGGTGGAGTTGCGAGCACGTTCGGACCGAGGTCAGCATCGAGTCCAAAGGGAGCAAATCCAGACTTCGATCAATGCCTCCGCCGCGGATTTACAGCCCCGCTTGGGAACGGGTTCTCCGGCCGGCGGGCCGGCCCAGCAAAGCTTCGTGTACGTATCCTGCAGCTGCGGTTGAGGGGAGGGGGGCAGGGGAAGTTTTCAAGGCCCACTTACCAGAGCGTTCATGGCTGAAGTCTTTGTGCTTGGCGTGCAACGAACACAAGAGAACAGGTCGAAGACGGCTGTTGAGTGTGCTGACTGCTGAGCTGCCGGTCGCTTTTATACGTCCAGAGGTGACCATGGAGGCCCGTTCTATCGAGGCTATTTTCGAACTGGCTCGGTCCGGATTGGTCCAGCAGCTCGTCGCTTCTTTTTATTTTCCTGCCCCGCGTTTATTGTGATTATTTTCGGGGGGCCCCCTTCCACACCCCCTTGCATCTTTCCTCCCATCAGGAGCCCCGCGTGAAGGAAGAAGTGCTCCCCCAACACAAGACTAGGTCAGCGCCGCCATTTCGGCGGGGGGCGAGGGGACCGCTCCAGATCGCCGCCGCATCTCGCCGCCGCCGCTCACTTTCGTTGCGCTTTTGTCTCTCCTCGCTCGCCTGGCGGAAAGCTGCGCGCCGCCGTCGCGGTGCTCCACTGGCGATCCTCGCGTCGTGGCCAGGGCGCCAGTCTGCGCCGCAAGTGCCAACGCCACGGAAGCGCGTAATCGAACGCAATGGAGGCACCACCGAGAGCTCGTCTTGACGCCAGTCACTTGCCAAGCATGCTAGGCTGGCGTCAACACGCAAAACTTCGGCTGGCGCAGCAGCGTTGAGGTCCCGCCACTGTGGTGCGGCTTTCGGCCTTCTTTTTTGGGAACCCCGCATCATTGAAGAAGACAAAAGAAATTACACAGATCCAACGCACATGTTGCAATCCATGTAAAGCCAAGTTTTAGTGAGGCGATTAATTAAATGCTATGCCAACAGTCCTGAGAACGGGCGCCGGCCAATCGTGGCAGTCATGACAACTATGTCGACGGCATAGGTAACAACCAGAACGAACAGCTTTGTTGGATCCAGCCGCCATGCCCAAGCTGCGCGTCGAACACTTTCTGAGAAGTTCACAAAATTAAGTAAATCGTTTCGAAAGCTGTTTAAACACAGGCATGACGTCGCCCTGAGACTCATGTCATGAGCCTGAGAAAGAGCCGAGTCGGTAGGCACAAACAAGTCAAGAGTTTTTCACCGGAAATACCGATCAGGAGGCATGACAGACTGCACGCAGTGAGCCTCCTTATCGAACAAACCCGGTTTTTCAACCTACACTGTTAGGCGGCTCCTCGGGAAGTTTTCCCACGTCATGTGATGATGATGATGATTACGATGATGATTTATTGGCATCCCCTTTGAAACGCGGCAGTGTCAAATAGTCACCTGGCCCGCTTGAGCTAATCAGGTATGCTATACATGCTTATCGTTTTAGCATTTTGCCTACATCTCCTTTATATGTTTTCTCTTTAAAAGTTCTATATCTACCTTGTACAGTTATGCATATGCCTGTCACGGATCCGGTCCTATCAATCTCTTCCTTTCTTTTCCACCTCTAAACGTCTTTCACTAATCTCGACTGCTGACCGGTCGATGCTTCCATCCGCTTTAACTTCCAGCGCTTCTGGAAGGTGGACGCTACCTACGGGTCTCGAATGCCTTCGCATTCCACGCTGAGTTGTCTCCGGTTTTCTGCTGCAGGCGGCGCATCATGCCTCATCCTGTTGCGAACATTTGCCCCGGTATGTTTTTGTCCTTAGGCAAACAGCTAAGGCCTCAAATAGCAAGGCCCTGCCCATGGTGTTACCGATTGATGTGCAGCGCACTCCACCTGGTAGTAACGAATTCTGCAACGGTGCACGCAACGCGTTTGTAGTCACCAGCTTGAAATGAAGCTTTAGCTCGTTCAATCCCTCCAAATTTTGAAAAGCAGGGATTCTTTCATTAGGCAACCGCTAAACCACTTTGGAATAAATTTCTCATGCAAAATTAATCGTTAAGTTCTTGTCACTGTTGAAACCATATGTCCTGAATAGGAAACTAAAACATCGAAAATATGTACTTAAGGAAGTTAAGCGTTAAATTCCCAACGCTGTAATTATCCATGACAGGATTTCCTCTTGGGGCCAGTAGGTCAAACATAGCTATTAGAAGACAGCCGCAAACCAACACGTATATACGGGAACGTCTATCCTTTATGGTTATGTGTCTGCTTTCGCTTGTGTTGTAATGGTTTTATTGTAGTGTCATTTTGTGCATTGTAGCAATAAAAAATTCATATAAATGACGTTCACATGACATCAGATTTGTGGCATGCACTTGGTAGAAATTGCTGTATCAAACAAGCCACACCGCCGGTACTGGGTTGTCACTGCTTTTGTGTGTTGGCCATAAATCACTTCACTTTCCCAATGTTCAAGGATGCGGCGCAGTAATTGCCACTCAATAGGCAGTTTTAGTACTCCGTACGTTGCGTACGTAAGATCGCTGCGTTCTGCAAAGTGCGCATGTGCAGAACGCAACACGAACGGTACGTGATGCGTACGCGGCCGCTGCGTGCGCTCTCACGATTCTTGCGTGCGTACGTGGCGAGCCATGCGTGCTGCTCTCGTGGTTCTCGTTTGTTCGGGAGAGCGCGAGACAAGGTTTCGCAAAATGGCGGCGTCAGAGGCGACCAGCGGAAGGCTGTACTTTTCAATGGCCTACGACTTGGCTTTGCTGCGTCAAGTGAACGCGCAGAAGCCATTCCCGTATCCTGCACTGTGGGAATGCATAGCAAAAAATAGGAACTTTGTTTTTGAGAAAGCGTTCAGTGTGCGCTCTTTGCGCGAAAGGCTCGACCTGCTGCTGGTGCAGTTCGTCGCAAATGACCGTGCCAGCCTGAGAAAGCGAGTTATCGGCTTTTATTTTTCTCGACATGATTCGTGCATGACATCCGTATTAAAAGCAGAGTCTCCTAAAGGCCTGAATAGAGTTCGACGTAGCGTGAAAGCGCGCACACGTTGCATATCGTCGGCGAGATCAACAGCGTCCGTAGTTCGACCGACGGTCCATGACGTGACACGCGCTCCTACATTCCGCAGAGCGCTTGCGTGCTGCGTACGTATCGTAATGGAACTGTCTATTATATACTGTTCTGCAATTTAGCAGCGATTGGCTCCAAATGCTGAGCTGTAACTCATCTCCCAAAGTTAACTGGTGAATTTAGCTCATTAGACAGCTAAATATGCGCGGCATGACATGCCTGACGCCCACCGCTTCTAATATGTGTTTCGACGAGAAAAACTATTTTTATTCCTTCTTCACCGTTGTAAAAAAAATATTTTTCATCTCATTTGTATGTTTGTATGTATCTCATTTGTTGTATGTTGCACAGACGCCAGGTACGATTCCGTCGTTGCAAGGCCACCGCTAGGGCAACGCGCAAGCGAAACGCATATGAGGTCGCCGAGGAATACTGCCATCTTGGAAAATATCGTAACTGCATTTAGAGCATCGACCACATCGCAACGTCCCAATGCGAACAGATCGTCAGGCAGCCATGAGACGGATCTCTCGATCCCCAATGAGCACAGAAAAAACCGGTGGCTTGCACGAATTGCACTTTACCCGCGGTTGAACTTACACACGTTTAAGAAGCTTCGGGCTAGTGAGATGTCGCGCAGCACGCAGTGTTGTTCTAAAAAAAATAATGGGTTCCAAGAATAATAATATGGGCCCAAAAATATTTCTTTCCGCGCATCCGTTACTTTTTGTCACCAGACGACTTACTGCGCGGCAACTGCGTGTCACTTAAGCGAAACCGTGGGTAAATTTACGCGCGGGTAAAATGACGGCAATTCGTACAAGCCGCCCCAGGGTGGAAAACAACCTTGAGCTGCCTAGCGTATGTGCATTGAAGAAATGACTGCCGCCCAGTGGCTACGGCGTTGCGCTCGAGGTGGCGGGTTCGGCCGCGGCCGTATTTCTATGGAAGCGGACAACAACAACAACAAAAAAGCTTACATTTAGGCGCACGCCAAAGAAGCCAAGCTGATCAAAATTAATCTAGAGTTCCCCACTACGGCGTGCCTCATGATGAGATCGTGATTCTGGCCCGTAAGAGCTCCAGAATGTAATTCTAACTTTAAAGAAAGGACTCAAAGATGGGACAGAAATTTACACCGAGCCTAAATGATTTTCCCGCACACTACTGTATTTTCAGTTTGTAGAAACCACGCTGGAGTTGATACCAGGACACCAGGGCCGGTGACAATACTGTGTAAGCGATTGGGCCAGCAGGCCCTCAATTTAAAGCGAAATACAAAAGAATGCAAATTACGCATACCCAAATGCTGTAATACCTTACAAGGAATATCGCACGATTACACAACCCATAGTACCAACAATCAGCAGAGATACGCAGCAATTATCCCAAGAGCTCAGATGCTATCACTATGCCAACAGCGCTAACTGTACTGCATTAACGGGAAACGAGCAGCACACTTCCTATGCACGCTTTGGGCATCGTCCGGAAAGCGAGGCGAGCACAGCGCACAGAAGCCTCCCAGAAAACCATTGAGCGCAGTGTACCAGCCGGCTCGTATCCACTGGACGAGAGAATGCCACCATGTGGCCTCGTAAAACATGCATTGCAGACCGAATATATCGCAACGAATAAAACGGCTCGAAGACGACGCGAGGAGCGCCGCACAGGAAATTTCTAATAATAAAGTTGTTTTCGCTACTTGTCGACGTCGAGCCGCCTTGGAAAGGCTGGCACCTTGAGGCATGACTATAAATGTAATTTATAACCGGGCGGAAACCATAGCTTTTCACACGGGGCTCGTTGTTGAACGCACGCTTTCCTCGCACAATTAGATGTGGCGCACTGCAGGGCGGCAGGATTTTGAAAGGATCGAAGGATATACGCGAACTTTCGAGCGCGAGTCGAACAGTATTTACTGTCCAATTTGTATTCAGTAATGTCGAATATTCGTGTCTATTCGAACATCACTTATCGGAGTCTGCAGGGAGACAAAGAAATGTCCGCCGACGGATCCCGCTGCGGCCGCGGATGCTGCCCCGACCAAGCGCAGCAGCTAACTTTTTCTCGTTCAATTCCAGTCGCCTTTAGGCGGCTTCGCTTCCTCGATTTGTGCAAAAGAATTTATCGTTTGGAGAACGTGACCATGTTTTCATCTCGATATGTAAACAGTACGCGGGGCTGTATAGTGCTTAGCTCCTTCACCGAGCTTTATACCTATGCGTCTGTTCCTGTGGTTCGTTATATTGTCGTTGCGATCGTACGCTAAACAATATCGACATTTCAGTCGTCCCTCATTCACGAGATCCTTGGTTTAATGGAGTTACGAACGGCATTACACGAAAAAGATGACACGAACAAACGTTCTTATTTTAAAGCGAAGCTGGCTTTGCCTTTAACGCCGCTGCTGTTATCATACGAGCTGGTGTCGATTGTCGCGCAGCGATAAATTTTTAGCTTTCCTTTCAGAACTCTCCTTAGCATAAACAAAGACAGGTAAAAAGTTACATCCTTTAGAGTGTCGATTAACCTTTTCGTTCGATTAACAATTAATCATTGATCATGTTAGCCTTTATTCGCTTTCGATGCAGGGTATTACATCGATTAATTGATTAATCGAAATATTGCCGGGCAGATTAAAAAGGTTGAAACACAGTTATCTACTTTTGTATGACTCTATTTCAATGTTTGAGTGGTAGAACCAAGTTGGAAGTACAAATGTATAAAGTCTGATAAAGAATAATCTTTACTTCGTTACAGACTAAACAGAGTTGGCACTAATAATCTTTGAAAAGATAAACAATATATATTAATATAGTATAAAATGGCACTTAGAGCAGAAATAAACAAGATACATAACACTTGGGAATCCCAGTACAGTACAGCTAAACAAGAAATAACATGACTTGGAAAGCATATTTAGCGCCAGCGAACAAGGACAGAAGGGAGACGACGCCACAATCCCTTCTGTCCTATTCGCTGGCGCTAAATATGCTTTCCAAGTCAGTTTACCAACACGCCCAACAGAATGGCAATGAAGAAATAACAAAAATGCAAATGTGCAAGGTCAAGTCCAACTAAACTATGCAAGAAATTTAAATATGCACCGAAGGAAAGGAAATTACTGGTTTAGGATTTTAAGCCACATCCTCTTTTCTGCAAAGCGAAGGAATGTAAATTGGCTGGGATGTTTCGGTGAAACGCATACCTTGTTTGAATGGCCACACAACCAGCATGCGAGAATTAGACGCTCGGAAGCTATATATGTATATTCGCTGCAGTCGATACGAACTCCATCGCTATGTCAAATGGATGCTTCAAACCAGCGCGAATACTGTGACACGACGATCAACGACTGGGTTGCCAAAGTGTGCCTTGGATTGCAAGGACATTTCAAGCCTCCGGCTGCGTGGTGGCGTGTGCGGTGTGAGGGAAGAGAGGGGAAGCGCTCAGCCAACACCACCTAGATAGCGCAAGGCCTGTTCACTCCGATTCATTACGTCATGCTGCCTGGCCCGACTGCCATAGAGTTCTAATGGGGATGCTCGCGAGTAAGCCGTGGTGATATTGTCGTCACCACTTTCGTCATGCCAGCCTTGGCAACGGAAATTGCCGACCAGGTAGCATAACGTCACGCATCGGAGCGAACAGGCCTTGTGCTATCTAGGTGGTGTTGGCTCAGCTCAGCATCACGCGGGACTCGCAAAAATAGTTCACAGTCGCTATACCAAGACGATTTTAGTACCAGTACGATTTCAAAATTTTCACGCCATTCCTGTCAAACTGTAGAAAACGCTTAATCGAATATATCTAATCGATTAAGTCGATTAAATTAAAGGTGGACATCGATGATTAATAATTTTGTGGGATACTTTTAATTGATTAATCGATTAATCGTTCGTCGATATTACCAGCCCTACTCTAGAAATGATAACAGGCATAAACAACTTAATTTGGATCCTAACAAGCACGATTAATCTGGGTAGAAGTTGTTGCGCTTACGCATACTGGTCTTACCTATCTAAAGCAAAAGCCTGCATTCTTTTGATCAATGCTGAATAATCGAAGTATAGCTGATAGCGTAATGCTCTCCTTAACAAAAGGCAAAAGCAACCATCGAAATGCTCTCGCGTGACATGGAAATGGGCACTCCAAGGCAGGCACTCTGTCTGTTTTGTCTGTTTGTGGAGCAAAGTCCACAGTATACCACTGCGCCTGTAAATCCCTCAAAATCTTCAAAAAAAGAAAAGCCGGCCCGGTGTCTTGTTGCTGCGGCGCTGTTCTCAAACACGTTGCGAACGAATTATTTCCGCCCGTGTAATAAACTGTTTCGGTGATAAACATGACATATCGAGTCCGTGTTTCGTTGGCCTCACGGGACAAATCAATAGCGTGCGCTGCGAGTTTCGATAGCTTGCCGCTGTTGGTCGTGCGCTGAGACGCGAGGCTCGTGCACTGCTACAGCAGCCACATTCGGGGCCATATGCCGAGGCAAACGAGCCGTCAAAGCGATGCGACCGCCGAGTTGGGCGCAGAGCGCGTTTCGTTTCTTGGCAGCGTGCGCGAAAGCAGCACTGCTGCGGCGCCCAAACGGGAAGCCGAGTCGTGTGTGTTTTTCTTTTTTCAAATATATTTCGCGATACATTTCTTTTATACGCGGAAGAAAGAGTCGCGAGAAAGATAGCAGCGCCCCTCTTTCGACAAATTTGGTCGAACGCGGCACACGCACACGATCTCTCAGACGCTTCAGGATCTCCTCGTCGAAAGCAGCATTGGCAGTTCCGGCACTAAATCGTATTGCTCGGTTCCGTGGCAATAAAAAAAGAGAGAAAAAAGAGATCAACACGTTTGATTTTTTCTTCATTCTTCCACCTTTTTTTTGCTTTTTTTTCTGATTTTTGCCTTTGGCTTATACTTCCTTTTCCGCCACTCCTTGCTCTGCGACTTCAACTCGATGTCCCTTTCGTAAATCCAAATTTTGTCAGCGGTGACGACCCTTTAGAAGAATTCATTGCCTCTCGTCTGAAGTTTTCCAATCAATGCAACATTCTTTTCATCGCAACTTTTGCCCAGAACTCAACAGTTGCGGCACCATCTTGGCGCAAACATTTCTCATTTCGAAATTTTCAGTCAAAATACGATGAACGGGTGACTTTCTGAAACCAATTTCTGCTATGATTCTAACAGTCATTCGGCGATTACTGAGCTCAGGGGAATGCCCGTAATCAATATTTTCATCTTCGCACGAGGTAGATGCACCGGACTGATTTTGCATCGTCCTTCTGGGTCTTCACCCTTTCCCGAAAACGCTAGACCCAGATGAGCGCAGTCTTTTTCTTTATGGCATCCTTCCCATATAGGCTTTTTCAACATTTGATCAATCTTTGAAAAGGACGAAGTGGCTCTTGTGCAGAAGCCCATTCTTCCACTGCTCTCATTTACGAGTATTTTTGCCTGTTTTCGGGAGGCGCCGCTCCCGAGATTTTCGGCGATGGAAGCGGAGTCAGCTAGACGTCCGGAGGAGAGCGACGTCACAGCGTCAAGCGCTCCGAGGAAGCGCAATCACCTCATGAGCGACACAGGCAGCGAGGACACGCTGCTGTACTACTCTGCTTCAGAAGATCTATCGGATAACGGGGATTGCTTGACAGTTGTAAGGCGAAAAGGAAAGAGGAGAATCGTCACTGCTTCCTCGTCTTCAACAAGGACGACGGCGGCGGCAAAGACCAATGACGCGGCTCATACCATCCTCTTCTTGCCCGAGACGCCGACCGACGACCTGAATCGGCTAAACATGCAAGCCATATCTGTCACACTGGAGTCTCTTGTTCCAAATGAGATCACGGATATGATAATTAGCACCCGTAAGAACATCCTCGCGGTTGATGTCAAGAACAGAGCAGCATTGGATATCTTGGGTACAGTCAAAATGCTGGGCAAGATAAATGTTCGTACCATAATACAACAGGACAGCGATACTACATCAGGTGTGATCTATGATGTCTATGAGTCAATCAACGACAACGACCTGCCTATTCTGGTCAAACCCGCCACAGCAGATACAACTATTATTGAAATCCGTCGCCTAGGAGAATCACGTTGTGTGAGGATAACCTTCAAGGGAGGTAGCTTGCCGTCACACGTGAAAGTTGGATTCTTTCGTCATCCAGTGCGACCGTTTATTCCAAGACCTCTTCAGTGCCGTAATTGTTTGAAGATCGGGCATGTCAGCGGCATATGCAAAAATTCGACCATGTGCCCAAAATGTTCTGAGCAGCACAGCGCTGATGCTTGCCGTGCGACTGATTTCAAGTGTGCCAATTGCTCTGATCCCCATGAAGCATTGTCGAAAGACTGCCCGAGACACAAGACAGAGCTGAAAATCCTAAAACAAATGGTGAGAGACAACTCAACGCACAGAGAGGTCGCCGCCAAAGTGCGACGGCGTCGTGTCCACCGTCACCGCAGGCGATCTTCGTCTACTGGAAATACTGATACCGTCGTGAGACTGACGCCACTTCCTGCAGCTGGTGCTCGCAAGGCGCTCACCCACACTAACAACACGGTGCCTGGTGACGCAGTGAATACGTCTACTGCAAACGACTGGCCTGCACTTCCGACATTATGTCCTCCAGCACAACAAAGATCAACGGTGGACTACCGACGCACTGATGACAGCACAGATCACGTGCGAGGTCAAGACAAGCAAGTCATCGCCATAATCAAATCTCTAATGAAAGTCATTCCCGTGTTGATAAATGACATGCAGACGCCATCCGCTCGAGGTGCACAACAAGTGCTGGACGGCCTGAATCCGGTTCTTGCGAGCCTCGAGTAGCTAACACAATGGCTCTACCGCGTCAGCCTTTCCTCAGGCAAGTAAAGGAAGCGTCTGTTATGCAATCGAATGTCCATGGACTAAAATCCCATATTGCTGATTTTCGCCATTACGTTTTCACCAATCGATTCCCCGTTATTGTCGTCTGTGAACCGAACCCACAGAAACCCGTCCGGATCTCCGGCTATGAACCTTATGTGTCATCGACTTGTGATGACATTAGCAAAATTATCATATACATACGGTGTGAACTGACTTACGTTGTTCATCCAGTGCGGCCACATGACAGTAATCAGTATGTCTGTTTGACCGTGAAAAAACAGAAACTTGCGTTTACTTTAGTGGGCGCTTACCTCTCTCCATCAAGTCGTTTCGATAGACAGAGACTGAGTGACATTATAGATGCGACTTCTGGTCCCTGGGTTGTCGTTGGGGACTTCAACGTGCATCATTCACTTTGGGGAAGCAACAAGGTAAATTCCAAAGGAAGAAACCTCGTGTCCTTTGCTTGCGACCATGAACTTTGCTGTCTAAATGATGGCAGTCCCACATTTCTGCGCGGCCGGACGTACAGTAGTTGTTCAGACTTGGCTTTTGTTTTGCGATGCCTCACTCACTGCGTCCATTGGTTCACAGATATAGAAACCCACAGAAGCGACCACATTCCTACCTACCTGAAGATAAAAGGCCTAACAAAATCCGCTCCATCAAATTTTCAACAAACAATAGATTGACCCGTGTTTAAATCACTTATGTAAGACGCATGCCACGAAGGCTTTTCGTCCACACTAGAATTTGAGATTGCCAAGGCTATGCAGGATTCTATGCATTCATTTCGGCCATTGGATAAATACACAGATTTTGATGCAAAAATACAGAGCCTCCGTGCAATCCGCCGGCGAGCGGAGCGACGGTACAGACGGACGAACTCGGTCTACGACCTTAGAGAGGCGAGACGCATTCAAAAGAAAATTCAGCGTCACCTTGCTGTACTGCAAAATCAACGCTGGAAATCATTTTGTGAGTCTCTCGATCCGCGTAAACCTCTGTAGGTTGTCTGGAGAACAATCCGTGGACTTCAAACAGCTCCTCAACAGCGCCGTCCATTTATATCTATAGCCCTCCATCAAGGACGCCGCGAAGTCGACGTAACCGAAGATTACTGCGCAAGGGTCACGGGTCCGGCGTTCACTTATTCACCTTGCGCACCTATTCCTATTGTGCCCCCTTGCTCCCGAGATTCTCGCATGGACGCGCCTTTCTCCATCGAAGAAGTGGAGGCCGCACTTGCTGGGTGCAGGCGATCTTCGTCACCAGGACCCGATGGCATCCCATACTCTGCGCTTGCAAACCTTGGTCAAGAGGCCAGAGATGCACTTCTTGGCCTATACAACGCATCATGGCGTGACGGCCTGGTCCCTACCACGTGGAAATCCAGCCGCTTTGTTCCACTCCTCACGGTTGGCAAATCTCCATTGGAATTGTCATCTTACCGTCCAATAGCACTGGCCAGCTGTGTCGGCAAGGTAACGGAGAGAATGATCCTTACACGGTTGGAATGGTACTTGGAATTTTATAACGTCTATCCAGAGATAATGGCTGGTTTTCGACGCCAACGCTCGTCAAAAGATAACGTTATCGACCTTGTAACATGCGTACAACACCAGAAACATCGAAAACGAATCACTGCGGCCTTATTCCTTGATGTTAAAGGTGCGTACGACAATGTAGATCATCATGTAATTATGGACGCATTAGAAGCTGTAGGAATTGGTGGACGCACCTTTCGCTGGATACGCAACTATTTGAATTGAAGATCTTTCTTCATTTTTACTGAAGACGGACCAACGCCATCTAGCTATACCAGTCGTGGTGTACCGCTAGGCGGAGTACTCAGCCCTACCCTTTTCAACCTGGTGCTCATTGGTCTCGCTGATACGTTACCGAAAACCATTCAGCTCTCCGTATATGCAGACGACATTTGCATATGGGCTTCAGGAGTGACACGTGTACAAGTCCGCGCGCGACTTCAGAAAGCTTCAACAGCTGTGTCAACATATCTAAGAAGGCAAGGCCTGGAGCTTTCAGCTGAGAAATGTGCACTCGTTGCTTTTACTCGCAAAGCGATGGCCCCATATGCTTTGCGGATTAATGACCAAACTATGCGATATAGACAAACGTATATATGGATATGGCGTGATCATTGATAGAGACTTGTCTTGGAGCCCTCACGTCTCGTACATGACAAAGCGCTTGGCCGCCATTGTGGACCTTCTTGCGTTCCTCAGCGGGAAGTCCTGGGGCGCAACAGTACCATCAATGTTGCAACTGTATAAAGCACTGTTTTTGGGCTTCTTGCGGTACAGCTTACCTGTACTAGGAAATACTTGCATTACAGATATTCGCAAACTCCAGAGTGTGCAAGCACAAGCACTCAGGACTTGTCTCGGTCTCCCAAAAACTACATTATCGATTGCGACATTGGCCATTGCCAGAGACGTTCCTTTGACAGTCTACATCGATACAGATCTCCTGAGAGCACACATCCGACACCTGACTCGGATTCCCTCCCACCATCTTGCTTGCCTGCCAGCAAAAAGGCCACATTCAACTTTTGCCAAAAGTATTGTAAGACATCAGTCCTACTTGCCATCACAATTTACGCCTGCTACACGATTGTCAGAACCATTATGGTGCCTGCACCGGCCACAAGTGCAATTGACAATTGCGGGCATCAAAAAGAATCCTGGAGCACCGTTTCAAGCTTTGAAGCAAGTATCTTTTGAACGAATTCACAACATGCACAGATTCCGGCAACATGTCTACACAGATGGTTCGGTGAAACTCAACAGCTCTGCTGCTGCAGTCATAATCCCGGCCAAATCTGAAGAAATCAAATTAAAAACTTCACGTGCGACTACATCGACGGTTGCAGAACTTTCGGCACTCCGTGCTGCACTTGATCTCATTAAGCAGGAACCACCGCAACAATGGACTGTCTTTAGCGACTCGAAGGCCGCCCTTCAGTGCATACAAAGCCCAATGCGCCACGGACCCAATGAACAACTGGCCTCAGAAATTCGACCCATATATCATCACAGCCATGAAAAGGGACACAACGTAATCTTTCAATGGCTTCCAGCACATTGTAACATCAGCGGGAATGACCACACCGACGAAGCCGCCCGATCTGCACATGAAAGTGGTCAACGAGTCTTCATTCCGCTTTCGCGAACAGACGCTGCGGCTGGGTTGCGATTGATGTCCCGTGATTGTACTTTGCCCCTGTGGGACTCGACCGTTTACACCATGTGTCGTTTGCGTTCGTTGTCTCCGGACATACGGATGCACCTCCCGCCTAGGTTACCACGACGTGAAGAAACGATGCTGTACCGTCTGTGGCTAGGCGTTGCCTTTACGAACTCTTTTGCTTTCCTTATTGGAATGGCCAACAGCCCCACGTGCGACACATGCAACAGCGAAGAGAGAGAGAGAGAGAGAGAGAGAGAGAGAGAATAAACTTTTTTATTCGGTGAATGAAGCTTTGGAGAGGCGTCCTCATTCCAGGATGCCTTGAGCTCGGGCCGCGTCCTGGGCCCTCGCAATCAGCCGTTGCTGATCCTCGAGGTCGGAGATGGCCAAGGCTCTCTCCCAAAGCTCGTTAGTGGGGTAAGGGTCCGGAGGATTTAATGGAGCCGCTCTGCAACCCCCTACTATGTGCCTGAGGGACCCGGGCTCTGCGCAGAAGCGGCATTGCGGAGAGAATTTTGTAGGGTCTATGAGGTGATTTCTGGTTGGGTGGGGGAATGTATTAACCTGTAGAGCTCGGAGGCATCGCTCCTGCTCTCTAGGTAGTGACTTGTGTGGGGGTGCATATGTTCTGCGGGTGAGCTTGTAGTGTTGTGTGATGTCTTGGTAAGAGACTAGAGGGTGCATGCGCTCGGGTTCAGATTCCTCGGCGTCGGCTCGGTGGGTCAGATCTCGAGCCACGTGGTTGGCGACCTCGTTGCCAGGAATGCCTTGATGAGCTGGCGCCCAGATGATCATGACTGATCTCGTTGGCGGCTTTTGATTGATGATCCGGAGCGTAGTGGTATGAATTCTGCCGCTAGCAAAGTTGCGGCACGCCTGTTGGGAGTCGGTCACTATGACTTCAACCTCTGTTTGGGAGAGCGCGAGGGCTATGGCCGCTTCCTCGGCTTGGAGGGGATTGTTTCGTGTGAGTGAAATGCTGCTCCGATGTTCTGTGTTGACGACTACGGTGGCTGTTCTCACCGCGAAAGAAGCACACATCCGACTCGCCCACTATCAACATACAACTGGAGGGACACACCATCGTTCCGTCTCAGAGCGTAAAGATATTGGGAACGGTTTTCCAGTCGGATCGCACCAATACAATATTAATTCAAAAGCTTAAGAATACAACAGCCCAAGTTACGCACATGATCCGGCGAATAACAACCAAGACAAGAGGCATGGGGGAGGCGGACACGCTTCGGCTTGTCCAAGCCTTTGTCGTGTCTCGAATAACTTACGCTATTCCATACGCACTACTCAACGAGACGGAACTGAAGAAAATCAACACAATGATCAGAAAGGCACATAAGCAGGCGATGGGCCTGCCAACCAGTACTTCCACAGAACGCCTACTACGACTAGGTGTGCACAACACGGCCGAGGAGCTGATCGAGGCACATTTATCCAGTCAACGAACAAGGCTGGCGGTTACGGAAACAGGGAAGTCCATTCTCTTACGCCTGGGGCTCTCTGCCCCTCTGAGCCATCCGACGCCTCAGACTGTGAGCTAACCCCATGCCATCCGGAGAAACATCACCGTACGTCCTCTACCTCGCAATATGCACCCAGTGCACCACGCAGAGCGAAGGGAGGCCCGCGCCCTGGCCATACACAAGCGATACGGGACTTTACCCTCTACAGCCTACACGGACGCGGCTTCTTACTCCAGACACACAGCGAAGAGACGCTCACACATATCTGAGTCTGCCCGCAATATAGTGCTCAGAGACAAGTGATGTGCAGAGTACTGGACTAGTTGGACTATCGTCCACTATCAGAACTGAAAGCTTTAGGTCAGTGCTCTGAAAGAACATCCGCATTGAAGGCCTTAGTCGCGTTATTAAGGTTCCTGCGGTCTACGGGGCTTAACGATAGACTTTAAGAACGCCGCTCACTACCGCTCTATAGTGTACGCGCTTTGTTAGGGCTCGTCTCGCTTTCTCTCTACCTCCTCGTTCCACTCTCTCTTCTCTTTTTATCCCCCTTAACCCTCTCTCTCTTGATCAATCTTTGAACTATTCTTGCCCAATTTCACAAGAAATTTGATACTGACCTTTTGGTCAGTCCGTTTGTCGATCTCGATTTCGACAAATACTAAAAATGGATTGCGCAAGAATTGAACGCATAAAATTCCGCCTCGTCATGGAGCAGTCCGTCTCGCACCAGAACGGTACTTTCGATCGGAAAGTCGGAAAGACCGGCGCCGCTACAGCTTCTTCCTTCTCTTCTTTTTGTTTTGCGGGTTCACTGCATGGACTTTTGGGACAAACCTCGCATATATATATATATATAGATATATATATAGATATATATATATATATACACAGTGGCTTCTTAAACTTTAATTATCAGTAATTTTAATAAAATCGCTACGCTAGTGACATTGCATTCTGGCGTTTGACGTGCCAAAGCTACGATATGATTATGAGGCGCGCCGTAGTTGGGGACTTCGGGTTAGTTTTGACTAACTGGGGATACTTATTGTGCACCCAATGCACAGGACACGGGCGTTTCTGCACTTCGCCCCCATCGAAATGCCGCCGCCGGCATTCGATCCCGCAATTTCGGGCTGAGCAGAACATATGCTAGTTGCGCAAATGCTGCTTGCAAAGGTTGTTTATGCGCTTGGGCGGGCACAAGTTTCGCGAACATGAGCAAGAACATAATAAACATTCGTTAATAAACTTTTTTAAATGTTGTGATTACGGTATATGCTTATATTAGAAACTTTAAGTGAATTGTATTAAGAGGCAACTTCATTTTGATTGGCACTTCTAAAGCGTTTGTATTACGAGATAGATATCATCACGTGTAACGCTCAGTATACATTCATTCCTCATTCAGAGGCGGGAATCCGACACAAAGATGAACACCCCGTGTGGCGTAGCCGATTGCGGGGAAAGGGTGTAGCCAATCACACATATAGAAACGGCTCAACCGACCATGCTCTCTTTCTTTCTATAAGTTGTGCAGCAGGCAAAGACCCGCTGTCTTTATGCATGAATATAATCATATACGAACGAGAGGAAAGGGGGTTAACCGAGGGGCCCGATTTTTATTCATGATATCATGAGAAGCCAACAAACAAAGGCACCAAGGAAAACATAGGGGAGATTACTTGTACCTACAAATTGAATTAAATAAATGATAAATTAATGGCAATGAAAGTGGATGAACAGACAACTTGCCGCAGGCGGGGGACGATCCCACGTCTTCGCACGGGTAATGAGAGCATCGCACGCGTAATGCGAAGACCTGGGATCGTTCCCCACCAGCGGCAAGTTGTTTGGGCAGGTCGGGCTGACTCAGCCTATTTTCCTTGTATGTGCTCCCCGCAGGAAAGTCTATACAAGTACAATATATTGAGCAGGCGCGGTGAACCCGCCCCGCGCAACACCTGACTCGCTCCACCCCGATAGGTTTCGTCTTAACGCATTAAATGTCATGAGAGACGCCGCAGTAGTGGACTCCGGTTTAGTGTCGACCACAACCCCATCGGCATGGGCGGACGCCATGGCCGTGTTCAGCAGCAAAACGCCGTATACCTACTCGGTCACCGCGGCGACTCAACCAATGAGCGCTTGCACGAGCCATGTAAACAAATTTCAGCTCGGCAAACCCATTCGACACGTTTCCGTAGAGTTTGTCGGGTTCATATAAATACACCTCATACGTTTCTTTATAAAGGAATCTCTATTAGACGAGCAAGTCCTCGCGCTGTTAGTTTATTTGTCGTCTACTAGCTATATGCTGTGTGTAGTGTTTCAGCTCAATGCTGCCAAGTTTAAAAAGAAAAATATGCGTGCACGTTACGCGCATGCAACCAACTCAGCATTGCTCAACGTCCTTTTGAGCAACTCATTATTTTCGTGAGAGCTTAATTGACTAATTAACGATGATTAATTAGCATCGAATGAAACGGAATACCTTCAGTGAAGAAGTTGCATGAACAGTATCTTAAGAAACATCCAATCAATTTGTTTTCATTAAGGTAGAAATATTGCAACATGGAAAAGGTAGCCCAAGTACAACGTCACTATAGGCGCTTGAGCGTAACGGCCATTACGTTACTGCCAAGTAAACTTTAGGATGTACAATCTGGGCTGCTCGCAGATTAAACATATGTGAACGAGCCACATAACCGAGAACGGTGCATCCGAGGCGACTGCCGCCGTTGTCTCAGTTGCATTACCGCCCACCGCGGTGGTTTAATTAGCGGCTATATGGCGTTGCGCTGCTAAGCACGAGGTCGCGGGATCGGCCGCGGTGGCCACACTTCGATGGGGGCGAAATACAGAAATGCCCGTGTACCGTTTATTGGATGCACGTAAAAGAGCCCGAGGTGGTCACAATTAATCCGGAGTTCCCCACCATGGCATCCCTCAAAATCAAATTTTTTTTTTCAGTTGCAATTATCGTCCGCCGCCACTTCTTCGCCGTCTTTGCACGGTCAATGGCTAAAACACTCGCACAGCCTCGCGAGTTATTATGCGCGTTTTGCATCTATCTCGCCTGGCGGCGCGGCCGCATGTCAGGCAAGTTATCTCGGTAAAATTAATGGCCAAGGACGTTCTCTTCGATCCGTCACCATCGCATTAACGGCCTATCCATACGCATGTTGCGTGCATCAACAGTGATTCATTCTTAGCATATATATTTGAGAGCAGTATATAACATGGCTGCGCGCAAGTACATATACTATATTAACGTGGTGCTTTTTCATATGTTGCGCTGTTTTCTCGTAGCTGAAAAAAAAAAAAACTGCCATAAATATGGAAAAGAATCACTTGAACGTTTCTCAATACGCTCTACAACTTCCCGGTTCAATTTTTTGTGCTTAGATCAATGTACTTTGAAGCTTGGTTGATTAATCCTTAATATCTCACCGCAAAGAGTAGTCGGAGCTGCAGTTCAAGTGAACAGTGACACCTATATAGTGCAACGGGCGCGCGCTAGTATCGTGCCTTCTTTTTTCTTTCTTTCTTGTTTGCACGCTCTCGATTTTGTTTATATTTTTTTTCCTGGTGGCACAAGTTAGCTGAAACACCCTGTATCTATAGCTTGGCGCTTCGCTGCAGAAGACGCGTTGTCTTAATTCTCCGCTATCTCGCTTCCGCTATGGTTTGGAGATCCGCACTAAGCAGGGGCCGGTTACCCGTACTCCAGTTTATACTTTCTGTTGCTGGCATAAAGCCGGGCAACGAATGCGGAAATTCTCTCGCCAGCGGTGCGGCCTCGGCCGCTCGAGCAATACCGAAGCAAGTCGCACTGTTGGCAAACTTGCCGGAGTGTAACGCGAGGGCCTCCGTATCGCCATCCCATATGCACTCCCCCCGATAAAGCATTTTATATGTTCACCAGTTTCCTTCGCGCGCTATAAAGCAGGATAGGCTCCGAATGGGTATATTTTACTTTGCTTGTTGGGCTGCTCGTTGCTGGGGTGTCCGTAAGTATACGGTTGACAGGGCGCTTTCGGCAGTGCGCACCGCTGCTGTCTTTGAGAAAGCGGAACGCCAAATATTGCTGAAGGGGGTGGCAAGGGAGAATAAGAAAACACTGTTGGGGGAGAAAAAAAATAAGGTCAGTTATAAGAACTGTATAAAATGAGATTTGAGGTGTACCACAGGTATGACCACCATGCAGGAAGGGTTACACTCCGGTATGGTACGTCACACGTGTTTTCGTTGTGTTCCAGCATGGTGTAGTTATATTGTGGTCACATGGTTACATTCCTGTAGCATTCCTGAACTCTCCGTAGGACTGCGTATACAAAAATTTTTTCCCGTTTATAAAACAGAGAGAAGCACTGTAACTTCGCGCTCACGCAACTCTTCATTATTTTTTCATTTAATAATTTTTTACCCCATTGCGCACCACTCCGTCGTTCATATTAGCTAGCAAAAAAAGTGCTCTTGCGACAGATGCCTGTTACCGAGTACAAGTCTACTGCTGTAGGAAATTAAGAGCAACAAGGTTAAGCACTTATACACATTAGTCGCAAAGGAGGCAAACTAACGTGGGGGAGCAAAGAAAAAAAAAACCTGTTCAGCGGCCATGTTTCATAGATGGCAAACTTGCGCAGTAATTGTAGCAGCCCTATTTGGGAGGCTTCCAATTAAGGGACCACTTCATTCGCGGAGAAACTTCGCGCATGTTAATGTACGAGCTTAACACGCTAGCTCAGACCCGGTCGTCCAGACCAGGGCCGTGGTGTGGTCCACCCAGGTCGCCGTCAGCCATGAGTTGATGGCCATCTAGCACGGAATCGTCCGCACATGCGTTCTGACGATAATAAAGTTTTTCCGTCCATCCATTTGTATCAAACGGTTGAACTGTTCGTATGAAGCTGGCACTGCATGATGGGAACGAGGACGGCACGATGACAGCACGACAGCTCCCACTTGGCGCACCCGGGATGCAATCCTTAGAGGGGACAAACAGTTTTCTATTGAGGCTTATGCCGAGGAAACCTAGCGACAAGAAATATGCATACGATATAACAGCGCAAATTCGCGCGGGGACGATATTATAGTCGTTTTCAATTCAGTGACCGGGGCCGAATCCACGAGGCTTTCCGTTCGTAAGTGCCCCTTGCCATTGGCCGGCCGGCATCGCTTATAATATTACGTACAGCAGGATTGGCTGGCATTTGCTCTTACGAACAACTCTGGCGCGACAGAGTTTTGTGAATGCGGGCTCCGCTTTTCTCCGCGCTATAGCTGAACACGGAGAGACCGCTGTTCGCCGCCTGCACTTCGCTTGCGTCCCTCTCAGCTCAGCAACTGTGCTACGGTCGGTTGGCGGCGACACGAAAAACCACGGATAACTGCGTACAACCATGCATATAGAATTGGCACGTGTGCGTGCTGGCTTTACGTTTGTCGAGGAGAACGCTTTCATGGAACCGGGGCACATAATACCAGCGCTTTCTTCGTGACTGAAACGCATGCTTCCCGGCTGCCTTCAGCCGCCATGGATGAGGCCCTTTAATGCGGTCAAACGATAAGACAGCGGCCACGGCGCGCAAGACCGGTTGACGAAGCGGTGACGAAGCAGGCTGCTGACGGCGCCAGTTATCATTACGCAATTCCCCGCAGCATTGAGCACGTTCCTCCAGGACACAGGCTAGCGGCGAGTCGATGAATCGGCTGTATGCGGCCATTATTAGAGAGAGGTAGGTATTACTACAAATGAGAGAGGTTACGGGGTTGTGCCCCGTAGCGCGGAAGCTGCCATTGGGGTGGCACTAACGCGGCAGCGCATTGTCGCCCGGGTTGTTCAAGGATCAGCATCCGAAGGCGGTTCGATCGGCCAGGTGTCGCGTCTCGGAGCTGAGTGAACATTTCCTGGCCGGAATGACGGCACCGCCGCTGTCCTATTACGCCTGGCGCTCAACCATGAGTGCCCGCCGAGCGTCCATTACGGCGCTCGAAAGTCGTTCGGAAATTAAGAGCTGCCTCGCGCGCCGCCCGGAAAACACTGTTCTGCAGCGAAGAAAGTGGGAGGGGACAAAAGGCACTTCAATTTTCAACTTCCGGCCGCCCCAATAAGCACCTCTTGCGTAACACAAACGACGATGTCTTGTTGGTATTGTTATTATTATTGCCATTTTCCGCGGCGTACGCATATATTTCCTCAGCAGCCGAACGGCGCCCCCCATAGCGCGCCTTGTTTTCCCCCGCGCCTGCCGCAGTTTGAGGCAGCGTGCGCGGCCAGCTGCCAATAGCTCGACGAATTCTGGACAAAAGGAAAGAACACTGCACCTGGCTGCTGGGATTTCCGGACGGGCCGCACTCGAAAGGCGCCTTTCTTTTGTTTTCCCCTCTCGCTGTCATTTTAATCGCAACATAATACAAGGTGCGCGAGCTCCTGCTTCTTTTTCGCTGCGCCAACCAACTTGGAGTGCATGCATTATCGAAAATTTATGCTGAGACACCAGATTATGCCGGAACTTATAACCCGAAAGAAAATATTCAAATAAAAAACGATCATGTTGTAAAAT
Organism: Dermacentor andersoni; assembly: GCF_023375885.2. Taxonomy (NCBI): domain Eukaryota; kingdom Metazoa; phylum Arthropoda; class Arachnida; order Ixodida; family Ixodidae; genus Dermacentor; species Dermacentor andersoni. The sequence goes on along the minus strand of NC_092814.1, from coordinate 257,458,762 downwards.
AGCATACGCAGATATATTGCTATATAGCCAGCCAGTGTCATCGACGACTGTACCTGAAAGTTATTAAGAGGAAGCTTTAGCTCGGGTGAGCCTATCTAAATACATGTAAAAGGAGAATTTGTTTTTCTCGGCAACCACTGCACCAAATTTGGCGAGGTTTGTTGCATTTAAAAGGAAACCTTAAACTCTAGGGACTGTTTGTTTCAAATTTTTGATTTTGGTCGTCAATTTTTATTAAAAATAGGCAAAAATCGAAAATTTTTACCAAACAAAACTGTGATGTTTACAACTCTGACTCAGCAATGAAAAATAATACCACAATTCTTTGAATTGCATCTAATAGCATATCGAAAGCGGACAAAATTGATATGTTACACATGAATCTTGAAATATTTAGTAATATGGAAATACAGGTTCTGCAGAACCCTTGTGCACAACGTAACAAATTCACGTAAGATATAAAATGACATATCAAATTTGTCCGTTTTGAATGATCTAATTAATGCCGTTTACAGAACCGCAATATGTCTTATTGATGCAGAGCTAAATATTTGTAAACTTCATGCATTTATTTCTTTCAAACTCTCGAATTTTTGAAAATGTTTGTAACAAAATTCAGGCCCTGGGGGAATCGAAATTCCGTTCCCAACAGTCGCTATAATTTCACTTTCTCTATCAAATTCAACAAATTTCATCAATATCGGCCCAGCGGTTATCTCAGAAAAACATTTTTGCGTTTTACATGTATTTGAATCGGCCGCATCGGAGTTGGCCTCTAGCTAAAGCTTCCTCTTAAGATCTGAGCTTATTGCATAGCGTATTGTCAGTAGTCCTCCATTTTCCTTCGACTGCGAAGCTTTCTTTCTTAGCATTCCCTTTTGTATAGCTTCGTATACTGGCTATGCTCTTGGGTGGATGACAATTTCGCCCTTTCGTGAAACTTCATTCACCTTTTCGAGGTCATCTTGCTTAGTAAGCGACGCGTAGACTCTGCTTCTTACCATGACTTATACAGCATCAGCATTCAAGTACTAATCGGACTGCGCTAATAGGCACAAAAACAGAATCTTCGTCTGCGATGGAAAGAAAAATTGCTAAACGACGGCGGATATATATATATATATATATATATATATATATACATATGTGTGTGTGTGTGTGTGTGTGTGTGTGTGTACGTATGTACGTATGTATGTATGTATGTATGTATGTATGTATGTATGTATGTATGTATGTATGTATGTATGTATGTATGTATGTATGTATGTATGTATGTATGTGTGTGTGTGTGTATGTATGTATGTATGTATGTATGTATGTATGTATGTATGTATGTATGTATGTATGTATGTATGTATGTATGTATGTATGTATAATTGAAATGTGGTAAACGGAATACTCATCGCAGAGGAAATGAGCAGCTCATTCAGCAGAATGGCGAACTAGTACTTTTGCCGAAAGGGTGCCAAGCCCGTCACGACTGCCGCACTGGGGACGGCAGGGCTCCTTCCGCCGCGCCGGAGCCGTTAGTGCGTCGCGGTGCTCTGCCGCCGCGCGAGACCGTGAAAGGCGCACGCTTCGAGGCCCGAGATGCGCGCCCGATGCCGCCGGTCCGTGCACGCCGCCCGGCTGAGTGAGCTGTTGTCCCCGTTCGGCTGCAGCGACTCGATTCAACCCGAAAATTACAAGCAGGGCCTCCGGAAAAAGAAAAGGAAGAAAGGAAAGAGAGAGAAAAGTAAGGCGCGCGTCTGTCTGACAGACTAAAACGGGTTTTGCCGTTGCCGCGTGTATACACGCGGTGTCTACTGTTTTGTGTGCGTTAGCGTGACAACTGCGAGTGGTCTTGGTTATATACGAAAGTGCTGTCGACTATAGTTGGGCCATATCGCAGTGCGCGTGCATCTCCGAATGCGCAAAGCGGCATACATCTGCGGAGAAGCGTAATGAACGACATCTGATTGGGAACAGAGCATGCGCAGGTACCCGTATACAAACTGGCGACTCGAACAACACTAGTCTTGGGTAAGGCATAAACACTACCGATCAATGGGGCAGATAGTTTACTACGACGCATGACGAGGCACAGGTAGCGTCGAATTAACAACTTGTGAGAAAATTGGGTAGGTTGCATCAGGGACGCAGCCTCAGTGGGATACACTAGGGTACGGAAACGACGTTGTATAGACCTTATAACTCCTGATGAGCACCAGTATACGTTTCATAAGTTACACCTACTGCGGCATAGTGATCTCTCTCAAACGCGACCGTTCCTGCTCAGACGGACAAACGCACTGCCGAGCTACTCCTCTCCGAACGACGAGCGCGATGCTAAATGTTGCTGCGATTGTGTCATGCATGGCGCGACAATGGCGCCATCTGCGTACGCGACACATGCATGATCGAGTAATGCATTCTTTCCTCGACACAAGGATACTAAAGCAAGACGCGTAGGTAGCAGTGTTGTGGAGTTACCACTCCGTAATTGGAATGACTCCGGAATCACTCCACATTTTCTTGACCCCGGAATGGAATGGCGACAACGCTTGGAGAAATGGAATGGGAATGGAATTAAGCGCCTTTTGCCCGGAATTCAATGGGAATGGAAGTACGTCTTTTTCCGAAAATAGAGCACTTTTTCGTCTATACGCGCCATTTTTTGTCAAAATATGCCGAGGGACCAACCAGCCCACGTTCAAACATTAGTAAGTCAGAGCCTCGAATTTAACTATAAAGCAGTATTTTTAAAATGGCGGTGCTGATCATAAGCACGGTACATTTATAAGCAACGCGCCTACTATAATTCTGTCCTTATTGACTGAGTTGCTCCGAAGTTCGTTTCGATTCTTCGCGTAACCGCGGCTCTATGCCGTTAGTATCCGTCATGCGAAAATACGGCAGCGGCATACCCCCCCCCCCCCCCCCCCTTACGCCTTGTGATTTCTTTTACCTCGCCGGCACCTTCACCGCGGCAGCCTGCTGTCTCCCCACCCTTCACTTCTTTGTATTTGCTTCTGTTGCCGTCGGCGACTCGGACGCATAGTCGAAAAAGCGCTTCTCTAAGTTGTGATGCGTATTGACGCTGGCGCGATGTTTGTGTTCACTGCAAGCTTTCGCATACCAGCCTGCGCGCCGTCTCACCTCGTACTCCTGCCCCCCCCCCCCCCCCCCCCAACCCTTTTGCAATACTGTCCCTCCTGTCTAACACACGGACGCCTTTGCCCGAAATGATGTCGACGAAGGTCTGCACGTCAGCGCTGCACACAGCCGTACACGATGAACTGTGCGCCCTCTCCCTCCATACACAGGGAGAGAGAGTGAGAATAAACTTTTGAAAGCATTGGTTTAGGAAGCCAGCCGAAGCAGGAAAAGCCCATGAAAGTGCGGCCACGGCGGCGCCTCCCCGAGCCCATATGCGTCGATTCCCGCCGAAGAAAACCCACGTTCGCTCTGTTCTAGGGTGGGGGATGAGGGGGGGGGGAATCCGGGTGACGCCGCCGCCGCGCTGGCGCGGCGGCTAAAGAACCTTAACGGTTCATTTAGTAGCTCGCTCATACTGTGAATGCTAGACAATGCTTCGAAGCAACCCCCTCGGCTTTCTGTGCTACCACCCCCACCCTCCTTTCCAGCCTTCTATCGCAAATAAAAAGCACTTCCATAACCAGTGTTGCCATCTTAGCGCATTTTCCGCTAGATCTAGCGATGTTTTTATAAGTTTAGTGGATTGGAAATTTGCATTTAGCGGTTAGCGGATTGTTTAGCGGAATTTGAATAAAATTTTAGTGGATAGCATACTTTTAGCAAATTTTCATGCGTGCCAGTGGATTTTCAGCTGATTTTAGCAAAGCGGACTCGCGGGTGGTGGCGCTTCTGTCTTGCTTGGAAAGTTTCGATTTCCCCAGTGCACGGCGTGCACGTGCCAACGGCTAGTTGTCCGCAACTAAACCTCGCCATGCCGAAAGCTGCGAAAGTGCGCTACACTCAGAAGTTCCGAGAGGAATGGCTGAACGACCCATACCTATGCACATGGCTTGTCTGTAAGCGAAAGCCGGGCGTAGTGAAGTTTGCCGAGTGTGAGTACTGCAACTGTTTACTGGCTTCTAAGTACAGAGATTTGAAGGCGCACAAAGCTAGCAAGAAGCACCAGCGGGCGACGGCAGTACTTTGTACGACGCAAGCGGCAAATTGTTGTACAAGCGGCAAATTTGTTTCACTAAAAAAAGTGAAAACAACTCTGTTAGTACAGCGGAAGGCTGGGCAGCATTGTTCATCGCCGAACATTGCAGCATTGTTTGTCACGGCCGATCATTTGACAGAATTCGTCAGGAAATCATTTCCTGACAGTGCGGCCGGCAAGGATTATCGAATGAAGAGGACAAAATACGCAGCAATTATAAAGAAGGTATTGTGCCCACACTTTAAAGAGAACATCAAAGCCGACATCGGTTACAGCAAATACAGTATTATTGTCGATGGTTCCACAGACATAGCCATCACGAAGTATCTGGCTGTGTCAGTTATATATCACAGCACTCAAAGGTCAGAAATCGTAACAATTTTCCTCTCTCTTTGCACGCTAAGAGCCTGCAATGCAGTTGGCATTGTCGAAAGTATAAAATGCGCACTAAAAGAATACGGCCTAAAGCTCGAAAACATGGTTGGAATTGGGACTGACAATGCAAGTGTCATGGTGGGAGTGAACAACGGAGTCTACAAGTAGCTCAAGGCTGATGTGTCACATCTTATCCTGATTCGATGTGTATGCCACTCGCTGCAGCTGGCGACTTCGACCGCTGTGGTAGAAGGGCTCCCAAGAAGTCTTGATTACCTCGTTGGTGATACCTACAATTAGTTCACGAGGTCCTATCCTCGGTAGCAAGAATACAAGGAACTTTTCCCTCTTTTAAACGATGGAGAAGAGCCCTTGAAAATTGTCCAAGCTTGTTCCACGAAATGGCTGTGAATCGCAACAGCGGTTCAACGGGTGCTGAACCAGTGGACTGAGCTAAAAGCTCACTTCGAAGTTGTAAGATTGACAGAAAAGTGTTACAACGCAGATAGAGGTGCTATACTCCATGTATTGTGACGAAATCAACAAAGCTCATTTGCTCTTTTTGAGGCCAGTACTCTTGGATGTTCAAAGAGTTAATAAGTTTTTTGAAGCACATACCGCAGACCAAACCAAGCTTATGGACGACCTCGTACAACTAAAGTCCTTACTGATCAAGAAAGTGGTGCTTCCAACTGCGCCAGTAGGTGTATACGCAATGAAAGTGGAAGACTATCTCGATCCCAAGCCATACTTTGGCTATTCATTTGGGAAACACATTGATGACACGAAGAAAACTGACTTAGGTGCTGATGAAGAGCAGACGCTGAGGAAACGATGCACCAAGTTTATTGTTGTCCTCATTGACCAGATACGCCAAAGGCTGCCGGATAACATCCAAATTCTCAAGAAAGTCTCCCAACTATCAGTAGAAAAGGCGTTATGCGTGCTGAAGCCGCCACTAGCTCCACTGTTGGAAGAAATGGGTGTGCCACGTACAAGAATTGACGTCATAGAAGGCCAGTAGACAAGTATCATGCCTGTTGCGTGGGTAGGCACGTAATCGACGCAGAACTTATGGTGTGAAGTAAGCACTTCTCGCGACTCCTCTGGTGAAAACCCGTTCCGAGAACTGGCAGCCTTTGCCATCTCAATGCTTGTATTACCGTACTCGAATGCTGAAGTTGAGCGATGGTTCAGCCAGATGAAGCTGCTGAAAACCAAGCTTCGAAACAGGCTCTCGCCCTCAACAGTTAACGCCATTACGGTAATCAGAGCTGGATTGAAAAGACACAAAAAGGGGTGCTTCGAATGCGAGCTTCCACAGGAAGTTACCCGCCTCATTGGAAGTCGTGACGCCTACAATGACGTGAGTCAGCCGTCAACTTCGACTGTCGCTGCAAGCCAACCAGGAAAGCCGCTCTGCCAAGGGGAAGACTTGGATATAGATACTGATGATGACGAGGTAGACATTATATTTTGAGACTTGTGCGCATCTGTGCCTGCAGCGAAAGACAGAGCGTCGTGGTCACTAGAAAAATGAGTGTTCCTGGTATAAAAATGACTATACAATATCTTGCATTCCTGTGAGAGTGTGATATATAGTCAGATGACCATTGTCATGTGGCCAAGAAATCTTTACATGCCGTTTAAATTCTTGTCCCGCAAACAACGCAGCTGCGGAAATTTCTCATCGGCAATTAATGTATTTGCACTTTATTCATTGCGAATAAACTTTCTGAAAATCACATTTGTGTTGAGCACTTCTCTCGCTACTTCAATTCGTGCTTTCCTTTCGCGAGGGTCCGAAAAAATACTATCGGCTTCTATTAGCGCTTTAGCGGAAAACTTGGTGCTTCAATGAAGAAAGCTAGTGGATTCTTGCGGATTTTACTGCCTTTTTTGGAGAAATTCTTGACAACCCAGATGGCAACACCGTCCATAAAGCACTGCCACACTGGCTCCTGCGTCCAACCGGCTCATCGCACACCATATGTCTGGTATGCCCGCCAACATGGCACATTGGAAACAATTTTTTCAACCTACCCGTGAAGAAAACAAACCAGCTGCACGCTGCTGCAAGCTTTGCTCCGAAACTATACATGCTGTAGTCGGAGTTTCATCACCTAAAAAACTCCGACCTGTAGTCGGAGTTTCAGCGCCTAAAAAGGAGGCACGAACGTGAGTACACGCAAGAAGAGAAAGGGCTGGCAAGCCAGCCGAAGATAACGTCGGCCTTCACCGCTGGGTGCAGCTCTGTGCCTGTTCATCCAAAGGCTGCTCTTGACGACGCCATAATCAACATGATTTGTACTGACATGGGGCCCTTTCGTGTTGTCTAGAGGGAGGGACTGAAATAATTCGTAACGGTAAGTTTGAAAATATTATAAGCCGCCTTTCATCAATGTATCTGCTTTGTATTCCTTCAGACTCAAGTCGCCGTCCCGGACTACAAGTTGCCATCGCGGGATGACCTCAGAGAGAGAAGTTCCTGCCAAGGAAAGTATCAGCGCTGCAGACCAAAATATCATCGCCTTTGGCGGGAGTGGAGTACGTCTGCATCGCACTGGACGTGTGGACGTCGTGGTCTGCGGAGGGCTTGCTGGCTGTCGAAGCAACATTCGTGGACAGCGACTTCACAGCTCACACGTACTACCTCCTCAGTTTTACCCGCCTGACGGGGAGCCACACAGCTGCTCGGATCCACTCCGAGTAAGACGTAGCGTTACTGCAGTGGAACATCGCTGACAAGGTTAAATATGTATTTTGTACAATTTCGCCTCCTTTAACTGTTTTTATTTAATTTTCCAGGTCCTTCGCGTGGTGACAGATAACGCTTCATCAATGATAAAGGCATTTGCATTTACCGGGTGTGACACTGAAGAGGACGATGATGATGACGATTTCGACGACTGCCCGGAACGCTTAACAAAGGAGCTTTTAAGCGAATTCCATCAGTTGGAGCAATTTCGATTTGGCTGCGCCGCTCACAGCCTGCAGCTTGCCGTAAAAGACGTCATTCGGCAGGTATGCGCTATTATATAACATATTGGTTTCATCTTATGTGCATTGATACGTCGTTCATCTATTACTGTTTTCATGAACAATTGTTTGGGCCAAGCTTTGTTAAATAATTTGTCATAAATGCATGGACAAAGAATGTATGAATATAATAATTGCAGTTTGAGAAGTATGGGCATACAACTGTGCTTATTGAGTTTGGGTGCTTTAAAGCTTTATTATGCAACTACCGTTTAGCCGAATTTTCGAGTGTGCTTCGTTTTTTCATCTTGGGGATTCGTGGTGCATTTGCTGCCATGGCCGAAGTCACGAACTCTGCTTCCCATCAAATAGTGGCTGTGGATCATTTTTCTGCCGCAGGCCAGGCACCAAACTTACGCGACTTCGAGGTCTGCTCTCACCACGTCAATCAACCGTTCTGAAATGCCTCTAACGACACACAACAACAAAACTGGCACATCATGTAAAGAACGCCGACGGTATCCCGAAGTTATATTTTAAATGATTTGGATTTCGTTGATTCCTTGTTCAAGCTATTTTGTCTTATTGTATTTTGTGCTATTGTATTTTATTGCTATTTTTCTCCTTTCGTGATCTCCCTCTCCTTTTTTGGATTAAATCCCCCCCATCCCGGGAAAATGAAATCCTGCGTACGTCACTCTTTCTAGTACTCGCTTTGCCCGTAAACACGGTTGCCTGGCATATAGAACCAGTCAGCGAGGCGGCAGTCTGCTGCTACTATTTTTATTTGAATTACGAAGCCCATTTCATCGAGATAATACCAGCCGTAGTGCCGTAGCCGTGGCACTACGTGCACAACATTTATTCCTAGATAACACGAAGGTGCAGCCTATGCATTAATGTGCAATCAATTTATCGTAGGTCTGGAGAAAACGGCTGTGTCTGTCCCCACTTTATTTTGGCTAATGCAGTCTTGAAGAGTGTCAGTGTGTCGTCGAGTGCAGTATTTTAGGATTACATATGTCATCGTTCCCTTTCTGTAACTCTAGTGCATTGTATGTTTGCCATTTGCGCTACCTGTACTTGCAGTGGCAATATTCACTAATTGTCGTCCTCGCTTTATTTTAGGACCCAAATGCCGAGGAAATCGTACAAAAATGCGGCGCCTTCGTTGCATCTATACGCAAGAGCAACGCCGACACGAAAGCAGTGTTGAATGTGGCCAATCTGCATTTGGAATCTGACAACGCGTCGAGGTGGAACTCGCAGCTGCGAATGATGAGAAAGCTCGTTACCACTTTTTCGAGTCATGCAGGTCTGACAGAAACTCTGCACGCGTTCAAGAAGGCTAAACTGTCCAAATATGAACTGAGGCTGGCGACATACTTTATTAAGCGTCTCATCCATGTGGAGGAAGCCACGGAGTTGCTGCAGAAAAGACACGAGACAGCCGGGCTTTTGCTTTCCGCGCTGCGAAATATCGAACTTTCTCTCGTGGAAATGTTAAGCAAAGGCACACTTCTTTGCAAGCGGCGGCCAAAGGCCTACAGCGTAGCCTGGAGAATCAGTTCGCAAGCACGAGGACTGACTCTGTTTTTTTTTTTTTTATAGGTGCCCTTCTTGACCCACGGTTTATGTTTTCTTGGTGTTCAGCTGCAACAGCCGAGCAGATGCGTTTTGCTGTGCTTGGGAGGAGGCCTCTTTTGTTAGGGCAGGACAGCGCAAACATCGCGAATGCAGACTCTGAAGCAGGGCCAAGCGGATTGATGTTTAAAAGCATCAGGTAAACTTAAGATGCCCACCAAGACGGCATACCTGGATCCATTGCAGGGGAAATTTCTCTTTACCTTACAGAGGGAGCTTGCGCAGACACGGTTAAGACCATGACCTATTGGAAAGCGAATGCTGGCCGCCTTCCCATGTTTTGCAGCTTCGCAAGGGCAGTTTTCACTGCGAATGCGACGTCAACTTACGTGGAACGCGTGTTTTCTACAGCATCCCTGATAATGACAGCGAAGCGAAATCGGCTGTCAAGTGCCTCTTTCGAGCAGCTCATGTTTGCGAAGCACAATACATAGTTAGGCAATTGTTTTATCCCACTTCTTTTTTTTTTTTTCAGAACAACGGTTGAAGCAGCCGTCACTTACACTTCGGGTTTTCAAAACGATGAAACGCTCATTTGGCTCATGACATGTTGCAAAATTTCGATGAATAAAACCAAATTAAACCTTTTTGCACCTTCCACTGCTTGCGACCTTTATTGCAGTATTAAAAATCACGAGGACACCTAAGCAAAAATACGCTATGTCATCATTTTAGCATTACCACATTTAAGCTTAAACAATATTAAAACATCACAAGCCGTTAAAACATGCTGACCATGGAAATACTATAGGTAGCGGGAGAACTGTCCCTATGGTAATTAGTAGGGCGGTTGTATTGCACGAGATATGCCAACAAGCTACTATCCCTCGACCTGGGTAATGTGTTTTGCGTATTTTTGCAGTTCTTAACGCGTCTAATGACATCAGCTTTATGGTGCGTTGATTACGTAATGCCTCTCTGACTGCTGGTATCTCTACTGAATCAAATGACTTTTCGTAATCCATGAAAGCCATATAGAGAGGCTGATTGGACTCTGCGGATTTTCCGATTACCTGATTAATGACATGGATGTGATCCATGGTAGAATATCCCTTCTTGAAGCTAGCCTGCTCCCTTGGTTGGCTAAAGTCCAATGTTGCCCTTATTCTATTGGAAATTATCTTGGTGAATATTTTACATATTACTGGGAGTAAGCTAGCTAATGAGTCTATAATTTTTCAATTCTTTAACGTCTCCCTTTTGTGTATTAGTACAATGTTTGCATTCTTACAGTTCTCTGGGACCCTTGAACCCGATAGCCAGTTCATATGGAGAGCCGCCAGTTTATCAAGCATTATGTCTCCTCCATCTTTGATTTAATTGACTGTTATTCCATCTTCTCCTGCCGCTTTTCCCCGTTTCATGTCTTGCAAGGCCCTTCTAACCTCATCGCTAGTTATAGAAGTAGTCTCTGCCACCTGTTCATTACTGCTTCGAATGGAGGTATTGTGGCTCCTCTGGGTACCGTACAGGTGAGTATAGAATTCTTCCGCTGATCTTACTACACCTTTGAGACTGTTGATAATATTACCCTGCTTATCTTGAAGTACATACATCTTGGTTTGTCCTATGCCAAGTTTTTTTCTCACTGATTTCATGCTGCGTCCATTTTTGCGGATTCCTTTCTTTTTCACGTTATAATTTCGAATATCCCTTATTTTCTCCTTGTTGATCAGTTTTGACAGTTGCGCGAATTATCTTCCGCAATCCGCAATCTTAATTGTTCTTACAATTACAATCTTACAATCTTAATTCCGCAATCTTATCTGTTGAGTTGGACACTTTCATTCTTTGTCGTTTCTTTATTAGGTCCTTTGTCACTTGGGAGAGCTTGCCTATTGGTTGCCTTGGTTGCCTCCAACTTCGATTGCTGCCTCTGAAACAAGTCTAGTTACGGTTTCATTCATTACCTCTATGTCATCTTCATCTCTCTGTTCTAAGGCTGCGTATTGGCAAGTAGCAGGCTGAATTGGCCTATTTTTGCCCTTACTGCGTCTAGGTTGGCCTGTATCTTCCTGGCCAATTTTGCTTTTTCTCTCTTCAAATTGAGGTGAATCCTACACAACACTAACCTATAATCACTGCACTTTACCTTACACTTCAACATCCTTCACTATGCTGGGATCAGCAGAAAATATAAAATCTATTTCATTTCTTGTTTCACCATTATGACTTTTCCAGGTCCACTTTCTGTTGCTACGCTACCTGAAGAAGGTGTTATTATTCGCAGCTCATTCCTTTCCGCGAGTTCTACCAGCATCTCTCCTTTAGCGTTCTTAAAATCGACGCCGTAGTTGCCAATTGCTTGCTCACCAGCCTCCTTTTCCCCCATTTTTGCATTGAAGTCGCCCATTACTGCAGTATGCTGAGTTTGCACTTTTCTCATCGCTAATTCAACATCTTCATAAAACTTATCTACCTTATCATCATTATGACTGGATGTTGGAGTGTAGGCTTGTACTACCTTTAATCTATACCTCTTATTAAGTTTGATTATGACTACTGCTACCCTCTCAGTAATGCTGTAGAATTCGTCAATGCTCCCTGCTATGTGCTTATGGACTATCCTACCCCGTCTTGTTTCTTATCTGGGAGACCTCTAAAGCAGAGGACATGGCCGTACAAGTCAGCACTGTATAGGCCTCACCAGTTCTTCTAATCTAACTAAGGCCAATGATATCTCAAAAAATGCCTGATAGTTCCTCAAAGAGTCCTGCCAAGCTAGTCTCACTCGACAGAGTTCGTGCGTTAAAGATTGCCAGGGCCAGTTTCCAATGGCGGCCTGTCCGGGTCCAGAGATTCTTGGGGGCGCCCATTCCGCAACGCTGGTGGGGAGAACGGTTGCAAAGATGTGATAACGCTATAATATATTTTCGCTATACGCGGTTTTAGCAAGCGACCCCACCTGACCGATTTTAAGTATGTTTACGTTAAAAAGTTTGATCGTGTATGCAGAAATAGTCCACAAGTTTCAAGAACGTTGTTTTGCCTTCTAATGGACCTCTCATTTTGATGTTGTTAAGCGTCTACACGTTGTTCAGAAACAAAAATCGGTGAGAAGTTCACTTCCTTTGCTCTATAGTTGTCCACCTGCTTGCTGGAAACTCGTTTACAGCGTCTGCATCATCCGCGAGTTTGTGTATATAGAGGTATCAGTAGAGAAATAGAGTAAGCACAGTGTCAAGCGATACATCCCCGGGTCTGTCTATGAAAATTATATAGACTTCACAGTAAGACATCTACAGACTTTCCATAGACTGTGGAAATAACTTTTCTTGAGATACATTGCCGACGGTGCACGTCGAACTCATCGAGCACGGATATGCTGCACCTCCGCGAGGAAAAAGAAAACAGGAAAGCGTCTCGATTGATTGATTGATGATTGATCGATGATTGATTGCCTGCAACGGTCCCTATATTGCTTTTCATCGATGCACATCACCCACCGAGAGCGCAGTAAATTCCTACCCAGATCATACTAAATTCCCAAATAACAACTAGGAGATTTCAACGCCGCTGGGTTTTTATGGGAGGACAGCAAAGGGGGGGGGGGTGGAGGGGGTCGCCCAGCGCAACCCCCATGGACTGCACACGTGACCCATCTGTTACACTTCGTTTCGTCCATTGCCTTATCACAGCGTGATGCGTGCAGGCACATCCCTGGAAATGTTCTAGACTCGTGTATCTCTATGTCCGCTACGATCCCGCCGCTGCGGAAGTTCCTGGAAAACGAGCTTGACAAATGACAGTCATCACGAGCGAGCTCGGGACAAGGAAGGCACAATCCCCACTATCTCCAACGATGATGCAGTAAGTGTACCTAATACTGATCTGATGACTCGGGTAATTATCGCCCTCCTCTTTGCATCTCTTTGCTATATGGGCACCTCTGACAAACCCTGTAGTTAGGCTAGCATTGTTCACAGTTTCGCGGCCCCGCTTTGTGACCATTTATCTAATACTGGCTGGTCTGATACTTAAGACAGCTTTAATGTTGATAAAGAAGTGGGACCTCTTTTCTAAGGTTATGCAATACGGAATGATTAATTTTGTCTCGCGTAAGCTAGCTAAAAGACACACATATTCATCTTGTTTTCTGGTGAACCACGTACTCCACGAGCGTGAAGACTGTAACTGTATATCAGTGGTTGAAAACAAACTTACAATAGTAAAAGCTTGAGCTAAGTGCGTTGTACAATCTTCGGGCGGATGTTCAGAACGAAAGTGATCATGCTATCCCTGTGGAACTGCTAATGCTTCGGCTAAGCATGTTAGCCCTATCATTCGAAAGAAAATCCTCCGTGAGAACGAACATATCCAGCTTTTCTAAACACGTACCTACTAGCGCTCCAAGCGGCCCCGGCACGAAGCTAGCGCGTTTTCAGTGGAACGAGCGGGTTTTTCGCGAATAATTGAAAGTGAAGGTCAGTTATTGAAAAAGACAGGTGACGGACATGTTCTAGAAGACAATCCACACGAGACAAATGCAGCGATCATGCTGTGGAAAGCTAACTTTTTTGTTCCCAGAGCGGTTAAAGATTCAGCAATGGAAGCCTATGGAAACGACGAGCACATGTACTCGACTGTTGAGAAGAAAACGGTAGCTGTAATAAAACTACGGCTGCTATCGTAATAGCCGCTACAGCGTATGTAGTCCGGAGACTCAGCTTTCGACTGATGCCTATCTCAACTGTTTCCACATGACGTAACACTGTTCCCAAAAGCGATTTTTCAGTCAGTCGTGCAAATTTACGTGGTATATTGATAAACCCAAGCGTATCACTGCGGAAACGGCGGAAGCCGTGGACGAGTGGTTTAATCGCACGCACCTATCATCACGTGTCACGTTGGGAGCGGTTCAATACAGTGGTACGTCTAAATTTTTTTTAAGCCACATAGGAATTAGTTTGACATTCTCTCACTAGATGGCAACAACACAAAACTCAAGATTTGGTTTTGGTTTTTTGAGGAGTGCTCTTCAACTATTATATTTTCTGTTTTTACTTCCTAAACCATAGCAATGAGTTGCTCATTTCTTAAGTAATCACTCTTAATATTAGATTTTATTCCTTGGACAGCATAACAGCAACTATCGTGCCTTCTAGCATGGGCCTACTCAGGAATTCTGGACATTGCACCATTCTGTAGAACTTCACGGCAACGCACATGCAAATTTAAACCGTAAAGCGATTTGTTACAGCTGGAGTTTGAACTGTCATTGCAAAGCGAGTGTCATTCAGTCTGTTTGCACGCGTATGTTTTTCTGAGGCAGCAAGGAAGGAGAGGTAGCACACCACACACACACGCATTGAGCGTACGTGCGTCTGTACTTGCATTTGTGCATGCGCGCGTGTTTGTGTCTCCGCATTTGAATTTGTGTGCGCATGAGTGCGTGTATGCGCGTGCGAGCATTTCCGTGTGCGTGCGTGCGTGCGTGCGTACATTTTTGTGCGTGTGTGCGTGTGTGCATGCGCGGACGCGTATGAATGTGTATGCGGGCGAACACTGTTGTATCTCTGCGTGTGTGTGTGTGTGTGTGTGTGTGTGTGTGTGTGTGTGTGTGTGTGTGTGTGTGTGTGTGTGTGTGTGTGTGCGAGCGAGCGAGCATTTCCCTGCTTATATATACCTACTCTCAGGGACGAATGGGATATAGAGTTTATTTAAACCAATATTTAAATCTATGAAACAAGAACGAGTGACACTGCATTTATAGCATCATCTCTTTCTGAAAGCGACATCAACGCAAAAAAAAAGCGCCTGAACCGTCAATATTGCCGCCCCAGATTTTGTCACGATGGCACCGTCACCATCGGCACTGCACCTATAGCTTCGTTATCTGCCTTGCCTCGGCGGCGGCGCATTGTCTTGATGCCAGCGACGCGCTAAATCGGCACCATCTTGCGTCATTTATCGATTCTGCGACCAAGCAAACTTTTGGCAGCACACGTGCACTGCTATATTGATATTAAAAGTGTGAACTGCTTGCCTTCGAATAAACATCGTTAATAAAAATCGAAAACGGACTGGCCATAAGGAACATGCCGACGGAGCCATACTATTGATGACAATATCAGAAGGCTAAGTGCGGTCAGCATGACCTCACTGATTTTTCTGCGTCAGTTACGCTTTAAGAGAGCGTTTAATTGCAACACATTTGTTCGGATAGCTCTTACAAAAGCATGTTTAATCAAAACTTCTTCGCTCGGCTAGATAATCTCGAGGACGGGCACCAAACTACTCATTTGCTTTAGCCACCTAAGATCAATTATTAAAAGTTAATTACCGTAGCTTCGTTAATTACCCACACAACTTCTCAACTTACTCCGCATCTAAAGGTTACCAATCTGAACAATCGAATGATAAAATGATGTCACCAATATTTGGATTGGTTTAATAGTTTTATTGGGTGCCGTTAAATGCAGCCGGCATATTTGATGGTGCAGTAGGCTTCTTATAAAGCAAGTGTGAAAGCTTGGACAGGTTTTCATGACGCATATGAAGTACTTAAACGAATGTGCCCAACCGCGCACTTCTGCCTTTACAACCGATTCTCCTACATTACACAAGAAGCACCTCAGCGCTACGGTATATCACACATGGTGCGCGAGAACATGGTGCGCTCTACCGATTAGATTTCTGAGCGCTGCTGGCATCAGGCTCGGTGTCCTGGTGTCATTAGGAATAAAAACAGTTGCCTGGGGGAAAGCATTGGATATATTTTCAGTACTTTGTAACATATGGAGCAGCGCGGATATGTACGTTAGAACGAAAAGTACTGAAGTATTATGATGAGGGTTTTGCTGCATATATTTTGGCTGTCTAATGTTAAGACCTAAAGAAGAGAATACTGTGGTTTTGTGACAATTAATGCTGACATACGTACAGTCACGTGAAATATGAGCTCCGACACAGTGCCCGTGGTGGTACTAGCCCTTGAGTACAAGGCTACATTCGCACATGAAATGCTGGTTTGATAAATACCAGTAATCGGAAAGTGTATAGCTCTTGAATTTTTGGTACGTCGGCGCCGCTGTGCAGTCTTGGGGGCCCACGGTGTTTCAGCTAATATTTAAAGCAAATGTACGTTCTTTCTTTTTTGAGTGAGCTTTCTTTAGCATCTAATCACTGTTGGGGGCGAAATGCGAGAACACCCGCGCACTTAGATTTAGATGCTCGTTTAAGAACCCCAAGTGGTCCAAATTTCCGGAGTCCGCCACTACGGCGTGCCTAATAATCCGATTGTGGTTTGGCACGTACAGCCCCATAATTCTGCCAACACTTCTGCCGCGATGCGATGTGCATGTGAGGCAATGACAAGGCTCAACCATCTAATAGGTTCTAAACAATGGCGCTCAACAACGCCTCTAACACGCCTCCCTGTATGTTCTGTGTATTATGCAAACAGCAGTGGTACACGCAAGGTAACATTTGTCGTCAGCTCACCGCTCTCGTATTGGACTAAACTTTTGTTTAGTTATCTTTTGTTTTCTTATTTTATTTTATTATATTTTATTTTATTTAGTTACTATTAGGGCCGTTGAAGCGTTACAGATAGGAGTGGTAAATATGTATACATATCAACAAAAAAGGATAGCTTTAACGTAGGTAATAAAGCGCAAATTTGAAAGCTTCAGGTCCAGGAATAGAGACAATGCAGGCGGGCAGGTGGTTCCAGTCTGAGCTGGTCTTGGGGAGAAAAGAATAAAAATACTGGTTAGTTCTGCAACTTGGAATGCCTACTTTGAATTGATGATCAGTGCGCGACGATACGTAATTTGGACCAGGGAGGAGACTTTGTTTGAGTGATTCGTTTGCGTAATATATTTTATGGAAAGTAGATAGCCGAGAAAGCTGACGCCGCATGAAAAAATCTGGAAAGTCTAGAGTTCTTTTCATAAGTATGACACCAGATGTACAAGAGTAGTTAGTCAAAATAAAACGAGCTGAACGATTCTGAACAGACCAATGACTTTGTATTAGGGTCCCATACGGAAGACACATATTCCATCTTAGTTCGAACGACAGTTTTATACAAAAGTAATTTTAAAGCAATCGGAGCAAGGGAAGAATTACGGCGAAGGAAACCAAGCATGCGATCAGCATTGTTAGATATGTGTTCGATATGCGTTTTCCATGGAAGGTCACTGCTGATGTGTACGCCAAGATATTTATACACAGAGACAAAAGTATGAAGGACAGCCATTAAGAAGAAATGGATGCGGGTTAGCTTGGGAAGGAACTCGTGTTACTTTCATTGTCTTGCATTTGGATGTATTAAGCTTCATGAGCCAAGTGTCGCACCATGCAGAAATTCTATTGATGTCATTCTGAAGAACCGTAGTATCAGAAGGGTTAGAAATTTTTCTGTATATAACACAGTCCTCAGCGAACTGCCTGATAGATGAAGTTACGACGTCAGGGAGATCATTAATATAGGCTAGGAAGGGGAGAGGTCCTAGTAAAGTTCTTTGACGAACACCTGACCTTACTCATGAAAGATTAGAGTCATGGTCATTAGCTATCACGTACTGAGTGTGATGACGAAAAAAAAAATATTCAGTCCATTTTAAGACGGCATCATTTATGTTTAGTTTGCTAAGTTTAAAAAGCAGAGGAGGATAAGGCTCGGTATCAAATGCTTTAGCGAAATCAATGAATATACAATCAACGACGGAGGAACGGTCCAAAGCTGCATGAAGGTCATTAGTAAAAGCGATTAACTGCGTTTCACAAAAATGATTTAAAACATGCTGATTGTCTGTAAAAAATGAATTGGATTCAAGGTGACTGACGAGGGTAGAATAGATAATATGTTCAAGTAATTTGCACAGAATTGATGTTAATGATATGTTAATGACATGAAACGCTAAAGAAATGAGACATTGACTGTCACCATCACCGCTGAATAGTGCCAATCAAAGCAAACAGCACAGAGAGCTTCGCTTACATCGATTCCCACAGAGCGTGGGAATGTTCTAGACTGGGAAGTGATATGCTTAAGGATCGCGCTCATTAATGAAATAGTTACTTTCGAAGTGGAAAAAAGCGGCTGACGTGTCCACGGTAAATTTGATTTAAACGGCTTCAGTCAAATGACTGTTGCGTGATTGCCGACTTTCGTAGAAATATAGTCGTTAAAATTAGCTACATTTGATAGTGAATTCAGGAAGTTAATGAAAGGCAAGCTTGCAGAAGCTTGCAGACATCGCTCACTTCCTGTGCTTTAACGTTACGCCTAACATTTTTTGTTCCGTCGCTCTTTGTGTGGTCTTTAACTTGTTCTCGAGCTTCGAAGTGTTAGCCTCCAGGTTTCTGCCCCATATGTTAGCACCGGTAGGATGCAATGGCTGTACACTTTTATTTTCAACGACAGTGGTAAGCTTCCAGTCATGATTTGGTAATGCCTGCCGGGGGACGTATAGAAAGAGATAAGTGCGGAATATTAATTTTCCGAAATAAAAATTTCAAAGCACCAGTCTCAGTCTTCATTGAACAACCAGTTTATGTAAGAACTCTACTCGATGAGCCAGATTTCCGCAGCTTGGAAGAAGGCACGTGTTAATCTTGTTTATAAATCTGAATCAAAACAAATATCGAAGATTAAAGTCAGTATTTTCCCCGCCGTTCCGTTCTGGCACATGTACTTCTTTAAGTATCTGTAAATGATGTCAATACCTTTATCGAACATTCTTCTATTCTCTTAAACACGAATTATAGCAAAAGAATTAAAGCAGTCGCCTGTGCTCGTGACTGCACTCTTCACAAGCAGACGCTGTCGCATTTAATGACTCGTATCGAGAAAACACACTTTTATTAGAAGAAGCAAAAACAAAGGTACGGTCGTGCACCGGCAAGACATTAGGCACTTGCAAAGCGAATGAAGGCAGTGATGAGAAAATGTTAATAAAGTTCTTGCAAGTCTATGCGTCGCCTTTCTTTACTGGTCGACAGTTCTAACCTGAATGGCATGCGACTACTTGCCACCCTCAGATCGGGGCGCGTTAAAGCAGACCTTGCAGGAACAAGCGTTACCTTGTTCCGACTTGTGCGATCATGTAATTGAAACTGCCATTTATTTGTTTTTATACGACACCTTATGCGAATGTCCTCTTTTCGGTTACACCCAACCTGCCAACACTTCTCTATACAAATACGCGGTATTGTTCTTTTCCTTCCTTCTTTTTCTTTCTTTCTTTTTTTTTCTTTCTCTCGCGCTTATTGTCGCATATACCTATCTGAACTGTGTTGTTGTCGAGTCGAATGCTTGTTTTTGCACCTCTCTTGCGACTGCGCATCGGCTTCTTTTTTTTTTTGCACTTTTTGTTCTAATCGCAGCGCCGGATGAAAGTGCGCGTGGAACAAGTGACTGCCGCACTCGTGGTGTTCCGTAGGGCAGCGTTTTATCGCCGTTTGCCGCAGGACTGTGACTTCCGAACGGGCATAACAACTATGTATGCGGATGACATCACTCTATGAATCAGCAGTTTTTCGCATCTTGCTCCGCGCCTTCATGCATGTTTGCAGAGAGCTCTGAATGTTGCTTCAAGATATTTTGGTGGAGTTATGACTTCATATAACTTCAGGATATTTATGCCTTCATATACGGGGTAATCGTATCTAAGTTTTCCGGTATTTTTAAAGATCGTCATTTGCAGGTAACATAATTCTAGTCCTCGAGCTAGATTATTCAGAGGCGGACATTACTTGCGCGAGAAATCTAAACACATATACAACTAATTAAAAAAAAACGCTAATTAACTTCTTAAATAATTACTTTACGGCGCATAATGCAATTTACGATTTGTAGCCGGTGAGCATGCAATGCTTATCCACTTGAAATCAATTTACAGGATGCACATCACCAGTTTGGTGATATACGCTATCAAACTTGCCGTAAAAATGCACTGCGGTTCCACTTACTTTCTTAACAAAACGCTTTTTTATGCATTGAAACACAAAAATAACCCGAACGCTCATACATTTTGTCCCACACTTTGGAAAGTAATATCTTGAAACTGCTATCATCCTAGATATTCATTTCAAGTGGATAAGTCTCGCAAACTCACCGGATACAATTCGTAAATGGCAATAGTTTTATTTATTTCATTTATTTACATATACTGCAGCCCAATATAGGGCTATAGCAGGAGCGGGAACATTATACATTACTATACATTATGCATTAAAAACACACATAAACACAAAAAGATGAATGATCAAAAAAGAAGCGATTTACATGTTAGCGAAGTGCTTACCACTGGTAGCTATAAAATATTTTAATTATAGTGAACGAATGTTACCGGGTAGAGAATTACAAAGCTCTATTGTACGTGGAAAAAACTGTACTTGAATGTGTTAGTACGGGCATAAATAGGTGTTATATTCAAGGCGTGAGAGCTACGGGTACAACTTTTGTTAGTAAATGTGATACAGTTACAATCAGAAAGACCAGAGGTGGAGTTATTTATTGCATACAAAAGTTTTAAGGCTTCAATGCGATAGCGTGAAAGTAATGGCTCAATGTTCAAAGATTGTTGAGCCTGTGTTGGTGAAAAAGGCGGCTGTAATTTTGGCAAATGAAACGGATAGATCTTTGTTGAACTTTATTGAGCGAGCTTATTTCGCATTGTTTGTAGGGGAACCAAACGACAGATGCATATTCTAGAGCAGGGTGAATTAGCGTTTTATATAATAGCAGATTAGTATCGCGGGGAGTCTTAGCTAAAGTGCGGCGCAAATACCATCATCTTTTAGGGCTTTCCCATTTACATATTCAATATGTTTAGACCATGAAAGATGTTCGGTTAAAATGACACCTAAGTATTTATACTGAGACACTCTTCTAAGTTGGATGCCATCCAGAGAATAATTGAACGAGAGAGGGCTTTGTCAATTGGGAATGACATCACGGCTGTTTTACTACAATTGATGTTCATTTGCCGCGTTTTGCACCAAGCGCCGAAAGACATAAGGGATTGGACAAGACGGTGGTGGTCAATAGTGTCATAAAGTAATCAATTAAGAAGTTAATTAGTGAATTTTTGTTAAATAGTTGAATATGTGTTTCGATTTATCGTGCTAGCAATGTCCAACTCTTCGAATAATTCAGCTCAAGGACTAGAATTATGTAATCACGCCATACCTGAAACGGCTTTTCAATAAAAAAGAAACGTCTTTACAGAAAGGCTAGGTTATCTCACAGCGCTTCTCGTTGGGTAGCTTATCACATCACGGTGAATGACTACGCTGATGCGCTGTCATCAGCCAAGGATTTATTCTTTAAAACAACACTTCCCTCTTATTAGGAATCCACACAAATTCTGGAAGATGGTGAAAGGCGATAGCGACACGGCAGTTGAGCTCATTGGTGAAGATGGTGCAATCGTTTAAAGACCTAATTGCTGTTCTTTGTTAAACGACGTATTTTCATCTTCCTTTACTGATATTGAACCAACCTCACTTCCCATGCTTGCTCAATATCATTTTCCTCTAATGGATTCAATTATCATTGACTCGTTTGGAATCGATATGTTAATAGAAAAAAATTTATTCAGCAGGCGAAGATGCTATCAATCTAAAGTTCTTGACAAATACTAAAACTTGTTCTTCCGTAATGTTGTCGATGCTTTTTGCGCAGTCACTAGATACCTGTGAACTTGCGAGCGATAGGAAGGTTGGGAAAGTGGTTCCCTTGCACAATGCAGGTACACTCTCCTGGCAACTATAGCCCAATTTCATTGACAAGTTTTAGTAAAGGCAAGGCGCAGAAGACCAGGACTCAAGGAGAACACAAACGACAGGACCGGCGCCGGTCCTGTCGTTTGTGTTCTTATTCTTGAGTCCTGGTCTTCTGCGCCTTGCCTTTACTAATTCAAGCATGAACAAACTAGCCCAAGCAAGAGTTTTACTTGACAAGTATACCTTGTAAATTAATAGAGCACATCATCTACAGTCACTTAATGACTTTCCTTGAAGAAAACTCCTTCTTTAATGTGCATCAACACGGCTTCAGGAAAACTTATTCGTGCGAAACACAACTCCTCTCCTTTACCCACGACTTATTTGCTGGACTTCACCGTTGCTCATTCTTCGACCGCAACCTCATCGATTTTGCAAAAGCCTTTACTCTGTTTGCCGTAGGATCTTGCTCTTATAACTGGGCGTACTCAATTTGGATACTAATATCTTACAATCGATTGAATGCTTCTTGTTCTCTCGCACGCAGTTCGTGTCAATTAAGGGCTTAAAACAGCTCTCCTGTGACATCCGGCGTCCCTCAAGGGACACTTCCGGGACCTTTACTCTCCCTCATATACATAAACGACCTACCCAATAACGTTTCCTCCTCCATAAAGTTGTTCACTGATGAGTGCGTAATTTACCGCGAAATATCAACAACTACTGATAGTGTCATTCTTCAGGCAGACCTAAACAGGATTTCTGCTTGGTGCGATACTTGGCTGATGAAACTGAATGTAACCAAATGTAAAGTAATCAGAATTTCTCGGCACGTTAGTAATTTTCCACCTTGTAACTCTTAACTCTTAATACTTTAAACTCTTAACAACACTCCACTTTCTGAAGTTTCCTCGCACAAATACCCAGGCATCCACATTACCGAGAAACTTTAATGGCAAGTACACATAGACCACATGATCAATAGCGCTAATCGATCACTTGGCTACTTAAAACGTAATTTCTCGCTTGCCCCTAGAAGCTTAAAACGCCTACTTTATAAAACATTAGTGCGTCCTAAATTGGAATATGCGTCCTCTATTTGGGATCCCCATGTTGATTCCCTCGTCCTTTCTATCGAAGCAATCCAAAATTGCTACGTACGCTTTATTCTATCGAACTATTCACGAACAGCTAGTGTTACCCTAATGAAATCATCTCTCAATTTTCTTGACCTGTCACTTCGCCAGGAAATGTCCCGTCTCTGTCTTTTCCATAAAATTTATCATCTTAACCCTATCTTATGAGGCTCACTGTCCTTACAGCCCGTATATATTTCCCATCGCATGGACCACTGTTACAAGGTCGGTGTACCTCATTGCCGCAAGAATTTCTACTTTAACTCATTCGTTCACGCCACAAGCTCCGACTGGAACCACATTCCCGCCGTCATTGCTTCAGCAACAGATACAAATGCCTTCAGAACTGCCATCACCGGAATCATTGTATAATTGTATTATCTTGTTCTATATTTTTTGTCTGTTTTACCCACTCCTCTCTGTAATGTCTCGACCTTGAGAGTAAATAAATAAATAAATAGGGCGAGAGTAATACAATCTGCCACACGCAATTTTTAAATATTCCCGAAATCTTAAAAATGATCACCCCATACGTGTCTAAGTTATTCAGGCTGTCCCAACTATCATGCACCAAAATTTCAAAATATGCAAATGGATTCCACCAAATTACATAAGTAGCCTTAATTTATTAATGAACTTCTCTAATATTATAATTAGATGAGAAATGTCAACGAGAAAATTCCACATGAAAAACTCCCGATACAGCTTTCTGTTGCTCAATACGAGCTACACAAAGGTGTTTTTCCGAGCGTGAAAGAAGCTCGCGAATGGACGCAAAATTGGCGCGCGACTGGCTGCTCGGGACATTGTGTATTCGCATGCTTCTTCATGTTTCGCAGTCGTCAAGCACAGTTTACACTATATTCTTGCAAGTAAATCTTACCACTTTTTAATACAAAAACATGACTGCTTTAGGTTAACATAGGACCATTTCTGTTCAACGCACTTTCAAGCTATCGGAGACCACTCGGAAGACATCACTTTATCATCGTAGAAATAGATATTGCTGTAAAGAAAAGTAAACGCTGCAACGCCTGTGAACATTTTATTGCGTGTTTGTATGTCTATAGCTACAGCTACTCAGGTATGCTATCAATGCTTCTCCCCCCTTTTAGCATTCTTGTATGCATCTCTTTAATCTTCTCTAGCTACCTTGTACCGCTGCCTATGGATGTAGTGGATCCCGTCGTATCAGTCTCTTCCTTGCTTTTTTTCTTTTCTGCTTTTACAGCGAAGCTGTTAAGGACTACTTGCCCCAGAATCGTGTCCCTGCGTCGACACAAAACTCGAGACTTCTCTTCCGGCGTCCGCGTCAGACGCCATCTGGAATGCCCGCGGACTCAGAGCGCGTATTTCGGATTTCCGTCGCTTCGTGTATGCCAATATGTTTCCGATTATCGTCATTTGTGAGCCGAACTTATCGAACACGATCAGGCTTTCTGGATATGAATCGTTTATGTCGTCAAGTGCTGGTGAAAACAGTAAGGTTTTGGTGTTTATTCGCCGTGACCTCACTTACACTCATCAGCCTGTGCCACCTAATGACAATAATCAATATATATGCCTAACAGTAAGGAAAAAGAATTTTGCCTTTACTTTTGTGGGCGCCCACCTATCTCCGTCAAGTCGATTTGGTCACAAAAGACTACGAGACATACTATCCTCAACTCCCGATCCCTGGATCATTATTGGAGATTTCAACGCCCATCATACACTCCGGGGAAGTTCGAAGATCAACGCGAGAGGCAGAGCTCTGGTATCTTTCGCCTCCAGTAATGGACTTCTGTGCTGAATGATGGAAGTCCTACGTTTCTACGTGGCTCCACATACATCAGCTGTCTTCACTTGGCTTTTGTCTCACGAAGCCTTGTCAGACGTGCTGGGTGGTTTGCGGACATAGAAACGCACGGAAGCGACCATATCTCCACGTACGTCAATATCAGAGGATTGTCCCCTTCCAAAATACGAGATACGATCCAAAGAGTGGACTGGTCTAAATTTCAGTCTATCACGGAAGAACACTGCGACGCCAATCCATATTTCGACTTGGAAGAGGCAATCAAGAGCGCAGTGCAAGACACTATGCGTACTCTCACATGCTCTTCGAAACTGACGGAATTTGATGTGGAACTAGAATGACTTCGAGCAATCCGACGACGTGCTGAACGAAGATACCGACGTACGAAGACAATGGACAATTTACGGACTGCCAGACGCACGCAAAAGAAGATCCAGCGCCGGTTAGACAAGCTCAAATCGCAACGTTGGACTGCCTTCTGTGAGTCGCTAGATCCACGCAAGCCTTTATCGCAACTATGGAGAACGGTGCGCGGTCTCCGGACACTCCCCGTACAGCGGTTCCCATTCAAGGATCTTCCCCTCTCTCAAAAGAGACCGGAGATTGACGTGGCAGAGGATTTCTGCGCCAGATGATCCGGCAAACTCACAGCTCCCAACATTCCAACGAATTCGAGTAGTTGTCCGTCACCACGTGATCACCGCATGGATCTACCATTATCAATCCACGAACTTAAGGCAGCATTAGCTTTGTGTGGCCGTACGTCAATGCCAGGACCTGATGGAATTTCCTACCGAGCTCTGTGTCACCTGGGTGAGCGAGCAGGAGGTGCTCTCGTTGAGCGGTACAATGAATCTTGGAGAGATGGTGCACTACCAACAAGCTGGAAGACAAGTCGCCTTGTTCCATTTCTGAAGCCTGGTAAGTCGCCGTTGGAACTGTTATCATATCGCCCGATCGCTTTGGCAAGCTGTGTGGGCAAAGTAATGGAGAGGATGGTCCTAGGACGCCTGGAGTGGTACTTGGAGTACCACAACACCTACCCGGATGCCATGGCGGGCTTTCGACGTGGTCGATCATCGATCGATCGACATGGCCACCTACATTCAGCATGAGAAATGCCGTAAGCGTCTCTTCGCTTCTTTGTTCCTCGACGTCAAAGGGGCGTATGACAACGTTACGCATGAAGCCATCCTCTCTGCTCTCGCAGAGATAGGAGTGGGTGGTCGGATGTTTCAATGGATACGGAGCTATCTCTCCATGCAATCCTTTTTTGTAAGCACCGAGGAAGGCCATACTTTTCTACATTATAGCAACCGCGGCGACCCCCAGGGCGGTGTACTTAGCCCTGTGTTATTTAATCTGACCCTAATTTCTCTCCTTGAGCACGTGCCAAGCACAGTCAGGTTATCAATGTACGCGGATGACATCTGCATATGAAGGTCTGCAGTAACACGCCTACAGTTGCGAGCGAGAATTCAGAGAGCCGCCACCCAAACTGCTATCTACCTTCGTAATCGAGGCCTGGAAATTTCCTTCGAGAAATGCGCACTAGTGCCATTTACGCGCAAACCCATGACAAACTACAGCGTAATGATGAATGGCCAAATAATACCACATGTTCGATCGTACAAGTTGGTTATTTGTGTTTCGGAAACATGGCTTGATAATGTTGATAGCAATTTATACTGTTTTTGTCCATACCAAGCAGAATACTGCCACCGTATTTCGGACCGATACGGTAGTTCCACTATATTTGTTTCACCTCATATTAAATATAAGCGTAGGCTTGATATATTTCTTAATGTAAATCGCTGTGAATCGGTATGGATTGAAACTGTCTTACAGCTGAATTATCATAATCGTAACAGTTCCATTCTTGGTTGTGTATACCGCTCCCCTTCTTCATCTATCCCTGAGTTATTTGTTATGGTGTTAATAAATCTATCTCGGTCAAAATTAGAGCAAGAGTAGCAAGGCTTGGACTGAGGTATTTCGGCCTGAAAGGAGACGAGTATTGGAAAATGGTCTGTGATGTGAGTATCTATGACACCAGAGTTTGGAGTTGGCGCGATGTTAAGTAGAGCATGGTCAAGAAGCGTGTTGATACCATGATTAGAACACCTAGTAGGAGAGATAATTAATGATTCCAGTCCGAAACCAGCAAAACAGTCTGTATAAGCTGTTACACTTCCTTTGTCGACGTCCAGTAAGTTGACGTTAATATCACCGACAATTAGGATTTGCTTATTTTCACGAACTTTTTTTTCAAAACCAAGCAGAGTTCACCCAGAAAATTAGGGATAGATGAAGAAGGGGAGCGGTATACACAACCAAGAATAGAACTGTTACGATTATGAGAATTCAGCTGTAAGTCAGTTTCAATCCATACCGATTCACAGCGATTTACATTAAGAAATATATCAAGCCTACGCTTATACTTAATATGAGGTGAAACAAATATAGTGGAACCACCGTATCGATCCGAAATACGGTGGCAGTATTCTGCTTGGTATGGACAAAAACAGTATAAATTGCTATCCACATTATCAAGCCATGTTTCCGAAACACAAATAAATGAAAACGAGTGACTAAGTGAGTGAGTGAATGCAGAAATGGTATCATGGTTCTTGCGCAAACTTCGCGCATTGATATGAAGAATAGATATATTAGAAGGTGTAAGCAATGGTTTGATTTCGGCTGGTGATAGCAAAGACATGATGAAAAGTATTCGGGGACGAGTGCGCAATTAGTCCGCAGGGCAGTAAATGTAGCAATAAGCTACGCCTATGCGAACATGCGAAAATCAGCCTCCGAGCTTATTCGGAAGACCCTGCTATCGGTTCATTTACGGGCTTTAAGCTGGCAGTTTTCAGTCCATAAGAACTGCCAACTGTTCTCTTTTTTCAGTGCAAGGGCCTTGCTGAATAAACGTTTGTTGTCGATTGTGAGGTGTTCGTTAATGTAAAGGGGACTATCTGTACTACCAGAAAAGACAATCTGGGAGCATCGCAGACGAGCTTTGCGACCCTTGCGAAGAAATTCATTCTTCTTGTCACGTGAACAAAAGCGAACAATGATGTTCCTGTCCATCATGTAGCTGGCCACACGATGAACTATGTCAATGTCTCCAGAAGAAATTGGGCACTCAATTGTATCGGCAACCTTCTTCCAGATCGCAGAGCATTCCTCTCCTTGTGATGATGGAATGCCTTTAATATCGATGCTTTTCATCCTGCTGTACTGTTCCATGTCGGCGATTCACTTTGTTAATGCTTGATTCTGAGAGGTTAACGCTTTGTTAGTAGTTACCAGTTTATTAAATGTCGCTTTGAAGGTGTCGTACTGTTCGCTCATGAAACGCGCGCTTTCAGCTAGAGAGGCAAGGTTGCCAACTCCCTGATCGTCAAACCTCTTCCCAATCTTGGCAGCCAGACTGTCGACAAGTGAATCAAGCTTATTGTTAAGCAGTGATTCGAGAGAATAGTCTCGGAAGAGAACAGCAGTTTACGATAGCTAGCGAGGCACGGGAAGTGGTAAGGGAATACATCTACTTAGGACAAGTAATGACTGCGGATCCGGATCATGAGACTGAAATAATCAGAAGAATAAAAATGGGCTGGGGTGCGTTTGGCAGGCATTCTCAGATCATGAACAGCAGGTTGCCATTATCCCTCAAGATAAAACTGCTGTGTCTTACCAGCTGTGTCTTAACAGCTGTGTCTTACCAGTACTCAGGTACGGGGCAGAAACCTGGAGGCTTACGAAAAGGGTTCTAGTTAAATTGAGGACGACGCAACGAGCTATGGAAAGAAGAATGATAGGTGTAACGTTAAGGGATAAGAAAAGAGCAGACTGGGTGAGGGAACAAACGCGAGTAAATGACATCTTAGTTGAAATCAAGAAAAATAAATGGGCATGGGCAGGACATCTAATGAGGAGGGAAGATAACCGATGCTCATTAAGGGTTACGGACTGGATTCCAAGGGAAGGGAAGCGTAGCAGGGGGCGGCAGAAAGTTAGGTGAGCGGATGAGATTAAGAAGTTTGCAGGGACAACATGTCCACAATTAGTACATGACCGGGGTAGTTGGAGAAGTATGGGAGGCCTTATCCCTGCAGTGGGCGCAACCTGGCTGATGATGATGATGATGATGATGATGATGATGATGATGATGATGATGATTCGAGAGGCTCAATTCTTTTAGCGAGTTCAGTGTTGGTGGGCATCGCAGAAGACAGACTGAAAACGAGAGGCACACTTGTGAGCAGCATCCGCAACAATAACACAGGATGCAGTGAAAAGTATAAAAACAAACCTGCAGCAGAAATAGCAGATGGTAAGAACGCGTCCTGTTTAGTTGCAGCTGCCGCTCAGAAGTGAAGCCGGTGCCTCGATGGTCCCCTGTATATGCCTCTCCAACCCAACAAGCGCAGGAGCCGTAGGTCTCCAGGAAAGCCGCAGAGTCAGCCTGCAGTATGTGCGCAGCAGCCTGCTAGGCAGCACGCAGGATGAAGCCGTATGCAGGCGTCAGAGGGGAGACACGTAGATATGCTATGCCGTAGATGACAGCAGGAATCACGAGCTGCAGTAGAAATAGCAGATGGTTAGAATGCGTCCTGTTTAGTTGCAGCTGCCGCTCAAAAGTCGTCCTTTTGCATACGCACAACTCTTCCTAACATAGCCATGCACTAACTCGCCCAGCAAGAACTCCTTCTAAACTCCCTGCTTTTTTCCTGCCAATAGTTTATAAGCGTCTCTTGCTTATCTCGACTGCTGACCGGTTGATACTTTCGTCTACTTTAAATCCAACCCTTTCTCGAAGTTGTACGTTACCTGCTGGTCTCGCTGGGTGAATCCCTCCGCATTCCATTAGGATGTACTGAGTGGTCTCCAGATTTTTGCTGCCGCATGCACATGCCTCATCTAATTGCGAATATTTGCTGCGGTGTGTATTTGTCCTTAGGCAACCAACTCGAGCCTAAAATAACAAGGCACTTCCCTTCGCCTTATGGTGCAGATTTTCGCTTCTAATTTCTTTTTTCTCACTCTTGTAAATCGCGATTGTCTTCTTCGTTTCCATTCTTTGCGACCAATTGGCTGTCTCTGTTTCTCTCACTTTCTTTCCGATTACTCCTGGTTGTCTGTCTACACCTTCAATCTCCCTGCACTTGGTTGCCAACTTTCTTGGCCTATTCTTCCATTCTGTGTCCACGCTTTTTAAGTGCAGATACTTGTGCACTTTAGTCGCCCATTTATTTTAATCCATGTTCCTGAGTCTTCTTTTCAAAACTAATTTTGCTCTGTGCTTCTCTTACTTCAAACGAGGCCCAGCCCATGTCCCCTTGCACTGCCGTGCAAGGGGACATGGGCTGGGCCTCGTTTGTGGTTTTGTGGTTTGTGGGCCTCATTTGTGGTTTTGCCGTGGGCTCCCAAAGCCAACCAGCCCACCGATCTTTGATTAACTTCCAACCCCGACAATTTACCCAATTGAGGCACAGAATGGCACTTGCGAACGTCAGCGATGGCACCATGAGTCCTTTCCAGATTCCACGCACCACCTCATATCTATTGTGGCCCGAAAGTGCCCTGTCTTTCATTATTGCTGCATTCCGCTTCCCTTTTATTTTCAGATTATCTTGGTGGGTGCTTGAGTAAGTCTTTCCTTCGTTTATGTATACGCTGAGGAATGTATATTGCTTGACTATGGTTATGAATTACTGTTGAATCGACACCACGCAGTTACTGGACTCTTCATTAACGATCATAATTCCCTATTTCTCTGTGCAAAATTTAAGGCCTAGATTTGTCGTTGCGTTGCCACACATATTGGCCAGTGTCTGGAAACCTCTTGGATTGTCCGCTAGTAGCACTACGTCGTCCGCATAGATCAGTGCGGGAGTTGCACCATTTGTTCATTACGTGTGTATGACGAATCAACTCCTAATGGACTATTTTCAAATTGTCTTTCTATGCTCTTAGCATACAGCGTGAGCAACAATTGAGACAAAGGGCATCCTTCCTTCAGTCCTTTGTGAATTTCTACCACTTCATTACGAGTTCGGCCTTCCGATACAATTTTTACTCAGTTGTCGCTATATATCTCCCACAGCAGCTCCACGAAATCGTCATCGATGCCTTCGTGCTTGTGAATACATAACTCCCCGTACGCTTAACGCTTAACAACTCCCCGTAGGCACCCTTGATATAAAGGTCTATTCTGAGCTACTCAAATCTCCATGCACTGAGTTAGAACAAAAATATTATCATCTAAGCCTCTGCGTGGTCTTGACCCATCCTGTAGTTCCCCAAGTACATCATTTGTTTCCACCCATTTTGACAGTTCTAATTTTATGGCTTGCATTGCCATTCTATATAGCAGTGGCGTTACTGTAATTGGCCTGTACGAGCTCGTCCTATCCTTATTACCTTTGCTTTGTAGACGAGGTTCATGCTTTAACGCTATCCAACTGTAATTTGCTTCATTTTTATCACTTCTTCAATGGCATTAGTCAGCAGGCCTTGCTCTTTGGACCAAGATTTTACAGCAAAGTTGTTTGTCTGACAGACCTCTATGAATGAGCCGTATGCGTGGTCTCGTAAGGGGGAGGGGGGGGTGGTATCTGAGCTGCCTAACGTCCGTAAAGTCAACAAAAAAGATGGTGGCGCTAGCGCCAAATAGTGGGGAACGAACGATAGTACGGCGGCAAAGAAAGAAAGGACAGGACATTTCACCGCGCACCGCACCTGCGGAGTGGGGGAGTGCACTCGCGCTGGCCGCTGTTGCTGCCGGCTGCGTCTGCTGTCGTCTGCCCAGTGCCCTTAATACAACGGCGCGGCAGTTGTGGCGGGAGAACAAGGGGATGTGCGCCGCGGTAGCCGCCGCGGTGTGTAAGAACCGGATTATGCACTGCAGAGGTAAACCATTGCAACAGTCGCAACTCCAACAAGAATGGGAAAAGTGGGAAGATCACGCATTGTGCGCACGGCCATCGAACAGGCCGAGTACGAGGAGAGGCGTCGACAGCGGAGATGCGACTATAACCAACGACAACGTGCCCGTGCGAAAGCGGAGAATGCGGCCAGTGATTTTGCCTCCGAAAAACGTCAGCGACAGCAGATGCGAGACTCTAAATCGTCGGCGTCAAGCGCAAGCTACCGATGAAGATCGCGCACTGGAGGCCTCTCGTAAGCGTTAAGCTACGTCGTTCGAATCTGCATCTAAGCGGGCAGAAGCGTGAGTTGCCACCTCCTTCGAGTGTCACCGGGGCGAATTCCAAATTCAAGAGAATGTTTCTGGACGAGGAGTTTGACCATAGTTGCTCGGTCTGCGATTGACAGCTTCACTGGCAAATCCACCACCATATTAATGGTTCAGCCAAAATGTTTTGATTAGTTGCATTGGGGATTTCATCCGGCCCTGCGGCGGTGCTATTAGGGACGTTTTCTTCTGCTTTCTTCCAGTAAAAGATTTCTATGGTAAATTTTGATCTGTCAGGCTTCTCTGTTGATGGTGGATCTGCTTAGGGCTGAACTATGCTTTCTTTTGTGCCGAAGTTAGCCCTAACAGTGTATGTGATGTACCGCAGCGCATCGTCTCCTTCGAAGATGTTACCGTCTTCATCCCTTATGCCGCCTGCAAATTTTTAGTTGGAGTCCGAGTGCTCTTACATGGTTCCAGAATCGTTTTGCTGCGCATTTCTCTCTTTTATTACATTACTCTTTTACTATCATAGCGAGCGCGCCGCGACAACGGAACAGCAATGACGAGTAACCAACTCCGTACACGCGCGTGCACACACTGATGACTATAGCGGACGA
Source organism: Dermacentor andersoni (assembly GCF_023375885.2). Lineage (NCBI taxonomy): Eukaryota > Metazoa > Arthropoda > Arachnida > Ixodida > Ixodidae > Dermacentor > Dermacentor andersoni. Next base: position 257,426,157 of record NC_092814.1, on the reverse strand, counting down.
CGCCAGGAGTAATCGACACTAAGCGTGGCGACGACGGCGACTCCATTCGATTTCGCAGGAAACAGTGCCCTGGAATATTCAGCTTATACTGTTCTACGAAACTGCAGACTCACCTTTCAAAAACTCGAGCAGAGCAGGTCGGCCGACAGCGCCAAGTTTCCTTCACGTAACGAGCGCGCGCGCCGCAGCGCGCTCGTTACCACCGCTAAGCCCCGTGGGGTGGTAAATATTGATTTATACGACACGGCGCCTCTCGAATGCGAAGCAACACAAATAAATTTGTTGGGCGAAGATACTTCAACGTTACACTTACTACATTTACTTGCGACGTTCAACGTTAACTTCACTTAAGTGACAAGGTGAAAGGTGAATACTTTATTCCTAAACCGAACACGAGGGATCCAAAAAAGTTAGAACGATAGATGTGTGACAAAGTCGGTACACTATCGCAGTTCACAACTTGAAGTTGCGTCATGTGGGCCGCTTGTAAATGAGAATCCAGGTAATAAGTGCTCACCCCTACTACAAGAAATGACCACGGCAGTAACAGCATGGTTCCTAGGATATTGGCTAGTCTACCGTTCACGTGGCGCGCTGTATGGAGCGGGCGGGACGCTTCCTGAATGAATGCGAAGAGGGCGCTGCGAGCAGTGCAGTGCGCTGCGAGTCGGAATGCTCATCCATCGGAGAGCCAAATGGAAAAGAGTAAATCCAAAATGTCAAGAGCATCTTTCGTTATCAGGTACAATGAGTGGGAAAAAAACTTGCCTGGGCGTTAGGTATTTGTGGACCGGAAATAATTGCACAGAGAAGAATAAAGAGTTAGTAGAATGCCTAAGCGCGGATATTAAGGGTTAAGGGAATGGTGCTGAAACTATCCTATTAGGTGACATGAATGCCCACATACAGGATTTGGATGGCTATACCGACAACAACGGGAAGTCAATGCTAGACCTTTGTGAGCAACATAACCTCGTTATCGTGAATTCAGGGCCTAAGTGTGAAGGGCAGATTACGTGGGAAGTGGGAAACCGACAATCAACCATTGATTACTGTCTGATGACAGAAGGAATTCATGATAAGTTGAAAGAAATGGTCATTGATGAGGAAGGGTATAGCAGATAGGGAGTGACCATAAACGCATCATTTTGAAAATGGGATATGTAGTTGGGAAGGAGAGCAAGCAGTGCAAAATGGCGAGTCCAAATTTGAACGCTGAACAAATAACAAATATAGTCACTAGAGTCGAGGAAGAACTTGGCAAATGGCCAAATAAACAGTGGGAATATAGTGAGCTTCCAAGTGTTATAACGATAGAAATACGGAAAGAGAAACAACATGTTCGTTGGAAAGGAAAAAAGAAACCGAAAAGCTGGTGGAACAGGGAGATAAGAGAAGCGATCGCCGAACGACAGAAAGAATCGCGAGAGCACAGGCAGGCAAAGAAGGCGCAGCTGCCGCAGGATGAAGTAGCTAGTAAATGGGAAATATACATACCGGGAGAAAAAGTGCATGGTTCTAATACTGGTGCAAGCAAACATAAAAGGTGAAAGTGAACGTTGGTTGTCAGAAATACGTGAGAAAAAGAAGGCCGCACCTAGAATATTTTGGAACCTCATAAAATTATTAGGTAGGAAGTCAACAACAATACAACAACATATCCTAGACGAAGATGGAAACAGACTGGAAGGAGAAGCGGCAATAAATTACATCCGAAAAATAACAGCCGAATCTTTCCAAGGCAATGACGAGGTTGCACTTGAAGAAAAAAAGAGCATGAAAGAGACCCAAGTTGAGAAGGAGCTGGTGTTGACAAATTTCAACTGGAAGAAAGCCGAAGAGAAAATTCCTAAGCGCACAGCCACAGGGCTAGACGAGGTTCCCGTTAGGCTGATTAATGAACTAGGACCAAAAAGCAAGGAAGCTCAGGTGAAAGCAGTGGAAAAACTTTAAAAGATAGACGAATACCAGATAGTTGGCAACAAAGTAGAATGAATTTAATTTATAAAGGTAAGGGGGAGAAAGATAGAATTCACTCGTAGAGACCGTTGACCGTTACATCAGTAATACACAGGCTAGCAATGCAGGCAATCAAATTAAAGGTGCAAGCATGGGCAGAGAATAATGGCATTTTGGGAGAACTTCAGAATGGCTTCAGAATAGGTAGGCGTTTAGATGATAACTTATTTGTTGTTACTCAGTGTATTGAAATATCAAAAGTAAAAAGCAGACCGTTATATGTGGCCTTTTTAGACATTACAGGAGCCTATGACAACGTAGACCGCCGCATTTTGTGGGATATTCTGGAAGGGGAAGGCTTAGGTGACGATTGTCTACAGCCTTTGAGAGAGATTTACCCAGAAAATACCGTTTGCGTTGAATGGGAAGAGATGAGGAGCGAGGGGAAAGTTTATATCAACAAAGGACTGAGGCAAGGGTGCCTTTTATCCCCACTGCTGTTTGTGTACATGGTGAGGATGGAGAGGGCGCTAGAAGGAAGTAATATCGGGTTTAATCTCTGATACAAACAGGCGGGTACAGTAGTAGAGCAGCAACTCCCAGGCTTATTTTAGCGGACGACATTGTGTTGCTAGGTAACAAGCAAAGTGATTTGCAACGTCTGGCTAATATCTGTGGACAGGAAGGCAACAATTTAGGTTTGAAATTTAGTGTTACAAAATCAGGTGTTATGGTATTCAATGAAAACTGAAAACAGTGAACAACAGTGGCGATACAGGGCCAGGAAATACCTCGGGTAACAGAATATAAATACCTTGGTATATGGATAAACGAAGGCAATAGATATATGGAAACACAGGAAAAAACAATAACAATGAAGGGGAAGAGAAATGCGGCCGTAATGAAGCACAGAGCGCTATACAATAGGTAGGAGGTGCTCCGAGGCATGTGGAAAGGTGTAATGGCTCCAGGACTTGCTTTTGGAAATGCGGTTGTTTGCTTTAAATCAGGGGTACAATCAGGACTCGATGGGAACCAAAGGTCAGTGGGACGCCTCGCATTGGGCGCTCACGGGAAGACAACAAATGAAGCTGTGCAGGGTGATATGGGCTGGACTAGTTTTGAAGTGAGGGAAGTTCGCAGTAAAATTGATTATGAAGAACGACTGAGGAATATGGAAGAAAGTAAATGGGCTGGGAGAGTGTTGAGGTATCTGTACAGGAAAAACATTGATTCACAATGGACGAAAAGAACTAGGAAGCTTACCAGCAAGTATGCGTCCTGTAACGTGGGCAACACAGCAACAAAGAACGTCAAGCGGAAAGTCAGAGAGGCTGAAATAATCTCATGTGTGGCGGCAATAGAAAAGAAACCTGCCATGAGTAACTACTTAAGAGGAAAAAACGAAATCAGGAAAGAAACAATTTATGATAACTGAAAGGGAAGCTAATTACTTTTCGCAGCAAGATCGGGATGCCTTAGAACACGCACCTATAAAGCGAGATATAAGAAGGAAGAAGAAGCATGTGCTTGCTGCGGTAAAGCTAGGGAAACTATGGAGTAGTAGTAGTATAAGACTTTTATTCAGCCAAAAATTACAGGCCGAGCATATCGACCGCCTGGGTGGCCAGTCGACGCTGTTCTTCTTCACCTTCAGCGCCAAGCCAGTCGAGCCAGGTGGTGATGGAAAGCGAAGGGGGAGGATAGGAACTTGATTGCTGAGCAGACGGACAGTAGAATAGGCAATGGGATAGGTCTGCATAAGTAGAGGGGCAGTTGGGACAGGAGGCGTCGGAGCGATAGCGATAGAGAAAGAGGCGGGAAGGGGTAACCAGTGCATTCATTTGGATGTGCCGCAGAAGGCGAGCCTCCGGCACAGTGAGTGATGGATGAGGGGGAGAGAGAGAAGAGAACGAAGAGGATGGAAGAGGCCTGTGGCAAAGAGCTTAGCAGTGGAGGTGGTGATAGGGAGGTTGAGAGCTGCCTTGTAGAGGCCCACAAGGGCGGTCTCGAGGGTGTTAAGCTGAGTGTGGGTGAAGGAAACGTAAGGCACAAAGTACAGGAACTTGTTGAGGGCGAGCGCATGGGCAACTCGGCACGCATGAGCCTCGTGGAGGCCCGAGCGCCGAGTGACCACGCGCCGCAGGAGGTGAGTTACCGAGTGACAAGTCCTGACAGCGTGGTGTAGGGCTTGCACATTCTTGGCTGCATGCAACGGGAAGCCAAGAACTTTGCATTGGGGGACAATAGGAATGGGAGAGCCGGAAAGGTGGAGGGAGATTAGGGCGTTGTGGGAGCGCTGGTATGAGGAGTAGTTAAGAAGGAGAAGCTCGGATTTCTCCGGAGCAGGTGACAAGCCAGCAGTGGAGAGAAAGGAGTTGATGAGATCGAGGCCACGTTGCAGGGTGTCCTGTACGTGACCGGGAGAACCAGACGAGCACCAGAGGGTGATGTCGTCGGCAGAAAAGACGTGGTGGAGGTCAGGAATCTGGACTAGTTGGGAGGCGAGAGGGGTCATAGCTAGATTAAAAAGGGTAGGAGAGAGAACAGCACCTTGAGGAGTGCCACGGGTGAGCGTGTGGGGATCGGACAGATGTTTGTCCACTTGGAAACGAGCCACTCGGTTAGAGAGAAAGGAGCGGAGATAAGAGTACATGCGGTTTCCGCAGTCCAGGGAGGAGAGTTGAGACAGGATATGGTCGTGGCACACACCATCGAAGGCCTTGCGGACATCAACAGTCACAAGAGCGTGGATCTGGCTGGGATTGGGAGAGAGAAAGGTGTGCTGGAGGATCAGGAACATGTCCTGTGCACAGACGCACCGTCGAAACCCGATAAGAGAATGGGGGAAGAACTCTCTCGCATCAATAAAATCAGAAAGGCGAGTCAAAGCCATTCGCTCAAGGGTCTTGCCAACACACGACGTCAAGGAGATAGGGCGAAGGTTAGAAAGGGAGGGAGGTTTGCCCGGCTTCGGAATCATAGAAGTAAGGGAGGATGTCCAAGTGCTCGGCAAGCAGCCGCTGTCCCAGGCATTGTTGAAAGTCTGAAGGAGGAATTCCTTGGAGTGGTCGGGGAGGTTGCGGAGTGTATTGTATGTGATGGCGTCCTCACCGGGAGCCGAGCGAGAAGCATTAGCAGCCAGGGCAGCTTCGAGCTCCCGGGGAGTGAAAGGGCGGTCGAGGTCTGGGTTAGGATCGCCAGAGTAGGCTGGGTAGGAAGGTGTGAGAGGGGGTGGGAGATACAAAGAAGTGAGCTTGTCAAAGACATCGGAGGGAGTCCCCTGAGTGAGGGCTTTTGCTAGAGTGGGAGCAAGGGCAGGCTTCGTACCTAAGAAAGATTTAAAAAGGGACCACGTGGATCGCGAGTGTAATGCAGAATCGAGGCCGTCACAAAGCGCACTCCAAGGAGAATGCTCGAGGGACGCGCCGTGGGCGACTATCTCGGCCCGCAGAGCAGCAATCCGGGAGGAAAGTTGGGTATTTTGGGGTTGGGAGCGCAAGGAACGTTGGAGACGTTTCAGCTGACGCCATAAACGGAGAAAATGAGGATCCGGGTGTGGGATAGGGTGACGTAAGCGAACGCGACGGCTACTGGTCGAAAGCGCTGCGGAGATGCGCGACGTCCAGTCGTCGTAAGAATCAAAGGAGGCGGAAAGGAGATTAGTGCGAAATGCGTGCCAGTCAGTGTGAGTGATTGAGTGCGATCGAGGGATGTGGGAAAGAGAGGCGCTAATATGAATGAGGAAATGGTCGCTGAGGAGCGCTTCAGCTGTGACCTGCCAGTGAAAGGAAAGGGAGCCCCGAGAGAAAGAGAGGTCGGGTGTCGTGGAGCGCTGTGAGACAGTGCCCGCTCGAGTAGGGGAGTCAGGGGTATTAAGAAGGGTGAGCTAGGTGGCGTTCCTGGGCAAGACAGTGGAGAAGGCGGCCGGGCTTGAGGGTCTGGGGGTAGCCCCAGAGCGTGTGAGGGGCGTTAAAATCGCCCCCAAGGAGGAGATGGGTGGTGGCGGGAACAGAATGAAGGAACTTGCCCAAGGCAGTGAACAAAGAGGATGTGGCAGGAGGATTATAGAAAGACATAAAGGCGAGTGAGATGCGCGAAGAAGGTTGGTAATACACCACACCAACTAAATATTTTTGGAGGCTGGAGGGGATATCAAGTGGCTCGACGAGGACGTCGCTGCGTACATAAATGGACGCAAGCGGCGTGCCCGTCGTGGCATGATAGGCGCGGTAACCTGGGACGGTGCGGGCCGTCCGCGTCTCCTGGAGAAGGAGAAAATGGGGCAGAGAAGGGCGGGTGAGGAGATACTGGTGGAGGGGGGTCTTATTGTGGCGAAGGTTTCGACAGTTCCACTGCACAATCTCGAGGTCCTCTCCACGCGCCATGTTTACGATAGATTAGAGGTAGAAGAGTTTGCGGGGACACGTTCCTTCTTTTTGGCTGGGGGGAGTGACTCCTGGAGGGAGCCCAGCATAGAAGCGAATGATTCCAATTGCTTGGATTGGGTTTGGAGGGTGGTGAGGATCTGGACAATCGAAGTTTCGAGCTGAAGCAAGCGAGTGTGGTGTGCGTTGGTGGTGGTTTCTACCAGGTCAGCCAATGGGGCGACCTGGGCGTTAGGGGACGGGGTGATGAACGTGGCAAGGTGCTCATTTAGCTTGGTAAGCTGGGATGTAAGAGAGGAGGTGGTTGGCTTTAGGGTTTGTGTCAATGTGTGGATTTGCTGTTGTAAATCTTGGGAGATGCACTGTTGTTCGCGCTGGTGACGCTCAAGCATTGTGAGCCGGAGATCGAAGGAGCGGTTCTCGTCAATCAGGGATGGGGAGGGTATAGTAGTGGAAGAAAGGGATGCTTGCACCGAGGGCCCTTTCACTGCAGCGGCGTAGGAGCCTGGAGGTGATGGAGCCTGAGTTGAAGGAGATGCATGATTAGCGAAAGAGGCGGAAGTAGGGGTGGGCTGCGTGGCCCTGCGCAAAGCTGTGCGACGGAGAAACGCGGCTTTGGCACACTCGCGTTGTTTAGCGAGGAGGAAGGGGCAGGTGGGGTCGAGAGAGGGATGTGTGTTTACTTGGCAATGAATGCACCATGGTTGGGCACACGCGTGAGCGGTAGGATCTGCGGGTAGGGGAGCAGCACAGCGGCGGCACTTGGCCGGAACGTTGTGCTGAAGGCATTGGTGAGCACGGTGTCCCAGAGCAAGACAACGGGTGCATGTGGGGGGCTTAGGCTTATGAGGGCGGCATCGGAAAGTGACGCGTTTAAAATATACGAAGTGGGGTATGACGGTGCCAGCGAAGGTTATGAGCACTGATTCTGTGCTGTCCATCATACGAGCAGCGAGAATATCAGTCGTGTATGATTCAAGGTCATGCATGAGCTGAGCAGGAGTAAAGTGACCACCGACGTTATGAATAACGCCGAGGCAGGAAATGGGAGGATTGGGGGCATATGTTTTGACGGTGATTGGCTTACCGTGGAACTGAAGATGCGTGAGAGAGAGTAGGAGTTGGGCGGTGAGAGGGGAGTGTGTTTTCAGAAATACAAGGCTCTGAGCTGGCTTGGCCTGAAGGGTGATCTCTGCGCTGGTTTTGGAGGAGAGATGTGCGGCGGAGATGATGGCGGCAAGCAAGTCGTAAAGAGGCAGCTTGGAAGTGAGGGTACCGGGCGGAAGTTGGATCCCAACTGAGATGAGCTCGGTGCGAGGGCGGGCGGCGGAGGCAGGTTAACGGCTGGTACTGACGGTGCTCCAGTCGCTTTCCAATGATGGCGTATTATGGTCGTTGTCTGGGGACGACGTGAAATCTATCTCCGCCGACGAGTCGTCAGCCGGATACACGGTGGTCAAGGAGGTAGGGGCGACAGAAACACGGCTCGGAACATTGGGAATGACATCGGCGGGCATAGAGTTTGCACTGTCCAGCACGGCAGAAGTGGGGGATCCGGTGGAAGCGGCTGCAACAAGCGCGGTCAGCTGCGATTCTGATGTCTGATTGCAGCTCTTTACATCAGGCGCCGATGTGGCCGGAATAGACGCGGCGGCATCCGCGGCGGCGACGGTGAACGCTGCTGGCTGCGACACGTTTAGCGGTCCGAGACTCTTGGCGTCGCTGACAGCGTGGAGCTTGGTCGTAGGAGACATTGAGGCGACGAACGCCGACTGCGACGCGGCGGTCGAGTCAGAGCTATCAGCGTTGCTCACAGCGTTGAACGTGGCCGGAATATGCACGGTGGCGTGTGCGGAGTGCAGGAACGCAGCCGGCAGGGCTGCCGGCTTAGAATTGGTCACGTCGCTGGTAGCATTCAGCGTTGACAGAGTAGGCACAGTGGCACCGGCGGCGGTAGAAGAGGAGGCCAGCGGGGCATTGGTGGCTGTCGGCTGCCGGGTCTTCGTGAGACGCTGCATATCAGAGGTGCAGGCGCGGCGAGTTAGGGTTAGCGCGGCGCCGCGCCGCTTCGTAGATTTGGAGGTGCCTGGAGGGCCAGCCTGGAGTCGGACCGGGATTCGTATGGTGTCCACTTGTGGCGGAAGTCTTCGTGAAAAGATGAAGAGTAGACCCAGGGGCGGGCAAGGCCCTGGACCGGGCCAAGGACAGGTGAAAACGGAGCACGATATGCAGCCAGATAAACAGAGTGGCGCCACCTAGAGTTCCCTGAAACTATGGAGCATGTTTTATTAGGATGTGAAGACGCCTGCCCAGCGGTCGATTTAGGCTCCACTGGCCTCCTTGAAGCCCTTGGGTTCAACGAGAGCAGTGGAAAAATAAACATGTCCGCAACAGAGATTAGTAAGAGGCGATCGGAAGATTGGTGGAAGAAAAGTAGGGAAACGACAAAAAACGGAGACGTACAAAAGCAGAGTTCGCAATAGGGGATCAGAAAATTTGGTGGTGGAAGTTCAGGTAACACATTGGGCAGTATATAATAGCAAGAGCTTCGTGGCGCAACCCCCCGCCCCGTTCCCAAGGGGACGCTCATAGCATCGATCCATCCATCCATGCGGAGAGTGCAGTGTCTTAGGCAAAGGCAAAGACACTCTTAGGCAAAGTTACACTCTTTGGGGTGTGTCTCTGCCACGCAACGATAATCGTCATCTGCCTTGCTTGCGTTTCCTTTCTTGAAAACGCCGCGCCCGCTACTTTCCTGTCGGGAATGCTATGTCATGCTGATAACGCGCATGCCGTTCGTTACTGGAAAGTACCGGCTTCGCCGCGTTAGAGAAAGGAAATGCGGACAAGACATATAACGATTATCGTTTGGCAAAAGAGTGTAATTTTGTTACGAGTGTATACGCAAAAGTACACCCTTTGGGGTGTACCTCTGCCACACAACAATAATCGTCATCTGCTTGCGTTTCCTTTCTTGAAAACGCCGCGCCCGCTACTTTCCTGTCGGGAATGGACATTGAGTTTCGCCTTGGAAGGGAACGGACGTGTCGTCGGCGCGCTCCCCAACCACCGAGACGACGCGACCTTCACCGACCGCCCTTGCCCGGGCCGCTTTCGCCGGGAGTCATATGGGAAGCGGCTTTCTCGCCGTTTCTCACCGACCGCTCGATGGCTCTTGCAAATCAACCGCCCGACGCAACTGCGCGTCCCGGACCCTCGCGGGTGACGGACACGCTCCGCCAGGACCTTGACAACATGGATTTTCAAGACTCCGCTGCTCACAACCTCACGACACCAAAAGGACCAAGCGACCAGAACGCCGGGACAGAGAGCCAAAGTCAAACAGATGGGGATTGGCAGACGGTCCTCACGCTTCGGCAGAAAAAAAACGATGCGAAAGAGAAGACCAGAGCACTGGAATATTCGGGGACCTTGAAGAATCAGCAAGTTTCCGCTGGTCAAGCAACCGGAAAATCTAAACACAAACCAGCATACAGGCGGTAACCCCCCCCCCCCCCCCCTGCCAAAGGATGATTTCAAGATAGTGGTGCGACCGCATCAAGGGCTACCGGTCAAGAACCTGACTAGTCCACTACTGGCGGATGCTGTGATTGCTGCATGCAACGGGCAAATATCAGGTGAGCAATTTCTGCTCAGAATCAAGCCGGGCTCCAACATCTTTATCGTGTCCACGCCGCACCAGACAGTGGCGGACTGCGTTAGACGTATTGCAATGCTAAACATCAACGGCCGGCCTCACTCGGTCAACGCCTACGTAGCGACAAGTGACGGGACAACCAAGGGTGTCATTCACGGCTTGGACCCGCACACGACGCCTGAAACGCTAAAAGCGAATCTACGCATACGCACGCAAGGGGTTGAAATTCTCTAAGCGCGCATGTTCCGTAACACTAAAACAGCCGTTATCACCTTTTTTGGAGCTATTACGCCACAGTACGTCTACTACAACGGCGGAGAACTTGCTTGCTATTCCTACAAAATTACCACTCAGGTGTGCAAAATGTGTCACCAAATTGGTCACCGATCGGACGTCTGTCCCCAGCCGGACACTCCAGTATGTCGTACATGTGGACAACGGGACCCTGTAGCCGGACATGAGTGCGCTCCCAAGTGTGCAGCCTGTGGGGAGGGTCACATGACAGGAGACTGAAGTTGTAAGAAACGTCTCAAACCCCAAAGCAAAAGAACGCCGAGGACTGGCGTTCAACGGACTACCCGGAAGGACAGCTCAACGAAGCCACCTCAACGCCTACGTTGGTTCAGTTCCCATGATGGAGAATCCGCATCGGATCCCTCGCCGGAGTTATCAGAGACTCGCCGTCGATCCAGGTCAAGATTGCGGACCCGAAAGAACTCCAATCCCAAAAACCCACCTCATTCCCAATCACCAAAATCGCCTAAATCGGGGGCTTTCGGCACTGTGACCAAGCAAGCGCCACAAGATAACACGGTAAGCTGGGTACGAGTCGTTTTTCCTACTGCTCCTGTAACAGAAAATCCCGAAAATCGGAAGATCATTAACGAGAACAAGCTTCTCCTCGAGAGCTTGGCAGAAATTAAGCGAGAGTTGGCCTTCCTCAAAGCTAGTCGCTGTACCGAAACGAACAAAACAGCACATACTAAAGCAGCAGGCACGCCTCTCGAGGTTATAACGACGCCGAATTCTATGGAGGTCAAACTCCAACAAGTTCTGCATCAATTACAAACTATGCAAAATTTTCAGCAGCAGATGTACGCAGAATTTCAAAGCCTAAAAACTTACGTCGATGAATCCGTGGCCAGTGCAAAGAGCGCGGCTCGTAAGCGAGCCAGCATTAGCGCCAGTGCTCAATCTAACCGCCGTCCGCGACCCATACCGACCTCGGACAGCGAAAGCACTATTCATGGCGAGTAGAACGCGAGCACATCACGAATATCTCGAAATTCGGCAATGGAACTGCCGCACCTTCCACAAACGGGCGGCAGCTCTACAACAATACATTAACACGGTGCCAGTCAAACCTGATGTTATTTGTTTGCAAGAGATCGGTAACAAGCCGGTCAGATTGACTGGCTACTACACGATATCCCACCCAGACTACCCTGAGGTCGCGACGATGGTGCTCAAGGACATAGCAATCAGTATAGATTATCTGGCAACTAGCAGCATCAACCACCAAATTGTAACAATACTACCGCAGAAGCGTAGCAAAGCAAAAGCCATAATCACGAACGTGTCATCATCATCAGCCTAGTTACGCCCACTGCAGGGCAAAGGCCTCTCCCATACTTCTCCAACTACCCCGGTCATGTACTAATTGTGGCCATGTTGTCCCTGCAAACGTCTTAATGTCATCCGCCCACCTAACTTTCTGCCGCCCCCTACTACGCTTCCCTTCCCTTGGAATCCAGTCCGTAACCCTTAATGACCATCGGTTATCTTCCCTCCTCATTACATGTCCGGCCCATGCCCATTTCTTTTTCTTGATTTCAACTAAGATGTCATTTACCCGCGTTTGTTCCCTCACCCAATCTGCTCTTTTCTTATCCGTTAACGTTACACCTATCATTCTTCTTTCCATGGCTCGTTGCGTCGTCCTCAATTTCAGCAGAACCCTTTTCGTAAGCCTCCAGGTTTCTGCCCCGTAGGTGAGTACTGGTAAGACACAGCTGTTATACACTTTCCTCTTGAGGGATAGTGGCAACCTGCTGTTCATGATTTGAGAATGCCTGCCAAACGCACCCCAGCCCATTCTTATTCTTCTGGTTATTTCAGTCTCATGATCCGGATCCGTGGTCACTACCTGCCCTAAGTAGATGTATTCCCTTACCACTTCCAGTGCCTCGCTGCCTATCGTAAACTGCTGTTCTCTTCCGAGACTGTTAAACATTACTTTAGTTTTCTGTAGATTAATTTTCAGACCCACCCTTCTGCTTTGCCTCTCCAGGTCAGTGAGCATGCATTGCAATTGGTCTCCTGAGTTACTAAGCAAGGTCATATCATCAGCGAATCGCAAGTTGCTAAGGTATTCTCCATCAACTTTTATCCCCAATTCTTCCCACTCCAGGTCTCTGAATACCTCCTGTAAACATGCTGTGAATAGCATTGGAGATATCGTATCTCCCTGTCTGACGCCTTTCTTTATTGGGATTTTGTTGCTTTCTTTGTGGAGGATTACGGTGGCTGTGGAACCGCTATAGATAGCTTCCAGTATCTTTACATATGGCTCATCTACACCCTGATTCCGTAGTGCCTTCATGACTGCTGAGGTTTCGGCTGAATCAAATGCTTTTTCGTAATCAATGAAGGCTATATATAAGGGTTGGTTATATTCCGCACATTTCTCTATCACCTAATTGATAGTGTGAATATGGTCTATTGTTGAGTAGCCTTTACGGAATCCTGCCTGGTCCTTTGGTTGACAGAAGTCTAAGGTATTCCTGATTCTATTTGCGATTACCTTAGTAAATACTTTGTAGGCAACGGACAGTAAGCTGATCGGTCTATAATTTTTCAAGTCTTTGGCGTCCCCTTTCTTATGGATTAGGATTATGTTAGCGTTCTTCCAAGATTCCGGTACGTTCGAGGTCATGAGGCATTGTGTATATATGGCGGCCAACCTTTCTGGGACAGTGTTCCCACCATCCTTCAACAAATCTGCTGTTACCTGATCCTCCCCAGCTGCCTTCCCCCTTTGCATAGCTCCCAAGGCGTTCTTTACCTCTTCCGGTGTTATTTGTGGAATTTCAAGTTCCTCTAGACTATTCTCTCTCACCTTATCGTCGTGGGTGTTACTGGTACTGTATAAATCTCTATAAAACTCTTCAGCCACTTGAACTATCTCATCCATATTAGTAACGATATTGCCGGCTTTGTCTCTTAACGCACACATCTGATTCTTGCCTATTCCTAGTTTCTTCTTTACTGCTTTTAGGCTTCCTCCGTTCCTGAGAGCCTGTTCAATTCTATCCATATTATAGTTCCTTATGTCCGCTGTCTTACGCTTGTTGATTAACTTAGAAAGTTCTGCCAGTTCTATTCTAGCTGTAGGGTTAGAGGCTTTCATACATTGGCGTTTCTTGATCAGATCTTTCGTCTCCTGCGATAGCTTACTGGTTTCCTGTTTAACGGCGTTACCACCGATTTCTATTGCGCACTCCTTAATGATGCCCATAAGATAGTCGTTCATTGCTTCAACACTATGGTCCTCTTCCTGGGTTAAAGCCGAATACCTGTTCTGTAGCTTGATCCGGAATTCCTCTAGTTTCCCTCTTACCGCTAACTCATTGATTGGTTTCTTATGTACCAGTTTCTTCCGTTCCCTCCTCAAGTCAAGGCTAATTCGAGTTCTTACCATCCTATGGTCACTGCAGCGCACCTTGCCGAGCACGCCTACATCTTGTATGATGCGAGGGTTCGCGCAGAGTATAAAGTCGATTTCATTTCTAGTCTCACCATTCGGGCTCCTCCACGTCCACTTTCGGCTAACCCGCTTGCGGAAAAAGGTATTCATTATCCGCAGATTATTCTGTTCTGCAAACTCTACTAATAACTCTCCTCTGCTATTCCTAGAGCCTATGCCATATTCCCCCACTGACTTGTCTCCGGCCTGCTTCTTGCCTACCCTGGCATTGAAATCGCCCATCAGTATACTGTATTTTGTTTACGAACGTGTATAGCTCACCTAAAGAAAGGAGGGCCGATTTTGAGGCCATCATTCGGTACGTCATGTGTCACTCCGGCACCCAGGATAGACTACTGCTTCTTGGGGACTTCAATGCTCCTCACACCAGCTGGGGTTACCGAACAGACACCCCCAAAGGCCGGGAGCTCGAGCTGCGGCCGAAGCATATGATCTCCAACTCATCACTCTCCCTCAAAACCCGACGAGATTAGGCGGCAGTGCAGACACCTTTCCAGATCTCACATTCACAAATAATGTCGACGAGGTATTCTGGACCAATCGAGGAGAGAATCTAGGCAGCGTGTCGGTAGGCTCCCCGAAAATTCGGCGACCCTGTGGCCAGGTGGTAATCACGAACTGGGTAAATTATCGCAAAATCCCCGTGCCGGAGATATCACCTGAGAACGCTGAAGAGTGGGCAACACACATACGAGACGCTCATAAAGCAACATCTAAGCGGCCAGCGCTCACAGCGGAAACGCCGGTAGTTGACAACAATCTGCTACATATGTGGGAAGCCAGAAGGGGGCTAACTAAACGATGGAAAAAACAGCGACTTAATCGCAAACTGCGCCACAGAATTGCTGAAATATCCGAGCGGGCAAACGCTTACGCACAGCAGTTAGAGGCACCGAGTTGGGCGAGCTTTTGCGACTCACTTCGCGAAACGTTACACACCTCCAAGACATGGGCGATACTTCGCAGCATAATGGAACCAGGAAAAACAAAAACGGCCAATAACCGCACCCTTCAAAAACTTGCCGGAGAATTTTCAGGAACAGATCAGGCCCTCCTCACTAAGCTTAAAGAGAAGTACGTAGGATCAGTAATCACTCCCCCATGCACCTTGGAATACAAAGGGCAAGAAAAGGCGGTGCTCAACGCCCCGATAACTAAGGCAGAACTCTTTGCGCCCCCCCCCCCCCCCCCCAGCGCAAGCTGCGCAGAGAAATACTGCTCCAGGACCAGATCAGCTCACAAATGCTATGATCCGGAACCTGAGTGACGAGCACCTAGAACAGCTTACCCGGTATTTTAATGAACAGATATGGGAGAGGGGCGTAGTTCCTCAACAGTGGAAGGAGGCCAAAATCGTGCTTATTCCGAAAGCACGAAAACCTCATGATCTACAAAATCTCAGGCCGATATCACTAACCTCCTGTCTTAGCAAATTATTTCAGAAGGTGATCAACACACGTTTCACGTCTTACATCGAAGACCGCAACCTATTTCCCACAAACATATACGGCTTTCGCCAACATTTGTCGACACAAGATGTTTTCCTGCTACTTCGCGAAGAATTTCTTTGCAACACCACGGTTGGTGCGGAACATCTCGTCCTGGCTCTTGATTTGAAAAGCGCATTCGACACTATTTCACATGAACTTATCTTATCTGAGCTAAATGGCATCGGTTGTGGACAAAGAATCTATGACTACGCCCACTCTTTCCTGACCTCTCGCATCGTGACAATAGGCATTGGCACTACGCGCTCAGACCCTTTTCCCATGCCCAATAGAGCTACACCGCAAGGGGCGATACTCTCCCGCCTTCTTTTCAATATCGGCATGAGACGCTTAGCCAAAACACTCGACGTCATACCTGGGCTAGGGTACGCGTTATATGCAGACGATATTACCCTATGGGCAAGCAGCGGCTCGTTAGGACAAAAAAAAAGAAATCCTGCAAGAAGCAGCGACCGTTGTTGAAACCTTCGCTCGCAGCAGCAGAATGAGCTGCGCTCCCGATAAATCAGAATTTATCAGGATACGAGGTCGAGGCCGTCAAACTCACGAGCCGGTCAACCTCTTTCTAGAAGACAGCCAGAAAAGGGAGGTCCAGAAAATGCGAGTCCTCGGACTGTGGCTGCAAAACAACAAACGAGTAGACCACACCATTAAAACCCTTAGGACTACGGTGAAACAGATCTCCCGTATGATTCGTAGAGTAACTTACCACCGAAAAGGTTTCAAGGAAACAGAGACGATCCGGCTCGTTCAGGCTTTTGTGCTAAGTCGTCTCACATATAGCCTCCCTTTCCAGGACCCCACGAAAACAGAACTAAAGGCCCTAGATGCGTTGATGAGAACGTCGTACATAGCGGCTCTCGGCCTACCACAGGGAAACTCTACTGAACGCCTGCTGGCCCTCGATATTCACAATAACTACGAGGAGCTACGGGCAGCGACGCTCATATATCAACGGGAGAGGCTTAGCTTAACCTCCTCAGGCAGAAAATTACTTTGCCGCGTGGGTTACCCTACTCGTCCACAGTATGCGGTAGAAGAACTCAAATCTCTGCCCAAAGTCCTTCGTGAAAGGATCATAGTAGCCCCAATCCCTAAGAAGATGAGTCGAAATACCACCGGGAACGTAGAAGTGCTCGAGCTGGAAAGTTAATGCAGCAATTCGGTGGAAACCCCGATACAGTCTACACAGATGTCGCTCGATGTGGTGCTTACAAATGCGCCCTCGCAGTGGTAGGAGCGGCCGCAAATCAAGGGCTTGTGACTTGCACCACGGCTAGAGTTGCATCTGCGAATATCGCAGAAGCTTCAGTCATCGCGCTAGCTATTAAAACTAAGGACGCTCTAGGACAATCGTCGATAACTCTTACAGATTCCCAAGTCACATGTAGACTCTTCCTCACCGGGAGGCTACTACACAGCACCACTCACCTATTAGGATCCAACTTAACGCAGAAACACATGATCATCTGGTGCCCGGGTCACGCAGGACTCGAGGGCAATGAGAGAGCGGACGGCGCAGCTCATGCTTTTATCAACCGAGCGGCCGACCACTCTGACGAAAACCCCTTTTTACCACGAGACATCCTTGAGCACCAACGGCGCGAGCGAAGAAAGTACAGTCCACCACACCCTGATCTATCCAGGCAGGACTCTTATGACTGGTTCCGAATACAGACGCACACATTTCCAAATCTTTATTTGAAAAATGCCATTCACCCAACGCTGTACAGCGTTCGCTGTCCTTGGTGCGGAGGCCGGCCAACTCTCGCCCACATTACGTGGGACTGCCAGAACAGGCCACCCAAAATTAATACACCAAAAATAGCCGGCAAACTTTCCGGAAGAGAGCAGTGGGAGACTTGGCTCGCCAGCGAGGATCGGGAGATGCAACTAGCGCTCCTCGACCAAGCACGGCGGACCGCTCAAGCCAGTGGGGCCCTGGACTAGTGGCTCCACCCACTCGCTTTCTGTATGTTTTTTTTTTAAATAAACGTTTTGATATATATGTCGGGAATGCTATGTCATGCTGATAACGCGCTTGCCGTTCGTTACTGGAAAGTACCGGGTTCGCCGCGTTAAAGAAAGGAAATGCGGACAAGACAGATGACTATTGTTGTTGTGTGGCAAAAGGGTGTAATTTTGCGTAAGAGTGCACTTGAACAAAGCAAGTCAGAAAGGGCAGAGAAGAGGGTTCCAAGTAGCACGTCGAAGGGACCTGATGGCCTCCCAAGTACGTTGATAAAGACATTGGGCCCAAGATCTAAGCAAGCATTAAGAGAGGTGGCGAGCAAAACGATGATGGACGAAAAAGCCCCCAATGGGTGGATACTAAGCAGGATGAACATGATATATAAGGGAAAGGGGGACAAAGGCCGACATAAACAACTACCGTCCCATAACAGTGACGTCAGTGATGTACAGGGTGATGTAGATTGTAAATGACAGACTGCAGGCATGGGTGAAGGCCGAGGAGGTGCTGGGGGAACTGCAAAATGGGTTCCGGAAACAAAGGAGGTTAGAGGACAATCTGTTCTCATTTACGCAGTGTATCGAAATAGCAGAAAAGGGACACAGGCCCCTATCGCTAGCATTTCCATTTCCATTTCTGGATATCAAGGGAGCCTATGACAGTGTAATCCAAGAGGATTTGTGGGACTTACTGGGCACACTAGATGTGGAAGATGGAGTGACTACTTTTTTAAAAGATATCTATAAAAGTAACAAGGTGCTTATAAAATGGGGAAAAAAGGTATCCGAGCTTATAGATATACAGCGGGGGCTTAGGTAGGGGAGTCCTCTGTCACCTTTGTTGTGAGGAGAGGAGTAGACTTGGCTTCAATCTTTCTTTTTCCAAGCAAGGAGGATGGATTGAACAGTCATTACGAGGACGGATGTACGCAAACGACATTGTACTTCTGGCACACAACAAGGAAGATTTTCAGGGATTGATGGACATTTACGGTAAATAGGGAGATAGGTTAGGTTTAAAGTTTAGTAACAAACGATCGGTAGTGGTGTTTTTTTATGATAATCAGTGCGGCGAGCATAGCATACAGGATGTTACGCCGGAGGTAGTGGATAAGTACAAATATCTTGGCGTGTGGATGAACAATAGGGCTTAGTACATATTGGAACATGAAAAATATGTAACAACTAAACGCAGTAGGAATGCAGCTGTGATGAAAAATAGGGCACTGTGGAATTACAATAGGTACGAGGTAGTGAGAGGGATTTGGAAAGGGGTGATGGTCCCTAGTCTGACTTTTGGCAGTGCGATCCTGTGCACGAGTCAGAGGTTCGAGCAAGGTTGGAAATTAAGCAACGAGGGGTGGGTAGGCTTGCTCTGGGAGCAGACGGAAATGCACCAAATCATGGGGTGCAGGTTGACATGGAATGGACATCATTCGAGGGCAGGGAAGCTAGCAGCAAGATAGAATTTGAGGAGCGATTGAGATAAATGGCGGGATAGTGGTGGGCAAGGAAAGTTTTCAGTTACTTGTACATGAGGAATGTTGACACAAAATTGAGTAAGCGAACCAGAAAGCTGTCACGCAAATATTTGGACAACAGGAGGGAAGTAAGCCAAGAAACATCGGTTAAGAAAAAGTAAAGAAACAGAGAGGGTATATGGAAAACAGGGATGCAGACGAAATCAGCACTGGGAATATACAGAACATTCAAGCAGGAAATTGTCAAAGTATATATCTACGATAATTCCTAGGGGAAGCACTTTGTTGTTTGAAGCCAGGACAGGATTATTGCAGAGTAAGACGTACCAAGTCAAGTACCAAGTCAAGTACACGTTATGCTGTGCATGTGGAGAGGAAGAGGAAACGGCTGAACACCTGATAGTTTTCTGTAA
This sequence comes from Dermacentor andersoni, assembly GCF_023375885.2. NCBI lineage: Eukaryota > Metazoa > Arthropoda > Arachnida > Ixodida > Ixodidae > Dermacentor > Dermacentor andersoni. Next base: position 257,407,013 of record NC_092814.1, on the reverse strand, counting down.
AAGGCTTCACCCTACGGTTGAAAGCAACGGGGCGGACTTTTTCAAAGCACTGAGGTTTAGGGACAGTGGAGGAAAATAGAGCTTGAGCGGATAGGAATAACGAAATGGAGGTTATCTGATTGGTGGCTAAAATCAAGGCAAGAGTGAAATTTCACCCTCCACTGAGTACAACATATATTATTAGTAACGGCTAGGTGGCGTGTGCCGCCGTCCGATTCAAAAGGTCCAGCCTCATCCATCCATCCATCCATCCATCCATCCATCCATCCATCCATCCATCCATCCATCCATCCATCCATCCATCCGTCCGTCCGTCCGTCCGTCCGTCCGTCCGTCCGTCCGTCCGTCCGTCCGTCCGTCCATGCATGCATGCATGCATGCTGCACTTTTCGCTGTCGTCTGCTTGGCTGCCTGCGTGCACCGCGTTGGCTTGGCACGGGTGCGTCTACAACCTCTTCTGCGTCTGCGGTTTTTCACGAAGTCTCTCATTAAAGAAATGCTAGAACGTTTGAAAACGAGAAGATACAAATGATTGCATTTCGCCAATGGCATCACATCGGGGACACACGCTCAGCGGCCTTGTAATCGTCTCTTTTTTTCTATAAGTTTTTTTTTTCTTATTCACGAACCTCTTGCCATTTCATCGGAGGTTGTGTGCTGTAATTTTCTAAGGTGACTGTTTGGGCATGTTGGTAGGACATGAATGCAGTTTATTGCGCACAAGACGAGGACGAAGAAGAGGCTGAGACACACGAGCGCAGACTTACAACATCATTTTATTTTGAAGAAAGTTTGAAGTGTGAAGTTTAGTTTATTTCTTTCTTCATTACAGAAAGAGGAAATAATAGCTAAAGGCCATATGGCCTGACAGGGGCTCTTGCTCCTAAGTGCGTTCGGCTTACATGATGATTCAATGTACGAAAACAGCAAATATAACAAGAAACGAGCAAGTACGATGTAGAAAATACAAATAAACAAGATAATGTGTACATTATACAATGACTATGTGAAAAAACATTTATGCTTCAATTTTTGTTTGTACATTCACATTACAGTGCAGATTAGGGCATACATATATACTGCATAAAAAATTTTAGTGCGATAGCATTTTATGTATGAATAATTTGATTGTGTATGAGAAGGTTATTTATACATTGCTTAAAATGAGGTGCATAGAAATCATTTTTTCGCTCAACGATGTTTAGTAGCCTTGGTAATTGATAGTTTATATCCTGACTTCCGTAGTTAGTACGCGTGAATGGTATTTTTCTGATTTGATAACGTAATGGGTATGAGGAGAAGTGGGTATGCTGACAACATGGAGCCTGTGTTTTCTTATATGTAAGTGTAATCTATAATAAAATACTTGATTTGCTCGGATCAGTAAATGTTTGCCAAAGAGATTGAGTGTGGGTAAGTTACGCGGCGTACCATGGTAGTTTTCGAAAATTCGGACTACTCGTTTTAGCAAGCAGAATGCGTTGTTGGGCAAGTTGGTTCATTGTATTTGGAAAGATTGGATGCGCTTTGTAGACGATCACAAGGAAGAAGACGGGACAGGCGCAAACTAACACAAACCTCAGTTGTTAGTTTGCGCCTGTCAAGTCTTCTTCCTTGTGATCGTCTACAAAGTGCATCCAATCTTTCCAAATTCGTTTTAGCAACCTTAATAACTTATCATAGTTTTTTGCTGTAGTTGCTCCCCAAATCGGGACACAATCAGTTAGCTTCGAGTAAAAAAGGGCGTAGTATATTGCTTTCTTTAGCCATAATGGTATTAGATCACTTATATTATACATACAGCCTACTACTTTGCTAAGATCATTGCTAAGCTTATTGACATGATTGTCCCAGGAGAGGTTCTCTTGAAACCATACCCCCAAAAGCTTTTGCGTTGTTACTTGTTCTAGCCTCTTTGCTTGAAATAGAACAGCTATTTAACAGGCAATGGCTTATTTATCGGTTTAAAGACTACATATTTGGTTATGTTGACATTCAATTGTAGTTTGTTGATGTACAGCTATTCAAATAATAAATTTAAATAATCATTTATTTCTTTTTCTAAGCATTGCAAGGAATAATTTGCAAAGAAAAGATTAGTATCTTCTGCGTACATGATGATATTAGGTGAGGAAGGAATGTTAGGAAGATCATTGATATAAAGATTAAATAATATAGGACCAAGTGTGGATCCCTGTGGCACGCCAGTCTGTATTTGATAAGTGAGGAAGTGGCCTGATTATATGAAACATACTAGTAACGATCCGTCAAGTAACTTCTCGTTAAATCTAATGCTGTACCACGTATACCGTAGTCATAAAGTTTGCACAGAAGTATAGCATGATTTACACTGTCAAACGCCTTACGCAGGTCCAGAAATAAGCCTACCGTGTATAAACCGTTTTCCATATTTTGCAGTATTTGATGTTTTATATTTAGGAGCGCATCGTCACATGATTATTTTTTTTTGAATCCATACTGTGCCGTATATATAGTGACCACATATATAGCAGAATCCGTGGCACATTACTTGTGCGCCGCCCGCAGAAAATTCCTGTCTCTACGCAAGAAGCATAACTCCTTGCTGGAAAGGACGATGGATGGTTTTGATACACAGGTGTCACCACATCTGTCAATCAATTCCGCTTCGATGATTTCTCGGGTTAATTGATTACGATTTTTGCTGACAATTGAGCATGCATTATATACCGGTTTACACGTGACCATATTTGTGGCGTCTGCCTGATTGCGCATACAATTTCTACAGTGGGCATCCAAAAACCCCTCTCTCATTTCTATCACATTGTAGCGATGCTTCCGTAGCCTGTCATTAAGGCATCGTCCGCTCTGACTAACATAGTTGGACGCACAGTTCAAAGGCAGATTATAAACTACGCCTTCTGCACAGTGAACGAACTTTGACTGATGTCTCCTTTTGCAAGCAGTCTCTTTGGGGGCACATGCACTGGTCAATCTGCACAAAGATTGCAGTTTATCGGGAGCGGAAAAGGACGCTTTTACATTGGGCCGCTGGCCAATCCTTCTTAGTCGAAGCGATATGCCACGCATATACGGAATAATCGCGACTTTTTTGTAAAGTGTGGAAGTCTGAGTGGCATTAGTTATTTGTGGTGACATACGCTTCAACAGGGCTTCAGCAACGCTATCGAGGACAAGTGTGGGGTACCCCGCGTTCCTGAGGCGAAGTGCCTGTACAGAGAAGCTGTCGGCCATGAGCTCTGGGCAAGACTTGCTCAAAGAATTGGACAGGCACAAGTTCGCGATGCCCCTATTTACTAGCTTTGAGTGCGCTGACGCATACGGGAGCAGTGCCTTGTTGGCAAGAGGTTCGTACTTCCAGTATATACGTATGTCTCGGAATAAAAACCTGATGTCGAGAAAGCGTAGGCTTTCGTTAGACGGCAACGAGTTAAAACTAAAGGTAACAAGGCCTGACATATAAAGGATAGTGCGCTTGTAGCTAGTGCATTGAAACGCCCGGACCTGCAGTCAAGAAAAATTTTTAAAATCATCCATGTACCTGAAGGTCTTTACTATTCTAAATACATAAAGCCGGCTACTGAGGCCTCTGTCCAGTTCAGCTAAAAATAAATGGCGCAGAATGGGGGCGATGTATGAGCCGATACATATCTCGTCCTTCTGTATGAATGGCTGGCCGCCCCACTGGATAAAAGTGCACTGAAGATAAAAATTGAGCAGTTCCAAAATATGACACCCCCGTCTCATTCATCAAGGTGACACTTCCAAACCTATCAATGCAGTTCTGTACACATGAGAGCAGACAAGACTGGGGTAAGGAATAAAACAGATCCTTGATGTCAATTGAAAACGCCCCGAGGTTCTCGTGTGAGGACGACCTCAGGTAGTCTAGTACAACATCAGATTTCTTGACAAGAAAGGGGTCATCAACGCGGAACAGCCTAAGCGATGTTGGCAAAAACCGGGCAATGGACTTCTGCCAAGTGCCCTTTTCAGAGACGATAGCTCTGAAAGGGTTGTCAACCTTATGTGTTGTAACACTGAAAAACCCATCGAGGCAATCTCGATTACACTCTCCTATACCTTTGGGAACACTATCTAATTTTAGCCTGCTACACAGTTTTATAGCCTCTGATTTTTTTTTTTTTTTGAAATTGACAGGTTCCTGCATGGTGAAAAGGCGTTGTGTGCTGCTTCTAAAGCTTTCTCATTGAAAAAACCATGAGATAGCACCGCGAAACCTCCCTGTTTGTCTGCCGGTAAAACACACAGATTATTATCCTTCAGCAAAGACAAGGCTCGCTTTACAGTTACCTTCGGTCCAGGGGCACCACTCCGGTGTGAAACGTCCACACCGTCCGACACACACACACCGCAGAGTCCTCATCTGAAGCAGACCGGGCAACCAGGCAGACGCCACAAATACGGTCACGTGTAAACCGGTATATAGAGCACGCCCAATTGTAAGCAAAAATCTTGATCAGTTAAACCGAAACGAGGCGGAATTGACTGACAGGTGTGGTGACACCTGTGTGCCAAAACCGCCTGTCGCCCTTTCCAGCAAGCAGCTATCCTTCTTGCGTAGAGATGCGAATTTTTTCGCGGGCGGCGCACACGTGATGTGTCACAGATTCTGCTATATATGTGATCACGTTCTTCAAAATAAAACAATGTTGCAAGTCTGCGCTCGTGTGTCGCAGCCTCTTCTTCGTCCTCGTCTTGTGCGCAAAAAGGTGAATTCTTGCTCTAATTTGTTTACACTATGTATAAAGGTTCTTCGTTCTTCTCTTTATAATTTGTTTTGAGTGCGTGCTTGATTACTTGCGCGGGATTATGACGGAGTGGAGCGGGCTTCCACAATTTATATAATGTCGAAACATCTTCGGGTGCTCTCCTTGACCACGCACGATATCAACTTTACATGTCGCGTCATTTGCTTGCATAACATCCGCGGCGCATGCTTCGCAAATGATGTAATTTTTTTTTCGTTTTGTTTACTTTTGCCGTTAGCAATTCTCTCTATTATTATGTGTTGATATTTGTTCTCACTGTTTTTGCTCACCCTCAACTGGAAGTGCTTTCTTTTTGCCTTGTGTAAGTTCTGAACGAGCTTGGGTATGATTTCTTCTTTAGCCTCTACTGTGCGACATCGCACACCTGTACCTCACGTTGGTTCTTGATGCGGAAGCATTATATGGTTCATGAGGCAGAAAGTCCAGCGTTGTCGGCGTTGGGGTGACCCCGGTAGTCACAAAATTATAGTGAACCAATCGAGGCAAAGACGACGTCAATTCAGGCAAAGTTAAATACGGCAATGTTAATTAAGGCAGAGTCAGTTAAGGCAGAGTGAATTAAGGCGAAGTTAATTGTGGCAGGTTTAATTAAGCTAGAGTTCATTACGGCACTTGAACCCATGACCTCTTGTGTTAATTAAGGTGAAGTTAATTAGGATACTGTTCATTAAGGGTCTCGAACCCACGACCTTTGGTGTTAATTAAGGCGAAGTTAAATTAAGATGACTGAAAGTGCATAGGCATCGCGTGGTAGTCGCAATGCTTTCGCATTCATCCATGTAAGGATAACTAAGTGCCCCTTGAATTTTATTGTTTCACTTTTAAACACTGCGGCCTTGGTTGCCAAAGGGCAGCAGTATTGTATGAATAATTAAATTCACTGCTCAGCCTATTCCAGGCTGCGCAATTGCTTTGTGTTCTGAGTCGTATCCCCACTCCACAGGCATGCTTCATACGGCTCAGAAAAAAAAGAAAGCACGAACATCACTATACGCAGCTAAAAGCTCTTATCACGACCGTAACAAATACTGCTATAAGGCGACACAAATACGCGGCGGCAGAAAATCGTTTAAAAAAAAAAAAAAGGAAGGAACGGCTATAAACCACGCCGATCGCGCGCGCGCTTCGCCAACACGCTGGATGGATGGATTGATGGATGGATGAATGGATGGATGGATGCTATGAGCGTCCCCTTTTGAACGGGGCAGTGGGTTGCACCACCAAGCTCTTGTTATTTATTATATTGCCTAATGCCTAATGTCCTACCTACGTTCAAAAAGAACAAAAAAAGAAAAAGGAAAGGAAAGGGTCCCCTTTGGAACAGGGTGGTGGGTTGCGCCACTAAGCTATTGTTATTATATTGCCTAATGTCCTACCTATGTTGAATAAGAAACAAAAGAAAAAAAGAACACGATGAATTCCCATAACCAAACTTTCTGTACCCCAATTGTGAACTTTGTTTTCGCACGCCTCCGTTTTTTCTCGTTTTTCTACTTTTCTTCCACCAATCTTCCTATCGCCGCTTACTAATCTCTACTGCGGACATGTTTACTTTTACCCTGCTCCCGCTCAACCCAAGGGCTTCAGGGAGGCCAGTGGTGCCTAAATCGACCGCTGGGAAGACGTCTTCACATTCTAATAAAACATGCTCCATCGTTTCCCAAGCTTTACCGCAGCAAGCACATGCTTCTTCTTCCTTCTTTTATCGCGCTTCACAGGTGCGTGTTCTAAGGCATCCCGATCCCGCTTCGAAAAGTAATGAGCTTCCCTTTGAGTTATCATAAATTGTTTCTTTCCTGATTTCGTTTTGCCCTCTTACGTAGTTACGCACACGGGCGGCCACGCTGCCGCGCCGTAGCATGAGGACTGCTCTCAGCGCCACCGCCACCGTCATTCGGAAACACTCCTCGCTGGAACATGGAAGGGATCTGCCAATATTCCATAGTAATAGCCGCCGCGATTGCTACGAGGCTATGGCGTTTCTCTGCTGAGCGCGACACGGCGGGTTTAACTCTGTGGCCGCAGTGGCCGGTTCCCGATAAGGCCGGAATGTAAAAACGCTCGTGTACGTAAGCCAGCAATGCCCTAACCCCACTCTACTTAAAAAAAAAAAAAAAAAATCAAGAAAAAGCAAAGTTCAACTTCATCATCATTATTTATTTATTTCATTACCTTCAAAGCCCGAAGGCGTTACAGAAGCGAGTGGAGAAAAAAAAAGCATGACTTAGGATTGTTAGCGGCTAGTAGATACAGTAATAGTCGTCGACAGCGGATTTAAGTGAAGGAGCACTTGGAAGGGTGATGACGGAGGTGGGCAGGTGGTTCCATTCCTTTGCTACGAGGTTTATTGACGCTTAGCGGGTTAGCGGGTCCAGTGCAGATGGCAGCCGAGCAGTCCCGGCCAAACGACAGCGCGAGCCAAAGCAGCGACACCGATTCTTTTGTCTTTGTCTTCCTCACTTCAGGAGCCATGCGGCCGCAGTAACGTTTGTGCGATCTTCGACATTACACCTTCGATGTCCTTTGCAGAAAATTAGAAGATAAGTTACTATGGCAAAAATGGACGCCAACTTTATGACGGTAATTAGTACGACAAGACATGTAAGATGGCTCATTAAAAAGTTCATTTTTCAGGTGTGGATTATGAAAAATATTATGAAATAAGGATAACCGAAACACTTTTCTGCGCAGAGAAAGGTTAGAAAATTTCAAAGTGTGTTTCATCGATGCTACACCTCAAAAGCGGGAATAATTTGCCAGAATGAAACGCGCACAGCGGTTTTGTGCTGATTCTAATTGGTTAATAAGAAATTTTTTGCTGGGGTCTCACAAAGCACATGCATATTCAAGCTTGGACTAAGTCCTTGTATAATGTTAATTTAAGAGAGGATGGTGCCCTTGAAAAGTTGCGGCGTAAGTAACCTAACGTATGCTCAGCATTGTTAACGACGTAGTTAACATGGGTTTGCCAAGAAAGTTTAGAAGTTAGGTGAGCACCTAGATACTTTTATACGTGCTAACCTCGTCTAGTACAGAGCCCATAATGTGATCAAGAGCAAGGTTACAAGTAGAAGTTCTCAGGCGGATCTCATGGCACTTTTTAACGTTCAAATGCATTTGCCATGCGTTGCACCAGTTATAGCGTTGAGGTCAGATTGAAGTGCTCTAAGATCAGTGTCAGATGATATTATGCGATAAACTTCACAGTCATCAGTGTGTAGCCTGATGGGTGATTGAATTACATTATCCAGGTCATTAATGTAGACTAAATATAAATGTGGGCAGAGGACAGAACCCTGCGGCACACCGGAAGTAACTGGACAGTAAGAGGAATCAAAATTGTTAGCTGTCAGGAATTGCGTTCGATTAGAAAGTTTTCAATCCAAGCAAAAATGTTAGGGTCAATGTTTAATTTGCTTAACTTTAAACGAAGTAGAGTGCGAAAGACAAGGTCGAACGTTTTCTGAAAATCCAAGAACACACAGTCTACGAAACGCCCGTTGTCGAGAGCAGTGAAAAGTTCATTGGTTAAGCAAATTAGTTGCGTCTTACACGAAAATGATTTACGAAACTCACGCTGCTTCGTCATAAAAAATAAATTAGACTCGAAGAAATTAACTAAACACCAGTAAATAATATGTTCTAATAATTTGCAAGGAATGCTAGTTAATGATATACGTCTGTAATTATATGATGAACGAACGTCACCACACTTGAAAAGCGGTACCACCTTGCCCACCTTACCATCGCCAAGAAACTAGCCAGAAATGATGAACTGTGAAAAAAGTTCTGCCAATATAATAGAGGTGTGCATTGCAGTGTTCTTTAAAAAGTTTAGTTGATACCATTCGTTCCGCATGACGAAAACAATTTCAAGTTTTTCACTAAGTGCAGCACACCAAAGAAATCTATAAGCACAGGATCCATCGGTGGATATTCCATTCTACAATACTCAGATGGTACTTGGGAAACAATTGACACTTGGCAAAAGGCATGGCGAACGTTTCATTTAACACAGAACAACATTGAGAAAGCGGAATAGGGACACCGTCACTACTGTCTAATGAGATTGCACTGTCTTTAGAACCAAAAATTACGTTCCAAAACTATTTAGGATTTTCTATAAGTAATGATGGGAAAGCTTTATCAAAAAAAAAAACATCCTTCGCCTCACATAATGCATTTTAAATGGTAAAAATGCACGATGGTACTTATTCTACAATTCCGAGTTGTTCCATCGCTTAGCTTTGCGAAACGTGCGCGTTGGTTTATTGAGAAGGCGTTTAAAGAAGTATTGAACCACGCCGAACGATGTCCTCAAGGAATTATGTTTCGTGCCGTTCGCGCAAAGAATACGATCGATCCAAGTGTCAGTCCACACACCTGCAGACTCCGTTGCTTTATTTGGTCAACTATTTATGCGTTGTAGGTAGGAGAGGGAACACGTTTAAGAAAGCTTTCGAGGGCAGGTTTGTTGATTCCATCATTAGTGGGCATGCGCAATAATGCTGAGTTGAAAAGATGTTAACATGATGCGTTTGTCTTTATAAAACACGATACATCCTCTTTTCTGTACAAAAGAAAACAAATATTATTGAACGGCATTGCGAGGGGTTACGAACATTGCTTAAAATTGCTGCCGTATTGGAGGTGCTGTGGCGGTCTTCGTTGCCGTGTTGATCTCTTCAAAAGCGGACTTGCCTCATTGGATATCACCGGTGCACCTCCGGTTGACGACGTATGTTGGCTTACAATGCCGTCGTCGTCGCTTTCGTCGTCCGTGAAATCTTCGGTGGATGACTCCATGCTGAATGGTTCGGATGTCGCAAGAAGGTGCTGCCAGTTCCGACGCAGCATTTTGCTGTCTTCTGTCTATACTCGGTAGGACCTTGGTTGCTCCGCTCGCATCACTCTGGCTTTGGTATCCCATCGGTCTCCGCGCACTCGCACAACTAGTCCTTTCCGCAAAGGAGCCAGGGAGCGTCTCGGCTGTTCCGTCTGTCGATGCTTCCGCACAGACGTGCTGGGCACCTCCGCGAAATCCGGCAATGGCGTTCGAAGCCGTCGACCAAATAACAGTTCACCTGGCGATCTGACGTCTTCCAGAGGACATGACCTGTAACTCAGCAATCCAAGCCAGAAATCCTCTCTTCCTTCGGTTGTTTTTTAAGGACTCTGTTAACTACCTGAACCCCTTTCTCGGCCAAGCCATTTGAGCGTGGAAACCGCGGGCTTGAAGTAACATGCCGGAAATCGTATCTTTTTGAGAACAGCAGAAACTCGCGGCTGGAGAATTGCTGCCAGTTGTCAGTGCACACTTCTGTTGGTATGCCGTATCTAGCAAACATTGAGCATAGTCTATCAACCAGACCGGCTGTTGACGTGTCCTGCAACTGCTCAACCTCGGGAATATTAGACAATGCATCACACGCACAAAGATACGATTTCCCAGCGTACTGGAAGATGTCAACACCAATCCTACACCAGGCATGCGCAGGCACTGGGCGGATAAGAAGGGGGTTCACTGTGTTGCTTGTATGCGTGCTGCTGGCATACTGAGCATTTTTACCAGATTTTCGATATCAGTGTTCATACCGGGCCAGAAAACCAAACGACGCGCACGTTCGTTGCACTTATTTAGTCCCCATGTGGCCTTCATGGATTCTTCGCAACACTTCTTGACGCATGCTGGTTGGTACCACGACCTTGCACCCTTTTAGTAGCCCCCCGCTTACTGTTGACAGTTCACTTTCGAAATGCTTAAGCCGTCCCTGCACAGGTCGGTTCTTCTGAAGGCACGTGACGATACTATGCAAGTAGCTGTCATTTCGCGTTTCTTTTCATAGGCGCTCTAACGTGGCATCGCTTACAAGTGACGATACAACACCTACGGCGTGAATCTCGATGTCTTCTGCTTCATCCTTTTGCGGTTTTCCTACAAAGGCACGCGATAGCAGGTCTGGCAACACGAACTGCTTTCCTGGAACAAAGTGCAGAGTGAAATTGTATTTTAGTAAACGTAGAAAGAAGCGCTGCAGTCTCGGCATGTCAGCAATTGCCTTTTGCAATATATTGATCAGGGGGCGGTGATCTGTTTCGAGGACGACGATGCGTCCATACACAAAATGGTGAAATTTCTCGCACCCGTATACCACAGCCAACGCCTTCTTCTCAATCTGCCAATATCGTTTTTGGGTGTCGGTGAGTACTCGCGAAGCATACGCAGCAGGTTTCCAAGCGTCCCCGTAACGCTGTAGCAATGCTGAGCCGATGCCATTTTGCGATGCATCCGAAGCTATTTTAGTGTCACCCATCGGCTCGAAGATAGCCAGAACTGGCTGGCTGCTTAAAACGGCACAGATATGGTTCCATTCTGTGGCATGGTTATCCGTCCAATCGAAAACACTGTCTTTCTCATCAGGTCTCGGAGTAACTTAGTTTTTTCTGCGAGTGCCGGTACAAACTTAGCGAAATAGTTGACGACGCCTAGCATTCTATGAACTCCTTTCTTGTCTCTCGGTGGCGATAGATCTAGAACTGATTAGACTGAATCAGGGCTTGGCCGTATGCAGTTTTCGGAAATGACATCGCCAAGAAAAGAAATTTCTGGCACACTGATTTCGCATTTTGAAGCATTGAATGTTAATCCCGCCTTACGCGCGGACTGGATTGCTCGTAGCCTTTCGTCGTGCTGTTTTCTTGAAGAGCCCCATAATAGGATGTCGTCGACGTACACACATACACCATGAATCCCGTCAAAGATCTCGTTCATGTACCATTGACATACTTCGGATGCTGACGCTATGCCGAGAGGAAGCCTGAGGAAACGATAATGCCCAAACAGGGTCAAAAACAAACAGATCCTGAATGTTTCTTCATGTAACGGTATTTGATGAAATCCAGATTTGGCGTCTAGTCGTGAAAAATATCGCGCTCCCGCAAGGAGAGGAGACAAAGGAGAGGAAAGACAGGGAGGTTAGCCAGTGTAGGTACCGGCTGGCTACCCTGTGCTGGGGAAAGGGGTAAAGGGAATAAAAGGAGAAAGAAGAAGAAGAGGAAAAAAAAATTAAAAAAAAATAAAAAAAAATTAAAAAAAATAAAAAAAAGAAAATTGACACAGTAACGCGAAACTACGCGCTACAACGTTCAGAGGCGGTCGCACAATTCACATGTCCTTAAAAACTTCAACAAAGCCCTTAAGGCCTTGAGTGCCGAAGCCCGTCTGGACCAGTGTCCAAGAGCTTTTTCCTCAGTAAAGGGGCGATTGTCCAGTTTTGCGAGAGCGGTCACGAGCACTTTTCTTCGCACTGCGTAACGGGGACAGTCACAAAGGAGGTGTTCAATCGTCTCCTCGCAGCCGCAGGTGTCACAAGTAGGGCTGTCGGCCATTCCAATGCGGAATGAATAGGAGTTTGTGAATGCCACGCCGAGCCACAGGCGGCACAGAAGTGTTGCTTCCGCTCGTGGCAACCCTGGTGGTAGGCGGAGTTGCAGACGTGGATCCAATTTGTGGAGACGTGCGTTCGTGAATTCACTGGTGTTCCACAGATTCTGTGTAAGCTCGCGGGCGAGGGAGCGAAGACTTGTGGCTGCATCTGTTCTTGACAGCGGTATGGGTGTAATCTGGGCACCATCATGAGCCGACCGGGCAGCGTCATCCGCACTGTCATTTCCTGAAATTCCACAGTGACCCGGTGTCCACTGGTAGATGATGTTGTGTCCCTTGTTGATTGCGTGATGGTGGAGTAGTCGGATGTCTGCGACTAGTTGCTCATTTGGTCCATGGTTGAAAGGGGACATCAGACACTGAAGAGCTGCCTTTGAGTCACATAAGATGGACCATGAATGTGATGATTTGTGAACAATAAACTCCAGAGCAGCACGGATAGCTGCGAGTTCTGCAGCCGTCGATGATGTAATGTGAGATGTCTTGAACTTGAGTGTGACGCACTCTGCGGGAATCACCACTGCTCCAGCTGAACTATTAGAGGATACAGAACCGTCTGTGTAAACGTGGATGCGTCCTCTGTGCTGTTCATGTAGCACTGAAAGCACGGTTTGTTTGAGGGCGAAAGTTGACATCTCCGTTTTCCTTTTGATACCGGGAATAACAAGAAGAGCCTGGAGTGGATGGAGGCACCACAGCGGTTGAGATGGTCGTGCTGCAGGCGTGAAGTTCGACGGTAAAGTTCCATGGTTGGCGGCAATAATCTTGCTAAACGCTGAACGAGGTCGAGCGGCAGGAAGGGAGGCGAGATGATGCGATGGAAGTCGGGCGAAGTGCCTGATATGCATCCTTAAGGTGTCGACTTGAAGATACGTGTTGATGGGGTGGTCATGCGCGATGGCTATTGTTGCTGCCGTGGACGCACATCTGGGAAGACCAAGGCAAATTCGCAGAGCTTGAGCTTGTACAGATTGGAGGGCACGGAGGTTGGTCTTGCCGGTCCCACCCAGTACAGGTAAGCTATAGCGCAGGAGACCAAGGAACAGTGCGTTATAGAGTTGGAGCATCGCACTCACAGACGCACCCCATGACTTTCCCGCAAGAAATCTGAGCACGTGGGTTATCATGACTAATTTCCTTTTTAGGTAGGAGATATGAGTACTCCAGGAAAGGTCTCGATCGATTATCACTCCTAGAAAGCGGTGCGTCTTCTCGTAGGCAATTAGCTGTCCATTAATTCTGATAACGTACGGTTTCATTGCTTTACGCGTGAAAGCGACTATAGAGCACTTCTCGCAGGACAGGTCCAGACCTCGTGCTCGAAGATAACCTGATGTTAGTGTGGCCGCTTTTTGAAGTCTGGCGCGCACCTGAGGACGCGTCGCTCCTGATGACCAAATGCATATATCGTCTGCATAGATCGACACATGGACGGATTCTGGAAGGGTATGAACCAGGTCGATGAGCACCAGGTTACATAGAGTGGGGCTCAAGACTCCGCCTTGTGGTACGCCTCGGTAGGTGTTGCGTTGTGATGACGCACCGTCCTCTGTTTGCACAAAGAATGACCTGTCCTTCAAGAAGCTGGATATCCACCGAAATACAAGGCCGCCGAGGCCGACATCACCCAAGGCGTCCAGGATGGCTTGATGGGTTACGTTGTCATATGCGCCTTTAACATCCAGGAACATCGCCGCTGAGAGTCTCCTGAGGCTTTTTTCGTGCTGAACAGACGAGACAAGATCTATGACGTTGTCTATAGAAGAGCGTCCGCGTCGAAAGCCTGCCATAGCGTCAGGATATAACTTGTAATGTTCTAGATACCACTCTAGACGCGTCAGCACCATCCTCTCCATCACCTTTCCCAGACAACTGGCCAGAGAAATGGGACGATAAGACGCCACGTCTAGGGGTGATTTACCTGGCTTGAGCAAAGGCACAAGGCGGCTAGACTTCCATGCAGCTGGAACTTCTCCTTCACGCCATGAATTATTGTACACGTCTAGAAGTGCATGCCGGGCTGTGTGACCGAGGTTTCCAAGAGCTGTGTATGTCACCCCGTCAGGCCCAGGCGATGAGGAACGTCTGCACGCTGCCAACGCCGCCTGCAACTCCTCGATGGAAAACAAATTGTCCATACGAGAATCTCGCGAGATTGGAACATCACGGGGATCACGTGTAGCGAACGATGGTGGTAGACCAGCAACCTTCAAACAGAAGTCCTCCGCTACGTCGATCTCTCTGCGACCTTGATAGAGAGCCAGGCATTTGAAGGGGTGGCGTTGTTGCGGTGATGTTCGAAGACCACGCACTGTTCTCCAAATATGTGAGAGGGGTTTATGCGGATCAAGGGTATCACAGAAGGTTTTCCATCTTAGAGACTGCAGGGAGTTGATCCGACGCTGGATCTTCTTCTGTATGCGTCTCGCCTCCCTTAGGTCGTAGATGGACTTGGTGCGCCTGTACCTTCTTTCCGCGCGACGGCGGATTGCTCGAAGCCGCTCCAATTCTGCTTCGAATTCAGAAAATTTAGGAATAGGCCTAAAAGATCTTGTGGCTTCTTGAGCAGCGGCGTTAATTAGCTTCTCGATGTTGCCAGGCAGACAATCCTGGATCTCTTGGCTATTCTTCTCCATGAGCAACGTGTATTTAGGCCAGTCGATGTGATGAAGAACTGTAGTAGAGTGTGACTTGCGTATGCCGTCGATTTTAACATATGTTGGGACGTGGTCACTACCATGCGTTTCGTTGTCCGTGAACCATTTCACACTGGCACTGAGGCATCTTGAAACAAAAGTCAAGTCCAGACAGCTGCTGTATGTCAATCCCCGCAGAAAGGTGGGACTGCCATCATTTAGGCAGCAGAGCTCATGATCCGACGCGAAGGATAGTACACGTCTTCCTCGACAGTCCATCTTTAAGCTTCCCCATAGCGGATGATGCGCATTGAAGTCGCCGGTAATAACCCATGGTCCAGGTGTCGCTGTTAAAATTGTACTTAGCCTTGCGCTGTCAAATCGACTCGAAGGTGAAATGTAGGCACCTATGAGCGTGAGTGCGACGTTCTTGCATTTTATAGTCAAACACACATACTGATTGTCGTCATCAGGTGCCACTGGGTGTAAAACATATGTGAAATCACATCTGATATAAACGATGACTTTGCTGCGGTCGGTACAGGTGGCAGACATGAAAGCTTCATATCCTGATAGGCGGATGGCGCTCTCAACGTTTGGTTCACAAAGGACGATTATTGGAAATTTGTTCTTAAAAACAAACGGACGAAAGTCCGAAATGCGCGATTTAATGCCTCTGACATTCCATTGGAAGATAGACGCTTCCTTGACTTCTCTAAGGAACGAATGTAGAGGAGCAGCCATGGTGCTTCTCAAGACCGGACAGTACCGGATACAGGGCATCCAGTATTTGAAGTGCGCCTCGAGCCGCCGGAGTGTGTATGGCGGTCAGTAGTGCTCGTAGCGTGTTCATAAGGGCTCTTATCATGGTGACAACTTGTTTGTCATTGTCTTGGTTGCTGCCAGAAGGTGAAGCATGATTCGGCGAGCGTGCTACATCTTGTCGCTCCGCTGGTGGATCTAGCCGTGGCAATGGCGGCCACTCCTCGCTTGAGGCAATGATATTGGAGACTTTCTGCTGAGGAATCTCATTGCTGCTATTGCTAGTTGTATGCGTAAGTTTCTGGACTGTCAGTGGACGCGGTGCATCCTTAGCAATAGCAGTGGGTTTCCTAGATCTCCCACGACGTGAGCGTCGACGTCGCACCTTAGCGGCAGCCTCCCTGTGCGAGGAACCATCCCTGACCATTTGCCTCAAGACTTTCGCCTCATTTTTCACATGTGGGCAATTCTTCGAAGTTGCATCGTGAGAGCCCTGACAATTGGCGCACTTTTGGTTTTCTGCACGACAGGCGTCGGAGTTGTGCGACCCAGAGCACCGTGAGCACACGGCAGCGTTTGTGCAAACCGCACTAACGTGCCCTATCCTTTGACATTTCCTGCACTGAAGCGGCTTTGGCACAAAAGGCCGTACAACGTGTCGGAAGTGACCGACCTTGACGTGGGACGGTAGGCTGTCTCCTTTGAAAGTTAACTTGACACACTTCGAGTTTCCCAGGCGACGGGCTTGCAATATGGCAATTCCCTCTGTCGCCGGCTTGATGAGTATATGCAGGTCACCATCGCTTATGGAATTATCTACGTCATACACAACGCCGGCCGTAGAGTCGTGATGGTCTTGTTTATAGCAGCGTACGTTGATGCTATCCAGCACCTTAACGTTGCTCAGAATGTCTAGCGCGCTGCAGTTTGTGACATCTATAGCGAGGATGTTCTTACGGGCGTTGATCCTTATATCTTTGATCTGACCCGGAACAAGTGCCTCGAGTGATACAGATGTGGCTTGACGGTTGATCCGGTTTAGATTGTCGCTAGCAGCCACAGGCATATATAAGATGGTGAGGTCTGATGGCTTTCGCGTCGGGATCACAGTTGCCTTACTTGAGGAAGGAGACGTCCTGACGAGTCTTCTCTTTGCTTTGTGCTTCACTACGGGCACGAAGTCGCTGTCATCCGAGGTTTCATCACTGGTTCCTGAGTAGATCACAGTGTCCTCGCTGTAGGTGTCACTCGGGCGACTAGACCGCTTTCTCGGTGCGGTCGCTGTTGACGTACAAGGACCAGGAACCTCTCCAGGCGACTCCACGTCCATCGCCGTAGTTAAGGGAGTGGCGTCTCCCACAAAGTAGCTTCAAATTCTCAGAGACAAAAAGGCAGCGTTCCACACAGGACACTTCGTCGTCGTCCACGCCCGCGCTCCCGCAAGCTTGGCTTCTATGTCATCGCGACGAGGCATCTGTAAGTGCTCCCGCTTGAGACCATTAATTTTCCTAGGATCCATGCATATACGTAGCTGACCGTCATTCTTCTTGATGATAACTAACGGGCTTACCCAGTCTGTCGGCTCTTCAACCTTGGCAATGATGCCTGCCCTCAGCATCCGGTCGAGTTCAGCCCGCTGTGGTTTCAGCAGCGCCAGGAGTACTCGTCTAGCCATATGGACCGTCGGTACAGCGTCTTGTCGCAACACCATTTTGTGAAGCCGCTGAAGGCATCCGGTGCCGGTGAAGACGTCGTTGTATTCCTGCATGAACTCTGTAGTTCCCTTTGTTGTCATTGTATCAACCGACCTGACGAAGAGCCCCAGGCGTTCGCTTGCTTCGGTACCAATAATCGCGCGTCCTTTCTTTACAAGGAAGAAGTCGACTTCAGTCGCCGTCTTGCCGACTGTGACCTTCAATCTGGCTACCCCGAAGTGCTTGATGATTCCTACCCCATAGGAGCGTAGCACTGAATTACTTTCTCTTATTTGTGCCGTGGGCTGCAGTGCGCGGTACATACCATGCGGCAGAAGGTTGGCTTGCGCACCGGTGTCCACTTTCAAGTTGATGTGCTTGCTGCAGACTAGTGCTTCCACTACCCAGTCACGATGACTTTCGACAGTATCTACCGATACGTCGAGAATCGAAGTCTTCGTCAGCATTGACTTCGGACACTTGCCTGTTGCTCTTACATTGCGCAGCAAAATGGTTCTTGCCTCCGCATCGTCTACAGGTGCGTCCAAATGCCGGGCGATTCCTCGAGCCGTACTCCCGACCACACCTACTGCATTTAAACACTGCGGATGCACCAGTTTACTTTGGCCTTGCTTGGATACGGTCAACTTGGCGCTGTTCGCGTGCCCAAGAAGAAGAAGTATATTAATGACTGGAAAATGTAGAGAGGTCGGCCGGATAATGGAGCATCTTGCCTGCTACTCTACGTAAGGGAAGGGGAAGAGGGGAAGAAAAAGGGTCACAATGGGGGATGATAATGGGAGGAACGAGGTGAAGGACACATTATGCAACTGGTATCACAGGCGTGAGTCCAGGCCCGTGTCACCTAGGAAACGTGAAAGAGCACGCATTGTCTCTGTCGTCTGCTAACTCTGTGGCCATGCGCCTAGCAAGATGTCCTCCGACAGTGGTCCATTGTGTAAATGTCTCAAGGTATCTGCCATTGCCAGTCTTTCGCGCGCATACTCAGGGCACACCACGAGCACATGTTCTATAGTCTCTACAGCGCCACACACTGAACAGTCCGGGGAGTCTGTCCGTCCAATAATGTGCAAATATTTGCGCGTGAAGGCGACGCCTAATCGCAGTCTGTGTATCAGGCATGTATGAGGGCGTGGAATTCGACGCAGAATAGGAAATTTCATATCGGGATCCAGCCTTTTAAGGCGGACGTGACGAGCGTCATGCTGGGCCCAGTATCTTCTCGTCGCACTCCTCATTAATTCCGACAGGGGGCATGTGATGTCCGGTCTGGAGAATGGCACTACAGTTCGCAGGCTCTGCACACCTGCTCAGCTTTCGCCAGTGTCAATTCCTTGTCCCGTAGCAGCTTCTGGCGCACTTTGTCGTCGCTCGTTCCAAATACAATTTGGTCACGGATCATTGAATTTTCCATTACACCGACGTTGCATGATTTCGCCAGGTGCCTCAGGTCCCTTGCGAATGGTTCAAAGGGCTGACCTTCTGCTTGGACTCGTCGTCGAAATAGGTGCCGCTCATGTATTTCATTCATCTGCGCAGCGCAGTTCTCATCGAATTTCTTGATAACGGTCGCATATATAGTCCATTCTTTCGGCGTCTTCAGTGAAAGGGAAGTTGTTGTAGATTTCCAACACATCGTCGCCTCCCAAACTGAGCAGTAGGGCAGTCTTCATGCTATCATCCCGAGGCTTGTCGCTGGGCACCGAGGATGCTAGGAAAAGCTCGAATTTTTGCTTAAAAAGCTTCCATGGTTTGGCAGTGTCGTCACTCAGGCGTAACGGTTCAGGAGGCTTTAAGAATTCCATCACGGGTGGCCACGCACTTCTGACACCATGTTTCGTGCCGTTCGCGCAATGAATACGATCGAGCCAAGTGTCAGTCAACACAGACCCCGTTGCTTTATTTGGTCAACTGTTTATGCGTTGTGGGTAGGAGAGGGAACATGTTTAAGATAGCTTTCGGGGGCATGTTTGTCGATTCCATCGTTAGTGGGCATGCGCAATAATGCTGAGTTGAAAAGATGTTAACATGATGCGCTTGTCTTTATAAAACACGATACAAGTTATACGCAAAGCAAAAAATTATTAATCAGGCACTTAACTTTATTCTTAAGCAAAGACCAATTAGACTCAATGGTTCGTTGAGAAAAAATAGGCATGTAGTCATCAATAAAATGTGATAGTTCTTCATTATTCGAAATAAAGTAAGCTTTAGAATAATCTCACATATATATCGGTTTCGTTGGAGCATGCTTGATGTTGCCCTTTAGCATAGAGTTTATGAAACAATGGTTACCTTGGCCAGGCAACATGTTGAGGGAGGTAACAACATCTGGAGAACTAGTGAGGACGAGGCCAAGTATGTTAGCACTTGTAGACTCTGCTAACTCAGAAGTAAGATGAGATATTGGATACATTCCACACCACATTTTTGGGGGGGAGATTAAAATCACCCATTAAAAATATCGGCGAGTGAGGGCACCTGAGTATAATGCTATTCAGTACGTTATAAAGCTCAGGACAAAAACAAAAAGTTGCGGTTGGTGGGCGGTAACCGGGCACAAAAGATCATGTCACGGTGACTGAGTGAAAGTTATCAGACAGCGATTTCGACGCCACCTCCTGTTCCGTCGCCGCGGTCACATTGGTAAAAATTGAAATCCTTTTCACATTAAAATATTTCAGCATTGCATATCTTTGAAGATAACCAGGTTTCCGTTAGTATGGTGACATCAGCATTGCAAGTGTCAATAAACGATGATAGATCATCACGCTCATTGAGAACGCTACGTATGTTCGAAAAAAGATATTAAATTTCACCAGAACAAGTGATTTCCGGTCAATCTTATGGCGGAGAGCAACTATGACAACAAGAGGTGCTTTCGCGGGCGTGAAAGGAGGCAACTACACGAGCATCGACTTGGCAAACACTTTTCGTGGACGACACGCATACATGTAAGATTTATTGTTCATACAAAGCTTATTATATTTAACGTAGTAGTGTTTACTGTTAGTCTTCCCGATTCGTGACAGCTTTTTCCGAGATGTACGAGTGGAATTGCATAATCTTCCGTAACATGGATACCGGTTGCCTTTAGTCTCGATCTAGCCATGCAAATTTAATCCTTCGTCCTAACGCTTGAAAACCTGGCGATAACGGGCGGCGTTTATTTGGTAGATATTTCCCTAACCGATGAGCACGAGAATAGCTTCAACCGCGCGCTGAAATTCAAGCGTCGAAGTCAGTAGACTGGGCAAGATTCGAGTCGTGGGCAACTCAGCCCACGACTCGGATTGTTTATCATGCAGCCCATAAAAGCTTTCGCGCCGGGCTCGGTCTTCAAACTCGTCCTAGCGTTTCTTAATGACAGTAGTTCCGGTGCGCACAGCAGTTGATACTAAACCGGAGTCAATGACTCCAGCACAACCTTCTGAAACAGCCATTTGTTTCTTCGACGGTTATAAGACGATCATTAATGCCAGTTATTTGCTTTTCTAAATGAATTTATTTCACTTCGTTAAGTGGTGATAGAACCTCTGCGTGTTTTCTGTCAATTTTCGCATTAAGGAACTTTAATACTGCCACGACGTCGCTACTGTTTTTACTTTGATCCTCTTTAGGAGGACAATGTCTCCCCCCAACAACAGCAACTTGGCAGCATCATAGCATTCACACGCTATATCAAAAAGAAGATGTGGGCATGGAAACAGCAGTAGGTTCACATTGCTCGTGCGTTTAGAGTACAGTGATGAAATGGGACTAACCTGCACCAGAAAGCACAAAAAGGGTTGACGGATCCTGCCGCGTTCACGTGCCCACTGAAGGACCACGCAGTCGGCCCGCGCATATAAGTAGCTCCGGATGAAAGCCTGACGATAGCGTAGATGCCTGGCCGTGGAGCGTGCTATACACTCTTACGTAGCAAAAGAAGAAAACGATGAAATGTTATTGAGCTAAAAATTAATTAGTATGGTAAATATTTATTTGCGATTTGTTTGCTGAGATATGCGCAACTGAAACGTCACTTTGCCGTATAAAGAGAGAGAGAGAGAGAGAGAGAGAGAGAGAGAGAGAGAGAAATAAGGTGCTAAAGTCAGGGAGGTTACTCGTTTAAGAAATTGCACATTGGGCATCTTGAATTTAAATTTAGATGCACATCGAAGGAATTCCATGGTCAAGGTCAATTCTGAACACCACTTTCGTCGTCTCTCATAGTCCTTGTGTTTCTTTGAGACATTAAATAAATCAATAAATCTTTCTATCTATCTAGTAATCAATCAATCAGTTATCGATCAATCGAGGTATCGGTTTCTTTCTTCTTTACACTGACGACGTCAAAATACATAAGGATTGAGGGCAGTACAGTATTGCAGACAATTATAGACAGTATTTTAGACATTGCATTATTATACAGACAGTGCAGTACACCAAAGTCCAGAGCTTAGTATTGAGGACTGCCGCGCTTTGCAGTCCTCAATACTGCAATACTTCCACATTTTCCGAATGGTGCTATTTAAACGGGCTCACAAAATACTAATATAAAACTAGAATTTTGTCATACTCGCGTAGAACCCATAATATCCTCTTCCCTTATTCTGCCAAGCTGCTGTGTTCACCATGGTCTTCGAAGTAAGCGACCTCGATGTGCTTTTTGATAGCACGTTAAGCTTCTCCGCCCACTGTCAGCGCGAAGCATCGCGAGGCCTGCGACCGCTCGGTTCCGTCTGCAGACTTACAAGAGAATTCCGCACCCCACTTGCCTGCCTCAAATTGTTCACATCCATATGCCTCATATTACTTGAATACGCCTCAGTGGTGTGGAATGGCACAAGTGATTCAAACAGCATACTATAAGAGCGTGTACAGAAAACGCTTATGAGTATACAGGTTGTCCCACATAACCTGAGCCAAGGTATTAAAAATGAAAGGCACTCCGGACGCGAGTTGAACCGAATGCATAATGCTGGCACTGCCTAGAGTTACTCAGGCTGTATATTATTTCCCTCTTAACTAACGGATTAGTTACGTTTAATTAATAAACTTTTTTAAGTATTGGCTGCAGACCCCAAGTGTGATACGCAAAGTTGTAGAGTACCTTGAGAAACCTCTCAATAAATTGTTTCCAACACGATATATCTCACGTGGCCCTTTTTTCCACGTTCCAAAGAAAGGCCGCGAAATATGAAAAAAATACCACGTGACGGGGCGCTTGCGCACTGTTTTTGTGCTGCTCTTAAGCTTGCGATGGATGAACAAAGCTGGCTGCAGCGAGACTGGCCCACGACAGGGCGTTATGCCTGGTGCAGGCATCTGGGCACGCGGCTCTTATCGCATGACGGTGCAAATGCATGCTGCTGGTCGAGCGTTACCGAAGCAAAAAAGCGTCTAAAGCCACGAAAAAAAAAAAGACCAAAGCAGAATTTTTTATTCTGCTTGAAAGAAGGAAAGGGGAAAGCGCGTGGGAACGATGGAAGGCGATGACGGCTGCTACTATTTTGCCTTTGTACACAAATTGCCTCGTAGTAGTTTTAGAATTGAACGATGATGCTACAACTTTATACCTTAGGGCTCGAATAACAGCGGATAAATCACACGGGGACAAAACTAAAAAACTAAATTATGGGGTTTTACGTGCCAAAACCATTTTCTGATTATGAAGCACGCCGTAGTGGAGGACTCCGGAAATCTTGACCACCTGGGGTTCTTTAACGTGCCCCTAAATCTAAGTACACGGGTGTTTTCGCATTTCGCCCCCATCGAAATGCGGCCGCCGTGGCCGGGATTCGCGGGGACAAAACTAACTAATGTTAAAAAATACATTGGCTATATTTAAGGAAGTTTACACATGTCTTCTTCAGACGATGACTCTTTTTACACTGGCCCCGTCTGCTCTCCTTCTCACACTTACTGTCTACCAGACGTTCTTTTTTGATCTCGCACCCCGCACGTGCGCATCGCTTCGTGGTCGCTGTATCGGGTGGCCGCGTCTGGCTTCGCACTTGTGCACCGTCACCGGCGCGTCAGTCCCTGAGAGAGTGCGCCCGCAGGCTGTTCTTGTTTACCGGATGTAGATCATACCTTACGTACTTCGTTTGAACCAGTCCCAGCGAACTGAAATATATCCAGTGCTCCTCAGGTGCCCGTATCCCTGCGTGTTCGCCACAGCAATGCTATTTGGCTGTGACCAACGTTGAGCAGCAGATATGGCTTACTCCAATGAAGAAAGGACGGATATGGTTTTGGCTCTAGGTGCGTCAAGTGGACATAGAGGGCGCGCAGTTGAGCTATTTCAACGCTGGCATCCAGGTACGCGTCTGAGCTGATTCACAATTGTGCGTGCATATGAAACGCTGAGACAGGCTGGGACTTTTACGAAGAAACGACATAAATCTTCAATCCTGGGCGAGGACGTGGAGACAGATATTCTGTCAAAGTTTTCTTCAGACCCACATGCAAGTGTTCGTAGTGTGGGTGCCATAGGCGGCAACTACGGGGGGCTCCGGGACCCGAGCCCCCTTCGAAGCTTTCCGGGGGGAAGGGGGCTGAGCCCCCCTCCCCCCCTCGGGTGATACCGAAGCCCCCTCTCTCTCCCAAACACACACCTAAAGTGCCATTACCAGAGCCTTCCCACCTATATCATTTGAGGTTTCTTTTGACTTTCCTCGGCCTTTTCACTTGAAATTCTACTGGGGCTAATAGCATACTGCATCATTGTTGCCACGGACGTGCACGGCTCTTAATTCATACCTTCGCTTTATTCCTGCAAATCCTGACAATAGGAGGACACGCGCACTAGAAGCACTAGCGGTAGCTGCCTCATCCGTATTTTCTCACTTCATTGTTTTAATTTTCTACTGTAAGCACCATGCACATAGTATTATTTAAACATACACAATATGTTTAAATATACACACAAGACAAATGTTTATTGTATTTTTGAAAGAGATGGAGGTAGCCAATTAAAATTTTTTGCTAAAGCCTGTGCCTATGCCTATGCCTGCAGAATGAATATGTTGCTGTATGTTCACCACGCTTCAAATTGCCTTGCGTGCTTTTTGACCATGAAAGAAAACTACAGACTTCAGTGACCCCTTCGGCAGAGTCTTTTATGAATGGCGTGTGAAATGTACGTGAATGTTGTGTGTCTCAGTATTGCTTTTCTTTCCAGTACGAAATGCTAACGACTCATGAGAGAAAAAACAAAGCATTTCTAATAACTTACAACATTTATGAGGGATGGAAACGTCGTCACTTGCATGCAAAGGTCAGAAATATATACAAGGTGTCTAAATTAACTATCACGTACCAAAATTTTACAAAAAGAGCAATGCGTTACTCGAAGAAATCCTAGTGCATATTGCTTCCAGTTTAGTGGAGTAGCTGCCAGTAATCTTTTTCGTTACTGATATTTAATTAGGTAATTGTTTTAATTATTTCACTCGAGACGTACTATCCAAATTATCGAAGTGTCAATGAGGCATTTAAAGGAACAGCCAAGGGACATCTAACTGCGGTATATTCAGCGATGTACTAATTGCGTACTAATTTTTTTCCGACTTATAAATAAACACCGCAGAATTTGGAGAATACCACGTGACTGCGCTCTCACCTTGATCATAAAGCAGCGCCCTCGAACAGGCTTCCTCTGAGTTATCCAGAACGAAATAAAGGAAATAAAGAAAAGCATCGTGATCGAGCCTTATCTGCCGCGCCCCGGTCGAGGTAACACGTCGCGTTTGCAGTTAGTTGGGAACAAGCTGTGATAGCTGTTGTCTTAGCGTAGATAAAGAGCACGTATGTTGTTGTTTTTTCTGCCACAAGACCTATCACCACAAAAGCGAATTGACAATAGACAGCTTTAGAATAGCATTTGTCGCCTTACGTACGTTAAACGCAAGCACCTTTGCGGGACGTTACGGTGCGTGTCCTTTCAAGTCTTTTCGTTTGCCTTACGGAAACACAAACGTAAAGACAACGTTATAAAACAGGGCGCTGTCTGGTGCCTCGTGCCAAACGTATCCAAGCTAAGTCGGTCCATTAGCAACCACCCTGCTGTTACTATGTGGACGCGTCTCGTTAGGCGCACGGGCGCCAGAACGTCGAACGATCTCAGAAAATAAACGTGCTATGCGCTCATAACTAACCTTTCAGGTGCGTTTAGAGAAAGCGAAAGCTCATTAGAATAGTTACTGGCGATCAAGGCGAGATAGAGCGTAGCCAGCACGAGAATTCACGCTGAAGCGGGAGCCATGGTGCCGCCATGTTCGACAACGCTATTTCTTAGCGACCGTAAACATTACGAACGTTAAACTCGCCATGTAACGTACGTTATAATAGCGCGCGTAAACCGCAGAAACCCAATAACGTTCCGAGCATGCGCAGT
The DNA here is from genome assembly GCF_023375885.2 of Dermacentor andersoni. NCBI lineage: Eukaryota > Metazoa > Arthropoda > Arachnida > Ixodida > Ixodidae > Dermacentor > Dermacentor andersoni. The sequence goes on along the minus strand of NC_092814.1, from coordinate 257,381,277 downwards.
GAGGACGCCGCTATTTCTTTACGTACGTAATGCTTTTACGTTCGGTTGCAAGCGCTAAACTAAAACTGTCTAAAGTACTCCCGTAGTCGCAAAGTCGAGCACTTTTATGATCGAAAAACTACAGAACGGTGTTTTGATCAGTTACCTGAACTCTCCGAAAAATCATGCACACCTTGCGAGGCACGCGACAAATACTTGGACATGTATATTTGTGCGGTTCAAAAAGACATTATAAAAGAGTACGAGAGGCATCGTCCCATCCGCAGTAACCTCTCAAAAGAGGAAGAGCAGGCGCTGCGAACCCTACATGATGATCGAACGATTGTCATTAAGCCAGCGGACAAGGGTGGTGCAGTGGTACTTGACCGGAGTGTTTACATAGCCGAAGGTTTCCGTCAACTGGGCAACTCCAACTTTTGTACAGAACTCCCAAGCAATCCTACCGAAAAATTTGAAAGCGAAATAAAGGACGCCCTAACCACTCTGCGCAAGGCAGGGCAGATAACCGATAAGACGTTCAAAGCATTGATACCAAGAAACTCTGGCCCCGGCCGTTTCTACCTACTACCCAAAATTCACAAAATAAACGATCCCGGTCGGCCTATCGTTTCCAGTAATGGAACAGTGACTGAGAAAATATCCAGCTTTATTGACAGTCTCATTAAGGACATCCCATCTTCATTCCCCTCGTACATTAAAAACACAAATCACTTCCTTCGGGAGGTATCAAACCTGACGGTACCGGTGGGGGTTACTTGGTCACTATGGATGTCGCATCTTTGTACACCAACATACCTCACGCCGAGGGCATAGCTTCCGCAGTTTCAGCTTACGCTGGCTCCAGCCAACCTAGGCAATTAGATAAAGATACAGTTGAGACTCTTCTAAATCTAGTACTGAAATATAATCACTTTGAGTTCGAGGACAAACATTATCTGCAAATCAGCGGAACCGCCATGGGAACGAAGATGGCGCCAAATTATGCAAATATCTTTATGGCATCTTTAGAAATACCCTTCCTCGCAAACTCGGCCGTAAAATCAATATTTCATAAGCGATTCCTGGATGACATTTTCTTTGTGTGGGCCGACAATGAACAAAGTCTCTTAGACTTCATTTCCAATTTCAATTCTCTGCACCCGTCAATCTGCTTTACGCACAACTTCTCCCAAGATAGTATTCACTTCCTCGACGTCACTCTGTCACTGAGTGGCGATCGCATTTCCACGTCCCTATACAAAAAGCTGACAGATCGTCAGCAATATCTGCATTTTTATAGTAGCCACCCCCATCACTGCAAAACAAGCATTCCCTACTCCCAGGCCCACAGATACAGAAGAGTCTGTCCCGAATTTGCGCAACTTGAGCGACACCCGGAGGAACTGAAATCTGCTCTCATACGCCAAAAATATCCTCCAAAAATAGTAGACGATGCCATTGAACGCGCCCGCAGCTTAGATCGAGCACATATAATGGGAGAAAGGGTAAGCAATACCAATACACAATCAGATCCGAACTTGGTCCTCACATACACTACCGGTGCTCCGCGGGTCAATGCCATTCTCAACCGCCATTTCAATATCATAAAACTGTGCATCCGACTCGCTACTATCTTCAAGCAGACACCTCGGGTTGTGTATAGAAGAAACAAAAATTTAAGGGATTTGTTAGTGAGGGCGAGGACACAGAAGTCAAACACGCCCAAGGGCTGTCGACCGTGTGGGAAACCTCGTTGCAAGGTATGCCGTCACATGACAACAACAGACACGGCTGAGGCATCGAACTCGTCCTTCGTATATAAAATTAACGAAAATCTTGACTGTGATTCCAGTAACGTCGTGTATAAAATTCGATGCGAGGTGTGTAAGCAGGAATATATCGGACAAACAGAGACCCCTTTCAGCCTGCGGTTCAACAATCACCGCGCGCATGTGAAAAGTCTCCCGAATTTACCCTTCTCCAGGCACGTTCGGCTGCCAGATCACTCCTTTGAACGCGTGAGCGTTGTGCTCTTGCAATCTGGTTTCCAACACACCCGTGCACGCGAGCAAAGAGGATCTTTTTTCATCCATAAATTTGCAACGTACGCTAAAGGAATTAGAGAGTCCGGGGCGGCTGACGTGCCTCCAGGATATGCCGTGAGAGTGCATTGGAAACGCGAATACATGTTCTGTACTCTAAAATTGAGACGCTGGCTATTCACTGCTTGCTCGTCCCTCCGCACGCGCCTGAAGGGGGCGAGCGTAAAACCAATTAATTCAGTTTCCTGCACTCTGCCACTCAAGTGGTCATTCTGAGTGACCTATTGCCCCTTCTTGGAATACGCACAAGCTGACTTGATGCCAGTTGTCGGTTAAATGTTTAAAAACTGGACCACAAGGAGGCTATTTAACTCGGCTCCCTAAATCTAAGCCCAGGGGCGCACTTGCTTTGCGAATCCCACGCATATATTCTTTTTGGGACTATATATATTTTTTTCGCACCATAGCTGGACCACAGAGTTGCCGAAACGGGCCGTGCCTTGTATATGTGTACTTTGACACTGCGTTTCTCTTCACAAGTTGCCGCTCTTCTGTCTTCCTTCTGGGCCCCTTCTCTATTGTGCCCCCCGCCGCCCGATTCAACTTGCCCTCTCTCCCGCTACGACGGCAGCACGCGCACTGGTGCTGCGCAGCGATCGTTTTCTCCCTCCTTGCCTCGGGTGAACGGGAACCTAGCTGCCGCTACTTCCCGCCCCCCTCACTCTCCGACTTACGTCTCCCTCCTCCTGTGTGCTTTTTTCTTTTTCTTTTCTTTTTTTGCTTTCTTTTTCTTTTTTTTTTCTCACTGACCTCCTTGCTCTACATATATGGGACTCCGCCTTCCTCTTACCCTGCATAGCTGCCAAAGGCAGCTGCAGATCTGCCAAAGCGCCGAAAATCAATCACTGTCCCAGCTGTCCCTCTCGGTTTGATGTATCTGAGAACGACCGAGCACCCGGTCTGGTGTCTTCACTACCAGGGCCGAACTGCCATTTTTTTTGTAAACCCTGATGAAGATCGGTCCACCGATCGAAACTGTTGAAATTAAATACTTGTTCTGTTTACCTTGTAGCACCAATCAAGTTCTTTACGTTTGAAAGGTAGCCTGAAGAATTTCTCTTTGCCTACTACATATATATCAGTCATGGAAGTGTGGCGGTACACCAAACGCATCGACTATCATCAGAAATTATGAAAACCTGTGACAAACCGCCAACTTCAAGAAACAGCGGCGGAGGATGTTCTATGCACGGATGTTCTAGCATTTATGGCCTCAAACCCTCGTGCTAGCGTGCGGGATGTAGCCGCCCAGGTACCAATTTCCAAGTAAAAAAATTAAACTATAGGGTTTTACGTGCCAAAACCACTTTCTGATTATGAGGCACGCCATAGTGGAGGACCCGCAAATTTGGACCACCTGGGGTTCTTTAACGTGCACCTAAATCTAAGTACCACGGTTGTTCTCGCATTTCGCCTCCATCGAAATGCGGCCGCCGTGGCCGGGATTCGATGCCGCGAACTCGTGCTCAGCAGCCTAACATCATAGCCACTGAGCATCCACGGCGGGTCAATTTCGAATTCATAAGTCTGGAGGATTCTAAATGACGGCCTTTCACCCGTACCACCTTAACCAGCACCAATACTTAGAAGATGGGGACCTGTAGAATCGTCTAGATTTCTCGAATTGGGTCCTCACAAAAGCCGATGAGTCACCGGATTTTTCAGCAGCATAATGTGCGCAGATGAAGCAACTTTTCGCAGAAACGACTAGGTAAATTTGCATAATGCACGCTATTGGAGAGACTCCAATCTACACTGTGTAAAGCGCATTCGGCACCAGTACCAGTGGTCGCTGAGTGTGTGGTTTGAAATTTACGCCGGTGCTATAATCGGCCCCATCTTCTTCGATCACACAGTGAACTGGACAGCGTTACGTGAACGAAATCCTTGAAGGAGTGGTGGATGAGTTTCTCAGCGAAGTTCCCGCTGTCACGTCTTCCACTTCTGTGGTATCAGCAAGATGGGGCACCAGCACACAGCAGCAGCCGAGCACGAAACGGGCTGGATGCGACTTTTCATGCGCAATAGATTGGAAGGCACGGGCCTGTAAATTGGCCAGCTAGGTCACCTGACACCTCTCCACTCCATTTCTTTCCTTGGGGTTATGTGAAAGATCGTGCTTACATGATCGAGACGGACGTCAGGTTAGTTCAAGGCAAGGATAACAGATCTCTGCCGTAGAATTGCGGCGTCGGTCATCAAGAAAGCCATTCAAGAGGGGATAAAACGGACACACTACTGCGTAGCTGCAGAAGGAGATCCATTCGAACACGTCCTCTAGGCAGCAGCTCGTGTTCAACGGAGCTTACGAATTCATAGATAATAAGGGCACACTGAAATCTGATGTTGTTTTTTCTCTTTCTTTTTCTTTTCTTTTTGTGCGGCCATCCTGATTGCCAATTTGGCTCATTTAAAAGTGGTATATTTACTTTCTTTAACCACATCGGTTTTGCCTTGTCTCTACACGTTGGTCGCTTCCCGGTCTGTTTATCTTGTTTGTATTTTTTGACACGAACCTGTTTTTGCAGGACGTATACACTTGCATGACAAATTAAAACGGTCACTTTAATTTCGCTTTGGTCCGAAGCAAGTTTCTGGCGCGAAACATAGCTTCACGCGCACTCTTTCGATGCGGTGCGAGCAATGCCGGGATTTTGAAGCATTATATGCCTATTGCTTTTCGCAGTTCATGCATGGTCAGAGCGGTGCTTTTGCCGCGTTATCAAGAGCGTTTTGTTATCAATGAGATCGGTCGGCCTTGATAGACGGATAATAAGTGTGACGTAGAAATGAGAGGAAGGAATAGCTGTGAAGCCACGAAACCGGCTGTTGGTGCTCCTTCCGTACCATTACCAAGGTGATGTGCTGTCTCTTCGGGTTTGCGACAGGCAATGCAGTTACTTTCAATCAGCTTATCTGAGGGCGCTGCTTTATGATGCGGGTGGGAGAGCAGTCATGTGGCATTTTTCGTATTTCGTGAGGTTTGTTTGCGAGTCGGAAAAACATACACGCAATTAGTACTTCGCTGAAAAGACAGCAGTTAGATGTCATCTGAGGGTGCCTACAAATGCCTCATTGACACTTTGAAAATTAGGACAGGACTTCTCCAATTAGATAATTAATTGCAATTACCGAATTAAATCTCAGTAACGAAAGAATTACTGGCGGCTACTCCACTGTGCTGGAAACAATATGCACTACGTTTTCGTCGAGTTACGCAACTGCCCTTTTTTTAAGTCTTGGTGCATGATAGTTGGGGAACACTGTATAATTCACTCAGTATCCGAAATGAGGCCTAGCCTGATTCACTCGAAATCAGAATCAACAGCAGTCATGCGCAGCAGCGCTTATACTCGGACTCACAAAAGAAGAAGAAGAAGAAGAAGAGGGAGAGATAGAGAATGCATTTTTGCCGGAAAGGCGAAGTAGTATTAGTGATAGCCAAGTATACGACAATTACACAAAGGAAGATTACACTACCGAGAGGACTCAGGCTGTGAAATTGAACTGTCTCCGACTATGAGGTCTTGTATATACTCATATAACGCCGTCACTTCAATGCTCAATGCTTCGAGGTTACAGGAAGGTTCTTCAAGTGCGAGAAATTATATATATATATATATATATAAGCTACATATGTATATAAGCTGGTCGCCCCCCCCCCCCCTCCCACCCGGAAAAATGAAAACTCTGCGCCTATGATGGGCGCTGAAGCTGGAGTGCCAAAGTCTCCAATGTGGAGAGCACTTAAGAAAAGGCAACTTCATCCGTACTACGTGCAGCTGTACCAGATGTTGGAGCCCCGCGATTCCTAAAATCGAAAGGGCTTTGCAAACTGGATTATAATCAAGAAGGAAGAGGACCCAGGCTTTATCAACAAAATATTGTGGACCGATGAAGCTACCTTCTCACGTAATGCCCAAGTGAACGTCCACAACGCTCACTATTATAGCGACGGAAACCCTTATTGAGTTTTGAAGATACATCACCAATATCTGTGGTCGGTTAATGTCTGGTGTGGAATTTACGGTGGCACTATCATTGGCCCCATGTTTTTTGATAGCACACATACAGGCGAATGATGCGTCAACGACATCCTTGATAGGGCGCTTGAGGATTTTCTTTGCGAAGTTGCATTGGCTAGGATGAAGGATATTTGGTATCAGCATGATGGTGCTCCCGCGCACGGCAGAAGCAAAGCTTGCAAATGGCTGCATGAAGTGTTCCCGCAGCAGTGGATTGGGCGGCACGGTCACATTGCTTGCCGGCATGGTCGCCAGATTTAACTCCTCTCGATTTCTTTCTCTGGGGCTACGTCAAAGATCAAGTACACCGGACACCAGTCACAACATCAGAGAACCTAAAAGAAAAAATAAGAGAAATCTGCCACTCCATCCTTGATACCACACTCAGGAACGCCTCCGAAAATGTGCCTATGAGATGCCGAATGTGCATTGCAGCTGATGGTGACCTCTTCGAACACGCATTATAATCAAAGGGCACTTTTTAGATTGAAGGTCACTGGAAAATCATTCCGGCCCTAACGTCGCCTCCCCACCCAACCGCAGTACACTCCGTCGGCAGGCTGCCAGCTCTTGCCCATTTCAAGCATAAAAAAATAAAGCTATGTTCTTGTTCTCTTTGGTCTCCTTAGACGCTTTATCGCTGCCGCACCGCTCGGCCAGCAGCATGCATTTGCGCCGTCATGCGATAAAAGCCACATGCCCAGATACCTACACCAAACATAACGCCCTGTCTCGGGCCAGTTTCACTGCAGCCGACTTTGTTCATCCTTCGCACGCTTCAGAGCAGCACGATAACAGTGCGCAATCGCCCCGTCATGTGGTATGTTTTCATATTTTGCGATCTTTCTTTAGGACGCGGAAAAAAGGACCACGTAAGATATCATAATCATCATCATCATGAGCCTATTTTATGTCCACTGCCATCAAGGCCTCACCCTGCGATCTCTAATTACCCCTGTCCTGCTCCAACCGAATCCAACTAGCGCCCGCGAATTTCCTAATTTCATCAACTCACCTAGTCTTCTGCCGTTCTCGACTACGCTTCCCTTCTCTTGGTACCCATTCTGTAACCCTAATGGTCCAACGTTTATCTAACCTACGCGTTACATGACCTGCCCAGCGCCATTTTTTTTCCTAATGTCAATGAGAATATCGGCGATACCCGTTTGCTCTCTGAACCAAACCGCTCTCTTTCTCACTCTTAACCTTCTGCCGAGCATTCTTCGTTCCATCGCTCTTTGCGCGGTCCTTAACTTGTTCTCAAGCTTCTTTGTCAGCCTCCAAGTATCTGCCCCTTATGTCTGCAATGGTAAAATGCACTGATTGTACACCGTCCTTTTCAACGATAATGGTAAGATTCCAGTCAGGAGCTGACAATGTCTGCCGTATGCGATCCAACCCATTTTCATTCTTCTATGAATTTCCTTCTCATGATCAGGGTCGCCTGTGTTTAATTGACCTAGGTAAACGTTCTGCTTCACAGACTGAAGAAGCTGACTGGCGATCCTGAACTCTTGTTCCTTTTCCCGGTTATTCTTCATTATCTTTGTCTTCTGCATATTAATCTTCAACCACACTCTTGCACTCTCTCTGTTAAGGTTGTCAATCATTTGTTGTAACTCGTCTGGAGTATTGCTGAATAGAACAATGTCATCGGCAAACCGAAGGGTCCTGAGATGTTCGCCGACGATCCTTACTCCTAAGCCTTCCCAGTTCAATACATTGAATACTTCTTCCAAGCACGCAGTGAATAGCATTGGAGGGATTGTGCCTCCTTGTCTGACACCTTTCTTTATAGGTATCTTCTTACTTTTCTTGTGTAGAATTAAGATAGCTGTGGAATCTCTGTAGATAATTTCCAAGATATTTGCGTAAGCGGTCTGTACTCCTTGGTTACGTAATGCCTCTATGACTGCTGGTATCTCTGCTGAATCAAATGCCTTTTCGTAATCTATGAAGGTCATATAGAGAAGCTGATTGTACTCTGCGGATTTCTCGATTACCTGATTGATGACATGGATCTGATCCATTGTAGAGTTTCCCTTCCCGAAACCTTGTAGAGTTTCCCTTCCCTTGGTTGGTTTAAGTCCAGTGTTGCCCTTATTCTATTGGAAATTATCTTGCGGAATATTTTACACAATCTGGGAGTAAGCTAATGATCTATAATTTTTAAATTGTGTAACGTCTCCCTTTTTGTGGATAAGTATAATGTTTCATTCTTCCAGTTTTCTGGGACCCTTGAAGTCAATAGCCAGTTCGTAGGGAGAGCTGCCAGATTTTCAAGCAATATGTCTCCTCCATCTTTGATTAAATCGACTGTTATTCCATCTTCTCCTGCCGCTTTTCCCCGTTCCATGTCTTGCATTGCCCTTCTAACCTCATCGCTAGTTATAGAAGGAGTCTCTGCCACCTGTTCATTACTGCTTCGAATGAAGGTATCGTGGCTCCTCTGGGTACTGTACACGTCAGTATAGAATTATTTCGCTGCTTTTACTATACCTTCAAGATTGATGATGATATTACTGTGCTTATCTTTCAGTGCATGCACCTTGGTTTGTCCCATGCCAAGTTTCCTTCTCACTGATTTCAGGCTGCGACCATTTTTTACGGCTTCCTCAGTCTTTCTCACGTCATAATTTCGAATATCACTTATTTTCGCTTTGTTGATCAGTTTTGACAGTTCAGCCAATTCTAGCTTATCTCTTGAGTTGGGCACTTTCAATCTCTGTCGTTTCTTTATTAGGTCCGTTGTTACTTGGGAGAGCTTGCCTATTGGTTGCCTTGGTGCCACGCCTCCCACTTCAATTGCTGCCTCTGAAGCCAGCCTAGTTACGGTTTCATTCATTACCTCTATGTCATCTTCATCTCTCTGTTCTAAAGCAGCATATTTGTTTGCAAGTACCAGCCTCAATTTGTCTACTTTTACCCTTACTGCCTCTAAGTTGACCTGTTTGTTCTTGACCAATTTTTCTCTTTCTCTCTGCAAATTGAGGTGAATCCTAGCCCTCACTAACCTATGACCACTGCACTTTACCCTACCTATCACTTCTACATCTTGCACTATGTTGGGATCAGCAGAAAGTATGAAATCAATTTCATTTCTTGTTTCGCCATTAGGGCTTTTAGAGGTCCACTTTCTGTTGTCATGTTTCCTGAAAAAGGTGTTCGTTATTCTCAGCTTATTCCTTTCTGCGAATTCTACCAGCATCTCTCCTCTAGCGTTTCTAGAATCGACGCAGTAGTTGGCAATTGCCTGTTCACCTGCCTGCTTTTTCCCCAGTTATGCATTGAAGTCACCCATTACTACTCTATACCGAGAGAGAGAGAGAGAGAGAAACTTTATTGCAATTGTAAAGATTTGAAGGAGGGGTGGTCGGAGCCTCTCAGTCCAGGGCCCCACTGGCCTCTGCCGCCTGCCTGACCTGGCTAATTAAGGACTTTTGTCCTGCCAGGTCGGAGCGGGCGAGCTGTGCCTCCCACTGCTCCATTGTCCTACTGGCATTTGGCCTATGAGGGTGCTTAGTGCACTCCCAGGTTATGTGTATTAGGGTAGGTATGCCACCGCACCAAGGACAGTTGACCCTATAACAAGTGGGATACATGGCGTTTAGCAATCTTAAATGGGGGAACACCCCGGTCGGTATTTTACGCCAATCGGCGGCCTCTTCCCCGTTAAGTTGTGGGTGAGGCGGCGGGTATTTTCTGCAGACTCCACGCTGATGAGCAAGGATGTCTTTGGCATTTAAATTGGTGGAATATTGTGAGGGATAGTGCGGGTGGTTGGGGTTAGAAGAGGACGCCGTCGCTCGGTTAGTGAACCCTCGAGCTAACGCGTTAGCCTTTTCGTTCCCCTGTACCCCCGCGTGGCCCGGGCACCAGAGTAGGCGATGATGATGGTTGAAGGACTGTATACCGAGTTTGCACTTTTCTCATCGCTAATTCAACATCTCCATAAAACTGATCCATTTCATCATCATCGTGACTGGATGTTGGGGCGTAGGCTTGTACTAACTTTAATCTATACGTCTTATTAAGTTTCATTAGGACTACAGTTGCCCTCTCATTAATGCTGTGGAATTCGTCAATGTTGGCCACTATGTCCTTATGGATTAGCAATCCTACCCCGTATTGCATCTTACCTGGGCGACCTCTGTTGCAGAGGACATTGCCGTTATTCAGCACTGTATAAGCCTCACCAGTTCTTGTAATCTCGCTAAGGCCAATGATATCCCAAACAATATCTGATAGTTCCTCAAAGAGTCCTGCTAAGCTAGCCTCATTCGACAGAGTTTGGATTTTAAAGGTTGCTAGGGTCAGTTTCCATTGGCGGCCTGTCCGAACCCAGATATTCTTAGCACCCTCTGCTGCATTACAGGTCTGACCGCCGCCTTGGTCAGATGTTCCGCAGCTGCTGGTGACTGAGGGCCATGGGATAATTGTAAGAATCATGAGGGAGGGGGTGGCCGAATACTGCACCAGAGAGGCCAATTCCCGTTCTGGTGGAGTGTCTTTGTTGAAGCTTAGTGGGCCTTCCTAATTTGATTGTACCTGGATTAGCATAGCCCCACTCGCTCTCGGCATCTTTTGCCGGTGTCAGGCGTCACTCCAAGTCTGCAGATGTAGTGCCGGACACAACTTATTGAGAGGTTTCTCAAGGTGCTCTACAACTTTGCGTATCACACTTGGGGTCTGCAGCCAATACTTAAAAAGTTGATTAATTAAACATGACTAATCCTTATTTAAGGGGAAAATAAAAAGTAGCCTGAGTAACTCTGGGCTAGTGCCTACATTATGCATTTGGTTCAACTCGTGTCCGGAGTGTCTTTCATTTTTAAAACTGGCTCAATTTATTTGGGGCAACCTATGTATAAACATATTTTTCTGACCTCGCGCATCAACAACTTGCCAAGTTTTAATAATTATCTACACTTCTGTGACTTAGCTGCAGACGTAGTCGTACCGACGTCTTTTTTTTTCAAAATTATTTATGCAATTATTACATGTTCGGATCTACTAGCTTCTGTTTCACTGCGGCTTACGCAGGGAACATAGACCCTTCCACGTTCCTGCCTCTTTCAGTTTATAGGCGCTTGTTTCTCCAAGAATGCAAAGTGTGTACAACAGTCGTTTTCTCCACGTTGATATATTTCGAAATGTGTTGTCTTTTTTCTCTTCCAAGCTGCGTACTTTCTCAGGAGCCTTCTTTCTAGCTGCAGTCGTATCCAGTCTCATACCTACGGGCAGCCCAGGCACGTGTGCTTCTCCCCAACACTGGCTGAGATTCTCGTGATCGCTATTACAGGAATAATCACCTGCTGCATGGAGCCTCAAGGAAGCTGATCGAGCTGGCGGCGTCTACACAAGCTACGACTGCGCAGCTTGTACGAAACAGCTACGTCGCAGCAACAAGGGCGACGCCTCCTGGCCACCGCCGGGTTTTAAGAGCACTCCGTTCCTGGAACCTGGCATAACTGTGGGTAGCCCAGGCACGTGCGCTTCCCCAGCATGGCTGAGATTCTGATGATGGCTATTACAGGTACGTGTCTCGTGTATTGAGATCCTGTCATCTTAGTGTCTGGGCTGCGCTGCGGTGTGCGTATTGTACGTAAATGGCGACAGTGAAGGAAGTTGGTAGGATGTTGGGGGAACCAAGCAGTAAATTTGACGCATTCAGCTCGAAAGTGTGCGCGGAAATGCAGGAGATTCGCAGTTCTGTGTCATTTATGAACACACAGTTCCCAGATTTTAAGATCACACCTGAAGGACTGAAGCAAGGACAAATGGCTCTTCAGAATGAAAATGCACAACTAAAGGATCAACTAAGGAAAACCCAGAACGAGCTTATTGAAATTAAGCAATACAGTCGTCAACAAAACCTTGAGATCAAGGACCTCCCAAAGAGACCTGATGACAAACTATTTGATGCCATAATAGAAGCAAGCAAAAAACTAAATGTTCCACTGACATGCGCAGACATGGATGTAATTCATCGCGCCATGAGCAAGGACAAGGAAAGGCCGAATGTGGCCGTGAAATTCGTATCTCGCTCTGTCCGTGATAACCTTTTGAAAGAGCTAAAGGTAAAGGCTTGTTCCGTCAGACTTTGGATATGAAGGCAATTAGGTAATATCAATGAACACCTATGCACTGAAAATGCACTACTACTTGGCAAGGCTATACTGCACGCAAAGAGGAGAAAAAAATAGAAGTACACTAGGGTTGCAAACGGAAAAATTCTTGCAAGGAAAGCAGACAACTCTAGCGCCCTAAATATTGAAACTGAGGAAGATCTACTGAAGATCTGCTAACCGCCACAGTCATGGCTACGTATCAATTACCAAAAGATAACAACAGTACCCCTGTAATTTGTTACTTCCTTGTTCTGATGCAGTGCAACGTGCGCAGTTTGCACAAAAATATTGACGCTCTTTGCTACTTCCTACAAATTAATTCTTTTGAATTCGATCTCACAGCTGTTTCTGAGACTTCGCTTAAATTAGGTGAAGTTCTGAATATCCCAGGCTATTTATTCGCTTCTATGTCGAGGGAGTCTTTTGCACGAGGCGGAGGTGTTGGTTTATTCTTGAAAGGCAGTATCAAGCGTGACCTTGTTCTTCTATTCTCCTACTCTTATCTGCCTGAATTTGGCTTTCTCGTGGTAAAAGCAACCACACGTATCATCGCTGTTATCTTTCATGCCCCGAACGATAACATGCAACACTTTATGCAACATTTTGAAGCATTACTAGCATACTGGAACAGCTTCAACTCAAACACAATCATATGCGGGGACTTCAACACTGACTCCTTAAAGGAGGAGAGTAGTGAATACTTTCACCTGATTAATTCTTATGCCTTTCATAACGTCATCACAAGTCACACAAGGGTCACTTCTACTTCATCAACATCAAATGATTATTTACTTTGTAATTTTGACACAACCACCAGCGAGTGTAACATCTGACACAAAAATTTCAGATCACTATCCGACTGGCATTTTCTTCCTCCCAACTGAAAACAATATTCAACGAACAGCAACTTATGGCAACACAGTTTATCTTCGCAGTTTAAAACAGCGCTTACTAGAAATTGATGACTTTGTACTAGACCTCACGGATGCTCACCAACTTTACGCCAGAACTAGCTCCGCTGTGAGCCAGCCTTGCACCACTAGTAGAAACTGCACACATTTTTTTTTGCCAACAACATCGAGAGTTCCCCAGGGATCAGAGGTGGGACCCATTTTATTTTCACTACATATGAATGATCTCCCATTAATATTATCAGAAAAAAAAATTAAATAATGGGGTTTTACGTGCCAAAACCATTTTCTGATTATGAGGCACGCCGTAGTGGAGGACTCCGGAAATTCTTCGACGTGCACCTAAATCTAAGCACACGGGTGTTTTCGCCCCCATCGAAATGCGGCCGCCGGGGCCGGGATTCGATCCCGCGACCTCGTGCTCAGCAGCCCAACACCATAGCCACTGAGCAACCACGGCGGGTCAGATAATATTACCAGAGTCCTTCCGAACATGGAAGGACTTTGATATTAGATAACGTGAGTCCTGTTAAGTATGCTGATGACACTACTCTAATTTGCAGCACATGAGTCCATTGTTGAAGCTTTTCGTGTCGCTAACCAAGAAATGAAATTAATCTGTAATTAGTTTCATTCCAATAAACTGCCCTTAAACGTCAAAAAAGACAAAATATACGGTGAGTCATTCTTCATATACATCTATTGCACTGGTCTTGTGTGTGCTTCTGGCTGAGAGAGAACTCATAGAAGGAGTCAGTAACTTTATATATCTAGGCGTTGTACCAGATCACCCCTTCAAGGGAAAATGACTTTCTATGCAAAAAGCTAGCCACTATCGGCATTGCGTTTTTCAATATCACCATTTTTTATGTAGCGACTTCGAGAACGATTTATTTTGCCCTATTCCATAGTCAACTATCATATTGTATTGAATCTTGGGGCCACACATAGGACTCTTTCGTAACACCACTTGTAGTCGTGCAAAAACGCGCAATCCGCTCCTGTTATGCGACCTCTACTAAACCTCCTATTTCCCAATACCAAATCATGCCCTACTGATAAAGTGCAAAACTGCAATAACGGTGTATAACTCTTTAAATAGCAACGTTCCTCTTCACGGCTGAAATTGTATGCCTTCGCCATTCATAACAAGAGTATATGAATGTGGTAATTTGCTTAAACCACTGGTAAAAAATGTGTATGGAAAAAGGCGGCTTTCTAGTGTTGGCACTTCTTTATGGAACAATCTTCGAGTTCTTCTAAAACAACGTAAAGCCTTCTTTCTGTAAGAACTGTATTACAAGTTTCAATTTCTTATGCTTTGTATATGCCTGATATGCTGTTTTGTATATACTTGATATGCTGTTAAACTGATGTATATACGTGTTTCCTGCGTGCAAGTTTATGCATGTAATTGTTGCATAGATCCATACTAGCATGATGCTAGGGATCCAGATGTTTATAAATGTTTTTCTGTATGACCATTACCTTATCTAATAAAGTTAAATTCATTTCAATTCAATTAATACTTTCTCTCTCATCGCATATATGTACTTTGTCTCTGAATTTTGTGTTAGTTCTGTATGAATACTTATTATTGAGCTGTTTCTCAAGCTCTTTCTTGTTTTCTTTTTATTCATTACATATTTTAATCCCATAAATAACTTTTGCTCTTAATTGTTTAACCTTGTTCACCTTTTTGTTTTTGTTTCGCTATGCGCCAGTATTTAGACCTTTGGTTGTTGCTGGGGACATAAATAAAAAAATTGGTTAATTGACGGAATTGTTGTTGCTGTTGTTGTTGTTGTTGTTGTTGTTGTTGTTGTTGTTGTTGTTGTTGTTGTTGTTGTTGTTGTTGTTGTTGTTGTTGTTGTTGTTGTTGTTGTTGTTGTTGTTGTTGCAGACATAAATACAATTGACAGAGACAAATGGAAGGGGAAGAGCAGGCTGGCAACTGCCACTGGAAGGTTCACAACACCTGCCTACTCTTCAGGAAGCAGGTATACAAACATGGAAATCGAAGATGAGGAGAAGGAAAGAAAGAACAAGAGTTCGCGAAATGCTAAAGGAAAAACAATGGCAAAGAATAGAGCACCGGCAGTAGGAACAGAAAAAAATATCTGCAAGTTGCAGCCGCCACGGTGGCTCAGCGACTATGGCGCTGCGCACGAGGTCGCGGGTTGGATTCCCAACAGCGGCGGCCGCATTCCGATAGTGGCGGAGTTCAAAAATGTTTGTGTACTTAGATTTAAGTGCACGTTAAGTAACCTCAGGTGGTTGAAAATAATCCTGACCCCCTCTCCCCACTACGGCGTCCCTGTTTACCCCCACTGTGCACTTGGGGCACATTAAACCCGGTAATCTCATATTGGCATTAATTCAAAGTATATTAAAGATTATATTATATAAAGTGTAAGGTCTAGTCACTTGCAAACAAAGAAAAGAACCCTACAAATGGAAAGCACAAGTCAATTTCTTTTACAGAAGTAAGGAGGGCGTTAAGTCCCGTCTGTCGAGACGCACAGCCGGCATTCATCGAGGCTCGTACACCGCAAGCAAAGAAGACGCTAGTCCCTCAAGTAGCGAAGTGCACTGCGTAAGGAAACAGGACACTCGAATATCACGTGACCAAGTGCCTCGAAGGAATCGCAAAAAGCACACTGTCCGCACGTCCTTGTCGGTGTAAACTTTCACACACCGGGACACAGCCAACCCTTGGCTTGAGTTGAGCTGGGCTCTATCGCGACGAAGCAAGCCTCGACCACAAATGCGGGGCAGAAACGTTACATTTGCGACACGTTGGTCGGGGTGCTGCTTAAGAAGGTATAACGACGAATCAGCGATAGAGCGTTCATCAAGTTTACACAAAATTTCCAGGCAGTCGCAGTCGTTGCGAGCCCAAGAGGAAGCTAGTCCATCATTTTCTACATTTACGCGACATCTACGGGCGGAAGTATCCACAGGCCACCGAGTCACACCCCACGAGATGTAATCTTGTTGGCAGAGTCAATAATGCTCCTTAAAACCGGACCATCACCCGCATTTCTCTGTATTCTGCTAAGGGCAGCGCGGGAGTCATTAAGGATGGCAAACTTCGGTGCGGTTATCTCCCCTTCTACGTGCGTCAATGCACAGCACTAGAAAAGAGGGAAAAGGAGCACGCGGCGCGGGGCCGTGGGTAGTTCTACCCTCACCTTCCTCAACGTCTCCAACCGCACACACACCTCTAAACCAGTCGTACGGAATTTTAGCTGGTCAGCGTATGGGGGTCAACATGTGGAACAGCGCAAGTGATTGAGCAAAGTTAACGCTCTTGTTGCCCCCAGAAAATGGCGCGAAACTAGTGTGGTAGATAGACCGAGAATCGAAACGACAGTAGAAAAACAGAAAAGATAAATGGCAAATATAAAGGAAGCAGAAAGGCAAAGCTTGTATCGCCGTCTTTGTTGTCCCATCGTTCCGGCCGTTCGGGCTGCTCCACATACTATAAACCCGTTCCTGTGCTATTTATTCGTGTATGTAGACAGCGAGCAGCCGTATCCTGACGGGATCGTCTTTATTGTATCTCTAGAAGACGAAAAAGAAGGGGAAAAACAACAGAACGAGAATGCTCGCTACAGTGATGTTATGACGAGCTTACAACCAAATATTTAAAAAAATATATGAAGTTATATGAACTCAAAAGTCTGTCTAGTCGTAGAAGAAAGAAATGAAACGAAGCACCTGGCTGGGGGAATTCAACCAGAGGACAATACATGCACTAACAGAATCTTCTGAGAAAGAATTCGATGGTCTCGTTGACCTGAATTATTTTCCAGAAAGGAGAACGATAGCAGGGTATACGTGCCACGAACAAGAGGTCAGTCCAAGGAAAGGGCAAGCCCGGCCCGTTGGTCGCCAAAACTGTATGAAGTGAAAGTAGAGAAATTGCAGGTGCTGGGACCCGGAAGATGTTTATGTGTATGTTCTATACGTCCAAAGTTGAAATAAACATCAAATTTATACTCTGATATCCGTAAAAAGATTGCTTCCAATTCGCATGCCTTCCAAACATGCAGCATAAGTAATGTTGAAGATAAGTTTGATTATCACATTCTTTTTATTGTTCGAATGGCAGTTTCGGGCATTTCTCGTTAGAAACGACACCATCCCTACACGAATAACGACCGCTCGTAAATACGGGCAACATAAATACGTGGCTTTTGCTCCGTTTTCGTACCACTTACAAGCTGCAGATGTCATAAACAACCTCCCCTCAATTTTAAGTAAATATAAAAACATGTGAAAGTTAACGAAATTTTAACTACGTCAACATTCTACATACAAATAATAGGTTATTGCTTTCTTGATTTTATTTCTTTGTCTTTTACTTTCATTGCATGTCACTAGAAATTTTTGGCTAGTAATTACATTTCAGACGTTAAATTTTGCATAAACATTGGTCATGTGGCTATTCTTCGTTTTGAAGTTTTTTGAAGTGGATATTTTGTTATATTTAGGCTTTTGATGATACACCAAACAACTCTTTTTTATATTGTGATTTATTTTGTTTCTGTACCACTGATTTCTGTATCTGATATGCTTTTTTGCTGTGTCTGACTTTTAGCGGCTATACCTGGGCTCCTGTCAATCTATCTATACAGCTTTTAGCTGCGGTAGCCAGCCAGAACTAGCTGGTAAGTCAAGTGACTTATATATGTGTGTGTGGCGCACTTTCTAGCTGTCGAGATACCTTCGCGGATGTCAAGAGAGGGCTTTTATTTCGTGACATTGCCGTCGTCATCATCTTCACAACCGGCTGGTTATACGTATATGCCCAATGCGGAACCAATTCCTCTGCCAAGGCTTAAATTATCCTGTCCTGGGCCAAGAAAGCCCAGTTTATGTGCATGCCTGCGAGTTACCTTATCTCACTACTCTCATCGTGTTGCCTCCTACCGCGTATCCCTTCCCATTCTCTTGCTCTAATGGACCACTGCTCCACGAGTCACGTATCTTGTCCAAGCTCTACTCCCTCCTAATTTCAACCAGGATGCCCTCCACTTCTGTTTGTTTTCCGATCCATGTTGTTTTCTATCTTTTAACCCTATACTTCGAGTTTTATTTTTCCCCCGTTGCTTGAGCTTCGAGTTCTTTCATTGCGGCGATGGCCACTATACGAACACCCCAGCCGTGACCGTACCGTCACCGCCGCCGTTGTGCTGTCACGGTATCGATGGTGCATGCGCGTGCGCAGGTCTCCAGAGGCCCGCTTGGCGGCAGAAGCGACGAATCCAATCGGACGTACCGCCACGCTCCGCTCAGTCGGCCCTGTGCACGGTTTCGGGAACGTTCTGCCTCCCGCTGCTGGCACGAGCGTTGTGCGCAGAATAGCTATAGCGTTCGTGCACGCTGAGCATACGACACCGGTGGTGGAGACAGTGCTCTGGGCGGAACAGCTAGTAAGCTTCGAGGTTTTCCATCGCTCTCCGTCGAAGCGCGACGCCTGCGCAATCCCGCTGGCCTCGTCGCGCCAGAGCGCGAGACGCCCGACGCGCTGCCGTGGCGCCGTTGCTGCTGCGCAGCGGCAATTGCGTCGCGTGCTGCGTCGCGCCACGATGTCGACCGCGCGTATCGTTGCACGCCGTCCTAGGGGATTCAGTGGTGCGCTAAGCTTCTTGTTAAAATTTTCCATGACCGTGTTACATAAGTGTGGCTAATTTTTTTTGATAAAGCGCTCAATTTCCTCCTCCAAGGCGAGGATGGTCGTGGGTTTGTTGGCAGAAATCTTAGACTTCAAGAAAACCCCAAGAAAAACGTACACCGGCGATAAATCGCATGATCTGGGCGGTGATACAATCTCGGCCGGGTGAAGTGGGTTTTCACCGTAAGAATCAGGAAACGACGACGAAGGCGGGAATCGTGATGATGAAAAAAGTACAAAAGAATGTATTCAGTTCATTGGTACATGGTTGGGACTCTATCCGAGTCTCGCGCTGTTCTGCTTTACACGGGGGCGAGGACGGCCTTAAATAACCCCTTGCGGTCTTGTGGTAGTCGGTGTTTTCTTGGAAAATTTTGGGAGCCTGTGGAAATGTCAGTGCCTTCGTCAGGTTGAGAAGTCGACGAGCTCCTTCCTTTCATGTCTTCTCCTCTTCGTCCTTCCCTTTGTGTCTGCTCAGGGCGTAAAGGGGTAACGCTGTTTCGGGAAAAGGGGCAATTATCTGGTCATGGGAACGCACGCCTGAACGTTTCTCACACTTTACAGGTCGATGATGGCTAGGCTTACCGTTACAGCCTTTTCTGGGATGAGGCAAATCATCTTGTCATAGGAACGTACGCTTGAATGTTTCTCACTTGACAGGTCGATCTCAACAGCCCGTCCGCCGCCGCAGGAGGTCTCAAGGGGGTTGCAGTATCCAAGAACCTCGAATAGACCGGTAGACGGGTCTTTGCTTCGTTTCGCCGATCGTTCCAAGGCCTGCCAGGTGACACCTTCTGGAAATAAACCACGCCAAGCCCAATGCACAACAAACAGAGGGCACCCAACAAACCGCGAGAACTGCCAAGTTCACACGGTCTTCACCCAAAACCCCATCAGAATCGTACCTGCAGCCCTCGTTCGAGGTTCCTGAAAACTAATAAAGGAGAAAACCAGACTTCAGTGCGCATTTCAACCAGCCTAATGCCTAACGTATTGTGTTTCCTTTTCCCGAGAAAGCCACGGTTGTCGAGAGACCGAGAACGTATTGAAACCCTGCAATAATGGCGTTAACCATAAACTCACAACGGACAAACAAAACGCCTTCGAACAAAAAACAAAGAACGAAAAGGCGCCCTTTACAACAAACAAGAAACATATGGATGCGCCTAATAGGACAATTACTACCTCTTAATGCGCACTCGATTGGATCGCTGTCTGAAGGCCTTCGGGCCTCGCCGAAGGCAACAAGGGGCGCCAGGCATACGCTGCCCTCTGTCGTCGTCTGCCACTGTGTGTGCCCGCGGCTTGCTTTTTCGTTCCTGAAAAGGAGGCCGTAAACGCGGGAAGAATCGCCAGTCTCCCTTTGCCCTCACTCTCGCGGCGCATTCCACTGCAGTGACTGTCTGACTGGCCCTGTTTGTGCACGCACATCTCCGCCCAGTCGAACCTTTCAGCTGCACTCCTACTCGCAGAGACGCGTTCTGATTTGTTGTTAGGTGACGCATTCGTTTTCTCGCCCGCCACAACGAGCCCTTTGAAGTTCTGCGTGATGGCCTGTTCCCTTGTCTTACGGACTGCGGTGTGACGACTTTCTCTATTCTTCTCTGGGCCGAATACATGGCTCGCTTGATCATGCGCTGTTCAACCAATTTGGCCATGCCAGGTGGTCGGCTAATACGACTCTGAAGTTCCCGAGTGTTGGGTTCCTGCCCAGCTGGACCGGCCTGGCATTCTCCTCTCCTTTTGACGATTCCAGAAAGTCGCCCAAGTGCGGGGCTACGAGGGAGTTTTTCAGCGCCTCCCTTAACCTTTTGGGGCTGTTTAAACTGGTCTAGTCTCCGCAAGGAAAGTCCTCCGGAATAGTCCTTGTTTCTACTTTCGCGACGTAATTTCTCTCTTCTTCCGTCGCGATTCCTTCTGTAACAACCTTCAGTAGATCTAAAGAGATTTCCATATGTGTTAGTGCCAAATTAGTCTATAATTCCTCTGCTAGACCTTGCTGCGGTATTCTCACTGAGCCGGATGCTTCCTCGCTAGTGCCTTTTTCACTGATTTCACTAGCTATGTGCTGTGTTCGCTGAGAGTCTCTGTCACGAGGCATAATTTTGGCTTCGTTGCCGTGGTTTATCTCCTCCGCGATCTCTCGAGCCTTGGAACGCTTGAGAGCTTGGACCGTATGGTCGCCAAAACTCAGGCCCTTATTCTTTAACAGCATTTCCGAGTGGTTTCAAAATAAGTGGGGATAATGTTTTAACAGATTTGGCGATACTGCTGCTTCAGTCAGCAATAGTCCAAACGGCCCTTCAATCTTCACTCTGGCTATGGGCAGGCAAACACTATTCTCCTCAACTACTGGCCGGACCCACGCACATTCTCCGGTGTAATCCTCAGGTTTCACAAACGCAGGGTGGACAATGTCCATTGTCGTAGCTGAGTCCCTAAGTACTTTACACGGCATTCCATTCTCTACTAGGTCGCGAAGGTAGGATTCTGAGAGGGCCAAGTTGTCATTGCCGCCTTCACGAAAGAAAAAAACAATTCTAGGCTTCCAAAAGCCGATCGCAAAGTATCCAGGCTCCTGGCAACGAAAACAGACGACCGGTTTTCTAGCCTCAAACGCTTTTTTCTGTTTTTCTTTCATCTTCTACTGCGGCGTTATTCACTCCTGAATTATCGGGCTGCACGTCTTTTGTCCCACCTCCAGCTTTTTTCGTGGATAATGTGGTGCCTGTTTTCCGTCTTTGCTCAATTTAGTGAATGGCCTGACACGCGTTTTCTCGGATTCGCCACGTGCTGCGAATTCATCTGCTAGCACTGCAGCACGTTCCAAGTCCTTTCGCCCGACCTATCTTGAATCCACAGGCGCATCTCTTCGCTCAAGGACCCATAGAAATGATCCATGTAGATTAACTCAACAAGCTTGTCGTGACAACCGAACGCGTCTTCCCCTTTTAGCCATTCAATTAAATTGGCTTTCAGCTTGTAAGTGAAATAATGAAAAAACTCGCCCGGCGTTTTAGCTGTCTACCGGAAACGACGATGGAAAGCCTCCGCTGAGAGCCGATATTTCCTTAGCAACGCAGCTTTTACTTTCTGATAGTCATCTGCGTCATCTCTCGTTAGCCTTGCAAATATTTTATGTTGCTTCGCAAAGAAGAACGGTCAGAATCTCTTGTGGCCAACTTTCTAGTGCCAACCCGTTTTTCTCGCAGGTTCGTTCAAAAGTAACGAGAAACAATCCCATGTCATCGTTTGCCTTGTACGACGGCATGAGATCCCTTATTTTTACTCCTGCTTCACCTGAACGTCTTTCATTTATTGCGATGTTATTTGCCGATTGCATGGCCAGATCGCGCTGCACGTATAGTTATTTTAGCTTTAGTTCGTGAGCTCTCTGTTCCTCTCGTTCCTTTCTTTCTGCGCTTCCTTTTGATCAGCTTTTTGCCTTACTTTCAAAGCTCTTTGCCTTTCTTCTGCAGCGTTTTGTTCAGCTTTCTCAGCTCGTTTCTCCATCTCTTCCCATGCTTCTGAAATTTCGTCCTGAAGAGCCCCGCGTTTTCAATCGCCTCAATAACCTGCGACTTTCTCTTACCTTTCACGACCTCAATTCCCAGCTCTTAACATAGCAATAACAGCTCTGGCTTTTTCCGTTTGCTTAAATCCATGGTCAATTCCAAACGAGGACTTTCTTTTACTGTGACGTGGGGAAGCTTTCAAGAGGAGCCTGCACGTGCATAAACTAATTTCCCGTCTTAGAAAACACACGAGCTAAAACCTGGCGAAATCTCAAAGAAAGTCAAGCGCTCACCATTACGCTGAAGCCAGGACGAATGATGGAGTATTCCACCGCTGCCACCAGCTGATACAATCTCGACCGGGTAAGGTGGGTCTTCACCGCAAGAATCAGGAAACGACGACGAAGGTGGGCATCGTGATGATGAAAAAAAAAGTTGAAAGTAATATATTCACTTCATTGGTACATGGTTATGACTATTCGAGTCGAGCGCTTCTGCTTAACACGGGGACCAGGACGGCCTTAAATAATCCCTTGCGGTCTTGTGGTAGTCGATGTCCTCTTGGAAAACTTGGGGAGCCTGCGGAGGTATCAATGCCTTCGTCAGGTCCTGCACTCCACGAGCTCCTGCCCTTCGGCTTTTGTTCTCTTCGTCCTTCCCTTTGTGTCTGCTCAGGGTGTAAAGGGGTGACACTTTTTCGGGGAAGGGGGCAATCATCTTGTCATGGCAACGTACGCTTGAATGTTTCTCACACTTGCCAGGTCGACGTCCAGGCTTATGCTAACAGCCTTTTCTGGGACGAGGCAAATCATCTTGTCATGGCAACGTACGCCTGAATGTTTCTCACACTTACCAGGTCGACACCCAGGCTTATCCTAACAGCCTTTTCTGGGAAGAGGCAAATCATCTTGTCATGGGAACGTACGCCTGAATGTTTCTCACACTTGCCAGGTCTACGTCCAGGCTTGTGCTAACAGCCTTTTCTGGGACGAGGCAAATCATCTTGTCATGGCAACGTACACCTGAATGTTTCTCACACTTGCCAGGTCTACGTCCAGGCTTGTGCTAACAGCCTTTTCTGGGACGAGGCAAATCATCTTGTCATGGGAACGTACGCCTGAATGTTTCTCACACTTGCCAGGTCTACGTCCAGGCTTGTGCTAACAGCCTTTTCTTGGACGAGGCAAATCATCTAGTCATGGGAACGTACACCTGAATGTTTCTCACACTTGCCAGGTCTACGTCCAGGCTTGTGCTAACATCCTTTTCTGGGACGAGGCAAATCATCTTGTCATGGGAACGTACGCCTGAATGTTTCTCACACTTGCCAGGTCTACGTCCAGGCTTGTGCTAACAGCCTTTTCTGGGATGAGGCAAATCATCTTGTCATGGGAACGTACGCCTGAATGTTTCTCACACTTGCCAGGTCGACGTCCAGGCTTGTGCTAACAGCCTTTTCTTGGACGAGGCAAATCATCTTGTCATGAGAACGTACACACCTGAATGTTTCTCACACTTGCCAGGTCGACGTCCAGGCTTATGCTAACAGCCGTTTCTGGGACGAGGCAAATCATCTTGTCATGGGAACGTACGCCTGAATGTTTTTCACACTTGCCAGGTCTACATCCAGGCTTGTGCTAACAGCCTTTTCTGGGACGAGGCAAATCATCTTGTCATGGGAACGTACGCCTGAATGTTTCTCACACTTGCCAGGTCGACGTCCAGGCTTGTGCTAACAGCCTTTTCTGGGACGAGGCAAATCATCTTGCCATGGGACGTACGTCTGAATGTTTCTCACACTTGCCAGGTCGACGTCCAGGCTTGTGCTAACAGCCTTTTCTGGGACGAGGCAAATCATCTTGTCATGGGAACGCACGTCTGAATGTTTCTCACACTTGACAGGTCGACCATAACAGCGGCCAATTCTGATCACCGAAATGGGAGATCTGCCAAACCTCCATATTTTTTTAAACATTGCTTAACAACAAAAAGGCGTTGTTCTTTCTTGTATCGTGCCATTTTTAATAACCTTGAACTGTCAGCTGTCACGCTGTCTTGTTTTTGTTTTTCGTTGGCAACACTTTAACGCACAAATCGAGCAAAATTCAAATCTTGCGTGATTTTTGGGACACCCTATATAAACGCAATTGTCAGGCCAGCACTGCGGTGTCTCATTTTCCCACTCTGTTAAGTCTGCTTTTACTTGGTTCAACTGGTTCATTCAAGAGTTGATAACTGTTGCAACACAAGCAAAATAAGCAGCCAGTCGAGCAGAATGAGCGCGCTTGCCTGTAAGGAACCTCCGCCTGCCAAATTAGGCGCGCGCCAGAAGGCGTTTACGCAACGAAGCAAGAATCAGCGCGGCGCTCTGGCATCGCAGTGGACACGGCGGGATCTGCAGATCGCGTGAGCATGTCCTACATCGTGTGCTGGCTGCATGCACGCGAACAGAGTAGTGTTTCCTAATCTCTGTTAGGCGGAGCGATCGAGATCGCATTCATTTCTGACATATCACCACTGCGTCGCTTGGCCGTAGGCTGTGCCGTGTTTGCTACCATAACATACGCATTCTAGCCTCGCGCAATAAGAACTGGTTTTTCCATTAGCCTGCGCAGAAAACTTACAGAGCGCAAGATAGCACGACGGATAGGTGGCTACCATCTAAGTTGTACATACGACCAGCTTGCCGGCGCTTGTTTCTTTACCCTTTCTTTTTCGTTTCGGTGGCCAACCAGGAATACAGCCGCTGTGAAGGAAGTGAGCAACACAAGCGACTGGAGGCAATAAAAAGCTAATCCCTGGCCTGTTTGCGTTAAATAAGGCAGGTCAGGCGGCAGCCGCGACTTGTAAAACAAAACGCAGCTCACGCTGTCGCAATGGCAACAGAAACCCGACGAACCAGTGCGCGGAGTCGCGTGCTTCGCGGCGCGAGATGTGAGCGTGCCCTGGCAGACGGGGCGATCCCACCGGGCTGCCCCGCGTTTCGCGTGAGCACACCTTTTCGCGCCTTTGGATATGCCCGGAAAGAGAGAGGCACCGAAGAAGCGCGCCTTCCCGCCGACGCTTCCATCACGTTCGCTCTCGCTTAGCGCCTGGCTCCCGGCGCGCGCGGTGCGCCCACACTTCGTTGAGTCGTCGCCGCTGCCCCGTGCACTGTGCCCTGTCGCCATCGCGACTCCTCTCACTCCAGCAGCACGGTGCCTTTGAAAGCGCAGGCTTGCTGTCGCTGTTGACAGGCGCCGCTTTGGCAACTCCTGCAGTGTACTTTAGGGTTCAATACTTTATTGAAACGGGGAAAAGCAGCAGGAGAAGATGCAATAACTGTCGATCTAATCAAAGATGGAGGAGACATAATGTTTGAAAAGCTGGCAGCTCCCTACGAACTGTCATTGACTTCAAGAGCCCCAGAGAACTGGAAGAATGAAAACATTATAATAATGCCCAAAAAGGGTGACGTTAAAAAATTGAAAAATTATAGGCCCATTAGCTTACTCCCAGTATTATATGAAATATTCTCAAGGATAATTTCCAATACAATAAGGGCAACACTGGAATTCAGTCAACCAAGGGAACAGGCCGGCTTCAGGAAGAGATACTCTACAATGGATCACATCCATGTCATTAATCAGGTAATCGAGAAATGAGTAGAAAAACAATCAGCCTCTCTGTATGACTTTCATAGATTACGAAAAAGGCATTTGATTCAGTAGAGATACCAGCAGTCATAGAGGCATTACGTAATCAAGGAATACAGGCCGCTTACGTAAATATCTTGGAAAATACCTACAGAAATTCTACAGCTAACTTATTTCTCCACAAGAAAAGTATAAGATACCTATAAAGAAAGGGTCAGACAAGGAGGCACAATCTCTCCAATGCTATTCACTGTGTGCTTGGAAGAAGTATTCAAGCTATTAAACTGGGAAGGCTTCGGAGTAAGGTTCGATGGCGAATATCTCAGCAACCTTCGGTTTGCAGATGACATTGTCCTGTTCAGCAACACAAAGCACGAGTTACAACAAATGATTGAGGACCTTAACAGAGAGAGTGCAAGAGTGGGGTTGAAGATTAATATGCAGAATACAAAGATAATGATAAATAGCCGGGCAAGGGAACAAGAGTTCAGGATCGCTAGTCAGCCTCTACAGTCTGTGAAGGAGTACGTTTACGTAGGTCAATTACTCACAGGGAATCCTGATCATGAGAAGGAAACTTACGGCAGAATAAAAATGGGTTGGAGCGCATACGGCAGACACTCTCAGCTCCTGACTGGAAGCTTACAATTATCATTGAATGGAAAGGTGTACAATCAGTGCATTTTACCGGTGCTGACATATAGTGCAGAAACTTGGAGACCGACAAAGAAGCTTGAGAACAAGTTAAGGACCGCGCAAAGAGCGATGGAATGAAGAATGCTAGGCATAACGTTAAAAGACAGAAAGAGAGCTGTTTGGATCTGAGAGCAAACGGGTAATAGTCGATATTCCGATTGACATTAAGAGAAAAAGAATGGAGCTGAGCGGGTCATGTAATGCGTAGATTAGATAACTGGTGGACCATTAGGGTTACAGATTAGGTGCCAAGAGAAGGGAAGCGCAGTCGAGAATGCCAGAATTCTAGGTGGGGCAATGAAATTAGGAAATTCGCGGGCGCTAGTTGGAATCGGTTGGCTGATGATTATGATGGTGATGATGATGACTTTATTCATGTTTCCCGGATTACGTTGCCCCAAACCACCTTTTCATAAACGGAGTGCCCAGTTGCTCGCGACGTTACAGAGCACCGTGTTCGGCTTAAGTTACCAAGCCACTGTTGACTCATTCCTGATGCTGGTGTATACCGAAGACCTAAAAAGAGCCAAGAACTCCCCTCATTAGCTTCGGAGCGCCAAGAGCCCCGCTGCACGGTCAGGTAGGCAGCTGTACAGTTCAGGAATGACACAACGTTTTACGTAAAAAGAAGGTATCTGATCTGAAATCGTTCCAACGATTATATGTGTTTCAAGTCGTTTGTTATAGAGGGTGATCAAATTTAAGTTTTATGGAATTTTAAGAAATAGCCTGTTGCAGATAACACAATTCTGGTCCTTGATCTGAATTATTCAGAGAAGCGGGCATTACTTGCACGAGAAATCGAGACACATGTTCAACAAATTACCAAAAGCCACTAATTAGGTTTATAATTATTTACTTGGCACTTATTGCAATTTACGTATTGTAGCCAATGAGTTTGCAAGGCTCTATCTACATGGAATAATCTTCCGGAATGATGCCAGTTTGGAGATATGCTCCATCAAACTTGCCCTAGAAATGCGCTGTTGTTTCACTTACTTTTTTTAACAAAACGCTCTTTTTATGCAATGAAGCACAAAAGTAACTGGAACGCCCATGTATTTGGTCCCACACTTTGGGAAATAATATGTCGAAGCTGATATCATCCTGGAAATTTATTTCAAGCGAATACGTCTTCCAAGCTCACCGGCTGCAATTCGTAAATTGCAATATGTGCCGTAACGTAATTAAGAAATTAGTTAGTACATTTTTGTTTATTAGTTGAATATGTGTTTCGATTACTCGTGCTAGTAATCTCCGCCTCTTTGAATAATCCAGCTCAAGGACAAGAATTAAGCCATCTATACAACAGGCGATTTTTTAAAATTCCATAAAACTTACAAATTATCACCTTGTATAACTACTACAGCACGGCCGCTGAGGTCCTATAGCCAATGCATTTTCTTTTTTTTACTCGGAAAGCCTATAAGCTTTGGCCAGGAGTCTTTTCCAGGAGCTCTTCCAGTGACACCGGAGTTCTCTCAAAGTTTTCAAGGAGTAACACAGGGTTTTCTTATATCTGCAACTTTCAATAGAACCAGGGCAATACATGCCGCCAAACAAAGCAATGAACAGGCTGGCTTTCGGATGAAATATCAACTATAGAGGGCATCAGTGTCATCAATCAGGCAATTGAGAAATCTTTGGAGTATAAGCAACCTATCTATATGGCTAATATATATTACGAAAACGCATTCGATTCAGTAGAGACTCCTGGAGTCATGGAAGCATTGCCCAACAGGAAACATACTTGAATATCTTAGTAAATATCTATAAAGATTCCACAGCTACCCTAATTCTTCACACAAAAAAGCGGAAGAAATACAGATTAAGAAGAGGGTCCGGATAGGAGACACAGTCTTTCCATACTTCGAAGTATTCAAGCTGCAATACTGGGAAGAATAAGGTGTGAGGATCAACGGGGTGCGCCTCAGCAACCTGAAGTTAGCAGGTGACATTGCCCTGTTCAGCAACGCTGGAGGGGGCTTGCAACAAATGACTTTAGACCTCAGCCGACGACATGTTAGGGTAGCTTTGAACATTATTATTCAGAAGACTAAGATACTGTTGATTTGTCTTGCAAGAGAACTAGAATTCGTGATTGAAAGTCAGCCCCTTGTATCTGTGCAAGAGTACCTTTATCTAGGCCAGTTAGTTACAGGGGACCCAGATCACGAGAAGGAAATCTACTAAAGAATAAAAATGGGTTAGAGCGCATGTCAGTGATGCGACAGACATTACCAAGTCATGACCTCCAACTTGCCGCTATTTTTGAATATTGTACAATGATTGCATTCTACTGGTCTAACATGTGTAACAAAGAAGCTTCAGAAAAACTTAAGGAACGCCCTACGAGTGATGCAACGAAAAATGGTAGAGGTAACGTAAAGAGACACGAGGAAAGCGGGGAGGATGAGAGAGCAAACGAGGGTAGCCGATATACCAATCGTGATGAGGAAGAAATTGAGTAGGGAAGGCCATGTAATGCGTAGGGCAGATAACGAGTGGTATATTAGAATTGCAGAATGGGGGCAGAGGGAAGCGAAGCGTAGTCGATAACTGCGGAGAACTAGGTTTTGTGATGAAATTAGGAAATTTGGAGGCGTAGGATGGTGGGCCAGCTGGGCAGTGGTAATTAAAGACTGCTGGGAGAAAAAATAGAGGGTTTCACGTGCCAAAACCACAATCTGATTATGAGACACGCTGTATACTAGGGGACACCGCAATAATTTGGACCACATAGGGTTCTTTAACGTGCACCTAAATCTAAGCGCCGCTGGGAGAGGCCTTGATCCTTAAGTGGACATAAAAATGATGATGATGGCGACGAGGACTGAGTTCTTATGATCACGTGCTACTTCCTAAAGAATCTGAGGTTCTTTAGCGCTTCTTCCAGTTCTATAGCACCCTAGCTTGCATTTTGTTGGTTCCCCTGCACCCACAGGCTTGTCATGCCAGCAAGCGAGATAAATTTGTGCAGTTCAGTGTGGCGAAACATTCGTATGCTACTCAGACCGTGACGAGCACTATAGCTCTCCAGATCGGCTTCGGAGACACGATCGTGTACACATAACACTGGCCGCGCACGCCCTCGGTACACTGTATCCTCGGTTCCCGTGCAATTGTCTCCTTGCTTGGTAACGAACAACCGCAGACTAATCGTTGAGAGATGTTTTGTTTTCGGCGACGACAAATGCAGGCCCGACCGAACTCGGCACATGACGCTGCCTCCTCTCACTCATTCAGCCGCTCTGACCTCTATCACGGCCGTGACATTCAACCCTGCTCCCGATGATGACCTCCATTCCTGTTTGCGCACCTTCGCCTCTTGTCTCCCAGCTACAGAACTCAAGGAAGCTATTCCGCGCCGGCGAGAAGTGCTACACTCTGCAATTGGCATCGTCCCGTACCTCACTGTACACCAACGCCGAACCAAGGAACCGCAGAGTCGTTAATTTCTCGGGATCCCCCGATCGCCTCTATACCTCTGTAGGGCAACATCGGTTCCTTATCATAAGCGGCTCAGGCCTGTCGCATCACGTATAGCCTCGAAAGCGCCTTGCCGACTCCGCGCAGCTTCGACCTCCAGCCGGAACTCCTCGACGCTAGTCGATTCTCCAGTGTAGGCCGTGTCTGAGTAGCATTTACGAAAGCCAACTCTGCCATCATCAGAATGCCTCGCAATGCTGCGTGCCCTGCCTGCAGTTGCGTCGAGGCCATCGAGCGCAGTCCCTAGGCGCCCGTTCCTGCGTCGGTGTCGACCCTCGGCGTCCTCGTAAGCGAGCTAACGAGCATAGCCAATTATGAAAGAGTGAACGCGGATGAAAGACGGCGATAACGAAGAGAGCGCGAGGAGGAAAGCGGAGGAGGATGGTATGGCGAAAGCGTGAGAAGAAGAGCGTAGTGCCGTGCAAGACGGGCTTTGCGGCGACGATGGTCACTAGATGGAGCCAGAGTAGCGCGCGCGTCCTCTGTTCACGGATGACGCTACCAATACCATAATGGAAGCGAAACGCTGCATGAGCGGCGGTATGTGCGGCGGCTCCTGTGAATCGCGCCCACGCGTCACTTACGCGCTGCCTCTCGCGATCTGCCGGTTAGAGAGGCAGCCGCGCTACACTTCGCTCCGTTTGCATTATTTGCTATCGTTTCATTCTCTACGTTTGTTTGACGCTCATACATCGTCTACTATCGTTGTGCTTCGCATTCAGCAAGAATTTGCGCTAAACGCTGAGGAACGTTTCTGAATCTCTGTCCACAGCGGCATCTTTTCCTTCTATTGACCGCAAGACGCTATTTTTTGCATGTATATAAAACAAACCAATGTGGCTGTTCGACCATCCCAGTGACGTACAACATAGTACATTTTTCTGTATGTATGGTGACAGGGTCCTGCGGCAGTATTTGCGCACCGAAGCTGCGAATGAGGAAAAGAGTTGTCACTGCTCCGACAACTTTGGAATGTATACATTTATGTCGATACATAGGCGCCTAGAATACCAAATTTCGCGTCACTAACTCATCGGCACACACTTTCGCGCACACAATGATGCGCTTACACTCACAAGTCAGGAATAAAGGTGAGCGGGTGATCCCATTAGTGACTGTGACGACACATGGCCTGGACCATCTATACCGCGTGTAGTGGCCTGAACTTACGACGAGAGCTTATGCCAGGCCGTTCAGAGCTCCCCGCAAGTTTGCGAATGATTGTCTATAGGCGGCGCATTTCCTTCTAGATCTACTAATCCACTAGGACTAATCCACTAATCCTCCCCCGTGAACAGCTCCGCTGCGCTAACGAAATACACGTTAAGTCATTGTCACGGCCGGTCCACTCTCTTCATAACAGCGTCAGTATTGCAGACACAGATCACGCTTAGCACAATGCATCTTATGCATCGTTGTCATTTTTCTTTTTTTTTTCTTTAGCTCATCGTTGGGGCGTGGGAATTCAGCTTTCACCACCGAAAGATATACTTGTTTGGCCAACGCCAAACAAATGTATCTTTCGCGACCGTTGAATGGATCATTTGGAAGCAACCGCCGTGCCACGATGCCCTGCGGCTCACGCGGAACCTTGGGAACACATCGGGTCGCGGTTCTCGTTCGGCCGCAGCGACCCCGGCATAGCAGAGCGGCCGCGCTGTCCGTGCGCGGCCCTTGAACTTCCGCGGCCAGCCGGCGGGCATCAGCGCCGAAGCGGGCCGCCCAGAGCCCTGCTCTGCGTCTCGTCTGGCTCTCGCGCGCGCGTGCGGTGGCGAACGAGGCTAAAGCGGCGCCCAGAGACGAGCCAGGGAATTAGCCGCTGAGCGGGTCCATCTCCAATTACCAGCGAATCTGGGTCAGACAAAAGTGAGCGCGTCGCGTCCTTGAACGAGCCCCGAAAGGGGGGCTGCGCCACGTAGAGGAAAGCGGCACTCCCCAGGCGCGCACTAAAAAAAGCACCGAACACGTAAAAAGACCATATCTTGGTGCGTATACAGATCGAGCGCTCAAACATCGCCTCCGGTCATCTCCCTATCGAAGACGCCGCGGCGCGAACGTTCCTCGTGTGCGTGCCGCCGAGCAAGGAGCAGCGGGGGGCTGTCGTCGCCCAGCACGACTGCCAGTGGGAAGCCGGCGTCGACGCGCGCCACACCGAATCGTGGCAACAGCGGGAGGCTTCCGGGCTGCCGGCCGACGGCAGCTCTCGTCAAACAGCCGAGGAGCAATGTGTCGCGTGCTCTCACTCGAAACTGTAGCTGCTGCAAATGACACGCACCGGCATGCTGCCGCGGCATTTTCAAAAATAAATGTACTAGAATACGGGGAGGTGGGGATTGTTTAGCGGCGATATCATCATAATCATCATCATCATGCTCATCACCATCATCAGCCTATCTTATGTCCACTGTAGGACGAAGGCCTCTCCCTGGGATCTCTAATTACCCCTGTCCTGCGCCAATCGATTCCAGCTAGCGCCCGCGAATTTCCTAATTTCATAACCCCGCCTAGACTTCTGCCGTCCTCGACTGCGCTTCCCTTCTCTTGGCACCCGTTCTGTAACTCTAATGGTCCGCCTGTTATCTAACCTACGCATTACATGACCTGACCAGCTCCGTTTTTTTTTTCTTAATGTCAGTTAGAATGTCGGCTATCCCCGTTTGCTCTCTGATCCAAACCGTTCTCTTTCTGTCTCTTAACGTTACGCCTAACATTCTTCGTTCCATCGCTCTTTGCGCGGTCTTTAACTTGTTCTCAAGCTTCTTTGTGAATCTCCAAGTTTTTGCCCCATATGTCAGCACCGGCAAAATGCACTGATTGTACACCTTTCTTTTCAATGATAATGGTAAGCGTCCAGTCAGGAGCTGACAATGTCTGCCGTATGCGCTCCAACCCATTTTTATTCTTCTGTAAATTTCCTTCTCATGGTCAGGGTTCCCTGTGAGTAATTGACCTAGGTAAACGTACTCCTTCACAGACTCTAGAGGCTGACTGGCGATCCTGACCTTTTGTCCCCTTGCCCGGCTATTCATCATTATGTTTGTCTTCTGCATATTAATCTTCAACCCCTCTCTTACACTCTTTCTGTTAAGCTCCTCAATCATTTGTTGTAATTCGTCCCCTGCGTTGCTGAACAGGACAATGTCATCTACAAACCGAAGGTTGCTGAGATATTCGCCATCGAACCTTACTTCTAAGCCTTCCCAGTTTATAGCTTGAATACTTCTTCCAAACACGCAGTGAATAGCATTGGAGAGATTGTGTCTCCTTGTCTGACCCCTTTCTTTATAGACATTGTCACGATTCACAAGCAGCAGGAACTGATAAAAAAAGGGCAGGACACTTTAATTGCAGGCCAACTGAAAAACGATCGCGCAGGGACCTCTTCTTCTCTTCCGCAATGCGCGAGAACTTCGTCTTCCTCTACGTGCCGCGTACTAGATGTGGCATTTGCCTCCCTCCAGAGAGAGCATCGTCCCGATGCTCACCTAGCGGCAGAATGATGTGTCAGACAAGATGTGGTAACTTCATTCCGAACAATAGGGCTACATGCGCACAATGTGCACGACTTCTGGTGGACGCTGCCTCGCCCTGGAGGAAGCAGGACTATCAGGGATAACCTCATAGTTCAGGTCTCTGAGATGCCGTAAAACCTTGTACGGACCCAAGTACCGCGTGAGTAGCTTTTCTGAAAGCCCTCGCCGATGGATGGGACTCCGAACCCACACTTTTTCTCCTGGCTGATATGGGCGCCGTAGATTGTAGCGTCGAGCGTCGTAGTTCTGTTGTCGGGCGATTCTGACGCGGGCGAGTTGTCTCGCTTCTTCAGCACGTTGAGCGAAAGCTTCAGCGTCCGTGCCTGTATCCCCGCAGTCATGTGGCAACATCGCATCGAGCATCGTCGTCACTTCACGGCCATGAAGAAGGCTAAATGGTGTCTTTCGCGTTGTTTCCCGTTGAGCAGTGTTGTAAGCGAATGTGATGTACGGTAAAATGTCATCCCGATTTTTGTGCTCCACGTCTACGTACATACTCAGCATGTCTGCGATAGTCTTGTTCAAGCATTCTGTTAGGCCGTTCGTTTGCAGGTGATAGGCTATGGTCTTTCGATGAGCCGTGCCGCTGAGGCTAAGCACTGTCTTTAGAAGTGTAGCCGTAAAGGCAGTCCCTCTGTCCGTCATTATCACCGCTGGTGCACCGTGCCTTAGAACCACGTTTTCAATAAAGAATCGCGCTGCTTCGACTGCGGTGCCACTTGGAAGGGCCTTGGTTTCTGCATAACGGCTTGCACAGTGGAAGAATTCTTGAACACAAGGAGGTGGAAGGCATCATCTGCTATGACATGTGCGACTTTATCAGGTTCGGACATCTTCGGACTCACTTTGCGGGACAGAGTGAGCACGTCCTGGATGTACGTGTACGTGAGGTAGGATTCAGTGCACGTCTGGACACGCGAAGCGAGGTCTTTTTGGTCGGCGCGCTGACATCCAACAGGCTCGGGAAACAAATCCTGGAGCTTCTGTTTACAAATGTCCCAACTAGTAAGTTCCTCCTCGTGGGTCTGAAACCAGACGCGTGCCGTTCCCGCGAGGTAAAATATCCAATTAGCGAGCATGATGGTCTGGTCCCAGTGGTTGCTGGCGCTCACCCGCTCATATAGGTTAAGCCAATCTTCAACATCAGTGTTGTCGGTTCCGGAAAATGTTCCTGGGTCGTGGGGTTGTGCAAGAATGACAGTGGGCGCAGGTGCCGACGTGCCCGTAGCATCCTCGTATTGAGCTGGCATCGTAGATGCAGCCAAGGAGCGCCCGCTGCGTAAATCCGTCTTGATATTAATCCCACAGCCTCCACCAAAAATGTTACGGGGTTAAAAGAAGTCAGAAGTATATTTACAGGATATTTACAATAATTGTAGCAGCTGACAAGATGGTAGACAGCGCGCGAAGTCCAGAGCGTCGTCTTATTCGTCAGCGTGTCACAATATATATATATATATATATATATATTAATGACCTTCCGTCCACCCAATCTTCTGCCAGCCACCATTTTGCTGACGACTCTGTGATTTTCCGTGAATACGTAACCTCAACGTCATTAATACTCTCCAGACCGATCTTAATTTGGTCTATAACTGGTTCAAAACTTGGAAAATTGAATTAAATATTAACAAATGTAAGTTCATGCGTCTTTCTCGCTGCTCTAACACTCCCCCTTCTTATTGTCTTAATGGCATTCCTCTTGATTCCGTCGCATCATATAAATATCTAGGCGTACATATATCACGAAACTTAACATGGAATGCTCATACTGAATACGTTGCCAATAATGCTAATCGCATGTTAGGGTATTTACGTCGCAACTTCTCTGCTGCTACTTCGTCCTTAAAACTCTTGCTTTATAAATCGCTAATACAACCTAAACTTGAATACGCGTCACCTATATGGGACCCTGGGCATGAAAATCTTATATCTTCTCTCGAACTTATACTAAATAACTCCGTTCGCTTCATCTTTTTCAAATTACAACCGTACTGCAAGTATCACAGCCATGAAAACTAACCTTTCTCTACCATCTTTAAAATCTGGCCGGAAAATCAGTCGCCTCACTCGATTCCACAAGGTATATCATCACATCATGCTACACGACGATTTTATTTCACCACCGGAATACATCTCCCACCGCATTGATCATCCGCACAAGGTTGGCATCAAAAAGTGCAATACTAAAGCTTGTTTTCAGTCCTACCTTCCCCAGACATCTGTCGAATGGAACCGCCTCCCTCCCGATATTGCAGCCATTGAGGATAATCAACGATTTCGTGATGCACTAACAACCTTTGTTTATTTTGGGGAATGTTGAAATTACGTTCTAACAAAATCCACTGTATTGTATTTATTGTCTTTGTAACCTATATTACCCACTCCCCTCTGTAATGCCTTTGGCCCTGAGGGTATAATAAATGTATATATATATATATATATATATATATATATATATATATATATATATATATATGAGGTAGCTATCGCTTAGTAGGCGCTGCGAAAAATCTACGACATCGCGGGGAGATGGCGTGGCAACCTCACATTGAGCTTCGCAGTGTTTCTTTTCCGCATAATTGCCGGCTTATCAAGGCGCCCGTCGCGGTAAGTGTGGAATATTCGCAATTCAAATTGTATAATAGCGTGATGATAAATTTTTACTCGGGGAAAGCTTGGCTTCAAGGCCTATGGACTGTATGATTGATTGTTCTAACCGTTCATTATATTTTTTTAATCGCATAACGCGTACAACGCAATTCAGCCTCTTCATCTGGATTACTTCGAAAGGGCACCATTATTTGAACGACAAATTGTAACGCCCAGATAGCTCCTTAAAAGTATTTACTCATTGTAACTTTCTGATTATTCGCTTTGGGACACATTCCTAAATTGAATCCGAGCAGTAGTGAAGGCATGTTTGCTTAGCAGAAACTGGCACCAGTTTCGATATAACTGCGCTTAAAGTGCGCTACATGGGCATTGGCATTGGCAATGTATTGGAAATACATTGGCATTTCAGTTGGGAGCCTTCTCAAGAGCTTCCTTCTAACAGTTCGGGATGATCTGAGCCAGTGAATTTTTTAACAAATTTCGGGGAAGAATATCTGCAAAGTGGTGCTACACTTTGATTTCTGCTAAGCAGACATGGCTTCCCCACCGCTCGGCTTCAATTCAGCAATTGCGACATGGGCCCTAAAGCGAATAAACAGAAAGTTGTTTAATGAATCTTTTTCATTAGCTACCTGACGATTGCGATTTATCATGCAGGTAGAGCTCGCCTCTCTCAGAAATCTACCTGCAAGGGTGCAACAGGGCTCTGTTGCAGGAGTCTTCTCCTTATTACTTTCTTTCTTTCTTTCTTTCTTTCTTTCTTTCTTTCTTTCTTTCTTTTTTGCCTGTACGAACTGAAAAGAGACGTGATATAGAGGTAGCGGGCCTAAGAGGGGGAAAAATGAAGAAAAAGATTGCGAACGTAAAACATTCATATGGGTCACCTTTATAATTGTCCTTGAATGTCCCTCTCAACGTTTCAAGTCAGTGATGCTATCGCTAACTTGACCACGTCGCTTCTTGTACGATCTACGTCGAAGGTTTGTCTACCAGAGCGCAACTCGCTGAAATCGCCGCACCGACTGGCAGCGCCTTCGAAGAGGGAGGGGCAGTGTGGGTACGCTGACATGACGAGTGGCATCGGAGACGTGGAGCTGAGCAAGACGGCGACGACGAACGTGCGAGCAGTGGCACGAGCGCGTCTCTGTGACCACGTGATTTTTTGTACGCTCTCCGGCCACGCCGTCGGATTTCCCGCTTCATGAGCCACATAATGCATTCGCATTAAAATATTTACCGTGCCAACTATACCATGCCACTAAACGCGTGCGGGTACTTCCACTACCGATGCCCGTGTTCATTCCTTCTTTCGAAATTCTGGTCCATTGCTTGTATGGCACCTGGTTCAGTCCGCGACCTCAAAGCTCTCGTCCTGAACATCCATGACTCGGAAGAGCAGTTTAGGCATTGGAATGCCTGCAGGTACATGGCTCGAAGCCAGCTTTGGCCACAAGCCAAGTGGCCGATTTGCCACAGGCTGTACCGTCTCCGGCAACGGAAACTAAGCACGAGCGTACAAAGGTGATTTCTTTTTTACTGATTGGCCAAGTAATGATTCTTTACAGTCACTTTGTTACTGCTATCGGTGTTACTGCTGTTGCACCGATACACAAAGGTGGGGATCAAAGACAATTTAATAATTATAGACCAATATCTGTTTTAACCGGGTTTTCAAACATTTTCGAACACATAACTTATCACTGATTGGTAATATTTTTTGACACTCACAAGGTAATTTCAAAGAGTCAATACGGTTTCCAGAGGGATAAATCCACCGAACAAGCTCTTCTATAAATTAACGATAAAATAATATCGAATATTGAAGATAAAAATTATATGCATGGTTTATTTTTATTTATTTATTTACTTATTTATTTATTTATTTATTTACTTATTTATTTATTTATTTATTTATTTATTTATTTATTCCGATACCTCAAAGGCCCCCGAAGGGGTCTTACATGAGGGGTGGGCGCGTACATTTTATTTAACGTAAGTTAGTTCTTCAATGATGCTTTTGAAATGATGGTTCTCATGAAGAATAGCTGAAGCGGAAAGGTCATTCCAGTCTCTTGAGGTACGAACAAAAAAAATGAAGAAAGATAAGTGGTGGTTCTGGCTGGAGGAGGATACACCGCTTTGTTATGGTTGGTCCAGATGGAATGGCGGTGAACTGGAGAAATGTTGGAGGACCGGGCAGATGCAATGAAGAACTTGTGGAATAGCGAGAGACGGGCAGCTTTCTGGCGAAGCACAAGGTTAGGTAGATTAGCCCGTGACTCAAGTTCTGTAGTACTGGAAGTGAAAGAATAATCAGTGAAAATAAACCACGCCACGCGATTTTGAATTCCTTCTAACATGTTAATATGGCTAGCTTGGTAAGGGTCCCAATAGCACAAGCGTATTCGACTTTAGGTCTGATGAAAGTAAAATGTGCTAGATGTTTGGGACAGGGGCGGGAGCAAGTCGGGGGTTACGGCGCAAGTAACCCAGCATGCGGTTAGCGTCGTTAGTTATCTTGTTAATGTGCGTGAACCATGACATATCGGAGCAAAGACTGATACCAAGGTATTTGTAAGCGCTAACTGAGGAAATAACGGAACCATTGATTACATATTCACGGACGGGATAGGAGGGCCTGCGATGGAAAGGTAAAAGGAATTACTTGTTAGTATTCAAGCTCATTAACCATTTTTTGCACCAAATTTCGATGAGAGAAAGACCCGCTTGAAGAGCTAGTACGTCGTCATTATTATTAATTTGCTGATAGAGCACACAATCATCAGAAAATAAGCGTATTTTTGATGATATGTTAGTCGGTAGGTCGTTAATATATACAAGGAAAAGTAGGGGGTCAAATATAGTTCCCTGCGGAACGCCAGAATCTACAGGGGAAAGATCAGATGAGTGACCATTAGCATATACAAATTGTTGTCGATTAGTTAAAAAGCTACGTATCCAATCAAATGCATGGCGGTTAAGATTTAGTATCGGAAGTTCTTGAAATAATCGGTAGTGAAGTACTTTATCGAAAGCCTTCTCGAAATCAAGGAACAACGTATCAACGGGAGTGTTAGTGTCAAGACTAGAACTGATGTCGTTAATAAAGAGTGCAAGTTGGGTGGCGCACGAGAGACCTTTTTGGAAACCATGCTGGTTAGGGTGAAAAAAATCTACTGAAAGGAGAAAATTTACAATTTGAGAATAAATAACGTGTTCCATCAATTTGGAACAAGCACTTGTCAGGGATATTGGGCGGTAATCTTTAGGCGATGATGAGTTACCTTTTTTCGAAACTGGAATGATCTTGCCCACTATCCAATATAATGGGACCATGCCAGAGGAGAGGTACCGCTGAAATATGTACGACAAGATAATGCTTGAAACGTAGTACTTTTTAATATTTTCGAGTTGATGCCATGGACCCCAGCGGATGATGTTAGTTTTAGAGAATCGATTATTTTAGAAATGCTAGGAGCGTCAAGCATAATTTCTGGCATCAGTGGATGATCTGCTAAGGGTAGGGGGAGCATGGTGTCAGATGGTTCGTGGGTGAATACTGAACAGAAAGCGGTATTAAGTACATGCGCAACGTTCTGCGCAGGAATTTCACGACCTTGCTCGTCACGCAAAGATAAAGTGTTAGAAGGGGTGGGTTTCAGGAAATTCCATAACTTCTTTGGGTTATTTCGTATCATATCAGGTAAAGTTAAAGTGAAAAATTATTTTTGAGCATCAGCAGCGAGTGAGAGGAAGAGCTTTTCGGTGTCGCGATAAGCTTCCCAAGCACGTGTTGTGTCCACCAGTTTTGTGTGCCGGAAATGACGGTTATTTTTGTACTTGAGTCGTTTTAATGTTGTATTAAACCACGGGAAATGAGACCATTCTGTGATGGTTATGGTCGGAATATGGGCTTTGATTAGGTCGTGTAGCTTGTGTTTGAAGAGACGCCAGTTAGTTTCAACATTGCGCTGAGAAAAATCAAACAAGAACCAGTCAGAAAAAGTAGAAAGCTGGTCATTGATAGCTTCGTAATTTCCTTTGTCGTAAAGCATTATTGTTTTCTTTTCCTTTGTAGTTTTGGGTAGCGTAATATTAAATGAAGCGTGCATTACAACGTAGTCACTTAAACCTGTAAGGAATGAAAGGGACAATAAACTATCAGGGTGGGATGTAATTAGAAGGTCAAGGATGTTTGACGAATGTTCGGTCACTCTTGTAGGCACTGAAACAAGTTGTGTTAGTCCAAATGTTAGGCACGCGTCAACGAAATCAGCTTCCTCATCGGACTTAGACAAAGTTAACACCAAATCAGCCCAGGAAATATTAGGAAAATTGAAATCCCCAAAAATATTGATTTGAACATTAGCGTGAGTGTAAGAAATTGTATTCATAACATTGTAAAATTCTGCGACGAAATGCGCAGTTGCGTCGGGAGGCCAGTGGCACACACCGACAAGCGTGGGAGGCTGAATTGTGCCGCGCAGTGCAAACACCACCTCACGTGGTGACTGAATATTAGCAACAGAGCAGCGCTAATCCCTGCGGGCAGCTATGAGCACACCGCCACCACGCCTGTCCTTGCGGTCCCGGCGGAATATGTCAAACTCCGGAAAATGGGACGAGAGTTCAATATCAGAAACTGCCGAGTTTAGCCACGTTTCAGTATGAAGAGCAAGTTTACATTCAGTAGATTCAATGATACTTCTAACTTGGTCGCGCTTGGGTATGATGCTCCTGACGTTTGTATAGATGACGGTAATAGGGGTGGGGTTTAACCTGGCGCAGACACGATGACAGGACGACAGGGTGATGGCTAATGCGGAGAAGAAACGACTTTTTGCGAGCAGTGATCGTACACATATGTGGTTTTATCGATTATTAATCTCTTATGACGTAGTCTAAATGGCTTGCCCTGAGCTCTTGAGAATTCGGATTCTGACCAGAAGAAGGCTTTTGACTCCATGGACCATGATATTCTATTAAGGAAATTATGGAAGTAAGGAATAGGAGGTGTTGCCGCTCAGTTGCTTGAAAGCTATTTAAATAATTGGCAACAGTTCGTGCGCATGCAGGATGCTTCCTCTAACTTTTTAACGCTTCAACAAGGCGTCCCTTAGGGCTCCAAATTAGGTTCGTTGTTATTTCTAATATTCGTAAACGGTCTAGTTAACATACCTGATTCACCAGAATTGACAATGTACGCCGACGATACGAATCGATTTTTCAAGTGACGTAACCTGAACGAATTAGAACAAAGTGTGAATCGCTACCTTGTATTACCAGCACGATGCCTGAAACAAAATAAATTACAGCTAAACACGGTAAAAACAACATACATTATATTCAAGTCACGAAATACACACATGGATAGGGGATCTAACCGTTAATTATAACGGAATAAAATTGGCGCAAGTAAAAGACGAGAAGTTTGTTGGAGTGGTGTTTACTGAGGAAATAGGTTGAATGCACATCTACAAGTGCTGGTATTATGTATAGAATTTCTAGAATGATTCCGCTGTGGCTGAAACAGCGGATACATAATTGCCTTTTTCATTCTAAGTTTAGCTACGGAGCTCTGGTGTGGGGAACTTCCAAAACTACCTACAAAAAGCTAGTACTTCTTCAGAAAAATGTTCTCCGTCTTTACTCCCACTACCAAGGAAATTACGCAAATTTGAGGACAGAACCTTTATTCGAAAAATACCACATGCTTCGTGCTGATCAAGTGTTTTACATGAAAGTACTACAACTCATATATAGCGAAAAACTGTGTGAGCGAAATGAAGCTGCTATAGACAGCGTACCACTATATCTTAACTACCAAAACCTGCGCCGCACGCAACGAACAAACTATGGGGAACGTACTTTTACTTATCAAACAACTTGCATAATAAACAAATGAGACGAAAAGCTCAATTTCAATTGTCCTGAAAAAGCCTTGAAGCTACAAGTTAAAAAGATCATGATGAATGCAATTATATGTTTTCACAGTTAGCACACAAAAGAACATTATAACGATACACCTGCACACAGTGACGGTTGTGGTACACCCGCACACAGTTGTAGCATTTTTTATCTTGTATCTAAATTGTTCTCTTTCTTTGTTCCTTTTTATTCCGAACGTTATTGGATCTTACGTTATCGTATTTAGGCTATGCTAATTGTACTACGTGCACTCTATTAACCTTGCCAACTCTTGATTCATGTTGTTCTACTCTAGTTGTTACCTTGTCCAGATTTATGGTGCTTAAATGTCTTAGATGCACATTTTTTGCATACTTAGTGCCTGTTTTAAAGTAATATCACAACTGTACTTTTTTTTTTATAAGGGACTGGTTTGCCGTTGAAGGCTGTTTCTCTTTACGTTTTATATTGACTGATATATTTTTTTGTATATATATGAGTGCTGTTCGAACTGTGTGCAAGTGTGTTGGGTCCTCTGTCAGGCATCTTACCTTTAGTCCCAACATCCTCTATTTTTTTTTTTCTACACGGAAACAATAAAACCGAAACGGAAAAAAAATGAGATAGCGCCGCGAAGCTGTTCTCTCTTTCAAGTGCTGGACACTCGATGTAAGGTATACATGAAAGCGCTCCGTTAAAAGTAACGGTCGTTTACCACTTCCAAGCCGGTCTAACTTGGTCGTTCATTGCCGGTATTTGTGCACGCTTAGACATATCTGTGGTGGTAGCTTCGACCTATAAGTGCACCATGAGCGTTTCTTATTTGAATGAGTTGAAACTTTGTAACATAATGCAGCCTGTTAATTGTACCTGTATAGTACATTCGCACTCAGGTGGACAGAGAAGTAAATTTGGCAACGACAACTTGCAACTGTGCCGTTGTTAGCACATCGAATGTGTACGCAGTCACGCCACAGAGTAAGGAACAAGGAGAGCATCGGCTGTTCCAGTAACTGTGCTGCCTGAAGGTGCTTTCGGCAAAGACGAGTCCATTGGTTCCTTTCTCCGTATCGCGCCGTACCTTGCTCCAGCCTCCACGCCCTCTGAAATTCACCCCCCTCTCTTTAAGGCGCTGATGGATCGCTTGCCCGGGATGCAAGTCCTGTATTTCGTTTCTAAGTATATACCATTCCGATATATCACACCAGGCGAGAAATATGTAAAAAAAAAAATGGATGGCCGGTTTGACAAAAATAGGCTGTCGAGCGGGTGGTACGATAGAGAAATCGCAAGTGCATCACGTCGGGAATGGTGGTTGCCTCATGGAACGGTAAAGGAGAAAGATTAGAACAGAAAAATCCGTGCAGAAAAATCCCTCCGACGCTATATTATTGGAACGGTCGACGAACTCGCTTTAAATTTCATATCGCACATGACCACGTTGCTTACTTTTGCTCAGGCTCGCTGACTCGTGCTCTGAGGAGGAAATCCTTGCAATCTCATGGCGCCCGCCAGCGAGCGAACAGAAGCAGCAATGACTGTTCCGGAAGTGTCTGCGGGCTCGCTCCGGCTTCCTCGGTGCTGCCAATACTTGAAGCGAGCCTTCGTAATGGCGCTTTTTTCGAGCAGTTCCATACATGTTCCTGTTCGCCAACTGAAAAATGCCAATGGTAGATTAAAGATCCAGCGCACATACAGGGCTGAAAACAGTTATAAAGATGTTTACAGTCAATTTAGCATATGCTAAACAGGATGAAGGCGAAAGCCTGCGCGCTCACGAGACATTCATTACATTACTTTGACATTATCATTCAAATGCGTTGTTACTACATATTACTTGTTTTCTCTTGTTCTCTTTTTTCGGTCGCCTGGATATCGCCACTGGTTCTGCGTGGGTAACGGCACGTTAGAAGTGTCGTGGCAAGTCTAGGAAGACGATTAATACATATACGCGGGTTCACTGAATGAATTTATTTTTACTCTTTAATCGACGAGGGTATACCTACATGGGCTTGTATACAGGATGTTTCACGTAACTTGTGCCAAAGATTTAAAAAAAAAAAACAGTGCTTAGCCGCAGATGAACGAAACCAACGGCATATGGTTTGCCGTCATGTAGCGGTCCTTAGAGTATATTTTTTAATTCTACTTAATTAGTTAATTAACTAAGATGAATTATGCAAGATTATTAATATTCACTTTAGGGCCCAGTGCGTTTTACTGTGTTGTAGAGGGGGTTCAGAAACGACCGATCCAATTTTTTCTGGCAACGTACATGCG
Organism: Dermacentor andersoni; assembly: GCF_023375885.2. NCBI lineage: Eukaryota > Metazoa > Arthropoda > Arachnida > Ixodida > Ixodidae > Dermacentor > Dermacentor andersoni. The sequence continues at coordinate 257,336,775 of NC_092814.1, read as the reverse complement.
TGGTGATTTTTTACAGCGTTGAAAGAAAGCCCGCGAAATATAAAAGAAACCACGTGACTGCGCTCGCGCGCTATGGCATTGCAGCGCTCGCAATCGCGGTTCGTGCGAAACAACTGTGCGCGCGGACCGTGGCGAAGTGAGCAGCCGCGGCTCTGTGCAGTGGCTTCACGGTGCGCCAGCATCTTTGGCGGTGGCACACGGAAAGGCAGCGCCGTCGTCCCTGATAAGCGATAAACTCGACGCACGGTTGAGAGCGCTGCAGTATGATAGCGAACGAGCGCAGCCACGTGGTCTTATTTCATATTTTGCGGGCTATCTTTTTAACTATGAAAAAGAAAATCGCCACGCAGCATGTATACGTTGCCACAAAAAAATTGGATCAGTCGTTTCTGAAGCCCCTCTACAACACAGTAAAACGCACTTGTCCCTAAAGTGAATATTAAAAATTTTGCATAATTCGACTTAGCTAATTAACTAATTAAGCGGAATATAAAAAAAAATACTCTGTGGAGCGCCACATGACGCAAACCATATGCCGTTGGTTTCGTTCAGCTGCGGCTAACCACTTCTTTTTTTTAAATCCTTGGCACAAGTTACGTGAAACACCCTGTATATGGTGCCTGCTACTTTCTTGCAGCGCATGCAGAATGAAAGGGACACGGAAAGGCACATTAGACAAACACACAGCGCTAACTTTCAACAACGGATTTATTTGCAGTTCTCGCAGGAGTACTTGTACTCCTCAAAAGGTGAGTAGTCACGTGTACATTGCTCGGAAAATGTGAACAAAACAGAGAAAAGCACACACAGACACTTTTGGGGCCACACTAATTATTTAGAAGGGTGCCCTTTCAACGCGAACAGAGCTAATCGAGCTGTTTTACTGATAAAGAAAATGATGGCTTAGTGGCGCATGCGCTTGAATTTTCGTGCCATAACGCCGGACCGACCCAGGCTTTCTATAGGGCTCTCGCCATAATAGCATGCTCTGGTGTCGTTTTCAATATTTCTGAGATTTGTGCCTTTTCGACATGGGAAAACATACTTGCGCCCACATACCGCAGAAGCCACGTCAGATGAGTGCGGAATCGCCCTCACGGTAAATACCGAAATGCCTGTTCCCGTGGAAAAAACACCAGCACCGTACCGCGATGCATGTTAAGTAAGGCGCGAAAAAAAGAGAACGTGTCGTGTTTTGCCGATGATTTGTCAGGTGGCCGCCGCAGAAGTACGTACCTTTCGTCTGACCGACCTAATTCTAGGCACAAGTGGACTGTGCGAGAGTGTATATGCAAAGCCTTTACAAGGTTACAACACGTTGTAGGGGAAGTAAAATTGTCTACAACGCGTATCTTCCTCCGGTTAATTCCTGCTTCTGTATGGACGGCTTTCTTTGCACGCACGCCTTCTCGTGCAGTCTGCACGAGCTGCGCTAGCCGAGCAGCACCGCAAGGGCGAAATGTTCATATATACTGGGACGGCCTGGCGCTTTCAACACAGCGGAGCCTGTTACAGCGCACGCGTGTGGACCAGATTTGCGAAGAGGAGAGACTCCACACCAGAGAAATCGGCACCAACCACCGTTGACAGATTGTTCAAAGCGCGGGCACCGTCTCCCGAGAAGCGCCGCGGCCGATCGGTATTGGCGGCGAGGAGTTACGGAGTCGCCATCTATCGGGAGCGCCTCGCTGGCGTAGTATGAGGGATCACGCGGCGCGCTCCTCATAGGTTTTGCTGTCAGCGCTCACTGAAAACACCACGCGGGAGCTCTCCCGGACATTTCTGTAAGTACTTTCGAAACGAGAGAAGTTTTTTACTGTCTAAACAATAATCTTGGGCAAACTGTAAGCACAGAATCGTTTACAGACGCTATCTCTTTACCGAATACGTACAGTGAACGCCACTGCGCGCGGTCGCCGCGATGGAGTCTCCCGAACCGGCTTCTTGCGTGAAAGGTAGGAAAACGCTGAGAGCAAACTATGTGAAATACGTTTTTATAGTGTTTGTATAACTAAATGGAGCGTAATAGAATGAAGCCTCAATGCAGCGATCGCGCAGATTAGCAGCGACCGACTGCGCGTCTGCATGCTTGACCGCGCACTGTTTCGCTTTCGCCGCGTGCGCGTTTTCGCACCGTGCCATGAGCTTTAGGCCGCAGAATATGAGCATTTGACAGTATACAAGCAACCATTGTTGCGTGGGCGCTATCAGAGTTGTTCAAAAATAATTTAATTGTAGAGACTTCGACGGGGACTGTGATGTGCCGTCGCGACGATTCAATCTTTTTTTTTCTAAATTCTTGGACGTTTCAATATTATTTCTCGAGTTGCGTAGCACTATATGTTTATTGGTGTTCTCAGCGTGCGATTTCCCGCTGCTTCTTTTTAGTAATCCAGTGCATTAATTCATAACACAAACATGACCATATGCCATGATTTCTTTTAATGTGCTTCTTACCGCTCCCTTTCCGCTCCAGTGAACTTGCCAGTATCTATAGCATCGACAAGTTCATAGACCAAACCGTCATGACATTAGTCGGGCAGCGGACTCAGGCGAGCGTCTCAGTGCGCGTTTTCCGAACATCGCAGACCCGGCGCCGTAGCAGAAATCTTCCTCGCGTCTGCGCTTGCTGCATACCCGAGTTGTAGCCGACGACTGTTTGTCGGTTTTGTGTCTGTTTCGCAAGCCAAGCTTCACGCAGCTTCTTGTCCTGCGGCTACGTGTGAATAAGGCTGACACCGGGCTACTTTGCGTACGTCCGGCACTGCGGCACCGAGCAGTAGTCTACCATGTTGCGCGCCTTCAAAGGCAGCCACTACCTATTGTAGTGCTTTCAAGCGTTGTAAAGGAGACACTCAAAGCGGGAAAATTTCGCCACTAAATGAGGACCGCAGCGTACGAGGGAATTTAAACTCTCGTCTTCAGCTCGCTTCGGCGCTCCCGAAGCAGCCGACGCCGCCGCTATGTCAACGTGATCCCTAGTAGGACGTCACGCCGATGGTGGCGCCAGCTTTTCCAGTGGTGGAGCTCGAGGCTAATAGCTGCTACCTTCGGTAAACACCGGAAACACGTGAGCCATCAGAGCGTACCGAATGAAACGTCGTTGCATACGAGTACGGCCCTTCTGACCCGAGAACCGACGACTGAGGGCGGGCCGACGCTTATTGATAAAAGAGACGCCTTTCGCGTAGCCCGCAATGCGGGGGCGGAAGAACGACTCGCTGGCTTCATTCTACTTATTGTCTGCGAGGCGCTGCCGACCTTTGAATTGTCCATTTCCGCGTACCGTTAAGGATTCCCCTGAATGGCGCAGCATCATCGTGTAAGCGCGCAAGAGTTCGTATCAGTGGCTTGCCTCCCCGTTCCTCAAATCCCCGAGATGCGTGCACCTACCTCGCAGGGTGGCCTATAAATACCGGCGTTTCGCTGATTGTCTGGAATCATATCCGCGTCGCCGCCCCCTCGGAGTAAGTCCCCGCGGCGCGTGCTACAGCCGCGATGAAGTAAGCAGGCAGCGGCGGCCCGGCCGCGTCACGCACTTCCTGCTCACGAGACTTGTTGCGCTCGAAAAGAGTCGTGAGTACGATTTCTAAAAACAGACGCCATTGTCCGGTGTCACTTCCGCGTTTGCGGGAAGCTGGACGGGGCCGCCTCCCGCGCTGCACGGGCCTCTTGCATAATTACTGCCCAATTTCCTCTCTTAAAGGACACTCGCTAAAAGCCGCCGCCTTGTTCGCGCTCGTATTGGGGCGCCGTCACGTGGTCCGCGACGGCCACCACGTCGCGACACCCCGACCGACTCGGCGGCCACTCGACGCGCGCAGTAGCATGCGCGCTGGAACGTGCAGCTGCGTCCTCGAAGTGCCGCCCGACATTCCTTTTTTGGAGGACGCGACACACATATTTGACGTCGTTTCGGCACCGCTTCGACCGGCGTATAGATATATCCATATCACAATGCAGCCGAGCATAGCAACTTTGTTTTTGATGCGAAATTAATTATGGTCTCACAGCTTCATTATGCGATAAGCTTTACATTCGATCTCAATTAAGGAAAGTGGAAATTAACGTGGAAGAAAAGACAACTTGCCGCCTGGTTCTTCTCGTTCTATGCATGGCAAGATTGTAGATTATGGCGGCCCTGATACCTTGCGAGAGTTTATTGGCCAGTTGCTTTCTTCTATATATGTATATACTGTATAGTAAGATCATGTACTGCGCCACGCCTGAGGCTTAGAGGAGTACGGACAGAACATTTTTGTCTCGTTTGTGTTACTTTATTGGATAGCCGTCGACCCAATAAGTACGCTATGGAGCTTCGATTCCTTGAATTCCAAACGCGACAAATAATCAATGACATTTATTGCGAGCGGTTCATAATGTGCGCCAGGTGCAGCGCGGCTTCGGACGTGATAAGGGCGACTCATAACGTCACCGAAACCTGTTGTGGCGATCTCGCAGTACCACAGATACCATTGACGCGTTCACGCACACGCTTTCTATGGCTGCGTTGCCGAAAACAGCGTACGTTCAGCTCTCGACGGGCTTTCGGCGACAAGGTCAGTATGACTTTCAACCACCGCGCTAGGTCCCGTTGCAGTCATTGACTTTGGGACCCTCGTCTGCATACTATTTGTTGTTTACTTATTGTTTTTTGAATGACCAATAAACTGAAACTAAGCTGACTGCCGGACTCTTGTTTCTGACACCTAGTAACCGCAACCTCCATTTTCGGTGAAGTGACGAGTCTCATTTTTCACGTGCGAAGCCGTGCTGCGCTCGGCGCGCGTTTTAAGTTGTGGCGATGTCGAGTAATTGACGCTTCGTACCGCATATGCATGCAGTCGACAGCTACCTAAAAAAGAATGTGAAAAATCGGGTACGCTGTATCAGGAACGCAGCCGCAGCGGGGTTATGTGAAACGTTTTGTGCGTGCTTGAGAGGATGTAATGACACTGAAGGATACAGAAATGACGGAACCAATTACAAAGTGACGTTTATTGACGCATTATAGAACACTTACCTGTCTAACTTATGTTACAGCTAGTGGGGTGCCGTACGGTCTAATTGTGCAATAGTGCTCGCTCCCTATTCGTAGTAGGCCAGTTTGTTTTCCAGAGGGTGTTTGAGAGAAGAAATGGCCCTGCGCCGCTCCAGTCCGCCGCTCACTACATGAGGACGTGGGCAAAGCGGTCGTTGGATGTCCCTCTGCCTTGCTGCCCGAGTCTCTTCACGCCATTTCTAGAGCCTGTACGGGTCGAAAGCAGGTATGCCATATAGCCGAGCGAGCATGAAATTTCTGCAAGAAATTGCACACTTGTATAGACCCTATAACTCCTGATGAGCACCAGTATAAGTTTAATAAATTATACCTGCTGTCGCATAGTGAGCTCTCTCAAACGCAACCATTCCTGCTCAGATGGACAAACGTGCTGCCGAGCGCCTCCGTGGACGATACAGTAAAAGCAGCGCAAGAACTAACGGCAACACAAGACAGAGAAGTGCACAGGACAGACGCTGAGGTCAGCGCCTGTCCCGTGCATTTATCTATCTTGTGTTGCCGTTATTTTTGCGCTGCTTCTACCATGAGGATAAACCAACTCGCCCAGTTTTACAATGACGAGTGTGAGGATAAATTTTGCTCCGATTGCGTCATGCGTCGCGCGACAACGTCTGTGCACGCGACACATAAATGGTCGAGCAATATTGGCTTCGTGCCTCTACGTACAACGATGCCAAAGTAAGGGTAGTACGCGTCTGCAAAGATATAAGCGATAATACTATAACATGTTTTCGTTACGTGCAGTTTTAGCAAGCGAGCCCCTCTGACCGACGTTTCAGGCCAATAAAGGAGAGAAAAAAAAGAAAACTGCGACGACATTTTCGTGTCAGTACTCGTTTAATGGACGTTCCACATCCGCCGCCATGGTCATGAGTGGCGCTGGCTAACACTCCCATATAGCTATAGCTTGACATATGCACAAATACAAGAAAGTGCACAAGTGGAGCGCCATGCAGAGGTTCTGGACACTGCTCGCACCGGAGGCACGTCGTCTTTTCTCTACAGGGGAGCGAACCTTCGAAAACGAATGGAACTGGTCCACGTTATTCGATCTCTACTCGACAGTGTCGAATATTCGTTTACGTTCGAATGTCAGAGATAACAGCACTTGTTGGAGTTTACGAGGAGCAAGACCGATGCAAGTGTGCTGAATGACTGTGCTGCTGGACAGCCCCGGGTGTTGCGCAGGGGCCCTAGTTCTTGAGCGATTGCGTAAATTAGACAATGTGTGTTCAATAATTCCCAGTTATTCAACAAAGATACCGCAGCTTTAGTCAGCCTCTGAACTTACTGTCTGTATTTAGGGAAAGTAATTAATGATTTAGCCACTCTGGACCATGACTACAACCTTTAAAGAAGGGCGTGGGTTGCTGTGGTATTACATTCAACTTCTTAAGCGAACATAACATTCCACGTGCGTATGGTGGACTGCTACTCCTTTGTTTCATTACACTCAAGGCCGTGGTGCACTACCTACGACCATCTTTCAATTAGGCCTTTACGCGCTTCTCAGTTGACCGGACGTACTGTTGTGAACGGCATTACATATGTATGATATAGTGTAACTACGGAAGCCTTCTATTTTTACAGCGAAGCTTTGAACCGCTCTGTGGTCGGCATTTTTCGTGTCCGTCCGTGTGTAGAAATTATCATCATCAGCAATGGTTTATACTCCCCCGTAAGCAAGCAAAAATGCAATGGCTCATGCCCTCGTAAGGCAGAGGATACAAGCTCTCGGCAAAGTGAAGCGAACAGTGCATACATTCATTGGAATCACCCATACGACACACGGAACAGCATATGTTTCAATAAAAGACAAGCATCCAAACCATAAATTAAGCATTCCCTACCCTCCTCAGCAGTTGCAGTGGTGGTTTTGCAACATTTTCACTATACATTTACTTTAGCAGAGCCGGGATGACGAGTCAATTTTTTTATCAAACGCACTCCACGCAATTTTATATTTCACTTTGTTTAGAAATAAGCAAATATTCGATAATCAATTCAATATCTGCAGGCCGCTTTTCGTACTCGATTCAATTCGAAAATTTCCCTATTCCAAAGCGTCTACTTTTCTTTCCTTTTACTCGTTTCTTCCTGTATTAATAATGAGAGGTTTATCTCAGATTGAATACTCATTCATAATTAATTCTGCATTTCTTACCAAAAAGAAAAACAGTACAGCCCATTTCACTGTGCCTCCTTTGGCTTCATTGTCTGCTGGCTTCATACAGCTGTAACATTTTGTCCGCTATCATACACTTCGGAACATACGATGAAAGCGTTGACTATGGTCGCGACGAAAATGCGTCACGTCGCAGCAAATAAGTTCCATGGCGCGCTGATTAGGTCCGTATTTCGCATCCGTGTATCATGGCCTAGCAACACAAATGCGGCATCGGACAATTTCTAGTGCAAAACCGAACTTTGTAACTTTTGCTGGATCGCATTATAAATGTTAGGTTACAACGAATGCACCGTCAACGGAATGATTCGTCAGTGTCCTTATATTGCTATCACGGTTTATTAAATAAATGTTTGGAGAAAAGACACGCATATTGCTTGAACAACAACGAGCGCAGCGTGAAACATGTTTGCTGGTAGCGAATCGAAACGAGGGATATCGGCGGAAAACATGTCGGAAACGGGACTTGCGTATACGTGCTGTGTATCAGTGCCGCTTCGTTCGCCGCGCGTGCAAGCTCGGGTCTTGCGGAGCTGCCTGACGACGGCATTCGAAACATCCAGCCATGTATCTCGTGTAGCGACATGCTACTTTCGTTCTTCCGCCATATCAGTCTGCTAGCCCAACGCCGAGATTTCGTTGGGTGAAAGGCAGGGGAAAAGGCCGAGCTCCCGCAGTTTCCCAACGTGAACGTATGCGAGTTTGCCCTCACCTTTACGATTTATAGTTTAAGTGTATACGATATACAAGAGACAACAAATAAAATACGGCTTATATGCTTGTGCGGAATTACACACGTCGCTTGGGTTGGTATTAAAAGCTCTCCATACTCGCATCTGGGCAAGTCGTTGAAAAGCGTCATGCCGCATTTTCTTTCTTGCTTTCTTTTTATTTACTTGTGTACTGAGGCCATTAAGTTGGCACGAGTTTGGATAAGAAAGTATATCGCGAAATTCGCGTACTTTAATTATATTAACTCCATGCTCTTCAGAAACAATTTCATCTGTTCATTAATTTAGTTGTAAACGGCCTTCCACTTGTCATTATCCGGGCACGGCTGCTGAATAATGAACTATTCCGAAGCTCCCATGAAGTTATTTTATCCTCGTTAATACAAACGTAATCTGTCGTGAGCATCACTTCATCGCCATCAATAATCGTCATCGTAGTATTGGGAGCCGTCAATGCCAACATATTTGTAGGGCCGATTCCGATTGGTCTGATCGACCAAGCAGCCAATAACTGCACAGCTGAGTGTGATTGTCATTGCGTCACCCAATACGGCCACAATTTCCTATCACGATAATTTCCATTCATTCAGTAAGGCTTCCTCACCTTCAGACAGCCTGCGGATTTGTTGTCTCGATGTAGGCGAAACAATTCCATTTTACCGATGTTGCCATAAATCTACGAGTATAGTATTACGAGCCCCTTCAACGAACACATCACTTTTGTGCTTCCCCTCGCCGCTCTGCTCCGAGAGCTGCGGACTCGCATCTCCACTATACGCTTGTGCGCTGCTTCGAAACACGGCACTTTGCGTGCACCTGGTCCGTATGTGGATGTAGTAAGTGGATATTCACTCACACTCACTCGCCGATCTTTTTGCACGCTACGTACTCACTCACGTTTCGGCTCGCGCCCACTAATAGTCACCAAAACACTCACTCATAGTCGCCTCCATTCACACTGGCTCACGCTCACAAGCGCGTCCACTCACCGTCACTCGCTCACACACATACTCACACTCGCCGACAGCCACTACTCACCTCCATTGAAATTCACCGTCAGTGCTAACCGGCACTCGCTCCCGTTCATGCTCCCGTTCATGCTCCCGTCCACTACCGCAGTTCCTCCCTCACCAACGCCTCATTTCACGCTTGTGTTGGAACGAGTGTGGACCGTTTATACTCACGAGTGGGCATTTGCCGACCTGGTCCTCTGCTGTTCTTTTGTTGCGTTACTGCCAATGTCATGATGCGCCGGACATGGTCCCTTTTCAGTTGTCTCTCATTTACAAACTGGCTCACTCGAGGTCTATTTGTGAATGTCGTTGTATTTATCAAATAAAGTAGATAATATCTTTAAAGCGAAGCTTTCTTTCCCTTGATGCGCTATGTTTCGCCGCATTTCTTCGAAAAGCGGGATTCCCTATGTATGCAACAATTATTAGACGACTTTGTCGAGAAATGTCCCGCACATGTAAGAAAAAGAGAGCTCTACACCCAAGTATCACATGCAGGAAACGAAGTCCTAGTAGGATCCGTGCGGGACCTACGTAACCCCAAGTGGAAGTGCTATACGTGAGACACAGTCACCGAAATGCCTCCCGGATGACAGCAAGTCAGTAGTCCCCTAGCGCATTAATTTTTTAAATTTTATTTATTTACTAAGTGACCGCTGGCTTTAACATAAAGCCTTTAGCAGGAGTGGGCAATGAGTTATACACTATGTTATCAAATGGCTACACAAATTGGTAGAACAAATTACGCAGTCTCAAACGTCTCGCACAACATGCTATACAGAAATAGATAAGCAAGCATAAAACGTGAGCTACCTAAAAAAAGTGGGAAATGAAGCGTACGCATGCTACACAGTTTGTAATTCACTCATGCAGTTCGAAGCCCTAGCATAACAAGCCCCGATAACTAATATGTGCGGTACAGAACTTAAAAATGTAAGAAAACAAAACAAAAAGCACGTACTAATAAAAAGCACAAACCCACAAAACGAGCTGAAAATTATAGTAAGCGACAATGCAGGGTAACAATAATACGTGCGCTTCCAATTACAGAAGAAAGAGACAGAGGAAAGAAGCTGCCGGCGACGATGAAGGAACATTGCATACTTTGAAGCAGTGAGATGAACGATGATACAGGTGGTTGCTCAGTGATGTTTGCCGAAAGGCTGTTCCATTCGCGAGCTCTTCGTGTGGAAAAAAAAAGTTCTGATAGGTCTTAGTCCGACATGCGAACTCTTTCAATTATTTATGTTGGTAAGCACGCGTGTGCAGATGACTGACGTCTTCTATGTATTAACGACTGTCTATACCAAGCTGATTATGGTGAAGCAAGTACATGTATTTCATTCTTTCACGGCATCGCCTATGCTATAAAGAATCAAGGTTTACTCTCCTTATTAAGGTGCCTACCGACGTTTGTCAGCTTTAAGACCTTAAAACACATGAATGCGCACATTTCCGACAAGTGCAAAGCACAGGCAGCAGTGATAACTTATGACCCACTTCATTCAGCTTGCGAAATTCCACTCGAAGTTCCACACCCCTGATATAATCACTCACTACGCCAGTTATGCAATGAAACGATCAATAAATACATATCTCGTGCACAGGACGGGCAACCACGAAAATAATTCTCCCGCTTGCTAAATAACTCTAGGTTTTCAAAATTTATCCGGTGCCCTACGTTATATGGCATATCCCACGTATCAATCAATCAGTCAAGAGTGGTTCTAGATGCGGACGTACGATCAACGACACGAATATGGCGAAAATGGGCTCCGTAAATGTCGTCGAAAAGGCGAACACACTCCGAACTCTAACGCGTGTCTCGTTGCCTGTCTGTTCGACCGCGCACGCCTCAACGGACAGAGGCGACACACACGAGAGCTAACCAAACAAAAGGAATCCCGTCTGGTCGTGGAAGACTGGTGTAAATAAAGACAGAGCGGCGACCAAGTTAAACTTGCTTGGGAACAAACGTTGAGGCTGTCAAACGGAGCCGAAACCATTGCCCTTGGCGAGCGCAGTTCTCGTTTTATAAAACTCAAACTGCATCCCTTGCGTGTAGAACTGGCTTTCGAGACGCGATAACTCGTATACGCTGCCGTCCAAGGTAGTTTGCGACCAGTGTCGAAAGCCTGGCTCGCATGTATCAATCTAGGCGTCTATCCTTTCGAGCATATCCTGACGCTTATTGCTGCCGTCACCGTCGTGAGGCGGGACAAGAAAGGCAGTCGCCGTCTCCCCAAGGGTGTCTGCTTTCTTCGTGATCGCGCAATTGCACGTCTTGCGCCATTGTCAGGTTGGGCGGAGCGGCGCGTGAGGTGTGTCGAGAGAGTATGGACGCGTTTCTCTTTTCTGCCCGTGGAATGTGCCTCGAGTGTTTGCCGCGATCCTGCAGCAAGGAGCGACTGCGGTCCGTCCAGGTTGGGGCACCGAGCATTCCGTCGCAGCTGTCTCTAACTGGCTCGTTCGGCCGCCGCTGCGATGGAGCTCAGCGGCAAGCTAGAATCACAGCAAGATATCACGCATACGCTGGCAACCGCGTTGAGGTGAAAACGTCCTCGCTCTATTGTGCAAACGAGTCGCCAAGTTGCATTTTTGCACCTTGAGAATATATATATATATATATATTATTTATTTATTTATGTATTAACCAATGTAAGCGTATCCATCTTTCTTTCTCTGTAGTGGGCAAACGTCGCAATGTGCCATGCGCTTGAGATGGGAAGCGCCGAAAGTTTTGACGGCCTTTCAGTGGACATAATAACATCTCTTTTCCTATAACACATTACTAATACAGTGGCAGCGGGTATCAGCAAACTGCAATAATTGCTAAGTAATTATTTATTACGTGCTAATAACTCCCTAATAATTAATTTAGGGCACTTCTTTCAGCTGCAGAACTCTATATTCGGTCAGGGATGAAGGCGTGTCCTCTGAATAGGAATTCCGAGACCAGTTCTGAGATATTCGTCCTCAAAATGTGTCACAAAATACATTAGTGTTCTAGTTAGCTTTGTCTCGCATTGCTCGAGGGTAGCTTTTGAAAAATTAACTGGAACGCCATTGGACATCGCCGTAAGTTTGGTGAGGGATGTCTTAACACTGGTGTTAACTCAGGACTTCTACAGCTCTACCTTCAATTCCACAATCTTATCATGCAGCGAATGATATTCGGCTTTAAAAGTTGATTGTTGAACTGATAAAAAAGTGGATATTTTCTGACTATAAGTATGCTATGTAGGTGTTATATATATATATATATATATATATATATATATGTGTGTGTGTGTGTGTGTGTGTGTGTGTGTGTGTGTGTGTGTGTGTGTGTGTGTGTGTGTGTGTGTGTGCGCGCGTATCGAACAAGATGGTAAGCCGATAAGGAAAGTGTAGAACAGCATTTGAAACAAACTAACTAAAGAAAGCCGAGACCTTAGCATTCGCTAAATATCGCCAAAATTTGCACTACACCAAATAACAATGCTTGACTCTTCTAAGTCCGAGAATATTCGTAACGTTCTGTAGTTAAATTTGGTTTCATATCGAGTTCGAAAAAATAATTGGGTAGACGGATACACTGCTATAATTATTTGGAAAACTTTCATATTTTGGAGCCCCACATTATGATTCTTTGAATTTCATACAGATCCCTCAGATATTTGGATTAAAATTTTTATGTGTGGATTGAAATGGTCAGTCGTCCATCACGCGAGTATGACTATTGCAAAGTGGCGCAATGTAATTGTTTAGTTCTTTTTTTTTCTGTCAGATTTCAGTGAGACGTTTAAATGTGACGGGTGCAGAAACGAGACAGAGTCGTGTCACGCAATTAAAGTATACACGTACAGAAATCTCAAAGATGAGCCAGCTGGAACTGAGAGCTTGATAAAGGCGGGTGTATTTTCCGTATTCGCAACATAAAAAAAATGCTGCCTCTCCCGTAATCGAGAGTAGATGTAAGCATGAAATGGCTACCGGCAAAGCAGATTGGCTGGAGATGATACTATAGCCAAAATCTTAAAATGGGTGTACTGCACGTTCGCAATGGCACTTCGACTGTTCGCGGCCTCTGTGCAACCCCTGGATAGCGCCACCCATTAGATTCCCTGGCTCTTTACCTGCCATGAAAAGAGATTGAAGTCTCAGAATCTTTCTGTAGGAGGATTGCTGGTGAAGCAAGTTCCACTGGAACGCAGGCTCTCGACCACTCACCATTCTCACGTGATACCCGTATGGAGTGCCCTTTTCCTCTGGACGAGGAAAAGAGGCTTTATGCCGGCGTTCCTCAGCACCAGGACCAGATGGCATTACATACCGCGCTCTGTGTAACCTCGGTGAACGGGCTCGAAAGGCACTCCTGCTCTTGTACAACGACTCGTGGCGGACTGGCGCGGTTCCCCAGGATTGGGAGTCAAGTCGCCTGATTCCGCTTCTCAAAGATGGCGAGTCGCCTTTGGGCATTGCGTCATACCGTCCGATCGCGCTTGCTAGTTGTGTCGGAAAACTAATGGAACAGATGGGTATAACGCGTCTGGAGTGGCACCTAGAGCACTGGGGAATTGATTCAGACATGTTGACGGGATTCAGGTGCGGCCGTTTATCTATAGACAGCGTTGTCGACTTGGTAATGTACGTCGAATTCCAGAAGGCCTGTAAACGCTTGTCTGCTGCCTTGTTTCTAGACATTAAAGGGGCTTACGATAATGTTACCCATGAAGCCATCCTCAAAGCGTTGGAAGCAGTAGGACTTGGTGGCAAGATATATATCTGGATTCGTAGCTGCCTATACAGATGCGATCATTCTACGTGCTCACCAAGGATGGCCCGACACCCCAGTATTACAGTAGCCGCGGAGTCCCTCGGGGCGTTGCACATTTGAGATTACATCGACATCTAAACGTTATGGGCCTACAACATCGCAAGCCCATGGACTATTCTTCTAGCTACAGCTACTTTTGAACCTATGTGAGACGCAATAACTTTTTCAGGACAAGCCGTGGTGGAGTAACCTCTTTGGCGTTGCGTAAGTCCGAAGGTGCGGTATCAAATCCCGGCTGAGTTGAGGGTCCACTACGTAAAGAATCGATTCCTTAATATGTTCGTTAAACCAGGTTGACATACACATGTCCTTCTTTAGTACTCTCAATATACGTTTCGTGTCCATTGGTGATAAAGGGATGAGTTGAATTTCTGCATATTTATGGCCCGATTTTGCCAACGAGTCCGCTAATTCATTGTATGCTATCAGCATGTCCCGGGACCCACTGTTATATCACTTCAGGTTTTCTTTCATTAGCCTGTGTTAAACTGTTCAGTACTGCGTATGTTATTCATGCGTGTGGTTGGCGGTCATCAATATCTTCAAGTCATGCTAAAGCCGATAAGGAGTCCGTGCAAATTACCCACTTTGTTGGTGTCTCATATGTATTGATAAAATAAGTGGCTTGGAGAATTTCCACTAATTCCGCAATTGTTGGTGACGACGTGCATCCTATAGTCAACAAGCGTACCCTATCTGTAAGGATGGCATTACATAAGCTGCAGTCGCACTTTCTTTGATTACATAACCATCCATGTAGGCGTGAATAGATTCTTGGCACTTGTCAAATAGCTTATGTAACGCTAATTGTTTCGCTGATAATGTGGAAACGTCGCTTTTATTTTTAAGCCCTTCGATTGATGTTTTTATTCTCGGCGCATGCAGAAGCCATGGTGGGTAGCAGAGGTCTGAGTGCCAAAAAACTGACCGTGGAAGTCGTGATTTATGCTTTTGAAACATGGCGTGTATCTGTGCGCCCGTACAATTCTCTATCAGAGAGAGAAGTGAGTGCGCAGAATGCTGCGTAGAAATTCTGAAGAGATGTCCGCATGTTTCCAGGCTGCGAATTGCGGGGAAATATGGTTCCCGCGCTTCTGCAATAGTGGGGTGACTGGATGTAGCTTGCGGGACTCCTAGACACACTCGTAAACTCCGAGCCTGCAACAGCTGTAGCCGGTGAAGGGACGTCGCAGATCATTTGTGCATACAGGGGCGGAGTAAGCAATTCTCTGACAAACAAGTGCTCAGTGGACGTGAAGCAGGGATGCAGTTGTTCCACCCCACTTCGTGCCTGCGATTCTGCGGAGAACATTTATCATACAACTAATTTGGTCCTCCATGGTGGTCAAACGATGAGTCCATCGAAGCTAGTGGTCTAAAATCACGCCGAGAAAACGATGTTTCCAAACCAGCTCGATCTCATGGCCGTCTGTTGAAAGACCAAAATTTCTCACCTTTTTTCTTGTGAAAGGCAAAACCACTGATTTGACATAAGATATCTGCATGCCCCGTTTTCTTAAATAATCACCTTTTGCATTTAAAGCTTACTGCAGCCGATGCTTGACAACCTCTAGATACTTGTTCGATGTCCATATGTAAATGTCATCAGCATACATAGATATGTTTATGTCTGCTGTAAGTACTGCTGATAATCCTGCTATTGCTTCATTGAAGATAAGTGGACTTACTACACTTCCTTGTGGAACTCCTTTGTTTATGGTGTATGTACCGCTTTGTCCGTCATTTGTATTTATATATATCTTTCTGTCTTTCAAGAAGTTAGCGATACATTTGAGTACTCGGCCATGCACTCCGAGCGTTGAGGGTCCAAGTAGAACATGAAGGTGACTGACCGACTCAAAGGCCTTCTTAACCTCAATAAACACCGCAACGGCAATGTTCCCAAAGCTAATCTCGTGGTCATCAAACGTTACCAAGTCAAAAATACAGTCTATTGTACAGCTACGTTTTCTGAAACCATCTATTTGATCTGGTAGACAACTGCTGGATTCTATCCACCATTTCAGTCTAATATCGATGATTTTTTTTCCATCACCTTTGAAACACAGCTGATTAAACTAACAGGACGGAAGGAGTCATTAGACAGTGGCGTTTTGCCAGTTTTTAGCAATGGGACCACGTTAGCGATCCTCCAACTCAGAG
The DNA here is from genome assembly GCF_023375885.2 of Dermacentor andersoni. Taxonomy (NCBI): domain Eukaryota; kingdom Metazoa; phylum Arthropoda; class Arachnida; order Ixodida; family Ixodidae; genus Dermacentor; species Dermacentor andersoni. The sequence continues at coordinate 257,320,802 of NC_092814.1, read as the reverse complement.
GAACATGTGCTTCCTCCCACATCTTGATGAAGACATGTAAAATATTGGACGTGCCTGTCGGGCCAAGGCTTTTCAAGGTACAATAAGAGATGTTGTCAGGACCAGTCATTGTTGTTTGGCGTGTCTTCGAGAGAGCATGCTGCAGTTTTTAGAGAGAACAGAATATCCTACTGGGAATGAGGTAAATTACAACCATCTTCGATCTGTTGCTGCACCGAAAAGATAGATTGATCTTGAATTGATACAGGCTGTGCAAAATTTACTAGTGCTGCGCAGAACGTCTTTGCAATTTCGCGTTCAGATAAGCCAAGAGCTGTAGTAATGCTTTTGAAGGGACTACATTGGTATACCGGATGGCCAAGGGTGTTTATTAACCTCCAGATTTTCGGTAAGGGAGTGTAGGGGCTAAGTGATGCACAGAACTCATGCCACCGTTGTTATCCCAGTTTTTGCATATCCCGGATTGATTTTCTGTAGGTAGCTTGACTTTCTTGACAATCTTCAAGCAGTCCGGAACGACGGAACCGATGCTCTGCTCTCCGTCTAACTGCTCGGAGTCATTAATAGTCTGCGTCGACACTGTATTGTCCTTCTGGAACAGTTGTGTATCGCGTAGCCCTGGAGTAATTACTAAGTACAGATGACATGAACGTGTCCATCTCATCTACTTGGTTCAGCACCACATAATTATATTCTAGAAATAGTTGCCAACTAGTAAGTTTAGTGGCTCTAGGCGGTCTTGCCGGACGCATAAGGGGATGCGCGATGAGAATTGGATAGTGGTCACTATCCCGTGTTTCATAATCTGTGCACCATCTAATACCGCGCGTAAGATCATGGGAAATCAAGACAACAAGCGTAACTGTAGCCTCGTAAAAAGGTAATCGATACATCATTAAGCACAACAAGGCCGCATGCCGTCTATATCCTTTTCTAAAGACCTGCCTCTAGAATCAGTGTGGCCACTTCCCCAGGTAACGTTATGAGCATTGAAGTCACCGCAGAATAGGACTGGCCCTTGAATCCTTTGAAAGAAATGCATGAAAGCTGACTGAGTAATTCGTGATGCTGGTTGTATATAAACGCAAACAATGGTCACTAGCAGCTTTTTGAACTGAATTTTACAGGCAACGAACTCAGGCACATCAGAGTCAGAGGAGAAGACAGGAAGGTAGATAGCGTCTGACGCTTAACATAGTTCGACTAGGGCTCGGAGTTCGTGATTGCGGCGGAACACTGTTGCAGCACCATTGAGTGCAGATGGCAGTGAATTCCCCGTTATAAAATATTGCTGGGGATATCACACGGTAGGACAAGGGGGCAGAAACTGGTGAAAAGCAAGCTCATTGACCACTTATATGTTTTGCTTTGCTTTTAATTAGAACACAGCACTTTTCAAAATCGCTTGTGGCAGATAGCGCACTTCAGGCCTTCACGTGAAAGGCAGACATTATACGTAATCGACGGACCACAATATTCGGTTAGCTAATTAACAAAATTTACTTAATTACTCTTACTTATTTAGATGGGAGCATATGTTTATTCAACATAGAGGTTACGCTCAACACTTTCCAAGGTCCTTGACCTTTTTGCCAAATTCTCCTGACAGTGCTGTACGCGAAGTTACATATACACTGTATAAATTTTGGTTTAAATTGTTGATTGGAGCACTCTGAAATATTGAAACAAGCTGCGCTGCTCCTGTTTAATTTAATTGACGTTCGGACATCAGATGCGGAGGCCGGCAACGCGCTTCCTCAAGGCGCGCCACTTATTGGAAAGGAACCGACGGACCGCAATTTTCTGCGACGGGTATTCTGACTGACATACAGCAGCGTTAGAAAGGTCTTGTGAAATGGAATGAAAGGCTTCGGAGAGAGAAAAATAAACTTTTATTTTCTGAAATGGCAATCCGAGTCAGAACCCGGTTCACCCTAGGTGGGAGGATTCCGTATTCCAGGAACCCTCTGGCTTGGGCTGCATCCTTGGCCCGGACGACGAGAATGCGTTCGTCATCCAGGTAGTGAGAGAAAATTTTGGCCTCCCAGTTTGGTGGTATAGATTTGCGGTGAGTTGGGGTGCTCTTCTTGAGCTTCTATGGGGCGTCCTTGTTCGCCGTCGTCTTGTGCAGTCTGTGAGGTGGGGTCTGTGGATGTGTCACGCTGTGTGCAATCCTGGACCATGTGTTGCAGGGTGTCTGGGACGTCGCAGTGGGTGCATGTGTACGAGTACTGCGTAGGCTTCGGATATGCAATGTTGATGTATGACCTAAAGGCAATAATTAACTGCTGATTATTGGTTTTTGTTAATTAGCTAAATGACAGGTGGGATTTCTCGTGCAGAACATGTCTGCTTTTTTATATTACGCAGCTGAAAAAAAAGGATTACGCCGCCTGCCACAGACTGTTCATAGAATACTGCGTCTGATCTGAGAATAAGAAAACAGGCGGTGGAAATGGGACATAATACCAACATATATAGGTCCGCGCATTCACTCATAAATACACCCACGCCATACATCTTTTGAGCGAGCGCCGATGACCTGAGTGAGAGTCGACGTGAGCACCAGTGCATGCAAGTAAGCAACATGAATGAATGCATAATTCCCAAAAATTATTGGAGAGTGAGTGTTCATTAACGTTGAGGGGTTTGTCTTTAGCTGACAGGATACGAACGCACGACTTGGCGATAGCCCGGAAAGCAACCGCGCCTGCAAGGCCGCGTGGTGAGTTCGTGCCCACCTGAAGGCGCCTGCAGGCATCGAAAGTTGGCCAACACGGCGCTGGGACTATTATCAGCGTCTAGTTCAGATGGTGACAGCGTCATGGACTTCAGCAAGAACACCTTAAATGTACGTTCGCACAACTGATCATGTTGATTATTCAATCCGTGAACCGACGAGGCTTAGTGGTACCAAATCGCGACACGTACAGCTGGTTTGTTGTTGTTGTTTTTTTTGCACTGCGCGACTCCGTGCCTCTGAGCGCCACTCTGCGCCTCCCTGCACGAGTGCCTTCAGACCGTCGCGAAACAGCTCGAACCTCCTTACGAATTACGCTACAGTAAGCAGAATACCGCTGGCGGACTCGTAACAAAGGCACGGTGGCGGCTAGTCATGACGAGCGTCGTGTGTGACGCCGGTGTGTCCAAAACCCCGTCTCGGCCGATGAGGCAGCCGTGCGAGTCACCTTGACCCTGAAAGCCGCGTAGTGCGCTGCAGCCCAAGCGGAGCACCGAAAGGGAGCAGCAGCAACCGATAGCGCGGGGAGTCCGGCGCGCCGGAGAGCGGCAAGGAAAACGTGCTGCCAGCGCTGGGCGCCGCTTACAACTTGCACTTCCTTGTTACACGGGATTCCTTCGGGAGCTTTGCTTTGGCCGGGCCTGTAATGCGGACCTCGTCATTTCGTTTCTAAATTTATGACCGGCAGTGCACGCGGCCAGCCGAGCGGCCTAACCAAAATAGCTTCGGAAGTGCGCGCCGAAATATCCTCGAGGAACAAAACAACTTGTACTCTACTGCGCGCGCGCACACTGCGGGGACCAGAAGCCTTTCGTGCATCGGGTCGGGGCGGCCCCTGGTGGCGCGTCGCGACCGGGCACGTGCGAGGTGATCGCTGTTCCAGCGTTCACCTTTCACGCTGGTCGCCGCGGAGCGAATGAGGAGCGCGCAGTGCCTTTTGTCGACCGTGAGTGGCGCCGCCGCTCGCACTTATCTTTGCCCGTCTGCAGGTGGCGCCAGAATCGAGAGCTCGGCGAGCAGAGCACCATGCGCGCCGCGAGTTGAATGACCAAGACGACCGGCGTTTTGCGTTTGTTTCCCGCGCGACGCGTTTTGCAGAGAACACTGTACGGCTTCCTGTATAGGGCCAGAAGTGGGTCACTGCTGGCGGTTCAACGGCACTAAACAAGGTTAACCCCTACGCGCGGCAGCCATACCCGCCCCGCCGCCCACACGGTTTCACTTTCGTGGCCTCCCAAGACGCACCCTCGCGCAGGAAGCACCAGGGCTGCGCGCCTTCCGACGAGCACGTGCAGAGCGGCACCCGAGGAAGACACGGCGAGCGCCACTCCCAGCACTCGTCAACGCTTTATCGCTCCACGGGCTTCGAGAAGGCGTTATTAGAGAGCTTCAGAACTATTAGCGGACCTAAGGAGTAGTGTCATCGATACGCACCCAAAGTGGGCTTGGATTCCTTTGTATACAGGGCAGATTGGTAACGCTAACTTAAGGTATATCCTATTTTTAAGTATATCTATCAACTGCCGATGAATAGCGCGACACCGTGCTCGTTACAGGTATAGTACTTTCTGTAATTGCAGAACGTACAAGTCGAAAACAAACGTAGCCGTCGTTTTTGTTGCAGCTGGCGCGTCTCCTAAGAGCACATATCTCCTATACAGAAAGACATCCCGCTCCCACAGCTCTCGACGATAAATGGCCAGGCACTATGAACGCAGTCGTAAAACTTCACCCCTTCTATTTAGAAGGCAATAACCACCATTGAGGGTATCAACTTCTAATTTGCAGTAGTACAGGGACAACGACACAGACATAGGAGGCACACGAGACAACACATATCGCTAACTTCCAACAGATTTATTTCCAGTTGTAACAACCGTATACGTATACCAATCAGAAAGTCTTAGAACACGTGTACATTGCTAGGTAGTAGGTAAGCACAAACAAAACTACGGAAACTACAGGCAGACCCGCTAATCATTAGAAGGTGTCTTGCTTAACACGTGTGTTAGACGCCACGTTCTTTACATTGTTGATGTCCTCCCGTAACCTATTATTTACGCATTTACCGGTTCAACGAATGTAGAGTTCTTTCCACAAGTGAGGGGAATGCGATATAGGACAAAAGCAGTACATTCACTGTATTTGTTCATATAACCTTTTTTTCTGCTTCTTTTTTTCATGCAGAGCAAGTGCTTCCTTCTGGCCTTTTCTTCCTGCACAGGCCTACTATTAATTCGGCGCCGAAATAACAAGGTAGATGTTACTGTTCCGAGTGATCTTTTTTAGTGTGTAGGGGAAGCCATGTATGTAGGGGATGACGGCAACATTCCTCTTGTCAATGACGGTGTTCGTACCTTCAGCGACTGACACGAGCACATGACTAAGGTATCCAACATCGCCTAAACGCGCAACTTTCGTCCGAACGTATTGTGCATGAGATGCTGGCATGCCCTCTTCAGTGCTTCACTGAAACATAACTTTGCTATTCCGTTCTTTACAAGTTTTGTATGCGCGGAATGAAATGGCAAAATTGGCTTACTTGTCTGTAGGGATGGTACTGGTGGTGCCTTACTTGCACCACCAGCATGTTTTGTTGTCGGCGAGCACAAAATTAATGTTAAGGAATCTAGTCCTCCCTTCACATGGCATTTCAACGGTCACTTAATTCTAGTGGGTTAAGACAATCGCGAATTGCAGTAAAAACGGAAGCGCATTTATTATCAAAACAATCAGTACAGACAGCAAAAAATTAAAAAGTCGTCAACGTACCTAAATTATTTTATGGCATATCGACCCGTCAATGCGCTCAGACAGGTCCTCCGTCTGGCTTAGCTAAAAAGCAGAATTCTGTGCCGCCGCAACATTCATATGGGGACGGATTACCAGCGAAGCTGTTTAGGCTGCATACATTATGAAATTACACACTTTTTTTCAATACGGCACCACACCACGCCGACACAAGCGCGGTCACCGCAGCTGCTTGCATGCATCTGCGCCGCAAGCGCTGCTGCAGCCGCGCCGGCACCACCTCCGGACGCGTGGGACGTTATGCCACAGGCGCCGCCGCCACACTCTTTCCGTGGTACCCGGGACGCAAGCCCCGCGGTACAACCTCTGGGAACGCATGCGGGGCATGCATACGGAGGCTGGAGGTGAAACAGCTTCGCTGTAATAGCTCAACACTAAGTGCTTGTCAAGAACCTACACATGCTCCTTGTTTCTGCCAGTACAGGACACTTTTGTATAAATGTTGATGACAAATAAAATCTAAGCCATTCTAAAAAGCTTTCAACGGCTGCACCCACTTCCATGCTAAACCGAACGGCGCCATACGCATCAATACAACTGTCAACACAGGTTGGTAATTTTGACTGCGGTACAGAATATACTACATCTTTAAAATCTGCGGAAAAACCTTTTAAACCTCAATTGTCATGAGCTCTTACAAAACCTAATGTGTACTGTGAATCAAACTACGCCTGTAAGAGCACTTCTGTGTGTAGAAAATGTATTGTGTGCGATGAAACGTTCCTACCAAGGGCACATTATTCACAGTATTATACTTCTGGCACTGCTATTTTCAGGGGTCATATGACACAATATATACGGCGTTATTACAAGAATTGCCTGAAACGTTAGATTTGTACCTAGCGCCCTGTGCCATCAACATACCGTTTACACCGACTGATCAATAAGCAGACATGTAAAAACACAAGGCATATGCGCCATAATTTCTTGTATACGAGGCACATGAAAACTTTCGTGCTATAAGAACGCACTGAAGGACATACATACAGCAGTCAAACGGCGAATGATACAGCACGGCCTTGGAAACATGTACATCGAAAAACAAACATTTAAACACGTACGCAACAAATATTTATAGTAACCTTTTAGTGTGTTATAGATATAAAAGCGCAGCATATTTGACAGCGACTAATGCGTAGACGCATTTATGCAAAGTCACGTGGACCGTAAACCTATTTCACTGCAATGTGAAACAGGCCTTGTGTATGAGATGCATGCTCATCTGAATCATTTTAAGACATGATCTTTCCACTGGCACGTCATTTAGCGATGCACCATTTTCCCATTGGCACCATTGCCACGGAAGATTAGTTCGCCTTTGCCATTATTTATCATTGCTTCGTTTATATATGCATGCACATGGCTTCTTGCAAGTTATTATCCGTTGGACCCCCCTGCAAGAATGCTTTTCATAAGGCGCTGCACGTAATTTGAATGAATAAATGAATAAATAAATAAATAAATAAATAATATAAAATCAAGTTCCGACCGAAGACATTGTCCCCGATATTTCTCTTGCAGATATTCGCTTTTTATTGTAACGGCTGTGTCGTGATAAGGCGACTTATAACAAACTTATTGTCCAGGCGGGGAGCGTTTTCAGACTTCGTCATTCTCCCGCTGCTGTCATCAATTGCTTCATTATTCAATCAACGCACCATGTTTGTTCAATTAACGTTCTTCCGGTGTGTTCCTTCTCGGGTTATGTGCAATAACATTGTATAATCATTGCTCTAACTCACTTGGCTTGATAACCGTTCTTTGGCGAATTGACACCTACCACCAAAATTCTTCTTGAAAATAAGTTCCGTATTCCAAACTTCCGTGAATTAAGTTTCCAATATATGGAACTATTTTCAAATCTCCTCGGAGTTCATTAATCCAGGTTCAACTGCAGGTATGTGGCATAATTTTCATAGTAGCTAGTTAATTGTGTCATATCTTGTGCCGAGCGCTTATTATCTGGTGCTTTATTAGTGGCACGAGCATTGAGTGACACTTTCGGCTCACTTCCGTTTCACCTCCCGAGACAACCGGGGAGGAAATTCAAAATAAATCAGAAAAAAATATAAAAAATAGTACGGTACAAAATTCATGGGTTTCATTATACATATATTAGAGGATAAGTTCAGTTACAAGTTGAGTTACAGAAGTGTCTGGAATAATTAAAATTAGAAGTCATTGATTACCGCACACCAAAGCACAGAATCGTAGACTTTAGAGACCCGCCACGTGAGCACGACTTTCGCGATGTTCCTGGAAACCCGGAAGTAGAAAGCGTAAGTAAAGATGTCACTAATGACGTCACACTCAAGAAGTTGGCATGATATTTAACGGGCTAATTAATGGAAAACAGTTGCCTCCAAGTTCGGTTCGTGCGCTGCGTTCGCCTAAAGTTAACCTAAAGAACAGCAACACCTGGCGAAATGTTTTTTTTTTTTTTTATTTGAGTACCTTAATTTAAAAGTCATGTTTTCTGTAAAGACTCACAAATTAGACTGGCCATTTAGAGTGATTGTTTCCGAAATAGGTACATGGCAGAATGCGCTGGCTAGTTTTATGCAAGATAAGCTTAGCTTGTTTCGTATTGACGACCCTTTCACGGTGAGAAGCTCTAATGAGGTAGTAGAGTACCTTAGGAAGAATCAAGACAAAGGCGTATCAGCCTGCTCCATCGATATTAAAGATTTGTACTACTACATGCCTCAAGCTGCCCTACTGTGTTGTATTGAAGACTGCATGGATAACTATGGCGTGATTGCATTCCAAACTGAGACAGACATTTCATCCAGTGGGTTCCTAGCGCTTGTAGCGTTTTATCTAAAGTCTACCTATGTCGAATCTATTCATGAAGCCTTTTGCTAAGATGGTTTTCTTTACTTGTTATAACTGTATTTTTTCTCTCTTTTACTGTGCAAATATTTGTTATTTACCACTCCTTCCTGTAATGCCCTCGAGCCTTGGAAGTGTGCTAAATAAATAAATAAATAAATAAATAAATAAATAAATAAATGTGAAGGGCTCATTTATCTTCAGAACGAAGGAGTGTGTATCGCGCAGCCTTTTGCCCAAGAGCTCCGACCATGTTTCAGTTTCAGTTTATTGATGCGCTTGAAATGTTTTACAGAAAAAGTAACTCTAGGAGGTGCCATAGTCAAATACTGGGGAGGGACCTCCAACAATAAATACATAGAAAAAGTACACTTAATACGGTTAACAGCAGCGCTAGCAATCCTAGGAACAGAAAGTATTAACAAAGTCGAGTCATAGTAATGTGTATAGTAATAATGTGTATGGTGAAATAAATAAATGAATTGAATCGGGTAATGCCTGGCCCCTGCCTTGAGCGACCTGTTTCTCGCCCATCACGACGGACGTCTAAAAGAAAAACTCGCGACAATAAAGATTTTGAAAACCTTTAGATATGTGGACGACTTCATCGTGATGTACGATTTCAATTCAAATAACACTGAAACAGTGAATGAGGTGGTTGCCTTGTTCAATGAATGTCTTGACAATCCGGTTATTACGCATGAGCTACCTAACAATAATGCTATCCAGCTTTTAGATATCGAACTAAATTTGACCGCCAATCATTGCTGTTGGGAAACGAAGATGCTGCTTTTGCATGCCTCGTCCCATTCAAAGTTGGTGAAGCGAGCAATCGCAAACCTATGTTTTGTGAACGCGCTCCGCAAATCATGCCCCCACCGGATGCCTGGGAGTTCTTTTTTTTTTTTTTTTTTAGACAAAAAGAGCGGCTACTGGAAGCAGGCTACCCTGCCCACGTGCTTTTATCAGTGTCGGAAAATGCGCTGAATTAGCTACGGGAACCGGGTGGCAAGCGCGAGCGCGCAGCCACGAAAGGAGAAAGAAGGTGGCTGTACCCCACGGGATCTGCGCACGGTTTAAAGAAGGTGGCGCGAAAAGTGGAAGTGGGCGTCGTGCTCTCGGCTCCACAAAAGCCACGAAGCATATGCAAGGCCACCGATCCTTTGAGAAAGACGCGCCGAGGCTGCGCGAAGAACAGGTCGGCCGGCGTTTGTGCACTGCGCGCAAGGTGTCGCGCATCGCTTCCCTTTCGCGTGCGGCAAAGTGTACACAGGGCACACAGGCCTCGAGCCAACATTGAACTGTTATCGAGATGGACGTGTCTCCCTGCATTGTGGTGATTGCGGGTGTAAACCGCTGTTTAAGAAATGTGTAGTCGTGTTTAGAAATACAGATACGAGGGGAATTGTAGAAACGTGATTGATTGCAAAAAAAGGTGTCAACTGCGTCGGCGCTCCGTCGCGATAAGCGGAAAGCAAACTGCCTGTCTGGAAAATGTTGGGTTGCGCGTGCGATGATTTCCACTCGTTTGAGCCGGTATAAGTACCACGCTTTTCTGAAATAAAATTCCGTTGATAGTTCGCGCACGTCCTGTCGTCTTCCTTGTCCGTGTCGATCCAGCGCTATGAATTCAATTGAACCAACGCTGAGGTGCGAGTGCCGCTAAGAGGCACCTAAGTCAATGATTAGGGTCGCCTACCTTTTTTTTTTTCTCGTTTCCTTGAGGCTTCGTCAAGTTTTTTTTCACTCAGACTAAGCAATGAATGTCTTAATGGTGGGGAGAAAAATATTAAAAGGAAATAGAATTGCTTAGTTTCTGAGCTGGAACTGAACATCATTAAAGTGGATCTAAATTCAATCTGAATCAGTTAATTGGGATGAAGGGAGTCTAGAAGACCGACTCGGTTGATTCAGATTGAAAAACAAACCGATTCCATCCAGCTTATTTTTTATCACCATAGCAAAGTTCACAGTTCAGTCTCGATGTTAATGTTTTTCACTGGATCTGCCTAAAAATGAAGCAGAATTGTTTATGCCTTAAAGGGCGTCTGGGCTGTGACGCAGCGGAGCAGGTGCTCGATTTCTTCCAAAAAGGCAGGCAATGAAGAGATTGACTACTCCAACAAAAAGCACGCGTGTGCTTTAATTACCAGTTTCTGGTTTTCCATTCCATTCCTTTATTTCAGCATTCATCTTTAAATGTACAAATGCTAGGACAGGAGCAAAAAAGCCGCTGTTTTAAACGGCTTGACAAAGGCCCCTGTCCCCTACAGTATTTTGCAGCAGACAGTTTGTGAACACTTTTCACGCAACAATACACCGATACATAAAATATATTTTGAAAAACATTTCTGAGGGCATGATAACATGCGTTTTTGAAAACATGCACTATAACCAATATTTTTTTTTACCAGCAATACACGCCTTCTCCTAACAGAAAATTACAGATTTATGTAACGTGGTGAAACAATACATTTTTCCAGGCACATAACAATATATAAAAGCACTTTCACATACAAGACAAATACAAAATAATTCCATACTTAAGTTACAACCAAGAAAAGGAAATGCAAATAAAACATACACTAATCGCATGCAGTCGCACGGCTAATGAAATATTCCTTCAAAATTCAACATGAAACAGTCCTAAGATCCATGTTTTCTTTTTCAAGACTGTTCAGTAATACCGATATTTGGGACGGTGGTCTGTCCTTTCCATGATTAGTTCGTGAAAAAGGCACGGCCCAAGTTTCTCGCTCCCGAATGTCGTATTTGAGGGGATGAGGTTTGCTTAGATTGCAAAGATAAGTATATCCCGTGTGGCCTCGTTTTACGCTTTCTTTATATTTCATAGCAAGATTAAACTGATAGTTGTAATGCAATGGGAGAACATGAAACTTAGAAAAGAATGTACTTGTATGACTGCCGTAAGACATACAAGCAACATGGCGCAATGCTTTTTTTTTTTTTTTTTGTAAAAGAGATAATGTCTGAATGTTTTTTTGTGACGTTGTCCCCCATACAAGACTACAACAATTTGCATGAGAAATAAATATGGTGTTATACAGCAATAGCCGTAGTTTTAACGGAAGAACATCTCGAAGCGCACCGCATGCCTTTGCCATATACTTGTTGCCACGCGTTCTACGCGTTTGTCCCACCTTAAATGCTGATCAAAAATCACTCCCAGTGTTCTGACGTCCGCGGTGACGTCAATTCGTTCTGATCGATAGAATATGTTTAGATTACGATTTACATTTTTTGGGGGCGGGTGCAAAAAGAACAGCTTTGGTTTTTTTTTTTATATAGTTAATCTATAAAGAATTCGCTTTGCTCCACAAATATAGTTTATCAAGGACGGTGCTTGCTAGTTGTGATAAGTTATCAGCATTGCATGATTGGAAGAAAACACTGGTGTCATCTGCGTATATTATATAGTGTGGTAAGTTACTAACGTTTGTTAAATCATTTACATAGATGTTGAACAGTATATGTCCTAATATGCTCCCTTGGTGAACGGCAGCTTCTAAACTCAGGGGGTCTGAGTATTCAACTGAGATGTAAACGCATTGTTTCCTATGGGTTAAGTATGACTTTAGAATGTCCAGGGGTAATCCACGGAATCCGTAATGTTCGAGCTTTTTTAGTAGAGTAACATAATTGATCCTGTCAAAGGCTTTGTAAAAATCGATAAATACGCCTAATGTTAATTTTTTTTTCTTCATAGCCATTCAAGATTAAGTCCTTCTGTGTTAATAGAACTAATTCAGTCGATCGGCCCTTACGAAACCCAAATTTATGCGGATGTAATTGACATTTTTCACAAAACGACATGACCCTTTTACAGATAACTTTCTCTAAGCCTTTTGATATGACAGAGAGCACTGACACCGGCTGATAATTTGACATGTCAGTTCTGTCCCCTGATTTGAACAGAGCAGTAAGCTTTTCCTGCTGCATTTTTTTTAGGGAAAACACCAGTAGACAAGCAAACATTGAATACGTGGGTGAAAGCGGGCACTAACAAGTCTATTGCAAATTTAATTGGTTTAATCTGGACACCATCGATGTCACGTGCCTTGTTGTTCTTTAAGGATATAAAAGCAGAGCAAACCTCGTCCGGTGTCGTGGGCTCATTAACGCTGTATTTACACTAGGTGCACTCAAAAACTTGAGAGCATCTATATTGTGAGCGCTAATCACTAAATTTGTAAAGTGTTCATTGAGGTGATTTGCTAATTCTATACGCTTTAGATGCTTCCCATTCTCTGTGATCTCGAGCTCTTCATAACGACTTCTGTCGCGATTTAGGAGCTTATTAAGCGCACGCCAAACTAGGTCGCCTTTGGTATCAGCATCACTAAATAGCTTTTCCAGATACTCTTTTTTTTTTGTATCTCGAAGAAACTTAGTTAGAAAGTTTCTGTATTTCTTAAATGCAGAAAGATCATCCGGGCTTCTAGACTGCACAAAGTGAGAGTACAATTGGTTCTTTTTTCACGAATTAGCTTTAAACACTCATTTTTTAACCAAGGTTTCCGTATCATTCTAGATGTTTTTACCTTTTTTTTTAATTTAAAACAACTAGTGTACGTATTTTTAATGATATGCATGAGCGTATCGTAGGCCGTATCAGTATCGTTACACTCAAATACGGGTGTCCTGTTTACAGTTCGAAGTTGATTTCGAAAGTCATTCATTGTTCTTGGATATATTTCCTGCATGATGAAAGATTTACATTGGTTTCGGCTCGCTTTAAGTGTGTTATTTCGTTTAGAAAACATGTATATCGGCAAGTGATCACCTAGATCGGCGGCAATGATACCAGCATTGATATCTTGCATTGGGCTGTTCGTAATAAATAAGTCGATAAGGGATTCAGAAAGGCATGTGACTCGAGTGGGTGTTTTTATCACGTTCGCGCAACCAAAAGATTCAAGGAGTAAGATCAGATTGCGGGAAACTGTATTCAATTGCAGTAAGTTTATGTTGCAGTCACCGCGTATGTTTATGCACAGTTTATTCTGGTAAGCATAACATAGTAATTGTTCTAAAAAGACAAGAAATCTTTCACTATTACCATCAGGTGGTCGATACATAACGGCGAAAACATAGGATCCACATTGAACCGTAAGCGCTTCGTAGTCTGGTGTGGTTTTTGAGAGATCTGCAATCAAGGGCGCTATTCTGGACACGCATGGCGGCTGCACGGCCGCCATTATCCGCCATGTTTACTCTCTGATTGGCTGTCGAGAGGTCACGTGTTTTGAAATTTGTACCGGGAAGCGGAAGTATTGCAAAATGCAATTTTGCGTTTTCATCAAGATGACGAAACGTGACGTGGAGCGGCAAATTTTATGGACTAATACATTTTTTTGGTCCTTGGCAGCTATATTGCGATGTTAGCGCTTCAAAAAGAATTTGAGCGGTAGCGCGCAGAAGCCAGTGCAATGCATCTGCAATTGCGCGAATATGTGGTGGCGATCCAAGATGTGCGCCATGCCAGCTTGCTGATTGGCTGAAGGAATATCTCGTGAGGAGCGTCACAGGAAGGGCTGTTTCGTAAACGTCATTTTGACGATGCGTGACATTGCGATGGGCCGCCATTGGTGAGATTTTCCGCCATAATTTTTGCTGCGACGAGCCGCGCGAATTATGCTAATGAGCAGCCATATGCAATGGCAGCCTAGAGGAATGCGTATCGCCACATTTTCCCAGTCGTTTGGCACCACGAAAATCTTTTGTTCATAACGCGTGCTCATAGTATTTGCATCGCTCTCGGGTGGTGTTGACATTTGCGTTTGGGGCCATCATTTTTTAAAGGAACGCGTTTATACGGAATAATATTGGTTGAACATAGCAAACTTTCGGCAATGTTGTCCACTTTTCACTGCTGCATTTGTATTGTAATCAAGATTAATGCCTTTTTGCACAATCAAAAGTTATGATAACGGCTTCTTTCTAATTTATAAAAAGAAATGTACGCAAGGCGGCGCCTTGAAGTTTCCTCCCTCGGTGCGAGTAACCAGCGAAATGAACAAGAGATGGCAGCGCCGGCGCTTGCGTCGCGCTAGTGGATATCTCTGGCGCGCGCAACGCTATCGGTGATACTCGGCCGTTTCTCAGCCAGCCGAGTCGGGCTGAGTCACTTGCGTTTCACGAGATAGCGATGACGTGGCCTAGAACGTGCGCGCATCACCACTGGTAGGTCGCGTATGTTGTCTCAAGCAAGAAAACAAGCGCGTTGGCGCCAACCATGCGATGACTCATTCCATTTTCCGGGGACACGCATCCCAGCTATTGAAGCAGACGACGGCTTGTACGCAGCAGACGACGGAAGCGAGAAGCGTTTTCGACGGAATAATCATATGCTTTGAGATAGCTGCTTTATTTTTACTGCGGAGGAAAACTGTTTTGCTTTACTGGTAACGCTACATTCAGTGCCATCTTTTCAGTTTCTTAGGCGAAACGTCAAGTTGGCGTCACGTTACATAAGCAAAACTGGGCCACCAGCGCCATTTTGTTTGCGTCGCGCCTACGTCACGCACCGAAGAAAATGGCGGAATGTCCAGAATAGCGCCCCAAGTCAGATGAAAGCCACCATCTGCATCACGCCTCCGCCACGGCGGTTTGGTCTATTTAGAAAGAAGCTTTGGTATCCGGGCAAGGAAATGACATCTTCTGAGTTGTACCATGTCTCACTTATCGTTATTATGTCAAACCTGAACGTGAATTCGTTAAGAAATGCTTCTATCTGATCGTTTTTATTACGGGCAGACTGAACATTAAAGTGCAATAAGGTAAGAGAGTCGGCGTAACCAGGACGAACAAGGTTGCGTGGCACGATCATAGCAAAATCAGATACAAAAAGTGTTCGTTGACAATCGCCACTAGCAGATTTTAGCTAGGTCTGCCTCGCATGTAACTTTAACAACACTAGACTCTTCCGTTTTTCGCGCGAACACCTTTCCGTCCCTCACCCATACAAAGCGCCATTTCATTTCCTTTTTCTTTGCCACAGTCATGACAAGCAGTTGCTTTAGTTGAGGTCACAAATGCTCATTCACGAAGACAGACTGCTTGGAAGAAAAACCGATGTCTTCTGCGGTGATCCTTGCTTTTCGTGCTTTTTTGATCACAGCATCACGGCTCGACCGACGATTGAAAGACACTACTATGTTCTTATCAGTATCAGAATTCCGCACAGGAACGCGATGGCAAGCATCAATATCTTGCTCAGTTATCGGCACGCCAAGCACTTCCCCGAGCTTCTGCAGAACGTTCCCAAGGTTCTCATTCTGCAAGCAAGGAACACCTTTCACCTCAATGTTCCTATTTCTCGAATATTGATCCTGTGTCACTTTAGTGAGTTCCGACACACTTGCTTTCTCAGCTTCTCAACTTCTTGCAGAAGAGGCTCTTGCGCTGCTTTTATGTTGTCATTTTTCTTTCTAAGTGCTTCACATTCTACTTTCAGAGACCCATACTGTTCACTAGTGAATTCTACACTCTGTCTGAGCTCTCGAAGTTGCTTACGGAACTCACGTTTGAGGTCCGCAATTTCCCGTTTAAGTTTGTCATTTCCCATTTTGAGCAACAGCAGAAATACACGGTAAACACGCAAAAGTGCGAGCACCTCAGACAAAAGTTGGCAGCCGGGCAGCAGAGCAGAAAGCAATACAAAAAAAGAATTTCCAACCTGCAGAACAGATGAAACGTAAGTGACCGCTCCTGCTGCTACCTCTGCTGCCAAAAAAAAAAAAAATCCGGCGTTCGCTGATGTAACCTTTTGCGCAGTCGATCGCGACCACGCGATCCACGCACCAGACTTTGCTTTCGATGGAAAACGTAATGAACGTCGTCCCATTTCGCGAGCGAACATTAATTTTGCTGCTGCCTGCACTGCATTCATATGGCAGGCAGCTGCATGGCTCTGTGCTGCAGCATAAGAAGTATGCCGCGCTGTAAACACTATCTCCTTCTCGCGACTGTGCCCGTGTTGATCAACAGCGTTTTTCAGAGCACTTTTAAATAGTGTAGCATGAATTAATTTTCAACGGAGCAATAGTTTTGTCTTTCGATGCTGAGCACAAGGCCGCAGTTGAGGGAGGAATGCCGAAACGCTCGCTCGTGTACCGGCGCGCATGTTAAATGAGCTGGGCAAATTAATCCGGAGCCCTCCGCTATATGCCTCGTAACTCACTTTAATTGTAATTGTCTGTTCTTTTTTTCTTGGTCGGCCAACCAATATTATTAAAACATAACAGTGCACGCATGAAAGTACTAAAATGTAAGAAAAAGGAAAGAACGAAAGAAGAACGAGGGGTTTGTATATGTAAAGAATTATCTTATAATCACCTAAATAAATTTCCAAACGGGCATCCCCCTAAGCAACTCCCAGAAGAAAATTCCGTACACTTCCTGATGAATGGTATTGAATAGGATGGATCGAATGGAATAGCCGCATTTACAATACTGGTATAAGCATTTTACACTGGCTTAAAAAATATGCAATGCAAACACACATATTGGAATCTGTCTGGAGCGAAGCTTTAGTGACAGAGTAGACGACGGCAACGTACAAACCTATTTTGCTCACAAATTCCAAGAGTTTTCGGCATTAGCCTCGTATCCTTTGACTGATCTAAATGTTGTCTGGTTGCGTTTTAAAGACATAGTGTCACACTGTGTAGCACATTTTATTCCTGCTAAATCGGAAAAAAATAAACAATACCCCGTGGATTACTCGGGAATACATACAAAACGCCAACTCAAAACGTTACGAAACGTTAGCAGAGCAACAGGTGTTCACCCATCTAACACCCCCAGGCTAGCGCTTGCAACAAAAAACTTCAAACAGAAATCCAAAGAAGCGAAACACCACTATACTTCAACACTGTACTCCCCAGCTTCCTCAAAAACAACCCACATAGATTCTGGAACCACTTTCGCCGAAAAAACGCACTCACAATTCAGGGGCGCTATAACGTAAAACTATTCATCATCATCATCATCATCAGCAGCAGCAGCAGCAGCAGCAGCAGC
Source organism: Dermacentor andersoni (assembly GCF_023375885.2). Classification (NCBI taxonomy): domain Eukaryota; kingdom Metazoa; phylum Arthropoda; class Arachnida; order Ixodida; family Ixodidae; genus Dermacentor; species Dermacentor andersoni. The sequence continues at coordinate 257,303,374 of NC_092814.1, read as the reverse complement.
AGCCTGGGTACGCCCACTGCAGGGCAAAGGCCTCTCCCATACTTCTCCAACAACCCCGGTCATGTACTAATTGTGGCCATGTCGTCCCTGCAAACTTCTTAATCTCATCCGCCCACCTAACTTTCTGCCGCCCCTGCTACGCTTCCCTTCCCTTTGGATCCAGTCCGTAACCCTTAATGGCCATCGGTCATCTTCCCTCCTCATTACATGTCCTGCCCATGTCCATTTCTTTTTCTTGATTTCAACTAAGATTTCATTTACCCGCGTTTGTTCCCTCACCCAATCTGCTCTTTTCTTATCCCTTAACGTTGCACCCATCATTCTTCTTTCCATAGCTCCTTGCGTCGTCCTCAATTTAAGTAGAACCCTTTTCATAAGTCTCCAGGTTTCTGCTCCGTAGGTGAGTACTGGTAAGTGGTACTGGATCCGGTATGATCCGGATCCGCCGTCACTACCTGCCCTAAGTAGATGTATTCCCTTACCACTTCCAGTGCCTCGCTACCTATTGTAAATTGCTGTTCTAGACTATTAAACATTACTTTAGTTTTCTGCAGATTAATTTTTAGACCCACTCTTCTCCTTTGCCTGTCCAGGTCAGTGAGCATGCATTGCAATTGGTCCCCTGAGTTACTAAGCAAGGCAATATCATCAGCGAATCGCAAGTTACTAAGGTATTCTCCATTAACATTTATCCCCAATTCTTCCCAATCCGGGTCTCTCAATACCTCCTGTAAACACCCTGTGAATAGCATTGGAGAGATTGTATCTCCCTGCCTGACGCCTTTCTTTATTGGGATTTTGTTGCTTTCTTTATGGAGGACTACGGTGGCTGTGGAGCCGCTATAGATTTCTTTCAGCATTTTTACATACGTCTCGTCTGCAACCTGATTCCGTAATGCATCCATGACTGCTGAGGTTTCGACTGAATCAAACGCTTTCTTGTAATCAATGAAAGCTATATATAAGGGTTGGTTATATTCCGCACATTTCTCTATCACCTGATTGATAGTGTGAATATGGTCTATTGTTGAGTAGCCTTTACGGAATCCTGCCTGGTCCTTTGCTTGACAGAAGTCTAAGGTGTTCCTGATTCTATTTGCGATTACGTTAGTAAATAGTTTGTAGGCAACTGACAGTAAGCTGATCGGTCTATAATTTTTCAAGTCTTTGGCGTCCCCTTTCTTATGCATTAGGATTATGTTAGCGTTCTTCCAAGGTTCCGGTACGCTCGAGGTCATGAGGCATTGCATATACAGGGTGGCCAGTTTCTCTAGAACAATCTGCCCACCACCCTTCAACAAATCTGCTGTTACCTGATCCTCCCCAGCTGCCTTCCCTCTTTACATGGCTCCCAAGGCTTTTCTTCTACTTCTTCCGGCGTTACCTGTGGAATTTCAAGTTCCTCTAGACTATTCTCTCTCACATTATCGCCGTGGGTGTTACTGGTACTGTATAAATCTCTACAGAACTCCTCAGCCACTTGAACTATCTCATCCTTATTAGTAACGATATTGCCGGCTTTGTCTCTTAACGCATACATCTGATTCTTGCCAATTCCTAGTTTCATCTTCACTGCTTTTAGGCTTCCTCCGTTCCTGAGAGCATGTTCAATTCTATCCATATTACACTTCCTTGTGTCAGCTGTCTAACGCTTGTTGATTAACTTCGAAAGTTCTGCCAGTTCTATTCTAGCTGTAGGTTTAGAGGCTTTCATACATTGGCGTTTCTTGATCAGATCTTTCGTCTCCTGCGATAGCTTACTGGTATCCTGTCTAACGGAGTTACCACCGACTTCTATTGCACACTGCTTAATGATGCCCACAAGATTGCCGTTCATTGCTTCAACACTAAGGTGTACCTCTTACTAAGTTTCACAACAAGACCTGCCACCCTCTCGTTAATGCTATAGAATTCCTGTATGTTACCAGCTATATTCTTATTAATCCGGAATCCGACTCCTAGTTCTCGTCTCTCCGCTAGGCCTCGGTAGCACAGGAAGTGCCTGCTTTTTAGCACTGTATATGCTTCTTTCGGCCTCCTAGCTTCACTGAGCCCTATTATATCCCATTTACTGCCCTCTAATAGCACTGCTAGACTCGCCTCACTCGATAACGTTCTAGCGTTAAACATTGCCAGGTTCAAATTCCAATGGCGGCCTGTCCGGAGCCAGGGATTCTTAGCACCCTCTGCTGCGTCGCAGGTCTTACCGCCGCCGTGGGCAGTTGCTTCGTAGCTGCTGGGGACTGAGGGCCGGGGTTTGATTGTTGTGTTCATATAGGAGGTTGTGGCCAAGTGCTGCACCAGGGTGGCGAATCCTGCTCTGGTGAGGGAGTACGTTACCGGTTCTGGTCGCCGGTATCAGGCCACACTCCAGGCCTGTTTATGCAATTTTATCAACACGCGGATTATTTTTTTAATCCGGTGGAAAATTGTGCGGCACCGGTATTTGAGCCACGGACCTCTTGCACGCGAGGCGGGTGTTCTATCTCTACGCCACCGCTGCACCAACTGCTTTGAAAACTATTACAATGTGTCAGGGGCGTAGCCATGGGGGGGGGGGGCTTATGGGACTTCAGCCCCCCCCCCCCCCCAATTTTTTTTTCGTGCTGTCCATGCACCGCCCACCCAAGCAATCCCCGGTGCCGGAAGCTTGCGAACTGGGGCTCGATTTCGCGGCAGCAACCATGCACCGAGAGTCACATAACGCCAAGCAGCCCCATCCGAGCACCAAGTTTCAAGAGCGTTTTGATGGCGAACGGACTCGCCACGGCACCTTGCGGAGGCCGTGGAATCTACGCAGCGCACGGATGTCGATTCCGAAATTTATGGGTATAAAGTTCTCATAAACTTTCGATGTGAAAGGTGCATTGACATTTCCAAACTTGTGCTTTAGATTTTCAATTGCGGAACTTCGTCGGTTTTATGTTACTATAAATATTGGACGCCAAAGGTGCATTGACTTTTCTAAAGTCTTACATCGGACCATACAACGAGACAAGCCAAATTAACACACTATCAGACAAGTTGACAAAACCAGCAGTGAGGTCGGATGAGATGAAGCGTTGTGGTGGTTCATTTGTGCCGTCATGGCACATAAAAAATACCAACATTTTTTTTTCACATACGTCAAAGCATCTGTGCCAAGACGCTGAAGTCAGCCAAGGTAACTACGTTCTTATTTATTTTTTCTACTTCGACTTTTATTCGCGAGGACACATTGAGCCTCTTCAATTTTTTTGTCCTCGCTACCCTACCCACGGGCTGCCAGAGGGTGTTTCTCGTGTTGCTCCGACCACCGCGCGGCGCACTTCGGTGCGCGTTCGCTTTTCTCTGGCCGAGTGGATTTTCGCCTGGCAGAGTTTTGGGCACTTTCTGGCTAGCAGACGAGAAAAGGAAAGAAAGGAAACTATCGTCGCTCGCCGCCACCACTGTGGGGACTCAACGAATTGCACCGCGTTCGCTTGAGCGCAACGTCTCCGGAAAGTCTTGTCTCGCCAGTGTAGGATACCGAGCAGTATGCGTATGGTTCTCGGTGGACCAAGCGTCTCACGTTTTCTTCGATATTCTTTCGATAGCGACATTAGGTGCCCAAAGTAGGCATTCGATTGTGGCTAACATACTTTGCGCCTTTTCATTTAGGTGGCCCGGCCCCACACAAACAAAAAAGGCATTGTTGTAGCGCAGCGAATTGTCGTATGGTGAAAGTTCAATTTTGTTACTTCTTTTGCGGACAGTAATGGACCACGGGACGCTTCAGTTGCCGGATAGTCTTATTATATAGTACTGCGATAGCAATTATACGGACACTCCAGGAGCATTCCTGCCGTTGCCGTCGCCCTTATGTTTCGTATAAAGTCCAAGGGCGATAACATCGTGACCACGCGCCGCATGCTGTATGTGCGAGTGAAAGCGTAGGGAGGGGAATGGGGGGGGGGGGGGGGGGCTGGGATGGATGAGACGACAATGGTGGCTCAGTCTTGTGTGCGCAAAAGGGAAAAGCGGGGAGCAAGCACGCTGCCTTCCGTCGCGCGCGATACATTGGGGGGGGGAGTGGATGGAAGGGGGGTGGGATCTAGGATTCTGTGAATCTCTAATTGCGCAACATGTTTATTTGCTTTGTTTGACACATTGTATACAGTGACTTTTTTTTAGATACGTAGATTTATTGGAGACTTATACGTATATTTAAATATCTTGTTGCGGGGTTTTGTGTATACGCGCAGTGAACGTTGTTTCCCGTGACACTTTTTTGCCTTTTATTAAGCTGTATCTTCGCATTGGTATATTCCATTGTATCTTCGCATTTCTAATGTACGAAGGCCAGTAAAATGAAAGTGAGCCAACCAACCCCGCGCAATAATTGTTCGGTCCATTTTCTGCGAGGCATGCACGTGACACAGAGGCATCTCTCTGTTACAAAAGTGACACGCAGGTGTGAGTATCAAGGTTGTTTAATGCTTTCATGCACTGGGTTAAACATGGTTGCGCGAATAATGGACGCTCTAGAAGTTGAGCAGCGTGGTGCCCTGAGGTTTTTGACAGCTGAAGGTATTTCCCAAAAAGGAATTAGTCGCCGTATGGCTGCCTTGTGCGTTGAACATTGCATTTCATTGGCCACTGTGAAGCGTTCGAGCAAACGGTTCAAAGAAGGACGTGAAAGTTGCAAGGACGATCCAAGGCCGGGCCAAAACCATCGTGCAATCACTCCTAACAATATTGCAAAGGTTGATGAGCCGATGAGACAAGAACGGAGGATAAGCATCGATGAACTGGCAGAGCGTGTGAACATCAGTCACGGTTCGGTTCGCGCCATAATTCATGAACAACTCGGTTATCCACTCTTTTGTGCGCAACGGTTGCCCAAGATTTTGAACTACCGCCAGAAGGCAGAGAAGTTCAGCGCTGCCTTGACTCATCTGATCCGGTATCACAATAAGGGTGACGACTTCTTGTCTCCAATTGTCATCGGGGACGAACCATGGTGCCACTTCTACGAGCCTGAAACACGACAGCAAAGCTTACAGTGGAAACATTCGAATTCTCCACCCCCAAGAAAGGAAAGACCGTCATTTCCGCCGGAAAGGTGTTGTTGACTTGTTGTTTCGATAATCAGGGGCCATTACTGATAAAATTTGCTAAATCTTGAGAGACTATCAATTTCTTTCGTTATTGCAAAACGGCAGATCGGCTGCGTGCAATCACCCCTTGTCATCTTGTTCCACAACAATGCCGTCTCCACGTCGCTGATGTGGCTAATACGAAACTGGCAATGTTCAAGTGGGAAACGCTGCAACATCCGCCATACAGCCCAGACCTGTCGCCATGCGACTTCCACTTTTTGGAGGATTTGAAAAAACAGCTCAAGCGAACCAGATTAGTGTCGGACGATGACGTGAAAAAGTCAGTTGCAGACTTTTTGAATCATCCACCCAAGGAATTTAATGAGACGGGAATCACGCGACTCGTTAGACAACGGAAGAAATGTCTAAATGATCATGGAGACTACTTTTAAATAAAGTACCCCGTTTGTCATATATTCGCATTGGCTCACTTTCATTTGACTCGCCCTCGTTTATTTTGCAGAACTCCTTTTTATGTGTACTCTCTGTTGCGACTATAACTTCGGTGCAATTAGGATACACGACCGGTGAAAGCTGCTCCTGCGTAATACATTGGAACAAGTGACAGCGTCATTGAGATTTTTCACTGGCCGTTGCATATGTACAAGAATCTAAACAAGCTTCTTGAATGACAAAGTTTCATTACAATATTTGTCCTCAGCTTGTTAATTTCATGGCCTTTACATTTTTCATATCAGTAACATGCACTGCCTTGCTGGTTTCGAACTTATATAGGTCTAAAGTTCGTGTGATATTTTATTTACTTATTAAATAGAGAAAAAACATGTAAGCATGGATATGGGTTATTTTGGGCGCAATTTTTGGCACATACAAGTATATTCTTTTATGAAAAAATTCATATTTTACTTGTTTTGATAGTGCGTAGCGTTCAAGAATTTGTTTGCAGCATCTTTAGTAATGACAATGCAGGTATTATTCATGTATTTTATCCCCAGACAAATTGTTTAAGAGGAAGCTTTAGGTCGCGCCCAACTGCGACGCGGCCTATTGAAATACATGTAAAACGCAGAAACTCTTTTCTGTGATAACCCCCGGATCGCTTTTAATGAAATTTGTTGCATTTGAGAGAGAAAGTAAAAGTCTAGTGTCTGTTGGAAGCGGAATTTCGATTTAGGGCCTGAACATTGTTTAAATATTTTGAAAAACTCGAAATTTAAAAAAGAGAAGAAAGAAATAGAAGCACAGCGTTCACAAATTAATAGCTCTGCATCAAGCACAGATGTCGCTGTTCAGTAAACGGCATCTATTATAACAGTCAAAGCGGACAAATTTGGTGTGTCAATTCATATCTTACGTGAATTGGTTACGTTGTGTACAAGGATTCTGCGAAAGCCGTATTTCCATAATGCTAAATTTCTTGAGATTCACGTGTAACATAGAAATTTTGTCCGCTGTAGATGTACTATTAGGTGCACTTCACAGAATTGTGATATCGTTTTTCATTGCTGAGTTACATAGTTTTAAACTTGATAGTTCAGATTTCTGAAAATGTGCGATTTTGTTTCATTCTTAATAAAGAATTAACAAGCTAAATGAAAAATTCGAAACCAACAGTTACTAGAATTTAAGTTTTTCTTTTAAATGCAACAAACTTCGTCAAATTTGGTGCATTGGTTGCCGAGAAAAACGAATTCTCCTTCTACATGTATTTAGATACGAGCGCCCGAGCTAAAGTTTCCTCTTAAGGAGGAGACCGAGCTGCAATGTGAGCCCCCCCCCGAACGAAATTTCTGGCTACGCCACTGCAATGTGTTTTTATTCCAATCTCCTGACGTCATACTTATGTAACCGCCGACGGAAGCATCTGGCGGTGACCCGCAGCGTTGCCTGAAGAGCCCAATCAAACGCTCTGTTCGTTTATAGGAGGTCACTTGTGTTTTCTTTCAAAACGAACAATATTGTCTACATCCCGCGGTTTTTCTTATCTAGTTGGCTGACAAGAGGTGAGCAGCACGCTCAAGTGGAGAGGGCTTCGATGGGGCCGAGCCAGCGCACTGAAAATAGATAACTGGACGAAGAGGGAGGTGCCGGCGTCTGCGATTGGTCCGCTTTCCCTTACTTTGCTTGCAGTGGCTTGTCTAAAATCGCGGCGGCGTGCAACGGACAGTTAGAAATGCCGCTAAAACGGAGTCTCAGCAAAGAAGAGTTGGCAGAGCGAGGTCGTAAACGTGCCGAAAGGGCTCGATAACGTCACACGGACAGGCAAAATGTTTTGTTATACGCAAATAAACCCATACTCTCCGGCAGGTGCGAGTAGCCAGTGCCTGAGCGATCGGCGGTAGCCATCTTCTATTCCTTTCGGAACGGGGCAGTCTCCGGCTATTCAGAAAAAAAACATCAGTTTTGTTCGGCATATTAATGCATCTTTAACGCGTAGACGCCACTTTGATGCAATGAGTTTTCGCGGTTTCGTGACGTCGAGTGACAGACAGGTGCAGCGTGAAACCTTTTGACCAATAGCGGAGGATTAATGGCGAATCGCTAACATACCAGTTGAAACAAGTGAATCCTATAAATACCTTGGTGTAACGCTAACCCCTGATCTTTCCTGGCGCACCCATGTCACGAATATCATTTCATCGGCTAACCGATCATTAGGATTTCTAAAACGTCATCTGCGTCACTCACCCTACCACGTAAGACTTTTGGCTTACCAGTCGCCAATTCGGCCCAAACTTGAGTACGCATCACCAATCTGGAGCCCTCATCAAGTTTATTTGATTAACGCTATCGAAACAGTGCAAAATCGTGCTGCTCGCTTCATTCATTCTTCTTATTCATATGATATCAGCGTGTCATCCCTTAAGAATGACTCTGGTCTGCTCACTCTTTCGTCTCGCCGCAGAATCGCCACACTATCACTTTACCACAAGTTTTATCACAGTTCTTTCAGCCATCCACCTTACATCGCTCCCGCCGCTCGCACATCCCCCCGCACGGGCCATCCACTTCAAGTCACCCGACCCCGTTCTGGCACCACTACTTTTTCTGCATCATTTTTTTTTGCCGCGCAGCTTCAGAATGGAATGACCTTCCCCACGAAATTGTTTCAATCACCTGTCCATCACGTTTTATTCAAAGTGTATCCATATACCTGTCTTGTTAAAAACCTGTGGCATTAGTCCCACCCTTGTAACAACCCACCTCTTATGTAACACCCCCTTGTGGGGTCTTTAAGGAAATAAAGTGAAGTGAAGTGAAGTGAAAACGCGTCAGATCACAAATCATTATTTTTCTTTTGTTCAGTCGAATCATGCATAATCACTGTGTTCACGTCATGTCAGATTAGGAGTTATCGCAGTTTTCGTGACGTCGCGTGACAGGCGAAGTAAGGGTGGTCCAAAAAAGTTTTTGACCAGTCGCGGAGGGCTGATTGCACAACTGGAATAGAAAAGTTTGGAATAGCTTTACGTTATAGCGCCCCAGCTCTCGTCAAGTGTGAAAGCCGATAAAGCCAATAGATATAACCAATTCTTTCGTTCTGTCTTCACAAACGATAATGGCGTCACGCCGGACTTAGTTCCACGGACTGTTTCCACTATCGATCCACTCGTTATCACAGACGCTGATGTTCCTAATCTTCTGCTTGCCTTAGACATTAAAAAAGCGTGTGGGCCGGACAATATATCCAACCAATTTCTTAATAAGTACGCACAGCGGTGCAGCAGATACATCGGCCTTATTTTCCGTAAATCCGTCTCAACATCAAAACTGCCCAAAGATTGTAAAATAGCTAAAATCATTCCGATCTACAAATCGGGAGATAAATCCATGAAATCAAATTTCAGACTCATATCGTTAACGAGCACGGCATGCAAACTACTCGAACATATAATTTTAAAACATCTAACTTTTCTTTTAATGAAGGCATTCTGTCCCCTAACCAGCACGGTTTTCGCAGGGGTCTATCGACAATAACGCAGTTAACCGAAGTCATCCACGATCTCACACTAAGTATCAACAATCACAGCCAAACGGACATATTCCTACTTGATTTTTCTAAAGCATTTGACTGTGTTTGTCACACCAAGCTAATAACTAAACTAAAGAACGTTATCGGAGACGGAGAAACTGTTGCTTGGGTTCGTGGGTTTTTGTTTAATAGGTCTCAGTCTGTTATTTTCGAACACATCGCATCAGATATAGTACCAGTTACGTCAGGAGTGCCCCAGGTTTCCTCTATATGAGCGACTTCCATTCGATATGAGCGACTTCGGGTAGACGATAGCGTTTACGTTTGGGATGAGGCCACCTCGCAGCCAGTTATGCTACCTCAGACTAATTTCCCTGGAACTGGTCCTTGATTAATGCAAGAAGTCTTGCCAACAAGTCAACCCAGTTAGAAGATATCCTCATTCTCTATGACCCACACATTTTGGCAGTCACAGAAACTTGGTTGACACCGGAAATAAATGACTCCGAAATAATTCCCCCATCCCACAAAATAATTAGACATGACCGCACTGGGCGAGGAGGGGGCGTTGCCTTGATCGCAAAAAGGGAGATAAGTTGTGTCCAGCTTCCAAACATGCCACAGCATGAAAGCATCTGGTGTGACGTTAAATATCGAGATTTTTCAATTTTAGTCGGTGTCGTGTACAGGCCTCCCAAAAGCCCAGTGTCATTCGTGGAATCCCTTGCCGTCTACCTAGAGCGCATGCTCCGACCTAATCATAAATTTCTGATGGCCGGTGACTTCAATCTACCTTGCGTTGATTGGGAACAGTTACCAATCTCCGGCTCTCATGATGCTGACAGTGCACACGTCTAGAAGTGCACACGTCATCTAGAAGAAGCAATCGCAATCACAACTTAGTCTTCTAGTTATTTTTTTTCTCTTCTGCAAGAGCAATTGCGTGAAGACCAGTGTGTTACTCAATAAATGAAAGCGTCCATGTTTTTCTATGCTAACTCCTTGTTTGCTCAGTGTTTGCTCACAGTGTACTTTTTTGATGACCATATGCCCACTCCTGTAATAATCCCAATAGGGATTGACAGTATTGTGAAATAAATAAATAAAAATAAATAAAATGTTCTTTCATGATCTTAAACAGGTTGTACTGCATCCCCCACGTGTCACTGAACTCACCCAATCAATTCTTGATCTTGTTTTTATCAAAGGCTTGTCGAAAAACCCTACTGTCGTCTTAACTGAAGGTATAGCTGACCACAAACTTGTACATGTGGACTTAGAAATACAAAAAAGCGACCAAGTTACACCCATCACGCAGTCCTTTCTAGATTTTTCATCGGCTGATGACGAATCCGTCTTGGATTGCTTACACCTTTCCCTCGATGAATTCAAACGTGATGATGACGTCACGCTTCTCTGGGACAAGTTTAACTCTGTTGTTAAGTATTGTATCGATAAATTCGTACCGACGCGTAGAAAGAAAACTAAACGTCATAATCCATGGATCACTCGTGAAATCATTCTTCTCAAACGTAGAATAAAGCGCAAGCGCAAATATAAGCTACCTCGAAGTACCAAACTCCGCTCTTTAAGGGATGCCTTACTCATCAAGCTTCGCAACGCCCGTGACAAATTTCATAATCAGACTATGATTACATTCCTAAAAAGCTCCCCAGACAAGTTTTGGCGTTTCCTGTCTGACTCTAATTGTAGCGTTCAGCAGCTAAGAATAAACAACAGCGTAAGTTCTAATCTTAATGATATCGTCAATGAATTCAATGACACATTTTATAAAGCATTCACTCGGCCTTCAGTTCTCAGCGCCCATGATAAGTCATATACTCTATGTACATCTCAATCAATCCCTGACATCTCAATTAGTCGTGAAGGAATTCTTACTATGTTGCTTGATATTGACGTAAAAAAATCGCCTGGAGCCGATGGTTTGCTTAACAACTTTCTTCTACGCTACTCCGAACTAACTTCTGAATTCCTATACATTATTTTTAATGCATCTCTTAAACAGAGCTCTGTACCGAAAGATTGGCTCACGGCCAAAGTAATGCCGGTGTTTAAATCAGGTGATAAACTTATTCCTAACAATTATAGACCTATTTCCCTCATAAGCACATGTTGTAAGCTCTTGGAGCATATTATCGCTAATCACATATCTAACCACCTGGAAGCGAATAAATTTTTTGTTGATTTTCAGCATGGCTTCCGTAGAAAGTTTTCAACCTCAACTCAATTGTTATCCATTGTACATGACTTTGCCAGTGCCATTGATGACCGCCTGCAGATTGACGCTATATTCCTAGACTTGTCAAAGGCATTTGACCGTGTGCCACATGCAAATCTAATTGAAATTCTTAAATCACTTGGGTTACCAGAAAATATAGTACGTTGGATTCAAGCTTATTTAGCGAATCGTGTTCAGTTTGTGGAAATCGATGGTGTGAAATCGAACAGCCTGCCTGTTTTATCCGGTGTACCACAGGGGTCAGTGTTGGTACCCCTGCTGTTTCTTATCTATGTAAATGATATTGCTAAAAATTTGGATCCTAATGTCAAGGTGAAATTGTTTGCTGATGATTGTGTCATTTATTCCACTGTAAGGAGTTCTTCATGCCAGGATACACTTAACAACAGTCTTTGTAAACTCGCGGACTGGTGCGACGACAGAGGAATGCAAATAAACTTTTCCAAAACAGTGTCAATGACAATAACATTGAAACGAAAACCACTACTTTATACTTACCACATTGGCAATCTGAACCTTGAATCGATTACCTCGGTTAAATATTTAGGCATAACAATTAACAGTAACCTCAAATGGGACACCCATATTAACAACATATGCAACAAAGCTTTCAAAAAACTTTGCTTTCTACGTAGCAAGCTAAAGAAGTCCCCTTCATCTGTTAAGCTGCAAGCTTATCGTTCCCTCGTGCGCCCAGTCCTGGAGTATGCTTCCATAGTGTGGGACCCGTTCATTAAAAAGGAAATTGACAAACTTGAACGAATTCAGCGCCTGGCTGCACGGTTTATTTGCTCTGATTACAAAACATCTTCATCACTTTCTGGCATGTTAGGCCAACTTGGACTGGATCCGCTCCACGTGCGCCGTAAAATCGCCAGGTTGAAATTTTTTTACTCGTTGTATCATAATCAAACTGGTTTAGCAAATGCCACATATATTACCCGTGCTCCACAAAGGTCGTCGCGTATTTTTCATTCTAAAGTAGTTCAGTCATGCTTTGCTCGAACTAAAACCTTTCAGAAATCATTTTTTCCACTTACGAGCGAAGAATGGAATCATTTACCGGAATGTGTTGTTGAATGCACTTCTTATGTTTCATTTGAAAATATGTTGACAAAGCATTTTTTGTAAACCCTCTCCTGCTTGGGCAGCATTGCTGCCTGCAGTATTGTGTAAATAAATAAAAATAAAAATAAATAATACTCGGGCCCGTGTTATTTCTCGTATATAATAATAATATAACTACTAATATAGACTGTAAAATAAAGTTGTGCGCGGATGACTGTATAATTTATAGAGAAATTAAAAACGATCGCTACTCCCTTAACAAATGCTATTACAGAATGGTGCTCAGACTGGTAGGTGACAGTCAATGTAAAAAATCAACATGTATGACAATAACGACCAAAAAAGAACCTTCAGACTTTTGCTACACCATAAATGGCACAGCTTTGACTAAAGTACAGGAACATAAATATCCAGGCTTAACAATTACGTCAGACCTAAGGTGGGACGAGCATATTGACCACATTATTTCATCTGCTATGCAAAAAAAAATTTTTTTCGCAAATCACTTCAACTAGCACACTTGTCAACGAAACTCCTAACATACAAAACATTCGTTAGGCCGATCCTCGAATACGGAAACACCCAGTATGGTTTCCTCATACCCAGACCAACATAAAGAAAATAGATACAGTACAAAGGAAGGCCATTCGATTCATCCATAACAAATTTAAACGTGAAGACTCTCATGCTAACCTTCTAGATATTTCTGGGTTTTTATGCTAGAAGCACGAGCGAAACAGGTACGTTTAAAATTTCTTTACCAACTCCTGCATAATTATTCCAAACTGACATTGCAAATTTTACTTTCTTATTCACAACCACGACCTACTAGGCGCAAACATACAAATACTTTGGTAAATAGAGTATAAATGTAACGACGATGTGTTTAAATATTCCTTTCTTCTGGTTGCCATCCGTGAATAGAATATGTTAGCGCCTCTCACCACTAACGTTGAATCACTGTCTGAGTTTGAATGAAAAATTGGAATCTCTTAGCATGTTAAAATTGCTAGTGCTAATATGTGATTATTCAAACCAGCATGTATGTGTGTATGTATTCATGTATGCAGCGTTGAATGTTTAAAATGCTATTTTATTCCATCATGAAAATTAGCATGTACTTGTATTTGGTGTATATATTATGTAGTGTAAATTGCCTATGAACAAAGTGCGAAGTTGTTGTTACACATTTTTTGTATCTGTACCTATATATTGTGCCCACCCGCTATGGTCTCAGTAGACACTGGCAATGTTGTAAGTAAATCTCTTGCAACCTTAGCGTTTCTGCGTAAACACCGTTCACTAGCCATGCGGAAATGCAAGCACCAAATCAGGCAGATGTGAGGTGCATACGCAGCGACGCCACGACGACCAAGGCGGTGCATTATGCTTGTCGAGGGAAGAACGGTGATGGCTGGGGCATGCACGAAGTGCGGCAAATATCTAAATATATTTAACGATTCGAATACCCCTTCTGTCACAGTACGCCACAACGATTCTGGAGGATTGGCCAAAAATGGGCACATACCCAGTGGCACTTAATTACCCAATAGCCAAATCAAAGAGAATCTAATCAGGGAAATCAATGAAGCGTAGTTCAATACCATGAGCTGTTCCATTAATAGTTATATGTGCATAAGAGATGCCTATGAGCCCCCGCAGGGGTGTTTGCGCAAGCAGGCGTTTGGTGAGTTGCACCACATCGGTACACGAGCACATGGGGTCGGACCCTCCCGCCCTTAACTGTGCGTGGCTTAGCCGTGTCCGGGCAAGAGGGGATCCTGGGGGTTGAGCCGATGCCGGGAATTTGGACCTTTACGGCCCCTCAGCGGAGGCAACGCGCCCTTTTGACCTCGACTTCACGTAGACGGCACCCCCGGACTGACCCGCCAGGGTGAAATCGGTAGTCGCCTTTTCCTATATCCTCCTCTCCAATCTTCGTCTATCTCTCTCACTTTCAATATTTCCTGTCTTCTCCTCGCTTCTGTATTACTTCCTATCTTCTAGGCAGCGAGCGTTAACCCTATGTGAGTAGCCAACCTAGGTTATGTCATATTCGGTTATAGTGGTAACGTACAGCTAGCGTTTGCTGGGCCTGTACTACAGGTCCTGCAGCATCCCCCAGCAGGGCTTCTTGGTGGGCGGCTGTCGTTACTGCCGAAAAATACATGATCACTTATGCCTAGTTTTTTCCCCCACTACCTGATCGCTCCCTGAAGAGGGGACGCACCGATGAAGTCTTCGAGTTTTTTGGTCACCAAAAAGAATCCTTCCCCCGATTTCATGTCATCCACTCTGAAAAACAAGAAAAACAAGCACGAACAATCTCACCTTTTCTTGCTTAGAGATCCCTAACTGAGGCACTTGGACCACGCTATAAAGCATCAGAGATGGCTAGCGGCGATCTCCTTGTGGAACTCCACGATAAAAAGCAACACGAGAAACTGCATAACCTGCTATCATTTGGAAATGTCCCAGTGATAGTGACCCCCCGCCGCACGATGAACACGACCAGTGGTGTGGTTTCCTATGATGATCTGATGGAGCTGACAGAAGCTGTAATTAATGTAATTGTAATCAATGTTAAGAGAATTATACTAAAGCGTGACGATAAAGAGATCAAGACCGAGAACCTGATACTTACCTTTGGTGCAAGTGTGCTTTCTGAGAGTATTGAGACAGGGTACGTGAAGATCCGGCTCGGACCATATGTCCCAAACCCTGTGCGATATTTCAAACGCCAGCGATTTGGCCGCAGTTCACAGAAGTGCCGGGGCCGCCAAACTTGCGCTAAATGCAGTACTCATGTACACTCCTCTGAATCGTGTGAAAACTCCCTCCACTGTGTGAACTGTGATGGATAGCACGCCGCGTACTCGTGGTTGTGCCCATCATAAAAAAAAAGAAAATGAAATTGTAACTATAAAAGTGAAAGAGAATATTTCACTCCAGGAGGCACTAGGGCGGGTGCCATACGTCGGCCCACGAACAGCTTTGCCGATGTGGCGCGCCAAGGGGCAGCGACACAACGGCTTTCGGCGACTGCTCAGCCTTTACGAAAATGTCATATCTGGACTGATATGAAAAGGCCATATATGGGCATATTAAAAATTGGGCAGATATGCCCATATATGGCATATAAAGGCCGGCCATATCTGCCCAATTTTTAATATGCCCATATATATGGGCCCCTTATATACTATATATGGCAATATCTGCCAAATTTTTAATATGTCCATATATGGCCCTCTTATATGGTCATAGGTGAAATCTTAAGCAATTAACATCTGGGGTTATACATGCCAAAACCACAATTTCATGATGAAGGCACACCATTGTGACGCACTCCGAAATAATTTTAGCTCCCTGGATTGTTTTAATGTGCACCCAGTGCACGGTACACGGGCACCTTTGCATTTCACCATCGAAATGCAACGGCCGCGGCTGGAATTCATTCCTGCGCCCTCAGTTCAGTAGCGCAATGCTTCAGCCACTACGGCAGGTCTACAATTCTATAAGCCCACACGCAGTGATCCGCGAGTGACGCCATCCGCCGCCCCGGCAGGAAGGGGCCATCGACCTCTGGGCCGATGGCCACAAAGGTCTCGCCTCCCTAGACGAAGCCTTCACGTCAAACACAGCGCTCGCAAGAGCGCGTGTCCAGCGCTTCGGAAGAGGCGATGAACGTAACAACCGGCCAGACGGCGCCGCTAGCGCCTAAAGAGCGGCGAGACTCACGCGATGGATCCCAAAAAGAGAAATACCGCATAACAGGGCCCCAAAGGGGCTCTGTAAGCTAACTTATAGTCTTCTTACACGAGACACACAGCACAAACATCGCCTGCAACATGGATACACAGATACTACAATGGGATGTCGGAGCTAGGACTTCGTAACCTCGACGACATCACAGAACTAATAAATAAATTTAATCCGAAGGTGCTGTGTGTCTAGGAAACACACTTAAAGCCTACACAGTCAAACTTCCTCAAGCAATATGCCATTTTCCGCAAAGACCGTGACAACGCTTCTGCCTCGTCGGGAGGTGTAGCTACAGCTGTAAATAGGTCTGTTGCATGCCAACAGTTTGCACTTCAGACGCCCCTAAAGGCTGTATCACATGTTTGAGCAATTTTATTCGACAAGCTGATAACCATTTGCTCCATTCACATACCGGCCAACTATCACCTCAGTAAAACGGAATTTTACGGCCTCATTGTCCAGCTCCCGGTACCATACATGATCACCGGTGATTTGAACGCTCATATACACTCTTTGGGGAGATTCGCGATGCAATGCGAGAGGTCGATTCATAGACACAGACAGACAGAAAAAGTTTATTCATAGCAAGTGAGTTTGGACTCCTCTGGGTCCCTGGACCACCGCACGGTCCCGCACTACGTCGAAACGTTCATGCTCCTTTTGTTCATGACGTCGGCAGCCCGAGCCACCGCAGTAACCTGCGATGTCGGGTCCGTAGACGAGAGCAGGACCTCCCAGTCCTCCCAGCTTGAGGTGGCGGGCTGTCCCTGCGGGGGAGGATCGGCAGGGCAGCCAAAAAGGATGTGGGAGAGTGTGACGTGAGGGTCTCCGCATAGGGAGCATGTAGGGGAGATGCCACAGTAGTGGGATAGCAGCTGAGGGGATGGGAGAGAGCGGGTCTGGAGGCGTCTCCAGAGGATCTGTTGGGAGTGCGTCAAGGAGGGGTGGGGAGGTGGGTAAGTCCGACGGTCCAAACGGGGTATTTGCGTGAGCTCCGCAAAGCTGTGTACCCGCTCCCTCGAGAAACCCGGATCGAGGCTGTCCTGAGCCCGGCAAATTAAACCTCGGGCCAATTTATCGGCAGCCCCGTTTCCGGGGTTCCCAGAGTGAGCCGGCACCCACCGGAGCTCAACCCTGCGTGGTAAATTCTGGGTGGGGATGTTCAACAAGTTCCAGGCAGGGTTGTGAATTCTGCCTCTGGCAAAGTTGGACAAAGCAGTCTTTGAATCGCTAGAGATGTATTCAGCATCCGAAAGGGCAAGGGCTAAGGCGATGGCGGTCTCCTCTGCTTCCTCAGGTGTAGAGCCCGAGGGAAGATGGTGAGTTAGGGGTCGGGGTAAGGTTGGGTTGTAAGCAACTGCTACAGCTTCATGCGTTGTACATGCGGCGTCCACCCAGATGGCTTTCTCGACTTGTCCGTAATACTTGTGGAGGGCATTTGCGCGAGCTATGCGGCGAGAGATGTGATATTGGGGATGGACGTTTCGAGGAAGGGGTTTCACTACAAGGGGTGTATGAATGTGTCGAGGAATGGCTATAAGGGTTGACTGATTAGCGGGTATGTTGATGCGAAGGGAGGCGAGGATATGGCGGCCAGTGGCGCTCGCGGCAAGTCCTAAATACTGCGTTTGAAGGTGCGCCTCAACTAGTTCAGGAAGCGTGTTATGCATGCCTAGTGCAAGGAGTTTCGCTGTGCTAGTGCTGCGAGGCAGGTTGAGGGCTGCCTTAGTTGCAAGGCGGATCATGGCGTTCACGCGCTCGGTTTCCGTGCAGTTCAGCTTGAGATATGGAGTGGCGTACAGAATGCGGCTAAGCGTAAAAGCATGTACAACTTTCATGTTGTCTGCTTCGTCTAAACCCTTGTGCAGGGAAGATACGCGGCGTAGAAGCTGCAACACTGATTGCGTGGAGGCCTTCAGTGTTTTAAGGGTATGGTCATTGCGTCCGGAATCCTGCAGGTAGAGGCCAAGGATGCGCAGGGTGGGAGTGATGGGGATAGGGGATCCTTGTAAAGTGATTTGGATGGGTGAGTTAGAGGCAGAGTTTGGTCTAATTAGGAGGAGCGCGGACTTAGAGGGGGAACATTCGAGTCCGATAGATGATACGTGAGCGGAGATCGTGTCGACTGCTAATTGTAGAGTTTCCTCAATTTCCCCGTCTGAGCCATGAGTGGTCCATGCGGTAATATCATCAGCGTACAGAGTATGTTTTAGGTGTGGGATGAGATTGAGCTTCTGGGCTAAGGGGATGAGAGCAATGTTAAATAAAAGGGGGGAGAGGACCGCGCCTTGCGGGGTTCCAAATTCACCGAGTGTATAAGAGGGTGTGCTGAGCTGATCAATGTGCAAGGAGGCAGTGCGGCCAGAGAGGAAGGCGCGAACGTAGTTGTAGGTCTTAGGGCCTACCTGTAGTTCCTGCAGTTCCCGTAAGATGGCAGCGTGTCGAATTCTGTCAAATGCCTTAATGAGGTCAACCGCCAGGATGGCTTTAGTAAGATGGGGGATGGTATCATCAAGCACATCGTGCGTAATTTGAAGTAGGGCATCCTGCGCAGATAGATGCGCACGAAAGCCGACCATACTGTGGGGGAAAAGGTGATTTTCTTCCATGTACGTTGTCAATCGGGCAAGGATTATGTGCTCAAAGGTCTTGCCGAGGCAAGATGTAAGAGAAATGGGGCGGATGTTCTCGAGGGTGATGGGCTTGTGAGGTTTTGGGATAAATATAATTTTTCCATGCTTCCAGGAGGCAGGGAGGGTACCTGCCTCCCAGCACTCGTTAAAGTAGGTAACGAGGTGAGATATGGAGACATCATCAAGATTTCGGATGGCAGCATTCGTAATTTGATCTTCCCCGGGTGTGGTATTGCGCAATTTCAATAGGGCTGCGCGAAATTCAGATTCTGTAATAGGAGCGTCAAGCTGTGGTTGGGGTGAGCCCGTGTACTCGGGATGTTTGCAAGGAGGACCTGGGGTGGTATAGGTGCATTTCACCTGCGCGAGGAAGGCGTCGGTGTCCTGCCGATGATTATGAGTGAGGCGGCGAATGCTAAGACGCGTCTGAGTTTTAGATTGCGTGGGATCGAGCATATGGCGTAACAGGTGCCAAGCGCGGGTTGTAGAGAGATTGCCTCGGAGGCCGTCACAAACCTGAGCCCAGTTAGCTTTGCAAAGAGTGGCACTATGTTGTTCTATTTGGGATTGAAGCTGGGTGAGTTTGAGTTTTAGTTTTCTGTTGTGCTTTTGAGTTCTCCACCTTCGCGTTATGTTCTCTTGAGCTTCAAGAAGGTGGGCGAGCTTACTGTCGATAACGGGGGTGTCTGGGGTAGTATCGAGCATTTCGGTATGTTGGCGAATGTCTTTCTGTAACTGAGTAGTCCAGGTGTCTAGGTCGAAGGGGCCCTGCGCTGGCTGCGCTTGCCTAAATTTACGGAGCTGATCCCAATTAGTGTGCCTAGCGGTAAATTTGCGCTGAGGTCGGCGATAGTTCACCGCTATGCGAATCAGGTGGTGGTCGCTGCCTAGTGTGGCTTGCGTTCTTTCCCACTGTAGGTGAGCCAAGTTTCTACCAAGCGTGAGGTCTGGGCTAGTATCGGCAGTAACACTGTTACCAATCCGCGTAGGTAGGCTAAAATCATTAAAGATGGTCAGGTGAAGTAATAGCGTATTATTGTATAAAACTGTGCCTCTGTGGTTGGTGCGTCGATAGCCCCAGTCCACGTGAGCGCAGTTAAAGTCACCGGCAACCAGTAGGGGGTTTGATCCGGCCATTTGGGTTACGGATTTGAGGAGTGGAGCAAGTAGGTGAATCGGCTGTCGTGGGAGAAGATAGCAGTTAAGCATGAACAGGGGAGATTTTGCAGGGGCGTGGGGTAAAATTTCGATGAAGGTGTGAGCAATAGGAGAGGTAACGTCGTGCTCCGCGTAATGCAAGGTGTTACAGACGTATGTAACCACCCGAGGAAGATCAGTGGAGTCAGAGGGGATAACAGCGTATCCTGGCAGTTGCCTGCAAACATTGGCATCCTGGATAGCGATAATGTCTGGTGGGGACAAAGAATTGGCGATAATCTGCTGCAGAGGGTCGCGCTTTCGCCGAAAGCCCCTGCAATTCCATTGAATAATTTGTAAGGAATTATGGTGCCTCGGAGGACCCATTTGAAGGGTGGCGGGGCGAAGGAGGAGTGCAGCAGGCGGGACTGCGGGAGGAGAGGCCGCTGAGAGCCCAGATATAAGGTTAGCTAAACGCTCCTCAACCTTGGCCATGATGCTAGATATGACCCTATCTATTATGCCGGTAATGGTAGCTTCAATCATAATCTGGCACTGTGCAGTGACCTGCGCAGTAATGCGCTCTGTGAACTTGGATTCTAGGTTTTGGGCGAGGTCCTGAAAGTTGGCTTCCAGGTCTATAGGTTGGACTGGGCTCTCATCAGGCCTCCTCTTTTTCTGAGGAGGTTGGTCGGACGGGTTGGATGAGGAAGATGGGGATGGTGGAGTGGGGGGTAGAGCAGGGGTGGAGGTAGAGAGGGCTGCCTTGAGCTGCCTTACCTCATCCCGCAGAGCCTTCACGTCCGAGTCCTGGGAAGTCATGATGTTCGTCTTGGCAACCTTGGTAGCCCATGTAGAGGTAGACGGGAGGGTCGTGCTAAGCGGGGGAAAGTCCTTCTTGGTAGGGAACTTTGACTTCTGGGGCGGTGGGCTAAGTCGTTTGGTGGCGGTATTTCTTGCCTTGCACGAGCCGGTGCCCGTGAGGTGCTGCCCCCCACAGAGAATGCAGATCGGGATGCAGGAGGGAACATCTTGCGGCTCATGCTTGTCCCCGCACCGCGGGCAGAGACCACTCTTGGGGTGGGGGCACACGTCGCGTCTGTGGCCCGGTCGACGACAGTTTGTGCACGCGTCTGGACTTCCCTTGTACGCCGTGCATCTATGCACTACACTCATGTAGCGTATGGTGTGAGGGACTGGGCCATGCGCAAATGTAATCAATATGGAAAGGGTCCTACCCATTCTGCGGGCTGCGATGACATCAGCTTCCGGGTTGCGAGTCTGGAGGTCTTGTAGCATCTCTTCCGGTGTTTCCGCCCAGTAGGCTTGCGAGATGACTCCGCGCGCAGCAGCGGGCGGCGGTGCGATGTAGGCGGCGACGGGGTAACTGGTTTCTTGAAGGATCACTTCCTTGATTTGGACGAGGTGAAGGGCCGTTGACTCGTGAGGTGTAGCGACCGTGAAGGTGTTATTCGTCGGGTGAATCCGGAGGTGAAACTCTCCTAGGTCCCGGTCAGCGGCGGTGACTCGCAGAGCTTTCACGAGTGGCTGCGCCATGGCTCCGTTCAAAGCGAGGCCTCCTCTTGGTCGGAAGACTACCCTTATAGTGCCGGGAGGGAGTGAAGCAAGTTGCTTACTTCGCAATGCGATTGCGTGCGTCACGCGCAGCTGTTGTTGTTGAGCACGGTATGTCGGCTTGAAGGTCGCAGGGGCAGTGTCGGCCGGAGCACCGACGGTGGGCGCGGCAGGCTTATCTCGAACAGGGGCTGCATGAGGAGGCACAACCAGCGTTTCCGGGCTTGGTTTGCCTCCCTTGTACGCGCGGAGTATCGTGGTCCACTCACTGGGTCTGAACGTTGTCGGGTCGAGGTCTTCGCCCTGCGATTGCACCTCCATGGCTGCTGGGGGTGGGTGCGCTACCAGTGATTGGCCTAGCCTCTAGCGAGGCAAGACCCAGTGCGGCGGCTGGCCAGGAGCAGACTTTCCGACATCGATACGGTCCAAAAAAGTTCGGATGTAGGTTTAGCGGTCGGCAGCGGCGCAACCGGAGGGGATTCGTGTGTATTCCGTGGTGACTGGCACACACAGCGCACGGCACCTCGGGAGGCCCGGGCGGGGGGCCATTTTTCATAGAAAACTTCCTTGTGAACTCTGGTGCGTGCGTCTTCAATAAGAAGGAACCAACGTATTACAACCTTCATCGTAATTCATATTCATCGATAGACCTGTCGATTGGCTCTGCCTCTACTTTCCCTCATTTAGAATGGCATGCCATCAAAAATCCATTTGGAAGTGACCACTTCCCAGTAATTCTAAACTTAGTAACACAACATGACTCCCTTCCGCATGTCCCTCGCTGGATACTAGCCTCAGCTGATTGGAAATGTTTCGAAATCCACCTATTTATCACGAGATTTTATCAGCAATTTTAGTATAGATCATGCTGAATCGTATTTTACCGCTTTTATTATTGGCGCTGCAGAAACGTTCATCCCTCAAACAAAAGGTTGTTCAAGTGGAAGACGAGTTCCCCGGTGGAACGAGGACCTCAGGCAAGCTCGAAAAAAGCAAAACCACGGGGCATTCTGCGCCGATACCCAACTACAGAAAACCTTGTTGAATTCAGTTTAAATCACGGAGAAGGTGCACGCGACAACAGGCTAGGAAAGCAAGCTGGGAGAGGTTTCCTTGTGGAATAAGTTCGTACACCCAGAAACCAAAATGTGGAATGCGCTCAAAAGGCTGGAGAGGCATCAACTGCATCCGCTGCTCTTGGTAAATAATCAAAGAAACGGGTTGGAAGACGAGGCAAACGCTCTTGGTAAACATTATGAGTACGTACCTAGCTCCGCGCACTATTCGCAGACATTCCTAAAATACAAAAGAAAAAATAGCAGAACGCAAGACCAGGGCCGCAAATGCGGAGGAAACGGTCTACAGGGTGTTTCAGCGAACACTTTCAAAAATCTTTAAAGGTTGCCTGTGGCAGATATCGCAATTCTAGTTCATGAGCTGGTCTACTAGAAGTGGCGGACAATACTTGCAAAAATATTGAGATGCAAAATCGACTAATTCATAAAAATTCACTAATTAAGGTTTTAACTAATTACAGTATGGCCCATATTTCAATCTACAAATTCTAGCCATGGAGTTCGCAAGGCGAATCCACTTTGAACGAATTTTCAAGATGACACCAGTTTCGAGATATAAATTCCCGAACTTTGCGAAGAAATGCATTGGCGTTCCAGTTAATGTGTTAACAAAACGTCGTTTCATGCACTGAAGCACACAACTGGAACGTCAATGCATTTCTCCGCAAAGTTCGGGAATTTATATCTCGAAACTGGTGTCCTGAGAATTTGTTCCAAGTGGACCCCCCTTGCGAAGCCCACTGCTAGAATTTGTAAATTGCAATAAGGGTCATAGGATAATTAGTTAAAACGTTAATTAGTGAATTCTGGTTACTTAGTCGACTTTTTATTTCATTTTTTGTGCAAGTAGCGTCCGCCGCTTCGAGTAGACGGGCTCAGAAACTAGAATTGAGCTATCTGCCACAGGCAACCTTTAACAAATTTTGAACTGTTCGCTGAAACCCTGTATATAACCACCCATTCAATACTGCCGAGCTTAGAGCGGCACTGAACGTGCCCAAAAGCTCTGCGCCAGGAGCAGACAGGATCATGTATGACATGATTAAGAATATGCTCACGGACACACAAATTACGTTGTACGCACATTTTAATAACATTTGGGCAGCCGGACACATTCCAGCTTCATGTTGTTACGTTCGACCTGCCGAGGCAGGCGATCTTCAGGGAAGCGACAGACCCCAACCGAACGGCGCCACCATGTCAACTGCGGCGACTCGCTTTGTAAGGACGACAATACGACGGTCCCCAGCCCATCGGCGCCACCATATCTACTGCGGCGACTCGCTTTGTAAGGACGACAATACGTCAGTCCCCAGCCTGTCGGCGCCACCATGTCTAGTGCGGCTACTCGCTTTGTAAGGACGACAAATACGACAGTGCCCAGCCCATCGGCGCCACCATGTCTACTGTGGCGCCTCGCTTTGTAAGGGCGACAATACGAGTCCCCAGCCCGTCGGCGCCACCATGTCTGCTGCGGCGACTCGCTTTGTAAAGACGACAATACAACAGTCCCCAGCCCATCGGCGCCACCATGTCTACTGTGGCGCCTCGCTTTGTAAGGACGACAATACCACAGTCCCCAGCCCGTCGGCGCCACCATGTCTAGTGCGGCTACTCGCTTTGTAAGGACGACAAATACGACAGTCCCCAGCCCGTCGGCGCCACCATGTCTACTGCGGCTACTCGCTTTGTAAGGACGACAATACGACAGTGCCCAGCCCATCGGCGCCACCATGTCTACTGCGGCGACTCGCTTTGTAAGGACGACAATACAACAGTCCCCAGCCCATCGGCGCCACCTTGTCTGCTGCGGCGACTCGCTTTGTAAGGACGACAATACGACAGTCCCCAGCCCGTCGGCGGCACAACGTCTACTGCGGCGACTCGCTTTGTAAGTACGACAATACGACAGTCCCCAGCCCATCGGCGCCACAATGTCTACTGCGGCGACTCGTTTTCTAAAGACGACAATACGACAGTACCCAGCCTATCGGCGCCACCATGTCTACTGCGGCGACTCGCTTTGTAAGTACGACAATACGACAGTCCCCAGCCCATCGGCGCCACCATGTCTACTGTGGCGCCTCGCTTTGTAAGGACGACAATATGACAGTCCCCAGCCCGTCGGCGCCACCATGTCTGCTGCGGCGACTCGCTTTGTAAGGACGACAATACGACAGTACCCAGCCCATCGGCGCCATCGTGTCTGCTGCGGCGACTCGCTTTGTAAGGACGACAATACAACAGTCCCCAGCCCATCGGCGCCACCATGTCTACTGTGGCGCCTCGCTTTGTAAGGACGACAATACCACAGTCCCCAGCCCGTCGGCGCCACCATGTCTAGTGCGGCTACTCGCTTTGTAAGGACGACAAATACGACAGTCCCCAGCCCGTCGGCGCCACCATGTCTACTGCGGCTACTCGCTTTGTAAGGACGACAATACGACAGTGCCCAGCCCATCGGCGCCACCATGTCTACTGCGGCGACTCGATTTGTAAGGACGACAATACAACAGTCCCCAGCCCATCGGCGCCACCTTGTCTGCTGCGGCGACTCGCTTTGTAAGGACGACAATACGACAGTCCCCAGCCCGTCGGCACACAATGTCTACTGCGGCGACTCGCTTTGTAAGTACGACAATACGACAGTCCCCAGCCCATCGGCGCCACCATGTCTACTGCGGCGACTCGTTTTCTAAAGACGACAATACGACAGTACCCAGCCTATCGGCGCCACCATGTCTACTGCGGCGACTCGCTTTGTAAGTACGACAATACGACAGTCCCCAGCCCATCGGCGCCACCATGTCTACTGCGGCGACTCGTTTTCTAAAGACGACAATACGACAGTCCCCAACGAACGGCGCCACCATGTCAACTGCGGCGACTCGCTTTGTAAGGACGACAATACGACGGTCCCCAGCCCATCGGCGCCACCATATCTACTGCGGCGACTCGCTTTGTAAGGACGACAATACGACAGTCCCCAGCCCGTCGGCGCCACCATGTCTAGTGCGGCTACTCGCTTTGTAAGGACGACAATACGACAGTGCCCAGCCCATCGGCGCCACCATGTCTACTGTGGCGCCTCGCTTTGTAAGGGCGACAATACGAGTCCCCAGCCCGTCGGCGCCACCATGTCTGCTGCGGCGACTCGCTTTGTAAGGACGACAATACAACAGTCCCCAGCCCATCGGCGCCACCATGTCTACTGTGGCGCCTCGCTTTGTAAGGACGACAAATACGACAGTTCCCAGCCCGTCGGCGCCACCATGTCTACTGCGGCTACTCGCATTGTAAGGACGACAATACGACAGTGCCCAGCCCATCGGCGCCATCATGTCTACTGCGGCGACTCGCTTTGTAAGGACGACAATACAACAGTCCCCAGCCCATCGGCGCCACCTTGTCTGCTGCGGCGACTCGCTTTGTAAGGACGACAATACGACAGTCCCCAGCGCGTCGGCGCCACAATGTCTACTGCGGCGACTCGCTTTGTAAGTACGACAATACGACAGTCCCCAGCCCATCGGCGCCACCATGTCTACTGCGGCGACTCGTTTTCTAAAGACGACAATACGACAGTACCCAGCCTATCGGCGCCACCATGTCTACTGCGGCGACTCGCTTTGTAAGTACGACAATACGACAGTCCCCAGCCCATCGGCGCCACCATGTCTACTGCGGCGACTCGTTTTCTAAAGACGACAATACGACAGCCCCAGCCCATCGGCGCCACCATGTCTACTGCGGCGACTCGTTTTCTAAAGACGACAATACGACAGTACCCAGCCTATCGGCGCCACCATGTCTACTGCGGTGACTCGTTTTGTAAGGACGACAATACGACAGTCCCCAGCCCGTCAGCGCCACCACGTCTAGTGCGGCTACTCGCTTTGTAAGGAAGACAAATACGACAGTCCCCAGCCCATCGGCGCCACCTTGTCTGCTGCGGCGACTCGCTTTGTAAGGACGACAATACGACAGTCCCCAGCGCGTCGGCGCCACAATGTCTACTGCGGCGACTCGCTTTGTAAGTACGACAATACGACAGTCCCCAGCCTATCGGCGCCACCATGTCTACTGCGGCGACTCGCTTTGTAAGTACGACAATACGACAGTCCCCAGCCCATCGGCGCCACCATGTCTACTGCGGCGACTCGTTTTCTAAAGACGACAATACGACAGTCCCCAACCGAACGGCGCCACCATGTCAACTGCGGCGACTCGCTTTGTAAGGACGACAGTACGACGGTCCCCAGCCCATCGGCGCCGCCATATCTACTGCGGCGACTCGCTTTGTAAGGACGACAATACGTCAGTCCCCAGCCCGTCGGCGCCACCATGTCTAGTGCGGCTACTCGCTTTGTAAGGACGACAAATACGACAGTGCCCAGCCCATCAGCGCCACCATGTCTACTGTGGCGCCTCGCTTTGTAAGGACGACAATATGACAGTCCCCAGCCCGTCGGCGCCACCATGGCTACTGCGGCGACTCGCTTTGTAAGTACGACAATACGACAGTCCCCAGCCCATCGGCGCCACCATGTCTACTGCGGCGACTCGTTTTCTAAAGACGACAATACGACAGTACCCAGCCCATCGGCGCCACCATGTCTACTGCGGCGACTCGCTTTGTAAGTACGACAATACGACAGTCCCCAGCCCATCGGCGCCACCATGTCTACTGCGGCGACTCGTTTTCTAAAGACGACAATACGACAGTCCCCAACCGAACGGCGCCACCATGTCAACTGCGGCGACTCGCTTTGTAAGGACGACAATACGACGGTCCCCAGCCCATCGGCGCCACCATATCTACTGCGGCGACTCGCTTTGTAAGGACGACAATACGTCAGTCCCCAGCCCGTCGGCGCCACCATGTCTACTGTGGCGCCTCGCTTTGTAAGGACGACAATACCAAAGTCCCCAGCCCGTCGGCGCCACCACGTCTAGTGCGGCTACTCGCTTTGTAAGGACGACAAATACGACAGTCCCCAGCCCGTCGGCGCCACCATGTCTACTGCGGCTACTCGCTTTGTAAGGACGACAATACGACAGTGCCCAGCCCATCGGCGCCACCATGTCTACTGCGGCGACTCGCTTTGTAAGGACGACAATACAACAGTCCCCAGCCCATCGGCGCCACCTTGTCTGCTGCGGCGACTCGCTTTGTAAGGACGACAATACGACAGTACCCAGCCTATCGGCGCCACCATGTCTACTGCAGCGACTCGCTTTGCAAGTACGACAATACGACAGTCCCCAGCCCATCGGCGCCACCATGTCTACTGCGGCGACTCGTTTTCTAAAGACGACAATACGACAGTCCCCAACCGAACGGCGCCACCATGTCAACTGCGGCGACTCGCTTTGTAAGGACGACAATACGACGGTCCCCAGCCCATCGGCGCCGCCATATCTACTGCGGCGACTCGCTTTGTAAGGACGACAATACGTCAGTCCCCAGCCCGTCGGCGCCACCATGTCTAGTGCGGCTACTCGCTTTGTAAGGACGACAAATACGACAGTGCCCAGCCCATCAGCGCCACCATGTCTACTGTGGCGCCTCGCTTTGTAAGGACGACAATATGACAGTCCCCAGCCCGTCGGCGCCACCATGGCTACTGCGGCGACTCGCTTTGTAAGTACGACAATACGACAGTCCCCAGCCCATCGGCGCCACCATGTCTACTGCGGCGACTCGTTTTCTAAAGACGACAATACGACAGTACCCAGCCCATCGGCGCCACCATGTCTACTGCGGCGACTCGCTTTGTAAGTACGACAATACGACAGTCCCCAGCCCATCGGCGCCACCATGTCTACTGCGGCGACTCGTTTTCTAAAGACGACAATACGACAGTCCCCAACCGAACGGCGCCACCATGTCAACTGCGGCGACTCGCTTTGTAAGGACGACAATACGTCAGTCCCCAGCCCGTCGGCGCCACCATGTCTACTGTGGCGCCTCGCTTTGTAAGGACGACAATACCACAGTCCCCAGCCCGTCGGCGCCACCACGTCTAGTGCGGCTACTCGCTTTGTAAGGACGACAAATACGACAGTCCCCAGCCCGTCGGCGCCACCATGTCTACTGCGGCTACTCGCTTTGTAAGGACGACAATACGACAGTGCCCAGCCCATCGGCGCCACCATGTCTACTGCGGCGACTCGCTTTGTAAGGACGACAATACAACAGTCCCCAGCCCATCGGCGCCACCTTGTCTGCTGCGGCGACTCTCTTTGTAAGGACGACAATACGACAGTTCCCAGCCTATCGGCGCCACCATGTCTACTGCAGCGACTCGCTTTGCAAGTACGACAATACGACAGTCCCCAGCCCATCGGCGCCACCATGTCTACTGCGGCGACTCGTTTTCTAAAGACGACAATACGACAGTCCCCAACCGAACGGCGCCACCATGTCAACTGCGGCGACTCGCTTTGTAAGGACGACAATACGACGGTCCCCAGCCCATCGGCGCCGCCATATCTACTGCGGCGACTCGCTTTGTAAGGACGACAATACGTCAGTCCCCAGCCCGTCGGCGCCACCATGTCTAGTGCGGCTACTCGCTTTGTAAGGACGACAAATACGACAGTGCCCAGCCCATCAGCGCCACCATGTCTACTGTGGCGCCTCGCTTTGTAAGGACGACAATATGACAGTCCCCAGCCCGTCGGCGCCACCATGTCTGCTGCGGCGACTCGCTTTGTAAGGACGACAATACGACAGTACCCAGCCCATCGGCGCCATCGTGTCTGCTGCGGCGACTCGCTTTGTAAGGACGACAATACAACAGTCCCCAGCCCATCGGCGCCACCATGTCTACTGTGGCGCCTCGCTTTGTAAGGACGACAATACCACAGTCCCCAGCCCGTCGGCGCCACCATGTCTAGTGCGGCTACTCGCTTTGTAAGGACGACAAATACGACAGTCCCCAGCCCGTCGGCGCCACCATGTCTACTGCGGCTACTCGCTTTGTAAGGACGACAATACGACAGTGCCCAGCCCATCGGCGCCACCATGTCTACTGCGGCGACTCGATTTGTAAGGACGACAATACAACAGTCCCCAGCCCATCGGCGCCACCTTGTCTGCTGCGGCGACTCGCTTTGTAAGGACGACAATACGACAGTCCCCAGCCCGTCGGCACACAATGTCTACTGCGGCGACTCGCTTTGTAAGTACGACAATACGACAGTCCCCAGCCCATCGGCGCCACCATGTCTACTGCGGCGACTCGTTTTCTAAAGACTACAATACGACAGTACCCAGCCTATCGGCGCCACCATGTCTACTGCGGCGACTCGCTTTGTAAGTACGACAATACGACAGTCCCCAGCCCATCGGCGCCACCATGTCTACTGCGGCGACTCGTTTTCTAAAGACGACAATACGACAGTCCCCAACGAACGGCGCCACCATGTCAACTGCGGCGACTCGCTTTGTAAGGACGACAATACGACGGTCCCCAGCCCATCGGCGCCACCATATCTACTGCGGCGACTCGCTTTGTAAGGACGACAATACGACAGTCCCCAGCCCGTCGGCGCCACCATGTCTAGTGCGGCTACTCGCTTTGTAAGGACGACAATACGACAGTGCCCAGCCCATCGGCGCCACCATGTCTACTGTGGCGCCTCGCTTTGTAAGGGCGACAATACGAGTCCCCAGCCCGTCGGCGCCACCATGTCTGCTGCGGCGACTCGCTTTGTAAGGACGACAATACAACAGTCCCCAGCCCATCGGCGCCACCATGTCTACTGTGGCGCCTCGCTTTGTAAGGACGACAAATACGACAGTCCCCAGCCCGTCGGCGCCACCATGTCTACTGCGGCTACTCGCATTGTAAGGACGACAATACGACAGTGCCCAGCCCATCGGCGCCATCATGTCTACTGCGGCGACTCGCTTTGTAAGGACGACAATACGACAGTCCCCAGCGCGTCGGCGCCACAATGTCTACTGCGGCGACTCGCTTTGTAAGTACGACAATACGACAGTCCCCAGCCCATCGGCGCCACCATGTCTACTGCGGCGACTCGTTTTCTAAAGACGACAATACGACAGTACCCAGCCTATCGGCGCCACCATGTCTACTGCGGCGACTCGCTTTGTAAGTACGACAATACGACAGTCCCCAGCCCATCGGCGCCACCATGTCTACTGCGGCGACTCGTTTTCTAAAGACGACAATACGACAGCCCCAGCCCATCGGCGCCACCATGTCTACTGCGGCGACTCGTTTTCTAAAGACGACAATACGACAGTACCCAGCCTATCGGCGCCACCATGTCTACTGCGGTGACTCGTTTTGTAAGGACGACAATACGACAGTCCCCAGCCCGTCAGCGCCACCACGTCTAGTGCGGCTACTCGCTTTGTAAGGAAGACAAATACGACAGTGCCCAGCTCATCGGCGCCACCATGTCTACTGTGGCGCCTCGCTTTGTAAGGACGACAATACGAGTCCCCAGCCCGTCGGCGCCACCATGTCTGCTGCGGCGACTCGCTTTGTAAGGACGACAATACCACAGTCCCCAGCCCGTCGGCGCCACCATGTCTACTGCAGCGACTCGCTTTGCAAGTACGACAATACGACAGTCCCCAGCCCATCGGCGCCACCATGTCTACTGCGGCGACTCGTTTTCTAAAGACGACAATACGACAGTCCCCAACCGAACGGCGCCACCATGTCAACTGCGGCGACTCGCTTTGTAAGGACGACAATACGACGGTCCCCAGCCCATCGGCGCCGCCATATCTACTGCGGCGACTCGCTTTGTAAGGACGACAATACGTCAGTCCCCAGCCCGTCGGCGCCACCATGTCTAGTGCGGCTACTCGCTTTGTAAGGACGACAAATACGACAGTGCCCAGCCCATCAGCGCCACCATGTCTACTGTGGCGCCTCCCTTTGTAAGGACGACAATATGACAGTCCCCAGCCCGTCGGCGCCACCATGGCTACTGCGGCGACTCGCTTTGTAAGTACGACAATACGACAGTCCCCAGCCCATCGGCGCCACCATGTCTACTGCGGCGACTCGTTTTCTAAAGACGACAATACGACAGTACCCAGCCCATCGGCGCCACCATGTCTACTGCTGTGACTCGCTTTGTAAGGACGACAATACGACAGTCCCCAGCCTGTCAGCGCCACCATGTCTAGTGCGGCTACTTGCTTTGTAAGGAAGACAAATTCGACAGTGCCCAGCTCATCGGCGCCACCATGTCTACTGTGGCGCCTCGCTTTGTAAGGACGACAATACGACAGTCCCCAGCCCGTCGGCGCCACCATGTCTGCTGCGGCGACTCGCTTTGTAAGGACGACAATACGACAGTACCCAGCCTATCGGCGCCACCATGTCTACTGCGGCGACTCGCTGTGTAAGTTCGACAATACGACAGTCCCCAGCCCATCGGCGCCACCATGTCTACTGCGGCGACTCGTTTTCTAAAGACGACAATACGACAGTCCCCAACCGAACGGCGCCACCATGTCAACTGCGGCGACTCGCTTTGTAAGGACGACAATACGACGGTCCCCAGCCCATCGGCGCCACAATGTCTACTGCGGCGACTCGTTTTCTAAAGACGACAATACGACAGTACCCAGCCTATCGGCGCCACCATGTCTACTGCGGCGACTCGCTTTGTAAGTACGACAATACGACAGTCCCCAGCCCATCGGCGCCACCATCTCTACTGCGGCGACTCGTTTTCTAAAGACGACAATACGACAGTCCCCAACCGAACGGCGCCACCATGTCAACTGCGGCGACTCGCTTTGTAAGGACGACAATACGACGGTCCCCAGCCCATCGGCGCCACCATATCTACTGCGGCGACTCGCTTTGTAAGGACGACAATACGTCAGTCCCCAGCCCGTCGGCGCCACCATGTCTAGTGCGGCTACTCGCTTTGTAAGGACGACAAATACGACAGTGCCCAGCCCATCGGCGCCACCATGTCTACTGTGGCGCCTCGCTTTGTAAGGACGACAATATGACAGTCCCCAGCCCGTCGGCGCCACCATGTCTGCTGCGGCGACTCGCTTTGTAAGGACGACAATACGACAGTACCCAGCCCATCGGCGCCATCGTGTCTGCTGCGGCGACTCGCTTTGTAAGGACGACAATACAACAGTCCCCAGCCCATCGGCGCCACCATGTCTACTGTGGCGCCTCGCTTTGTAAGGACGACAATACCACAGTCCCCAGCCCGTCGGCTCCACCATGTCTAGTGCGGCTACTCGCTTTGTAAGGACGACAAATACGACAGTCCCTAGCCCGTCGGCGCCACCATGTCTACTGCGGCTACTCGCTTTGTAAGGACGACAATACGACAGTGCCCAGCCCATCGGCGCCACCATGTCTACTGCGGCGACTCGCTTTGTAAGGACGACAATACAACAGTCCCCAGCCCATCGGCGCCACCTTGTCTGCTGCGGAGACTCGCTTTGTAAGGACGACAATACGACAGTCCCCAGCCCGTCGGCGCCACAAAGTCTACTGCGGCGACTCGCTTTGTAAGTACGACAATACGACAGTCCCCAGCCCATCGGTGCCACCATGTCTACTGCGGCGACTCGTTTTCTAAAGACGACAATACGACAGTACCCAGCCTATCGGCGCCACCATGTCTACTGCGGCGACTCGCTTTGTAAGTACGAAAATACGACAGTCCCCAGCCCATCGACGCCACCATGTCTACTGCGGCGACTCGTTTTCTAAAGACGACAATACGACAGTCCCCAACCGAACGGCGCCACCATGTCAACTGCGGCGACTCGCTTTGTAAGGACGACAATACGACGGTCCCCAGCCCATCGGCGCCACCATATCTACTGCGGCGACTCGCTTTGTAAGGACGACAATACGACAGTCCCCAGCCCGTCGGCGCCACCATGTCTAGTGCGGCTACTCGCTTTGTAAGGACGACAAATACGACAGTGCCCAGCCCATCGGCGCCACCATGTCTACTGTGGCGCCTCGCTTTGTAAGGACGACAATACGACAGTCCCCAGCCTGTCAGCGCCACCATGTCTAGTGCGGCTACTTGCTTTGTAAGGAAGACAAATTCGACAGTGCCCAGCTCATCGGCGCCACCATGTCTACTGTGGCGCCTCGCTTTGTAAGGACGACAATACGACAGTCCCCAGCCCGTCGGCGCCACCATGTCTGCTGCGGCGACTCGCTTTGTAAGGACGACAATACAACAGTCCCCAGCCCATCGGCGCCACCATGTCTACTGTGGCGCCTCGCTTTGTAAGGACGACAATACGACAGTCCCCAGCCCGTCGGCGCCACCATATCTACTGCGGCGACTAGCTTTGTAAGGACGACAATACGACAGTCCCCAGCCCGTCGGCGCCACGATGTCTAGTGCGGCTACTCGCTTTGTAAGGACGACAAATACGACAGTGCCCAGCCCATCGGCGCCACCATATCTACTGTGGCGCCTCGCTTTGTAAGGACGACAATATGACAGTCCCCAGCCCGTCGGCGCCACCATGTCTGCTGCGGCGACTCGCTTTGTAAGGACGACAATACGACAGTACCCAGCCCATCGGCGCCATCGTGTCTACTGTGGCGCCTCGCTTTGTAAGGACGACAATACGACAGTGCCCAGCCCATCGGCGCCACCATGTGTACTGCGGCGACTCGCTTTGTAACGACGACAAAACGACAGTCTCCAGCCCGTCGGCGCCACCATGTCTAGTGCGGCTACTCGCTTTGTGAGGACGACAATACGACAGTCCCCAGCCCATCGGCGCCACCATGTCTACTGTGGCGCCTCGCTTTGTAAGGACGACAATACGACAGTCCCCAGCCCGTCGGCGCCACCATGTCTGCTGCGGCGACTCGCTTTGTAAGGACGACAATACGACAGTCCCCAGCCCATCGGCGCCACCATGTCTACTGCGGCGACTCGCTTTGTAAGGACGACAATACGACAGTCCCCAGCCCGTCAGCGCCACCATGTCTAGTGCGGCTACTCGCTTTGTAAGGACGACAAATACGACAGTGCCCAGCCCATCGGCGCCACCATGTCTACTGTGGCGCCTCGCTTTGTAAGGACGACAATACGACAGTCCCCAGCCCGTCGGCGCCACCATATCTGCTGCAGCGACTCGCTTTGTAAGGACGACAATACGACAGTGCCCAGCCCATCGGCGCCACCATGTCTACTGCGGCTGCTCGCTTTGTAAGGACGACAATACGACAGTCCCCAGCCCATCGGCGCCACCATGTCTACTGTGGCGCCTCGCTTTGTAAGGACGACAATACGACAGTCCCCAGCCCGTCGGCGCCACCTTGTCTGCTGCGGCTACTCGCTTTGTAAGGACGACAAATACGACAGTGCCCAGCCCATCGGCGCCACCATGTCTACTGTGGCGCCTCGCTTTGTACGGACAATACGACAGTCTCCAGCCCGTCGGCGCCACCATGTCTACCGCGGCGACTCGCTTTCTAAAGACGACAATACGACAGTACCCAGCCCATCGGCGCCACCATGTCTACTGCGGCGACTCGCTTTGTAAGGACGACAATACGACAGTCCCCAGCCCGTCGACGCCACCATGTCTAGTGTGGCTACTCGCTTTATAAGGACGACAAATACGACAGTGCCCAGCCCATCGGCGCCACCATGTCTACTGTGGCGCCTCGCTTTGTAAGGACGACAATACGACAGTCCCCAGCCCGTCGGCACCACCATGTCAACTGCGGCGACTCGCTTTGTAAGGACGACAATACGACGGTCCCCAGCCCATCGGCGCCGCCATATCTACTGCGGCGACTCGCTTTGTAAGGACGACAATACGTCAGTCCCCAGCCCGTCGGCGCCACCATGTCTAGTGCGGCTACTCGCTTTGTAAGGACGACAAATACGACAGTGCCCAGCCCATCAGCGCCACCATGTCTACTGTGGCGCCTCGCTTTGTAAGGACGACAATATGACAGTCCCCAGCCCGTCGGCGCCACCATGGCTACTGCGGCGACTCGCTTTGTAAGTACGACAATACGACAGTCCCCAGCCCATCGGCGCCACCATGTCTACTGCGGCGACTCGTTTTCTAAAGACGACAATACGACAGTACCCAGCCCATCGGCGCCACCATGTCTACTGCGGCGACTCGCTTTGTAAGTACGACAATACGACAGTCCCCAGCCCATCGGCGCCACCATGTCTACTGCGGCGACTCGTTTTCTAAAGACGACAATACGACAGTCCCCAACCGAACGGCGCCACCATGTCAACTGCGGCGACTCGCTTTGTAAGGACGACAATACGTCAGTCCCCAGCCCGTCGGCGCCACCATGTCTACTGTGGCGCCTCGCTTTGTAAGGACGACAATACCACAGTCCCCAGCCCGTCGGCGCCACCACGTCTAGTGCGGCTACTCGCTTTGTAAGGACGACAAATACGACAGTCCCCAGCCCGTCGGCGCCACCATGTCTACTGCGGCTACTCGCTTTGTAAGGACGACAATACGACAGTGCCCAGCCCATCGGCGCCACCATGTCTACTGCGGCGACTCGCTTTGTAAGGACGACAATACAACAGTCCCCAGCCCATCGGCGCCACCTTGTCTGCTGCGGCGACTCTCTTTGTAAGGACGACAATACGACAGTTCCCAGCCTATCGGCGCCACCATGTCTACTGCAGCGACTCGCTTTGCAAGTACGACAATACGACAGTCCCCAGCCCATCGGCGCCACCATGTCTACTGCGGCGACTCGTTTTCTAAAGACGACAATACGACAGTCCCCAACCGAACGGCGCCACCATGTCAACTGCGGCGACTCGCTTTGTAAGGACGACAATACGACGGTCCCCAGCCCATCGGCGCCGCCATATCTACTGCGGCGACTCGCTTTGTAAGGACGACAATACGTCAGTCCCCAGCGCGTCGGCGCCACCATGTCTAGTGCGGCTACTCGCTTTGTAAGGACGACAAATACGACAGTGCCCAGCCCATCAGCGCCACCATGTCTACTGTGGCGCCTCGCTTTGTAAGGACGACAATATGACAGTCCCCAGCCCGTCGGCGCCACCATGTCTGCTGCGGCGACTCGCTTTGTAAGGACGACAATACGACAGTACCCAGCCCATCGGCGCCATCGTGTCTGCTGCGGCGACTCGCTTTGTAAGGACGACAATACAACAGTCCCCAGCCCATCGGCGCCACCATGTCTACTGTGGCGCCTCGCTTTGTAAGGACGACAATACCACAGTCCCCAGCCCGTCGGCGCCACCATGTCTAGTGCGGCTACTCGCTTTGTAAGGACGACAAATACGACAGTCCCCAGCCCGTCGGCGCCAC
This sequence comes from Dermacentor andersoni, assembly GCF_023375885.2. Classification (NCBI taxonomy): domain Eukaryota; kingdom Metazoa; phylum Arthropoda; class Arachnida; order Ixodida; family Ixodidae; genus Dermacentor; species Dermacentor andersoni. The sequence continues at coordinate 257,266,471 of NC_092814.1, read as the reverse complement.
CATGTCTACTGCGGCTACTCGCTTTGTAAGGACGACAATACGACAGTGCCCAGCCCATCGGCGCCACCATGTCTACTGCGGCGACTCGATTTGTAAGGACGACAATACAACAGTCCCCAGCCCATCGGCGCCACCTTGTCTGCTGCGGCGACTCGCTTTGTAAGGACGACAATACGACAGTCCCCAGCCCGTCGGCACACAATGTCTACTGCGGCGACTCGCTTTGTAAGTACGACAATACGACAGTCCCCAGCCCATCGGCGCCACCATGTCTACTGCGGCGACTCGTTTTCTAAAGACTACAATACGACAGTACCCAGCCTATCGGCGCCACCATGTCTACTGCGGCGACTCGCTTTGTAAGTACGACAATACGACAGTCCCCAGCCCATCGGCGCCACCATGTCTACTGCGGCGACTCGTTTTCTAAAGACGACAATACGACAGTCCCCAACGAACGGCGCCACCATGTCAACTGCGGCGACTCGCTTTGTAAGGACGACAATACGACGGTCCCCAGCCCATCGGCGCCACCATATCTACTGCGGCGACTCGCTTTGTAAGGACGACAATACGACAGTCCCCAGCCCGTCGGCGCCACCATGTCTAGTGCGGCTACTCGCTTTGTAAGGACGACAATACGACAGTGCCCAGCCCATCGGCGCCACCATGTCTACTGTGGCGCCTCGCTTTGTAAGGGCGACAATACGAGTCCCCAGCCCGTCGGCGCCACCATGTCTGCTGCGGCGACTCGCTTTGTAAGGACGACAATACAACAGTCCCCAGCCCATCGGCGCCACCATGTCTACTGTGGCGCCTCGCTTTGTAAGGACGACAAATACGACAGTCCCCAGCCCGTCGGCGCCACCATGTCTACTGCGGCTACTCGCATTGTAAGGACGACAATACGACAGTGCCCAGCCCATCGGCGCCATCATGTCTACTGCGGCGACTCGCTTTGTAAGGACGACAATACGACAGTCCCCAGCGCGTCGGCGCCACAATGTCTACTGCGGCGACTCGCTTTGTAAGTACGACAATACGACAGTCCCCAGCCCATCGGCGCCACCATGTCTACTGCGGCGACTCGTTTTCTAAAGACGACAATACGACAGTACCCAGCCTATCGGCGCCACCATGTCTACTGCGGCGACTCGCTTTGTAAGTACGACAATACGACAGTCCCCAGCCCATCGGCGCCACCATGTCTACTGCGGCGACTCGTTTTCTAAAGACGACAATACGACAGCCCCAGCCCATCGGCGCCACCATGTCTACTGCGGCGACTCGTTTTCTAAAGACGACAATACGACAGTACCCAGCCTATCGGCGCCACCATGTCTACTGCGGTGACTCGTTTTGTAAGGACGACAATACGACAGTCCCCAGCCCGTCAGCGCCACCACGTCTAGTGCGGCTACTCGCTTTGTAAGGAAGACAAATACGACAGTGCCCAGCTCATCGGCGCCACCATGTCTACTGTGGCGCCTCGCTTTGTAAGGACGACAATACGAGTCCCCAGCCCGTCGGCGCCACCATGTCTGCTGCGGCGACTCGCTTTGTAAGGACGACAATACCACAGTCCCCAGCCCGTCGGCGCCACCATGTCTACTGCAGCGACTCGCTTTGCAAGTACGACAATACGACAGTCCCCAGCCCATCGGCGCCACCATGTCTACTGCGGCGACTCGTTTTCTAAAGACGACAATACGACAGTCCCCAACCGAACGGCGCCACCATGTCAACTGCGGCGACTCGCTTTGTAAGGACGACAATACGACGGTCCCCAGCCCATCGGCGCCGCCATATCTACTGCGGCGACTCGCTTTGTAAGGACGACAATACGTCAGTCCCCAGCCCGTCGGCGCCACCATGTCTAGTGCGGCTACTCGCTTTGTAAGGACGACAAATACGACAGTGCCCAGCCCATCAGCGCCACCATGTCTACTGTGGCGCCTCCCTTTGTAAGGACGACAATATGACAGTCCCCAGCCCGTCGGCGCCACCATGGCTACTGCGGCGACTCGCTTTGTAAGTACGACAATACGACAGTCCCCAGCCCATCGGCGCCACCATGTCTACTGCGGCGACTCGTTTTCTAAAGACGACAATACGACAGTACCCAGCCCATCGGCGCCACCATGTCTACTGCTGTGACTCGCTTTGTAAGGACGACAATACGACAGTCCCCAGCCTGTCAGCGCCACCATGTCTAGTGCGGCTACTTGCTTTGTAAGGAAGACAAATTCGACAGTGCCCAGCTCATCGGCGCCACCATGTCTACTGTGGCGCCTCGCTTTGTAAGGACGACAATACGACAGTCCCCAGCCCGTCGGCGCCACCATGTCTGCTGCGGCGACTCGCTTTGTAAGGACGACAATACGACAGTACCCAGCCTATCGGCGCCACCATGTCTACTGCGGCGACTCGCTGTGTAAGTTCGACAATACGACAGTCCCCAGCCCATCGGCGCCACCATGTCTACTGCGGCGACTCGTTTTCTAAAGACGACAATACGACAGTCCCCAACCGAACGGCGCCACCATGTCAACTGCGGCGACTCGCTTTGTAAGGACGACAATACGACGGTCCCCAGCCCATCGGCGCCACAATGTCTACTGCGGCGACTCGTTTTCTAAAGACGACAATACGACAGTACCCAGCCTATCGGCGCCACCATGTCTACTGCGGCGACTCGCTTTGTAAGTACGACAATACGACAGTCCCCAGCCCATCGGCGCCACCATCTCTACTGCGGCGACTCGTTTTCTAAAGACGACAATACGACAGTCCCCAACCGAACGGCGCCACCATGTCAACTGCGGCGACTCGCTTTGTAAGGACGACAATACGACGGTCCCCAGCCCATCGGCGCCACCATATCTACTGCGGCGACTCGCTTTGTAAGGACGACAATACGTCAGTCCCCAGCCCGTCGGCGCCACCATGTCTAGTGCGGCTACTCGCTTTGTAAGGACGACAAATACGACAGTGCCCAGCCCATCGGCGCCACCATGTCTACTGTGGCGCCTCGCTTTGTAAGGACGACAATATGACAGTCCCCAGCCCGTCGGCGCCACCATGTCTGCTGCGGCGACTCGCTTTGTAAGGACGACAATACGACAGTACCCAGCCCATCGGCGCCATCGTGTCTGCTGCGGCGACTCGCTTTGTAAGGACGACAATACAACAGTCCCCAGCCCATCGGCGCCACCATGTCTACTGTGGCGCCTCGCTTTGTAAGGACGACAATACCACAGTCCCCAGCCCGTCGGCTCCACCATGTCTAGTGCGGCTACTCGCTTTGTAAGGACGACAAATACGACAGTCCCTAGCCCGTCGGCGCCACCATGTCTACTGCGGCTACTCGCTTTGTAAGGACGACAATACGACAGTGCCCAGCCCATCGGCGCCACCATGTCTACTGCGGCGACTCGCTTTGTAAGGACGACAATACAACAGTCCCCAGCCCATCGGCGCCACCTTGTCTGCTGCGGAGACTCGCTTTGTAAGGACGACAATACGACAGTCCCCAGCCCGTCGGCGCCACAAAGTCTACTGCGGCGACTCGCTTTGTAAGTACGACAATACGACAGTCCCCAGCCCATCGGTGCCACCATGTCTACTGCGGCGACTCGTTTTCTAAAGACGACAATACGACAGTACCCAGCCTATCGGCGCCACCATGTCTACTGCGGCGACTCGCTTTGTAAGTACGAAAATACGACAGTCCCCAGCCCATCGACGCCACCATGTCTACTGCGGCGACTCGTTTTCTAAAGACGACAATACGACAGTCCCCAACCGAACGGCGCCACCATGTCAACTGCGGCGACTCGCTTTGTAAGGACGACAATACGACGGTCCCCAGCCCATCGGCGCCACCATATCTACTGCGGCGACTCGCTTTGTAAGGACGACAATACGACAGTCCCCAGCCCGTCGGCGCCACCATGTCTAGTGCGGCTACTCGCTTTGTAAGGACGACAAATACGACAGTGCCCAGCCCATCGGCGCCACCATGTCTACTGTGGCGCCTCGCTTTGTAAGGACGACAATACGACAGTCCCCAGCCTGTCAGCGCCACCATGTCTAGTGCGGCTACTTGCTTTGTAAGGAAGACAAATTCGACAGTGCCCAGCTCATCGGCGCCACCATGTCTACTGTGGCGCCTCGCTTTGTAAGGACGACAATACGACAGTCCCCAGCCCGTCGGCGCCACCATGTCTGCTGCGGCGACTCGCTTTGTAAGGACGACAATACAACAGTCCCCAGCCCATCGGCGCCACCATGTCTACTGTGGCGCCTCGCTTTGTAAGGACGACAATACGACAGTCCCCAGCCCGTCGGCGCCACCATATCTACTGCGGCGACTAGCTTTGTAAGGACGACAATACGACAGTCCCCAGCCCGTCGGCGCCACGATGTCTAGTGCGGCTACTCGCTTTGTAAGGACGACAAATACGACAGTGCCCAGCCCATCGGCGCCACCATATCTACTGTGGCGCCTCGCTTTGTAAGGACGACAATATGACAGTCCCCAGCCCGTCGGCGCCACCATGTCTGCTGCGGCGACTCGCTTTGTAAGGACGACAATACGACAGTACCCAGCCCATCGGCGCCATCGTGTCTACTGTGGCGCCTCGCTTTGTAAGGACGACAATACGACAGTGCCCAGCCCATCGGCGCCACCATGTGTACTGCGGCGACTCGCTTTGTAACGACGACAAAACGACAGTCTCCAGCCCGTCGGCGCCACCATGTCTAGTGCGGCTACTCGCTTTGTGAGGACGACAATACGACAGTCCCCAGCCCATCGGCGCCACCATGTCTACTGTGGCGCCTCGCTTTGTAAGGACGACAATACGACCGTCCCCAGCCCGTCGGCGCCACCATGTCTGCTGCGGCGACTCGCTTTGTAAGGACGACAATACGACAGTCCCCAGCCCATCGGCGCCACCATGTCTACTGCGGCGACTCGCTTTGTAAGGACGACAATACGACAGTCCCCAGCCCGTCAGCGCCACCATGTCTAGTGCGGCTACTCGCTTTGTAAGGACGACAAATACGACAGTGCCCAGCCCATCGGCGCCACCATGTCTACTGTGGCGCCTCGCTTTGTAAGGACGACAATACGACAGTCCCCAGCCCGTCGGCGCCACCATATCTGCTGCAGCGACTCGCTTTGTAAGGACGACAATACGACAGTGCCCAGCCCATCGGCGCCACCATGTCTACTGCGGCTGCTCGCTTTGTAAGGACGACAATACGACAGTCCCCAGCCCATCGGCGCCACCATGTCTACTGTGGCGCCTCGCTTTGTAAGGACGACAATACGACAGTCCCCAGCCCGTCGGCGCCACCTTGTCTGCTGCGGCTACTCGCTTTGTAAGGACGACAAATACGACAGTGCCCAGCCCATCGGCGCCACCATGTCTACTGTGGCGCCTCGCTTTGTACGGACAATACGACAGTCTCCAGCCCGTCGGCGCCACCATGTCTACCGCGGCGACTCGCTTTCTAAAGACGACAATACGACAGTACCCAGCCCATCGGCGCCACCATGTCTACTGCGGCGACTCGCTTTGTAAGGACGACAATACGACAGTCCCCAGCCCGTCGACGCCACCATGTCTAGTGTGGCTACTCGCTTTATAAGGACGACAAATACGACAGTGCCCAGCCCATCGGCGCCACCATGTCTACTGTGGCGCCTCGCTTTGTAAGGACGACAATACGACAGTCCCCAGCCCGTCGGCACCACCATGTCTGCTGCGGCGACTCGCTTTGTAAGGACCACAATACGACAGTCCCCAGCCCGTCGGCGCCACCATGTCTACTGCGGCTACTCGCTTTGTAAGGACGACAATACGACAGATATACTGAAGCAAGGTTTGGGCACGGGCTAGTTGGTATTCCATGGTATCAATCGTCACTTACATCGCATACATAGACGAGGGACAAAAAGTACGACGAAGACAGCGCTTGCCTTCGTCGTCCTTTTTATCCCTCGTCTATGTATGCGCTGTAAGTGACGATCTATTTCATGCCCGACTCCAATCATTACAATGGAAAGAATAAGCTATTATTGTCCCAGTCTTGAAACAGGATAAATACCCACCCTTGGTAACAAGCTACCGTCCTACCCGCCATGGTTGCTCAGTGGCTATGGTGTTGGACTGCTGAGCACGAGGTCGCGGGATCGAATCCCGGCCACGGCGGCCGCATTTCGATGGGGGCGAAAACACCCGTGTACTGAGATTTAGGTGCACGTTAAAGAACCCCAGGTGGTCAAAATTTCCGGAGTCCTCCACTACGGCGTGCCTCATAATCAGAAAGTGATTTTGGCACGTTAAACCCCATAATTTAAAAAAATTTTAAAAAAAGCTACCGTCCGATAGCGCTTACAGGCTGCCTGAGTATGCTTTTCGATAAAATGATAAATCGTCGTCTTTGAATTTCCTAGAGTCAAAAACATGCTCGATCCCTACCAATGTGGTTTTCGAGAAGGCGGATCCACAACCGACCATCTTGTGCGCATTGAGGCAAATATCAGCGATGCATAAACAATATTTCTCGTCAGTTTTTTCTAGATATGGAAAATGCCTATGACACCACATAACTCTACGGCATTATACGAGACCTATTGGAAATGGATATCCGTGGCACCCTGCCTAGCATAACAGAAATCTCTCACACCGTACTTTCCGGTTAGAGTTGGTAAAGCTATGTCTAAGTTATTTACCCAGGAAACTGGGGTACCACATGGTGGCGTACTTAGATGTACCCTTTTTTTTCGTTCAAATGAACTCTTTCGATTCGTATATTCCACAAGGTATATTTTATTCAGCATATGTCAATGACTCGCAGATTGAATTTAAATCGTGTAACAGCGCAGTCTGCGAGCGACACGTTCAGTTTGGGCTGAACAAGGTCTCGAAACAGGCAAATCAGAACGGCTTTAAGCTGAATCCCCCAAAAAACTCCTGCATCCTGTCTACAAGGAAGCGAGGCCTTGTCCCAGAGCCCAATATCCAAGCTACGTGGTTAAAAACTTCGCACCCATTGGTTTGTATATTGTCCAAAAAGTTTACACTCCTTGGGTGGTATCTTGCCCCACAATGATCGTCATCTGTCTTGCCCATATTTCGTTTCCTTAACTGCGAGCCTGGTACTTCCAAGTCACGAACGGCTTGCGCATTATCAGCGTGACCCACATTCCCTAAAGCATAGGCGAGAGTTTTCATTTTTCCGGAGAGGGCTGGAGCCCGACCTTATATATATATATATATATATATATATATATATATATATATATATATATATATATATATATATATATATATATATATATATATATAGTCATATCATAAGAAGCCAACAAACACTGACACCAAGGACAACATAGGGGAAATTACTTGTGCTTAATAAATGAAATAAAGAAACGATAAATTAATGGAAATGAAAGTGGATGAAAAAGCAACTTGCCGCAGGTGGGAACCTAACCCGCAACCTTCGCATTTCGCGTGCGATGCTCTACCAGTTGAGCTACCGCGGCGCTGTTTCCCCATCCACTTTCTTGGGTATTTGTGTCCTAGTAGAACCCTGGGAGTGTTAGCCAGCGCCACCACTCACAGACCTTGGCGGCGGACGTGGAACGTCCTTTTTGCCGCAGGCGTCACGAGAACGTGATCTTTTTGGGTGAAGGCAACTGGCCAATAAACCCACATATGCTACATTAAGGCATCAATGTAGCCGGATTCGAGACCCTCGTTATTTAATAAACGAGAAGAAAGGAGGTTAGCAGAGGGGCCCTATTTTTATTAGTCATGTCATAAGAAGCCAACAAAGACTGACACCAAGGACAGCATAGGGGAAATTACTTGTGCTTAATAAATGAAATAAAGAAACGATAAATTAATGGATGCGAAGGTTGTGGGTTCGGTTCCCACCTGCGGCAAGTTGTTTTTTCATCCACTTTCATTTCCACCAATACTTCCACGGGCTTCCCAAGAAGACGTCGACGACCACAAGGCCGCAAGGGGTTATTTAAGGCCGTCCTGACCCCCGTGTTAATCAGAACCGCTGGAGACTCGGATAAGAGTCACAACCATGTACCAATGAAGTGAATACAATCTTTTCTACTTTTTTTCATCATCACGATGCCCAGCTTCGTCGTCGTTTCCTGATTCTTGTGGTGAAGACCTACCTCATCCGATAGAGGTCATATCACTGTGCAGTCAGTGTGCGATCGATGAAGATGGGACCGATTATAGCACCGGAGTAAATTCCGAGCCACACATTGAGCGACCACTGGTACTGGTACCGATTGCGCTTTACCCAGTGTGGATTGTAGTCTCTCCAATAATGCGCATTATGCAAATTTACCTAGGCGTTTCAGCGAAAATTGGCCTCATCTGTGCACATGATGTTGCTCAAAAAGTCTGGTGACTCATCAGCTTTTGTGAAGACCCCATTCGAGAAATATAGACGATTCTACAGGTCCCTATCTTCCAAGTATTGGTGCTGGTCAAGGTGGTACGTGTGAAAGGCCGTCATTTGGAATTCTTCAGACTGATGACTTGGAAATTAGCACCTGGGCTGCCACGTCCCCGCAGGCTAGCATAAGGGCTTGAAGCCATAAATGCTAGAACATCCTTGCGTATAGGCTAGGACTCAGAGATGGAGTCCTCCGCCGCTGTTTCTTGAAGCTGCCGGTTTGTCTCAGGTTTTCGTAATTTCTGATGACAGTCGATGCGTTTGGTCCACTACCACACTTCCATTTGCGGCCGTCCTCTTGTTGCCATTTGCAGATCCCATGGCAAGGATCATGTTTACCTTCTGCTCATTAAAGACATGGCGACTAGGACGAAACAAAGCGCACCTTTAGACATTTGCACTGACCAAATTTCCAGTTCGCTTTTGTGGTGATAGGTTTTGTGGCAAAAAAAAAATCCGTGCACTTTATCTACGCTGACACACAGCTATCACAGCTTGTTTCCGACTAACGCCAAATGCGACGTGTTACTTCCGCCGAGGCGCGGCAGGTAAGGCACTATACTCCGTTCCATACATAGCAGTCAACGCTGTGGAAGCTACGCAAGAAGTTCGGTCAAGAAACGTTATCACTCCGCGAGTTTCGTCCGTGCTTCACTGCGCGCAAACAGCGTTCGCTTAAGCGAGCACGTCAGGCTCCTCGCCACGGGTTGTAAATAAAAAACCCGAAAAGAACAACAAAAATAAAAAATATCTGATCTAAAACAAGGCATTGGCAGCCGCATACCACAGTGTGTTTGTTTCTAAGGGTTTAAACTTGTTTCATTCTGCACTGAGCCTATGTATATAACAGTTGCGCACAACAGTGCGGTAAAAAAGACATCGAACTATATCCAAGTGCGAATGAAGCCACTGTAAGAAGTCTATCCAGCCTCCACAGCGTTGATTGCTATGTATGGAACGGAGTATAGCTCGATCACGCTGTTTTTCTTTATTTCCTTTATTTCGTACTGGATAACTGAGAGGAAGCCTGTTCGAGGGAGCTGATTTATGATCCGAGCGGGAGCGCAGTCACGTGGTATTCTCCATATTTCGCGGGGTTTATTTATCAGTAAGAAAAACATTTGTACGCAATTAGTACGTCGCTAAAGATAGCGCAGTTAGATGTCCCGTGGCTGTACCTTCAAATGCCTCATTGACACTTTGATAATTAGGATAGTGCGTCTCGAGTTAGATAATTAATTAATCCCGCGTGCTCACCGTCATTCATGGTGGGGACGGTGATGCGACGTCCACTGCGGAGCTCCGTTTCCAGCCGTGGTATCCAGCATCTCCCACCAATATGTTACAGGGATGTTGGGAGTATATACAGACTGTATTTACAATATATATACAAGCAGAGTGAATGTGGTTAAGATGATGATGATGATGACGTTGATGTGTTTGGCGCATACCCACTCACGGGTATTGGCCAAGAGTCGGGCAGACTTTACATATGTGTTCAGGTAATAAATTTATAAATCCATAATTTTGATGCATAAATTAAAACGAGGAAAGTTCGAAACGATTCAGTAGACAGTCATTCAATCAAAAAGAAAAAATTATATATAATATAAATGAGGCAATAAAGGAGGAATTAAATGAATAATACGGTCAACAATGAAATCGGTTCGATTCAATAATGAATTTTTCTAAGGCGATGCTTACATTCCTGTGCGAGTGCCCAAGCACAGAGGCTCCGAAAGACAGCACTGCCGGAGTGTTCAATGGCAACCGAGATGTCGCACTGTAATTTCCACTGTCATTTTTCTTAGGGAGGAGAAACGCCCGCATTCCAGTAAGTAGTGTTCAATCGTTTCTAATGAGTTGCAAAAATGGCACAAAGGGGAAATTGCCAGACCAGATCGGTGCATGTATAAATCTAGGGGTGGGCCTCAACAACGTAGTCTCGTTCATGTCACTTCCATCTGTATAGTTTTACAAAATTTCCTGCTCCAAGGCAATTGTAAGTGGTGTAGTTCCGAGGGTGATGTTCCATTTGATTTTGATGTTAAAAGGATGTATCTTCTAAACCTGACAGACGTGATAAAACCCGTCGTTGGAAGAAGGGTAAGCACAGGGCCGCTGATAGAAGCCTTGGTAAAGCTGTCTGCCGCTTCATTCATAAATATGCCTTTGTGCCCAGGTACCCAATTAATCGTATACTCCGCAAATAAATTGGAGCCAGCGAGTACGAAGCTTTTAATACATGCGGATCGCCGGGAGCAGTAAGTGAGGTGCACAGCGATAAAAAGTCTGGGATTATTGCCGAGGTTGTCATGGACGCTTGTAGCTTACGCAAAGCTAGGACAACAGCTAGGAATTCCGCTAGGAATATTGGAGTGAAGTCGGGAAGCCAAATAGAAAAAGACCAATCCAATGATGGTGAAAAAATTCCAACTCCGGCCTTTTCCTCACTCTGCGAAGCATCTGTTGCTATAATTACGTTTGTGTGGAGCTGATTCAAGTGATCCTGGAGTAAGCCGTTAAGAATATGCGAGGGAAGCTGCTTTGCATTGTTTGGGTATATGTCATCATAAGTAATAACCAATGAATTTGAGATACTGTTTACCGTGATTAGATCATTCATAAGTACATACATCTAATGGACCCAATAACGATTGTGTTATAATCACTTGTGGCGTGTGAAACCGAGGCCATGTGACTCCAAAAAACTGGGCTCGTTGGTTGATAAAGATAGACTGGGACCTTCTTAGTGGGGATTCATAGAGCCTTATGAATGTTATGTTATGGTTGACCAGCAACAAAACGCAGCAGCCAGCGTCTCGCGATCTTCTTCTTCCTTCCTCTTTTTTTATCCTTCCGTAACAATATAATAAACTTTGCCCTGTGTGTATATTTAAATATATTGTGTATGTGTATGGTGTTTACAGTGGCAATTTAAAACAATGCTGAAGTGAGAAAATACGAATGTGGCAGCCGCCGTTAGTGCTTCTAATGCGCGTGTCCTCCTATTGTCACGATTTGCAGAAATAAAGCGAAAGTATGAATTAAAGGCCGTGCACATCCACACCAACAATGATGCAGTAAGCTATTAGCACCAGTAAAATTGAGTGGAAAGGTCGAGGAAAGTCGAAAGAAACTTCAAATGATGTGGGTGACAAAGCTCTGTGTTGCATCTGGGTCGCAAGCCCCAAGGGTAGCGTTGGCCTGGCGGCCAGGGGCACAGCTGGAAGCATCCGAAGGTCCTGGCAAAGGATTGGTCGATTGCTAACAGAACAACTTGTTTATTATAGCATCGCAAAAAAGCGGCCGATCAGGTCGACCGAAGTGGAGAGACGGGAGAGCACGTTACTCGACGGAAGAATTCGAAGCCTCTCTCTTGGCGTCTGGGGGCAGCTGCTTTTATACTCTCGGAGTTGAGGGCAAGAAGGAACGGCTCGGGAGAGTCGCCCGTGACGGCGGCGCATGGACACGTTGAGACAAGAAGTGACGCATCCGCCGGGCCGGCGCCGGTCAGACCTCCTCGCTTCACCGTTGGGGAGCTCCTCTCCCCGGCTGCCGCGCTTTGACAAGCGTGGGCACCAACATGCACACACACACACGCGCGCACACGAAGACACGTGGCATTGAAACATGCCTGGACGCGCTTGGGAGGAAGCGTTGCGGCAGCGCTGAACGGGCCAAAATGTCCGCCGCTTTGAACGAAGCCCCGCGTCCGTTGCATCCGCGCCGGCTATACCGCACGTCGGAGGCGAAACGTAACAGACCGCCCCGCCGGGAGAAGGAGATCCCGATGATCGGGGGACTGCATCCGCTGTCCGGAGGGATGTCGCTCGATGATGCTCATAACCGATGTCGGTCGTCCCTCGGCGTTTCTTGAGCGCAGCGCACCGAGAAGGCCTCGTTCTCACGTTCAGGTTCACACAGGACACTGCAAAGTGACTTCGGGAGAGTTGCCATTTTTGTTCTCGTTCCCAGCAAGCGTTAGAACTACGCCGAAACTCAACCACTCAGTCAGCAAGCACGACACAACCCTCACTAAGCCATGCCAGGCTCTTTCCCCTTTTATACTACTGCCTAGTTCCTTACAGTAGTCTAGCAGCACTCAGAACGCGTCCACAAATTGGAAAATTGCACTAGAAAGCACGTCATGACGTTGAAACACTAAACAAAAGCAATATGTTAAAAATCCTGCCTCAGGAAGAAAAACATCAGTAACAAATAACTTTGAGGCTGATTCCTACGACTTAAGCCATCGGCGTTACCGTTGAGACTCCCCTTTTTGTAACACACCTCAAAGGAATATTGTTGCAGAGCGAGGCTCCAGCGCAGGAGGCGGCCATTTTTGGAAAGATGGTCTGCAGCCATTGGAGAGGGCAGTGATCCGGCTAGAAGCATGCGAAGCGGAGACCGCAGCGAGCGACCGTACACCAGCTCAGCTGGCGAAAACCCCGTAGCCGCATGCGGCGCGGTCCTTAATGCAAACATCACCCCAGGCAGACACAGCTCCCAGTCAGTTTGTTGTTCAAAACACAATGCTCTCAACACGCGCTTCATGACGGAGTGGAGCTTCTCAACGGAATTCGACTGTGGGTGGTACACTGAGCTGTGTAACAGCTTTACCCCGCACCTTTCGCGAAAGGCTGTCGTCAAAGCGCTAGTAAACACTGTGCCCTGATCTGACTGGATTTCCGCAGGAAAACCAACTCGCGCAAATATGGAGAGTAGTGCATTGACTATCTCAACTGAGCTGAGTTCTTTAAGCGGCACTGCTTCAGGGAACTTTGTCGCTGGGCAGATCACAGTCAAAATGTGTCTGTACCCCGTGGTTGTTACCGGCAGAGGTCCCACTGTATCAATAACGAGCCGTCTAAAAGGCTCCGTAATGATAGGTACCAACTTCAACGGCGCCCCCGATTTGTCGCCTGGTTTACCAGCCCGCTGACAGGTGTCACATGTCCTCACAAAGTGTTCTGCGTCACGAAAACACCCTGGCCAATAGTACTCTTGCAAGAGGCGGTCCTTAGTCTTCTTAACTCCTAGGTGTCCGGACCACGAACCCCCATGCGACAAGCGCAACAGATCCTGACGGTAGCACTGAGGCCCGATCAGCTGATCGAACTCCACTCCCCTGCGGTCTAGATACTTCCGGTACAGGACCCCACTTCTTTCCACAAAACGAGCATTTTTCTTGGCGTTACCTTCCTTGACATTGCAGCGCATGTTTTCTAGGCTGCCATCCTTTTTTTGCTCGGCTATCAAAGCAGACCGGCTGACTTTTAGCAACCTATTAAGTCCATCTGACGTAGGCGCGATGAGCAAATCTGCAGATAGCTCTTCTAACTTTCCCGTGTCGGGTATTTCCTGTCCAGTATCTGGTGCCTTCAACGCTACAGGCTCAATTTTATTCAGTTCGGACGTGCTCTGAATATCAGCTTGCTGCGCCTCCGACCCTTTCTCATTGTTCGACAACGTCGGCCCCGCAACTACCGCCTTTGCAGCGAGCTCCCGAACTCTCGATCTGGTTAAGGCCTGAACGCTAGCCTCACCAAACAAAAGCCCCTTCTCGCGCAGGAGGTGATCGGACCTGTTCGAAAATAGGTACGGGTACTGGGGGGGCAGCATAGATGACACTGCGGCCTCCGTCTCAAGTGCTCCGAAAGGTCCTTCAATAAGCACTTTTGCTACGGGCAGACACACGCTATGAGCTTCCACGGCTTGCTTGATCCATGCGCACTCGCCCGTGAACATATCGGGTTCTACTTAAGAGGGGTGAACTACATCCATTGTAGCTGCGGGATCACGAAGCACTCGGCACTCTTTCCCGTTCACGAGGAGGTCTCGCATGTAAGGCTCGAGAAGCTTCATGTTCTCGTCAGTGCTGCATAATGACAAAAACACGACTTTTGTTTTTGTTTCTGGACACTGCGCCGAAAAGTGACCCGACTTCTGGCACGTATAACACACGCGCGCTTGCCTGGTCTCGAACCGCTTTCTGCGTTCGGCTTCGGCTGCCGCCGTCTCCTTACGTTCGGTCGGACTGCTTTCACTCGCATCCGCACTACGTGTGTCCCCCCTTGCTCTCATGGGTGTGAACTTCGGCCTCTCAAACTTGGAGCCAAATTCACCCTTTTGACCGTCCTTAGCTCCGCGAGCCCGACGCGTCACAAACTCCTCGGCTAGCTCGGCGTCTTTAGCCACCGTACTAACGTCTGGCCTATCCAAGACCCAGTACTGCACGTTCTCAGGTAACCGACTATAAAACTGTTCCAGCCCGAAACACTGCAGAACTTTCTCGTGGTCACCAAACGCTTTCTCTTCTTTGAGCCACTCCTGCATGTTTGACATAAGCCTGTAGGCAAACTCTGTATATGACTCACTTCTGCCTTTCTCATTTTCCCGAAACTTCCGACGGAACGCCTCCGCTGACAGCCTGTACTTTTAAAGCAGACTCGATTTCACTTGGTCGAAATCCTCTGCCTCCTCTCTCTTCAAGCGAGCGACTACGTCGGCCGCCTCGCCGGGTAACAAAGTGAGCAAGCGCTGTGGCCACGTTTCCCGACAGAACCCCTGCTTCTCGCACGTTCGCTCAAAGTTAACCAGGAACAAACCAATGTCCTCTCCAAGCTTAAACGGCCGCATCAGGTCAGTCATCTTGAACGATACTCGTTCTCCTGCACCGTGTGCCTGACTTCCATTACGAGCGCGTTCCATCTCTACCTCGACGCTTCATTTCCAAAGCGTGTTGACGGTCGCGGTCCTCTTTCTCTTTTTGCTCTTTACGTTCGCGCTCCTGTCTTTTTGCCGTCTCCCTCTCCTCAATGGTCTCAAGGCATTCCGACAGCTCGTCATCCTCAGCTTCTAACTCAAGAATAGCCCTTAGCAGTTCTGGTTTTCTGAGTTTGTCAGAGACATCCAGACCCAACTCTCTTGCAAGCTCCAGCAATTTCGGTTTGCGCAACCACTTCCAATCCATGGCTGCTCTGAATGCTGCTTTCCCTACTGCCTACTATTGTCTTGCCGCAAACTAACCCGGCAGCAACGACAACCACAATTACCAGCTCTGTTTCTGACACTAGCAAAAGCCTGGAAAAATTTCCTGGCATGCAGGAAGCTATTAGCACCAGTAAAATTGAGTGGAAAGGTCGAGAAAAGTCGAAAGAAACTTCAAATGATGTGGGTGACAAAGTTCTGTGTTGCATCTGGGTCGCAAGCCCCAAGGGTAACGTTGGCCTGGCGGCCAGGGGCACAGCTGGAAGCATCCGAAGGTCCTGGCAAAGGATGAGTCGATTGCTAACAGAACAACTTGTTTATTATAGCATCGCAAAAGAGCGGCCGGTCAGCTCGACCGAAGTGGAGAGACGGGAGAGCACGTTACTCGACAGAAGAATTCGAAGCCTCTCTCTTGGCGTCCGGGGGCAGCTGCTTTTATACTCTCGGAGTCGAGGGCAAGAAGGAACGGCTCGGGAGAGTCGCCCGTGACGGCGGCGCACGGACACGTTGAGACAAGAAGTGACGCATCCGCCGGGCCGGCGCCGGTCAGACCTCCTCGCCTCACCGTTGGGGAGCTCCTCTCCCCGGCTGCCGCGCTTTGACAAGCGTGGGCACCAACATGCACACACACACACGCGCGCACACGAAGACACGTGGCATTGAAACATACCTGGACGCGCTTGGCAGGAAGCGTTGCGGCAGCGCTGAACTGGCCAAAATGTCCGCCGCTTTGAACGAAGCCCCGGCGTCCGTTGCATCCGCGCCGGCTATACCGCACGTCGGAGGCGAAACGTAACATCTGGTAATGGCACTTCCTGACTACCCCCCCTCCGGGGGGGGAGTAGTCAGGAAGGGGAGGATATCGAAAATTGGGGTGATGATCTTGTTTTGTTGTTGCTGTTATTTGGGGGATATCGAATTATCGGGTGATGTTTCAGCACCAGCACAGCCACCTTGGACCACCCCCTCCCCATTCGCTGTAGTTCCCAGAGATCGCCAATGTAGCAGTTATACAGGCTGTTTTATTTTCTGCACCAAATAACACAGGGTGCTGCACTGATAACTTGTGATAAGCGCATTTGCACATCTGCTGTCAGACTGTAAGGCTTGGCAGCCAATACAGATAAAGTTTTAATTAGTGATTTTAGAGGCAGTATTGCATTTGCGAAATTGAAACCTGACCGTCTTATGTTGCCCAACAACAACTTCACAAAAATCGTCTTAGGTACTACGGCGTGCAGTATTTTGGCTGTCGCCAGCCCAGAACCCTAACGAAAATTAAATAGCGTGTCAGTGACGCTGATCTCCCCACCCGATCAGAAAACGCCACCTGCTTCATTGCTGCGTGGGCGCCAATGCTATGACAATCACGAGTTCTCTTCATTCTGATCCATAAAGCCTTTCTTTATTTGCTGCTATTGGCAAACGTGATAATCCGAGCTGCGGTACCGCCACAAAATTGGAAATTGGAGCACACTCTGCGTCGATTCCTGGCGTCACTATGCAAAAAATGAGGCCACCATGAAGCCCGTGCCAGTGAAAGTTTGCGCTACTGTTGGTCTGCACTCGCAATGGGAAGGATATAGAGATCGACGTCACTGGTGCACTATTTCATATTTATTTCGGTACTGCCATACTGGGCCGCCCGCAGTGCCAAAGTACTGCAGGCTCTAGCATCCAAGATGATTTTGTTTAGAGAAGATGTTTTTGTTGAGTTAATGATATGACTTTGGGTCCTCAATTCCCTAATTGCAAAGTTTCCTCTATAATTGCTTATTAAGCAGTTATTTCATATATACTTATTAATTATCTGCCTCATTTTGCACGATACCGAGTTCCTAGTGGTCACAAAGACAACCTGATAGAATACCGGGAGATATCCTCACAAAATTCTCCTTTTTGTAGAATTCTGTGTAGCTGAAAGAGGACACTGTATTTGTGACATGAAGTCACACAACAACAACAGGAGGAGGAGGAGGAGGAGGAAAAGAAGGAAGGAAAGGTAGGAAGGTCAACCAGACGCACGTCCGGTTTGCTACCCTAGACAGGCGAAAGTGTTTAAGGGAAGAAAAGAAAGGAGAAGGAGGGAAGAATGTACTATCAGTGTGAATACGTGCAGTTGTTCATAACTTCACGCCTATAATCGGCCACTGAGGCCAGTCCATTTCATGAAACGTAGCAGTGCCCGCGTCGCTTTGTGAGCCTGCGACGCGTGGGGCCATGGTCCAAGACTCTTACCCCGTATTCAGAAAGGCATCTTAACTTGAAGCCCACGCTTGATTTGATTGTAGTGACGCCTGTCGTGAACGCACCAAAGGAAACGCAATGAGCGTCTTGGGCGCGTGCGCACCAGGCGTCATTTATATCAAGTCAAGCATGGGCTTCAAGTTAAGATGCATTTCTGAATACGGGGATTAGTCTCTGAAAATGGTCCGCTATCTAATAGGTTTAACACCGTCAGAAGAACGTCGCGTTTGATCTCATAGAGATTACAAAAACGCAACACGTGCTCGATCGTCTCTTCACATTTGCACGAGTCACAAATAGGTGTGTCCGTCATTCCAATAAGGAATGAGTACCCTTTCGTAAAAGCCACCCCTAACCAGATGCGGAACAGTAATGTTGCATCACGGTGGAAGACGTTCGATTGAATCTGCAGCCTCAGTGTAGGATCCAGTCGGTGGAGACGGCACTTGGAGAAAATCAGGGTGTTCCACAAAATTTCAGCCTTGATTCGAGCAAGTAAACGACCCCTCGCAGCGTCTGTCCTTGATAAGGGTATCGGAAGTGTCACGGTTTCTTTATGGACTGACCGGGCGGCATCATCAGCAAGGTCATTTCTGACGATGCCACAGTGCCCCGGAAGCCATTGGACGATGATGTCATGTCCGTTTATGCTGGCTTGATGGAGAACCTCTCTGGGCTCAAACACCAATTGTTTATGGGTCTTGCGTTGTAAGGCTGACTGCAGACTCTGAAGGGTTGCCTTGGAGTCACAAAATACGACCCACTTTCGAGGTTTGGATTGTGCGATGTAATTAACAGCGGCACGTAGAGCGGCAAGTTCTGTTGCCGTAGAGGTCGCTATATGGGACACTTTGAGCGTGGGTGATAGCAGCGCCTGTGGAGCTGGTGGCTGAGACAGATCCATCAGTGTAAATCTGCGTTCTTTGTTCATGTGTCTCGTTCAGTAATGACAGTGTGCACTGACGTAGAGCCACTGTTGATTGACGGGTCTTCTTCGTAATTCCCGGAATCGTGAGGCGTACTTGTGGCTGTCGTAGGCATCAGAGGGGTAACAGTGGTCTTGCTGCTGGGTAAAGCCCGACGGAAGGTAGCCTTGATGTGTCGCAACAAGTTTGGAAAATGAGGTATTTGTGCTGGCAAAGCAGCAATATAGTGACTGGGTAATGTCTGCTCTAAGGTTGTCAATCGCTATATATGTTGGAAGCAAGTAGTCTCTAGTAAGCATGAGTGTTGCGTGAGTCGAGGCGTATTGTGGTAGTCCAAGACATGTCCGTAGAGCCTGGCCTTGCAAACTTTCGAGGGTGCGATTGTTTGTTTTACATGTGTTCGCCAAAACCGGCAAGCTGCACCGTAAAGAGCTCAGAAACAGTGCTCTGTACTGCTGCAGCATGGACCATGCCCCACGTTTTTCCGCACAGGAACCTCATTATATGCACAATCGAAATTAGTCTCTGCTTCAGGTAGATCCAGGGGGGGGGGGGGGGGCTCCATGAAAGGTCCCTGTCAATAATCACACTTAAGAAGCGGTGATACTTCTGGAATTTGATACCCTGGTCATTGAGAGAAACAGGGTACGGTGTCATGGGCTTGCGCGTAAACGCGATTAACGCGCATTTTTCGATGGACACACTAAGGCCTTGTGTGCGGAGATACGAACAAGTTCGGGCTGCCCGCTGAATTCTTGTGCGCACTTAAAGACAAGACGAGTCGCCGCAGAAGACCAAAAACAAATATCATCAGCGTACACTGATAGGTGAATTGTCTCGGGTAATATTTCAGCAAGGCCAACCATAGTTAGATTAAAGAGAATAGGGATCTTACCCCGCCCGGTGGGACGCCACCGTGACAACAACAAAATGACAAAGAGATGGTTGGCTATGACTAGGAGACAGTGCTTTTATCCAACCCCGCGAAACTGATACAAAACTAATACAAACGGTACAAAACTGATGAATGGAACACTGTATACATACGACAACACACAAACCATGGTGGGACATGAGCGCACCGCACGAGCGCCCCGCACATGAAGCGTTCCGCTACCATTTACGCCCAGTCAAGCCGGCGGAAAGAGGGGAGTCTTCAGACATATATGACACCTCCCCCTCCACCTGGCACCCGGGGCCCACGCCGCCCCCCCCCCCCCCCCCCCCCGTTACTACGCCACTGTGCAGAGGAGGCACTGAAAGTGCCAAGCCAGCTGGTTCTGTTTACGGTATCTGTGCAATGTAAATGTTCGGAGAACAGTAACGTAAAAATACGGATACGAAGAACTTTATTAAAAGGATTCTGAGAAGCGCCGCCCCTTAGGGCGACACCGCGGGCCGCTCCTACGTGGAGACAGTTCGGCCTAACCTAACCGCCGCATCGCAGGCTCTCTGGACAGTCCAAAGCTGACGATGGTAGTCCGAGCTCTTGATGGCCGAGTTCCACCTCTTTTCAGTGATGTCCTTATCCTCTTGTAACGAGGGACACCGCCAGAGCATGTGTTCTAAATTGCATGCCCCCCCCGCAGCTAGGACACTGTGAGCTAAAAACGTCCGGAAATAAACAGTTCACGAAGGCCAGACCAGTATTTTGAGCTAGTCTGAAGCATCCTAAGGGTTATTGCTTGAGATATTGTGAGCTTTTTATGTGTTGGAGTAAAGATTCTTCTCTCCAAATAGAAACGTTTTGTGAATTCGTTAAAGCTGAATAGAGTGTCCCGAAACTCTTGGACATTGGACTGTGACAAGGCTCCTCCTCCCACGCGGAGAGTTAGTATATACGCGCGCCTGGGAGTGGGCAATGTCATTGAGATTGGTGAGCGAGTCCAGATTTAGGCCCAAGTGCGCCGGAAACCAAGTAATCGTATGTGGAGTGATTGCCCTGCTCCTAAGAATACGATGGACTGCTTTCGCGATAAAGCCCGAGGTGAACGCCCTGACTCCTGATCTAGAGTCTGTGTATGTTTGCGTTCTGTTGCCGTCCAAAAGAGCCAAAGCAACAGCAACCGGCTCCGCTTTAGAAATGGTACCAGCCACCGAGGCTGCCCAAATAGTATGGACTCTGTGATCTAGCCACTATGGCAAAGTGAGATGAGCGGCCATACTGAGCCGCATACACAAAGCAGACCGATTGGGGTTCGTCCTTGATCTTCATGATCGCAATCGCCCTGGCCATACGCTTCCCCCATTGTGCTGCTGGTGTACATTGCGAGGGATTGGCGCAGCGTAAATGCTTCGATCCTCTTTGCTCATCAGTGATTCGATGCCTTCTCTCTTCAGCAATTACTGGGTTAAGGCCCAGGATGGCCAAAATCCTTCTCCCCGCCCAAGAGCAGGACAGCCGAGCCAGTTGGGCCGATTCCTGCACCTCGATAATCTCCTCCAATGAATTGTGTACTCCCAGTTGATTGAGGCTTCTGTACTGGCGGTCATGGGGATGCCGAGTACCCTTTTGATGCTTTTCCGAATGAGGATGTTCAACTTCTTTTTCTCAGAAGTGTGCCAATTGTGCATAGCTGCTACATAAGTGATATGAATCATAAGGAAAGCGTGAAAAAGCCTGAGCAGATTGTCTTCTTTCAAGCCTCCCCTTCTGTTAGACTCTGTTGATGAGCCTAATTACATTTTTCGTTTTCGTGGTGATTCTAGCCAACGTGAGGTTGTTGGACCCATTTGATTCAGTAACCATACCTAGTACACGGATAGAGTCGACTCTGGGAATGAGGCTTCCATCACGTGTAACTAGATTTAATCAGCGCCCGAGAGCGGCTTCCAACCCTTAGGCTTGGGGCCCTTTCTGATTGGCCTGTAACGGAGTAGCTCGGATTTACTAGGCGAGCATCTCAGTCCCGTGTTTTCCAGATATCACTCGACCTCACCTAGTGCAGTCTGGAGGCCTGTTTCAACCTCCCCTTCGCTTCCTTTGGTGCACCAGATGGTCATATCATCTGCATAAAGCGTGCGACTGACCCCACCAATGGCAGAGAGCTTTTCCGAGAGACCCCTCATTGCTGTGTTGAAGAGAAGTGGAGATACCACTTCCGCTTGCGGTGTGCCCCTGGGTCCGAGCTTGTGTGTCTCTGTCTTGAGATCACCTATCTTGAGTGTCGTCTGCCTCCCCTTGAGAAAGGAGCTTATATAGCTATGAAAGGCAGCACCCATATTGAGTTCCGATATGGCATTCAGAATGTGAACATGAGACACAGTGTCAAAAGTCTTCTCCAGATCTAAACCCAGGATAGCCCTGACATCTCTGGTTGCGTTGTCAATGACTTGGCATTTTACGAGCTTCATCGCAACCTGTGTGGACAAAGACAGACGAAATCCAATCATGTTGTATGGGAATAAATTGTTCTTCTCAACGTGTTCCGAAATACGGTTGTGAATGACGTGCTCCGCCACCTTACCCACGCAGGACGTGAAAGAGATGGGCCGAAGGTTTGCAAGGCCCAGGGGCTTTCCCGGCTTCGGAATGAGGACCATTGATGCCGACTTCCAGGTTTCCGGCATCAATCCCCTCTCCCAGACCCGATTAATCTCTTCCGTGAGGTGCTCAATGGAGTCATCGTCCAGGTTCTTTAGAGCTCTATCAGAGATTCCGTCTGGACCAGGGGCAGACTTGCCATTTAGACTGTGCAGTACAGCCCTAACTTCGCTAGTGCTTTGGATTTGGCTCACCCTTACATGCAGGGTAGTCGACTGGACTGGCGTTCTTGACCTGAAGATATCTTCTTGCCAGCCGATCTGCAATAGCATCTTCAGTTTCCGATTGCCTCGCCTCGTGGAGAACCTTCTCAATCGCTTGACTTTGATTAGACTTGCAGTTCATGTAATCTAAGAGGTGTTTTGAGCAGGTTCCATTTACCCCTACTCTCATTTGATATCCACTGAGCTGCAAACTTCATCCCACTGCTGTTTGGCTAGCTCCTAGTAATGCTCTTCTATAATTCTATTCAATTATGCAATCTATTTACGGAGTTTGCGATTGAACCTGTATCCACCATTCCACCTGTCGAGGAGCGACTTCTTGGATTCCAAAACATGCGCCAGACGACTGTCCATCCTGTCGACTTCGTATCGGTCTGGATCGACTTGGTGGCCGCCCTGACATCTTCTTTGAGCTGCTCTGACCATTGGTCCAGGATAGGGGTCGGGTCCTGGGACTGCTTACGTCCTTCCCTGATTTTGCGAAACAGGTCCAAATCTGTGGTGTTCAAATTTCTGAGTCGTTTCTTCACCACATTAATGCTAGTGACTAAGATCTTGTGATTGCACAAAAAATAGCTTCACATTCTCCGACATCAACGGACAGCTGGACAGATTAAATGTTTTATCTATTAATATAAAATCTCCGCCACCTCGAGAATTTCGAGAATTTCTGTAACACATGTAACCATGTGGAAATACCTCATTGTCAGCAATATCTTCACTTAGCCAAGACTATGTTCCTAACGTTATAGAGAGCTTAATTGAGTCAGCAAGCGCATTAATATTGTCCGATTTATTTTTGTTACTACGACAGTTTATCACGAGAAAAGAAACGTTGTCATTGTTAGATTTACGTGGTAACTTCTGGGAACCAACCAGGTTTAGTTCCGCATTACAGACACATTTCGTGCCACTGAACAAGTAAGTATCGCACCGAAGGCTCACCTTATCGCCATCCTCCCTACGTGATTTCGCAATATCCCACAGCTGTTTTCTTTTCGCATGTACTACATCGCAAAAAAATTCAGATATGGCAAACTGGTTATTTTTCAACTTCTTGGTGTTCTCTAATATGAACTGTTTTTTTTTTCTTATACGAGGTAAAACTTGCTGTCAAAGTGATTCTTACCACTCTGAAACGTTCCAAGGCGGCGCTCACGTTCAATTGACAGGTTACGGAAGCCCAACTTAGATTTACGCAGTTCAAGAATTTTGCGTTCAGAATCTGCACTCTTTTCGGCACTATCACTTTCATTGGGGCCATGGAAAATCAAATTGCAGCGCCGACTCTGGTTTTCTTCGACTTTTGCCGATTGTGACTTGATCAATCCACGCTGGTGATCACATGCGTTCGTGCACTCACTGACGGTTGCGCAAAGCTTATCGAAGTTTGATAACTTTGCTTCCAGTGATGTAATCTATCTGCTAAGGTTATCTCAGCCATGCTTATTATCTGTCATGGTTAGCTCGTTAGCCGTAAGTTTCGTCTTAATGTCTTCCTGACCTTCGAGTAGCAGCTACAGTGTTTCCTGAGTTGTGGGTACCGAGTTAACTTCAACGTCTCCGCACAAAAAGAGCAAAAGAATGAAGAAGGCGTCATGTCGTAAAAGACGAAGACGACATTTAGACTGTCGCCCTGAGTTTGCTGCATTTTTCTACACAGGATGCTATTTGGGGTAGAACCAGCAAAACAAAGACTGCAGCCAAATGAAACAGTTTGATGTCACTAACCTGAAAAAGCAGTAAATAATACAGGCAGAATCTCTTGTGGGAGTTACCTAAATGATGCATAAGCATTCGCTACTAATCACCTGCTGTTTCGTCGTCGTATGCTATTGTGTTCGGTATAATTGCGAGAAACATCGCGAAGGAATCGTGAAATGGAGAAGCGCGGTTGCAACATCGAAATGTTAACTGAGACCGGCATGAGACGACGAAGAAGAGGCGAGTAGTAGCAGTGTTCATTCGTGTAGTAGGTCACTCCCAGATGATGTGGAGGAGAGATGAAATGACCAAAGAGATTTTGGAAATGAAGCAAGCGTATGCAACATTTATTATGTACACTGTCTCCGTTGACAAGTTGGTCCGTTGTCAACTTGTTCCGGTTCGCCGAATCCACGTTCTTGACGAAGATGAGATCTGGTGTAGAATCCCTGGTGCACGAATTACCGAGTCTAGTTGGGAAAGCCGGGTCGGTGATTAAAGTTAGGTTGTGATTAGCTGCACTCTGCCATAGGTTGGTACTTATGCGTGTATTCTGAGGCTACCCCCACGCTCCATGCGGAGCATTGAAGTCCCCGGCTACGATTAGGAGGAAGTTCCTTGCTTTGCTGGCCGCTTCCGCAACAATCGTTGCAAACCTCTGCCTGTGAACGGTCAGCAGGCGTGCTGTATATATTGAGTTTAAAGATACTGTATTTGTTCAGACCCCCCGGTATAATTTCTACTAGGGAGTACTCCACTTTTCTAGAATTATCGCTTATGTCATGGGAGATGAAACTGCTTCTATTGGTTACTAGAGTACTGATGCCCATTTTGTCTTTACTGTGTGTCGTATATGCTTTGTAGCCCGGTAAGGAGACCGAATCCGTAAGCATTTCGTATAGGATGACTTGAGGCTTTTCCTGGTGCGATCGGATAAACTGCTGTAGGACGTTCCTCTTGCGCTGGAATCCCCTACAGTTCCACTGCCAGATTCTAATTCGCTGACGGTTTGCCGCCATGATTAGACTTGCAAGTTAGTTGGTCATATAAGATGCTGCTAGATACAACCGCTGTCTGCTCGGTCGATGCAGAGCTTGGCTTCTTCCCCTTAGTAGGCTGTGGTGGTTGACTCATGTCGAACACGTGCTTCTCAAGCTCGTCCTGTCTGCTGCTAAGTGATTTGAAACTTTCCACGAGATCGTCAAGCATGGCTTTTATTGCCCCAATCGTAATGCTAAGTGATTTAATGGCGCCTTTCATTTCTGGCTTTGCTTTCATGGCAGAACTGCTAGGCTCTGGTTCCGCTATGGCTCTCTTTTTAGCCGGACGTTCGCAGTGTGATTCTTCAACTGGGACTCCATGGGAGTTTCGTCCTCGACATACAGAGGTGACGCGGGAGATTGTGCTAAATTACGTTTAGTCGCGTTCCTTGATCTGCCATCCCGGCTTTGAGTCGCTCCATTGCCCTTTTCAGCATTGCATTCTCTTTCTCAAGCGGCGCTACCCTAGCATTACTACGCTCTGGCGGCGAACCCCCCGTTACCTCTTTGGGCTTTCCCTTGACTCGGTCCGCCCATGTGGGACCAGCTCCTTGCTTAGCTGGCTTCTGGATGCTGACACTCGGCCTGCAGGACCGGGAACTGGAGCGACATCTGGCCCTGAATGTGCTCCTGGAACGGGATCGCTCTCGCGAGCGAGAGCGTTACCTGGAACCTATGCGGCACCGGCAGGACAACCAGTCCCCTGAGCGGGCCCTGGATGAAGCTTTGTCCGGGCTCGGGCTGGTATCATCTGCCAGTACTTGAAAGCGGCTGCCCCTGGGCTCCCGACTCCTGGACCTGGATTTCTTGCTGATGGCCGACTTGAGAGGGGGAGCATCCGCGTACAACGAGTTGTGGGGTTCTCGGGGTTCTTGGTTGCGTCTAGCTCGTCTTCTTTGCCTGACGACGTATGGGACTTGAAATCTCTGCTTGCAGTCCTTATCCGCAGTGAGATGACGACCCCCACAGAGAGCACACTTCGGGGTACATCTGTGCTGATCATCCGGGTTACTGGCACCGCAACCTCGGCAGATACCGTCTTTTGGGGATGGGCAAACGTCAGCTCTGTGGCCTAATTCTGCCCACGCGTAGCAAACGTCGGTCTGCCTGCGGTATAGGGAACACTTCACAAGGCTGGGACCACATTTCGCATAGTCTGGCACATTGAATCCGTCAAAGAGGACGATGACCGTGCTTGTGTTTGTAATTCTTCTCACCTCTATAGCAGTTGGATTCTTCGACTGGATAATAAGCTTTGTGAGCTCGTCTTGGGCTATGGCGGGATCGATATTCCGTATCACCCCCCTTGCACGTACGTATTGCTCGGAGAAGCTACATAGGCACTGACTTCATAGCTTGCACTGCCGAGGATGATAGATTCCACTCTGGCGTAAGCCCTGGAATTTCTCTCCGAAGGCGTACTTGCCACCATGATGTTTTGGACCATATTCGGGCAAATGACATACTCTTCCACATCCCCGGGCGTTAGCCCTGACGCCGCAATGAAGGCCTGGGCTATCTTGAAATGACCTGTCTTCCTGATATCCAAGCCACCCCGAGGTAGAACGACGACTCTAATATGTTCCCTCGGAAGCTGAGGGAGCCGAGTACACCGACGTGAGCCACCTCTTGACGTTGGCCGCACCCTTGTTTCTGCCACGTAGCACATTGTGGGGCTGATTACCCTGTCCGGACTGGCTCGCCGGTGCCGATTTCCGCTTTGAAAGCGTTGTAGTCCATCCCGTGCTTTCGCTAATCTCTTCGGGAACTATATCCTCCCCTTCAACAGTGACTTGCATCGCCGTAACCATCTTCGATCCGTTGAAAAATGCCGTACGCCGAGTCCCCGTAAAAATAAGCGAATATTTTAAAGTAAATCCGCTGTTACCTTCGTGGGGCACTATTTGGTAACTGCAGTGTAATCAATTACATTTTCAACGAAGTAATTGTAATTGCAATTGGTTAATTTCTTTCTAAAACGTGTACAAGTCTGGCGTGGGCGTTGGGTAGCCACCCTAGCGTGGGATGAGGGGGTAGTCGGTGAATATTTATTGATACTGCAATCCCCATCGGGATTTTAGCAGGGTGGGATACAATACATGAGAGAAAATACTACATAATGGCAAACAAAATATATGTATATGCCTAGGTCACAGTCAAGAAAGAACCAAAAAAAAATTAAGCAAAGCATTTATCAAATGTGCAAATGAAACAGAGGAACACGCAACGCATATCTCATATAGACAGTCACTATAATATAACCAATTATGTTTCAGCCATCAAGAAGGGATGCGAAAGCTGACAAAGAGTCTGCTTGAACGATACAGCTGCTGAGGTTATTCCAGTCTCTGACTGTTCGTGGAAAAAATGAATACTTGAAAGAGTCATTATGAGAACGAAAAGGTGTTATTGTTAGTTCGTCTTTGGCGTGTTGAATAACCGGAATAAAATGTAATCCATTCGCTAACGTCGACTTTGTAGTGCCCCTTAATAACTGATATAAAAATTTTAGTCGTGATGAGCGGTTTCTATCGGATAACGGGGTTAGGTTAGCGCGAGCTTGTAGTTCAGTCACTGAGCTGCGTCGAAAATTTTTATAAATGAACTGTACGGCCTTTTTTTTTTTTTGGACATTCTCTAGTTTCAGAATATTACCTTTTGTACAGGGGTCCCATATTATAGCAGCATACTCTAAGACTGGTAGGACAATGGATTTGTATGCTAATCTTCTTACAGCAGGGGTAGCCAGAGTTAACGTTCTTCTTAAAAAGAATAACTTTCTATAAGCATTCGCTGTAACATAATGAATATGTTTATTCCACCTAAGATTGTTTGAAATCCATAGCCCAAGATATTTGCATTCAGACACTTCAGACAAAAGCATTGTTAAAATTATACGGAAACGATAAGGGCCTCTTCTTTCGAGTGATCCGCATGAAAACGGTCTTGTCGAAGTTTATACACATCTGCCACCACTTACACCAAGAAGCAACACGCTGAAAATCATTGTTTAACAATGCCTGATCCGATTGATCATTAACCTTCGTATATAGAACACAGTCGTCCGCATACAATTTTATTTTGACAGAGATGTCTTCTACCATGTCGTTTATATGCATGAGAAAAAGGAGTGGCCCTAGGACCGAGCCCTGCGGGACACCCGATTTCACTGGTAACTGGTTAGATTGATGGCCTTTGAATGGTGGCGATTGTTCAAATACGCTGAAATCCATTTGACAAGTTGACAGTTTCTAAGCAGACTATGTAATTTAAATAACAATTTACTGTGTGATACTTTGTCAAGAGCTTTCGAAAAGTCCATAAAAATTGCATCAATTTGTTTTACGTTATTTACAGATACGGCAAAATCATGGATGGTAGCAACTAGCTGTGTACAAGTTGAGTACCCTTTCCGAAATCCATGCTGGCATTTTGTTAAGATGTTATGCGTATCTAAGAAATCCATGATATGTTTATGTATTATGTGCTCTAATAATTTGCAAGTGTTAGAGGTTAAAGAGACCGGGCGGTAATTCTTTATAGACTGTTTGGCGCCTTGTTTATGAAATGGTATTACTCGGGCTGTTCTCCAGTCATTCGGGAGTTGACCTTCTCGTAAGGATCGTAAAAACACAATGTACAAGTATTTCGGAACACATTCGGCATACCTTTTTAGGAAAGTGTTGGGTATATCGTCTGGGCCTGAACTTTTCTTTTCATCAAGTTTTAAAAGCATGTGGAATATACCCTGTTCGCTTATTGATACATCAGAAATAGGGGGCAAAAAATTCTCATATACAGGTAAGACACCATCATCACAAGTGGAAATGCTCATTGAATAAGTTAGCAATTTTTTCTTCATCATTCAAGTGAATACCATCAACTTCAAATACATCGCATTGGCAATGTTTCGGTGACACCTTCCGCCAAAATCTATCTGGACACGCTGTGATGAATTTAGGCAGTGATTATTCATAGTAACGTAATCATAGTAAGCAGTTAATGATGAATGCCTCGGGGGCCTCGGCGACGACTTAAGTGATCTCCGGAATGATGCGCGGTCCTAATCTTTCTAATCGTAGTTGGAGTGCTGCTTGTGATGAGTGCACTTAGTAGTTCTTAAATATATAAAATTTAGACATGACAGACCCGTAGTGGTAGAAGTAGTAAATCAGCCACGGTTACTGAAAACTACGCTGAAAACATTACCACTCAAATACGGCACCGTTAAATCGCAGACATTTATGAACTGACCAGTGGCGTCCTCTAAGCAAACTCGACGAAACCAAGGAGAATGGAAGCCCGGTGCGCGCCAAGCCCGCCACTTCACCATCAGCTGACCACGAAGAGGTTTCGACAGGTTTGCATAACGCATGGGCGGAGTGAAGCAAATCATAGCTAGTGGAAGCTGTTCCACTGCCTGGGCGTGGTGCATATAATGTTCCTTCCAATTGTCTCGCTGAACTGTTGAAAGGTATGTTCACTCTTTCGCGTTAATGCTGGTTTGCTCTTTCTGCAATTTACCGCTACTCGTCTGTCGCAGAACGCGGATGTTGCAAGGTATGTATCGGCAACGCAGGCGTATTATGACAACCAGTTTGTATTTTACATATTACACGTTTTCTAATGCTTGGCCCCTTTTACACACATGCGACGACGGTAAGTAAACAAAGCGCGGCGCTGACGCGCAGCATAATGTACTGGTTTCACCGGTTTCTTTTTGTTTACCTTTTTCTTTGCTCGAAACATAAAAAAAAGAAAGCTCGTAGTTTCTTCCACAGTTTGAAGCAGTAACGGGACGCTGTTTCTGTTCGACGTTCTGATGGCCGTCAAACAATGCGCCAGCGAGTACTTTCAAGAATACCTAGTCTTGTCCTTAACGCAGACGAATTCGTGATGTTCACTGTTCTCACTATCTTTCTCCCCACTTTCTCATACACTCCTAAAACGGTTGCACCCTTTGGTGAGCATATTTGTCCCACAACGATAATCTGCCTTGCTTGCGTTTCCTTTCTTGAAAACTCGGCGCTCGCTACTTTCCTGTCGAGAATGCTGTGTGATAACGCACAAGCCTTTCGTGACTGAGAAGCACAGTGTAATAACAGGTGATCCGACAACGCGGGGACCATAGAGTTTCTCACTATAACACCTAGAGGGAAATTTGGCGCCACCGTCTATGGGAGTTTCTTAAGGGGGCACCGTACCGTCATGGGAATGACGGCATATGTCTCTGCGAGGCTCGTGTTGGCTGGTGTTGTAAGAGGCTTCGTCTAAAACGTGGATATGGCTACGCAAATAACGCGTTCTTAAAGTAAGATCTTCACGAAATGTTTCCATTCACGCATATTACGTCTTTACTCACCCACAATGCACGACCAAGCGAAGAAAAGCAAGAACAGACGATAAACTGTTTCAAAGCGAGCGCGAACCTTGTCGTCTGTTCTCCAACTTTAGCGGCCCGCTGATACATTTTACGTAACATATGGACGTCAGACTCTGGAGTTTTGCAAGACGCGTAGCGCCACCTGCCGGTGCGAAGAGAGAGTAATTGAGTAGTGCGAAGCCCGACTCCCTTGCTAAGTTGCCTATGCAGCTAGCGACTGCGAAACAACGATTTAACTAGATTTTGGGCCATATGGCGAGTGTTTTGCGCATTTAACATCCAGACAGAGTGCTATGAATTTCTAACTCTAGTCGGACGCGCCGCCGAACTGCCGTAAAGCGCTTGCTGGCTCACTCATCAGACTGATGACGAAACAACGGCAACCGCGATAGCTCCGCGCGCTACGAAGAAACGCCGCAATCGACGCTACTGTTGTGTTGTAAAGTGGCATGAACGTGAAGGACGGAATAACAACGTTCAGTTTTACCGATTTCCATCGCGATCGTATGAAGGGGAAAGGCGAGAGCGCTGGATACGGGCCGTTCAACCTGTTGGGTAATCGGATTACTTGCATTCCCCACAACACAGCGGCTCGCATGAGAAAGTGCGACAATTTTGTTCTTCTGTAATTGTGTTGCGTAGCCCTGACGGAGGACCGTGGTAACCAAACGAAAACTCGAGAATCTGCAGCCGCCACTTTGTTGGTAACAGAAAAAACAACGTTGCGAACCATCCTGCTTATGTGCCATCGATATCTCCGCCTTTTAACAGACGTCCGCCTCCACTTGACTCAACAAGTGGAACGGAGAGATTTGGCAGGTCAGCTTAACCAAACATTTTGGTTCGTTTATGAATTCAAAATCCTGTTCTGGAGCATCGTTGTATCGCGAGCTCATTTCTGCTTTCGGTATTTTGTATGTCCTGCACCGATACAAGCACGCTTCGCAATGTGCCGAGTCTGCTCGACTGCGTTTTTCAAATGTGAGCAATAAAGTTGCTGTAGGAGCACTGGATGAGTAACTGCGGAATAACGTACGTGTGTAAAGAAAAAAAAATGTAGCGTTTATTTACATTTATGTGTGCGCGCTTGCTGCTCGAAACGTCTGCAAAAAGTTCAAATTAAGGTACTGAGCGATGCTGTAGCTCCTGCGAGAAAGAAAGATGCAGCGCGTAGGCACTGTAGGAAGCTTACTTTTGTTATGATCGCACGCAATTTGCTGCCTTGGAAAACGTTTTCTGTTTGCTGCCCTGGAAAAGGCTATGAATGGATTTACTCTCTGTAAATAATTGCGAGACAAAACAATACGATAAAATACATAAAAATATAGGAGATCCTTAATAAGTCTTGTATTCAGGACATATTCAATATGAACCAATTTGAAATGCTTAGATCTTTATGCTGATATGCCTATAGACAAACTTGATGCTCTCTGTACTTGCGTGTTGCAGCACGCCGAAATAACACTTGAGACTTTATTTTATATTGTACACGTACTTCGCCCTGCTGAGCTTCCTTTCCGAAGCGTGGATGGGCGGAAGAAGTTTTCCAGGCCCTTGATTTTAAGAAACCGTGCCTCAACACAAACGAAAGAGAAGGGTACATTGTGGCCTATGCACCTTTGCTTGCGGACAGCTCTCCTTGCACTACTCAGTTCGCGCCAAGGCTCCGATGGGGGCGCTGGTGACGGGTTTTTTCGCAGCGCCGCCTGGGCAGAGTCTGAGGTCTATAGTCGTACACGCAATAACAAGTTCTCATAGTTAAACAAAACATGTTTTCGCGTAATAATAAAACTAAAACACCTTTTCACGTACTGTTTTAATAGGAAATGAATCATTGTGACAGACGGAACGGTGCTTGCCAAGCGCGTCTTCAAGGTGTCCTGTCTCTACGAGAACGATGCCAATTCGAAGTCGCAACATACCGGCATTCCCATGCATACCACAGCGCAGCAACGCCAGATTTCCCTCTAGGTAATGTAGTGAGAAACTCTATGGCGGGGACCACTAGGGAGAAACGCGTTTCACTAATGGTGGTGTTTCACGTCTGCACCGCAGCAAAGCAGCACACGTAAGGAGGCTGAAAAGGCGGGACATTTGAAAGAGTAAATAGTTATGGCTGTACGTAAAACGTGTTGAAAGAAATAAAAACTAATTCAGTGCGTCCTTCATTCACTATAATCATCCAAATTCTCAGGCGCAGTAACAGACGATAATGTCTCCAACATTGCGGTCGCGCCGCTGGCTCTAGCAGGCGGCGTTGGACAAAGCCTGGAAGCAGTCACGCAAAAGCGGTGCAGGCACACGATAAGTTCTCTTACCCGCCGTGGTTGCTCAGTGGTTACGGTGTTGGGCTGCTGAGCACGAGGTCGCGGGATCGAATCCCGGCTACGGCGGCCGCATTTCGATGGTCGCAAAATGCGAAAACACCCGTGTGCTTGGATATAGGTGCACGTTAAAAAACCCTCAGGTGGTCGAAATCTCCGGAGACGCTGCACTATAGCGTGCCTCATAATTAGAAAGCGGTTGTGGCACGTAAAACCCCATAATTTAAGGGGCTTTCTTCTACTGAGCAATTGAGCAATCAGTCATCCTTGTTCTCGGTAGATGCTTAATAATTTGGAAATAATGGAAAAGTGCGAATAAGCAGAATCGCAAGAGAGGGAAGAAGAAAGATTTTCCATTTAGCGGCGATGTTGCCTTAAAGAACACCTCATGCAAACAATGCACCCATGGACTGGCAGTCTCGCTTGTAAAGTCAGACCGCCCTGAAGTTTCTCTTGTTAACGTGAAGACTAAAGGCAAGCTGATTCATCCCGCCATTCACATCTTTCGCATGCTGCAATCAGCAGAGAGCGTCTTTCAGAAGAATGCTGCGAAATGTTCTGCATACTGCTTTACGATAGATGAATTGCTCGAGGAACACAACTTTTCATTTCCATGCCCTCTGCAAAAGGTCATTGTGGTTGCACAAGTTTTGCGCTACTATGTCTCTATGAGGATGAGGCAATACGCCAAGCAAAAACATCCAATAGCAGCAAGTCGCGCAATTTAATAAAGCTGGTAAGCTCGTTTAAAACCCAGCTATGAAGAATGCCACAGGGATGTTTGTATCCTACATCGATGAACTTCCTTTCTCTTGGTTTGCAAGTTGATTCCATATTGGTTTTCTGTTGCCTTGTGAATTTTGAATAAACAAGAAAACAATCAGCGTCTTCTATCATGAACATCTTATTAAGGAGCATGCACACACTGATTCCATTGAGCACTATAAATGCATGAAAGGCGTAGCATGATTCATAAGAAACAAGCAGTCTTTGTATTGGTGCTTTGTGAACTCTACTATTCGGAGCCCGTATGTGAAAAGTGCAATATTTAACTTTCGTTTGAGTCTACACAACAATGGTGGTACAGCTCCCTGCATTACGCGAGAGTGCTTATATACATGCAGGAGAACATTGTACACGATACTCCTCAGCACACTCTTCACATAAGAAATGAAAATGGGGATGCAGCGTATAGTGACGACAAATAACAACTCTTCATCTAAACGGAACTTCCAAATGAATTGCCAGCTGCTCCAACAAAAATGCAGACTGCGAGCACCACATTGAGCAAAATATACGTTTTTTATTTTAAAATGCAGCATGCATTGCGGCAATGTCAAATAACTCTATAAGCTTTCGGGAAATTAAGATATTAACATCAATATGATAGCGTTAGCGCTTACACTCACTCTGAAAAATGCAGGCTGAAACGCGTGCTCGGGGCTTGTCAGCCTCCGGTGCACAGCCTCCTAGGTGCGTGTGCCACCTTGCGGCTCCCCAGTATTAGTTAGACGCGCTGCCCTCGGACCACCTGCTCTTACACCGTGCTGGGAAGTACCAGACTCGCAGCGTTAAAGAAAGGAAATGCGGGCAAGTCTAGAAGCGTACGGTGAGGGGCTAGTTGGTATAGCATTACGAAATCCAAGAAAAAACTGCGCAAAAAAGGGGACAAGACGAAGAAAGAACCACACGACACGGGCGCAGTGTCGTGTGGTTCTTTCTTCGTCTTGTCCCCTTTTTTGCGCAGTTTTTTCTTGGATTTCGTAATGCGGGCAAGCCAGATGACAATTATTGTTGTAGGACAAGATAAGCCCTAAAGGGTGTAAATTTTTCTAAGAGAGTAGAATAAAGAACCAACTTTAGAGAAGGGAAACCGTACCTTCCACAGTGGTACGAAAATAAGATGCAGAAGCACACGGAACTTTCATAGATGGGCGACAGATGGCGCTTCTCAAACAGGAAGTGGATGCATATGCTAGGTCTTTGTGAGCAGCATAACCTCGTTATCGTGAATACAGGACCTAAGTGTGAAGGGCAGATCGTGTGGGAAGTGGGAAACCAGCAGTCGACCATTGATTACTGTCTGGTGACGGAAGGAATTCATGATAACTTGAGAGAAATGGTCATTGATGAGGAAGGGTATAGCAGCATAGGGAATGACCATAAACGCATCGTTTTGAAGATGGGATATGTGGTTGGGAAAGAGAGCAAGGAGTGCAAAATGGCCCATCCAAATTTGAACGCTGAACAAATGACAAATATTCACAAGAGTCGAGGAAGAACTTTGCAAATGGCCACGTAAAGAGTGGGAATAAGTGAGCTTCTAAGTGTAATAACGGCAGAAATACGGAAAGAGAAACAACATGTTCGTTGTAAAAAAAAAAATGAACTGAAAAGCTGGTGGAACTGGGAGATACGAGAAGCGATCGCCGAACGACAGAAAGCATCCCCAGAGCACAGGCAGGCAAAGAAGGCAGAGTTGCCGCAGGATGAAGTGGCCAGTTAATGGGAAATATATCGGGAGAAAAAGTTTATGGTTCAAAGACTGGTGCAGGCAAACATGAAAGGTGAAAGTGAACGTTGGTTGTCAGAAATACGGGAGAAAAAGAAGGCTGCACCTAGAATATTTTGGAACCACATCAATTTATTAGGCAGGAAGTCAACAACATATCCTAGATGAAGATGGAAACAAACTGGAAGGGGAAGCGGCATTAAATTTAATCCGAAAAATAACAGCCGAATCTCTCCAAGGCAATGACGAGGTTGTATTTGAAGAAAAAAAGATCATATAAGAGAACCAGATGGAAAAGGAGCTGGTGCTCTGGAAGAAAGTCAAAGATAAAATTCCTAAGCACACAGCCACGGTGCTAGACGGGACTTCCATTAGACTGATTAATGAACTAGGACCAAAAAGTAAGGAAGCTTTGGTGAAAGCAGGGGAAAAAACTTTAAAAGATAGAAGAATACCAGACAGTTGGCGACAAAGTAGAATGAATTTAATTTATAAAGGTAAGAGGGAGAAACAGAATTCGCTCGTATAGACGGTTGACCATTACATCGGTAATATACAGGTTAGCAACGCAAGCAAATTAAAGCTGCAAGAATGGGCAGAGGATAATGGCATTTTGGGAGAACTTCCGAATGACTTCAGAATAGGTAGGCGTATGGATGATAACTTGTTTGTTCTTACTCAGTGTATTGAAATATCAGGAGTAGAAAGCAGATCATTATGTGTGGCCTCTTTATCATTACCGGAGTGTATGACAACATAGACCGCAACAATTTGTGGTATATTCTGGAAAGGGAAGGCTGAGGTGATGATTGTCTATAGCTTTTGAGAGAGATTTACCTAGAAAATACCATTTGCATTAAATGGCAAGGGATGAGGAGTGAGGAGAAAATTGACATCAACAAGGGACTGAGGCAGGAGTGCCCTTTATCACCACTGCTGTTGATGATGTACATGGTAAGGATAGAAAGGGCGCTAGAGGGAAGAAATATCAGGTTTAATCTCTAAAACAAACAGGCGGGTACAGTAGTAAAGCAACAGCTTCCAGGTTTATTTTATGTGGACATCATTGTGTTGCTAGCTAACAAGCAAAGTGATTTGCAACGTCTGGCTAATATCTCTGAACAGTAAGGCGTACAGGAGTGTATGACAACATAGACCGCAACAATTTGTGGTATATTCTGGAAGGGGAAGGCTGAGGTGATGATTGTCTATAGCTTTTGAGAGAGATTTACCTAGAAAATACCGTTTGCATTAAATGGCAAGGGATGAGGAGTGAGGAGAAAATTGACATCAACAAGGGACTGAGGCAGGAGTGCTTTTAATGCCACTGCTGTTGATGATGTACATGGTAAGGATAGAAAGGGCGCTAGAGGGAAGAAATATCAGGTTTAATCTCTAAAACAAACAGGCGGGTACAGTAGTAAAGCAACAGCTTCCAGGTTTATTTTATGTGGACGTCATTGTGTTGCTAGCTAACAAGCAAAGCGATTTGCAACGTCTGGCTAATATCTCTGAACAGTAAGGCGAGAATTTAGGTTTGAAATTTAGCGTTAGAAAATCAGGTGTTACGGTATTCAATGAAAACAGTGAACAGACAGTGACAATACAGGGCCAGGAAATACCTCGGGTAAAAGAATACAAATACCTTGGTATATGGATAAACAAAGGCAATAGATATATGGAAACACAGGAAAAAACTAACAGTGAAGGGGAAGAGAAATGCAGCCATAATGAAGCACAGCGCTATGGGGATACAATAGGCAAGAGGTGCTCCGGGGTATGTGGAAAGGTGTAATGGTTCCAGGACTTACTTTTGGAAATGCGGTTGTTTGCTTGAAATCAGGGGTACAATCAGGACTCAATGGCAACCAAAGGTCAGTGGGACACCTTGCAGTGGGCGCTCATGGGAAGACTACCAATGAAGCTGTTCAGGGTGATATGGGCTGGACAAGTTTTGAAGTGAGGGAAGCTCACAGTAAAATTGATTATGAAGAGCGACTGAGGAATATGGAAGAAAGTTAATGGTCTGGGAGAGTGTTGAGGTATTTGTTTCAGGAAAAACATTGATTCACAGTGGAGGAAAAGAACAAAGAAGCTTACCCGCAAGTATATGGCCTGTAGGGTGAGCAACACAGCGACAAAGAACGTCAAGCGGAAAGTCAGAGAGTCTGAAATAATCTCATGAGTGGCGGCAATGGAAAAGAAACCTGCCATGAGTAACTACTTGAGAGGAAAAAACGAAATCGGAAAGAAACAACTTATGATAACTCAAAGGGAAGCTCATTACTTTTCGAAGCGAGGTCAGCATGCCTTAGAACGCGCACCTATAAAGCGAGCTACAAGAAGGAAGAAGCAGCATGCACTTGCTGTGGTAAAGCTAGGGAAACGATGGAGCATGTTTTATTAGAATGTGAAGATATCTATTCAGCAGCCGATTTAGGTACCACTGGACTCCTTGAAACCCTTGGGTTCAGCGAGAGCAGGGGGAAAGTAAACATGTCTGCAATAGAAATTAGTAAGAGGCGATTGGAAGATTGGTGGAAGTAGGGAAATGACAAAAAACGAAGACGTACAAAAACAAAGTTCACAATAAGGGGTCAGAAAATTTGGTTATGGGAATTCATCATGCATGGTTTTTTTTTTTTTTTTTTTCCTAGGTAGGAAATCAGGCAGTATGATGGCAAGAGCTTGGTGGCACAACCCACTGCCCCGTTCCAAAGGGGACGCTCATAACATCCATACGTCCAGTGGAAATGAAGTTTTTTTTTTCTTTTTTAGAGCAAAATCAAGTGCGGTCGCTTTTCACCGGTAGCATGCGCTGGTATTCGCTGTGCTCGCCCTGCTGGCTATGTGGCATGCCTCATTGCCTTGGTTGCCACGTAGCTAGTGTGTTCTAATTGCCAGGAGACCAAAGAGCCTCTACAGGTGCCCATACAAACAAGCCACGAGTGAGTGAACACAACATGCTTCTTTACTGGCAGACGACAAGCAGTCCACATTCTCGTGCGAGGGCAGAAATAAAATTTGCATGTCGAGGTACGCTGGAATATTGACGCGAGCTCGTAGAAGGGCTCACCGTCGTCAATGCACATGACAGTCTGGTAACGAGCGACAACCAGCAGCCCACACAGATTGGACAGAGCATCCCACCTGTTTGCACAAACAGTCGCCGTTAAAGAAGAGCAACTTCCATTGCAAAGCAATCAGGTGATGCAGGGAACTGCTGCCGCAGCCAACACAGCGACGTGGACTACCCGTCATTTTAGCATTAACTCCTTTCCAACGTGCACGTTTCTTTCAGGGGCCGCTAATGTGTGGCTCGCACTTGGTGCCCCACTTTGTCTCAATATGGACAGATCGCTTTCATGGGCATCACATTTGGTAGCCACGTTGGGGGCCTTTCCACCCATGTGGCTATCAACTTCATACACGTCAGACCACGTAAGCACGTATGCTGGTCTCCGTTCATGCCTAATCGTGGCCGAGAAAGGCCACAGGCACAATTTGCCCATAGCTGCAGTAGGAAAGGACGAAAGGGGAGCACGAATCACGGTTTATGTTAATTGGGAGTCTATGTCACTGTGCAGACTGCTGGAGCAAATGCTTACCTTGAGGGACTCCTTCCCAATGCTACTGACCAGGACCCCAGATCTGAGAAACATAACACAGCGACCACGACCAAGTGGGGCAGCAAAACCAGATTCTGCAATCAATCACTTCATTGTAGCTTGCACAAAGACCCAAGCCATTGAGGAAGAAGAGCAGTCATCAACGAGAGTAGGAATATGGGAATGAGAAAGCTTGCATTCAAGAAAAAAGCCACTCTGCTATGTAAGCACTGAAGGCTAAAAACGTTAAGTAAAATGTTACATAGTACACGGTGCATAGGTCAACGCAAGACACAGGCCGATGCTGCATCAGCTATTTCAGGAGAGGAATTGCACATGGCTGTGTACACTAAAAAATGCTGCTACAAATTTATTATGCTACTAGACAGCGACTGGTATTAAGCCTGAGCGAAGAATTGGTTGATCTTTAGGTTTGAATGAGGAAGAATGATCTCTGACAAGAATGTGTAATGAGAAAGCTTGCGTTCATAGAAAAGAAATTGTACTTGGCACAAATGGAATTTGACATGGCCAGGAAGCTGATTAAGAGAAAACTGATGAAACGCTTTTGGCCAGCGTCGTCTGTGCTTGGTCAGAGGTTTCAGGTGCATCTGAACACGAAGAATTTCTAGAAAGTCCTTGTTGTGGTACCTGGATGACTCTGCTAATGTCCGTGCTGGCGGATTGATGGCTGAAGCTCTTTTCAGTCTTCACACAGTCCTCCGTAGATTTGATATCTCATCCAAATACTTATGCATCCTCTTTGTTCGTGGTGTAAAATCCTTGCAAATTCGGCTCCAGCCCCTTCCTGTTGGTGTAGATAGGGGCTCCTGTGATGTCCAAGATGTGCTTGGCACAGACTTTGTTGGGGCAGAACAGTGACACATGAGATAAAGCACAGATTAGCCAAACTCATGTAGTGTTTTCTTTTATGTTCGAACTAATTATGCTGAACCATAAATATGAACAAACATTCATATCATCCGCTACAAGCAAATGACACGTGTCTCAAGATTAGCAAGCCAATACAGCATATATCAAGCATATTTATTCCTGAACCGGGTGTTGTTTACCTTGTTCTAGCAGCCAAAGTCCACACAGTGGCCTTGTAACAGGCATTAGTTTCTCTTCAGTGCGTGGAGCGTGTGTTGCTTTGCACTTGTGGCATCCTCGTTACTGCATGTCTGGAACAGAAATTTTGACTGCACCAGAAATTGAAAAAGCACAATTTTGCAATATGAAATACAAAAAGGTGTGACATATGTATTGTAATGGTTTGTGACTACAGAACACATGCACATGTACACTGTTTGTTCTAGGGTCCTTAAGCACTATGTTAAATAAATATTGCTACTATATATAAAATTGATGTCTGCCTAACTACAATGCATGTCAACAGCTTAAGCATTATTAAGATCACAAATGAGAACATTTTTGCGCTCATTTATACACTAGAAGAGATCACACTGTTGGTTCCATAAGCAAATGCATGAAAGTCATGAAGCTGTTAGAACTGATGCATTCTTTTTCTACACCAACGTAATGCATGGCTTCACTACTGCAAAAATAACAGCAAGAACATTTGGAACCAACAAGTACGAATATGGGTGGATTATCATGCGTGCAACTGTTTAATACATTAAATTTTGTACTTTCACTTCATTTTACCAAAGGGTTATTTGGTTTTATGGACGAAAAAGTTGCTGATGCACTTGAAAACTTTTTTATATATATATTGATAAGGCTTCTCAGTCGCCTATGGCCATGGCTACAATAGGATGAAAAAAGTGACGTGCATTCCGATATCGCTTTCTCTCTTTTGTGATTGTGTGTGTATAACGATGGCCTCACAACTAGAGGTTTATTTAGGAAACAGCAATAGAGGGTCCTGGCTGCCCATATGTAATGCAGGATCTAGTTTAACTTGTCTCCGCCTGTAAGTTAACGAGACGAATATCATATAATGATTCAAGCAGCTATGTTAAACGAGTCACCATTATTGCCATCGTCAGTCGCAGCAGAATCTGGCTCCCATTTCGATGCAGACGTGTTCCGCATGGCTCATGACTGAAACCTTGCTTTTGGGCTTACACCTACCTCTGCTCGCAACACGTCACTTCCCCCTAGGTAAATAATGCGAGGTATCGAAGCGCAACAAACTGGTTTTAGCACAAAATAAGCTATCAGCTTAAGTGTACGAACGGATGGATCCATTCCTGCCATGCACACGAACATACTGGTAAAAACGTTAAATCCAGGCCAGAGGTCATGTGGAAAATTGATGATGTGAACGCTATTTGCATGTATAATGGCTAAAGAACAACAAAGCTACTAATAAAGAGTACAATATCTAATTAGCAATGATAATTTTATACTCTTTGTTATGTAATAAAAATGCTTCAATAAGTGTGGGGGAAAGTTTGTAGGGTAAAATTGCACTTATTACGGCACCTCTAGCGGGAGATATTGAACTCACGCAGGCAGCCTTCAAGTGGCTGTACTATGCTTGTTATATTAGCAGCGCCGCATGGTCGATGTTTTTCACCCTCTATGGCCATTTGTTGAACTTTAGTGTGCTACCCCTGACTTTCTCTCAAGCGTTGGCTTGTGTAAAAGCTCCCTAACAAATCTTGGCCTACAGACACGGCCTCCAGCGAGCGCAAAGTGAAACGTGCAGCGCACATTTCTTTCGCTATTCTAGGGACAGTATACTTTCGTTAAGGTGTACTAGAATATGGTAGAGTGGGATGAACGGCTGGGGTGGCCCATGCTTTGCAGTGAGGCGTGTGACAATGAAAAATACTGTGGCAGCGCTGCGATCGAAGTGGATTGGGTCGCATCAAGGTCGCCCCGTTCGAAACTGCTGGCGATACTTCTCGGAAGGGTCAGTCGTACTACTTCACGCGCTGGCATATGCGTTGAGACCACTCAAATGGTGATTATAATTGCATATGACATGTATTTATACCTTAGGAATAGACGCCTTTCTTTCTCTTCTTTATTTTATTTTTTTAAATGCCACTGGGTGGTTGCACGTGCATTGCAGCCATAGTGTTGGCTTTCATTCTACTATGTTATTGTACAGTTTCCTTTGGAGAACAAATATTTTTCTTGTTCTTCAAGTAGCCTGTATCTCTTGTGTATTTTTCGCATATAGTATTCCATCAGTAGGTCTAGCGAAATGCAGACGGAAAAACGTGTGTAACCTTCCTGCTTGCCGCTTCAAACAAATAAAACATTTATGGGAAGTATTCTTATAGAAAAAGAAAAAAAAAGGCAGATCCCAGGCCCTGGGGGAATCGATGTTACATGAAGCAGTCTGCGGGGAGCCTACCAAGTTATCGAAACGACCATGAGACCGCCAAGATGTAGACAGTTGTTTCATGACCTACATGACCGCATTTCATGACCCATCATTTATGTTTGTCATACTCTTGTCATACTATGCTAATTTTGGTACATACCATGTTAATGAAACGACCATGAGAACACCTAGACA
Source organism: Dermacentor andersoni (assembly GCF_023375885.2). Taxonomy (NCBI): domain Eukaryota; kingdom Metazoa; phylum Arthropoda; class Arachnida; order Ixodida; family Ixodidae; genus Dermacentor; species Dermacentor andersoni. The sequence continues at coordinate 257,223,968 of NC_092814.1, read as the reverse complement.
TAGGTGGCTAGATAGATAGATACTGTCAAAGTGGCAAATGTTCGCCAAGAAATGCTTCACATTTAAAACTGCCATGCAACATTCCATTCATGTTTCAGTCTTCCTCGCGTAACAGAATGTGGAGTAATTGACACGGGTTCATTTATTGAGGTCGGACCTCAGGCACCAGAAACAGTTTTAGACAGCCGTTATATATGCTAATCTTGGCTTGTAAGCCATGTGACATTCTTTTGTCTAGTACCTGCTTAACAACAACAACAATAAAAAAAAAAGAAACGAAAAGAAAAATAAAAAAAAACAATGCGGTACCCTAGTTGGTGGCTACATAGTGGATATGGTGTTGCGCTGCTAAACTCAAGCTCACTGGTTCAAACCAGGTCATGGAATTCGATGATAACTAAATAGAAAACAGTCGTGTACTTCTGTTTAGGTGCACATTAAAGAACCCCAGGTAGTGAGAATTGAACAGGGTGCCTCGTAATCGTATCGCCAGATGTAAAATTCCGGAATTTGTTTAATTAAAAAAAAAAAGAAGGTAGCTGTGCCTTTTGGCTTTCTTCTAGGGGCATAAATGAAAAAAATTATTCTCAAGTCTGATTTCTGAGGAAAACATGTTATGCTTATCTTATATTTCATACCTAAATGTAACGGAAGGAAGGCAAGAAAGAAAAGGACATGTAATGCCATTCCCAACTGTACGTCCGCTCAACTAAGCAGCTTCTGTATTATAAACGGCTGCTTTCAGTTATCTGGTGCATTGTCATAAGGACAATAATGAAGCAATTAAAGGAATGACATGCCTCTCATACATGTAGAGATATTTGTAGATCTGCTGTGTTTGTTGAAGAAGATAAGTGTGGTACCATGTGCATCGAGTCCTCACTTGCATCGGCCCCTCACCTTCCAGACTTTACATTACTTTACATTAGAACTGAAACTGCTTTTCTGTAATTTTTAATAGTGAATTCCGAAGTCGAATATGATCTGAACAGCAAATGCCATTCGATTAGACTATATATTTCTACTTCATTTCGCCTGCTGGCACATTGAAGGAGGTCACTAAACAAGCCGTGAAGATTACATTGGTAAACACTTCCCGGTCTCCCCGATTCAGTCTGAATACTTAGGCAATGTATTTTCCCTAACACTGTTGTTCATATTAGAGTTTTAGATTAGGGAGACGCAAGCATTTGGCGCCCCCTAGCACTAGGGGGCCCCAAACGCTTGCGTCCCCCTGATCTAAAACTCTCTATTAACGTCCAATAATTGCCTTGATTCCTTTTCTCGGAAAGTCGACTGGTTCACCTGGAGCTGGCGCAGCTTTTAAAAGAAACACGCTTATTCCGGTCGGGAGTTTTCACTTTTTCAATCAGTGCATTTAGAATATTTGATAAGTTTTCTCTTACATATATGTTGTGGATATATATGACCGTGTACCCTTACATTTACCTAGAAGTGCATTGGTCATCTGCATCTCTTCTCGCCACGCAGTTAATAAACCTGGTTTATTTCACTATAATATTGTTTTCTTTGATCATTGTCCCTGATCAATTTTCCACCAACAAGAAGTGCACGTAAATGACATATCACTAAATTCTTACAACTCTTCATGTTGCAGATAGGCGACTTCTGTGGCAAAAATTGTGTTACTTTTAGAAAGCAATATTGAAAATAGCTGTTCACCTGGCTAAAACTACAATTGGTACTGGCAGACAAAAGTCACAGGCGCATCAAAGCAAGTAAAACTATAAAAAAAATTTACTGCACAGACTTCCTGCGAGAAAAACTGGGCATATGGCAGCATCCACACTGTGAATGCGCACTCGCTAGCAAACAATGCACTTGACATTGACAGCAAAATTTAAGACTTCATGTATGACCCATGCCTCAAATATGTATACATAGCAAAAAGGCGTCAATATAAATTTGCAGTTGAAATAAAGCACCAATAAAAGAGAGTACACGCGCAATCGGTCTCGGTGCCTGCAGCGAAATTGCACTGAATATGCCGTGAAGTGCGTCTCCACCTCAATCCAGTTCGCTCGCAGGGCCCTCGCACAATTTTTCCACGCGCAGTGCCTCAGTGAGAGAACGCCATTCAGCCCACTCGACCATTGTCTAGTACACTCTTAACTTTCGCCAAGCATGCTCCAATGAACCCAAAACATATGCGGATTGCATGCCATGAGCGGAGCTCACGCACAGTCTAGGGAGCCCAGTGCGAGATGGAACACCTGTGCGACGAAGGTGGTGTGTCCCGTAGACACTGTTGCAAAGGTAGAGTGTCTAGTACACTGTAGCAAAAGGAGCGTGGATCACAGCATTGAGTTTTCTGCTAAAGTCGCATGGAGTCGAGAATGTGCAGCTTCATGCATGTATGGCTATGAGGTAGCACTCAATCGACTCACATGGCAAACCCAAGTTATAATCCTAAGGAATCCATTTTTCCATTCAGCATTTGGCCCAATTTGCTTACAGATGTACAAAGTATTTGTGAGCGCACTGTGAAAAGCTCGCAACAGCTGTTGCGGTAAAACCTTGCGCAGTAGCAGTCCCTCAAGCTGCCGAGCATAAGCAAAACCATGAGGAAGTGTATTTTTGTCCCCCCCCCCCCAAAAAAAATAATGAAGAAAAAAGAAAAGGTCATGTGACCAGGAGTTTACACAGCCCAAATACTAGCTTTTTCCAAAATTTATTATGGATTAAATAAAAGAATAAAAGCCTGTTGGCTTGTTACATCATACTAGAAGGCTTCGGTATAGTGCACTTGACACAGAACAACACAATGATACACACATGGCACTTTCTACGTTTTCATTTCCAGAATCAAAGATATACATTACACCTTTTACCAAGAGCACCACTGAGCATGTGCTCAGAGCAAGAATATAACAGACAACAAAATAATATGCAAAATCCATTGTTTATACCGCAGTTAACAATCATGGCATGTGAAAAAGTTCTTCACTAAAGATTGATTGTAAATCTTAGTATAAATGATGTCTTGTGTGTTATATTGTTGCCCATTGTATTGTTGCTCTGAGAATGTATTCACTGATGCACTTGGTGAAAGCTTATGTGTGTTGGGCTGCTGAGCACAAGGTCGCGAGATCGAATCCCGGCCACGGCGGCTGCATTTAGATGGGGGCGAAATGCAAAAACACCCGTGTACTTAGATTTAGGTGCACGTTAAAGAACCCCAGGTGGTCGAAATTTCCGGAGTCCTCCACTACGGCGTGCCTCATAATCAAAGTGGTTTTGGCACGTAAAACTCCATCATTTAATTTTTTAAAGCTTATGTATATACTGGGTGTTCAAAATTAAGTTTTATGGTTTTCTTAATATCAGGCACTGGGAGGCACGTGAAGACCAGCTGTACAAGCATGTGGCCAGGGGGACACAAAGTAAGATAATTATTGCTGTCAGCAGCTAAATTAACTAAAATTGAATAATTAACTTTTTGTTGACTGCAGTAAGTGGGTATGTTTGTATTGAAAAGTTAGAGGCAGTTGTGTTTCTACAAAGTATCAGTTGGAAGAATTCTTCTAGCATGTCTGTGCTTTGAGATATCCTACTGCAAATTTTAATTGTTGTTTGCATGATTACGCATGCAAGAGAGTGAAGATTGGCACAAAGCTCCTCTGTGATGTGACAACAGGGTGGGGGCATAGGCAAAGATAACTGTTCCCCTTCCCCTCTCGACTGGCAAAATCAAGATATGACAGCACACTGTGCCGTGCAGTTGTTGCTCTTTATTTAAAAAAAAACTTACAATGCTTGGAAATCAGCAGTCACTTTATTTGCATAGCCCAGGCAAGGACCATGTATCTCGGCATGGCAGCTGCTGCCATCGTTATAGGCTGTGCAGTCGCGTGTTATGACAGTGGTTCCGGGTTCTTCGATTTTTTTGTTTTGCCAGTCGAGAGGTGAAGGGGGACAGTTATCATCTTTGCCAATGCGTCCGCCCTGTTGTCAGACTAAACACCGCATGCTAAAGCCACATCACATCAGGGAGCAGCTTTGTGCTGATCCTCGCTCTCTCGCATGCGTAATCATGCGAACAACAATTAAAATTTGGAGTAGGATATCTCGGAGCACAGACACGCTAGAAGAATTCTTCCAACTGATGCTGTGCAGAAACAGGACTGCCTTTAACTTTTCAGTACAAACATAGCCACTTGCTGCAGTCAACAAAAAGTTAATTATTCAGCAGAACTGATAGTTGCGTGAGTTGGTCTTATTCAATTTTAGTTAATTTGGCTGCTGACAGCGATAATTATAATCCCACTTTGTGTCCTTCTGGACACAAAGTGGGATTCAAACAGATGGTCTTCATGTGCCTCCCAGTGCCTAATTTTAAGAAAACCATGAAGCTTAATTTTGAACACCCTCCATATAGCTTTGATCTTGGGAATAAAGATGTTGAATGTTAGTGCCATGTATGCCCTGTGTCTGTTTTGCTCTTGTGTCCCAGATAAGGTGAGCTACACCCAAGCCCTCATTTTTCTTGAGGGAGGCCTAAATACAAATTTTTTCAACCTGTAGCAGAATTGGTCAGTGATATAGAATAACAAAGATTTACGAGTACTGTGAAGAACCCATAACGGCTATTGCCATAAAATGTGTTGCATAGTTAATGTGGCTGCACAGTTTAGCAAGCACTCTGCAAAAATTACTTGAACAAGTGTTTGGTGCAATGTGTCTCAAAGAAATAAACTGCATTGGTAACATAAATTGCACTTTAAGAATGGTGGATTTTAAATTTAACTGCACCTTCAACAAAGTTTTAAAGACTTAGCAAACAATTGGTTGTGAATAGTTTCTGTCACAATCATCATTTGTGCTCTCAAACTAAAGTTTTCAGATAAAGTGATGCATCTGTGGAGTGAAATCAATGAAGCCCACACTTGCCAGTGGCAAAAAAGAGAGAGGCTTCTGCACTGAGCATTTGGAAGATACCTTAGTCAGCAGTGTCAGTGCCTGTGATCAGTTCCAGTGATTGTGTATTGATGTGTGTATGGATATACGTATGTATGTGAGTGTGAGTGGAAGCAAGTGTGAATGCATAATAGCCACAGGTTGCACCAGTTGCTCATTCACTGTCTCATTGCACATCCATGATGTGGTAGAGAGTACGGTAAATGTGAATGGAAGTGAGTGTTCCAAGAATGTGAATATGAATCGAGTATGAGTGAGCATGGAGCTGAATAATATATCAAGTATGAGCAAATGTTAAAATTGTATGTAGATGTTTTTACACATAAAAGTAGGATGTATCGGTAAAACTTTTTAAATAAAGGTGCAGTCTTTAACCCACATACATTCTGTTAAAATTTACGTACTTGATATAAATTATTGCATTACAAAATATTCTCTCACTTGTGAAACACTACTGCTTACCATTTTCTATCACTGACATCAAGGCATGACATACCACTTCCATTTCTGAACCTTGGTTTATGCAACACTGTGAACAACAAGCCGCCTACTTCGCAGTGAGTTAAATGCATTGGATTATAAAGTTTTTGGGCTTAAAGTGTGTACAATTTTTTCACGTCTTGTGCAGATGACTGAACCTCAAAGCCAAGTGGGGAGGATGCAACGTAAAAGAGTGGTCGTGATTGGGGCTGGTGTCATTGGCCTTTCAACAGCCTTGTGCATCCAGAACAACATTCCAGGCACTTCTGTTACAGTCATTGCTGATCGTTTCATTCAAGACACACTAAGCTTTGGTGCTGCTGGATTCTTCCGTCCAGATGAAAATATAGGACCAACACTTGACATTACAAGGTGTGACTTAATGCAGATTATACCACTTAAAGTTTGAAGTAGTGATTTTTTCCTCAAGTCAAACTTGCACACTGGCTCTTTTAGTTACTTTTAAAGGAAAACTACAGCAATTTTTTCTTGGTCCGCGGATCTCAACAAAACTTATTTTGAGTGTTCTCCTAGTCAGCTTGGTCGTGTGCACTGAATGACTTGACTGAGGGTTGTGTACTTTTATTCAAATTAAAGGCTGGAATATGCACGCCTAATCTGTGCCATTTAACAAATCGACATGATGTCGGCACAGAAGCAGCCATGCTGGTTTTAGCATCTTGTAAAGCTTCTCTGCACAAGTTGTAGGACTCTTATTCAGCAATGTGTAATTTATCTGCGGGCATAAAGGTTTTGGCGGCAACATAAAGTTCATGAAGCAATCTTTTGTTCTTGTTTTTTAATACTTTTGTTTTGTTTTTTCCTCGGAGTAGTCTATAGACACATGAACAGTGTCTGCACATGCGTGTCTTTAGGTCACCACTAGCATCGTGCAACATGGCTCTCTGGGCTGCCCAGTTCAATTTCAATGTACTGTTTTTTGCTTATTTAAAATTACTTCTGTGTGCTCATACAAGTAGAACGATCTTGCATGTAACTAGAGTTGCTGCGAAAACTAAAAAACCAGTTCCCTGACATTGTAAAGAAGTTGCACATTGTAAAGAAATTGCTGTAGTTGACAGTTCACCTAGAACTCGGTGACAGCATGGTGGACAACAGCTGTGCGAGCTGTGAAAGCAGCAGATCGGCAGTTTACACAATTTTGGTACAGTTTTTCACTGAAGGTGTTGTTTGTTATTATGGATATGAGTATGAGCCTTGCAAGTGAGCAGTAAGAAAAACAACTTCAAATTTTAGTTAGGGTTATCAGTATTTTAGTAAAATCAATTACAGGCATGCATACCATCATATTTTTCTGCATTATATATAAAAACATTAAGGAAAATTATTACCACAGAAGTACATTAACATCTGATAAGTTCTCCGTATGCAAGCTTGTAAATGTTTTTGTGAAGTCTCAAGGATGTATTTTGCCTGTCTAATCCAGTGGAGCTACCTGAGGTGTGATCTAATAATCTTTAGTGCTTGGGCTGTTATAGCCTTCACTTTTGATGATGTCTTCACTTTTAAATTTGCCTACCCACAGGAACTTTGTGACAGTACTGCCAAGCCTTTTGCTTCACTAGTTTATAATATTTTTAAGCCCTTAACGGCCATGACAAATTTTAAAAAACATTTCTAAAGTGCGGAATTTTTTTTAGACCTGCATTTCTTGCACCAGTTATTTTAAAGAATATGATACCAGGGATGCACATTGTATATTTACTGGTCTTGCTGAAAAACATAGGAAAAGCCATTGTATATTATTGTCAAAATTACAAGAAACTGCACATGTACACACGTGCAAAAATTGCAGAAAGTTCACAATGAGGTAACTTGTCATTGGCACCAGAGGACACTCATGATGACAAGTTACCTTGTCATCGGCAGTTAAGGGGTTAATTTCTTAATTAGAACATGAAGAGCATGGATGAGCTAAACCTGAAACACGAAACCAGAAAACCTGTAAATGTTAGCTGTGAATATTCCTTATGTTCATGCATTGTGAAAAATTTAGGTCCAAAGAGTTGTAGAGATTTACATTAGGGAGATGAAACATATCTGATTAAGTTTATAGTGTAAAGAATTTATAGTCTGATGTCGTTAACAGAGGTTTACACAATCTTTGTACCACTTCTCTCTTCTGGTCTTTCCGGTAAATCAGCAGACATTCACTTTGATGCACGGGAAGGAAGGAAGACGACACATTGCTGACTCTTCTGGTTACTTGTCACGAATTCACAATGTTCCCATTGTAAGCTCCTAAACTGGAAAGTGTCACTGAAACAACAGTTGCAATTGTCTGGCAACAACATATCAACATGACACCATTTCTCATTTGGCAAAGGGGTCTTCACACATGGTCACTGAGGCATAACAAAAGAAATTGTGGCTGTACCCATTAATGCACACAAAGCACAAGCTTCACCATTGTAATGCAAACTGTTTTACAGGTTTCCACAAGATACAAGACATTGTGCACTCCAAGTAAAAAAATAAAGAATGACAGAATGTAAGGATTTAAAGGAATTTTTTCTTACATTTGATAGCTATTGCCACTTTTCAAAGCAATCGCAAAAGTATTACCCTAGGGCAGCAAATGGTTGAAGAGCACTTTTGAACATCCTGACCACATGAAGAAAATCAGATGCAGTCTTTTAAGATAAAATTTTGAAACTTATATCGCATAACAGTTCCAATCTTTTCACCTTCATTGTGAACAAGGGTAATCGGCATGGTTCCTGAAATGACCATTCTGATTTTCCCTAGGCCTTCTTTTTTTTTGGGGGGGGGGGGGGTCAGTGCTCATTTATTCTTCAACATTTTATTTATTTATTTATTTATTTATTTATTTATTTATTTCACATGCCCACAATTGCCAAGGCATTATAGAGGGGAGTGGGGTACATGTGAAAAACAATACCAATGATTACTACGAGTTTATATAATGCAAGCGACATGTGGAGTGGACGTAATCATTAAGAAATAAAATAACAAGAATACTATGACATTCAAAATTCAACCTAGCGACATGTGAACTAGGCATAAGGAAAATACGGCGCGATAGTATTTGCACAAATACAGTGCATGTGGCCACGAGCATGGTCACAGCTGAAAAAAAGCAAACAAGGTTCGGCAGAAAAGTGCGCTGTCTTCGATTGACATGATATCATCAGGAAGGTGGTTCCAGTCGTTCGTTGTATGTGGAATAAACGAATATGAAAACCTTTTCGTGTGACAAAAAGTGCCTCTTACTTTATGACGGTGATCAACTCGAGGTGACAGATAAGTAGGTGCTAGAATGAGCTCACTGCTAAGGATATGATGATGAAATACTTTATGAAATAGGCATAAGCGAAAAGGCTTTCTGCGCAGTGATAAAGATGGTAGACACAAGTTGCTTTTCATAAAAGTTATGCTAGAAGTACGATTGTAGTTTGAGTGAATGAAACAAGTGGAATTATTCTGAAGCATTTCAAGGGAATCAAGAAGAGTAGCATTGTAAGGGTCCCAAACAGCAGCAATGTATTCCAACTTAGGTCGAACTAGTGTTTTATACAATAGTAGTTTTATTGATGAAGGGGATTTGCTAAAGTTTCGCCACATGTAGCCTAACATGCGATTGGCGTTATTGATTATGGAGTCGATGTGACATTTCCAGAATAAGTCAGATGATATAGTTACACCTAAATAATGGTAGGATGAAACTTGTTCTAGCTGGACGTGGTTAAGCATATATGCAGGCTTACACACGTTGCGTCTTGTAACAGTCATCAGCTTGCATTTCTTGGGGTTTAGTTCCATGAGCCGGTTTTTACACCATGAGGCGACATTATTTAGATCAGTCTGTAGGATTTCCTGGTCCTTATCGTCACCGTACACAGTCATCAGCATATAAGTGAACTGAAGATGACACACAATCGGGCAAGTCGTTAATGTATATTAAAAGAAGTAATGGACCTAAAACAGAGCCCTGCAGAACTCCTGATGCTACGTTAATTAAGGGTGTATTATGACAGTTGACAGAAACATACTGTCGGCGATTGATTAGGAAGTATTCAAGCTAGGTAAGCACATTATGGTCAAGGTTTAAAGAAGAAAGTCTGCATAAGTAGCACATGAGTAAACGTATCAAAAGCCTTTGAGAAGTCTAGAAAGGCGCAATTAATTCTGGAATTTTTGTCTAGTATAGAGTGCAAGCGGTGAATGAAAAGAAGTGATTGGGTTTCACAAGAAAACTTAACGCCTGAAGCCGTGTTATGATGATGTAAAGGAAGAATTTGATTCCAAAAAGTTAGATATGACTGTACAATACGTGCTCCGTCAGTTTCCAAGGGATACTTGTTAGCGAAATGGGTCGATAATTTAATGGAGAATGTTTGTTGCCTGATATATGAACAGGAACCACCTTCCCAATCTTCCAATCAAAAGAAAGGATACCATGATGAAGCGATACCATGATCAACATTCACCCTTCACTAAGGCAGTCAACCAACTTAGTGAAGTGACTACATTGAATACCCAGGGGCCATATTCTTGACTGTTCACGTTTAGGGACACTTTAACTTTTGCGTGATATAGCTTCTAGCTTCTGGTATGATGCCGCACTGGAGTGATGGGTGTTCTGCCCTCTTGCTTGTCCAATCAGTGACTGCTGAAAGTGATACCATTGAAAATGATTGACACAGAATATGGCTAGCTGCAGCTCGGTACCGATCTTCTCTTTGCTCTTTCAGCTGTGCTTAGTGGTTGCATGCAAGGGGACAGTGGGAGGTGCCTTTGATGATGTTTTATGATGTTTCACCTACAAATAAATACATAAAATGTGCCCTATCTAACATATATTGCGTGTTCTTTGATATGGCTCTGTTAACAGTGCTTCTTACACATTGCTCTTTTTTTTTTATCCTTTCAGAGAGTGGTTCAGAGCAACATTCAGACATTACGAGTTTCTATTGCGTGGCAGCACTGCTGAAACAGCTGGAATCAAGACGCTTTCTGGCTATGCCCTCAGTTCAAGCAACCCGGAGAAACTTGTGGTATAACCAATGAAATTAAGAAAGGCTTGGGAGGGGGCTAGTTTGTATTCTATAACAAGTATATAAAAGCACGAATGGAAGATGTTCTCACTTCTGCTTCCCATTGTTAATGTTTCAAACCTGTTGAAGTCCTAGAGTGAAATAAATCAATTTTAATGTAGTTGCTATCACTGATATGCAGGTCAGCACATCAATATGTATTCTGAAAGAAGACCCTGAGGTTTTCATGAACAGCATAAATTATAAACTCTGCTATGATGGAGTGTCAACACAAGATTTTTTCCTCGTTTTTCTATAATCGAGAGCTGTCAACGCATAATTGCAGTATTAAGCCTGAATTCCTTAATAGTTGCAACACCAAATTAATTATATCATAGTGTTTTGAAGGGACACTAAAAAGAAACACTGTCATTTTGGTCTGACAAGGTATTCCTTCAAAACTATTTTTGCTAACTTCACTGTAATAGGTTGATTGTTAGAAAGAAAATGAAGGTCAAATTTCTGTTTTCTGAATTTTGGGCTGGAACTCCACACCTCCACATTAGTGTGACGTCATGGATTTCAAAGTATTTTCTCATATTTGGGCCATTGTGGCTCAGTAAAACCTCTTAGAAACTGAAGTTCAATCTTTGACTCTTTCAGAATACAATGTGGCCCATTTTTACTGATAAAAATATTACCTGAGCCCAAACAGACATTGTCAAAATCCATAACATTGAACTTGTGTGTGAATTTCAAGGTGGCGCCATTCTTGCTTCTTTTCTGGCTTACAAAGCCTCTTCTCGTAGTAAGAGTGGCTTTTCTGTGTTGTAAAATGGTAATTTACAAATAAAACAAATTATTTTTCTATTTAGTGTCCCTTTAGTGCTACCACTTCAAAACACATGCAAGGTGCAGCTTGGTTTCGAGATTTAAGCAGGCCCAAGATTTAATCATGGAAATTGGAGGTGACATGACAGCCCACTGACGTACGAGTCCAGTGCAGTGGTTGTGGGCTACACTGCGACTGGCGCATCTAAAGCTGAGCATGTTGAGCGTTCGACAGGATGACAGGAGAGAAAGTGAAAAGGGCACTCAAGGGTGCACAGCAATTGCATCGGCACCAACTGGCCCAACTTTGTTAATTTCTCTTCATTAATTACTCAATGTTCCCAGAGAAGCGACCAGCTTTATCCTCTGCTGAATGTGGATGTGAAGCAGGAACGAATGGTCGATGTGGTTGAGTGCACCCAGCTTTCAGAAGCACAGTCATGGTTTATCTCATGAGCAGTGCACCAGGCTGACTGACATGCATGTCAGCGATGTGTGGCATCCACCTCCGATATCTATAATGTAGACAGTGAGCCTGCTTCGAGCCCATCAACTGCACTTGGTGCTTATTTCGAACCAGCCACATAAAAAAATGCAAGAGACTTGTTCAACCTTGCCAGAAACGCAACCCGATATTCAGCAAAGCTGTTACTTTTGTATGGTTGTATAAATAATTATTTTAAAAGCCTGTAACTAGCCAAACAGTAACATTTGCCCACACACCACCCATCGTGCCCCCATCCGGTCAAATTCAAGCTTGGTGGTGCATTTGCTTCTTCTGGGAGATTGGGAAAACAATTGTGCAGTGCTTTTTAGCATTCCTATAAGTAATTTTCTCCAAAGGCCATAATTAATGCACACATTTTAAACTTTGCTTGCACATCGTCCATTGCATACCCCTCATTATTCGCAGCGTTAACTTGTTGCCGCATTCATTTCAATATATGTGCTTCTCAAGAGGGAGAAAACGAGTATTTAGTAATTGTTCCCAAAGCACCTAATTAACTGGCAAACTTTGCTAGGGTATCACCCTTAACATATATACTCCTCATTCACTCCAAATGTAAACTTGGTGATACTTTGGAGTGGTTGTGTTTGTAATTTTCTCCAAAGCTTATTCTATTAACCCATACACTTTAACTTTGCATACACATCACCCATAACATGGCATTAATCCCCATACTAATTGAAGCTCATTCAACAAATTTAAACTCTGTTCTACATTTTGTTCTTCTAGGACATTATGTGCATATAATGCTTCTATAATGCCTATTAGCAGTTTTCTCCAAAGCTTGTTACTAATGCACACACTAAACTTTGCCTGCATATCACCCATAATGTGCCCCCCATTTCCTGGAAGTTTAAACTCACATTTATTTCACTCAGGACAATGGTCAAACATTCTACACATATAATAAAATACCTTTAATAAAGGAGCAGAAAATATGTATTTAGTAATTTTCTACAAAGTTCTAATTACCCACACACTTCAAACTTTGCCCACACATCCATTCACTCCAAATTTAAGCTCAGTGCAGCATGTAGTTCTCCCAGTACATTTGGAAAACCTGTGTATAATGCTTCTATAACACTTTGGAGTGCTTGTATTAGTAATTTTCTCCAAAGCCCGAGATTAAGCCACACCACCCACAATGAGCTGGCTAATTTCCTGAAAATTGAAGCTTACTGTCACATTTACCTCTCCCAGGATAGCGCTAAAACATGCATATGGCACTTTCAATCGCTTATAGTTGCACTAACTGCTTTATTTTATTTCTATTTTATTTATTCACAAATACTGCTGTCTCCATTTCAAGACATAGCAGGAGTGGGTACAGATTTTAGTACAAACAAAAGAACAAACACCAAGATTTTACAAACAGATTAACAGGTGATATGATGAGGTTATTCCCCAATTAACTAGTCTCTAGCTATAAAAATGTAATAATCAGCAATTTTCTCTGCACTAAAATAATTTAGGCCTTGCACCGTGTTTATGGAACTTATGGCTACCTAAAAAAAAAAGCGAGACAAGGTTTTTGTTCAAGTACTACTCCATTTATTGCTCTCTTTATTATGTAGCAACATGCCTGCTGGGAAAGGAACTGAAAATTATGCTAGCTAAAATATGCTGCTCATTCTGCAATTTTCTTACCTGTAGCACTTTTTTCTTTTTGATGTAAGCTTTTAGGTTTCGTCAAATGTATATTTACAATTTTATTTTGTATGTTGAAGAGACATGATTACTTAAGTGACTTTCTAAAAGTGCAACCTCGTATTGTTCCTGGTTTATGGATCATTGCTTCTTTAAATTGCTTTTTAAATAGCTGTTGCAGTCTTCATAAAACCTGTATTTTCATATGCATGTAACCTTTTCAAAAAAAAAGGATAAGAAATTTACTGGCCACGGCGGCCACATTTCGATGGGGGCAAAATGCGAAAACACCCGTGTGCTTAGATTTAGGTGCACGTTAAAGAACCCCATGTGGTCGAAATTTCCGGAGTCCTCCACTACGCGTGCCTCATAATGAGAAAGTGGTTTTGGCACGTAAAACCCCATAATTAAATTTTTTTTTACGTTTTTACTAGGTACAGATGTTTTCTTGAACTCATGCAAGCAAAAAATAACTAGAAGTGAGTGTACAGTGAGCGAGGAACAGAGGCATGTTGTATGTAAATGCTTATCACATTATCATAAGTTGTACCCATTATTCAGTCATTGCCCCTGCCTCTCTCTATGTCTCTACAAAGTATCAATTGTATGTAGAATATATCTAGAAGTCATTCAACCCTGCAAAATCCCTGTAGCCCTTATGAACTGCTGCTCACAGAGTGCATAGTCTTACTGTGTGAAGAGTGCCGTGAATCATTGTTCCTGTTTACTTGGTCATGCTCTTCATGACAGCATGCATGTGGTATATATTCTGAAGACAGTGAGCTGAACCATGCTGCCGTCTGTAAGGCATGTTGCTGCAGCAGCAGCAGCAACTTTAATCTGAGAGAGCTTAAAGGAACACGTCACCAGTATTGCCTTTGATTCATATAGCGGCACCATGTTTGATAGCTTCAATAGGGATGGGTAAATACTGATTGCCTCAACACTGTTGTTAAACCTTTGTGAAGCATCTAAGTCGTTAGTTGGGCTCATTCGTTGGGGCAAATTTCATGAATTTCTGATAGACAATGAGACATTATCATTCTCTCCCATTTCTTATAGAAATTATTGTTTCAGGGGACGGTAATGACTTGGCTTGTTACATTATGTGTGTTGCCCTTATGTCATCGTTGTATTCTGTGCTCAAGACTTCAGTGCAGTTGACTATTGTGTAGTAAAACATGGCAGGTTAAGAAGTACCAAGCATTCTGCATGCACAAGAAGTTTTGCAACTTTAAGCACGAGTACTTGCACTACATTTACTGTATCGTGCGGGCTGTTCGGGGACACGTCATGTGTCACTTGCTGGTGAAAGTGAATCGCCCAGCGTTTATTCACTGGTTTTATACATGATCCGCAGGAGAGGGTAGTACCCTCTTTCCTGGGGGCGTATCTCGCCACGAACATAACGCACACAGATTAGAATACAGATTATGATAGTACATCCCCTTTCATGAAAAAAAAAATGTAAGACAAGGAGAGTGTTTTAACTTTGAAAGCAAAACAAACAATGAAAACACGAGCCACTTGTACATAAAAAGTACAGTACATCAAAGATCAAAACACTGAATATAGTCGGGCACCTGTTCAAAGTTCTCGTCATACATTAATTGTTGAGTCATAAGAAGCCAACATACACTGACACCGAGGACAACATAAGGGAAATTACTTCTGCTTAATAAACGAAATAAAGAAACGATAGATTAACCCTTTCAGAGTCAATGACGTAAATATATGGTGCCGCGAGAAAGTCCAAAATGGTCGATGCCGTATATTTACGGCACCGCCTGTACGTTTAAAACGCAAGCCAATTTCCTGACTTTTTCTTTTCTGGCATATGCTGCCACTATGTGGGAATACAGGGAATATTTTTTCTCGCGCTTCCCTTTCTCGGTTTTCATTGCACGGTTTGTTTTAGAGCTAGTTTGCTCTGGCGCGTCTATTTACTACCGCTCACGCATTGGCACGCGGGCGGGTGTCGGTTTGGGTTTCGTTTGGCGGGCGGTTTTGGCTTCTTGCGCTCGCAAAACTGATGGCTATCTCGTTACTAATCGCTCAAAGGGCGACCGCCTGATTCTCGCTCATTTAGTGCTCACAGGGGTGCGCATAGGAAGGATGCCACCGTGCATGCGTTTCCCTTTTTTTTTTTTTTTTTGGAGACTCGCAATAGCTAATCGCCTGTGGCTGGCGATAAGATGAAGATTAGTAGACACTTGCGAAATATTGTCATGTGCACATTTTCTAAGCCTTATGTGTATAACAATGCATCAATCTTTTTATTCTTATAAGCTTATTTTCTTTTTTTATTGTTAGTCATGAATAAACAGTACATATATACCAACGCAAAATATTTTTTTCTCACTTACGGTCACCCTAGAAAAATTACGGTAAATGTTTTTTAATATAGGTCCCTCAGACTAATTGGAATCTGCAATAAAAAAAATAGACCCTGGACAGTCGTATGTGGTGAAAGAAATCGACCCTCAAAGGTTAATGGAAATGAAAGTGGATGAAAAAACAACTTGCCACAGCTGGGGAACGATCCCACAACCTTCGCAAAAGGTTGTGGGATCGTTCCCTACCTGCGGCAAGTTGTTTTTTCATCCACTTTCATTTCGATTAATTTATCGTTTCTTTATTTCATTTATTAAGCACAAGTAATTTCCCCTATGTTGTCCCTGGTGTCAGTGTTTGTTGGCTTCTTATGATATGACTAATAAAAATAGGGCCCCTCGGTTAACCTCCCTTTCTTCTCATTAATTGTTGAGGTGGCCTACGTTGTCTTGTGGTCCTCCGGGGAGCCGCCAATTGCTGTGAACCTGTCGGCACAGCGCTCGCTGTGCTGCGGGAATTTTGTGGCATGTCTCGATCACGCTGTGCGCATGCAGGGGCAGCGCTTTCTTGGATATTGTCTTCATCGTCGTAGTGAGGGCTGCTGAGGTGAAAAGGCTCTTTGGTTGGCAATAAATGCTCGCAATTGCGTCGTAACCACTGTCCGTCTTCAGTCATCACTACATAGGACCTTGGTTGACCAGACGACCAGAGAACTTCAGCTTTTCTCACCCATGAGCCATTTTTTATTCTGACAGCGTCGCCGTCAATCAGTGGCATGCGTGGCCTTCTTGAGTAGTCAGTTTGCTGACGTTTGTCAACCCGCTGACTTTGTCCGATCTGAATTGGCTGGCAGTGTTGTTCGAGGGTTTCGTCCTTGCAATATTTCTGCTGGTGCTCTGCCGCACTCCAGTGGAGTTGACCTGTACGGCTAAAGACCAAGCCAAAAGTCTTGTTTGGTTTCACTGGTTTTCTTCAAGATTCTCTTCACCACTTGTACTCCTTTTTCAGTGAGTTCACTGGAGCAGGGGAAATATGGGCTGGAAGTGACGTGTTTGAAATCGTAGACTTCTGAAAACATTTTAATTTCTCTACTGGAAAACTGAGGTCCGTTGTCAGTGCATACTTCTACCGGTATGCCATATCTTGAAGATATGGCACTGGTTGCATCCACAATCGTTCTTGCTGAAGTGTCTGCGAGCTGTTGGACTTCGGGAAAATTGGACAGGGCATCATAAAAGCACAAGTATGAACGATTTCTGTAGTTGAAAATGTCAATGCCGATGTGGTACCATTGTTGGTCGGGGACCGGGCGCATAATCAAAGGCTCCTGTGGCAGCTTATAAGCGTGCTTTTTACATGCAGCACATGCTTGCACAAACGTCTCGATGTCGGCGTTTATCCCAGACCAGAAGACGAGTTTCCATGCCCTTTCCTTGTATTTGTTGATTCCCATATGGCCTTGATGGATTCTTGCAAACATTTCGTGCCTCATAGTCGTAGGAATCACAACTTTGCAGCCTTTCAAGAGGACCCCTTTCACTTCAGATAGTTCAGTGGTGGAAGACTTAAGTGGACCTTCAATTGGCTCCCCGTTCTCTAGGTGTTCTAGAACAGCGGCGAGCTGTGTGTCATTCCGTGTCTCGGAGGCCAGTTTTTTCCATGTGTTCTTGCTGATGAGGGAACCGACTACACTCACTGCATGTACTTCGATGGCGTCTTCGGCGTCATCTGCTGTGCCAGTGAGCAGGGCCCTTGACAGCATGTCCGCCAGCAAAAGTTGTTTTCCTGGAACATAGCATATGGAAATGTCATAATGCAACTGGCGCAAAAAAATTGCTGCAATCTGGGCGGCATCTCACCTATCACTTTTTGAGAGATAGCATTCAATGGACGATGGTCTGTCTCGACAACCACTTTCTTCCACCCATACATGAAATGGCTGAACCTTTCACAGCCAAAAATGATGGCCATTGCTTCCTTTTCAACTTGTAAATAGAATTGCTTCATCTCTGTAAGCACTCGGGAGGCGTACGCAACCGGCTTCCATGCACCATTGTGACTCTACAACAGGGCAGCACCAATTCGGTTTTGGGATGCGTCACAAGATACCTTGGTTTCTTTTTTAGGGTCAAACACTGATGGCAGGGGCTGTTTGCCAAGGTTGTCACACAGCTGTCTGCATTCTTGCTCGTGATTTGCCGACCATTTGAAAACTGTGTCCTTTTTTAGCAGGCTTCTGAGGAGCGTTGTCCTTTCCGCCAGTGCTGGCAAAAATTTTCCTAAATAGTTGACGACACCCAGCATGTGTTGAACGGCGAGCTTATCGCTCGGTGAGGGCATTTGCAGCATGTACATTACAAGAGCTTGGACGGATTCCTTCGCTTATCACGTCCTCGAGAAATTCAATGTGTTGAACGCCAATTGCACACTTTGCTGGATTGAATGTTAGCCCTGCATGTTCTGCCGCTTCTAGTACTGATTTGAGACGTTGGTCGTGCTCTTCCTGTGATCTACCTCACACAAGTATATCATCGACATACACTGTTACGCCGGAGAGTGCGTAAAAAATTTCACTTAGTGGTGGCTGAAAAACTTCGGTAGCAGACGATATTCTAAAAGGCAGTCGCAAAAACCGATAGCGACCAAAGGGATTTGCGAAAAGGCATATCCTAGACGTTTCTTCATCTAAGGGAATCTGATGGAATCCGGCGTATGCGTCAAGGCAAGTGAATACTTTTGCACCGGCCAACTCTGCTTCTATATCTTCCCGTCCAGGCATTTCGTAGAGTTTACACTTGAAGCACTGATTTATTTTTCTGGGATCCATGCATGCTCGCAGATTTCCATCCTTTTGTACTAGAACAAGGAGACTCACCCAATCAGTTAGTTCGGTGACTTTTACAATTATTCCAGCTTTCTCCATGCATGCCAACTCGTCCTAAAGTGGTTCCTCTAAGGCCAGTGGTACCTGGCGTGGTCTCTGGACTACTGCCGCAGCGTCCTTGCGGAGAACCATGTGGTAGGCACGTTTTACGCAGCCGATACCGGTGAATAGGTGGCGAAAGTTGCCGACCACTTCTTCAGAACTGTTCCGCGACACGCTGTTTACACGTGAAATAAGACCCAGGTGCTCACTTGCTTCAAGGCCTAGGATGGCTTGATGCCAATTTCGTGCTACAAAGAAGGCCAGAGGGGCAATGCGGCCATTTAGAGTGACTTCTGCACGCATGACGCCGGACAGATTAATGTCATTAAATATGGTTCACATTTTTTTCTTCACCTTGCAGAATGGAACAATGAAGGAGCTCTGTGCTGGCCTGAGATCACTTGATGAGCAAGAACTGAAGAACTTTCCTCTGAAGTACAAGTAATGCCCTTAGCTTCATTAAAGTAATTGTCATTAGATCTCAAGGAAAGGAATTAAGGGAAATGAGGCAGTGCCACCAATTTCTGTCTGTTGCTTTTTATGTGATAGAAATGATAGGGTTGATGTCATGTCCCGGAAAGACAGATGTGCTCGCACACACGCTCACGCATGCACACACATGCGCACGCGCTTTCCCGGCCAGTGGCGTAGCCGGGGGGGGCTACTGGGCTCCAGCGCACCCCCTCCCCCCCCCCCCCAAATTTTTATGGCTGGCGCCCTGCTCCCTTTTATGCCTGGCACGTCAAAGGCGCATATCCTTCGAATGCCTGCTCCAGACAAGTACAGGATGGTACACGCATTCAAGCAGACCAAGGGCCTGCTCAAAGTAACAGTTGTATTATTATGCATGAAGCATGGGAAACTTAACAGGGAATATTGGAACCTTAGCCCCCCTTCCCCGAAAGAAAATCCTGGCTACACGCCTGGTCTCGGCCACCTGAAGCCCACTATAGGTGGCAAAAATGAACACTGAACTGGTATTTTGCATACACCACATGTAGCCTGCCTTTGTTGAAAAATATGTGCTATGCTGGAGCACTGGCACGTAAGCACAAGATACAAAAAGCACTTTGTAACGCAGGCAACACCTCACGATACACTAACCACAGCATATCTGATGGTGTAACCATAGGTGCAGAAAAAATTTATACTTCAGCATGTCTTTTTGCATAGTAAGGTTGGAGACTACCTACCAAGTGCACTCTGACATGTCCATATGTCACAGCACCCACATGCCTCCTAGCATTAACCAGCAAAGCTAACCAATAAGCGTCCCTGCAGCATTGCAAAGCTGTCACCTCACTTTGGCAATTATTCTCCGATAGCTTCTGCTCAATCTTTTTATAAAACTACATCATTTGAGAAGCACAAATTTTTTTTTTTTTTTTTTAGTTGGTCACCGTAAAGATAGACTGCTGTTAAACTTCCAATTACCATGCCTGAACCTTGGTTACCCTAGCAGCTCGTAGCACTGTTGCCTACATTAAGCCCTATTCATCCAGGTAATAACATTTTTGTTTTGCTTTCAGGGAATAAACCATGCTTGCCAATCAATTTGAGTTTTAAACTGGTTGAAGTAACTGCACGTTCATTTAGGCTGTTTGGCACATGTTGTTAAACAGAAGAATTTAAATAGCATGACAAAAGACTCAGGACAGCACACTGGACATAGGAAATGATGAGCATCGTTACAAAAATTGGAGCCTGAAGCACAAAAAATTAACATTGAATTCTGCTGTTTAACAAGATGTATCAACCAGCCACCATGGCACAGGACACTGAGAAGAACCACAGGATACAGCACTCTGTCCTGTGGTTATTTTCAATGTCCTGTGCCGTGCTGTTTAAGTTCTTCTAAAGTAACCTTATTCATATATGCAGACAATGCATGTTTGAAATGTTGAAAGGCCAAATGTGATTATATGTTTTCTTAGTTTGTGGACACAAGTGTGTGGTTGTTCTGCAACAATGTTGGCATGTAAACTATCATGAGGAATGAAAATCATCACTACAAAAACGGTTGTCTTGTGAAGTTGCACTTCAGCAAAACCCAGCTGATTTTCACTGAATCCTACAGCTAAATGGCAGACGTGTTTCATTGTCTGAAAGCTTTCAGGTTCATTTTTCTGCTATTATGTTTTCTCATATGTTTCACCCATTAGAACTGGTGATGAACACAGAATATTTCACTGAGCTTTGCAAAAATAAGAACCCCCTCCCCTCCCTGCCAGTGTGCTCTCTCTTTTCCTTGAGGCAAATTATCACAACAGTTTCCAGAATTGAAATGTTGGAAAAGCCCCTGCCTAAAAACCAGGAAGAGTGACGTGTGCAGAGCACTACCGGTGTTGAAAGTTTATGGGGTGCACGATCTGTGAAACAGACGGAATATACATGAAGCTTGCACATAGCCTGAAATTCAGGCTTGCACTCTGCAGTAGTATGTGCAACCAATACAGCATTCCATTGATGTAGAATCAGTATACTTGAACTGAGCAGAAATTTTGTTTTTTGGAGAACTAACACCCCATAAACTTTTGTCACCAACTGTACAAGGTGTTACAGCTAACTCTGGGCAAGCTTTAAAAAATCCTCGTGCAAGTTACAACTATGCAACCAGCTTAATATTGTTTGCTGTCTTCTTGAGCAACTCAAAGTATCTTTACTATGAGCTTAGGTAATTAACAATAATTAATTAACCAACTATTAAAGCATTCATTTCAATGCAATATCTTCAATGTAGAAGTTGAAGAGCCTATTGAGAAATACCCGAATAATTTCTTTCCATGATGATAGCTGCTGTGGTTTTAATTTTTCCGGACTGCAAAGTGCGAAATTTTAAGAAGTGCCATATGACTATGCGTTCACACGCAGTGACATTGGTGCACTCAAACATGCCACGAACAAATTATCTATGAAGCACGCAGACCGAAGACACAACAGGTCTTGAGCAATGAAGATGGATTGAGTAGTGGTGTTCACTTGCAGTTTTGCCTAGGTATCTTATCGGTTGAAGCAGCGAAATATGCTATAAATAACGCATGGCATTTCTTGAAGCTTTGTTAAGGGCAAGGAGGTTTTGGCGGTGGATGGTGATGTATTGAAGATGACAGGTGTGGCCATCGCCTATCATTTTTTTTTCTTGCAGCCTATACATGCCTTTGGTCTGCATACAGCACCAATCCTTCGTTGGTAGCATGTTTGAGGGCACTAATGTCGCTACGCGTAGGCATGTAGGCACATGGTATTTTTTAAAATATTGCACGCTGTATTTGCATCCCGGAAAAATTAAAACTACAGCAGCTATCATCCCGGAAAGAAATTATTTGGATATTTCTTAATAGGCTCTACTACTTTTACATAGATTTTGCATTGAAATCAATGCTTTAAAAGTTAGTTAATTGTTGCTAATTAGCTAAGCTCATAGTAAGAAATTCATTGAGTTGCTCAGGAGGAGAGCAAACAACATTAAGTTGGTTGCATTCTTGTAACTTGCACGAGGATTTTTTAAAGCTTGGCCCTAGTTAGCTGAAACACCCTGTATAATATGTGCGCATGTTCTTGTGAGCCAAAGCAGAAACTGGCCAGGGTGGTCTGGTCAAGCAGCACTGGATGTGCCACCTTACTTTGATTTTTACTGAAGCTTACCATATGAGGTAGCCTTCAATGGTAGGCATGTGGTAGACATGAGGCTTGCATATGGTTAACATGTTGCAGTTAGGTCCAAGGAGCGCCTGGGCACTAAGTGCACTCATTTGTGGTTTATGTTTCACTTCAGCATATTACATTTAGATGTCTGTGGTGCTTAAACTTGGATGTACTATATGGAATGAAAGCTCCCTCTACGTGCTATATTCGTGTACTATTACTTCCGAGTGAGTATACACAGAAAAAGAAAAGTGGTACAGCATTCAGAAATCATAAGATCTTCAAGCTAACTAGCCTGATGGCATGCTCCCCTTGAACATGCAGCATACTTTTAAACTCAATATGAAAAAAAAAATATTTTTTTTGAAGTTTGTTCTTGCGAAAAAAAAACTTGGCAGCTAAATTCATTATGTTCATCAAGACAATGTAAAAAAGGCTCTTTTATATCAACAGTGCGCTGGTGCTCTTACAGGTATGGAATATTCTACAACAGCATTCTGGCAGACCCTAGAAAGTACTTGAAATGGTTGACTCACAAGTAAGTTAATTTCCGTTCATACTAATAAGAATTTTCGCTTAAGTGTTGCCTTACAGAATACTATGCAACGGTGGGCACATAAAGAACCAAGTTGTCAAGGACCTACAAGACCTTAAGGATTTTAATGTGGTAGTGAACTGCAGTGGTCTCAGAGCCAAGGAACTTACAGAAGATCCACTGCTGACTCCTGTCAGAGGACAGGTTATCAAGGTAATGGGTATTAGAAGTTGTTAACGAGTGTGTTTTCTTCTTAAGAATGCCTTCTGCAGATCCCTTGCTTGCAACTCTAAGAGGGTGAATGAACTTTTTTCATACATTGGGAACCCTGATGTGGGTCAGCTAGAATGAAAAACTGCTCCATATTCAATGACAGAAGGCTTGGTTTTTAAAATGAAGACAAGTGCTAGTGGCACTTACGTAAAGATAAATGTTATCATAATAATTAGTATGCACCTATTAAAATTAATTGTAAACTATTTCTTTCCTGCAGGTGTTGGCTCCTTGGGTGACTCAGTTTTATTATGCCAATGGCTGCTACATTCTTCCAGGGTAGGCATTGCACTTACTGAGTGGCACAAAAATCTTTGTGCATGGAGAGTATTAAGTGTGCCAGAAGAGCAGCATATTCACATCAACAGATTATGACCACCTTCGCTTACTAAATTGCACATTTTGCAAGCATTTCTTTATAATTCCTTTCTCAGCTTCTTGGTTTTGAAATCAGCCTCCAGGTGATTATCCTCCACCTTTCTTGCCGGCATCCTTTCGTGTTCTCTCAAACGTAATTTTTTCATCACCTTCATGCTGATAAACCTGTTTTCTCGTTTTGTAGCCAAGCAATGTTTGTCCTCTGGCTTGAACACAGCTGCACTGCCTGTAACTTTAACTCTCCTGTGGATGTAATTGTCGTAAACTTTCTTTCAACATCTCTCCATGCTTTGGAGTTTACAGGGTTTGATGACCTAGCTTTGCTGTGTTGCAGCAGCCATAGCAGTATTGGATGAGCCCTGCTCGTCCAAGCACTCGCTTCCCCAAAGCCTCGTCCTTGTGTTATTTGTTCTCCTCTCGCATGTTTTGGACAAGAGACGCTTGTTCGCAGCTCAATTGGCGTTTCAGTCAGCAGATGTCAATATGTGCCCAGTGATTTCTTTGTCCTTTACATCTTGAGCGAGTTTTTCATGTGGCAACCAGCACTTTCAAGATGTCATCTGACAGAGGCGATTAGTGCATTGCTGGCCCGTCTTCTGAAAAACAGGCATTTCTTCTACTTCTTCTTTTGACGATGATAGTTCAGACACTGAGGTGTACATCATTTCGGGAAGCGAAGCTAAACGTGATGATGAAGAGGTCAGCAACTTCTTGAGTGAAGAAGACAAAGAGGAAATCTCACAAGACGATATCGCAAATGCGTGTCTGTGGACAAAATTGACATGAACAGCATTCTATCTAAGCCTCCACTGTTTCCTTTTTTTCTATGCTTTGTAAGAAGTTTCCTGTAAGCTTGCTGGCTGAATTACTATATAGCATATCAAGTGTTTCCGGTAGGATGAGCTAGTTTCGATGATAGTCTATGAAATCACCCGGAAAGCAACTGTGCATGATCCCTTGTTTTGAGCCATACCACTCCCTGCCAAAGTTCTCTTAGTCAAATAATGCACTGTTAACATGTGCAGCTAATGTGACAAAGACAAAGGTATCTGTACATATTCCGTAATTTTTGTCCATTGCTAGCAGGTGGCTGGTGCATTTATATTGTGATGTACCATAAATTTCAGATACCTACTTTATTTATTCTATGAGTCGGTTATCTTTTTCTTCATCAAAAACCTGCTTTTCATAACAAGAATATTCACAATCATCAATTAAAAAAATATTCGGGGTAAAAAATTCATTGAAAAAAAAAAAAAAACGGCTAAGGGCTTAATGTAGTTCTGTCAGGATGTGCTTCTGAACTGCTTGATATATGCTAATAAGTGCACCACATTTCAATATTTAAGAGGTGGATGTGGTAGCGGAACTGAATTTTGGCAAGCAGCCTTTGGAGTGTATAAAGCAGCAACAAAACCATAAGGAAGCAATAAAGCTTTGTACTACAATATGAAATGCTTAGGTATGTAACTATGGCATACATATCCCGTCTTACAGTGCTTGCAGTACAACCACTTGCAAGGGTTCCATGATATGACAAGTGTTGAGAATGTCTAGATTTCTAGTTTTTCTATGCTGTCATTAGCACATGTGCATGCCAACATTTAGTTTCGCTTTAACTTTACAGAACAATCCATTTAAAATATGTGTTCACTGGGTCTCACATTGTCATCTATTAACCATTGAACCGTTGAAACACTGTTACGACAAAGCCCAATTTTGATTGTGTATACTATGCTCTTGTTGTCGGTAATTTTCAGGACAGAGTATGTCACACTGGGGGGCACAAAGCAGCTTGGCGATTGGAATATGGAAGTCTCGCAGCATGACAGGGACTACATATGGAACACATGTACTGCAGTACTTCCAAGCCTCAAGGTGCATTCACTCACATAAGTTTCAGTTACATTGAAAACTGGCAGCATGTTGTGAATGTTGAGAGTAAATTATCTAGGTTGAAGATTATCCAGGTTAAGCATAAATGCTAATAGCATGCCTATGGATAATCATGCTTTCTGAGAGCTTGCACTAGGCTGACATGACTTAGGTTTGAGTTGTAATCATGAGTATTTTAAATGGGTATTGACTCTGTGTGTGGCTTTTTTTTTTTTCTTTATTAAATAGCTGCTGACTCCATAACTACATTTTCGTACCAGAATTCCTTGAATGCATACAAAATTGCGAATGTTAAATTCTTTTATTTTGACCATTTCAAAACGCACGCCAAATAGAGTGCAGATTCTTGGTGTATGGTTTGTTTACAAGGGCAGCTCTGCATGTCATGAAAATTGGAGGCAGTGGTCACGTGTTATCACAAACTACTGATGCAAGCACCAGTCAGACTGGTCCAGTGGTTGCAAGCCACACAGTGACCATGTCGCCGAAAGCTGTGGCATGCCACATAATACATTTATTCCTTTCTCACTTTATGCTTCCCCGCATTCGACAAGGCATAATAAGCTTTGTCTCCTGCTATTGCTTCTAACCATCTCTCCCCTGTAGAGAGAGCTTTCAGCAAGACGATTAGATTGCGGCTTGCTGAAACAACCCACGCATTAATGTCAGTGATGCCACATGACGCCCCCCCCCCCCCCCCCATTTTCGTGATGGACAGAGGAGCCCTTGTTAACAAACTGTATGCCAAGAAATTTGGCGTGCTTTTTGAACATGTCAGATTAAATGATGTTATAATTCGCAATTGGTTGCTTGATCTAGGAATTGAGGCCTTGTACTACAATTATGGAGTCGCTGGCTATCTAATAGAGTAAAAAAAAGCGAGGACAAAATTTCGTGTCAGTGCTCCTTTAAAACCACAATTAATATGAACCTGCCTACCACTGTGAAATCTTAAACCGATGAATGCTAAGCTGAAAATTGATTCCTCATTGTCTTAAGACAAATTTCTTATTGAAGAGAAAGAATCTCTTCTTTCAAGTTAAACTCTCGGAAACTACCAGATTGTTTTGCGGTCAAGCGAAACGTCAATTTTACACCTTGAAAGGAAGCACAAACCTTCATTTGATGTCTTGGATATGTTTTACCTAACCTAGTCCTGGATAACGTAAAAATATTCCAATCTGTTTTTATTCCTAATTGGCCATTAGCCCTCCGTGATTGGTCACAATGGTTTGGGCCTCACCCTTATGGGCGGAGCTTGAACTGTTCTGACCTATCACAAAGGGCTAATGGCCGATTCAGAATGAAAACAGATAAGAATAGATTTGCGTTATTACGGCCCTAGTTAGTCTGCGAGAGGGCTTGTTAGCCGTCCGTCTCCTAAGATATATTAGCATTAAGCTTTCTGATAGCAGCAATAAGCTTTAAATGTGTTTTTCAAGCCACCTCCAGCTAATGGGATTGCTGTGGTGACTGGATAAAATTGCTATTTTAAAGTTAGATGCACTGCACTTAACCAACTACATCAAATTTTAGGTAACTTTGTTTCCTTTATATAGTCTATTAATACAGAACTTTCAGTACAGATTACTTCAAGAAAAGCTTGACTAACATTTCTGTGTGGCTTCCTTATTAAGGACGCTAAAGTGATTGAAGACTGGGTAGGACTGCGCCCTTTTCGTCAGCCAATCAGGATCGAGGCAGAAGTTCTTGGGAGTGGCAGCAACCAGTGCAAGGTATTTCTATATGAACATGTTTATTGCACCTTAAAACAGCAGAATCTCAGTGATACAGATATGCTAAAGTAACAGGAAATATTTGTGTTACTGCAGGTTTATATAGAACAGAAACAAAAGTATGCCAAATCATGGTTTTAAAAATTTTCGAACACCTATTGACTCGAACACCTATTGAAGACTCGCAGAGTAAAAATGTGTCATAATTCTCATCATTGCCACTCTACTCTCGACGTCTAACACTTGGAAACAATTTGATTTGCACTTGTAAAGCAATTAATAATGAAAAGTTTAGTGTGAGTTTGGGACCCAAAAATTCTTGACGTGCCGATTCCCACAGTCCACGGGATCTGCATGCTTTTTTTTTTTTTTGTACAACATGAGATATGGTGGAATGGCAGAGATTTATGTACCAAATATACAGTGCTGAAAAAGGTGTTCACATGAGCACTTAAGCTTGAATGTTACAACATGAAATGTGACATGCTCGCAAATGAAGAGAAAAAGGCGCTGAATGTCCCTTTTCATGCTGGAACATTCAAAATTATGTAACACCAACTAGTCCAATGATTCACATTGCTTTAGCTTATTAGCTTCATTATGGTCAATGGTGCACTCATTTCAAGCTGTACTTCTTTTTATGTCTTGAAGGTGGTTCACAACTATGGCCATGGAGCACATGGAATCAATACATCCTGGGGTACAGCACTCCATGCAACACACCTTGTTAGTGACATGCTGCAACATGAAACAGTCAGCATTCTTGCAAAATTGTAGATGTGGCAACTATTCTTTTGTATATGGCATGCTACACTTGAATCATATGAAGCCTGTGTGGGAAAGTGATTGAAATAAAAGCACATTGAAATAAAAAAAATGTGTAGTTTCTTGGCACCACAGAGCCACCTGTAGCAACAGCATTTGTGCACATCTGCCCCTCCTTTTTTTGTTACCCTAGTAATCGTCTGCCAAGATTTCAAACGACACTTTTCAACAAAATTTACCTTTGCCAGTGCACTTGATCTTCTGGCTGCGCAATCATACATCTCACTGCCACTGAACATATATGCTGCTAATGCCGCTCATCTGTCAACACAGTGGTTCACTGCTGTAGCTGTGCAACTTCTCCGTTTGCTGCCGTGCCTTCTATATTTCACTAAAGCCATCCCTCTGAAGGTAAATGCTGTTGAGAATGGCTAGGGCAATTTCTCTGTGCATTGTGCAAGCTGTGTGAAACGGTGAGTTGCCTCATGCTTGCATGTTCATCAGTGCTACCCCTAGTGTGTGAGCTGCACCGGCAGTGGCATCTTGACTGTGGTCCAGTGTCTGTAGTCTAGAACAATCATTTGAAGAATTGCCTTACAACTCAGAAGCGAGTTGTTGTGCAAGAAAAATGTATATATTTTTAATAACATTTAAATGAGGACACCAGAAGACACAGTGAATGTGCATACAAGGTGCCCTCATGTCTTCTAATGTCCTCGTGATTCTTCTTGCACTATACCTTGCTCTGACAACATGGACCACCAACTAGACCAGATCGCAACGCTCATTTCCTTGCATGGCTAGTCAACACTGTGAAGAACACTTCCTTTTATGTTGCTTCTTTGTTTAAAGGCTTTATCAATCTTGTAACATGGGTGCAGTAAAATTTGTGAACATTTAGCAAAGCAATGAAGGGGGCTAGTTGGTGAACGTTCATAGTTATATTGTGCTCAGTTTTACCCAGACGATATTAAGGAAGGACAGGACGTGGACGGACGTAGCGCAACAGTTGCGCCACGTCCTGTCCTTCCTTAATATCGCCTGTGTAAAACTGAGCGCAATATAACCATGAATTGTGAACATTTGTTTGGCTGCAAATTCATGAGAGAAAGATAAAAGAAATAGGAACATTAAGAAAAGACTGGTGTATTCTCTCATATTCCTAAGCAAGATCACATACCATACCCAACATTTGTTAGGTGTGGCATGGCTGTTCTTAGTGTACTGCGCCACGACCGTATGAAAACTATGTACGCTCTTTTATTAGGCAAATGAAGTGTTTTCTGCAAATTATTGCGGAAGGTATTTGTAAGATTAAGTACCAAGAATCTGAAGCAATTTATTCCTGCATTCTTCTGTAATAAACAGTAACAAAATGTATGGGAGGATGTCCCGAAGCTCTGGGCTCTAATAAAGCGCTATGTTGCTTGACTTGAGCTGCTATGTGCACCAATGATTATACCCGGTGTTTTGCCTAACTTAAATAGCTTTAGAAAAAAGTGACACATCCTAAACAAATGATACCAACCGCATACTGTTTGAGGTTGACTTGAGTTTTTTTTTTATTTTTTTATTGCAATAAAGACTTGCCCTTAAGGCATAATTCTTGGAGCGTATATCTGTATTATATGTGTGCTGTGAGGCCTGTGTTGTGTATGAATTGAAGCAGTGTTTTGTGGAATCTGTTGTCATGTATCCAGCGGTCATAGCTGGTTGTCACACTGTAGCGGAGGCCGGCTTGCAGTAGGAGACGCGAGCATTCCGATTGTAAACCCGTACATGTCCATATTAGGTGGTATGCATCTGCTTCCACCACAGGAACGGAGCAGTATGGACACGTAGCACCCAGTGGTAAATGCGACCAGTTTCACCTTGAGACAACAGCCGGTGTAAGGGCCACCCTGGCCCGAAGCCTCCTAAGCACAACTTCCTCCGCCCTAGTAAGGTGAAGGGGGAGGGAGCAGACACACGGTGGGATAAGAGCGCGTGTGTCCTGCCGGAGAACATTTTTACGGGCTCGGAGCGAGTCACGGGGTTGGGGTGGGAGGGGAATAGGTGGAGGATCAGGATTAGGAGGGCAGTGTGCCTGCTCGTCAGTAGCAATGTTGTAAGGGTTCGCTGAATGGCCTTGAATCCAGTGTACCTTGACGCAAGTAGCTGTTTTACTATTCACAGTGTGTATTGTCTCGCAAATTTCCATCACCTTATCAACCTTCTTGAGTTCCTGAATAGCCGCTAAAGAATCAGTGAAGATATCTAGTTGCTTGATGGTAGGCAGCTTAGATGTCGCATCTTGCACAGCGTAGTGAATGGCTTGAAGTTCCATTACTAGAGCGCTGGCTTCCGTAGATAAATAGCGCTGGTGGCCGCTGATGAAATTATGCGTAGTACTCAGGAATTATGTCCTTCCGCCGTCTGGGAGAATGGCAGCATCCGTATAGACTTTGCAGATGTTAGCGCATGATGCATCGACGATGTTGTGTTCGTCAATAATACCTGTTGTATCGCTGCGTCGTAACTTCGTTGGCTTATTAGTTGTGATGCTGGTGAATTCCCAGGGAGGCATTGGATAGGGCTGATTGTCAATCCGAGAGCCGCGTTGAAAATGAGCATGCAACGCAGCGACAGCCGGAACAAGTTGCTTTTTTATTTCTCATGCTTTTTCACGTTGCAAAATTAGCTCTGCAATTGTGTTGAGCTCGGCATGTTCCTGTAAGGTTGGTATCGGAGTGATGCGGGGCAGTGCTGTGATTGTGCGCATAGCATCGCGATTAATCGTCTCCAACTGTGCCAGCTGTGCCAAAGTCAGCCATTGAAATTGTGCCTGATATAAAATTCGTGGCTGCAAGACTGCACGCACCAACCGTCGAGCTACGTCAGTACGAGCTCCAGCTGCTTTTGCTGCAATGCGACGAATAAGGTGAAGGGTTTTTGTCGAACTCTGTCTGGTTTTACGGAGCCGGTGTGCACCACTGCCGGAGTGGTGAATATAGAGACCCAGTATGCGGACCTCAGAAGCCTCGGGGATTGTCACTGCGCCGAGTCTAAATGTAAAGGGGTGCTGCGTGATTCTTGTGCGTCCTTTCTTGTTGGCCACCACAACATAGCTTGATTTTTGGGCGGAAATGTCCAACCCTGCTTTCTGAGCGTAGTTGTTCAGAACATCAAGGGCTTCTTAAAGCTGTTGAGTTTGTCTAGATATATCTTCATGCACGGACCACAAAGTGACGTCATCCGCATAGATTAAGAACCTCACGTCTGGAATCAGATGTAGTTGCCAGGCTAGAGGTATTAGAGCAACGTTGAAGAGAAGAGGAGCCAAAACCGAACCTTGTGGGACTCCTCTGTTCGATGTGAAGTATCTTTCTTGCCTTCCATCTACTCTAATCGCAAATGTGCGATTCTGAAGGAATGAGTAGATGAATCTTATCACCCGCGGTGGAAGTGCCAGGTCGATGAGGTTGGCTATAATGATTTCATGGTCTATATTGTCATAAGCTTTCGTTATGTCTGTTGCTACTACCGTGCGCACAGCGTGACTGTGTGGTGAAACCTGTAAAACATCGTCTGATAAGATAGAAAGTCCGTCTTCAGTTCCCAAGTAAGAACGGAATCCAATTTGAGCAGGATGATATTTATCGTGGCGTTCAAGCCACCAGGAAACACGTGTGGCCAGCATCTTTTCAGCGAGCTTGCAGACAGTTGAGGTTAGTGAAATTGGGCGTAAAGACTGCAGGCTATTTGGAGACTTTCCTGGTTTCGGAATCGCAACAATTGAATGCTTCCAATCAGGTGGAACGTTTCCAGTCTCGAGTTTCCAGACTTGAGTTACTCAGACTATTTATTGAAGTGTAATTACATGGCCAATTATCTAAGTTCAATAACAGAAAATTTTAAATATCAATTTGAGGGCATAAGTTTTGATTGTAAAAGTTGTAGAATGCACCCAGAAACACCCAATGAAGTTGTTTCCGGTGTCATCTTCTATGTGGCTCATTTCTTCAGGCTCTTATGTTATGAAAGCCTGTGAAATATGGGGAACAAGATTCAATGGCGATATAGCGGTAAATGTGAGAGAAATGCAATAGGCATTACACTGCACCTATTTCAGGTCCCAGATGATTTAAACCACATTGACCACATTGCAAAGTGCAGCTCAGGAGCTCACTCAATGCACGTCCTGCCTCTTCGAGGAGTGAAATGCAACTGATGGTAATTGGGAGCACACCACCATCAGTTGTGCTATAGTCGGGTACAACTTAAGAAAGCAGGAGAGGCCCCACCCATATGACCAAAGCACGGCAGCTGATTGCCCCTGCGACTAAAGAAATAGTCCCACAGATGTGACTCAGCCAAGTTCCAAGCGCGGGCTGCCATGTTCTCCGTCGGTGGGGTCACCAGTCGTGCAGCTCATGATGTCAGTCTAGAGCGAGTGCCCATTGGTGGAGGCACTTATGCACCTGCCTTGGACCGGCAAATGCTGCTATCTTCTAACACACACACGCACACACGCACGCACGCACACACACGCGCACACACACACACACACTTCTAAGCTCTCCCTATCACCTCTCTGCCTCTACCACGCGACTGGCCTCCCACACTTCACACACACATTTTTTTTCCACTTTGACACACCTAATGCTAACACATTAAAAAAATGACTTCATGCACTTCACTGCATGCTTGCATGTCTGGTTCGCAGTGCTTTCAACTGTTTCCAAAGGAATAAGCCCATCTGCTCATTGCTTCTCCTGGAGAGAGGTGCAAATTGTTATGGGAGCAATCATTATAAAAATTATGAAATGCACCAATACCAATCTTGTAAAAGAGCATAACTATCTATCCTTCACTAGAAGTCCGAACTTAAAGGCTACATAACATGAACATTTAGAATTCCCATTAACCCTTTTTGTGTTGGGTTTTTTTTGGAGGAGATGCACCCCCAGCGTTGTTGCTATTATAAAATGAACACAACTGTTTCTTTTTGCTTGCGCAGAAATGAAAAAAATGACACTGATAAGGGAAAATGCTCTCTTAAGTGTGGTCCTCGCATTCTTATCTTTCAAAAGGAATGTCAAAAGGAATATAAATGTATAAATGTACCGGTACATCAGTGACGCTGAAAGGGTTAAACAATAAGGCGGGCAGCAAAAGATTACGATAAACGCAATACAATTGCATTTTTTTTTTCTTTGAAGTCCTGACTCACTGATAACTAGGAAGGGGCAATAACTCAAAATAATTTGGCAGGAGAAGCATTATGAACCATTCTTTATCACAACGAAATAAAATCTCTACTCTGAATTCATTTAGCCCATCTTAAAAGTTCAAACAACAATGCTGATTAAACTAGAAGACAAATGGGAGATTAAACCTAAGTATACACGGAATTCCTGAAAGTCCTAGTGAAACAGAATTGCATCTAAAGGATAAAGCAGTTTGTGTGTCTTTCTTTTTTAAATATAGACTGACACTACTGTGTGTCAGCAGGGAACATTTATAGACTTTGCAAACAGCATGTTAAGCAACCTGTCGTTTACAGCCAAGCTTTTAATGAAAAAAAGCTCATATTCAATCACGTAAGAAAACAAGGATCTCCTATATTTATTCAAAAAGATTACTCGCAAGCTACTTAAAGAAGTGAAAACTATTCTGGGAAAGTGCTTAAGTTGAAAAAGAACAGAGCGAAGTGTAACCGCTTCATAATCAACTTAGTTGAAAGGCAAATCCTTGTGTGGGATGAGGCTAGTCGGAAATGTGGGAAAATATAGAAACAATGACAGTACCTAATCTCCACCTTGATGCAAATACTCTGCAGAAAAGCAGTTGTGCACGATCAACAAAAATGCGCATAGTTTATACAGTAAAAGTGAATCATTCGAAATTGCTTTACTTCATCACCTGAATCTCACAATTATTGAGATAGGGCTACGCGATGAAATGACAATTTTTCCTCCAGAGTGCAAAATTTACTGCAGTTATGTTTCCTAGAGGAGAGTGTTGCTGTTGGCATAGAAGCACCACTGAATGTACTTTAGTGGATGAAATTACTGATATTGAGAATTTATGCACTAAGCTCCCATATTTGAGATAATCAGTTTATCTTGCATTATATAGACCTCCTGGTGTATTGCCAGAGTGCTTAAGCAAACTAAAACGCTTTTATATCCATTACCAGAAATGCAAAATTTTTATCATTGGCGATTTTAACCTACCCGGTGTCCATTGGGACAGTCTAAAAGCCCCTGAAAGTTATAACAAGCATATTAGCAGTATCTATAACATTATGCTTGTGCATAACTTAATGCAAGTTGACTGTAAACCACTACAGGAGCAAGGATCATGTTGATTTATGATTTATTGCACCTTCCATTTTTCTAATTTACTGTTTCTATAGAGCAGGGACTGTCTGACAGTTGTCATGTTAGTGCTTCTTTGTCATTTACTAGTCGTAGTAAATGCGACAAAAGCCTTCTGTTTGGTTAAGGATTATTCACTTGTTAGTGACACATTATAGAGCACCTCAAATGTTGTTTTCTTGATTACAGTGACAGTGATTCCCATGTTTTTTGGCAAAAGTTGAGATGTGCTTTCGATGTTTAGATTCTTTAGTACCAAACAAATGGAAAAGAATTCATAAGCAGGCACCCTGGATGCCAAGTTACCTCATTCAACAGGATCACAAGCTTAAGTGAATAAAAAAGTGACATGTGCAGTCACCTTCAGTGAGTGAACAGGTTGCATGTGGTTTACATGCTTCAAAAGATAATGATTTTCCACTGGGGCTACTGAACTTCATAAAAAATGAACCAACAGTTTTGGCACCTTCATAAGTGAGAAGACGATACCCTTTACACAGCTTAATATTCATGGTCGTAGAATTTCAGACGAGGGAAATCACGCAGCATTTTACCACACATTAGTTTTAACACAATCTATATTGACGTGTGCGAATCAACTTTTCATAAACTCTGCTTACTCAGGTACAAACTATGAAATTATCCAGCTGGTGCCACACCTCATCTACACAACTTATTTGGCCTACACTTGAGTATGCACGTATAGTCTGGGATACCTCTACCAACTTAAACATAAAGCAACCTAAAACACTATATAGAAAAGTAGTTAGATTTATTTATCATAAATTGTCACAGTTTGATTCACAGCCCAAACTCGTAATATCAAACTGTATACAGTTGCTTGCTTTATGCAGAAAAAATGTATGCCTTGACTTCCTTTCATCACTGATTAGCAATAAATTTATACAACCTTCACTACATCTCAAACATCTAGATACACGCGACACCAGGAACGCCACTCCTCGGCCTCATATGTTGTGTGTACAGAGGTGTTTAAACATACATTTTCCCCATATACCATTATTGGCTGGAACTCGTTTTTGAACCCAATTGATCACATTACTGAATGACATGTGTTACTTTATTCTTGTGTTTATATGTTTGTATCTACTTTGCTTGGACCTGTACATGGTTCACAGTATTCTGCAAATAAACAAATATATAATGAGTTATTTTTCTTAAAGGGCCCCTGAAATAGTTCGGACAAATTTTGTAGACGCGTAGGGTACAGCTTAAGTAGAACATTCGCACCACAATTTAAGTGAAGCGTTACATATTAATGGAGCTACAAGCGATTACATGTTACCCTCCTCCCTAGCCATGCTTTTCCTCCTCAACTCGTTTGCCGAGCGATCCAGGCTAAGCTCCGCCTTCACTGGTTCTGCGTCACGATGCGACGTCACATCGTCCACTTCCGGTTGTTTTGGAGCCCGCCCCGCCTGCACGACACCTCTCTGCTAGCCGCTTGGCCGTTGACCCCAGGCGAGAGCTATCGAAACAGCGTGCGTTGCAAGCATTCTGTTGTAGCGCCGAACGTGTCTGGTATTCCGGTAATCACACACTAGCCGAACGTTTCGACGGAATGGTGGAGGCATAAACTCAAGCTGATGAACGAACTTTAGCGTAGATGTACGTGAGCTGCCTGATCGGTCTCCACGGTCCAGCCACCCGCTGGCGCAGAGCTTAACCTGCCAAAGAAAGAGCTAATATTGCTCTAACCCAGTGTAAAATATTTTAAACATTTACAAAAACAATGTGTTAACGATTACACTCCTGCGAAAAATTTACACCAGCAGCAAAGAAGAATACATTTTCTTACTGATATACTGTGTTTGGTTGAGCTCTATGCCACCTGGTGGCTGCACCGTGCAGACCATTCACATTTGCGCTTCTGTTCATCCCCTGAAACGACACGCAAGGGGACACGGCCAGGCCCTGTCCCCTTGCGCTTGCGTTTACCCTAATACTGGACTCGCGAAACGCTATTGCGTTAGTAATCTTCCGGTGTAAAGTGACGGCCGCAACCGCGCAAATCCTGGCGCCCATCGGATAGCGGCTGTCCAATGCGCTGCAGCCAGTCCGCTCGTCTACTGGCTTGCAGAGAGACAGGATGTCGCAGCTTGACATGTTACCAGTTGCTACGTTTGCAGTCCACAATGCAACAAAGTCGAATCATAGCGCTCACGAAAAGACAGACCGACACTGACGGCGGAGCGCTCGTCAAAGACGGAGCACGTTGTAACACAAGCAGACGACACTTCCTGTGTGCCGGAAGTGCTTAAGTGTACTGAAAAATTTTTCTTGTGCATTCTCTTTATGTTACTTCTTTTTATAAAAACAAATTAACTAACATTCCAACTATTACGAACATCATTTGTTTACCATAAAGTTGGAAAAATTATCGATCATGCGCCCTGGTCAGCCAGTCGGATAGCTCGCCCCACTGACGTCATATGGGTGATTTCCGTCATATGGGTAGGGGCAGCTTAATATTCTGCCGACAGTGTGCAGCAATCGGCAGCGATGTGCATCTTTAAAACCTTATAATAAATTACACGCTTTATGCCGAGCACTTAGATGTGTCAATTAATGATCAGAAGGAACTACTCTAACGACTCAGTACGTTTGTAGAAAATCGTCAAAATCATTTCAGGGTCCCTTTAACATGCTAATCCGGTGGCCGATTCCCTGTTGCCCGCAAGATCCAATCTTGCAGTACCAGTGCGCAAAGCACTTTGTCTTGGATGGATGGATGGATGGATGAATAACTTTTTTGAGGTCCGTCGGTGCGTGCGATTAGTGCACAGCGGGCCGCTCCCACATTGGGACAGAGAGGCCATGCCCCTCCGCCGCGTCGCGGGCCCGATGGACAGCCCAGAGCTGTGCTTCAAGATCCAAGCTGCATAGAGCTCGGTCCCACTCTTCCTTGGTGGTCCTGGCCACCGGCACCAGGCGGCAACCCCAGAGCATGTGAGCAAGGCTATCTATATCCTTACAGTAGCGACAGGCATTGTGACAGTGCGCGTCCAGAAAGATTTTGTGCAGGAAGGTCGGGCATGGGTAGGTGCCTGTCTGAAGCCACCTGTATGCGACTTCTTGTGCTTTATTGAGTGCTTTGTGCGGCAGCAGCATGGTTCTCTTGACTAACTTATAATGCTGGGTGCGATCGTTGTAAGTGACGAGGAGGTCACGCTCGCTTTCCCATCCTGCCGAGAGGGAGTCCGAGCTCGCATGGTGAGTTAGGTCTCATGCGGCCTCGTGTGCCATCTTGTTGAGGTTAGTGAGCGGCCCCTCCAATGGTCCCATGTGTGCCAGGAACCAATTGATGTAGTGTGGGGTGAGGTGATGAGTACCAAGTATTCTGCCGACGATCGGGGATACGCTCCCTGTTCCGAAGAACAGAACTGCCCTCTTGGCAGTATACCAAGCTTTTATCGTCTTCTAGGAGTGCAAGGCTGATGGCCGCCTGCTCGAACACCTCAGGACTATCAGTGCGGACCGTGCACACGTTGATGACTGTGCCATCTTTGTTGACCACCGCTGCTATATAGGCTCGTCTGCCAGGATATTTGGCTGCGTCCGTAAAGCAGCATGCTTTCCCGGAGGCGGCTGCCTGTCGAAGGACTGCTTTGGCTCGAGCAAGTCTTCTGTCGATGTTGTGCTCTGGATTCATATTTCTGGGAAGAGGGGCTGCCCTGATCTTTTTCCTCTGGTCGGGTGTTAGCCCGTGGCTGTTACACTCGATCTCCCGAGGCGCGACGCCTATTTCTCGTAGGATCCATCTGCCCGCAGGTGTGCTGGGCAGCCTGGTGATCTGTGCCCGTCTTGGAAGTACCCTGAAATTATAAATGAGCAAATGGATTGTGAACGGGACTCTGGATTGCGTAGGCCTCAGTGCCTGCTTCTTTGTTCACATTCACATGTTCTTGGTGCTATCACATTTTTAAGGTTAATAGCTTTATTTGACTGTTTTGCTTGTTTTCGTAAACGATGATCGGACTTTCACCGCTGATAAAGGCGCCAATGCAAAGAGCATGTGCGCTCGCACAACCAAGTTGCAGGGTGCACTCTTTGCTTAACGGTAAATATTATAGCTCTTCGAGATGCACATGCCATCCACCTATACTACGGCTACAGGTGTCCTGGCTAATGGCTCTGTTCGCTATAGAATTATGCAATGAAACAAACGCGACCTAAATGTCCTCCCTGCAAAGAATGTATGCTGTCAAGTGCACCATTCCTTTAATAAAGCGAATAGCTTTCTTGAAATGTTTGGCTGTTCGCTTAATTGGCAATCATCGTCAATAGTTTCTGCAGAATTTTTTTCTTTTGATTTATTTTAAAGACTAAATCTGTGTGCCACCACTTTTGTTTAACCCTGATGCAAGATGTGGATCACGGCTTCCGTGGTCAGCATCAAATACAACATGCTCTAGTCACTAGTGCACAAGGACACATTTGAAGCACTGTCCGAATGTATGTATGAAGGAGAAAAATTTGCTCATATTGAGAACTCATAAGTTAGTAATAAAACTTGAGAATTTCTCTTCTTGCTGACATATGTAACTCCTGTATTGATATTCTTTGAGTGAAACGAGAGCCAAATGGGCAAATTAATTTCGCTAAACTTGAATTAAAATGACATGAATGTAAAACAAGTACACTTCCTCACACAGAATGTTGATTATCAGTAGTTTATTCATAATGTCAACTTATATACATGTGCATCAAAAGCATGCATGAGGTGTATGACGACTAAAACCAGCTTGAATGAATTATTTACATATATACAAGGTACTTACATTATGTTTCTGGTAGTAAAATGAAGTAGTCAAAATTCAATAACAGCAACTGTAAAAGGCACCTCTGCAAATATAACTGAAATCTTTTGTTGGAGCTCTTTGTTGCAATAAAAACAAATTTCTACATATGTACAGGATTTAAAAGACAAAACTTGTTCAAGAAATGTTCTACATTCTAGAGTGACCAAATATAAACAAGACACAAATTTCACTTGTTACAAAATTAACTGTGGCTGCCTGTACATACAGTTATGTGCATAAGCCTTAATTATTCTTGAAAAGAAAAAAAATATGCCCCATACAGTGGTGTTGTAGGGTTCAATAGATGCCAGCTGTGCATAAAAAAAAATCATAGGTATATAGTTTCGAACCTCCCTTCATTGAGTTAGAAGACAATGTGATGCATTATTGTTCTAGAGCAAAATGCTGGTACATCTGGCATGGCATCTGAAATTACTGTACAAAATTTTGGGATTCAAATTGTTCAGCGCTACATGTACTTTCCAGTCACTTTTACAACAACAATAGCAACACATAACTCAAGCATAAGGTGGCAACAGAAAAAAGAGCCATGAAGTGCCATTTCTGTATGTGAAATCAGACCACAAAACCATGCCAAAATTCGCATGCTCCTACTACGCAATGACTCTTCTATAAGACAAATTTCAGGAAAGTGACACGAATGAATTATGTAATAAATTACGATAACTCTAACTTCGCAAGTTTACTGAAACAAACTAGATCAGTTCTTTTACTACTTTTAGGGAGAACATGGGGAAGGCAGGAGATGAAAATTCAAGACAGTGAGCAAAATGGGGAAAGGCGAAAACCAGAGCCAACGTTTCGACAAGTCAACTTATAATTTCAAAACTATTTTCCCATGTTGGGAAATTATTCTGGGAATATGTATAGAATAATTTCATAAGTAAACAAATACATCACGTATTCTACCAAAAGAAAAAGGCAAATTTGCAGTTTACAATGGCTGTAAAAAGTGACAACCGAGGTACATGTTATGGGTTCTTTTCTCATCTAAAGTGAACACCTTTTATAAATTAGAATGGTGTGCATAATATGTATTTCTTTTCCGAGAAACAAACACATTTGCCCTTCCAACTGGGAAAACCAATAACTTCTTTCCCCCCACATTGTGTAACAAACTCGGACTTTTTCAAAAAGAACTGCCGATTAGCAAGTGGCAAACGAAACTGATAAAAACAGGTAGAATTAAAGATGCGCAGTTGGGAGTGCTATCACAGCTACTATACAAAAATTGCTGATTTAGAATATGTTTTATTTAACTTTAATAACTAATTTATTTAAAATGGTCGCCCACACATGCACAATGCAGAAACAAGAATTACAACCTTCAATAATAAAATGATGTGACTGCACAAGGCTAGCATTTTGATCGATTACATTATTTACATGAAAGGAACTTTCTTGTGGACTGCCTTTGTCAATTTGCAGTTTTTGCCGGGTGCCAAAACGAGAAGGACACTTCACCACTCCCCCTCCCCACCCCCTTTATGTAAAATATATTAAGCAAAGCATAAAGTTTGGCATTCCAGCCTAAACATGAACATTTGTTCCCATACATGGAAATTTTATATGGCTGTTACATTTGTACCAAAACAATCCAACCTTACTCCTAGCTGTGCTTTCTCTGTATACAGAGCCTTGAAAATTAGCAGCCTAAAAAAAGTATGCAACAACTACAACAACTAAGCAAAGCTAGATTTGTGCAGCTCTTATTTGGACAAGCAAACACAAAGTGCTGATACAAACACTAAGGTGCAACCACTGAGTAGGATCTTGGTAACAACAAACCATACAGTACAGTACTTGTAAATGAACAGGAAGCCAGTGAAAATGACTCTTACACAAGAGAAGAAGTGGACAGGATAAGCACTGGACTTAAAACAGCACTCGCCCTGTCCAC
The DNA here is from genome assembly GCF_023375885.2 of Dermacentor andersoni. Lineage (NCBI taxonomy): Eukaryota > Metazoa > Arthropoda > Arachnida > Ixodida > Ixodidae > Dermacentor > Dermacentor andersoni. The sequence continues at coordinate 257,182,952 of NC_092814.1, read as the reverse complement.
TTCTTCCCTTGTGTACACATCTTTTTCACTGGTTTTCCGCTTTTGTAATTGTAAGTCCAGCATAGTTGTAAGTCCACCACTCATTCTGTCAAGTTTTCCTCTTGCGCAAGAGTCTTTTTTACTGGTTTCCTGTTCATTTACATGTACCAACTTGCCTAACTTGTGTTTAACTTGTGTAGTGCCAGTAAAATTTTTCCAGTAGCTGACTATAAACTTTCATTTTTGAATTTACTACCTGATTCATGGTGCCAATGCCTTTAGTGTGATGTCGTGGATTTCATGTTATAGTCACGTATTCGACACATCTTTATGCAGGAAATGTTCCCAGAAGTTTCCAAATTGTGTTTTTTGCTTATTCCAAATTCAATGTAAAGTTTTTCTACATAAATAAACAGTTAACTAGTCCAAAGCAGACACTATCAAAAGCATCAAAACAAATGATGTCATGCGAAGCTGGTGCAAAAATTCCAAGGTGACATCACGATCTGCAGTTTGCTTTTGCATCTTTTGTTGCCAACCCCATTTATCATAAGAAGCACCATCAATAAAAAAAAACATTCCTGAAGTTAAGTGAAAAGCACTCTTAACAAAACAATTATGCAGAAATCACTTGTCTCGATTCTTGAATCAACTATTTCTCACTTGCCTCAGTATTCTCTCAAATGGGGCAGTGGTTTGTGGTAAATATTGTGTATGCTGGCAAATTTTGTCGCAGTAAGTGAGAACTACAGGCCACAGCAACACTTAAAAACAAACTGGCTGACTCAAAAGCCACCGTTTCTCCAACTCTATGACTTGCAAAAAGAACGTCTTGCAAGGAGCTGAAAGGAATGCATAGATGACTTAGCTGTCGAACAGTGTTCAATGTGGCACTTTCGAAACAAACATCATCCATGACTTCAATACTGTTGAAGCACAGAACTAGTGTGAACAGTTGAAAAGTCATAAATGATTATTACAAACACATTTAAACATATGTAAGCGGTTACTTACAACACAACAGTCGCACATAAATGAAATAGTAAAGCATTTCTTGTTAGAATCCCCTTAACTTGTATGCCAATATACATAAAAGCCCTCAAATAGTGATACATAAATTTAATACCAGAAAGCTAGCATGGATTTTTTTATCCCTTCTTTCATCTCCTCTAAGCAATGTGACTTGCAATTTGTCTGGTCTCGTGCATAGAAACAAAGTTTCTACTTCCGAACAAGCATCCACATTTCTTTAAGAAAAATTCAGTGTTACTTTCGTTTCCTATATATTTTGGCCAGTCATAACTCAAGTAATCACATACTTGACCTTATGCCCGTTACGACTACATGGTTGTCATGCACCTGCGCTCTTGCAATACCGAAGATGTGCACACACATTATATACAGCTCCCTTATTTGCTGCCTTCAGCTTCTCGAAGCAACTACAAAAGGAATTTCAGAAGCAGAATTTCATGCAAGATCAACTTAGACAGAATATTATTAAGATTGGGGCTATGAGACATCATGCGACAAGTTGCCGAACATGTGGGAGAATCCAAGTCATTTGAAATATATATATATGTAAGCAAGACAACACAGCATTGCACAAACAAAAGTTGAAAATCAGTTGCAGACTTGAGCACTTATTTCGTTGACAGCACTTTAGCCATTAAAAAAAAAGAAGAAAAAAGAAACTGCTTTTAAAAACTGCTGCTACCTTCCCACATTTTTGCCACCACTTTGCCCGGCCACTACAAGGTTTTTTTTTCTGTGAGCCACCAAATTCAGTCTTAACATCACATCAGAATGCAAAAAGTGAGCTTGAATAACCAGTCGAGTAGATGAAAAATAGGCTATCCAAACTGGGTGCATTAGAAAAGCGAAGTGCAACTCTCAAAAGTCATAAAACAGCACTGTCAAAAATTGCAAAGCAAGTGATTAAGGTACTAAGTTTACTGCTCACACTCACTACATATTATATAATTAGTTAAATTTGTAACATTGCTGCCTTGCTTTCAACTAGTGTAGCACAGGAATGAAAATTGGACTGTTTTGTCACTTAACTTATAAATTACAGAGGCATCTCCTCAAAAGGGCTCAGAAAAATATTACTGAAAGGCAAGGATGTCAATAGGCCAAAGTACCATGGCATTAACAATTTATCAATGAATGTAGTTGTGACGAGACAGCTGGAAATCACAGACTTGCGAACAAAGTGTTGTGCAGCCTGTTTAAAAAGCAATCTCAGCATGCAGAATATCTGTCATGCTATATTGGCTGCCATGATAAACAGAACAACCATTCCATACTGAATTCTACTCTCAGTGCTATGGCAAGCAAATATTAAGTGTTCATTATAGTGAAAATTGCACATTAATATTTCATTGCTTGCACCTGTTTCAACAATGGCCACATGGCTATATCAGTTTATAATAATAGAAATTATTAATTGAATTTGCTACCTTGAAGCAACATCTGGACTGAGACAAAGAACAAAAACAAGAGCAGAAAATCGTACAGTTGTTCATCATCATCATCATCATCATCATTATCATCCTGTTTTATGTCCACTGCAGGACGAAGGCCTCTTCCTGCGATTTCCAATTAACCCTGTCCTGCACCAGCCAATTCCAACTAGCGCCCACATTGTTCATCCAGATCATTTTCAGCTCTTCAGCATAGATTGTAATATTGGACTGTTTTTCATTTCAACACTTGAAACCTGACTGCTGTTACTGGGATATGCAATGCACTGTCCAATAATCAGCAGCATGATATGTTTCTAAAATTTGTTATTCAGGCAAGTGAAATGGAAAATTACATTTTGTACAAAACAAATAAAAAGCATTTCATTTCTTTCAAGAAAGTATTCAAGTGAATAAAACTATACCAAAGCAGCACACTGTAGCTTGTAGTGGTTAAGGATTTTTTTCCAATCCAGGGGTGCAGCTGTTCTAAAACAAAATTACAGTTTCTTGCGAATATTTTGGGTGCACATCTGTATAATGATATAGCTAAGCACACAGCTAATGTCTTTTTTTTTTTTTGTCTACTCAAGGGTGATGTCCCCACACATCACTGGAGACATTTTTCTGGTAGTAAGGCTATTATGCCATATGTATACTCGTGCACCAATTCATACCAATTCGCTTAACCGGAAACAAGGGGTTGTATTCACAGAATTTAACAATTGGCCAGTGGCAGTGCACTGTTCATACACCTCATGAAAAAGATGCACAAGAAGCTTTTTGAACATGACACAAAAGTACTTCAACTTTCTTTTCAGTAAATAAATATCAGTGGCTCACATATATATAAACCAATGGCAAAATATTTATCAGTCTGCCTTGCATACCATTTTTTGAAGTTTACAATATACCTTTAGATATATGTTTTGCTGTCGATCAAGATGTCCTCAAACCTCAGCTTAAACACTCCCTCTCTTGCACTTGTACAAGACAGCAGAAACCAGAAATAAGCAGTGCCAACAATGTACTCAGATTATTTCGAAACCAAGCTTTGATTTAAAAATGCAGTAAAAAAAGGGATAGCAATAACTGAAGACATGCTAATTGTCTTTTTTTTTTCACAGCGTAATGGTCACTAGCTGCTCTTGTGTATTGTACATTTAATATCCCGTATACAAGCAGAGAAGTGTTTTTTTGGTTTGCTTAAAAGTTGCTTTTACATTGTGCTATCAGCTGCCATTCTCAAGGCATCAAAGTCACCAAACTTATTTAAAAATATTAAGTTGGTAATATTACAAAAATGGGGTGCAAAAGAAAAAAAGTTCATGGTCACATGTACAAATTCACAAGCAGGCATCCAGACAGTAGACCTATATGGCTAGCCTAGACAACATGTCTGCTTCAACATTTCTTAATGATCATTGATTTGCTGTGAAAATAATTTAACTGCCACAGCAAAAACATTACATTTGTTTCTTGTGTTCATAAATTTTTCAGTGACTTTGATACAGCTAAGAAAACTATGCTGATGAATTTGAAACAGCATCCCAAGGCAATAGTACTGGCTTAATGACAGCTTGCTATCATTAGCAGCAGCTTATCAGGGCCCCCCCATGGACTTTATAAGCTAGCATCTTTTTCACTTAATGCTGCTTTTGATTTCGGGGGAAATTCTCACAACTGCTTTTTAAGAGACAGCAGGGTCTTGTATGGGCTGCTCTTGCGACCACAGTCACTTCTTGCCCCTGTCATCACAGCAAAAGTTTCGTATTATTAGAAAGTGCAAGAGAACTGGGCTCATATACTCAGTTGTTTGTATGCTGGAGCAAGTGTGCTGATTTATCATGATAGTGAACATGATAAACATGATCATGAGAGTGAAGGTAGCCGGCCAGTGACAGTGTCATGAACTAAGATTGCTGTGAATGTCACTGACCCCTGGTTCTCTTCCACTAATCTTTAGTGTTGGTAAGAAACCAACCAAATATTCCCACAAAGTTCAGCATATTCAAGAATATGGCTTCACAGATGTCCACTGTGCTTGTGGACCTGAGCTCCTTTCTTGTCCTCCTATGCAGCAGTTAAAAAAAAAGAAAGTGTGCACATTTGAGCATTTACCATTAATTCTGCTATGCACATGCCCTTTGACCTGTACTGGCAAAGACTCAATGTGCACATACCTACACTGTAGGATATAGCTCAGCAGAACCTATAGCACTGTTCAGTAACACACTGCCTAGTACACTATGTTTTCTCAGGGGCCACATCGGCACAACAAAAAAGATCCTAGGGTTATAGAACAAGCACACTGAGGAACCAAGACATGCAATACAATATGTATTACCATAACTGTTCACAGTATTAACTTTAAAAGTGAAGACAACAAATATTTGTTCAGCACAAATGTTTAGCCAATTGCTTACATGCAGCTTTCTCAATCTCTTTTCCTTTCACACGAATACAAAGCAGCAGTGAAAAGACATGGCATCGGTGCAATGCAACAAAAAGATTAAACAGACAAGTGAACCATTCATAGCTACAAAGAAGTAAAACAAAACAATGTCGTACTGATTCATTATTAATGTAGCCAAGCTACTTACATGCACTTATGATATAAAGTTATTTTCATGTGATACTTTATAAAAGCTGCTTGCTGTGAAGTTTGATACAATTACTAAACAAAACTGGGGGCACACTGAAATGCGTGACAAACAGCAAGTATGTAATGACAAACCATGCAATAACACCAATATGAGCTGCACATTTGAAGCTACAGTAACTGCAGCATGGTCCATTGTACAGCCACGGTCACAAGTGCGCAGGGTACTTAAAAGGAAGCTTTGGCTTAGGTGCGCCTATCTAAATACATGTAAAAGGAGAATTCGTTTTTCTCGGCAACCAGTGCACCAAATTTGGCGAAGTTTGTTGCATTTAAAAGAAAAATTTGAAATCTAGTGACTGTTTTAAAGTTTTTATTTAGGTCGTCAATTTTTTATTAAAAATTTGGAAAAATCGAAAATTTTCAGAAAGCAACACTATCAGGTTTAAAACTCTAACTCAGCAATGAAAAACGATATCACAATTCTGTGAATTGCATCTGATAGTACACCTAGAGCGGACAAAATTGATATGTTACACAGGAATCTGAAAAAAATTTAGTAATATGGAAATACAACTTTTGCAGAACCCCTGTAGATAACGTAACAAATTCACGTAAAATATAAATTGACATATAGAATTTGTCTGCTTTAAATGATCTAATGGATGCCGTTTACAGAACCGCGATATCTGTTCTTGATGCAAGGCTATTAATTTGTAAACTTCGTGCTTCTATTTCTTTCAAGCTTTCGAATATTTGAAAATCTTTTTAATAAAATTCAGGCGCTAAATCGAAATTCTGCATCCAACTGTCACTAGAATTTAAGTTTCTCTCTCAAATGCAACAAATTTCATTAATATCGGTCCAGGGGTTATCTCACAAAACATTTTTGTGTTTTACATGTATTTGAGTAGGCCGCATCAGAGTTGGGCCCGAGCTAAAGCTTCCTCTTAATACATGACTGCAATGGGCCAAAGCAAAGTGTGAGTCTCCTGCAGCATTCTAGATGCTTCAAAACTTTGCAGAGGTTAAGCATGGTCCTTTTCCCTCTTTCAAGCTCTGTAGCTCCAAGAATGCTACAGAAACTGCATTACATTACACAGAGTTCTGGTCAAATGCACAGTGGCCTGCAAATTTTTCATAAAGACAACCCCGTAAGGTTTATTAGGAGGTGCTTTCCTCAAATTCAAATATTTATCTGCATCAAAAATAGGTTGAATTATCAAGCAGCTTTAAAAACAGACAAGGGTAGCGAAAATATGCCTGAAAAATTGAGCTTTTCTGTCAAATGCTCTGCCAGCACACAAAATGAATGTCCCATTTTCCTTCACATTTTGTGTACCTCTGACACATAGCTGGAACAAGACCGCTTCGATTACGACACTTGAGGTGATGCAACACGAGCCAACCATGCTACCGTACTGTTCTTGCAATGACAAGGCTACGGCCAACCTTGTAGTCTTTGATGTGGTAGCGGCGTCGCTCCTGGGAACATGGTGTGGTGGCATGCTTGCGCTGATAGTGCCGCTCACGCGAAAATGCTGTGGCAAACTTCTTGGCGCATCCTTGGCATTCAAAGCCTTTCAGCGGTGTCTCTGAGTACTGACCATCGGTGTCCTCCTCGTCAAGTGCATATGACCGATCCCCAGCTGCGCAGCCATCTGGTGATGTCTGGCCACAGTGGTGCTGGCTGGTGTGGGATCGATATTCAGAAAGAACACTGAACTTGAGTGCACACAGCTCACACTCAAAGGCTTCAGGAGGAGGGCTGCCTGTGGAGTGTGTGCGCTGGTGTTCTTCCAGGCTCTTGAGAAAAGCAAAGCGCTTTCCACATGCACCACACTTGTGCCAAGCCATGCCACAGCCCCGACGACGCACAACCTGTGAATGGCAACATTAACAATTGTGTTGAAAAACAAGCATGGCAAAATGATATCCCTTCTTGTGCAAGCCTCAAATTTTGCAAGGATGTCTGTGTTCACGAAAACATAATGCGTCTGACCCAAGCAACACCGAGAAATGGTTCCAGTCAGTGTACAATTCTGCAACAGTAGGCTAGAAACATTCTCCTGTGTATTGAGTTTATCCTCATATGGTACAGAAGACCGGTCAACACAGCAGCAAGAATGCACTGTGAAGTTCAATATGATGCCACTCTCTGCATTGATCTGAGGGCTGGTTACTAAATCAGGTCAACAAGTAATGCATAGAAAACTCAAACCACAACAGGAACATGTCATATCACTGGCACAGCAAACTTTCTGCTTTTTAGGGATGCCTCAAGATGATATCACCAATCCAAGTAAGCCAGGTCAACACCATGCTGTCATACACAAATGTCAGTGCATGTTGAACGTTGATACGAGTTGAAAACGAACACCAGAAAGCAGCACTAGTCAAAATAGGATTGCTTCATGGTAGGAACACCGAAAAATGTGACTTGAGGCTTGTGGAACCTTCATGGGAACATACTTTGCTGCACCAAACTCGGTGTTCAAATATCATAATTAAAGTGCAAAAATAAAGTGTTGTGACAAGTCGCGTAATTATGTGTGTTTGCCATCATCCTTACTCTGTCAGAATTCCATACTGCAAGTACCCTCACACTTGCATTTTTTTTGTTAGTCACATGTATATTTTTAACTTTCAGTAGGACAATATCTCTAACCACTCACCCTTCAAACAAGCCACATGGTTGCCAGGGCTTGGCAATTGTCTTGTAGCTATACCACAAGTGCCTACAAATGAAAATTGCTTCAACAAGCCCTAGCAGGTCACACTACATTAAGTATTGCACAAGTACAGTTTAAGTACAGTTCAATGCAGTCAAGCTCAAACTGGCACGCTGCAGGCAAAGAAAGCATTATTATTATATTTTTTTAGACAGCTAGCATACAGTGTAAGAATAGTTAATGTATATACGCAGCTACCGAAGCTTTCCCCCCAGGATGCAAAAATAATTACTTCCTTCAGGGCACAGAAACCAAAATTGAGGGAGGCACCATGTTGTTTGCACAGGCAGGTGTATACCAGGTGTTTTATTTTAGTCTATATAGAATTTTTACATATCACCTCTAACAGGTAACAAGATTTTTGTCCTTGAGCAGAATTACGCAAAGAGGTAAACATTACTTGCATGACAAATCGAATGCATAATCAACAAGTTATCAAACCTTAGGTAAATAAGTTATAATGGATTAATTTTCAGCACATATTGCAATTTAGGAATTGCAGTTGGTAAGTTAAGAAGGCATATCCACTTGGAATGAATTTTCAGGATGACACTAGTTTTGAAATATTCATTCCCAAAGTGTGCAGTGAAATGCACTGGTGTTCCTGTTATTTTTGTGCTTAAATGCATAAAACAACATTTTGTTAAAAATTAAGTGGAACAACAAATGCATATTTACCGAAAGTTTGAAAGTGCAGATCTCTCTTCTATAAAGTTTACTCTCTCTCTCTCTCAAACCGGATTCACCCTCAGAATTTGTTTCAAGTGGATTCACTTTGCGAACTCACAGGCTACAATTTGTAAATTGCAATACAGGCCTAAAGTAGTTAAAACCTAATTAGTGAACTTTGGTTAATTATATAGGCGTCACATGGGGCACCTTCCATAGTGATCGAGCCTGATCTGGATCTAATTTCTCGGCTGCAATTGGCTCTTCGGCGCAAGCTGCAGATGGGAGCCAATCATGATCCATAAGTTTGATCCAGATCGGGCTCAATCCCGATTGAAAATGCACCGTGTGAGTGGGGTATTAGTAAATTATGCATTTAAATTTTTTGTGCCTGTAATGTCCGCCTCTGAGCAATCCAGTTCAAGGATTTAGAAGTGTGCTATCTGCCGCAGGCAATTTATTAAAAATATTCTGCATAGTCTATTAGGGAAATTTAAAGAGAGAGAGAAAGAAATAATGAAAAAAAAAAACGAAAAAAGGACACCTGATATATACTATTCCCGTCAATTTCTGGCTACATGTTTAGGCAGCAAAGAAATTTGGGCAGTCGGTGCATTCTCAAAACTTTTGTAGGAAAGTGTAATTAGTGACCACCTCTGGTGCCTTTCTATGGATCATTAACAGATAAACTTTCTTAGGGAATGATCACCACAAATGTTTTCATGTGAAAATGATGATGTGCCATCAGCCAGTACAAATAAGAAAAAAAAAAGCTCAAAGCTCCAGATCTACTACTGCTGCTTAGATGCATCTCGGACTGCAAAGTTCATAGCACTACAATTTTGTGTTTTCTTTGAATGCCTGCCATGAAACAAAAGCTCTCTACAATCTTCACTCTTAAAAAAATTTACACCCTTTGGCGCTTGTCCTTGTCCATCTTTCTTGTTTCCGTGGTCTTACTCGCGCTAAGTTACTGCTTCAAATAGGGACGATTACTGTTGTGGAACAAATATACACCCCAAAGGGTGCAACCACTTTAACGCTCTAAAAAAGTTTACACCTTTTGGGTCGTATTTTGCCACACAACAATCGTCACCTGCACTCTTAGGCAAAGTTACACCCTTTGGAGAGCCCCTTCTGCCACACAACGATAATCGTCATCTGCCTTGATGCGTTTCCTTTCTTTAACGCTGCGAGCCCGGTACTTTCCAGTAACGAACGGCATGCGCGTTATCAGCATGATAGCATTCCCGACAGGAAAGTAGTGGGCACGACGTTTTCAAGAAAGGAAACGCATCAAGGCAAATAACGATTATCGTTGTGTGGCAGAAGGGGCACTCCAAAGGGTGTAACTTTGCCTAAGAGTGTGTCTTGCCCGCGTTTCCTTTCTTTAACGCTGCGAGCCCGGTAGTTCCTAGTCACGAACGGCTTGCGCGTTATCAGCTTGACACAGCATTCTCGACAGGAAAGTAGCGAGCGCAGTTTCCAAGAGAGGAAACGCAAGCAAGGCAGATGACGATTATTGTGTGGCAAATATACGCCCCGAAGGGTGTACATTTGCTTATGTACATGGGCTTAAGTCCAATATGCAAGTTCAAGGCACTGAGAGTTATGCAGTTAATAAAAACAGCTATTTCCTCAGTTCTGTAATGAGTTCAAGCACCTCTCTCTCTCTTTCCTTTAAAGAACCCGACTTGCGAGCTTTATCAGTTGTCTGAACATAAATACTCAGTAGTACCGATCCGTTGAAAGTTCAGATCTGGGTAGTAAATAAAATGGGTGGTTAAAGAACAGCTGCACAACTTAATGCCAAGATTTTGCTTTATGCATGCAGTGTCTGTTTGCATACAGAAGTCGGGCGTTAATTCCACGATTAATCATTAAAAACATTCATTCTTTCGTAAAAGCATCACACTACACACGTAGTTAGATTACGATAAAAAAAAAAGGCGGGTGCCGCCAGGTTAAAAATTTGAATCCCAACTACAAACGCATCCGGTTAGTTACACAGTTCCAAGATGTACTTCAGAGGTGCGGTTACTTTACGGTGTCATCGGACCATTAACCGAAACACGGTCAGCACACATCAGCTGGCCCACACAACATGGCCTTCATCGATTTACCACTACGCTCTATTCTAATCGATCACAGTAGTTCCATATATCACAATAAAGTCATCTCTAGCATTAAACAGAAACGAAACTGTCAAAACGACGAAGACACAGTACACGCGCTATGCTTCAGCTTTTCATAGTGATAAGTTGGGATGAAAGCAAGCCCGTGGCAGCGTTTCGACGTACGCGACCATCGCAGCTGAAGCAGCGACAACCCCAAGGCGAAGAACACACGACGCCGTTTACGAGTAACAAGCAGTGCAAACTAGCAGAAACAAATCAAGACACGCTTCTTCTCAAGTGGTGCAAGCCTTCCACTAAAAACATGTGAAAGCCAACGAGCACAAGCGGTGCTCTAAGTTTTGTTTATAATACTCGAGCGGGCAACATGCTAGTAGATTAAAAACAAAGTTAAAGCAGCAATACGCTTACAACGTATGCAGTCGGTCGAGGGGAAATTCTGTAAAGAATTCTCATTACACCGACATGACCTATGAGAAATAACGTAATCTATATGCTAAAAAACAAACAAACAAATACAGTGGAGGGACAATATCAGCGCACAGACGAAACAGGTGCACCAGTGCACGCGAAGACCAATGTGCATGCATCGAAATACCTCACGGACTAGAAAAAAAAATGACGCGCACAAACCTTGCTGTTGTTCTAGTAGGCTATAACGTTTGATCTTTTCACAATTGGCTCATACTATGATAAAAAGGGCATCTTCGACGTTCATGCCATAACACGGACATGGTTGCCGAGCTGAAATATCAACAAACGTATGTTTCTGCGTTCGTAAAGGAAGGATGAAAAGAGATGCCCCGAGATGCCATACCCCACTTGCTCAACAAATCGTGTCGGAAGTCATGTTACGTCACGAGAAAATCTGCCCAATCGCACGTTGGACGGCTGAGAGCAGACGACAAATTTGTTTCGCTGTCTCTTTATGGATCCGTACATTGTCGTTCCAGTTTCATATAATTGTACAGTTGTAGTGTAGCTGTCGAAGTGACGCCATGTATTAAACAGCAGACTAAAATGGTGTATTTGGTTTCCAATTGGATATAAGACAAATAAGGCAGTGATGTTACCTGCGCACTCGAGACCATGAATGCGTCTGATTCGCAGACGTATGTATCTGCCATATGCGAATATTACATGGGTAATCGCGAATATTACATGGATAATCGCTAAAACGGCTCCATATTTACTGAAAAAACGCAACCTATGTAAGTCGCAGGAAAGGCTTAATCTCAGTTGTAGTTATGTCATAAACACAATGACAAAACACGTGCAACTCGTTATTTGAATTAACGTTCGTCAGGTAGAATCTGAATTCTGTGGGCTAAAACACCGTGCAAGCACCACACTCTTTCACTTACTTTGCAGTCTAACAGGAAATCACGAAGGAAAACGAAAGTTCTCTGTCGCCTTTATATATGTTTGACACAGAACTCAATTCAAACTTTCATTAAAACCACTCAATCCATGATGCAGACGCCTCATATGCATGAGAGTATAGCATAGAGGGTCCTGAATATTTCGCTGAGCGCGTTCTAAAAAAAAAAAAGAAGTATTTTAATGACTGGAAAATGTGGAGAGGTCGGCCGGATTTTGCCCGCGCTTATATGGGGATACAAGCTGCTTCCGTGACGGCGCAAGAATAAACTTGTGTCGTCGCCTGCCGTCAGCTGCAGAAAGCAGCGTTTCAGGGAGGGCAGTCGCTTGTTACAGGAGCCGGAAACACACGGCAGCCCTAGTTGAAACTCTTTTTTTGCAGCTGACGGCAGGCAGCGAAACAAGTTTATGTGCCGTCGCGGCAGCAGCTCGCATTCCATAAGCGCAGGCAAATTTGAATTTTTTTAACCAGGCAATTAACTGTGCAAAGTGGTATACTAAACGAAGTCGACGCCAAAATGCGATCGTTCTGTAAAATTTGAGCAAGAACAGTGCAGCGGTGAGCGCAAAAGCTTTTTTCGAACACGCGCAGCGAAATATTCAGGACCCTTGTGTGCGTAGCCAATTGGCGTAGCTTACCAGGATTACACAGTGGGTAATTTAAACGTTTCATACATCATTTTTTTAAATAAATTGTAAATAGTAAGACGAAGAAATTAAAAAACTGATCGATTTGCGTGCTGCATGACACCTAGACGGAAGGAAATAAGTTCTGCGGTTTCGTATTCACCGCGTTTAATCGTGGCGAGGTCGCGACGTAACCAGCAGAAAAACGTGCGTGGGCTGTCCATCAAATAAGTTATGATGACTGGAAAGAAAGACGACGAAACCATATGACGAAACCGCCGACACTCGCGCATCCAGGCGAAGTCTGCCCGACTCTTGGCCAATCCCCGCGAGTGGGTAAGCGCCAAACTCATCAAGGACATCATCATCATCATCATCATCAGACGCACAGTCGTCTAGCGGCCTAGCCAGCTGGCCCATTTTGTATAGGTGTTCTGTGGCTGGCCTAGCAGCTCGGCCGGCTGCTCATTGGGCTGCTGCCCTGCGATCCATAGAGTTTGCTGCAACCGAGCAAGGTAGTGTGGTAGTACGAGCTGTGCGAGAAAGCTGTGGTTGGCTGCGGGCATAAGAATTTCTAAATAAATACTAATATGAAACTCTATGGCTGCGGCCTTGTCGTTTTCATATCCGGAGTGAAAGTGAACGACCCACTGGCTGTGACGTAGAGTCCGTCGGAAACTTAAACACATATGTGCCAATAAGGCAGTTCCTTTCTGATGCGTTTTCCGTTCGTCCCTATTCGGCAGTTGTTCCTTGCTTCTGTACGGCTCAGCGAGGTATGTATGCCCGCTGTTTCGGCGCCGTAGCGTAGGCGTAACGCGAGTTAGCAGTTTCTGTTGCCAAACTTGCCTTGGCTGTAGGAATCTGGTCGTTTTAGCCTTGGTTCATACGCAGTCGCGTTCGTTTATTTTTTTTAAATTTTCTGTGCGTGGAAGCTGGATTTCTCACTAATGGGCGAGGTGCATTCGTGTCATGAGGTAGGAAATACTTTTAAAAAAGTGCTTCGCATGATATTTGCTCATTTTAGCCCCTATTACATTTTCGTGGCCATAACCTCGCAAAACTGATTCCATGGACCTACGATCTCGTTAACAAATGACTGGTTCCATGTGTATCTCATGTGCTGTTCTATTGCAGATGCCGCTCTACGAACCAAACGTGCCAGTCAAGAAAGCAACCTTTGCACTATCATGATTCTGGTTCCCCGAGGCGCAGTACGGCTGCGCCCCGGGGGTGGTTCGCACCCGCGTCGGGTACACTGGTGGAACTACGAAGGACCCAACCTACCGAAGCCTGTAAGCGAATCGCAGAATGGCATACAGTACGCTACGGTCTTATCTGCTTAGTTAAGGTGACAAATATAAACGATCTAGCCTGCTAGAGCGCTGCCTTTTGAGAAAAAAAGTATGCATATCCAACGCACATGTTGGAATCAATGTGGAGCGAAGCGGTTAATTAAATGCTGTACAAGGTAAATGCGATGCATACAATTGTATTTATTTTGATCCTATGTAACATGTATAGCCTTATAAAATGGTTGTGTTTATGTGCTACACCGTTCAATGCTATGCCAAAATGCAAGCACAAGCTCAGGTGAATGCACATTGTAAGACATCGATGCGGCGATTTCACGAGGACAAAGGCAATGGGGGAAGAATGGTTATGAGAGCCACATGCTTGGAGAAGTATGACACATATGTAAATACATCCAAGGCTTCTAATGCCTTGTGTTATGGGTGAATATCCATTCTGGAGGATTGGTGAAGAATGGGTAGATACCCAAATGCCCAATAATAGGGAGCTAAGAGAATAATTTTTTTTAAGTCAATGTGGTTGAGTATCATGCGCTGTTCCATTAAGAGAGTTGTTTGTTTCATAATATACCTAAGCCAACATTATGCACAAGTTGTATGTCGTGGTTATTGTTCTATTGCGCAAAACACTGGTGTGCTCACTGGCATTATATTGTGGGTCAATTCTGTGCTATATGAGCCCTTTGTTGTGTTCTGTCATGGCGTGATGCCTACCAACCATCTGATGCGAGACTGGCAAGCAAAAAAAGGTTCATTTAGAAAAAAAAAAAATCTATGAGACTTATGTAGTCAGAGTAAACCAGATGTAATGGCAATAGCTGAAGGGAACCTACATTTCCTCTTATAAATGGTTTTACACACACCCCATTTGTGTCATTTACATGTCTTGACACCATGTCTAAGAGAACCTTGGCTGTTTAAATTGAACAACATGTAATAGTGAGAGCCAAAAGGAACCTACGCTTCCTCTGATAAATGAATTTACATACGCCACATATGCATCATTTACAATGTGTTGAGACCATATTATGATGTGCAGGGACTGCTGGTTCATTGATATTTTCTCTGGCAAATGTTTCAGGTTTGTTATCACACAAGGAATTGTACTGCATACAAAGAAATCTACCTTTTCACTATAGTGTTTCAAGGCTCGCAATGTCTGAGGTTTACTCCTCAGCGAAGCATGCACAATGTGGCATACCTCATATAGCATATGCCTTCTCACTGTTACTCTGCTAATTATCTGCAAAATTGTGTGTCTCTTTGCCTCACCGCGCATGCTTTGAGCTGAATAATGCGCTTCCATTATTCAGTCATGTTATCGGAACTGCCATGGTGTGTAGTATAATGGTTAGAAAATATGGTTTGTAGCTGAGTGCATTTAGGGAAAACGATTTTCTTATCTAAAACAAAGGCCTTTTTTGGATGTATATATAACAGATGGACAGACATACTGCAAAGACATATTTGTGATCTGTATAGAAAGTGGTGGAACAGCCATTTCACCTTTGGGCACAGACCATGGCGCATGCCAAAAAAACTTATCAATGATAAGCATTTTTGGCACAGTATTGAATGTGCATCTGTACACCATATGGCCAGAATATTATTTGAATTTATACATAAATATAATGGAGCTGATTTTATGTGGATCATTGCAGTAATCAGGATGCAAATTACAAAACTAGTTTCATTATTTTTAATAGAAAGGCTTTGCCTGGGTGTATATCGCAGTATAAAGCCATTTCTACCATTTTGACTTGCAACAGGCGTTCGTATGTTTCCCCCGCTTCAAGCATGTAAAAAATGATTGTGGAACAAGGTCTTGAAAGGAAGACCATACCCTTCAGAACCTGAACGTACGCTTAAAGTTACAAGGAAGACCTATGAAGGCTTCTTTACTTGCAACATGCAGACCTGCATAATTGTGCATTGGATCATCTGAAAGCTCTTCACTCTGATCTTCGAGGGTTGCAGATTAGATCCCACTAATAGCAAATTATGTGCCAGCAATTGAGTATGCATGTTCCATGGTAATTCTAAATTGGCACGAAGGGAACATCAACCATGCTAAATAATTGCGCTACCGGATATTATCCGAGGCTTCTTTTTGATCCAACAGCCTTCTTAAGTGAGCTCCAGGCCACACGCATACGAGAAATACAGAACTGCAGCCCAAACAAGACCACACAACGAGAGTGCAAAGGAACCTCCACCGGACAGAAATGCATCTAAGGAGCGAAAGCAGCAAACAGAGAACCGACAGCGTTGGCAATATCTGTGGCTATAGCCGTTTCACTGATCTCCAGGATGATGATGACAGCATGCTTTACATTCTGGTTTCAGTTCTAATAGCTGTAGCAGCATGAATTTATTCTTACTTACCGCAGGCTAGATGGCAATATTCCACTAAAATGCTATCTTGGGGCAGGGTGGGACAGAGGGTCTCGTGGCGTAATTTGGCGCAGCTGTTCCATCAATGGAAAGGATATTGCCATTAAGTTTTTCTCTTTTGTGGTATTACATGCCTTATGAACAAAAACATATGCGACACAGCAGACTGGTCTCCATCACTTGAGCAGCAGAATGCAAAAATGGTTTTGCTATGCTAGTTAATAGCTGAAATTGACATGTACTATGCAAGGCCCAGTGCATGTATGTTTTTTTTTTTTTATAATGCCAAATGCTTCGCTTCGGCTGCACTTCTTATCTTTGACCTTTTAAAAGCATAAAACTATTCAAATTTGGTAAATTCTGGTCATTTTCTTTCACAAAGCATGTATGGTGGTTCAGTTAAAGGTATACTAAAGTTAATTGAAATTTTGGGTGTATGTTGTAAACTACGTGTAGGTTGCCAATGCACCATTTTCCTGGAGTCCAGGGGCGAGATCGCGCAAGCATTTAATTTTCCAAACATTCCTATTTCACCGAGAAGGTGGTGGTCAATCGGTGCCCCTGCCTCACTGTGCGGACGACCACTGATGAGAGCGCTGCGTCAGCCAATCACGTGAACGCAAGCAAACATTTGGAAAGTGAGATGCTTGCGTGATCTCGCTCCTATATATAACATGCTAAAAAAGACATGGCTCGCAACTCCCATCAGCATTGACATGAAATGATGCTAGCCACGAGTTGGTTGGTAGACCGTACTGATATTGAGTGCAGTCATATATAATAGAAAGCATACTTGCACCACTCTGTTATCTGTGGGGCTTAAAAGAAGTTGTTCAAGAATAAAAAATTCATAGCACGAGTGTGCCACAAGGGGTTTGGAGCCTAGGTGGCACTTTGACTTTGTGCTATGAAGTGAACTTGAAGCTGTGCAACATGCCTTAGCATGGAGGGATGCATATGGGAGCCTGCATTAGAGAGGGCTAAAATTAAATAGTTAGTGACCAGGTATCTTTCTTGGTAAGCAGAAATCACTGTCACTGGTGCCTCCTTGCTTTGTACATACACTCATGAGAGACTTCACTGCCAGTTTTGGCTATGCTAGCTAGCTAAGCCAAACCAATGGCTTAGTGACTCCAGTGGCAACTATAATCTCACCAGCACTTCTTTCACGATTGGCTTCTATAAAAATGTCACTGGGAACATGGAAAGTACAACTGGACTTCTTTTCAAAGTGTTCCTTTAAGTCATGTTTTCTGCAACATCTGCATGAGTATATACAAGGTATATGTGAATGCCCATGCACTAGCATTTTGAACTACCTACTCTCCTTTACAACTTGATTCATGGGTTAAACATCTCAAAGCAACATTGAAGCTGTGCAAGATTCCTTGGTGGAGAGCTTTGGATTAATGTTGACTGCCTGGGATTCTTTAATATCTACCTGAATCGAAGTACACAAGTTTTTGCATTTTGCACCCATTGAAATGTGGCTGCTGTGACTTCATGCTCAACAGCAGAATGCCATAGCCACTGAGCCAGGTTCTTTTACACTTTGCCTCATAAAGCTGCAATATTGGTGTCCAAGTGAGCCCAGAGTAATGAAGAACCCAGATAAAGATACTGTGGGCGCAATGACATATTTTGATTTCCATTGCAAAATCGGTGCTTGGTGAACATACCATTTAGCAGTATACTTGATATTTCGCAGCTGGAAAACATTCTTGCTAAATTTCCTTTAGCAAACAGCTTCATCAGCATAATGCTGGTGTCACATTGTCATTGAAAGGAGCCTGCAAATGCACGTAAAATTGCCATGCAACTGGCTGCTCGAGGCACTTCACGTGTATTTGCGAGCTTCTTTCACCCTAGGAAAAACACTTATGTAGCACATTTGAGCAACAAAAAGCTGTATCGGGAGTTCTTCATATCGCTCTGCGATTTTCTCATTGACACTTTTCATGTAATTATATTATTTGAGAAGTTGATTAATTGACTAATTATCTAATTAGGCAGACTGAAAATAATCCGAGTATCTCTAAGCGACGGCAAACATTGCCTTTGTTCTGTCCAGCTATGTGGGCCACCCTGTACGTATGTAATGTAATTGACAATATTAAAATGACTGTTCATCACTATTAAGGCTGTACTGCTCACTCCTGTTAGCCATGAAATTTAAAATGTTCCAGCAAAAACATGGTTCTTGGCAATGTTTTTTGTTCTGATAGCTTGTACCAAGCTAGAGCAACCGAGGTCTTTTCTTACCACTGCTACAATAGTCTGTGGGCATGGTTTCCTTATTGGAGGTCCACATGTGATGGAATGACCATGATTGAACATTTTAAGGGTTTTCAAGGAATACTAAGATTATAGAAATCTCATGTTTAATACACCATTTTCTAATAGTTTCAGTAACATCTACAGTCCTTAATAGAAGAGAGCACTAAGATGTTGGACTTATAAGTTGTTGCACTTTGCCTTTGTTTTGCCAAGTGCTCTGTCTGGAATAAATAAAGACTCGAAGCGCCTCGAAACTTCAGTTTCCCTCTCTTCCTTGCAGCTCTTGGTGATCCTCTCATGATGTAAAATTGCTTGTCTTTTGCTCCTTCAGTGGTGACCATACAGAGACTGTTCAACTGGAATATGACCCTACCAAGACAGATTACAAGACTCTTCTGAACATGTTTTGGGGATTTCATGATCCAACTGCCTGCCACAAGCGACAGTACATGTCTGCTATTTTTTACCATGACAAGGAACAGAAAGCTGCTGCTGAGGAGAGCTTGAAGCAATACCAGAACAAGTTAGGCAAGCAAGTTGCTACGAAGATCTTGGCTGCTGGAACATTTTATGATGCTGAAGAGTACGTATGGTTCTGTACCTGTTCTTTACATTGGTGGATGTGTCAGACGTGTCACAAGCTACATATCCATGCTTTTAAGGTATATTGCTCAACTTTAACTTCTGTATTGGTGCACAACACACTTTTCACTGTTGTGCTCCAAGGATGTGTGTGTGCTGTTAGAATTTCAGAGGCTATCATTAATGTGTGGAACCTATAAAAGTTAAAAGTGCTGAATTAATTTTACATGCTCTTTTCCCCCCAGTTACCACCAGAAGTACCTGCTTCGACGCAATGCAGCTCTTTGTGAAAGTCTGAAGAAGGCAGGTCTGAAGAATTTCAAGGAGAGTCACGTTGCAGCCCGGTTAAATGGCTACTGCTGTGGTGGTGGCAGTCTAGCTAATTTTGAAGCTGAGCATCAAAAGCTAGGGCTCACAGACGTGCAGGCTGTACTGGTTCGGCAGTGCATGAAGTCGTAGTCTCGGACTGCTTCACAATTAACATATGCTACAAAATTGCATTACCCCAACACCTATTCTGCCCTATTGCTTATCAGGATTGTAATGCAGACAGTGCACATATGACATTCATCGAGGCAAGACATCTGTCTCTCGTTGAGTTGATGTTTGATGTTGGCTGCAGTACGCTGTGGGCATTGTGGCAAGATTTGCAATAAAGGTGTTCCCTACTTAGTTCTTGGTTTCAGTTGATGTAAAAGATGCAGTTATAGGCCATGCATTTGCTTGAAACACATTTTGCACATGTATTTTGTCTAGGTATGACTTGCAATGCCTTTAAAAGAACATTTGGTGAAGTGACTAGTACACAATGAACTTAACCAATGATCACAGCATTCTTGTAGACAGAGCCCTGATCAACCTTTTCCCAGAATTCTGGAGAAGACAATCCAGTTTTGTATAGTTTGCCAACTGTTACAGATGGCATGTCCATAAAATTTGTACCAAGACTTGTTTATTCCCAGAGAAAATGTGAACAGACTTTAGAGAAACTGGCAGAAGCATAACCGAATTTCTAGCAAAGAAGGCAGTCTCTGCTTGCGACTACCCCATATCTGTCATTTTCCTCATATTAAGCAACTACCTCCACGACCCTTGCTGCTAGCTGCGGGTGGATCCTGCGACTTCTTCACGTGGCACAGTCACTCCTTTGCTGCCATCAGCTCTGAATGGTGCACCCCCTTCAAATTAACATGCTCAAATTAATAGCTTAACTCATAAAGCCACTTCCCATGCATGTATCGCTACGTAAAACATGTCTACACGTGTGCAGTTTCAGCTTCTCTGCCACTTTAATTTCATGCGACTCCCCCAACTGCTCCATGAACATGGATGGAACTTCTAGGTATGTATTTCTACAAATTTTCAACCCATCGACCCAGTACTTTCGTGGCACTTATTTGAATCCTACAAATAGTTCCAACAAGCAATTAATAAAACTTGGATAGTTCCCACACCTTCCCAATTAAACCACATCACCTTGCCTCCCACACCCGCCCAAATTTCAGGCTGCAACAGCTTTTAGTTCTGTAGCAAGCAATGTGGATGCTTGGCATTCTCACAAACATCCCCCCCTTTCTTTTGGGGGGGGGGTTACACTTGACGGCATCTAGTTGCACTAGCAGCTTTGTTGTACAGTACATGACCTTCAAGTTACCCTCCTCTGCACTATCACTCTCGTGGGTAAACCTGTTTTTTGTTGCACTAGGAGTGGGTGCTTTGGTATACCACTGGCTACTTACAACTTACATTATTTCAAACATCTGGTGGGCTACAACACACCGATAGTACAAGGCAGTAGGTGTGCAGTATAATGCAAAAAAAAATTAACATTGTCTAGGACACACGGTGAAGTTAATACCTGTACCTTGGAAAAGCAGTGTGTACAAGACTATGTACGCTAGCGTAGTGGCTAAAATCAGAATATTTATGCGACCAGTCGGAATAAGCATTAGTTTAACTATCGCTACAGAACAAAATGCCACCAGTACAGAGTGAGCAGTGCAATCTTCCAGAGCTACTGATGCTATAGTATATTTACTGTGCTCCTAAAGTTACACATTCATTAATTTTACTGGCATACACACTGTGCTTTGGGAAATTATAATTGGACCCAGGGATTAAAGTCGTGGACCCTCCCAGCAAAATTTACAAGAGGGGAGGCGGATGGGGGGGGTGCACTTCAACAGCTGTCCTCCAAAAATAAGCCATATCTAGAGAGTGAAAAGAACCTATGCAAAGGACCCATGGGCTAGGCAAGAACAACAGCTTATGCTGCTAACAGGTTAATTGCTTATGTTTTCAAATGACCTTATTGTTATTCCTTTTACCTGCATGGGAGCACAGGGAGACTTTAAAGCACTGGTCAGTGTGTGTGTATTATTACCTTTTTAATTTTTGTGCTTGCAGTGTACATATATCGGGCATTCTGTTTTATCAGACTGAATAAGATTTTTAGAAGTTGCGTATTGCAGATAGCACAATAATACTCCTTGAGCTGGATTACTCAAGAGGCAGACATTACTTGTACGATAAATCAGAATGCACATTTGATTAACAAAATTCCCTTAAAATTGTTTTTAACCAATTGCTTTACAGCCTATATTGCAATTTACAAATTGTACCCAGTAAGTTTGCAAGGTATGTCCACTTGGAACAAATTTTCGGGGCATCAGTTTCGAGATACGAAGTCCTAAAGTGTGCAATGAGATACGTTGGTGCTCCAGTTACTTTTCTGCAATGCAAATGAGGGCATTTTATTAAAAACACCTGTGGAATAACAGCGCATTTTTACTGCAAGTTTGAGGACACACATTTCTAACAGCGCACAACTCTGAGTAAAGGCCCCTAGGATATGTTATGCGCCTGGGAAACTTATGCCATCTCTCTCGCCTGGCTAAAACAAGAAATTGCTAAGATATCTGTGTCACTCTAGGGCAAGTCTTTCTACCGAGGTTCCCACCTCGGAAAGTGAAATTAGCTACACAGGAGCCACAAATTTCTGGGCAAATATCCTGGAACACAAACAAGCCTTGTAATGAAAGTAAATGAACTTGCTTAGTATACAATTGTCTGTATGTTTCCAAGAAAAATGAACTTAACAGCAAAATTTAAAATATTAATGAATCGTAGTTGCACACTTTCAGACAAATTCTTAGAACTGTGTGCCTGAATTCAGTTGGTGCAAACTGAATTTGCATAACATAATAAATTAAGGAAAGCCTAACTTTGAAGGTACTTTATGGATCTGCAACAGTGAAGTGTCATATTGTGTGTGACATATTTAAAATTAGAGTGTTTAAGGCAGTGTTGTAGGATTGTAGTACCATGTGACCTCTTCAAACACATGACCCACACAGGCAAAGTGCTGAAAAGTTCTCCTTTCAGACTTCGAGGAGAATGTTTCTATATGCCCCTGAACCCCTTTATAAACGTGTGTGTAAGCCTACAGGCAATAGACGAGACAAAAATGTTTATCTTGCAGAGTTTTGGTATTGAGTACAGAGTTCCCGGCTAAATTTCTTCAGCCAACACTGAATGACAGACAGCATGCATCACTTGTTGGTTTAACAGGAACACAGGATGAGGAAGAAGTTTAAGCATGCGACTCGCTTTCTTTGAAAGCATGGTCAGACGAGACATCGATGCAAGATCCCCGTCTGCAGTGGTATCACACAGGTAACGTAAAGCAAATGCAATGTATGCCTATGTTTCACATCCGATGAGAACTGCGTGCAAGTTCATAATTACAGCTTGGGGTGAAGCTTGCTTCCAGCCTAGTGTTGTCCTCCCTATTACTGAACAAGTTTTCACAAAATATTTTCTTTTCCTTGAATACATATATTCTCAGTGTATTCTACACATTTAGATGGAAAATAAACATTTCCTTCGGGTATTGACATTTCTTGTCCTTAAAAGAGTTAAGGAGTACCGAAACATATTTTCCAAGTTTTAGAACCTCTGCCACACACAGCATGTAAAAAAATTGCACTTGGCAAGTCTGAATGTAGGGAAACGAGATATTTGAATACTAGAGTTGGTCTCGAAATGCTGCAATTTGCATCAGCACCATCGTGATGTGCTGACAAAGAACAAAATTTGCTGATGTCACGTAGGCAGCAAGGCTGGGTACAATGACATAGCTTACAAAAAAAATAAAATAAACAAGAGTGCTGCATGCATTTCTTCCAATACTCGCATACGGCAACTGCAGTGAATGCAAGAATGGAGAGAGTGTATTGTGATGTCCTGACACAGTCACTTCTTGGGCACTGAAACTGCTTCATAGAAACGGGCATTATAGCAAATTATTTGAGGCACTCCGATGCTTGCCAGTATTTTTTCTAGGGTTTAGAAGGCTTGGACCATAATTTCAATGCATAAAAAAAGATGGTGTCAGAAATGTCATGCATCATGACATGGCACTCCTTTAGAGGGTCCCTCAGCAGGCTACATAAAAAATTGAAGTTATAAACAGAAAGCCATGAAGCATCATCCAAGTTCGGTTCTACTGCAAAAATTTTTAAAAAGGATTTAGTAAGACAGAAGATTGAAGCAACATGCTGTGGTGATATAGAAGCTATGGGACTGCGCTGTGAAGAATGAGGTCGCAGGTTCACTGCCTGGCCAAGGTATCTGCATTTTGATGGGTGCAAAATGCAGAAATGCTCTTGTGCTGTGCATTGGGTGTACGTTAAAGCGGTCAAGATTAACCCAAAGTCCCCCACTATAGCATGCCTAAATCATATTGTGGTTTTGGCACATAAAACCCCCGAATTGAATTAAAGACACCAGCAAATTAAATGCTGTGAGGCAATAACTTGAGGAGGCGATTTACGTTCCCCACTATAGAAGCTCTCTGCCACTGCCTTGACTGGCACCCACAAGCTATACATATCTGTCCAGTCTTCTATATTGGAGCTATAGGCTTATGTAACATCCTGCTTTTCTTGCTGCATAGTGCATTTCTGGTGGTAGTTTTGCTTGCTCGACATTTCGTGAGAATTTTTGAATTCGTGCTGCTGGCTATTAGTGTGCAGCAGGCAGTGTGTGCGATGTTCAAAAGAACTGGCTGCAACATCTTTCACTGATGGCAGGAAAAGTGGCTCCTCCGAGAAGGATGCGCATGCTTGAGTTTGAATATTCAGCTGTTCTTGCGCTGCACATCAGAGCAATATAAACATTATAGACACTACCACCCCTGCAAGACCTATGCACTGTGCTTGTCTGTGATGCACAAATGTGGCAAGGGGCCCTTTAATTTACCTACGTAGGGTGTAACAAAGCTTTTCTAGGCTTAATCTCAATTCTTATAGTACACCCTTAGTTCAGTGCAATGGTACTGAAGTCAAATATTTATTCATTGGCTTGAGTACATGTTTAAGGAGCTACTGAAAGAAGTCAGTAAAGCTGGAAATTGCATAAGAACTGTCACTTACCCAGATTGGCTGTCAAATGCATCATGTGCGCTGTTGCAGTAAATGGCCTGCATTGCCCTTCAGTATGCTGTAGTCATTGCAGTGCCATGGCTATTGGCAGGACCTTTCAGGAGCTCACACAACGTATCATTTAACATATGTGGCTTTTATTAAGACTTCAAAATTATGACCTAACATCTACATACTTGAAGCAAAGACAGCTCATTGTAAAACACCCAAAAAAGAACTTCAGTACACAAGCACAATTCTCATTAAAACCTTCCAACGATGTGTGACTCAACGCATAGCAGTCGCACTGGAGGGGTAAAGGTGAGGGCCAGAAATGAAAGGTTTCCTCTACAATACATACATGCAATAAACCTGACAAGAAGGGATGGGAGGAGGAGGGGTAACAGAAACAAAAAAGCTATATCCTAGTGTCATGTGAACAAAGGTACTGCACAACACCTGTGAGCTATCGCAACACTACTTGAAGTACCACACGCACGCAAAGCAGCACCCAGAGTCTGCAAGCACAGATGGGGGAATGAGTGAGGTCACTAGGCACTTCATCAACACAGTCTCCAGAGTTAGACAAGGAACTCAACCATCTATTCTACCACTGCTCAGGGGACACACATACACAGCACATGCCAGAAAGGTAAACGACAGAGAATATGACCTCTGTGCTCGCAGAAACAGAGTGCTTACCCTGCAAAACATAATGCAGAAGCACTGGAAAATTTTTTTATGAAATAAAACTGAAGCTCGGCACTGCTGTTCTCTAAAATAAAAAAGCAGAACATACAAACACACACACACACACACCAACATTATAATCCCTACCTGCACTCTTCCTCTCTCTCTTATATATAATATACATAATTATATATATATATATATATATATATATATATATATATATATATATATATATATATATATATATATATATATGAATCCACTACAAGTTGTGGTGGTACTACATGCTTGATGGCTTTGCTTTTCTGCTGGTAGTTGCTTCAAGAGTGCGTGCACAGCTTTGTTCAGCTTTTTTTTGCAGCTTCAGCTAACTCACTCACAGCAGGGGGGACAAACAAAAGCGTGACTGCAGCTCATTTGTGCAGCTGCAGCCAACAAACACCACAGTACTGAGGGCAGAAGGGCAACGACTTTGAATAGGACTTGAAGAGTATACACACAAAAAGAAAATGTACACCCTGTTGGGTGCATGTCACATCACTCAACAGCAGGAGATGTGTACCTAAAAACCACAAGGCCAGTGCATTCTGTTAGAAGTTTTCTGTAATCATGTGTGACTAGCACAATGTGACAATTGTTAAAAATTAAAATAAGGAGGACAAAGATGAAATTGGTGATGACATTCCACACAATACAAGGATTCGTTTTAACTAAACATACAATATAATGTGCTGAAACACACCTGGAATGAATGGCATGTTCAGCCTAGCACATAGACCATGCTGATATGATAAGGAAAAAAAAGCCAAGCAAACATCATCAGAAAGAATAAAAGTGTCCAGAAGGCTCATGTCCAAACAAATTCTTAAAGAGGTCCTTAAGAGCATCACTATACATGAGCACCAATAAATTGGCAATTTCTATGTCCACCTGTACGAAGCTGCATATCAAAAACAAATTAAAGCTAATAATATATTTTACTTCAGCCTCTCACCGAGTCAAAAACACCTTATTGTCAAGCAGGAGCTTTCTACATACTGTGGTATAGTTGCAGCACTGTCACAATGAGCATTTTTGTTGTATGTTTACATTAAGTGGAAAAAAAAATTTGCTTAGACTTGAGCATCTTGGCTTCCTCTGAACAAAAAAATGAGCTGTTGCTGACAAATGCAAGACACATACGAAGCTAAGATGCATGCTTTTTTTTTTTTTAAATACACCCACACAGCCAGACATACTTGCACTGGGTGAACACGCTTCAAGTATAATGTGCATGTTGTATACAGTAACGTGTAGAAAAACACTGCACCTTCCACTGTGTCACACACGAAAGGCAGGGAACCTCAATGGGTGTATGCTCTCTCCCTCCTATGTGTATACAACTCTGATATAATAATAAATAACCCCCTTTGTCTCACTTCCTGGGTAACAAAGGAACCAGCTCCTCACTTTGTTTCAGTGGAAGCTGTGAGTTTCTGGATGGTAGTGTTGCAAGAGGAGCAACGCGATGACAGAGGGCCCCTGAAAACAGAGTCTCTTGTGCGCTGCAAGCAGGATCCAGAGGTCCTGACCGGCAAAGCGACATTCGAGGCATGAAGCAGCACTGCCGCCTTAAAAAATGGAATGCACCTTGGAGTATGCGCACGGACCAAAGGCTGCCTGGCACCTGTGCAGCACAAGTTAATCGCTCACGACTTGTTCTCAAGCTATCTCTTCTGCCTTGACCTAAGCACGCCCAGAAATAGCGTACTGCGAGAAGTGCTCGGCAGAACGTCGAGGGACGATAGAGAGTGTTAAGACGTTCGCGAGGATTAGTTCAGGACATAAAAATGGGCAGGATGGGTTCCACTATAAAAAAAAGGGCACATGCGAGTCACCATCTGCGTGAATGGGTAAACTCTATGCCAACATGTGGTGTGTTACAAAAGAAACTGCCTAAAACTGAGACCTTGAATCCATAGCTGCCACATCGGAACATAATTTACAGTCGTACACTTGAATTACCTAAAACATACTACACTATACAATATTTTGGACAAGTAACTTTACAACAAACAATTTCACACAAAAAAGCTGCACAAAAATTTGGGCAGTTTTTGAATTTCATTCGAGCCTTAAGAGGGGGAAAAAATGCTGGCTCAATCACAAGTTGTAAAAAACTGGCATCAGTAATAAGCACACAGCTTGAAACACCTTGTGTTCTAAACAAGTAAATATCAATATGGCAAAAGCATACCCGCAAAGTGTTTCAATTAAAGTATGCGTCAACATCATGTAAACATAAATCAAAGGCAGTGGGAATTTCTTAAAGCCATGTGCATGTTTGTGATGGCACTTGGCAACAAAACACAACCTTAAGCTTGCGCTATTTCTCCATCAACAAATGAGAATGGTAAAGCTTACTCTATATGGCAACACTGAAGTGCATTAGAAGCAATATAAACATTAAAAAGGAAAATATAACAATGCTAATGGGGAGAAAAATACTGCTGGTTTCTGGAGAAGATAGTGTCACGGAAGACAGGAGCAACCCAGCTCATTTGTATAATGTCCTTTTTTGGATTCCACCACACTGCCACAGAAACATTACAGAAAACAAGCACTCTCTTTTGCACCTGTGCATACGATGACTGTCAGAACAGGTTTAAAACGGAACTATACAAAGAATGAAGCAGGAAACACTTGGGATGATTCAATGACCAGCCTCAAGAAAGGCACGAGGCAGATTTGGGCATCCAAGTCGCCAAACACAGGGCACGATGTAGGGGCAGCTTTAACTCATTCATGACAAACCGAGTCAGCAGACTTGCTCATAAAGATATTCAGATGGCACACCAGTATTAAGTCAGTATGGCATGTGCATACATATTGAAATATTCCTGAAATGCTGAATACAGCA
Source organism: Dermacentor andersoni (assembly GCF_023375885.2). Classification (NCBI taxonomy): domain Eukaryota; kingdom Metazoa; phylum Arthropoda; class Arachnida; order Ixodida; family Ixodidae; genus Dermacentor; species Dermacentor andersoni. Next base: position 257,154,785 of record NC_092814.1, on the reverse strand, counting down.
CGAGTTGTCCAGTCTCCACCAAGATGCAAATGATACACTGCAGCAAAGAGAATCTGCTGCTGCGATGATCAAGCAGAGATGGTAATTATGGCAAAAATGGCAATATAAGCCTGCCACATCAAGAATGAGCATATTTTGTATGGTATAGCCTCTCCCGACATTTTTGATCTTGAAAGGAGCAAATATTTAAAAAAAATAAAGCGAGGTGCCCCTATCTACCGTGAGCTGTGCGACTTGAGTGTGTGGGTGAGTGGCTAATGCAAGTGGACAAGAGAGCAGGTCAAACTGAACAAAATCAATGACTAAGTGTCAATGAAGTGGGGAAAAGGGGACATTTGTGCAAATGGCGCCTAGTCCTCCTCGCTTTCGCCCTGTCCGTACATGTCGGCCAGCTTCTGGAAGCGGGGCCCCCAGCCATTGAGGTAGTCGAAGCGCTGCTCATGGTCATCCGTCTCCGAGGCCAGGGAGCTGAGTGAGCCTGCTGTGGAGCCACCCCCTTCGTAGGCATAGTTGCGCAAGTCATCCACTGGTGGGGCCCCAGGGTCTTGGTCAGCTTTGTCCAGATGGTCCCGAATGAAGTCGCCCACATCTGGATGGGCCCCCGTGGGTGCTGCTGAAACACGACAGACAGCATGGGTCACATACCTTCTGCTGCAGCTGCTGAAAAGACTCAGTCAAAAAGTATGCAACCATTACTGACCATATCATGCATACGACTTCTGGCAAAAGCTTGCAGAAGACACCAGGTACGATAAGCCACATATACATAATGTTGAATAAGATAAGAACTCCACTTGCAAGCTTTTCTCAACACCCTGAGAAAGAAGCCTAGTTGGTTCTGAAATGTCGGATGATGTCTTGCTTCATGCCGCTGTTGACTTTGTAGAAGTAGTAGTAGTAGTAGTAGTAGTAGTAGTAGTAGTAGTAGTAGTAGTAGTAGTAATTTACCATGTGAGAGTACACACAATTAGAAGCGACTGCTTCCAGAAGAACTGGCCCATATAACCTGGGCCATAGAATTGGCCCAGGTTAGTTGTCATCATCATACTATTGCAACATGACACCAAATGGCTTACTGATTCAATACCAGGACGATTCTTGAATTTATTTCTTGATGTGTGCATATAAAGTATGAATGAGTGTATTTCAATTTACCGTAAGCAGAAAAATTGAAGGAAAACTGATCTAGGCAGCTTGACTAGACCTCTGCCTCTGTACCAAACGATGCTGTAATTAGGGGCTTTATATCATTTGCTTGTGGAACTTGTAGGCTACCTGCGGAATGAAGGTAGGACTTGCTTTTTTATTGTAAATCTTTTTTTTTCCCCTGCATTCACGATTATTCCAGGTTTTTGACAACTCCCGTCGAAGTTCTCAAGCCCCTGAAAATGTGGTTTTCAACTTCAAAGTTTACAAGGACATGCAGCTATGAATGCTGCCATGGTTTATTTTGGTGCACACCAAAATAAACCATGTGTTTTCGTTTTGCAGGGCCAGAAACCTAACTGTGGCTTAATCATGTGAAGCTTATTATTTGTCTCAGCATCCCAGAAGTGTTGCCAGTGGCTTTGCAGTTTTTTTTGTAAGAAGGGTTTCAGATCTATGGCAGGGATAGCAGCGGTAGGAGTAGTTTGTGATGTAACTGATATGGCCATTTGGTCTGCTGGCATGTTACCCTCGATGCCTTTACAGGCAGGCACCCAGCATATAATGATATGCCTATTCAAATTGGTCACCGATGGTCACCCATTTCAGCACATCGAATATGTTTTTTTAGATATAGTACTATCGATTAGGCAGCCCTAGCAGACAGATTCTGGAATCAGTCTTATTTCTGTGGTGACAAAATTGTGATGTTGGCATGACTTATGTTCAAGTAGCCACAAAAATGTCAGTTCCACTAACATTTGTTCACTATTTTTAAACCTTTTTTTCTTACAACCTATATATTTAGAAACACCAATTAGCTTTCTCCAAGTTACAATGCTGCATTACGCACTAGACTGTTGTCTATGGTGACAAAATTGTTCTTCCCGAGACCTCGAAAAAAAGGTAATTTTCTTACAGTGATGAAATGGTTCATTGTAAAGTGAGGTTCTCTCTCAGCAAGAGCTTTGTAGGGCAGCACATGCGCTCTCCACAACTGTTACTGTCCAGTGATACATACAGGACTGTCACAAGTTTTTAATATGCGACAAAAGACTTACACAGGATATTTTCACTCCTTTGTCTTGCCTTCCTCAAATGCACTCAACAAAATTTATAGCCATTTCAGAAATGAATGTCACAGTAGAAAAAGCTTCGAAAAGAAAGAAGAGAAGCAGCACTATACATAAATCTAACAGTCACAAACAGCACCTCTGCCATTTTAAATCACTGTTGAGAATACCAAAAAAAAAAAAAAAAAAAAAAAAATAAAAAAAATAGAGAAGCAGAGAAACTGCCACTCACGTTCCCGTACGCGCACTTCCTTTTGCAAAGGCGGTGCCTTTTCTGGACCAGGCTTAGTGCCAATCTGCATACCAGATGCATCAACTGGTATTCGCAGGGGTGTTATGTCGTAAGCATTCATGTCATCTTCTCCACCACCTTCGTCATCATAGCTGATGATGTTCTCTCGCACATCATCATCCACTCCGCCATGGCCAAACTTCTGATCTGAGCGCCGGCTTCGCGTGTATGCCACAATCACCAGGACCAAAACTGCAAATTAAAGAATTAGTTGCAGAAAAAATGTTTCTAGACGTTTTAACGCAATAACCTCAAATTAAACATCATACCTTGATCACTTCAAATTAGACATTTACTCTCCTACATTTGAAAGCAAGAAAAAATTGCTATGAAAGCAATCTTTTGAAATGGGAGAATTACATGACACAACCTTGATGTGTGAAATTACTTCGCACTGAAGTAGCAAAAGCAAAGTCTGACAGAAAGGCTTCTGCATTTTGCAACTGATGCAGGCAACAAGAGATGATGATGTGCAGTGTTTTGTGGCCCACCGCCCAAGAGCGCCAGGCTAGTGTTAAATGAGTTCAAAGTGTAGCAATGAATTACGAGAGTTAGATGAGATGTGGCTGTAAAGAGGCCTTAAAAACAGTCGATGTAAAGTGCTTAAAATGTTTTTGTAATAAGATAGTGGCAATGGCTAATGAAGTGTATGAGCACAAAAAGAACATTGTGCAAGGATGATATGATCTACTAAAGTATGTCAGAGAAGCACTACTGCCTTAACAGAACCCTTGAAACACAAGGGTCTGGAGGCATGTGCTATACAAAATGCTTATCGCAGGAGCATCCTCTGGTGAGAAGATGTGCCACGAAATTCTTGGACTAATAACGACTAATAACATGCAAGACGACGTCATTCAAGAATGCTAGAACTGATTTGATGTCAAAAAACAGTTCTGCACCAAGAAACATTACAGGATGGAAAGGGATGTGCTGGTGGTATGCTAGAGGAAAATGTTTCTTTCTCTCAGCTTCGGCTTCCCGACACTCCAGGAAGACATGGAGGACAGTCAGCCTCTCTCCACACCTACGAAAGGTTGAAGTTTGAAGTTTATTTGTCCTGCCTGCTTACAGGAATGGGGAACAGAGGCTAAAGGCTACGTAGCCTAACAAAAGGCCTCTGCTCCTATTACAGTTCGGCAATAGGAGCAGATTTGGAGGCTCATTTCCAGTCAGTAAAAGATTATTGGTGCCATAGGTGTGTTCTATCCTGAGTTGACAGAATAGGACATAAGTTCAGTGTGTTTTCGTTTTGCAGGGCCAGAAACCTAACTGTGGCTTAATCATGTGAAGCTTATTATTTGTCTCAGCATCCCAGAAGTGTTGCCAGTGGCTTTGCAGTTTTTTTTGTAAGAAGGGTTTCAGATCTATGGCAGGGATAGCAGCGGTAGGAGTAGTTTGTGATGTAACTGATATGGCCATTTGGTCTGCTGGCATGTTACCCTCGATGCCTTTACAGGCAGGCACCCAGCATATAATGATATGCTGGTTAGGTATACACACTCTAACTACGGAACAGAGCTCAATGATTACAGGGTTTTTGTGTTTACAGAGTGACTTCAAGGCTTTTACGACACTTTGGGAGTCTAAATACAATTGCTTTTTGAAGATTTGATTTCCTTATACGCTTCACAGCCGACAATAGTGTGCAGGCGTCAGCTGTAAAGATATTTGTTTCCGGGAGCAGTACAACGCATTCCGAGAAGGATGGACCAATGGCTGCATAAGACACCCCGGCCTGCGACTTAGAAGCGTCTATGTAAAACTCTGTGCACGAGTACTTGGACTGGACCTCAAGCAAGTGCATTCTAATCCATGCCTCTTGCGAGTGTTTATTGACCTCTACAAAAGGATGTGTCACACTATCACCTGCCACTGCCAGAGTGATAACAGTTTTGCTGGAGTTATAGGACAATGTTCAGGAACTGGAACACCCATTTCCTCACTAAGGTACCTCACATGCAAAGAGAACGGCCTTCTCGCTGCAGGTTGGTTATGGAAGAGCGTGGCAGTGGTCATATCATCTATAGTTGAATGAGACAGATGTTCACAGTTTGAATTCATTTTCAGGAAATATGTAAAACTGCTATATGATCTCTGAAGATGGAGCAACCGCACTTGGAGCAGCAGGCTGATAAACTATTGTGCTGTAGTCAAGACGTGAGCCAACAAGACACCTATACAAGTTCAAAAGGTATTTCTTGTCACTGCCACATGCTGTACTTGATAGATGCTTTAATAAGTTCATTGTTTTCAGGCACTTAGCCTTCAAGTATTTAACATGTGGTATGAATGCGAGTTTCGAGTCCAATATAATGCCGAGAAACTTGTGCTCGGTGCTTACAGGTAATGTGTTACCAGAGAGTTCAACAGGAGGGTCCGATACTATTCCTCACTTATTCGTCAACAGAATGCATGTACAGTCAAACCCAGTTATACCAAACTCGAAAAAAAAGAACACGCCTATCAGTATGATATAGGGCATAATTCTATATAAGCCTGCTAAAGAATTGGGCGTCACAAAAGCACATACCATTTATGGAAGCACTTTATTGATGAAACTGGCTTAGTTTCGCATGAAATAGTCCTGTATTTTCTTCTGCTTGGGAAATTTCGCTGCCCGCGACGCACAAACTTCTACACATTTTCTAAAGAGTCGGAGCAGCCGAGGCCACAACCTTCCACATTCGCACAGAAACGCTGGACTGGTGCGAGTGCACCAATCAACTCGGATGATGTCGGCAAAGGATCATTGTTGCGTTCCTCATTGTGCTTACTATCACTTGTGCTCCGTACGATGTCGGCAATGTAGTCTTTGTTTTCGGGCTCTCCCGTGGTCGTAACACCATCAACCACACTCACAAATTCATCGACCATTGATCTGTCAACGGCTTCCGGAAATTCTGACAGCTTCGGCTACACCGGCAACGGCTTCGTCGCACTTGTCAGAATTTTCAGAGTTACCACCGGGCACGTGGAAGCCTGCACGCCTCAAGCAATTTCGGATGAACCACTTGCACACGACCGCCTCGACGTCATTGTGCGTACGCGTCGGGCAACACAGGCACCGGGTCACAAGTTTGTCCCCCCCCCCCCTTTAGCCCCTAATCTTCCCCTTAAGCTCGCTTCACATGGTGCGAATTTGACTGTTTTTGCACTTGCAAATTCGCAGTTGCAAGGATGGGGAACCAATCACAACAAGGATCGAAGACATGTCACTGCGGCCTTCCTACTTAATTTTCGTTGTGATGAAGTAACGCAATCGAACACAAAGAATTTTCACGAAAAAAGTTCCTAAGTTGCCTTACTTTGTTCTTGCCGAAGCGAACTGACGCCAAGAATAATTCAGTCCTCCGCTAGGTGCTCATAAATGCGAAAATCTCAGCTGCTGCACTCAGTGCATGTGAAGTTCGCATTTGCGGAAATCGTAGCTGCGAAAAACGCAACAGGAGAAAACTCTGTCTATGTGCTTAACCTTTGCTATGTTTTTTATAAGCCTTTTCTAGCTAGGCCCTGCAATGATGATGATAGGCAAGTGAAACTACAACTACTACAAGAGGTGGTATACTATTCAGGAGAAGAGAGAAAAAAAAGTGTTTTGCCACTGTACATATAGCTTTGTTTCTAGAATAGTACACAAAATGAAGCTGATGTTAAAAATGAAAATGAATATCTTCAAAATATTTGTAGTTGCAGATTCAAGAAGATTAGTTCAATAGCACACCTAATAGAAGTGGCCATTATGTAAAGAGCAGGTCCAGCAGCATATTACACTTATGACCTTGTTTAATGCAAGTGGCACACATAGTATGCAGACCAGAATAGCTGACATTTATGCTAGGTATGTTATTAGAAGAAGTGTTACTAGTACTGGTAAACAACACCATTGCTATTCTTATTATAATTACACATAAACAATAGCACTATTTTGACAAGCTGCACTACTGAAACTGAAAATTATACCTCTTCTTTATAAGATAGCGTGTCAACAAGTAATAGAGAGAACTCACGCTATACAGAATTCATGTCTCCTTCATGCTCAATTCAAGCTGTCCTTGTAAATAGCCACTGCAACACACTTTCCATAACTCTCTTGCAGAAAACCATGGCAAAGGGCACATGCAGCAAGCTACTTGTGACGGCTGTCATCATTAGTGACCGGAATGCGCCAAAAAAGTCTCGCTTACGCAGGTACACCACTAGACAGGCCAGGATAATGAGCAGGGCTTCCAGCCCAAGGGCAAGGGATGTGTTGGTCATGCGTGCACCAGCGCCCACGTCGAAGCAGCTGCAGTTGTGGCACTCGAGGCTTTCATGGCAGAGGCATGTATGGCCTTGGCCATGGGGCAGATTGGTGCACTGACCCGTGTAGCCGCACGGTTCGTCCAGGCATTCATCCTTGTCCTCGCAGTCAAGCCGGTCTTCCGTTGGTGTGAAACCTTCCACACACCTAGTGCGCACCATACATGCGAGCGACCAGACTGAGTCACATGCTTCTATCAGATTGCAGCAGTCACACCCTTACCACAAGACTTTTCTGCTGCCTGGACTGGCTTTCCAAAAACAGATGCCATGACAATTCCTTTCAAGGGGCACTCGCCTCAAATTACATTTACTGAAGGCTCACTAGTGGCCACCAATGTACTCGAGAGCATGTTGCAATTGAAACAGCAGTGTCTTTGGAAACCCAGGTAAACAGTGTAAAGCGGAGTGGATTAGGGATCTTTAAGGTGAGTTCCGAGAGGATCCCTATGTAAGCAAGAAAGAGTGGAGCCAAGTGGAGCCACTCACTGAGGATGTTGAGCAGACAGACCAGGATGGCAGCCAAGGCAGCCATACTGAGACGCATTATCTTCTCCTGCCGTAAAGCACCACACAGGTCGCCCCCAAAACCGTCCGGGCATAGGCAGTAGAAGCCCTCGCCGTGTGGCCGGTTCATGCAGGTGCCCCCGTTGAGACACGGCTCCGTCAGGCACTCATCCGCATCCGTGCAGTTCTTGCCATTTTCCGTTACAGCAAAGCCAGGGGAACACCTACCCACCACCAAACAGACAGGCAGGAAGGCAAACAAGCAAGCCAGTGGAGAGAGAGGGAGGGGTGGAAGCAACCAATGAAGGATCAAAGAGGAAGCAGAAGTAAGACAAGAAAGTGGGATAATAATACAGAACAAAACAGTAAAGATGCAGGCACACAGAAAGTTTGAACAGAATGACAGGATGAGTTTTTGTTTTTTCATTGCACAGAGAAAGAAACATATAATGAATAAAGAATGAAATTGGGGAAGAGGAAATGGCCAGAGCAGAGGAAAAAAAAGTGGTGGTTGTTAGTGACCAATGTTAAGAGGTTAGAAAAATACAATGTTGACCAGATCCTTGCACTAGTTACTTGCACTGGCACAAGCATGTGCTCTCCCACATGCTTAGGATAATACGTTGCTAAAAAAGCCTTAAAAACTTTTTAAAAAATTTGGAGGACACTTAAGCTTCGCCTTTAAGAGTGGAACACGATAGCATTAAAAGATCCCCGACTACTTCTCACGCTTCCCCGCAACTGCAGTGTATGTAACCGTAATGTTTACCGGGAAACGCTTGCGGCAAACGCTATGCACGAAGGCGTGCTTTCTGGTAGAAACGCGGCCTCTTGCATGGGCCGCATTGTGGCGGAGGTGAGCGCCATCTGGAAGTGTTTCAAAGAAGCGGGCACGCTGCTCCATGGACTCTGAGATATTCACGCACTCGTGCCCGCAAATGGCGGACACTGTCACCGGTCTATGAATGGTAGAAACGCTGGAAAAGGGGTTTGAGTTTTCGTGTAACAATTATGTTTTGTTGTATATTCAAATTACAATCCGAGAGCTATCATGTCCATAGGTTGCGTGTAAGTTGTACTTTACAATTTTTCTATGTATTTTAGCTTGAGAAATACAATTGGTTCAGTAACTTCCTTGTGCAACATGGAGGGCCTGGACATGGGGGGTTCGAAAATATCTTTGTTGAAACAACGTCCAACGCTCGACGCCAACACTGGCTTTTCTGTGACACAGGGCCCTTAATGCTATCGCGTTAAAAAGAGAAAACATCTTCCTTCAGTAGCCACGTGCTGCAATTTACAAATTGTGCTCTAACCAAGCCCAAGTCAAGGCATTAAAAGGCAATATGCATAGCTACACATCCAATAAACAAGTATTCTTGTTAGATGTGTTTAGGTGGACAGACCTAAGTAGGTGCTAAATTGCAATAAGAAAAAAAAAAGAAAGGAGGAAAGAAAAAGAAAATGAATTTTTGTCTGCACTAGAGCATCGTATTGCACAAATTTAAGCAGTATGTAAATCACCTGTGGTGGATAACACAACTCTAGTGCCTGATGCAGATTACTTGAGGAGGTGTGCATTATATTGCATGAGAAATCACAGTACACTTACCACATTAGCAAAATTTAATGAATAAACTTTAACTAACCAATTTATGGCACATGCTGCGATTGAAAAAGTGAAACATGCGAGTTCTTAAGGCACAGAAGTAAACAAAGCACGCTGTAGACAAGGACAAACGGAGAAGGAACAAGACATGCTTAGCATCATGTGTGTCCAATACCTTCTTCGTCCTTGCCAGCAAAGCACCAGGTTTACTGCTATTATATATCAACAACAAGCTCATATAGCAACATTCTCAAGGCATATCCCCTTGGAAAGAATTTTGAAATTAGCACAAGTTTTGAGATAAGCACCCTCAAACTTGTGGCAAAATGCACTGCTCCACATAAGTTTTTTTTAACACCAGCCTTTTAAGAAGTACAAGACAACCTTAACTAAAACAGCAATGCATTTCGTCAAACATTAGAGAACAGAGATTATAAAACTGGCCCCAGTCTCCGAATTCCTCAGAAGCGAATTTGCCTTGCAAACATTGGCTCCAATTGATAATTTGCAGCCTGCACCCTAAATTGTTTGCTTAAAATGGTGAATAGCGAAAATGTTCTTGATTAGTCAGTTACCCATTTTGATTTCTCAAGTGAACAATGTCTGCCTTTTCAAGTAATCCAGCTCAAGGAATAGAATTGTGCTGTCTGCACCAGGCAAGCTTTTAAAATTCTGCTCAGATTTTAAAAAGATCACCTGGTACAAGACAATGGCGTTTTAATTACCCTGGTAGGGCATGGCATGGAGATGGTTATTTAATTCAAGCTACATAGAGTTGAACATCTATATAATAAGCCTCTGTTTAACAAACCCATGATGCAATGAAGTTTCTCATTTGCCAATTTTGGTACCATTAAAAAAACTTTTTCCATGATATAGGAAATAGAGTTTTGCAGTTCCATTTAACTCCAGTTCACATGCATGCACTGCATGTGGACTGAAGTTTTGTGACAAACAAAATAAAAACTGCCGAATATCACAGTCTTAATTTGCACATGAGCTTTTGTGCGCAAACATTACTGGCAGGTGGCAATAAAACACCGGCACAAGTGAACAGAATGCACCACACAGCGCTATATGTCATATAGGTACGAAATCCGTGTTGGGCGCATTCTATCTGTGCTCACAGATATGCTCTTATGCTCTGAAGCATGTCAGCAGGAACAGGAAAATGCTAACTGGAAGGGAGATAACAGGCGCCTAAGCAAGGATGAAAGGTATGATGAGAACTGTTCCAGTATCAGCATGTCATGTTGTCCACTTTGTTATCGTGAATCAATATTGCTAATAACATTACGGCGATTTTGGCCTCAATTATCACCACTACTGAAACTAACAAAATGGTGGCTTAGCACTGACAGGCCATGATCATGGTGGTTGCTAGCACCAGCCACACTTCGCACTGAAGCTTCACTCTCAGTGCAACCTTTACCGCATGTTGCATACCTTTAACCACAAGGTTATTGCTACAATTTCTGGTGGAATTTTGTTCGTAAATGCTTACTCAGGATAGGCTATCCACCAGGACAGTTCTAGGAACCTATAAAGCAATTTTTATTGCTGAAGCAGAACCGTGGTTCTAACGAATTAAGTTGAAAGTTTTTACTGCAAGTACAACTTCCTTACATCTAGGTTTGACCATACTAACTCACCAATGCTGAATGAGCGAACATAATACATCTCAAATACTGTCATTAAATTTGCGTGATTACCATCGTGATCTCCTAAACAGACTCAATTAGAGAAATTAGAGAGTTCTAGATTAGGGTGCGTAAATGGCTTGTGTAGCCCTTACATATGCAAGCCACTTTGGCTCCAAGAAGACTGAAGCAGACTGTTTGAATTCTTGCACACACGATACACTTTCATCCCCTAATATAAAACTCACTATAAAGAACAAGCTCAAGCAGAATAATACTGCATGGTACAAATCCAAGAAGCTGTGATTTCTTCAACTTCTGTCACTGACTACAGAGTAAAAACATCACAATAGCTTAAACACAGCATAACCTTATCTTGTAAAAGTGCACTCAATGTCTTGGTTAGTTAAGCAACCACGAAATTAGTGACACCAACACCAAATGCAAGCAGCCTGTCAGTGGTTAAAAGGGTTTCGAGGGTTTGTTAAAAGCAAGTACATATTAGTTTTGGAATCAATGCATCTGACGTTTTCAGACCCCATTCAAACATGTGTGATTAAAAGAAACACCAAAGGATACTATCAACTTAAGCTGGACTGGGAGGTTTCACCTCTGAAAAGGTGAGGTGGGGAGGCCTTGGTGCAGAAGAGTATGACATAACTGTCTAGTGGCAACACAATATGAAAATTTTCACAAAAGCTCCCCACAACCTCATAGTAGAACTTGATGTCACAATGTACTAGTATAAAATACCAACTGCAACTTAAGGTCTGCCTGCTCAATGCAATCCTCACTAAAAATTGCATGAATTAAAGGCTGAAACTCATTATGGCACATGAAGTTTGTGCTCATTATACACAAAAACTTAAAAGTATAAAGAAAAGAACATGGACACCTCATCTTTCAGAACTGTAGAACACACACACAGACAATCGCTAGCAGCATACCTAGTTACTATATACCCAATATAGGGATAGTATCGAAGCTACGATTTTATCAGCAGCTATCTTACCTACATGCTAACAAAAAATGCAATAAGACATTTTATTATTATTCTAAACATTATAATGGGCACCTCTAAAGATGACAATTTTGCGATGCTTCGAGCGCCAAGGCATAGAATACTGAAGAATAGTGCCACTGATATCCAAGCTACCCAAAAATATTCCTGTTCTGCATGATACTCAAACTACACCATTGCTGGCTACATGCGGGCTTCAACTTCGCTAATACAACCCTGATTGGGCCAACTAAATTGGCAGAATTATCCGGTGAGTTGAATTAAACAAGAAGCACAAAAATATGGCAAAGACACTCGATTCATTGGCAGTTTTTGCTCAGATTATAAAATGTCCCCGACTGTTTACCAGTTCAGAGTAGAAAACTAACGTAGAAATGACATTAAAGCTCGTAAACAAAGTAGAAATCGAACGTGCACCAGATACTTTAGCAAAACAAATGCAGCATGCCTCCGACTGGGGCAATAAGAAAAAGACGAAACCAGCGAACTTTTAACTTTACAGAATGGAAACTTATTTACCTAATGTCCATCGTCATTGATCTTGGACAGCACTTTATCGTTGTCTATAAAAGCCACAACATGTGATCCTTTGTATGATCTGTAGTGCGTTTTATAGTCTGCATTTATCAAATAACTCCGCAACAATCGCAAATAGAATTGTGGCTCACGTGTAGGCTAACCACTTCGCTAGTTCATCCTGCGACGCATACAATTCTCCGAAACACCAAGAAAATGTGATGCGACTTGTTGCTGCTAATTGAACATGTAAAATAACTGATCGTTTTAATGCGCTTTCGTAAACCAACTGAAAGCAGCATGTCATCATTGTCATATTATGCGAGAAAACCACAATGTTATGGAGAAAATATGTTTTGTCGCCATCCATGGTCACCATCTTGAAATGGCAATTACAATGATACTGGCTAGGCTGGCCTTGATGGTTGAACGCTGTGGATGCAATTTTGGTTTTGGTTGTATTGTACCAGCCAAGCAGTTTACAGACAAATTTTCTTGGAAGGCACATGTTAGAATTCACCAAATACTGCAATATTTCTTAAAAAGCTACCATTTTAACATGAAAATATTTCCGGGGTAGGCCAAAAAATACCGTATTTACTTGCACAATGATCGCACTCGCGTAATGATCGCACCCCTGAATTTCGTTGTCAAAATTCTATTTCTTTTATTTCCCGTGTAATGATCGCACCCCAAACTTGCCACAGCAATATGTCGTGTGCCAAGTCTAGCTAATAATGATCGCGCTTACCACCTGTCGAATGCTACGCGAACGACTCTTCAAGACAAACCAGGCGGTCTGCATGCAGCAAACATTCTTAAGCAAATGCCCCATTTCATTCCTTTCGTCACTTTCCGCACTTCCATGACAAAAAAGAAGCTACAACCAAACTTCCCTTTATTATGTGTAGGTTTTATAATGTTTGTGGTCAACAACAACAAAAAAGGCGCCTTTCGATTCTTCTCGTCTGCACTCGTGGGCACGCAACAAATCGTGAGCGGCAACGATAGTAGCCTTGTTTGCACTGATACATTAAGTGTATCCTATTCATACGCCGACGCTTGTACCACAGCTGAGATATTCACCCACCCTTGGTGGAAACATGCTGTATTAGGATAGTAGTGAAGACAAATGCCGCGGTTTCCGCAGCATGCCCGCCATGTGTTTCTATGTCACTAGCAGCTAGGCGCGCCCATCTGTTTCTGTCCCCTCAAAGTGGACATGGCTATGTTATTGCCGTAAACTTGCCGATATTACCGATATTATTCATTACTGATACGGAAGAAACTGTTTCAATGCACGTAATGTACTCACGAGAAGAAAAAAAAAACGCGTTCAGTGCGTTCGGCTTCCTCCGCAGGCCGCCATCTTTGTTTTGGTGTCCCGCACTACATACAACAGCAGCCGCCTATTTGTTGACCTGTTACCATCCCGCAGCAAATGCGCGATGAATTTTTTTTTTTTTTTTTTTGCGGGAAATTTAACCCGCGTAATGATCGCCCCCCTGAATTTGCGTCAACTTTTTTTGACAAAAAAGTGCGATCATTATGCGAGTAAATACGGTAGGTGTTTTTGATGGGAGATTACATGTATGATGCATTTACTGTACCTAACACATCGCCAAGGAGGACGCTCACACTACACTCTAAATACAGTTGCACCCTTTGGGGTGTATATTTGCTACAGAACAATGATCGTCATCTGTCTTGCTTGCGTTTCCTTTCTCGAAAACGCTGCGCTCGTTATTTTCGTGTCGAGAATGCTGTCATGCTGATAATGCGCATGCTGTTCGTGACTTGGAAGTACTGGGCTCGCAGCGTTAAAGAAAAATGCAGGCAAGACAAATGACGATTATTGTTGTGTGGCAAATATACACCCCCAAGGGGTGCAATTGTTTTTAGAGTGTAGTGGACTCACCAACTGCCGTCACCATGGAGTTTGAGTGTGTGCATGAGGACCTGCCAAATTCAAATTATCTAGCGAAGGCTAATTTCAGGATAGAAATAAATGTTTGGTCCCATAGCCATCCGTAGCCAAACGTAGCTGGCCGAGACCTTCAGTCGGGATCGAATTAACCGGCGTTGAATTAACAGAAGTCTATTGCATAAGGTTTTAGGCCTGTCAGACTGTTCTACATGATGGATATACGGGCACATTTTAGTAAAGTTCAGTTACACCAGTGCAAAATGTTGCAAATAAACCAATACATCAAATAATGCATAACAATGTCTTGCCAAGTTATAATTCCTTAGACAAAATGATGCGAGCCTACCATGTGTCTGTGATTATGTTCCCAAAAACTGGCAGCCAAAATTGAGAATTAAATTATGGGGCTTTATGTGCGAAAACCACTTTCCAATTATGAGGCACGCCGTAGTGGAGAACTCTGGAAATTTCTACCACCTGGGGTTCTTTAACGTGCACCTAAATCTAAGTACACGGGTGTTTTTGCATTTTTCCCCCATCGAAATGCGACTGCCGTGGTCCGGATTTGATCCCGTGACCTCGTGCTCAGCAGCCCAACACCATAGCCACTGAGCAACCATGGCGGGTGCAGCCGAAATTTTAATGCAATTAAAAAAGGCCGACTTAGTAAGAAAACAAGTTCCATTACCTATCCAGTTTTTTTCTAACACATAAGTAAGCTTTCTTTTCCGACACATGATAAGTAGAGCTCAAAGTGTTGAATAATTTCATGGGAGTATCGACTGGCACAATGGTCAGCGTCGTGATATGGAGCACACCTGTGAATGCAGCAACAGTAGGCACACGCACACAGAGCATCCTCCTCTCCAAGCATCGTCTGCTAGGCTATTCCATTCATCCTCCCTCTGCCATGTGCCTACCCTCACTACCCTTTGGCAGGTGCACTCCGCGACATGGTGCTGAACACTGTGCGGGTCGATGCTTCTGTGAGATTATTAATTTGGAGAGCAGTAAACAACACAGATGTTAGCAGTTCTGATGTTGTAATGACAATTTGATCTACACATACTTAAAACAAAGTGGGCAGGCATCATAGCTGATTTTCACAGATGACAAAATCGCACAGAGGTAGACGCAGGCAGAAGATTACCTAAATACTAATATTTCTGGCCACATGATGTGGCACACCTATTTGGATGATAAAGCTGAAAGATCAGTGTTGTGCATCTGATAGTATAACGTAACATGCATGTAATATTATTACTTTTAAAGCAGATTACATATAAAAGCCTTTTGGAAAGACCTAAATGTGTTAACACAACTGTACATTGTGGTTACCACCTTAGGTGCTATTACGTGGTTTTGTTCTGTTTAAGGTCACTTACTCCTGTTTTAGGTAGCAATTATCCACTAACACAGGCAGCAGAACTTGATAAGGAGTTTACAGGGCTCAAAATGCATATAATAATGCACTTGCATGTTTTTAACAGATTTAAGGTCTTTTGAAGCATTCTCCACAGATATGGCCCTTTCTCATTTTCTAAAATCTAATTTAACCCGATTTTTGCTATCACGTCAACTTTTGTAGTACTTTGATTATGCCTGATTTCTTTAAAAAAAAAAAAAAAGGTGCCTTGTCATAAGAACATGGCCATTTAGTCATGAAGTTTCATAAATGAAAGCCTGACCACACATACGCTTCGGTTACGAAACATGAAACAGTTCACAACTGCACACCTCTTTGCATCTATGGCATGCACACACAGCTTCAAATTTTAATGGTTAACTCCAACAAAAGTAATTTGTGACAAATGAATGGAAAATTAACCTTGCAAGTTGCAAAACGTATTCTGGGAGATAGCTCCCTAACTTTTGCGAAAATATACCTAGCCTGCCAAAAAACAAGTGGTTTTCATCATTGTGGTACTTTAAAAAAACAGCCTAGAAAAAGGATCATTTGCCTGCTGCTGTATGCTTGCATACATACCTATGTTGCACTGCAATGTGCAAGAAACTAAGTAAGCCCTTCCCCACACTAAAAAATTGACAAGCAGATAGCTTCTTTAGAGGACCTGACAACTGACCTGCATTCATGGAGCATCCAGAGATCCACACAAACAAAGGGTCGTGGACAACTGATACCATGGCAGGGGTTGTTGGATGGACATCCATCAATTAGGTTACGCCATTCAACTACAGCTGCATATTCAGAACCACTCTCCATTGGCAAATAGTGCTGATCTAGCCGGATGTCATTCATACAACCTGCCAAAGAAGAGAAGAATGACACAGAATGACAAGTTATCAAAGAGAAACGAACAGGGGACCATCAGTTTTCCATGCATATTGACTTTCATCACTTGGCCAAGTTCCCATAAATAATATGGCAGAGTCTCCTCCTTCAATACAAGGCAGGCATGCACAACTGCCTGTGACCTATTAAAATGCCATCCTGTATATTCAGATACAATAATAAGGGTGCCAACACCATTCAAAACACAGTAAAAAGGAAAACAACAGAGGGAGAGAGAACACCAAAGGTTTAAGAATTTAACGGGGAAAAAAAGAAAACTAAAAAGAAAAGCATTTCTGCTCTCCAGACTTGTACAGACAGATCTCCAGACGTATTCAAAAATATTTTGGCATGCTTTCATTACAATAAACTACATGTACACTGCTTCTGCCATGACAGACTGTGCTGCCTCTAGGCTATGCAGGTCAGCACAAAAGAATGACCTGCTGCAATTATATCTGGTCAAAGATGTTTCTACCAGACAGTGAAATGCCAAGGACAGTATGTTTTCAGCACATTTACGACATGTTTGCTATTAAACACTAAAATATTACATAGCGGGTTAATATCACATAGCATTTCTGTGAACATGTTTTTGGTGTATGTACACTCGCAAGCAAAAGTTTGGAGACCAATGGTGCCGTGCAATTTTTTCTCTGCAGCCAAGGCGTGCCAGCTGAAATTGGGCGGTACGGTGTATGTGCGCATGTTGAACCAATGCACTATATTGAGGCAATTGTACATTATGGAACAGTGTCAGAAGTATTAATTTCTTTCTGAAATTGTGTTTCCAAACGAATGTACAGTAGAACCTTGTTGATACAATCCAGTTGTGTACAATTTTTTGGTGCCAACATTTGTGAATGAGAACACAAAAGATGACCCAATATAGCTACAATTCTTTTTTACTGGTTAATACGTTCCCACAAAATGGAATCTTTTGGCACGGACATCCAATATATTGCCAAGCTGTGATCATATTATATATATTCTGGCCGCTAGATCCCGTGTAAACAAGAAAAGGTGCAAGGTACACAAGATTGAAGGCAGTTGGCACCCGCAATGACAGCTTCCCCACAGTACTCCCATGCCCGAATGACATGAAAATGCTGCCATGCACTCAGTTTCCTATTCCGATAGCAGCAAATCTCCTTGTGGGTTATCGCAAGTCACCATCCAGAGCTATCACTGCCAATCGATCGTGAGAGGCATCTTCACCTAGTATTTGTTTTACAGGGTGTGATACAGGAATTGTACTGCATGCTTTTAATAGGCAATAACCCAAACGCACCGCTGTCCCTTGTTGCAGGTGGTGCAAAGTGAACATCATGTTTTGCTCTGATGGCATCATATTTTGGCGTTGTCCTCCAGCTCAATTTTGTTTTGGTTTTCCATTGTTGTCTTAACCCTTTTAGGGCTAATGACGTAAATACATGGCGCCGCGAAAAAGTCCAAAATAGTCGATGCCGTATATTTATGGCGCCGTCTGTATGTTTAAAATGCGCGCCAATTTCCTAACTTTTTCTTTTCTGGCATGTGCTGCCACTATGTGGGAATACAGGGCATTTTTTTCTCGCGCCTCCCTTTCTCGGTTTTCGTTGCATGGTTTGTTTTAGCGCTAGTTCGCCCACGTGCGTCTATATACTACCACTCGTGCATTGGCGCGCGCGGGCGGGCGGTGGTTTGGGTTTTGTTCCGGGGGCGGTTTCGGCTTCTTGCGCTTGCAAAACTGATGGCTATCTCGTTACTAATAGGTCAAAGGGCGACCGCTTGTTTCTCACTCGTTTGGTGCTCACAGGGGTGCACATAGGAAGGATGCCGCCGTGCATGCGTTTCCACTGCTTTTTTCTTTCTTTTATTTTTTTTGAGACTCTCGAGAACTAATTGCCTCTGGTTGGCGATAAGATCAAGATTAGCAGAAGTTTGTCACATGTTTTGCTTTTTTGACGGGCACAGAACCACATAGGTTTCTTGAGTGCACGCACCTACGCAGTTCGATTGCGCTATGGATGTACATATTAGTGTAAGAGCAGGAACATTTGAGTCTTGCGAAATATTCTTGGGTGCGCATTTTCAAAGCCTTGAACTATAACAATGCATCATTTTTAATTCTTATCAGTTTATTTCCTTTTTTGATTGTTTTTATTCATGAAGGAAGAGTACATATATACCAACGCAAAATATTTTTTTCTCACTTTACGGTCACCCTAGAAAAATTACGGTAAATTTTTTTTTTTTTTAGATAAGTCCCCTAGAAGAATTGGAATCTGCAATAAAAAAAATCAACCCTCGGCCGGTCGCATATGGCGAAAAAAATCGACCTTCAAAGGGTTAAAACGACAATGTGCGTCTTGGATCACTCACACCCCACAAGATGGACATACATTGATGTCAGTCTCGTGCCACAATGATTCTTGGCGAGTCTTGGCACATTACAATGATTCTTGGCACATCACAACTTCATGTCCAAATGCTCCGCCTAAAGAATCTGCTGACCCAGACCAAATCGAGGAGCGCGAATATAAGCTTGCCGAAACTGCAAAAATGACGCCTGTCTCAGGCCACTGGAGGCCCCACCAGATTGACGTGCGTCGGCATCTCGTGCTGCAATGCTCTGGATTATGTACGTGTCAACTACAGTTGAGTCTGTTGAATTCTTTAGTGACATTGGATTGTATATTTTCTCGGTATGTTTTTTCTCATTTGCCTTCCCCCCCACCCCCAAATGTATGAATGAGGTTCTACTGTGTGTGCCTCTTCTTTTGTGACTTGTGGTTTCTTGTCTACTCTTGTAAACATGCTATAGATCTCTCCAAAGCTTCAGCATTTTCCATATAACCTTTCTGTGCCTCGTCTGTATTAGTGCTAAAACATGCAGTTTCAGTGCCTATAATCTGGATGCCGCTTCGGCCATGCACTTACAACTTACAATGTAAACCGAATGTTTCTGTGCATACTAGTCCCTGCTTTAGCAGTCCATCTCAATTTATACAGAATGAAACGTACATGAAAAAAAGTTTCACCTAAAATGCCTACACATGAGCAGTGCGCCACAAATGCTATTTTTACACCATCAATGCTACAAAAGTATTTTTACTTCTGCCTACAAATCGTAAATCAGGAAATACTGAGCTGACACAATAGATACATGTTTAAGTGTTCCAAATCAATGTCATGTTCTCAACAGATCATGCAGGCTAGCTTATGTGTTCTGAATAATACTGACGGCATGCAACTAGCAACGCTTGTTGCATGTCTCGACCAACATAAAAAAAATCCTAATAAGAACAATTATTACAATGAGGATCACCATGTCCATGAGTACGGCTGATGCTGGAAAACTATGCCAAATCAAAGAATAAGTCCTTTGGGTGTTTTTATATGCACATAGTTCTATTTTTACTCATGTAAGTACACAAGATGCAGAGTTAATATCAAACTGGCAGGACACTGTATTACAGCATGTGTTATGGTTGAGTGCAAAAATACATTGCGAAATATGCTCAGTACCTCCTATGCCCGGTTAATCGACCTGCTCTTAAATCCATCAAAAGAAATATGGCTGGACCTTCCAGAGTGTCTCCTTTCCATCAACCCCTTTTCTATCAACCGGTCTTTACTCATAGAGGAAGTAGTTGGACAGGTGTTATAGTGATGCATGATTAAAGGCTAAGGCTTGTTTTTACCCAAGCAAAACATGCTGCTAATGGAATGCACTTCTCTCAAAGCAAACGTTAGCTCACCTTCTTGATAATCGTTGTCAACAACAGTCACACCAGGACCAACATACTGGACGTCTCCACCGGCAATAACATTCTGCTTCTCAACCCACATATGCTGGTGAGGGCTTTGCCAATCCAAGAGCTCGTTGAAGCGCCGCCCGCTGCCTCCATCCAGAGCCAGGCTGGCTGAAGCGCCATAGCGTAGGGCACGCACTGTGTGCCACTGGCCGTCATTCACCCACACCCAGGGAAGCCACAACTCGCGTTCTTCAGATGACCGACTTCGGTCGAGGTTGAACCTAAAACGCAGCTTCTTGTCCCGGATCTAAACCAGTGAAAAAAAAAAAAAGATTGCATGTGCTCCAGCAACCTTCCAACACGTAAAAATCACCTATAAGCAATATGAACAATGTTGCTGTCTAATCACCTCAAGAATGCAATACTCCCGCCCATGTTTGCTTGTGATGCGGAAAAGTTCTCCATGCTTCTGACGTGTACGGAACTGTAGCTGGATGTCAGTCTTGTACGGATGAGGGTCAAATGGCAGTGCATACTTGATGTAGCTGCTTTGTTGGAACATCTTGGACTGTGTTTCTATTGAAGCAAAGCATAGGTACAAATCAGAAGTGACCAACATTTGCAATTTTGAATATGAATCATACCCCTGAAACATGGGTCAGTCCTTTGAAGTAAACCTTTCTTTTACACTGAAGGACTCCTTATCAAAAAAAAGTTATACACACAATGGTACAGTCTCCTTTATATGTTTTCTGTAAGCAATGCAGCAAAGCACATGGCTCTGCACCTTTAAAATGAAACTGACAAAACAAAAAGTACCTGGTCAAACTACATCACTGCTAACAAAAATCATTTTTGCAAGCATTAATATTACAATGAAGCACCACTGCATTTTGTTAAGTTTTGCATTGTTGAACTATGCATGAGGTTACCCTTTAAGCCAATGAAGGAGTTAGGATATCTACCTTTCCGCAAGGGACCTCCACTAAAAAGTATCACCCTGCATGAACACCTTTAGGGTAGATGTTCCCGTGTCCAAACACCTTCGGAGTGCCCGTGTGTCAAGTGTATCAAATACGTAGTCATTGCTACTCAATCCGTAGTCTATTTGAGAATTCCCTATCTGAAGTTGTGAAATATACATATTTGTTCGGATATAAAGGATAATGACCCTTATTGGGGAGAAAGCCAGATGCAACTATTGACTGTTCTGAATGATTCTGCTGCAGGCAAGCTACAGTTCCTGGACAAACATGTGGGGTACCTAACTAAATACTTTTCAGTCATTCAACAAGAATGCCTTGCCTCCAGACAGCATACAAATTAATTTTTGGTTTTTATTTAGACAAAAGCAATTTATTATATGGACAATTGCCCCATGTTTCACCACTGTCACTGGTATGGTGTACTTGATATCACAGTTCAGTCACTCCTCTTCTACAAGCAAATGAAATTTCATGCATCAAATAATGTAAATAAGCCTTCTCCTTCCTCTCTCTTTTCTTTAGAAATGGACTCTATGCAATGTTACTATTTCACCTTGTTTAGAAACGACAAAGCATTTGGTATTCACTGACCTTAAAAGGTTCTTTTTTTAAATGTTTGTATTCACTTCAATTTAAAAATTTTGCTATTAGAACACCCTTAGTACAAATGCAGTAGACCTCAGTTAATTCGAGCTTGATGGGACCGAAGAAACTGGCCGAATTATCTGGAGGTTCAAATTAAGAAACAGAAAAAACACCGAAACACTCCATTGGTTCAGGTGGCTTAGCTTCGCCACAGTACAGTTGTGTTATGCAGTGAAGCATACCAAGCAAGAAAAGGTGCCGCTGTTACGGAACATAGCATGCGTTTAATTTACACACGCACATGTGCTGTCTCCAGTCACAGTACAAGCACAGAGATTCCTTATAAATTTACTGGCAGGCCGTCAGAGTTTTACACAGAGCTCCACTCTTTTGTTGGCCCCAAACGTCCCCTGTACTTTTTTATGCTTTCCTTTCCGCTTGCTTTCTCAAAGCACAGATGCTTTTCTATGCTTCTCGGTGCATAACGCGAGGGTGCACGTATAAATAAAGAATGCATACTAGGCCTTGTGAATGGTCTCACATACGAGAAACACATGGGGGCGAAACGAGGGCTTAAGTCACCACAGAAGCGTCAGTAACAGCTCTGAATAGCTGCCAGTATGCTTATTTAGCATCTAGGTGCTCATACTGTGACTGGAGATGGCGTGTTCACGCGTGTATAATTAAGGAACGCGTACTATGTCTTGCGACAGTGGCCTTTTTTTAATTCTTGATAAACTTCATAACATAACACAGATGTATTGCAGCGAAGTTGACCAATCAAGTTGGAATTTTGGCGAAAACCAATTTTGAGATCGAAATAACTGAAAAATCAAATTAACCGGAGTCGAATTAACGGAAGTCTGCTGCATAAAGGTAAACAAGAAAATAAAATGCTAAAGTTTTGTTAGCACAGAAGCTTGCACTAACCCCTGTCGCAATTTGGGCCATGCCAGCCAGGGTCACACACACATTCTGCACCCTTATAGGTTCCAAGGCAGTGGCCATGACCACAGGACTGGTGAAGCAATGCTGCTTCACTGCATGAGCTCTCAGCAGGAGGACAGCCAGCCACACTATTATATGAGCTTCCAGGAGAGCCGAGGTCATACATCTGGGGATAAGCAAACAGAGAAACACTAGCTGCAACCATGAATGTATGTACCACTGCATGGATTCAAACTAACGTAGCTCTGAATTTCGCACCCAATGAAGACATCCTGAATAGATAGTAACTATTAGAGTCTCTTGCAGTGTTTATGAAAAAACTGAGTGCAAAAAATGCAGGCCAAAATACAGAAAGTGCACGCAAAATTTATGTGTACTTCTTTGTCATTTCTGTTTTACGGTATTGCATGTGTGTGCTGATATATGTGTAATTACCAATAGAGAAAATAGGTTCAAGGCTGGAAATCTTGGCCTGCTATGGCTGCATAGCATTTGGGCCAAAGTGCAACTTCAATACGCTTGAAGAGTTTATCTTGCCTTAGAGATAAAATGCAGGTCATGGCACACTTTAAACAGGCACACTGTAAATATTCCAAAATATAGCATAGTATACTTTTGAAGTCAAGAAAATATCTTAATGTCGACCTCAAAATTTAGTAATACCTTAGTAATACAGTAAAATAGGTGCCTACGAGGGCAATCTACGAGGGCAATCCTAAAAGTAACGTCTCCTATATTTTCAGACATAGAAAAACTTTATTTACTATAATAGATTAAACATTTTAAAGGTTGAAGAATGCTCTATTTTTCTACACAATCGCCATTTCGGTCTATGCATTTTTGTAGACGCTCTGGCAGTTTTACAATGCCCATGTCATACCACTTTGCTGCCATGTCCTTCAGGAAAAGTTGAACCTTCATCTTTTGCCTTGCTGTCGGAGCAGAACCGCCATCCAGGCAAATGCTCCTTCAACTTAGGGAACAGGTGGTAGTCCCTCGGTGCTAAGTCCGTACTGTATGGTGGGTGGGTGATGACGTTCCAACCAAAGTTTTGCAGGAGTTCAACGGTTTGACGGGCGACGTGTGGGCGAGCGTTGTCGTGGAGAATGCTTATGCCCTCGCTCAACATTAATCATCTTTGGTTCCAAATTGCCTTCCGAGTTTTTTCAGTGTTTTACAGTACCTGTCAGTGTTTACTGTTGTCTCAGCAGGTAGAAAGTCAACCAATACCCCTTTCCAGTCCCAAAACACAGTTGCCATGACTTTAACGGCAGACTGTGTGTTTGAATTCTTGTAGCTTGGGCCAAGAGGGATGACGCCACTCTCGTGACTGTTTTGTCTCAGGTGTAAAGTAGAATGCCCAGATTTTGTCACCCATGACAATCAAGTCCAAGAAGTTGTCCTTTTCGTCTGCATAGCAGTGAAGAAATTCGTGGAAAGAATCAACTCGTTGCTGTTCATGGTTTTCTGTCATCATATGCGGGACCTATCTTGCACACACCTTCCAATATTGCAACTTTTCCGTTAAAATCCTGTGAATGGTGCCTCAGGAAGCCTCAGGAACCAAAATGCAAAGGACATCCACAGTGATCCTCCGATCTTCATGCATGATTTCCTCAACCTTTGCGAATGTCTCGTCGGAAATTGACAACCTACCGCTCCTTTCTTTGTTGTGAATTTCAATATGACCGGCTGAAAACTTTCTACACCACTTACAAACGATCTTGACATCTATGCATGACTGTCCATACACTTCCGTCAATCGGGAATGAATTCTAAGTGGTTTAATTCCTTTTGTGTTCAAAAATCTACTAACCGCGCGAACTTCGCACTTGGAAGTAGCGTTAAACAGGAGCTCCATTTTGAATGGCGGCCAAGCCAAGACTGAGCACCCAAGCAAAGCGCGCGTGCTTATTCGGGAATGCAGGCAGCACCGCTCAGAATAGTGTGGCCAACAACTGTATTAACAGTTTCTCTACGTCCCCCAAAAATAGGAGACCTTACTTTTATGAATGCCCTCCTACCTGCATGCATCTATTCAATTATTAGATCGTTTGCTGATGACTGTAGTTTATCGTGTGGTAACTAACCTACATGACTGCAGCACTTCAATCAGATCTTTACAGTATTTCTTACTGGTGTAGTAACTGGTCAATGAACGTGAATGTTAATAAAATGCAAAATAACGAGGATATCCTGCAACAGTGCTTCTAACAATCCATTTTCATAGCCTTTTATTGGCTCACAGTTGACTCTTATCCATATATACAAATATCTTGGTGTGCACATTTCTAACGACTTGACATGGCATGCATACGTTAATTATGTGATTAACTATACTAACCATACACTAAGTTTATTGTGCACAATCTTTTCTTTAGCTCCCATCTCATTAAAACTAATGCTCTAAACAACAGTTAGGTCCAAGATACAGTATGCCTTCTCAATCTGGGTACCCCCCCATCAGTGCCGATTTCTTGGCTTGAGGCCAATCCAGAACCGTTCTACTCATTCTAGTTTTTCCAATAATTCTCGTACTTCCACTGTGTCCGGAATGAAGCCTTTCCTTAATCTTCCTGGTCTTTCTTGCAGAAGAACTATTGTCCATCTTTGTCTTAAAATTTTTTTTCACCAACCATGATCTCAAGCATGCCCTCTTGGCTGCGCCATCCTATTTCTCATCTTGTGCCGATATCATTTAAAAATTAAGGTGCCAAGCCGCCGCACCAACCTGTAGCCTCATTTATTCATGCGAAGGACGTCATTAGAATGGAATCGCCTCCCTGCCTCCATTGCCAGCAACCCAGATCAATCCGCATTGAGAACTTACATTGGCAACATTGTACCACAGTTGTACCAATCCTCCCTGTATGGTTACAATGGCATTGGGAGACTTAAATAAATAAATAAATAAATAAATAAATAAATGAATGGCAGTCGTAGATAGGCGCAGGGCACAGTTTACTATGAGAATGTTGCCAAGAGAGGTAGATTAATTTCTACGAAATCTTCCAGCCAAACAGGAAGACTTTTTTTACACACTGTGTTACTCCCATTATAAATTATGCAGTTAGAAAGGCTGGTGATCAAGCTTCACTTACCTCACTGTTGTGAACAACATTTTTTACACAGCCTTGAAATCCCTCTGTCGTATGCCGATGGCGCCAAGCATATGCACCAAGGTCCTTGCCACCAACATGAGTTCCACCCAACTGAAGCGGAGTATTTACGTTAAGAAACTCATTGAACTCAGGTACCTGAGTGCTGTTCTCACAACGGGATCGATCAATGGTTTGATTTCCCTCATGAGTTCGTGCTGACATGCAGTTGTCGACCATCAGCCGCACAGACTGTAGAAAAAAGAAGTGCACAGACAAAACTTTACACACTAACAACCTTAAAAAATGCAAGACAACAAGTTCAACAGTTCAAAATTCTTAGCTAACAGAACAGCTAAGCAATGCACAATGCAAGTATACCAGCATAAACAGATACATTATTTCCATAGGTGGTTCATAGGTTTCCAAAGGTAAATTATTAATTTATCATTATAGTACTATCTGAAGCATGGATGAATGAATACTGGCACATACACCAAAAGCTTTACAAAAGTAATACATTCTTTTTTCATCACACAGGTGACGCCAGTGGTTCCAACACTGGCATCACCTGTATGTGCTATTTTCTATGACCACTATAAGAAAAATAATGCAACAAACATTCACTCAAGAAAGTCAATGTATAAACAAATAAGGGCAAAAGCTACATACTACAAGAATCAGAAAAGCTGTCAGAGTGCAAGTAGCACGCACAATGCTATTTCTCACTGACTTTCATCCAAGGAACTCTTTACCTTCATAAAAAAATAAGTTCGGCTGTTACATATCACTGCAGGTTTAAAAAAGAGCAATACTAATGAAGATCCATTCCTAAAATGAGCTTGCCATGCAACACATTATTGCTGGAAGTTTTCACTTAAAACATAAAATTTAGCTTTCTGCAATTTTGCATTCTTTCCTGCAGGAGATGGTGACATGTCCATCTTGTCCTGATGATGAGCTGTGATGACCTGTCACCTGTTCATGGGTAACTTCATTCTGCCCACTCATTAGTTGAGTTCATACTTAGTGTTGGAATAACATAGTTAAAACTGTTGCATCTCCGAGTTCGGTTACAGCAACAGCACTGAGAAGAGCACGCAGACAGCACAAGTCTGCATATACCCTTGCCCTGCCCCCTCCAGTTAAGAAAAGGTAGCAGCCAGAGAAATATAATTACATCGGAGTAAAATTACTATTACTCACCTGTCGGTCCCAAAACACATCCAGTCGGTGCCAATTGCCATTGTTGAGGTGTTCCTCAACATCAACAAAGAGTTCTGCTGTGCCAGAACCAAAGTCTAAAAGCAGCCTAGGCCTTCCTGCATTGAGCTCTAGTGAGATGAAGTCTTGAATGACAATTTCTCCAGGGTCAGGCCGAGAGATAGGGCCATTGTACAGTAGAAGTCCAGTGGGGCGCTCTGTCATAAACTCTAGGCTCAGATGGGAGTCTTCACACTGCTGCAAGGCAGGGAACCAAGCCCAGCCCTTGCCATTGAAATGCCGTGTTGTTTGCTGACATTGTGGTCCATGAAATCCGGACTGGCAACGACAGCTGCATCAAACACCACCCATCAGAAAAAGCAAATACAGTAGGTGGAACAAAATTCGTATTGTTTCGGATGAAATCCTTTTAACTAGGCTCAGCTATAAGAAGAACAGGTCAAGAATGAACACAATGTGCATGGAAAAAATAAGCATATGTTACCTAAAGAAGTGACAAAATTACACTGGACGTATCACTTGAATGCTTGCGTGCAATGCACACTGCACTCAGCTAAAAATAAAGCGGTAAATGACCAATAATACATTATAATGCTTGAATTGCAGTGAAATCCTGATAATTGAAAGATAATTCAAACTATTGGTCTTGGCAAAGTCCCATGTTTTTGAACAGAGAGAAACGCTTGCGAATTCGAACATTTCGGACAAAGTCTGTCCCTCCCATGAACTCTTTGTTCAGATAAACCCCAGCCAAAGGCGAAGGTTCGATGCATTGCTAGCTACCATAATGTCACATGCCGTAAAAACTGTGCGATTGGCTGAGGCCGTTTTAGAGCAGCGTTTCGGAGCATAAAAATGGGCTTTTGGAGCATCTAAGGCCTATATCAACGCGGAAAAATCGCTTTTGAGAGAAGCAAGACACCATATAGAAGGAAGCCTTTCTTAACTGTAAAAAAAATTGCACATTCCACATGCTGGGAATCGGTTTAAGCAAAGCTCTTATTTTGGCGTTTGAAAAAGAATGCTATTCATCACTAACAATTTGCAAGTCCTGTAAAGCACACAACCGAGTTGGACCCATTTTTACTGGGAAGTGCTTAGCTCATCAAATTCTAGCACTTAAACATGTGGATCTCACACATGATGACATAATGCAATGGGATGATGACGATCAGACGAAGCAGGAATGATGAAAGAATGACCAGGACAGTATCACAGCGATCGTATGAACACCCTTTTCAATCTCTACTTTAGCTTCCCAGTTTGCAGTCTCCTGCAAAATGGGAGTTTGCAAGAGTGGCAGGAACTGTAGCACACATGTAGACAAAAATTTGAGGAACTCTGCCATGCAAGAGCATTAGGAGTATGCAATGCTCGCTAAGCTATGCCAGCTGCAAACAGCAAAATGCCAGCAATGCAATAAAATGAAACAAGCTCAGCAGAATGCACAGCCAGTTGTGTTTAAATTTTCAACCATAACATACCCATATGAAACAACTATGGCGATGTTACATCATGCAAAGGCTTCACTGCAGTAGTGTACCGCTTTTACATAAAGCGTGCATTCATCTTTTACCTTTAGCAATAAGCTGCCGCATTTCAAACACGTAGTAGCCCTACACTTGTGCCCACCTTTTCCTTCCTCCATGCACGTGCGTATCGAATGTGCATGATGGATGATGTTGCTTGTGATAGCAAAGTGCCTTGAACTCGAGAGATTATTTTTTTAAGTACCATATTGTCCGGTGTGCAAGTCGTACCCCGAAAAAGAAACAGCCACTTTTGCAGAAAAGTTAATATATAAGTAGCACCTTTGTAGAAGACGCATACATTTCACACGTTTCGGGTCGCATGCACATATCTTCATCACAAAATGCCATACTTACCCAATACTGACGCGCTTAGCTACTATGCACTGCTGATGTACCGGAGATTTTGGCTACCCATGACATGAGCTTGGGTGGCCAAAAGGTGAGCTAGGGGCAATATTGGGTGAACATCTCGCTCTCCGAACGTTCGCATGTGCTGATAATTATCTCCCGCAGTGAGCCAGTGCCACATTTTTGCCAGCGTTTTTCAGCACGGCAAGGCAGGAGCGCAAATTGATTGTCACCTACTCAGGGATGCGAGAGCCAAAACAAACGTTTGGAAAGCGAGATGCTTGCACGATCTCACACCATCGGCAAAATAATGGAGGAAGGGCAAAAATCGTGCTATGCATACAACCTATTTCAGACTGTCTACGAATGCATAGGCGCGCGTCGGCAAGCATGCATGCTCCCAGTGCTTCCGTGTAGCACCAGCCACCTTTAGTTAATTCCATATATAAGTCGCACTGTCGCATAAGACACAGCTTCGAAAATTTTTAAAAACAACTGCGTCTTACACACCGGAAAATACTAGCAGAAAGCACCTTTTAGAGCAGCTTTGGAGCACATTAATGAAAATGTTGCAGGATTTGCCTTATGGAGAAGCTGGGAGCAGCTATCACATCACTGTGTAAAAATGACAAGGAAAGATGCATGGGAAGCCGAGACCGAACCGGAGCAAGCAGTGTGCGCCCTGCTTTCCCATTTGGCTTAAATAGAGGAGGAAGGAGCTCCCAGCACACACTTGATCACATTACCACGCTCACCTAGCATTCCAGAGTGAATGTTGCTCACTCATCACTTCAGCTGAACAAATCCCAATGAAGTTACTAAGAGAGGAAAAAAAAAAAGCGAAGACAGATAACGTAGCGCAAGAATAAAGCCTGCATATTGTGAACCCTTTCAGTGCCACTGAAATACTGGTACATTTTTCAATCTTTGTAGTCGGAGGTGCGCATAACACGAAGTTGCCAAACTTCGATATAGTTCTGCTATCTGTTCTATAATTCTAGATGCATATTTTTTATCTCTCTGGGTTTGCTCAATATAGGTTTTTAGCGTGCTGTGGAATGTGCCCCTCCATACACATGATGGTTGTGCCGTGCTGAGCACATACCCGCAGATGGGAAGGTGCTTCCTGTACTTTGGTGACCGCTACCCCAGCAATCCCTTGTTCAAATATTCGCACCATAGTGCAAGGCCACTAACTTTGCATGTTTCTGGGTTTTCCTTTTTCTTTTCTTTTTCTTTTTTTTAACCCTGGCACGGCCGCGCTATCACGTAAGCGTGTGCATCAAAATGAAACTACGTAGGCGATACAAGACGAAGATGAGAATGTGAGGACCATATTCAGAGTGCGATTTGCAATTATCCGTGCAATTTTTTTCCTTTACGAATAACGAAAAATACACCGTTTTGTTCGTTTTACAATATCCAAGAAAAAAACCTGACACTGGGGGTGAGTCACCTCTGCAACATCCCTGCACTCAAAGGGTCAATGAAGCGCTTAATACAACCTCAAGGAAGTTTTCCTGTTCTCAAAAAAGAAATTCTTTAAGGAGATAAGGTAGCAAGACGAAAGAACCATGATGAAAGACACACAGAAACGGGTCTGTGATGTGTGTATCTGTCTTTCATGCATGCGTCATGCATTTTCAGTTGTAGCTGCGTTGGCTGGTATATCACTGCATAAAGATAAAATGAGTTGAGGAAATTCACAAAAGTTTTTGGGTCTTAAGCCCATCAACATGTCCTCCTGAAGAACTAAGAATTCAGCTACAGAATGCAGACATTCACTAAACTTATTAAATAGTGCACAATGTATTTAACTTCCCTCTCAACCACTCAACTCCAAGAAAGAGAAACCAGCAAAGCCCACACACCTGATTCCTGTATATGTGTCAACACAACGACCATTGTTGTAACATGGAGGAGGTCTCTTGCGGCAGGACTCAATCTCAGAAAAGTCTCGAGCACCGCACGAACACTTGGCCTTCACCCAAGTATTCACTCCCACAAAAGATGTCCGGTTGGCATTCACCATTACAGGATTGCGATCAATCATAAGCACATTAGTGCAGCTACCCTCGCAGTTGTGGTTTTCCAGCAGGCACTCGTCAATGCCCACCATGGTGATGTTGATGCCCACTTTCTCTTCAATCTGCAAAGCAATAAGTGTGATCTCCAATTTACTAAAGGCAGCAAAAGGCATAACATTGTCTTGCACGTCATGTTTGTATTTAATTTTATGAGGGGAAGGTTATCACCTTGTTCTAAAACATGATCGTTGTGTCACACTGTCAAGCAAGTTATTACATTTTTCACAAAGCATCTACCCAGTGTCTCCTGGAACTTTCGCAATAACACATGGATTGGCAAGAATGTATGAAAATGCTTTTACACAGCAGATAGACATAAGTCATGGCATTTAAAACTACAACCTATTGTCCCTTATTGCCAGTAACATTCTTTACTTCCAAAGGTGTAATTCTGCCCAATAAAAGGCTTGACCGAGCAAGTGTGTTAACTGTCACCTGCTAGCCAGTGTCACCTTACTAGATTGAAGAATGTCTTCTTAACAAATTAGTGAGCTCATTAATGCTGCTTTAAAGTGCCTTATTTATGGCCTGTCAGCATCTCTTAATGACAAACAAAGCAAAACTCTTTGAAGGATTCAACTTACCTCTCTCCGATTCACTGCAACCACCCCATTCAATAAGCTGGCCTTGTAATATGGGGAGCCATGAGCAGAGAAGCGAATATCAGTTATAGGTGGGCGTGACTGCTTGAGGATGACACTGAAGATGTCTACATTATAGGGCTTTGTCTTGATGCGCTCAGCAATCAGGTCACGAAAGATTTCATATTTGCTCTTCACTTGTCGCTGCTTTTTCCAGTCCCAAACCCTTATGAAGTCTTCATCAGTAATACCTAAAAATAAATTAGCAACAAGATGGTTGAAAACTTGGTTTCTGTTCAAAACTAGAGCTTCTGCATTCGGTTCCACACAACAGACTTACCAGTGACACGTATGGAGCCAGAATTGTAGATAGCCTCCTCAGGGATTTCTTTGACAGTTACTGTCACGTTGGCGTGGGCATCCATCGTATGCATACGGTCATACACTAAGAAACGTAAATGGTAGGTGCCTGCTCCTGTTGAGTTCAGCATAGTGATCATGCCTGTGTGGCCGTCCATGTCAAAGTTGGGATGGGCATTATTATTCTCCCAGAAGAATGTCTTATCAGGCAAGTCCCAATCATCCAGGTCCTCAACATGAATGCGTCCAATTTTTGTTGGTGGAGACTCCCCTGTTATAAAGATGACAATTAGCACATAATGAACAATTTTAATTACAAGAATATGCAAATTTTCTCATAGACCAGGGTGAACAAAAGTAAAGCTTTATTGGTACACCCATGGCTTCACCACCTATACATGTTTTTGAACACATAGTTATACTATGGCTGGCACACCGCAGCATGTTAATGTGGGAAATTGTGCTGAAGATTCCACCTAGTGTCTACGCTTCATGCAAAGGAAAATTCACATCCTTTTAAAACACCACATTTCAACACAATGACTGAGCGTTACTTGCAGAAAGCACCTACACTCAAGCAACACTTACCCTTGAAATTGTACACAAAGATGCTCTTGCTTCCGGGGTGCATGCGGTTGTCGTTAACGTCCCCAATAATGACTGTGAGAGTAGAAGTCCCCGTGAGCGATGGATTTCCATTGTCTTTGATAAGAATGGGAACCAGGTACTCCTTCTGTGTCTCTCGGTCAAATGTTTCCCGAGAGCGCACCACAGCCATACCATCTCCATTTGCACCAGCTACGAGAATAACAGTTGAGTCACAGTTGATACAATGAAACAGTTGCACAAATGTTCGTGACAGCAATGTTTAAAAAATCCTGCCTGAAATGCACAAGCTCCTCCTAGCAAAAACTATGCTCTTTCTCTAATTCTTTACTTCACAATCACTACAGCAAACATTTTGATACCATCCATTTAAAGTAAGTAGGTAAATCAGAAAAACAGGAAAGCGAAAAAAAATGAAATCACTTTACAACATCTTCAAAAACAAAGGCTGAAGATGCAGCTGATGCCCACAAAGAAAATATACTTTGTGAATATTGTAAACAACATACTGGGGTCGTGTTCCACTCGGAAAAACTGCTGAATAAGCTCTGGGGCATTGGGATCCATGCGGAAAGTAAATGGAGGGCCGTTGTTTTTGGAACGATCATCATCATCTGTGGCCAAAATTTCTTGCACTTTCTGCGGAGGTGTGTGCTCTGGAATGACTGGCCTGTAGTCGTACTGGAATCTGGGTGGGTTGTCATTGATGTCACTAACAACTACAGTCAATGTTGCAGTTGCAGTTCGTGATGGCACTCCTGCAAAGGCATGTGAAACAAAGAAAAAAAAATGTAGGGGCACACTTACGACACAGTAAAAGGGAATGCAAGAAAAGACAAAGGCTAATCCATAAGCAAAATCTATTTTCTAATTATTAAAAATTATGTGTAGCTGTAATATATTAAGATAATGCCTGTCATATGATCCAAATAGATTATGCTTTTCTAGAGATTGTACTGCACTCTGCCACAAGCAGATGTTACTCATACTGACCATCATCGATAGCCAGAATCTTGACTTGATGCCTGGGAATGTCTTCTCGGTCAAGTGTACGTTGAATTTCAACAACACCATTGGGATTTATCTTGAACTGTCGCTTCTTGTCAGAAGATCGGTCAATCATGTAGCTGAAAAAGGAGAGAAAAGAAGTAATGTAGCGAGTGGCTCAGAAATAGAATGGATGAGGGGTTGGGGTGGAAGCATTGATAACTATATATGTAAAAACAATGCACGTAACTAAAGCTGAACAAAGACAAGCCGTGTCGATGCAAGAACTTAAAAAGCACCTCAATGATGCAGAAGAAGTTCTGACACAAGCAGCCACATTTGTTGTAGGTGGCTGAAAAGAGATAATCGGAGGAATCTGGCCACATAATGTGTGGCGAGACATTGAGACCAAGACAGTCTATCTTCACTGGCAAAAATATGGTTACATTTTATTAAAAATGGCAAACCAAGACCACAGAGCAATTTCAATTTTATAAATGTCAAATCATTAAAACATACTGCCTGAAAAAAACATGCTTGCTGCAGCTTTACTGAAGCAAAAACAGGTTCTCAGCATTTTCTGCACAATGCACTAGTAGAAGACTGGGTCTGTACTTCCCAATCATCTTGTACATTGGAACAGCACAATGCTGGAACTATTTTTTAATCTCACTGCCTTGTTTTTCATTCCATCCGCTTTTATTGCGATAGCAATTATATGGACACTCCAGGAGCATTTCTGCTGTCGCAGTCACCCTGATGTTCCGTATAAAGTCCAAGGGTGACAACATTGTCACTGCACACCATATGTTGTGTGTGCAAGTGAAAGCGTGCGAGGGTGAGCCTACGATGGCGGCTCAATCTGGTGCGTGCAAACAAGGAAAGCAGGGTGGAAGTGCACAGTCTTCTGTCGCGCGCAAGGCACTGAAGGGAGGAGAGGGAGGGGAGGGGTTCTACTCTAGTGGCATTTGCATATGGTGCAGCCATGTGGGACTTATCTTGAAAGTGATCTGCGATGGGGACAGAGTCTGCAGAGTGCTGATAGCGTCGTGTGAGCTGTGGTTTCGCTGTGCATTTTGAGTTGAAGCAACAGACAGCACCAACATAAATTCGATTGTTGCTGCTGCTGCGCTTCCTCACTCCAGCATTTTGACAGCGAGTTTCCGCAATCGACAAGTGAGATGTGTTCATGTTTACCGGTGCGAGCGACACCACGCTTGTTAATTTAGTTAGTAAGCGAATGTTTACAAGTTTACACGGCTGACAGAAATACTATTCTTACTTCGTATAGCTGTCTACAAATTTTTTTTGTCTACTACTGCAATTTTCTTTGATTGCACGCATACAGGAGGGGAGGGGGCATTGCATTTTTTGTCTGGAATGATTTGTAGAAATTCCATGAAGGTGAAAATGAAGCCTTGCTTCCAAATCAACGATTGTCAATTTTAGAATACAAATTGGAAGGTACCATGAAACTGCTCTGACTTAATGTACCCATAGGTGGCAGCACTACAATATATTTCAAGCTTGAGGATAAGAGGTAAAGTTACCTGACACGTGATTTTCCACCTTGGTCAGCAT
The DNA here is from genome assembly GCF_023375885.2 of Dermacentor andersoni. Lineage (NCBI taxonomy): Eukaryota > Metazoa > Arthropoda > Arachnida > Ixodida > Ixodidae > Dermacentor > Dermacentor andersoni. The sequence goes on along the minus strand of NC_092814.1, from coordinate 257,119,796 downwards.
CCGTGGCTTTGAATGTTGCCAAACTCGAGCCAACAGTGGAATTCTCCGGAACTGACACTTCAATGTTAGGCCGTTCAAACTCGGGTTTGTTGTCGTTTATGTCCTTCACCCTGACTTTTACTTTAGCATAATCTGCATGGTAGGGATCAGTAGATTCACCACCATTATCGCTAACTTGAATAGTGATATTGAAGCCAAATCGTTGCTGCAAATCCTCATAGTCAAGAGGCTGGAATAAAAAACGCCAAGCCACAGTGTTACTAAAATGGTTCACATGAAGTGTCACTAAAAGAAATCTATATCTTATTACAGTTACATGCCAACAGCAACAAGAACGCACATAACGTGTTGGTTGAGCAGCAAGAAAAAAATTGCAACAGCTAAAATATACATGTATCTAACACTACACTAAACTGAGTACCCTTTTAAAGACATTTAAAACCCTAAGAAATGCAGTAAATGAACCAAGAAAACAATTTTAAAACAAGGGTGTGAGTTCATGCAAGAGTACACAAAGTTTTGAATTATACTAAATGAAATGAAACTAAGCTAAAAAGAGGTTGTATACACACCTTGGCTATCTTCAGCGAACCAGTTCCATCAGAATTGGTGACCATAGTGAATTTATCTGAGCCAAATGTGTTGTCAATAACTTTGTAGCTAAACCGGTTAGTTTCTAGTAGATCTCCATCGTTGACCGATACGACCAAGATTGGATTCTCAGGAATATTGTCTGCTTCAGTCTCTTCAACATCAACAAACCAGTCCTTTTTGGTAAATTCTGGAGGCATGTCATTAATATCCTTGATCTTGATAGTAGCAGTCCCAGTACCTGCAATGAATGTTATACCCACTCAGTAAATGCATCAAAGCTCCAAGAGCTAAACTGCACCATGTTCTCTTCAGTCTATGCCATTGGTGTAGACGGAGGAGGGGGGGGTCGACCCCACCCCCACAATTTTCTGACAAACCCCGCCCTCCTTTCCCCCTTTCCCATAGAACAGAAAGTTTCAGGAGATGCGCTCCAATAGAGCGGCATGAATGAAAGGGAAAGCTTGAATGTGAAAGCAAGGCGAAGGCTAGTGGCAGTCCTAAGAGGGCTGGGGGAGGGGGGGCTGATCTCCCATGCACAGATCATTGCAGCCTCACTCATGGTATGCCTCTACCTTATTCCAGATCATGTTAACCATGATCAGCACTAAAAATTCCACACAGATAAAGATGGGGTGAGCGCGTGCATAAAACTTGGGGGGGGGGCATTGTTGCTCCCCACCAGGCCTTTGTGTCGTTGAAGAGCTTATTTCTGGTATGGCTAAATTCATAGCGCGAACTACTAGGACTAGTTTGCGTTCTGAATTTAGCCATACTTCCATACCAACTCGCCCATTTTCCCCTTTTGATTTATTTCTGGTACTTGACCGAATCGTCGACCCAACTGAGCAGAAGAATAGCATTCCGAAAATTGCGACTTGCTTGTCTAGGAAATGCATAATAAACACTCGCCCCCCCCCCCCCCTCCCTTTTTTTTCTTTTTTTTTTTTCCTTGTCTCTGACTTTCACTATGTTAATAAACTTGGAGAAGAGCTTGATGTTAGGCTAATTTGTACTCACTGTTAACAATGAAAATGGCAAAAAAAAGGGAAAGGATAGAAAGGCCTTCAGAACACCGATTTATGCACGGGAAAATATATCATTGACAGGGGTGCTGGGCCAGGGAAGCTAAGAAACCGCCACAACAAACAAGTAGGAGGGCAGGTAGGTGAACAGCCTCGAAGTCCTCGCAGAAACAGAAATACAGGAATGTTAGGGGCCACCACGCTGTTCAACAGCCTGGTGAATGTTGAAGAGTGTGACAGTGACTAACAAAAGAATTTTAAGAAGGGGAATGGAATGATGGATATGAGGAAGGGGGAGAAGGGGGCGCATAAAAGAAGTCAAGAACCAAGTTTGTGGATAATTATGGACATAGAGAGTGCATCTCATCACTGCCCGATCGCTCAACACCAGACGGCCGTGGCCAGTCACCTAGCTGAGGCTCACCTACCCCGTCGTAACACGTGCCGTTTGCTGCAAAGAGCCCATCGTAACTAAATGTCTCAGCAATTTTCAGAATAGATGGGTGTCAGGAGACACGACACTTACCAATCTCTCGGAGCTACTGGCCCTCATTTTACTGCGAACAACGGATGCCATAATTTTCACAAAGGCTTCTAAACAGGAACCAGCCCTGCTTTCAACTGTCTGCCTCATCAATTCCAGAGTGTAATCACATAACAATATGCGCCACGTGATGACTACAATACCATGATCGCAAGTTACTTCTGAACATCTATGCAAACAAGTCAGACAGCAGGTCAGTGAAAGTGAGTGAAACTTGAATCATTGATCTATCGAAGTTGGCGCAAGGCTTCATTCCTGTATTTTTTAATTTCGATTAATATAGCGTGCCCACAAGGCCTAAAGTGCGATTGAGTGATAGGCGAATTGCAAATACGTAGCTGTGGCCGTGTCACTCACTAGAAGATCTGGCTGGAAAACAATGGTTATCTCCACTCTTACCTGGGCTGCAACAAATTTGGTCTGCAAGCAAGAAGATGCACAATAGTGCACTGTCTTGTTTTTCTTTGGCCCCGTTTTTAGCGCTCATCTTTCCAAGTCATGTACCAGCTAGGCCATCGACATACATTATAGAAATGGATCAATTTGCAAATGAAATTTTTAAAATGAAAATAGCATAAGGATGATAGCACACTTGCTATCAACTTTGAAGTGAATGTGAAGTGGCTGCACGCCTTAGCAATGAAAAACTTTTGCCAGAAGTTAAGCAAAGTGTTGTTTTGGCACCACAAAAACGTGCATTCTCGTCAAAGCATTCTTGTTGGGGGAGTGCTAGGAGTTTGTCTTTGCATGCTGTACAACATCTCTCTCTCTCTCTCCCTCTCTCTGTGTGTGCATGTGTGCGCGTGCGCATGTGTGACACACACACACGCCACTGGTCTGTGCAACACTCGGGCATCAGCAGATCACCAAAATCGATGTGAAAAGCTTTTGTGGTAATTAAACATGACACTATGTAGCTCTGTCAACAAATTATCACATCACAGATGACTAACTGCATCCAAGTGCATTTGTAGATGACTGGCAGCATAAAAGACAAATGCTACAGATCAACTGTAATAGGTATAAAGTGTTCAAAGAATGCATAAATGTAAAAGGAAAGCTCGGCACACAGTGCCAAATGTTCACAGGTTGAGTGTCAGGAATGAACAACATGTCCCACTCTGCACCATAATTTCAAGAACACATCAGATGTTTTATATTAGTAATTGTGCTTTATATAATAGGTTCACACCATGCATCATTGATTAATCAATGCTTGTGTACCAAAATGACCCCCCCCCCCCACCAAATAATAACTTGGTGACGATTCTACCGCACACACCTAATGAAACCTGAGCCGATGCATATCGCGTTGAAACGATTTTATGGAACACACAAAGGCACACAGACATGCACCCAGCTGAATCTTAGTGGCTAGTCGCTATCGTAGTCCGACGACACTTCCTTACCGCTGTCACAGACGCATGTATCTGAAATGCCTAATGCATGTGGTGGTGCCCGGTTACCCTGTTTTTTGCCAAAAGGAACATCTTATGCTTGAAAGATACCTTGTAATAAATATTTTTTTTTCAGCCTGTGACAGGTGTACAGCAAACTGATTAATGGTGGCCACTAACCAAGGCATAAAAAAACATCCATTCGATGCCAGTGTGGCTAGTGACCTTGCATTTAGCATTTTCCTTTTGTAATAATCTGTTTTGGTGTTGATTTATACTAGAATTAGTTACGATTGTAAGGCGGATGCAAATTTGAATGCACTTTTTATTTTTAAAAAAAGGTGCATATTAGAATCGTGCAAATACGGTATGTGTTGCACAATGGCAGCTGGTTTCCTAAAGTCAGCTTCACAGTCCAATGTATAAAGTCAGCTTCGCCGCAGTACAGTTATGTTTGAGATAAAGCATACAAACTCTACGAAGCCAGTTTTGGTTTTGTACGGTACTTATTCGAATCTAGGCAGATAGTTTTTTTTTTTTCAAATAATCATTTACCAAACTCTAGGGTCAGCATAGATTCAAGGATGTTAAAAAAACACAGTAGTTTTTAACAGAAGCATAGTGAAAGTGAAACAATAAAATTCAAGGCGCACTTAGTTATTCCTACATGGATGAATGTGAAAGCATTGTGGATACCGTGCGATGCCTATGCTCTTTCAGCCATCTTAATTTAACTACTTAACACTAAGGGTGGTGGGATGGACTCCCACCAAAGGTGGAGGGTTCGACTGCCAACAAAGGTTGTGGGTGCAAGTGCCTGAATTAACTATACCTTAATGAATTTAGCCCTAATTAACACCAATGGTTGTGGGCTTGAGTGTTTTATTGAACTATATCTTAATTAAACCTTCCTTAATTACATTTGCCTAATTCACTCTGCCTTAACTGACTCTGCCTAATTAACTGTCTTAATTGACGTCATGAACTGTCTCGATTGGCTCACTTTACTTTTTGGACCATCGGGGTCATGCCAATACCGACGCCGGACTTTCTGCTTTCAAGCCATACAATGCTTCCGTATTAATAACCAATATCAGGTACAGGAGTGCAATTTGGCGTAGTAGAGGGTAAAAAATAAATAAAACGCAAGCTCATTCAAAACCCATACATGACAAAAAGAAAGCACTTCGAGCACAAATATAAACCCATAATAACAGAAGACTTAGAAGGGCTTGGTTGCGAGCTAGTTGGTACAGGTCATTCATTTTAAGCAGCGGAAAAAACAAAATTATTTGCGAAGTATGCGCCGCTGATGCGATGCAAGGAAATGATGCAACATGTAAAGTTGATATCGCGTGTGGTCAAGGAGAGCACCCGAATATGTTTTGACATTAGATAAATTGTGGAAGTACGTTTCACTCTGCGAAAATGCCGTGCAAGTAATGAAGCACACAGTCAAAAATTAAAGAGAAGAATGAAGAACCTTTAAAGAACAGTAACCAAATTACAGCACACAACATCTGATGAAATGGCAAGATGTTCGTGAATGAGAAGAAAGGTTATAGGGAAAAAAAAACAATTATAAGGCCGCTGAGCGTGCGTCGCCGATATGATGCAATTGGCGAAATCTAATTATTTGCATATTCTCATTTTTCAAATGTTCTAGCTTTTCTTTCTTTGCTGTCATTTCAGTATTGGGAAACTTTGTGAAAAACCGGAGATGCAGAAGAGGTTGTAAACCCATCGCGCCAAGCTGTCGCAGTGCATGCAGCCAGCGAAGCAGATGACAGCGAAGAAGGTAGCAGTAGGACTGCTCGCAGTGCCCTCTGCTCTTTCATTCAAAATGCGTCTTGCCCACTCCATAGGGCACGACGTGTAGATGGCAGACTAGCCAATATTCTAGGGACTATAGTGTGGCGTGATGTTATCATAATGGCATCAAACAGGCGATGCCACAACAGTGCCTCTTTCAAACGAAAAGTTGTGCTAGCCACAGAGGCATCGTCAAACGTTTAAGACGGGCGGTACTTCGGCATCGAAGAGAAAAACATCTGTAGTTGGAGGGGGCAATGGGAGATGCTTTTTGTGTACGCCGCAACAGGGATGGCATATGCCAGACCACAGCAGCGGTTATGACGAATAAGAACATGCCAAGCTCATTCTACAATAAAAGCTGTTTTCATTTTGTGAATGCTGTCCTCGCATTTTGTGTTTAGTCTACATTCAAGGTAAGTTGCCCCTCCCCCCCCTCCACACACACACATACACCTTCCGGCTTCAGACTTTCAGGAGTCTGCTTAGAATTGGGGCCAGCCTAGATTAGAGCAAATACGGTATACAATTACACGGCAGAGGCAATTTTCGGCCCAATATTCTTGAAAACGAAAAACAAATGCATGTTAATCAGGTAAATATCATAATCAGACATTCTGAGCTACTGTTATTGCTAGAAAGTCTTCCTAGGGCAGACGAAAAGTAAACGTTTTTGATAGGAGATTATTATTGACATGTGTCCAACGCATTCATTGCCCTCTAAGCTCTGCTGAGACAGATGTTCTCACAAAAAGGGTCACTATTGGAGTCACCACAGGGGTCAGGCACGTGCATGTTGACTGGTCAAGTTCTAATTATTTGGCATAGTCCAATTTTAGGATCAAAATTAAGGAAAATTTGGGCCTATAGAAGTGCATGGGCACAGGCAGGGGCCTTTGGCAGGGATGAAATTAAAGAAAAAACTACTTTACCAGATTCGAATTAACTAGAGTCTAGTGCATTTTGATGTGTGCTCCTGCTTTTATTTTTCGAAACAGTTGTGAAGGTACTACATCATGTCAATGTTGGTTCTGTGCTATAATGCTATATTCAAAACAAAGTTTAACAGGGGAAGAAATCAAATCATAAGCATACCTTTCAGCCCTCCACCGTCAACAGCCACCACTTTGATTGTGTACTCTGGGTTTGTCTCACGATCTAGACAACAGACTGCTGTTGAGATGACACCAGTTTCTTCATCGATGGTAAAAATGAGCTCTCCATTTTCATTAACCTGGTTCTGCTCAATGGAATAAGCAAGCCGTGCATTGTTGCCCTCATTGGGATCATCATAGTCCGTAGCAGTCATTGTCATCACAGTCATACCTGAAAATGATGCAATTAACTAATTATAAACCCAAACAAGGATGCAACCATAAATGTGCTTATGTAGACATGCCTATGAACTTGTGTCAACACTAATAAGTAACCTCCAAAGGCTTCTTTCTCTCATTTGGATGCAAACAAGCTTTATTACTCTTGAGTGCAAATGAGATTAAATACGGTAAGAAGAAAATATTGTAAAACTAGTTCTGACCATTTCTTGATAATGTTATAAGTATAATAACATGCTGTATTTAGAGTGCCACGGGGAGACGTAAATGAAATAAAGTGGATACTTATTGAAAAATAATTACAAGTTACATCCATACAGATGGCAACCCAAGACAAAGAAAGGGCGTGCGTGTATGACAGGCTTGAGTGCGAGGCTTTTCCACCTACTCTCAGATGTGTGTAAAATACACTTAACAAAAGGACGATGCAAAGGCACTGGATATTTGTCCTGGTTATAAAAGACATGTTATAAAAGACTAATTATGAAGGGGCAAAGGTACAAAGAATAATTATAGGCTTCATCATGCCATCATGAACCAGAGCCACTGAAGGCAGAGCTTAGCCCCCATCACTCGGCAAACGAGTTGAGGAGAAAATGCATGACTATGTAGGAGGGTAACTTGTAATCGTCCGTAGCTCTCTTAATGTGAGACGTTTCACACAAATTGTGGTGTGAATTAACTTTAGCTGTACCCTACGCGTCTACAAAATTTGTCCGAACTGTTTCAGGGGTCCTTTAAGCATGTACAGGCTGCGTGATAGAGGTCTTAAACAACAAAATTTCAGAATGCAAACTTGTTTACTTTGGTCCAGATTATAATATATGCTTGAGTAACGGCTAACTTCAGCAGGCTTCATTTACTTACCAGCTGTTCCATTTTCCGTGACATTACCCGTGTAAATTGCTGATGGGAAGAAGGGGGCATTATCATTGACGTCCTTGAGGTTGACGAGAACGTCCGCAAAGCCCACCAAACCGTTGCCCCCTTCATCCTCCGCAAAAACGGTGAAGCGCCACTGGGAACGCCCATGTGGAAGGTCCCTGCACAGTATTCAATGGAAGACAACATTAAAAGCAATGAAGAATACAACACAACATGAAGTGCTTTTGTATTACCTTACTTCTGTAACAAACATTAACGAAATTCAAATGTATACTACAGCTCCCGACCAATGGTAACCGACCAAACTAAAGGATTTATCTGAGAAAAGTACCAGATACATACTGCTTGTCAAAAAAGCAGAGGGAATTGCAAAAAAGAAAAGAAAAAGAAAGCAAGCAACTAGATTTCAGTGGTTTTAGCAACACCTGGCAACAGTGAAACTAAACTAGCTGATCCATTAAACTGCAAGATATATTGACAGCAATAAAGATGGCAGAAATAAGAAAGTAAATAAGTGTGTTGTACCCATATAGCCCAGTTAAAGGGACAATAGAGCGCATTTAAATTTTGTATGCAGTTTACTGTAGACCACATCGACCACGATTCTGCTGGGGTACTTAAAGCTCTAATTTATCTATAAAATGCAAAAAGACAGCAGATATCTAGTGACTCCCTCGATGTCTGTAAAAACTGCTGAAAACGATAAATCAGGAATACACATGTGACTGGTTGACATTTATACTTTTTCTGACCATTCCGAAATACTATGAAATGTGAATCATTACATTTTCACAGAAGGCATACCTAACCAATATATTTGCATATGTGAAGTTAAAAAAAGTATGGATGAGAGGAGAGCAGGAGCACAGGAACAAACAAGCAAGGTGCTAGTCCTCTTTAAAGGAGTGCTGGCAGTTTTATTGTCCAACATATTCACGACGACGTGGGTCACGAGTTGGTCACGGCAGTTACAACCACTGTGCGGCTGTGCAGGACTTTCTGCAGTGTGAAAGACGTCTGCCATAAATCAATGTAGATTTTAAAAAATTTGTTGCTTCTGATTTGACACGTCGTGGCGCTGTCTCTCTGTGCCTTGAGGAAGTTTCAAAGGAGCACACTTCTTTGGCGACTCTCACCAGTACGTCACGGTGCACCAGTGGAATATAACAAGTGACCCATTGGTCATCATACACAGACATAGGGAGTTCCACAAGTGCAGCCACACTGAACGTGTTAAAGGCAACTGTAACAAAATTTTACTTTGGCTAAATTGGTTGTATATGAGTAGCCTATGCTATGGAAGCAATTTTTGCAAAGCTGCAGGCCTGGTAATTGAATTTATTAGCAGCCTTTACATGGAACCTAAGCAGATGATGCGAGCAGTGATTAGAAGATATAACGTCAGTCCCAGTCCATCACCTCCGAGAATTTTCAGTATGCCACAGACAGCTGTGGCTGCCACCTAGTCTCAATGGCCATGCCAAGACTAGGTTATTCCGAGTCATGCATCACTTCTGGCAAATGGTAATGATTTTCCAGTTTCAGTATCAAAAAATCACTCTATTTGCGAGCTTTTTGATTACACATTGACTCGCTATTCCAAACGTAAAAGTTTGCACGAAGACTGCTCTTTATCTTCACTATCTGAAACTAGCCTTTATAAGTGGTCCAAATTTTTTTTTGTATTTGGCATTTAATGGATAGCTGTCAACCATGTGACAAGCCCTGGAGTGGAGGGTTGCATGAGAGAGGCTACACTCATGTGCCAGAATGAAATAGTTTGTGAGTTGGCATTTTCTTTTCCAAGCGGTAATGAAAACCCTTGATACAGTGTAAATATAATGAAACCCTTGATGCTAGGCCGAAGGGTCAACTTTTGAAGCGATCAACCAAATTCCATGAAATTTTCACGGGTAGTTGATCTTGTTGCCATTAGAATATCTTCCAAATGTCAGCACCCTAGTGCAACGAGAAAAAAGTTATAACTGTGAAATTGAACAATATTGTGTGTCAACTCAGGGAAACTATCGTTTACAAAATAATGAAAATATACAAATTATTTGTGATTAGATACCTTCTAGATGGTTTATAGCGCAGGATAAGGTCAGTTGCACATTTTTATGTCATTTCTGTAAAAATGCCATCACTCTGAAAATGAAGTTTATTTTTTCGCTGTCATTACATGTCAAAGATCTGCTAAATATTATGTTGGAAAAAATTTAGGCATCTGAAAAGTACTTTATCTTGTTCCTCACAAGGTTTAAGTCAAGAAAAAACGTTGGAAGCAGCATATGATGAAGCAGTTTGGAAATGATACTTTTCCTAAAGGTCTTTTTTTTGCAAAAAGTGTGAACTGAGAAAAATCAGTTCAAAGATTTCAGAGCAAGGCATTTATTCTTACTATCAGAAAAAAATTGAAGTGCCCTGCTGCATATGTCGGGCCCTCCTCTTCAACACGACGCTGCTCTGTGGCTATCGCTTCAAGGCGTCGTCTCTTTTTTTCAGCTTTATAGCTATCCATCGCTCTTGCCTGCGCTCGTGAAATGGCTTGCTTCATTGCTTCCGAAACGTGCTTATTCGTATGGACTCCATGTTCAAGTTCCAGCTTGTTGAGAACTCTCTTGATGTCACATGCTCCTTCATTGAATTCTAGCACAGCCAGGGCTGCTGCAGTCTCCACTGTTCTCAGTGATGAAAATTCTATCCTTGGGCACCTTTTCCATACAAGAGCATTGAAGGACTCGTTTGCATTCTGTGTCTGCATCCTTGAACATCGCGCAAGAAGCTCTGGCTTACTAAGCCTGTTGTAGAGAGGCACCAGCTCTTTGGTAACGTCTCTGCTGAAAGCTGGACGATGGGATCTTGGCACTGATGGCTTGCCCGCTGCAACTAGGGCTCTGTGCCGATTGTAGTGACACCAAGAGTCCTCACAAACTGGGCAAGCGTCATGTCGTGGGACTTCATCTGTTGAGTAGGAGTGAAAAAGCGTCGCAAATACTTCTCGATCCATTTTTTTTTTTACACTTGGAGCATTGTCTTTCAGGGCAGATGCATAGTAAGCAGCAAGTTTTTTTTACAACACTGTGTCAGCTTCCCCTTGCCTCCTAGACCTTTCGTCGTTTTCTTTAGTTTCTCAATTCCAGCATACACTCGTTTCGCAACATGGTTTATACAGTCCTCTTTCACCATCTCTTTATCATATAACTTGAGGCTGGAGACATGCAGGAATGATTTGCTATCGCCATCACAGAGCACTGTGGTATATTGCATGTTGTGATGCTCCTTACAGCGACTGAATATTGTGCCTGCAGCTTGAACTTCCATGGCATTGGAAGAGCCAGCGAAATTCTTTTGGCGGACCTCACTGTGAAATTTTTCCAATCTTCATGTCCATTCTCGCCTTCTTTTGGACCATAGTTGCAGCCATGACAATAGTTGCACTGCACAGAATAATCCAGCACCAAGCCCGTCTAGAGCTCAATAGCTATGCCGAGACCAAAGTGCGAGGTATAGCCATGTTTAAGCCAAGTTCCGTCATAGCTCACACACACATCCAAAAGATCAGTGGGGCCAGCAACGTAGTTTATTGCCCTCACAACAGCCCCGTCTTCAAGCATCACATCGCCTGCTGCTTCCATAGCAGCTCTGTACACCTTCTCTGCTACTGTTTGGTATGTCTTGTGGTGCACAGGAACCGGTGTGTCCATGCCCGCAAAAAGTTTGCCATGCTTCTTGTAGTTCATGCCACAGTTACGACTTGCAACCACGAGACGCACTTAAAGCTCAGGCTGGCGACTAGACTTCACAGGTGGAGCGTGTGCAGCTTTCTTGACTTCCACGCACCTGCTAAACATCACGACAAATTCAAGATTCACACCCACGACGGTTTCTTGTAAATCTAACGAATTTCCATGACAATGTGGACACAGAAGTGCTGTTATTAACGCCTTGATTGCTGTAACTTTCACGTGACGGTACCCGCTCAGCTCAGGCATTTCTTCCATCTCGTCAGAATCATGACACTGGCAAAGTAGTGCGCCCTTCCTTTCAAATGTTGTCAATTGGCACTCATTACCTTTGGTAGGACCAGTAGTTTCCCCAGATGACAAACCATCAACGGAGCCTGAAGAGTTCGCTTTGATCACCGGCGGCAGGCATGGGTCTTGTGAATGCCCAGGCAGACGCTCCACACTTGCAGGCGGTTGCCCAGTGCTCTTTAGGCCTCTCACTGTTGCGGAGCGTTTACGCCTTCCGAAGCTTCTCCATGTCGACGACTTCGTTATGGGCATCTTCTGTCAAACCACCCGCTCATTCCAACAAAGTCATAGGAGGAAGAAAAGACTCATACAACCAGCGCAGAACACATCCAAAGCGAGAGAGACGTCGAATGGTGCAAAAACAGCGTTGCGTGGTCACGTGGTGTGTTTCCACCAATCGCATTTTCGGTTTCGGTTTCCCAGCCACTCTGCAGTTGCCGCGGCCAAAAATATGCCTTTCTTTTTTTGCTATTCCATACTGCTCCGGTGTACTCTCGATAGAAGGTCGTCCGTGCCTAAAAAGCGTCAAAAACAAACTTCCTAACAAGGGCATTCACTTTGCATTTCGTTTTTTGCCCACTATACGGCTGTGCCTGGAAAAACAGCGTTCAGGGTCGCATTTGACGGGTAATGCATGCCACCAACTTGTGAAAAAAATTCATTTTCTTCCTTTCTACTGCTCAGTTAACTACCAAACTTGGTGAGAAGATTCTTTATTAAACAAGCAATTCAAAACAACTCAAATTAAAAAACTTTTTTTTTAACGAAATGGGTATTTTAGCTCCGCATCCCCCCTTAAACCGTACCCGCTTAAACAGTAGTTTCGTTTCAAAAGTAGTAAAGTCGAATCCCCGACTCAGCGGCCATTGAACATAATGTGTTTTGTATCCGCATAAACCGTACCAGCTTATTGTGTACGTATCGGTTAACACAGTGTTTGCAATTTTCGTTGCGCAAGCTCAGCGGTGCGTCGTCACCATCGGGCAGCCTGGCAGAACAACAAGCCTCAGAGACCAGAACAACGACCTCCAAGTGCCCTGTGCGTTTGCACGTGAAGCCACACCAACACCAACATCATTTTGGCGCCATGCCAGAGAGTGTTGTGGCGTCTTGCAAGTGAGGACTCGCATCATGCCGAAGCTCGGATAAAAAAAGATGCCGGGTGCTCAGCATAGAAGAAAAATTAGACATCGTTCGTGCTATTGAACGTGACACGAAGAAGTCGGTGCTTGCACGCTACATGGGTCTACTGTTGACTACGGTGTGTGGTATTTGGAATACGAAGCAGTTGCTCAGCAGCTCTGCTGCAACCGCAAAGAGACGTTGGCTACGAGGTTTGACTTTTCGTCATCGTTGCCTCTGTTGTTGCCGAAGTGTCGCCTAGCGACAGTGATAAGGATGACATGGAAAGCGGCAGCACGGGCGATTCAGGCCCAACCGTGGCATAAGCTGTGCGTTACGTCAGGCTCATGAATGCAATCGTCACGACGAGAACAGCACCCCGCAATGAAAAAGTGCCTCGTGCTTTCTGCAACGCTACCGAGCCTGTGCATGGAGAATATGCAACGCCAACGAGGAATCTGCCATGCAAGTGTTTGCCGAGAAGAGGGGCCTGGCTGAAAAGCTGGCTCGCAGCTTCAGTAAGTTTGAGGTCGTTGTCATCGCTGCTAGGCTGCCGCGGCATCAAATGAAAATAACACTTTTGTCGCACGAAGTAAATACTGCATGTTTTTTCCCTTTTCATTGCACTCTCTTTGAGTTCGGTTTTTGACAAGTAAGTGGGCGATCTCAAGCTATTTCGGTTAAGGAGTACTACCGTTTAGTACGTACTTTTTCTGAGCTCCGGCCAACTACGGTTTAACGAGGTTTCACTGTACTGGCTTCTGGTGTGTGTGCCAGAGACACTTTACTTAAGGGTTACTTATTCAGTGCTCCACATGCTCCTGTTTCATCATACACCTCAGTTTTTGCATGACACTAGCTATCTGACCCAGCATAAAAAAACTGAGCTAAGTGTAAGGCGTATGTGGCTACCACAGCACCTACTATAATAAATATTACTAGCATGTTGCTCATGAATGATTGTTTTAACATGTCATCAGGAACGCTGGAAGTTCAAAGTGGTGCTTCTCAACCCATGTTTTTAGAGAAATATATGATCAAATGAATAACAACCCACAAAATGCGGTACAAGAAATCCAAATCCAAATTGACTCAAATAATAAAAATATATAATTTTCTTTATAGTCCCTTCAATAATGAGGGCATCATGTAATGAGGGCACCATGTAATAATTCGGGCACCATGTATTTACCTGTCTAATGGCTTTAGTACATATATCTCTCCAGTAGTTGTGTTGATTGCAAACTTGCTATTACCGGGGTCTTCATCAACACCTTGACCCGTCAGAAAGTAAACTATCAAGGACTCTCTGTCCTTGTCGCCATCAGTTGCTGTCACCTGAAATATCAAAAAAGCAAGTTCAGCACAATAGACTATGAAAATAATAAATGTGGCATTGACAACATTAAAAAAAAATTATTGGCTGAACTGCCTGGCCATTGAACAGCGAGTGGTGTCCAATTACTTGGACAACAACAGATTTAAAAGAAAAGATATCCAAAATGCTACAATCTGGTTATGAAAGTGCATGCTACTCTTGTTTGGTGTATTAAAGGGACTGACAGCCATGTACAATGTCCAACGAGATCAAGGCACAGATAATATGATCAAACTTTGTACTTATGGAAGCAAGCATGATGTTTTCTCTTGACAAATTACTTCCTTTTTTGGCACAGAATGCTTGCCAAATTACAAGCCATCACTATGTGGTGAACCATCCTTAAAACTGCTTGCACAGAATTGCAATTCACATACAAGCTGAAAAATTTGTTCAGTTGCTTTTAGGACTACCCCCTTAGGGCTCCAGAACTTTCAATGAGCTTTCTATAGCACCACAAGAAATAGGTTTTGAAAAGTGTTTATCAGTTCATTAAATGACTACTGCCCTGTAAGATCTCAAATATTGCATACCTTGCTAGCTACAATGCTTGACAGTTATTAGTAAAAGTAGAAGGGGTTTATTACTTTTATTTTGTTAGTATACAAAGACAATGTTTCGTGGATCAATTAAAGTTAACAAGGTTATTGTTCAATACAACAAAGAATGTATCATGCAAATACTTTACCTAAACCACAGGCAAAGAGTAGAAGGTAAAATGCTACATGCCGAGCAACCGAAATATTCAAGCAGCAGCATAAACAGTGCAAGAGGTCATGCAAGTATGGAATCGCAGACGGATTCCTGGGATGCAGTGACAAGCATGCTGGACTTTCCTCACCTTCCCAAGACAAGGGTGCCATTAGAAGCCGTTTATGTTCTAAAAAACTGGATAGCCATAATTATAAGACCACCACACATGTTATAAAAGACTAATTAGAAAGGGGCAAAGGTACAAAGAATAATTAGAGGCTTAGTTTGGATAGACTAACGAGAATGAGAAAGAGGAAGACATCTTAGACAAAATACTAGCATCTCATATTTCCACTCATTAACTATGCAAGGGCAAAATAGGGACTCTTAGTTGTGTCAAAATATTCACTTGGCTGACAGATTGTTTGAAACTCTTCCTTTTCTTTTTTAAAGGACAAAAAAAGACAGCACGTTGCAACATGTGATTCGGTTGTGTTTCATGGCGCAAATATTTTAGGAAGCCTGAGCAACACTAAAGTAGTCTTGAAAAACCAGCCATTAAAATTTCGTGGAAGGCTTTTGAGGTATATCATAAGCAAAAGAAACAGCCAACTTCTGTGAAAACAAGCCAAGTTCCATCAAAAGAAACTTGAGAAGTGCCAAGATATTTGCACTTGTCTACTTCTGAATTTAGAATGAACTGAACATTACCAGTTTAAAAGCAGTAGAACCAAGTAACAGATCGACAGATCCTGTTGCTTAAATTCAACTAGGAGAGAAAAAAATGTAAGTACCAATGTTGGAAGGTTTAGAAGAACATTAAGACTGTAAAAAGTGAATAATCGACAAGAATAAAACTTTAGGATGATGTATTTTTAACTTAGTTATAAAGAGAAAACCACCAAATGTGGAATTATATCTAACACACTATCTCCCCATAACAAAAGCTTGAAGAACTTGGCAAAAGAGCCTAGAATGACAAATAAATTTTAATGTGCACTGTGTGCAACTTTTTGTCCTCAAACTTCAAGTTCCAGAGATTGTTATACATATAAGCCATGCATACCGTCATAATTTTCATTGGCAAATTGTGGGAGACCTCCTCTTCGATGGTGGTCACGTATGAAGATTGGCCAAAAACAGGTGGAAGATCGTTGACATCTTTGACGTGGATAAGAACTGTGGTGCTGCCCTCATACAGGGTGTCCGATGCCACCAGCGTCAAGTTAAACTGGCACCACAGCAGCACAAGGCCAAGGGCAGGGAAAGAATGGGGGGAAAAAAAGTGCACACTCAGACGACACATGCCACTCATGCAGTGCTAGGCCACCCTTGGTGGCACAACACCACCTGGCTAGACATGGTGGTTTTCTTAAGGTGACTAACATCACAACGAAACCAAAAATCATACGTTTTTGATGGTTTCATGCTAAGAACGAAAAGGTAATTTACTGGATACAGCTAAGCTATAGAAGAATAAACAAGGGGGTGGAGAATGATGAGATACCTGCCCAGGCATAAGCAGACATAAATGTTTGCCACACCGAACCAAATTCAGCATGACAGTAAGCACAAAACAAAAAGCAAGATGGTAAACATAAAACACATGGTGCTTCAAGAATTGAGACAACAGACGCAAGGACTACTGAAGCACACACAAAACATCGAAAACTACCACGGACAAAAATAGAATATATGCATAGCCAAAACTGTGTCTATATTCAGACTTCATGTTCAAAATGTCATGGCTAATGGCTTCTTTCAGAAGCCTGCATGATGCAGCACATTACATGAATGTCTTGACTGTACCCATTTTGTAAACTCTTGAAACAGTGCTACAATAGCTTACCCCAACGTAAAGCCAAAGCTGGTAGTGGCACTTCTGTGCACACATCATCAGAAAAAGTTCTATAACTTTACAGGTAGCAGAGAAGGCTTTCCATCTTTGATTCAGTCTTTATGCCAAGTCTAGATTTCCTGCAAATATGCCCACCGAGCTTAAACTATGATACAAGAATAAAGCCCATGAAGTACATGCACATAGACACAATAAAAAAAGAAATGCATGCTCTATAAAAAATAAAAGGCAGCAGCAGGCAATAAGCATTAAGCATGTCCATCGATGGAAGTGGACCTGAAGTATCTTCTGAGGAAGGTTCCGGTCATTCTCCTCGGTGATCTGGGCCTCATAAGTTGGACGATCAAAAATGGGGGCATTGTCATTGACGTCCTTGACCTTGATGAGCACTGTTGTGTGGTTCTCGTTGAGGTTATCTGATGCCACCAGCCGCAGTCGAAACTACAACCAATAGGAGTGCACAATTCTGGGTGGCAACAATCTGCAAGCAGCCACTGAAAAAACTCCTGCCTCTATGACAAATTCCCCACAAAAAATCTTAGCAGCTGGGAAAAAAATATGTCGCTACCTGCAATACGTGTAAGAGTACTGATTACATGTCACCATACCATTTTTGCAACTTACAAATGCTTCACTCATTTGCATGCGTGCACACACGTGTACACACGGCAAAAAAATGAAATAAATGGTGTCTGAATGTTCTTTTACGAATTGAAATTATTTGCAGAAATGCAGCCTGTAGGCTATTTTTCTGAAAAGAGCATTTACTTTATGTTCACAATGGCATGTGCAAACCATGTTATAAAAAGCAAACTTATTCAATGCTCATACTACTGATCTGCATGTTCTGTAGTACCCTTTCACTGCAAACAAAGAAAATGTACGTGCATCTAGCTTGCTGCAAAATGTACAGCCTATCAATCATATTTGGCTGACTGGAGTTGAATTTTTGTACTAAACGTGCACACTTGTACACACAACCAGTGGCAGTAATATGCAAAAGCAAAGTGCAGAAGGCACTGGCAACTCATTAGGCAGTTGGTGCTGACAAGCCAAGCAATAAATTATGTTGAAATATAATTAAAGAGAAGCACCCCCAAGGCTTGAGAACACTACAAATTTTGTATTATCAAAATATATTGTGGTCACCATAAAATGAGAACAAATGCATGTGCATGCCCAAGGACACCTAACCTAGAAAGTGGGGAAGAAGCCGTTTGGTCAGACTGCTCCCAACTTGTTTGGAACCAGTGTCCTTTTGCATACACACAAGTAAATTAAAAGTTTAAATATCATTTACATTGCAATGTTGCCTTTTGTCACTAGCCAGGTATTTGTGAGAGTTACAGTGGTCATTAAACTTAAATTCTGGGCTTTCATGTGCCAAAACCACTACCTGATTATGAGGCACGCTGTAGTGGGAGACTCAGGATTAATTATGACCACCTGAGGTTCTTCAATGTGCACCTAAATCTAAGCACACGAGCGTTTTTGCGTATCACTCCCATCGAATGTGGCCACCGTGGCCGGGGTCAAACCTGCGGCATTGAAGGCCTGCCTGTGGCCTTGAGCTTAGCAGTACAATGTGGCTAATAAAAGCAAACTGAGGAATAAACGAATGTAGAGAGAGATAAACAAAATACGAAGCACAAAACTTCACACTTCGAACTACTTTCTAGAATGCGATCCCCGATGCCATCGCAAGGATCAAAGCATTGGCTGCGCAGCGATGAGAGTATAGATGCCCCTTGTATAACACAGTAGGCATGGCCAATTACTGACATCAGAAATTAAAAAAAAAAGAGGAACATGAAAGATGTAAGGCATAAGTGATTTTATGGGTCAAGACAAGATATGCAATATCGGGCTCGTAATCTATGATGACAATGATGATGATGATGGATTTTGGGTGGGGGGAGGGGGGGTACGAGTGCACTGACTGTTTATGTGTTAACAAAAGCAGCATCATGGGCAATTAAGCCAGGAGGCTGCGCCCTACCTCTTTCCGGGTCTCGTAGTCGAGAGGGCCTGCCACGTAGATGGCGCCAGTCTCGTTCTTCACCGCAAACGCTCCTCCTATGTTCCCCTGGGTGATCTCGTAGCGTATCCTCGAGGCTGCGAACGGACAAATACGGCGACCGCCGGGGTCACGAATGGCGCCTACACGCTCGCAGACCGCGCATCGTTTCCTCGTGAGCAAAAGGGCGCGCTCGAAAGCCGTGTGACGCCACGACTAAGCGCCGAGAATGAACCACCCCATCGTCTAAAGCGCTTAACAACCGCTGCGAAGAGAACCGAACGGTCACAACAGCGGCCGAGAGCACCGTGGACACAATGTGCGCACCGTAAAGCCGAGACCACACGTGCGCTTGCGGACGCGCGCCTAGCGTCTGCCGCGCCTCGCGAGTAATGGCGGTTTGCATCCGCAAAGACGCGCGACAGCGCGCCTACCACCATCAGCGTTCGTCAGCGTCCAATGTATCCGTACGCTTACACGAAGCGGCCGTGGGGTAGTGGTTAGAATGCTCGGCTTGAAAACGCTTGATCGGTGGTTCAATCCCACGCGTACACCTCCTCGCATAAGCGCACGAACTCGATGGGCCCGTTTCTTAGCTCATGACAGCCGTTCAACTCGACTGATGTTTTGAACGCAACGCCTGCCTGCTCTCCAGAGATGCGCAGCAAAAGAGAAAGCCGATTATATAAAAACTGCAAAGAAAAATTCTAAGATACGTCAAGTGCAATGCGCGGCACTGATATCCCGACACGAAGTAGAGTATATTGACACGTGTACTTCTTTATCGGGCGACCACTTCTCACCACCTAACAAATCAGATGTCACGTGGTAGTGACGTTAAAGAACACAGTAGCAATACCATGCAATAATGTGAAATACAAAACTAGCTTTTATTGGGCGAACCTGTGCCCACAAAGACAGGCTACACTTAAAGCACAACGATAGCGGCGAACACAGTCGGCGATCGTCGAAAATCTGATCAGCGGGTCAAGCGCGTCGGCTTTTATTGATCAGTCGGCGAATGTTCCCGAGTCCTGCGCTGTGCGATAACATTGGTTAGGTGGTGAGAAGTGGTCGCCCGATAAAGTACACGTGTCAATATGTTCCGGATACGACGCACGGTATTCTGTTTTTTTTTTTTAATATTTACAGTTATGCACAATGTGATTGCACAGAACCAGGGGATGAAAGAGAATACGAGGCGATTGGGAGATGGTGCTCCCAACTACGAGTCAAAACATCAGGCAAGGCAAACTTAGGTTGAAGACAGCGCGGATATAGGTTAAGCCATCGCACAACGCCCACGCTCAGATCCAAGCGTCATTTCACGCGTGCTCCGAATACCTAAACCGTTAAAATATGGACCCTCCGAGAGGGTCCCGAGAGGGGGTGGGGGGTATAAATAAAACCGCGTTTGCGCCGCACGACCATGAGCGAAATCATAAGTGCAAAAGACGAAGATATGGTACGCTCTCCCAAGGGTTGAAACGCACTTATTGCGTCGCACTTTGCGAGCGTATAATAAAGCGTCTGTGATGTCGACTGGTGTCAGGCGGCAAAAGACAGCGCGCATAATGAATTTTAATCAACCGCACTCGACGGAGCTCCTTTAATGTGCAGACAAAGTCAAATAAAATCTATATCTCGCCGACCCTTCTTAAATACCCGATCACGCATGCACAACAAAGAACGCGCGCTCATCGCTACGGAAGGATCCCTTAGAGTTTCTTTTTTCCTCGTTTCTTCCTGGCTCACGCAAAGTATCCCAAATTATTATCCCGCAGAGAGAGGCGCTTTATATTCTAATCATCGAAGTCTGCAACAACCGAAACTGCAAGAACAAGGAAAGCTGCTCCGTTTAGCTTTCATTTTTTTTTCTTTCCCACGTGTGGACTGAGCATTCTACATAGACACCACAAAAATGCTACTTTCCGCAGCGAAATTATCTTCGTGTAATATGCGACGTCTGAGCCCCAATGAACCAGACTGGTCTGGTGTTCGCGAGTCTCAGTGAACCTAAAAATTAAAAAAGCGGCACATCTAACGAACTAGTCGCTGTTAACGTCAAACAGTGTATGTATATCTACTGTGCATGCCTAGAAAGCTTTGCTGTAACATTTTGCGAGCGAGTATGAGTGCGAGTTCCGTTCATTTTGACGACCTACGGATGATAGAAGACAAGAAAATCGCTTTAGTGATGCAACCAAGCAGATAACGAGCACGTGCGCGACCAGAACGACATCTAACTGAAGCTCCCAATTTTACGACAAAGTCAGTTCTGACACGCAAGACAGCAAATATGCAGCCACCGTGTTGTGCAGAGCAGGTTCAAGACAGCTCATGGCGACACCTCTGTGCAGTGGCGTAGCAACAGGGGGGGCCGGGGGGCCGTGGGCCCCGGGTGCAAGGGGCCAGTGGGGGGGGGACATATACGTATGAAGACACCCGGAAATTGTCGATATCCTCGCCTTCCTCGACTACAGCCGGGGGGGGGGGGGGGGGGGGGGGGGGTGACAGAAGACCTATGGGCCCCCGGTGCCAGACGACCAAGCTACGCCACTGCCTCTGTGCCAAGACGACGAGACGGTACAACTTATTACAGGATGCATATAACCCCGAGAGAACGTGAAAGCTTGCGTTAGCTTGCTCACATAACCATAGAGGAGTATGTCAGTGGCGCTTGCCGTGCTTTACAAACGCTGCCTGATGAAAGCCGAGTATAGCGATACACCCACTCGATGCTGATTGAAGACACGCCGCATCAGTTCGGTACGCAGGCGCCGGCTGAAGCGACACGAGCCTGACTCCGAGAGCGCTGTACGAGTAGCTATTTGCGTATAAGGTGAGACCCATGGCGATTTGTAAAATTGACTCGAGACCCGCAGCGTGGACCATGACAACACATACCCCGACGTGTTCGCTCGCAGCGTGAGAGCTAGGGCGACGAGCCTTCGGACGTCTTTAAGAAGTCTCAGTTTCGCCCGAAAAGCGAAGCGTCGATTGTGATAGCAAATTATTAGACAGATATATGAACTAAGGGGCCCTATAACGTAAAACTATTCCAATCTGTTGTTATTCCAATCTCCTGACGTCAAATTTGCGGAACAGCCGACGCAAACATCAGGCGGTGATACGCAGCGCTGTCTGAACAGCGCAAAAAGCGCTCTCCTCGTTCACAGGGGGTCACTTTTGTTTACTTTAAAAACGAACAACATTGCCTACAGTGTGCGGCTTGTCTTATCTAATTGGCTCACAAGAGGCTAGGAGCTCGCTCAAGTGGAGAGGGATTCGACTGGGCCGAGCCAGTGCATTGAAAATCGATAACCGAATGAAGAGGGTGTGCCGGCGTCTGCGATTCGTGCGCTTTCCCTTACCTAGCTTGACGTGGCTTGTCAAAAATCGCGGCGGCATGCAACGGAAGGTTAAGAATGCCGCTAAAACGGATCCTCAGCAAAGAAGAGTTGATAGAGCGAGGTCGTAGACGTGCCGAAAGTGCTCGAAAACGTTACACTGCCATGCAAGAAGTTTTATTGTGCGCAAATAAACCAATGCTTTCGGGCAGGTGTGAGTAGCTAGTGCCTGAGCGATAGGCGGCAGCCATCTCTTATTCCTTTCGGAACGTGGCAGCCTGCGGCTATTCAGAAAAAAAAAATCAGTTTTGTTCGGCATATTAATGCTTCTTTAACGTGCACACGTCACTTTGACGCTGTGAGTTTTCGCGGTTTTGTGACGTCGCGTGACAGGCAAGTGAAGTGAGTGCAGCCCGAAAACTTTACCAATAGCCGGGGGCTAATGACGAAAAGGCGTAGAATCAGAAATAACTTTTTCTTTTGTTCGGCCCAATGATGCATAATCAGTGTGTACGCGTCATATCAGATGGGGAGTCACTGCGGTTTTTGTGACGCCGCGTGACAGACAGGCGAAGTGGGGAATGGCTCAAAAAAGTTTTTGACCAATCGCGAAGGCCTGATTGCAGAATTGGAATAGAAAATTTTGCAATAGCTCAACGTTATAGCGCCCAAGGATAGTAGTTGTATCGGTCGTATAAACTTAGAAACATTCCATTACTAAATTGACAAGTCTGGTGCCACGCGCGTACAGGCAAGCACACCTCACAACATGTCAAACCGCTGGCGTGAGGAAGCGCGGCAGCAGCAGCGAGCAAACTGACCTTCGTGCTGCCTCTCGATTCAACGCGAACTATAGCGGCCAGGACAAAGCGCACACCAAGCTATCAGCCCTCGGCGCACCTACAGACTCAGTCCATATCGCAGATCGCTTTCAAACCCGCGCGGCCGCGCTCAGCCCCACCATAGGCTGCCGCCGCGGGAGTAGACGCCATCTAGAAAGACCCCCTTTGATCTCTACTGCATATTGTATAGCTACTTTTATTAGCATTATCTGACGCTCCCTGTTTTCGCGTTCTGCAATGATTGCTACAATTACTGTTAACCTTTTGCAATATTTCTGTGTCCGGAAATTCCTGGTCTCGCCGCTCGACTCTGCCGCCATCGACTGCGTGCTTCCCCATTCTTCGACAAGCAATTTGATGCCCCAATAGATAGCCGTATAGACCTGTGGAGGCCTCACGGTCGCACAGCAGCAGCCAGACACCCTTTCCCCTTTTTGACTCGGTAAAATCTTATCGCGGAGTGTGCGGGAAAGGGAAGTGGTGCGAGGGTGCGCAACCGAGCCGTAGAGGCTGGACGAACACAAAAAATCAGTTGTTGCTTGTTCTTCGGGGACGCATTACTCGCTTCTTTCTACTGATTTCCAGCCGCGCTCGCGCCCCGCACAACAGACTTGGTGACGTGGTGACGCGTAAATTGCTTGCCTCAGCTTCCTCCGTGTTTACAATGGATGTGCATGACGCTCTGGTGCGGCTCACCAAACACCTGTTTCGTTGAATATCGTAGACTGACTGGGTGGACGACACAAAGCTTTGGCCACAGCTTCAGAGGACGTGCAAGCGCTTTCGGAGCTCATTGCACCTTATTTTGTCCGGACAGCGCATGCAGCGTATACGGTGCTTGTACTAAAACGGGCTAAAGATGTATTTAAAGCTGACCGAACTTTCGACTTACGAATTAAATCAGGATCAGTGGGTTTGCTCTTCGTTCTTTATGCGGCAAATGCTTTGAAGCAGCGGTTTGTAATGTTCCTGGCTCAGTAACGTTTCTTGGTGCATTCACCATCTGATTGGATAATTTTTGCCTAAGAGCTCGCAGGTGTGCTCGATTGCGATAGATTTGTTCTTGCTCTGCACAAGGGCTTCGAGGCTTCGAACGTAGATGTTCTGTAGTTAGTAACAACTTATAACGAAGACGTACCCCATGTGGACCATCACGAAACGTTCAGATTCGAACATTCGTGTGTATAGTTGTAGTCGCCGTCACCCATACTTCGGCGCATTAATTCAAGAGTGCGCCCATTCACTTATTCTCGATACGTTGGCGATAAAGTGGGCGTAAGTTTGCGTGTGAGTTGGGGTGGTCATGTGTATATAAAGTGCGCGAAACTTGCTACGCCATTAAGCGGCGCTACTCTCTGTGACTTGTAGCGAGCGGTACTCACTCTTGTCGACGTGCCAGGGCTGAAGTCCTTTCTTTCGAAGTTAGCGATACAACGCTAGCAGAAGAGAACTTTTATCTACGAGGAAAGCCATGCGCCACGAAAGGCCAGCAACACAGGCAGTGCTGATGTAGCAGCGGTCCGCCATGGCCTTGGCCATACAGATTCATTCCATTCCTTAATATGCCAGTCACAATTTTTTCCAGCCAAGCACTGCATACGTCTTCCCTCTACCGTCCCACATTTTGCGACATGAATGGGGCACAGTGCTTTAGCGAACACCCAGTTGCATTTCCGACAGCCGATTGCGCAGTAGCAGGGCAGAAGCGGTAATGGTTTCGTATTCCTGCGCTTTCGCTGGAATACGTGCGAAGCGCCATCTCGTTCCTCTAGAGCAAACTGCTCCACGAAAAGGGTCAATACATCTAAGCTCAGCGCACTGCATGCTGAACTCCATTTCCTCGTGATTGACACGATAATGTCAGCCAGCAGTGCTTGCTCTGTGATCCACAACTTCATCCTGCCCTTTCTTAAAAGAAGCGAAAGACTGTAGCAGGGAAACGTGAAAACCACTGTTCGGCTTTTCGTTCGCGTCCTGCGAGCGGTTTTCGCTCTGGCCGGTTTCCGTCACCACAATTCTCACGCCGCTTCGGGAAGATGCAAACGCGCGTTGTAGACGCATTCGCTTGAAGCTAAAGGCTTTCAAAAGCGCAATTCCCGGAAAGCAAAAACCACGACACGAAACAGGGATTGAGATGAGGACCCCGTGACGGCGCACACATGATCGCAGCTACAGCAGCAGGACTATGCAAAGCTGCGTCATCGTAGTGAGCACTGGAACGGCGCACTAACCCTTTTCACAGACGACGAGACGCGCGTAAAGTCGGGCTTCTATTCGTCCCGGCTACATATGGCCAATATGGCGCTCCTAAATAAGCGGCGAGCACACACAAATGAAGGGCGCGAAGAGCACGATGTGTGTGTGCACACGCACGCACGCGAGAGTCCGACGAGTACTGCTGGTGTTCGAATTACTGTCAGGGCATTGGGAAATGGTCGGGGCACTGGATAGGACGCGGCTGATTGGCTGCAACATGCGGTCAGCGACAGTATAAGCTCTCATCCCGCGAACTCGGCGCCGCTGCGAGAAGCGGTCCCTTTAGGAACAGCGCTAATCAAACCAGCAGCTCCGCCGGCGATTGCACCCGCGCGGGCATTCCGGCGAAGGCAAACGTACGTATTCTTTCCTCACTTCATTGTTCCAGAGTGAAGCTCTTGCAATACCGGGTACAGGCTCATATAACCTGGAGGTGAAAATCCTTATTTTGCTGAAAGAGTTCTTCGAGGCGTATACCAACCATAAATTCTGTCTTTCTGCGCATTCAAGCTTAAACAAAAACACCCTGCACCAATTTCGATGGGAGAAAGGGAGATAAAGAAAATCTTTTTAGGGCCGCAGCCCGCCCCCCAAGCAAGGACCAGAGACCGCAACACGACAACCTACACTGGTAGAAGCCGCACAAAAACTCCCATAGGGCAGACATATACAGCGGTGCTCGTTCGCGCAGTAGAGCACGAAACATTCAGGATGAACACTCCGAGTTCAAGTCGGCACAAGAAATGCAATCCAACACCGTCGGAACCACGGCAATGTTTGAGCACAAGGCGTACGAGACGGGGTACAGAAATAAAGCAGGAGTGAATTACTGCGACAAGCGAGGCAAAGTCCAGAGGGGCCGCCTTCTAGGCAAGGCCGCCCCTGGCGATCGCAAACGCGCTGCGCTTGTTTAACATTTGTTCCTCGGGTGCGTCCCTCAGAGGCCTATATACGGTAGCCGCGCAGCATATAAACAATCCTTCACAAGGTCCCACAAGGAAGCGTTTATGGGCACAGCTATAAGGCAACGACGATGAAGCGCGCCGCCCGAGACACAAATCGAGTCAACGCAGAGCGACCAACCGCAAAGAGCCAGCGGAGTCCTGCAGAACTCCGCGAACTCGATACGTCCGCTTCTTGTTTCCCAGACATCACTAAATCTTCGCGAGGTGGAAGAAAGGGGAAGGTGGTATGCACGTCTACGTATCAACATGACGAATGCGGCCAGCACATCGTTTTCAGTGCAGAAAGCGGTGACCGAGGAACAAAGCAACGGAAAAAGCTCGCGCATGTAGCTGCTATAAACGAAGTTGGACTGTGCGCGTGCTGCACGTGTAAAACACGTCACTCACTGAGCTCCTATTCCGCGTCACGTGGCACGGAATTCGAGCATGGCATCTAGGGCACGCCTTGCGACACTACGCCATAAAGAAGAATGCTTCGCGTGGCGGGTCTCCAAAGCACTGGCGCTCTCACAAAGAGCGCGACAATCCAGAGAGCCGAAACTGACTTCTGTCCAGACTGATGGTGGCGCGTACTATTCCCGTCGTGCCGTTTGCACCGGCCTCGCAGTGCAAGATTCGAGAAGCCCGTTGCTTTTTGTTTCACCGCGAACCACCGCCTTCGAAACGGGGCGATATCCAACATTATACAAGGGAACAGCGCGCGCTTGTTGGGTGCTCTGGAGTTCAAGCTATCGGTCGATGCTGCAGCAATGACAAAGCAGGCAGGTGGAGAATATCTAGAACGCCAACCGCGACAAAGGCACCGATTAGTCCATTGCGCACTCAACCAACAAAAATCGACACACGCGCACGATTGTATCGGCTATTTCAGAGAGCTCCGAAACGTTCCGCAGTGGGGACAGTGGGTTGGAAAGAAGGAGGTTCACGCGTGAGATGGCACAGGCGGTCTCAAAGCGTAAAGATATAAATAGTAAGCAGGGCAGGATGATGATTTCCAACCGGCCGATTCGCGTCCGGAGACTGACTGGTGGACGGCGCAGTGACCCTGACGAATGGGCGCGCCCCTTCGATCGAAGAATGCGCGCTCCCAAGTTTCCGAACAGTCCGCGGCCGTCTGGAGGGAGCGCAGCCAGACGCGTGACTTGAAATGTGCCCGAGCTGCGGGGCGCGACACGAAGGCGCCGTCGCCCACGAGAGCCCATAGTCCGGGAACAAAACAAACTCAAAGCCTCGCTGATGGCGTTTGAGGCGCCAGACGGGCCTTGAATCGTAGAAAGTACACGGCAGCGAAGACAAAGCGGCCAGCAGCGCTGTTGAAACTGACGTCCACGAAGCGAGCGTCCGCCTTGAGTGAAATATAGAACGAAAAAAATAAAATGCTAGAGAGAACACGCGTGTAGGAAGAAAAAAGGGAAAACAGAAACGGGCAGCAGTGAAAGACACAGTGCAGCGTATAGTGTGCACTAGCACCTCTAGTGACTCAAAAGACAGTCTTGTCAATCGAATGCGAAGCGTCACGCCACGTTCATGGAATCACGTCGCAACAACTGCATGCTTGACGGTGATGCCGAGTCTTCATGGTCGCTTTGAGATGACAGTGATCTAAAGAAAGAAAAGACGTGAACGAAATGTGCCTGTTATATAACGCACAATGCCGTACCAACGGAGATCTTGAAAGGAGCCCTGAACCACACCTCCGGCTTGGAGAGATAACATAGTCCGCGGGTAGCATACGCTGCTGTGAACATCTCAGCCAAGTTAGCTGTCATACGCGGTGCATGGAGCTCCCATGCGGAACCTGCTCCTCACTCTCTTCTGGACGCTTCGCAATAAAGCGGATTCCCCTACGCGGCTGCTTTAGTAGCTTCGGCTACGCAGCGTAGATAACGCGGCCGCCGCGGGATGCCGCCACGAGTCCACTGGCTAAGTAAGCCCACTGCGGCTCGCTGTCGTGGCGCCTACGTTAACATCTAAAATGAAATTTGAACTACGCGCCACGGTGGCATTTAGAAGGCGGAGCGTTGTGGACACGCCCCACACCACCGTAGCTTCCGCAGAGCAAGGCATTGAAGAAGGAACGGGACCACAGCGGAAGCCGCGTTTGATTGCCAGTAACTCCGCTTCTGCTGAACGCACTGAAGTACTTTTTGCCGGCAAAGTATTTCTGGTATAGCCTATTTTCACTTCAAATGCCTTTTTCTCCACTTCGATAAAAAGTGGTTCAGAGCCCCTTTAATGATATACATAGTACGCACGTGACGTCACATCCGCTGCTGTCGTCTGCTTCCGCTACCTTCCGCCATCTCGGGGAACCTTAAGAGTAAGCTTTAGCTCGGGTGCTCCTATCTAAATACATGTAAAAGGAGAATTCGTTTTTCTCGGCAACCACTGCACCAAATTTGACGGGGTTTGCTGCATTTAAAAGAAAAGCTTAAAATCTAGTGACTGTTGGTTTCGAATTTTCGATTTAGGTCGTCCAATTTTTATAAAAATTTGGCAAAAATCAGAAATTTTCAGAAAACGAAACTATCAAGCTTACAACTCCGTAACTCAGCAAGAAAAAATGATATCGCAATTCTGTGAATTGTACCTGATAGCACATCTAAAGCGGACAAAATTGATATGTTACACATGAACTTCAAAAAATGGAGTAATGTGTAACTACAACTTTTGCAGAACCTTCGCAAACAACGTAACAAATTCACGTAAAATGTAAACTGACATATCAAATTTGTCCGCTTTGAATGGTCTAATGGATGCCGTTTACAGAATCGCAATATCTGTTCTTGATGCAGAGCTATTAGCTTGTAAACTTCGTACTTCTATTTTTTTCAAACGTCTGAATTTTTGAAAATCCTTTTGACAAAATTCAAGCCCTAAATCAAAATTCCGCTTCCAACAGTCACTAGAATTTAACTTTCTCTCTCAAATGCAACAACTTTCATTAAAATCGGTCCAGAGGTTATCTCAGAAAAACGTTTTTGCGTTTTTACATGTATTTGAATAGACCGCGTCGGAGTTGGGCCCGAGCTAAAGCTTCCTTTTAACAGGCGCGCGCATAAGCCTATAGCATGGAGGAAGGAAACTCAGGAGAGGCCCTACCCCCTCCCCGCGCTAGGAGAAAAGTGTGGAGGAAATGACGTAGTAGGTTCTCATTTGTTTTGCTGCTTTTTTTTTATTTCTTTGCTGTAGTGGCCCCGCCTTTTGGGCCACAATGGCGGCTTTGTTATTGTTCTCTGCGCTCACACGTGTAGCTCCGTAGGTTTCGTACCGTGGCAAAGGCGCCGTGCGGGCAGGTTTGCGTTGGTCTCCGTGTTTTGTTGCGCTGCGTTATCTGGACCGTGCTCTACCGGATGTTGCTGTGGCCAGGTAGGACAGGAGGAACTAAAGTTCGTGAAATGAACGCGCACGCAACGCTGTACGCAATGTACCGCGCCACGGCAATGGCTACGGACGAAGGAATATTCGCGGGAAATGTTGCCCTCCTTCGCGGAATCATGCTAACGTGCTAACGATTGTTTAGTATTGCTGCGGAGTGTACGGGTCCGAGCAGCACGGTTGCGCGCAGCGCGGCGTGGTTTCGCGAGAAATGTAAACAAGAGAGGAGAGCTGGCCCGATAGGCGGAGCAACGCCAACTTCCTGCTTCACTTTAGCTTCACAAAGAGTGACGTCAGGGCCTCTCCTTAGTTTCCTTCCTCCGTGGCCTATAGGTTCCCCAACATGGCGTCGCCGTAAACCGGAAGTCGCGGAATATCCTTGAATGACGTACGTGCACACTATGTATACGGACACGGTTGAAGAGTGCAGGCAGCTCGCCCACAATCGCGCTTCGCAGTCGGTGGCACTGCGAGCATCGTCAACCCGTCTTCTCGTGAAAAAAGAAAGAAAATGTAGCGAGCCGGTAAACTCTGGATTTCGTCATTATTCGCGGTTGTTTTTGGAATGCCCTCTACAGGCTTCAAAGCGAAGCGGGCTAGGTCAGACTGTGTCGGCGCTGAGCCATTAATATCACTCGATCGTTTAATACGCGTGTCACATGACCCGAGAGTTGCTTAGCGTTAGAATTAACTGAATGCTCACTCATCACAGCCACTGGAACAAGCGGCTCTCCGAGACATCAGCGACGGGCCGTGGTCAGCAGCTAGAGGGTGGTTCGGAGAACAGGAACGTCGTACCCGCGTGTGCCCGCCGCAGCGGAAAGTTGACCGCCACAGTATACGCTGTTCGAATCAGGAGCATGCGCAACGGCCCTTCACGCACACAAGCACGTGAGCCTTCTAACCACGCCAAATAAAACTTCGGGCCACAAATACTGAATTATGAAATTATGTGTCAGTGTTTCGCGCTCAGCCACTGTCGACTTCTGTCAAGCAAAACTGGAGAGCTAAATGAACAAGTCGCGCAACATAGTGGGGCCTTGATGTTTGGGCATAGCTCGACTACGTAAGCTCGAAAGTTCCAAGTCGGCGCCTGCCGTCGCCTCAACACATCCTCGAAAAATGGAGAGCGCCGAAAACCACACAAAACGAGCCCACTATCGCTTTCATAATTTCCCACCAGGGACAAGGAAAAGCAGGGCATTTTTGGTCCTCGTTAGAAGGCCGCAAAAGAAGGGACGGCTGCGATAGGCTAAGCTGGCCAAACACTGGCCAAATGAAAAGCCGATACGTAATACACGAGAAGAATAAGGAGGCCACGGCAGTGCGCTCAGGGCAATGAATTACCTCGAAGCGGTGAAAAGACACGACCGTGAAAAATGACGGCGCGCTCAGGGCAGAAAAGACGTAGGTGAGGCGGAGGAGGGCAAGCTGAGACGCAAATTGAGACGCGCCGGTGGGTCAGGACCCCCGGGAGAGGCGAGATGCCGCCACACTTGGGAGAGGAAGAAAATAAAAGAAAAACTGACTATTCATGCCGAATATGGCAGCCCTGTTCCGCTAGCCTGCTAATTGGCATTGGCGCAGAGCAGGCGCTGGAGCGAGCGACGCCTGATTAAAAATTCTCGACGCGCGCGCCCAAATTAATTATCTTTCGCAAAGAGCACGACAGTGTCCCTCGCCAGACCACTTTTACCGGCGTTTCCGCTGCTCTTTATTGCCTTCTCCTCAACGCAGCCCACCACCCCATTCTCTTTCTCTCCACCGGCCGACCAGAGAAGGACCGCTCTCGAGAGCCACACGAAAAGCGATAGTGTAAAAAATAGAGAAAAAAAAGCAAACAAATATAAATGTGCAGTACCAAGAGTCCACGACGCGGTTCAGCACACTAGCGGGAAGAAATTTATCATGAGGAAGGCGCAGTCACATAACGTCCCGCCGCTCAAGCGTTCCCTGCACTCAATGGAACAGCAGGGAGAGAAGAGGGCAGCGAGAAAATATATTGCTTAAGCATTTAACATGCTGCCGACCCTTCGCCTCCTCCTCGTGTTCTCGAATACCAGAGACTGGAGGTGCACTGCACAAGCGATGCAGTAGCAAGACTTCCTGTACCTATCAGCGAGACGTATAAGGATTCTTTGTACAGGTGCACGGTCCGTTACTCGAGGAAACACCTCACCACTCATGATGCCTTTGGCAGGCCGGATCGGTGGCCGCCTGTAAAAAGACTGGGCCGGTTAGCTCGCATGCGCCGAATCAGGTAGGCGGAAAGGGGTTTATCCTGACTGGCGCTCCGAAGAGTAAAAAAACTCTCCGCGTCCTTCACCAGCCGCACTCAAGTACAGGCTGTTAAGAACGGCCAGCTGCAGTGCAAGTTTGCCACCCACTTACGACTATAGGCGGCAACATCCCGGCGCTGTTAAGAACGGCGAGCTGCAGTGCAAGATTGCCACCCACTTACGAATATGACGGCAACATTCCGGGAGCGTCGCCGCCAACTTCTAGCCACAGCGTGACTAAATCGACTTTGTGACGGAATGAGTTCGGTGGGCCAACTATTGTTCCCAAACTCCCCAACGCGCTACCCGGAACTGCTCCGAGTTCTACGGGGGCCCTCTGACGTCGGCTCCGGACATTCGAACGTGTGTGCCTTTGTGTGCGTAGACCGTCCTGCGGGGAGGCGGCTAGTTTGCGATCACCAAACGAACGTTCGCGTCGCCTTGTATCGCGGGAGGACCAAGTGTTTAAAAACTGTTGTGCGGATGCTCGACACACTTTTCTTAAGCAGTCATGTTGGACTGACATTCTCAAGCAGTCATGTTAGACTGATGTACTTTCTCAAACAGTCATGTTGGACTGATTTAAATACTGTAAATAAACCCATATTCCTCGTTCTCGATGAGAAGCAGTTCTTCCCTTCATCAACGTCCTCAGCGTGGATAAGTTGGACGACGGCATGGGCCAGCTACCTTCTAATTCACGCCCGACTCCAATCTTGACAACGGATCACGAACGATGCGATTGAGCCCCCAATCCTGACAAGGCATATAGCTCTCGTATGTGCGAACTAAATGGTTTGTTTCTGAATAACATAGGGGTGAAATGAGGGCGAATCATGCCGCTCAGAGCATGACTATACAAACTCAAAGAGTGGATACATCTCATAGGTTATACGTAGCGTGCTTATTTGTATATGTATGATCTGTTACTAACACATGCCAACATTTGACTCTCTTGTACAACATAAAAGCTGCAGTCACGAGAGGCGTAAAAGTTACTGCCCCAGTGGAATAAACTAATTTCGTCAATAAAGTTATGGAAAACAACCACATTTTGGCGAAATCACAAAAGAACAAGATAGCAGAAGACACGGGAACAGAAAAGATGTTAGAAAAATTGCCAACCTTTCCCGATTTTTTTTTTCCACAAAAGTGTTCTAACAGTGTGGTTTTTTAACGGGCACATAAACCTAAGCATCCGGGCGCTTTTGCATTTCGCCCCCACAGAAATGTGGCCGCTGCGGCCGGAATCAAACGGGCAACCTCGAGTTCGACAACGATACGCCGTAGCCACTAGGCTACCGCGGCGGGTCTCCGAAAAAGTAGGACATCCCGATACCATGACGGAAAAGCAGCCCTATATCAAATGATAATGGTAAATTATTCGGTGAGAACTCCATTTCGATTCCTTTGGCGGAAAAAAGGGTAGATTAAAAGCAGATAAAATAGGTAAAACATCCCTTATTTTTTAAAAATCTAGAACCAGAACCCAACCGAAGTGCCGTTGCGCCAATGTGACGTCACGGACGGACTTCAAGGTACCTTCTCGTAAAACTGATTTGGGCGAGTTGGTTCATGGCTATTCAAAAGGCGCAGTGCGACTGGGACGGATAACAAAGAAACACAAACCACAACACAAGCGCTGTGGTGTGGTTTGTGTTTCTTTGTTATCCGTCCCAGTCGCACTGCACCTTTCGAATACCTTGTGTTCGGCTTGCCCTTGGCGCAGGAAAAATCATTAAAACTTGCCAAATCTGGTTCCCTTGAGTGCATTGCCATCCTTGTTTGTCGATGAATAATTACCTAGACCAGAGTAGAGCAGACAATGTCAAAATCCACCACGTCACGAAGAACTGGCGCGACAACGTCAAGGTGGCGCTACCACACACGCCTTCCGCCTCTCTCTCTCTCTCTCTCTCTCTCTCTCTCTCTCTCTCTCTCTCTCACCTGCCAAGGTTTCTTTTTTTTTTTTCTTCCCCATCTTCCCCTCACAATGAGAGTGGCCATATTGCGGAAGCGCAATGTACTAATACACTGCAGCTTAATATTCACCTTTAGTGTTCAAGTTACCTGCTCTGTAGATGTAACAAGCGGCCAACTGAGGGCACTGAGCTGTAGAAATATAGCCTGAAATGAAGCCGACGAAGAAGCCACCCAGACCCCACTTCAGTGAAAGAAGGCCGACGACGAAGATGCGGGAACAACCCAGCGAAACGCGACACAAGAAAATTAACGACAAGAAGGACACGGCTGTCAAAAAGTCCACCCGCATGTCAAGCGGCGTCCTCCGCAATTCGACTCTCAGTGGCATACTGCGTGGAGGCGCGCGCGCGAGAGAGAGAGAGAGTTGAACACCTTATTTAAAACGAATAATGGAACTGGTGGATGTCCTCAGTCCAAGGCCTCGCTGGTGCTATCTTTCAACGCAGCGTTGATGAATTTCACCAGGTACTCTTGTGCCGGGTGGGTAGGGGGGAAAGACGCGCCCGAGGAAACGATAGGGTTCTAGGCTGTGCGGTGTGCAGCGTGAAGTGTGCGGAGTTGGTTCGGGGATGTTGAGAGCCTGGCGCAAAGCTTGGCAGGCGAGTTGGTTAGCCCGTTCATGCCCCGCCAATCCCGCATGACCAGGAATCCACACAACCTCCACCGGTGTGCTTAAAGAATATGTTATGAGAGAGGCAAGTGGGGTGGGAAACGTTCCTTGCATAAGTTTGCGACAAGCATCCATCGAAT